>NC_092414.1:116299696-118699696 GCF_040894005.1 Engystomops pustulosus | reverse complement strand
TTATCTACGGAGTTATAAAATTTTCCAAAATACTTTCGGTATCGATTCCTCTTGCTTTTCTTGGTCTCTGCTTGCTGTCCTGCTATAGAAAGCTTCTATGTTTACTTCCATTGGATAGAAATCTGTCCATAGACATCTTGTTTATTATGTACCGTTACTGCTTCCCATTGGTCTAGCCCTTCCCGGGCTTATGCATTTCCTTTTCTATATAAAGGAAGCATATACCGCACGAGAAATATGCCTGACGAAGGTCCTTGTTCAGGACCGAAACGCGTTGCCATTTTACTTGATTAATTTTAAAATAAAACCGAAGATTTTATATTTACTACTACTTAGTAGTTATTGGGGATCCACGCGGCGCTGACATCTCCCCTCCACGCTTCTCCGGGATAACTTCACAGCATAGACATACAGAAATCTTGTGATTGACTTAGAGGAGCCGTTATTATTACAGTAATCATAGCCGTGTGATACTAGTGGCTCGTGCACCTGCATATCCATTGTATAGCTTTTCCTTAAACAAACAATATAAATTATTTGCTGAAAGTGGACAACCCCTTTAAGTTACCTGACGTGCTGTTTCAACCGTAACTGAAACACATGTTTTCTATATAAGGGTTTGTAGTGACCTTTATTTTTAGAAGTACTGTTGTAAATGTGCTAAACCTACACAATATTTATATTTCTTGTATTTTCCATACTATAGGTAATTTCGGGATCTAGAGTTCGAAAAAATTAAACTCTAAATCAAACAAAATACTTTCAACCTACCAACATTAATAATTACTACTCTTCAGAAAAAATGACAAACAGAAGACATGAAACCAAGGTTGCTTTATTATGTCAACCTTCCAACTTGTCAGCATAACATTTAATTGGCTCATCTTCAAACTCTCTTACTACAATAATCTAGGTGATTGTGACAAGTACACTGGGAACCAACCTATAATGAAAGACTATTCTCTTACTTACTGTCAGGCTACATAGGGGATTGTAGACGTATAAATAATTTTAATGAATGAAGAAAAAAACACTGTCAATTATGATGAATACCTTTTATCTTTGGACAACATGTTAATAGCTACAATATAGTGGAATAATCATGCAGTGTAAAAGATGTGGTGAGGTGTGATGAGGAAATTGCTAAATTTTAGATTCCAACTTATTTTTTACAAACATAAAAAAATATATTTAACCCCTTAGCACTCCACACCGTGCATAGGCTGACACTGCTAATGCCCTGCAATACATCAGTATTGAAGAGTATTATTATGAACTAGCAATTAGATGATTGCTTGTTCATGTCCCATGGTGGAAAGAGTAAAAAAATATAAAAAAATAAGTTTTTTAATAAAAAATAAAGTAATAAATCAATAAGGATGTCCATAATCCCTATAACATCTAAAGAGAAATATAACACTAAAAAAAGTCTAAATAATAACACAAACCCTACATATATAGTATCACCGCGTCCGTAACAATCCATAGAATAAAATTAAATAATTATTGAACCTGTACGATGAATACCGTAAAAAATAAACTTCAAAAACCTGCCAAAAAAAAGTGATCAACAAAACATATGTACCCATATTTTTCACACTATAAGGCGCACCGGATTATAAGGCTCACCATCAATAAATTCCTGCTAAAATGTCTAATTTCATATATAAGGCGCACCGGATTATAAGGCGCACCTGATTATAAGGATAAATGACCAGCAAAGTTCAAGGCAGCTGTTGTCTGTAAGTACCGTTCATATATAAGGCACACTGGACTATAAGGCGCACCTTGAATTTCTGAGAAAATCAAAGGATTTTTTTGTGCGCCTTATAGTCTGAAAAATATGGTACTCCAGAATGAAACTTTTGCAAAGTACAACATGTTCTGCAAAAAACAAGCCATCAACCAGCTCTGTAGATAAAAAAGTAAAAATGTTATGCCACTTGGAAGACGGCGATGATAGATTTTTCCCCACATTAGGGTTTTATTTGGCAAATTTAGTAAAACATTAGAAAAAATATTCAAGTCTGGTATCCCTTTGACTGTATCAACCCATAGAATAAAGATAACATGATTTTTACACTATACGTTGAACACGAAATAAAAAAAACTTTAATAATCCAGTACAGAATTGGTGCTTTTCTACTCCTGACCTCAAAAAAAGTTCCTAAATTTTCAACAATAGGGGATACCAACCCCAAAAAGCATCTTGTCTCGCAAAAAAAATGCCGTCACAAGGCCCTATTAACGAAAAAGCAAAAATTTTATAGCCTGCAAAATAGTCCAATGAGGAAACTAAAATCCTAGCAGCTGCATGTCCCTCCTTCCCTTCTGCGCCTCGCCGTGCGCCCATAAAACAAGTCACAGCCACATGTGTGGGGTCTCTGCACTTGGGAATTGCATAACAAATTGTATGGTGGGTTTTCTCTTTTTATCTTTTGGACATGTGCAAATTTTAGGTCTAAATGAATGTATAACCGACAAAATTGGATATTCTAAATTTCACCTCCATTTTGATTCAATTACTATGAAGATCTCAAGGGGTTAAAAATCTTCATAAAAGCTGTTTCTGATATTTTGTGGGGTGCAGATTTGAAAATGGGTTCATATATAGGGTGGTTTTAATTCTAAATATGTAAAATTGCATTCAAAACAGTATTTTATCCCCAAAATAGTAAATTCTGAAAATACGGAGAATCGATAATCTATTTGTAAGCCGTGTGACATCAATATAAATTATCCAGACATTTCAAAAATTATGAAAAAGTAGACATATGGGAAATGTTATTCAGGAATTTATTTAGGAGGTAAATCTATCTGCCTGAAAACACAATGGGGGTCATTTACTAAGGGCCCGATTCGCGTTTTCCCGACGTGTTACCCGAATATTTCCGATTTGCGCCGCTTGTACATGAATTGCCCCGGGTTTTTGGCGCACGCGATCGGATTGTGGCGCATCGGGGCCGGCATGCGCGCGACAGAAATCGGGGGGGCGTGGCCGAACGAAAACCCGACGTATTCGGAAAAACCGCCGCATTTAAAAACAGAAAATGTGTCGCTTGGGGAGCGCTCACCTTCACCTTCTATGGGATGGTGCATTCCGGGGCGTTAAGATTATTTTCCGCGCTGCAGCGCCACCTGGTGGACGGCGGAGGAGCTACCATCTTAAATCCCAGCCGGACCCGAATCCTGTGCAGAGAACGCGCCGCTGGATCACGAATGGGCCGGGTAAGTAAATGTGCCCCAATGATTTCGAATTTCGAAAATGGCAAATTTTTCAAACTAAAATATTTTACCACTAAAATAAAGTACAACATGTGGAGAAAAAAACAATCTCAGAATCACTTTGATAAGTAACAGAGTTCAAAAGTTATAACCATATAAAGAGATGCATGTCAGAATACAAAAATGCTATTTAATGGCTGCGTCCTTAAGGGGTTAAGAGAGTTATAGGCTACTTTGTATGTGTATGGCTTGCATGTTATTATTTGTAATTGTAAACAATTTTATCCTTTTATTCAGGTTTTATAAAGGCTCTATATTAATTGAGACATTATCCAGAATCATTTAGACACATTCACTTCTGTGAATAGACTAACCAGCCAACCAAGCATGAGAAAAATTATCTATTAAGATATGGTATTCTCCTACTTACTAATGATCTAGGAAACTGAATACCACTGCTTGACAAAAGTGGGAAAAACCCTTTTAGACTCTGCTTATGAATAAATATCCACACACTGCATCTCTTTCTCACAAATTACAGATAATCTCTTGGTGAGATTCACCATTATAAATGAATTCCCTAGTGTCGTTTTGATATACACTCACCGGCCACTTTATTAGGTACACCATGCTAGTAACGGGTTGGACCCCCTTTTGCCTTCAGAACTGCCTCAATTCTTCATGGCATAGATTCAACAAGGTGCTGGAAGCATTCCTCAGAGATTTTGGTCCATATTGACATGATGGCATCACACAGTTGCCGCAGATTTGTCGGCTGCACATCCATGATGCGAATCTCCCGTTCCACCACATCCCAAAGATGCTCTAATGGATTGAGATCTGGTGACTGTGGAGGCCATTTGAGTACAGTGAACTCATTGTCATGTTCAAGAAACCAGTCTGAGATGATTCCAGCTTTATGACATGGCGCATTATCCTGCTGAAAGTAGCCATCAGATGTTGGGTACATTGTGGTCATAAAGGGATGGACATGGTCAGCAACAATACTCAGGTAGGCTGTGGCGTTGCAACGATGCTCAATTGGTACCAAGGGGCCCAAAGAGTGCCAAGAAAATATTCCCCACACCATGACACCACCACCACAAGCCTGAACCGTTGATACAAAGCAGGATGGATCCATGCTTTCATGTTGTTGACGCCAAATTCTGACCCTACCATCCGAATGTCGCAGCAGAAATCGAGACTCATCAGACCAGGCAACGTTTTTCCAATCTTCTACTGTCCAATTTCGATGAGCTTGTGCAAATTGTTCTTAGCTGAAAGGAGTGGCACCCGGTGTGGTCTTCTGCTGCTGTAGCCCATCTGCCTCAAAGTTCTACGTACTGTGCGTTCAGAGATGCTCTTCTGCCTACCTTGGTTGTAACGGGTGGCGATTTGAGTCACTGTTGCCTTTCTATCAGCTCGAACCAGTCTGTCCATTCTCCTCTGACCTCTGGCATCAACAAGGCATTTCCACCCACAGAACTGCCGCTCACTGGATGTTTTTTCTTTTTCGGACCATTCTCTGTAAACCCTAGAGATGGTAGATCAGCAGTTTCTGAAATACTCAGACCAGCTCTTCTGGCACCAACAACCATGCCACGTTCAAAGGCACTCAAATCACCTTTCTTCCCCATACTGATGCTCGGTTTGAACTGCAGGAGATTGTCTTGACCATGTCTACATGCCTAAATGCACTGAGTTGCCGCCATGTGATTGGCTGATTAGAAATTAAGTGTTAACGAGCAGTTGGACAGGTGTACCTTAAAAAGTGGCCGGTGAGTGTATAATATGTATAGTCTCTGCAAATGGGGTGACTATGGCAATGTTTTTTGTAGTGTAGAGATGTTTTTTTAATTTGATTGGGAAAGTTTAATTTTCATTTTTAAATATTTACGTATGTGTGTGTTTTTTTTTACTTTATGTCCCCCATGAGGTCCAAGGAGAACTTGGGGACACACAACATTTTTGTTTTTTTTCCTCATAGGTTTTCCACTGTAACAGGAGCATCTATAAGAGCCCCTGTTAAAGGAGAAAACAACCCCCTGCAGGTCAAATGTCTGGTGCAGAGCTGTACTTGGTCAGACAGTTGACCAAAAATGACACACTTACCTTACCCATATTACTCACAGCTAATATTACACACACATGTATAGGGCTAAAACAGATATGTGTAGTTGTTTCATAAATCCCACTGCCCACAGTGCAGAGAACAGAACTCATAGTGTAGTCTCTTTGAAATTGGAATACTGTACAGTCCGTCATTCACTGAGCGACCATGCTCGGAAACTGCCCATACTCAAACAAATCACATATTATACATACATATAAATCTATCGGATAACTATCATATAGATGCATATGAAAAAGGAAGAAAAGAGCAAGCAGTACAGATATGGTGATGATGCAAGTAAGGGGAGCCACCAGACAAGGAGCAGCCAAGTATGCATGCCAGGCCTCATGGCACAGAGGCGTGGAGAAACATAGCTGGGAAAGAGACAGGAGTGAGGACAGACTACACATGCTTAGCCTGCTGCTGCTGTTTCCAACTAGAGGATAAAGACAGCAAACATTACCCTTAAGATTTCAGCCTAAATAGGATAAGAAATGGACAATGTTTTCAAACCCAGCCACTCGACCACTGGAGTGCAACCGACACCAACAGGCCATTGTTAGTACTGTCTACTATTATAATATTTTATTATACATATTTACTGCTTAATATGTAGCAGGCATACATTCTGATTGGCTGCAGACCCATAACCTTCCAGAAGACAAATACTAAAGTTACAAATAGAGGATCCTATCTAGATCTGGTATGGAAAATTGGGAGAGTAGATTGAGAGTTATAAAGTGTTTGGAGCATTGGTGGAGACTAAGTGGAGTGAGTTGAGCATTAGTGACAAAGGTCTTGGAATAAAGAACTTTGAGTTGGAATCAGATGTCTTCATGTGTGTCCATGGGCTAGCCGCATTGACCATCACAAGCCTTCCGTGGACCATCAACCTGGGATTTTATAACAGCCGGGAATTCCTTTTGGCGGTCCTTACAGTCATGTGGCTGCACTTTCATTAAAGGAAATCTACCATCAAATTCTAGCATGATAAAGCACTTACTCATAGATCCAGGGGTTGTGCTCCACTGCAACAGCTTGTGAACCTACAAGAGGGAGCGGTTCTAGTAACACCCCTAAGTTGATTTTAGAAGGAAGGAGGCCATAGATAACAAATATAAGAAGATTGCCACAGCCACAGTGTCTGGATCTATGAGTATGTGTTCCTGGTTTATCATGCTTGATTTTGACGATCTATCTGCGTTCATGTTGTGGCTTAAATAAAAAGAGAAATGTATTCTCTAGGCTTATACAATTACAGCAATACAACATTTTTATTGTTTTTCTTGAGTTTTACTACTTTTGAACAAAAATATTCTTTTGATTGTATTTTTCCTTTTTTTGAATTCTCTGTCAATGTGTTTTTTTTGCAGGAGGACTAGATGTTTTGGTCTGTGCAGAGATTGGTCCGGAACACCATTATCTGCAAAGTTGTTGGGATGATGTTGATGATGTTTTCAATGCTACCATTGTTAGCACTGTATGACCTTTACATCACTTTTTTTTTTTTTACTGTTTATTTATATTTATATCAGTTCTAAAGAAACGGGGGGTGATTTGAATTTTTTTTATTACAGGCAGTCCCCGGGTTACATACAAGATAGGGTCTGTAGGTTTGTTCTTAAGTTGAATTTGAGATACAATGATGATAGTAGACCTGGGATTTGGTGTTAACCGCAAAGTTCTTGCGTGTTAAAACACCGGGGGGACAAGCACAAAAGAAGGGCGCTACCCTAGTGATATCTTACGATGACAATATAAACATGCAATGGTAAAATACTGACTCTCGCCTGGTTTCAGGTGATAATGGCAGCCCGTCCAGCCTTTAGACTCGTGTCGAGTGTACCCAGGGAGCCACTTTGTTGAGTGAATATAGAATACGGTATCCCGTGGAGTGAGTGATGGGCGGACAGGCGCTCGTTCGGTGAATGATACCGGACAATCTGGTTCCAATTGAAGAACTTTATTCTTGCGACGCGTTTCAGCCCCTTACTGAAATGATGAAAGCCCCAGTACGGGGCTGAAACGCGTCGCAAGAATAAAGCTCTTCAATTGGAACCAGATTGTCCGGTATCATTCACCGAACGAGCGCCGGTCCGCCCATCACTCACTCCACGGGATACCGTATTCTTAAGTTGAATTTGTATGTAAGTCGGAACTGTATATTTTATCATTGTAATCCCAGCCAGAACTTTTTTGGTCTCTGCGACAATTGGATTTTAAAAATGTTGTGTTGTCATAAGAATCAATATTAACACTAAAGCTTCATTACAGACACCTGTGATAACTGTTACAGCTGATCATTGTAGCCTAGGACTAAAGTACAATAAATTACCAATATTCAGAGGTCCGTTTGTAACTAGGGGTTGTATGTAAGTCGAGTGTTCTTAAGTAGGGGACCGCCTGTATAATTCTTTTTTTTTTAACTTTTTTTTTTATTTTTACTATTTTCAGACTCCCTCGGGTACTTTAACCCTAGGTTGTCTGATTGATCTTGTCCAAGATGGTGATGTTTTAGAAGCCACCGGCAGCTTTGCCAGTTGCGATTGCCCAGTTAACACCTGCGATCGGTGCTAGCACCGATCGCGGGTGTTAACAGTAAGCCTTTGCTGGAATCTGCAGCAAAGACTTACTGGCTATGGATAGGGCTCAGCCTGTGAGGCCTCTTTATGCACCCGCAACTGGCATGTACCGTAATATTACTTCCCATGTCGGGAATAGGCTAAAAGGGCTACTTAAAATGACAAAATTCTACTTCAAAGAAAACCTAGTGATAAAGCAAATATTTCAATTTCTTGTTAACAAATCTGGATCAGCATCTCCTTGTAGTCCTGGGGGTGTCGAGCACTAAGGATTTCAGAGGAGGGGAGCCTAGAAAATGGCTATTAGACAATTGGGCCACCATTTCACAATGGTGTCTGTTATTGTTATATTTCTTAATTTATGCTGGGAAATGTGGTGGGCATGTCTTCTTATCAGGGGACTTGTGGGAAAAGATACATAATTTGGAACATGTCCCAACTTTCCACCTTGATTCAGGTGTGGCCATAACCCTCTCACATGACCAAGGAGGCGGATTAGGTGTTTAGTTAAAAGCAACATGCCACCATTGAATTCCGGTTGTCTATGGAGAATGCATTAAGCTTGTAGAACTTCCAGGATTTTCAAAGTTTTTTTCCACCGCAGATCTCTATGCCAATCCAATCCAATCCAAGTCTTTTCTTTATTTTATCCCTTTTTATTTTACTGTTTGCTTTTATGTATGTCTGTTATTTCATCATTTTTGTAACTATTAAGCATCATGACTATTTTGCATATTACATAGACCTTTAAGATTTTCCTTCTGCTCTATATGTTCCCATAACTCTGGAGAGGTGAATTACCGGTGAGCCTTGTTACCTTGTGTCTGTTTGAATCTGTACGGTGCCTAGAAAAGTGTATATCTGGGTGCATGTGTGCGGGCCTGGGGGCCTTGGGCGCCTCGCGAGCCGTAATTACGAGTGGTGGCAGCTGTGACAAAGCGTGAATGGGTGACTGTAGCGGGGTGCAGAGTGGCTCTGTGCAGTAGCATCCCATAGGTACGTAAGTGCTAAGGGGTACACAGCTAAGGGGTATGCTGTGTGCTAGGGGAGTAGGAATTAGTGCAAGGACACCATTTTGTATTAGTGGGCAGAGCTTAAGGGCTAATTTGCGTGGTTTCCTGGCATAAGGGCACCACATGTTGGAACTCCGGTGAGTGGGGTTCGTGACAAAGAGCAAAAAATATACGAGATGTGGGCATCATAAAGAATGGGTCTCAGACTTCTTAAACACACATTAAAGTTATTAACACATACAAAATTCATAAAATAACCAAAGAGAATCCCCTGATATTGAGATATTCTATGTTGTGCGAACAATGTTGACAAAACATCACAACATATCACAGAAATCTCTATTATACAAAGTCTCTAGATAGAGATATATTTTTCAAAATGACAAAAAAGTGCCTTTTTCGACCTTGGCGCTATATTCCGTTGGGCGTTAAATGCAGTGAAAAACTGTTGTTATATTTTGATAGAACGGCCATTTTCGGACGTGGCGATACCTAATGTGTTTATGATTTTTACTGTTTATTTATATGAATTCTAGAGAAGGGGTGATTTGAATTTTTAGGTTTTTTTAATTTCGTTTTTCTTAATAACTTTTATTTTTACTATTTTTCAGACCCCCTACACCCCCATACACATTGCCAGAAATGCGGTCATGCGGCAGAATGCGAACCACGAACCTCAACAGTAACATTGGGTCCATTAATCTCTAATGTTGACATGTCACATCAACAATCTACACAGAATGGACTGCTGTATGTCTACTCCCCCTCGTTCTGCCTCCTGTACACAGTGTTACTTTCCCATGTGCTTCTCCTTTCTGGAGAAGCACAACTCTCTCCTTTACATACTTCTCTTCATCCATGTTATACTACATTTCCTGCTGATCTCACATTGCTCCCCTTCCCATGCTAACCCCCTTGTTCGCCTTTATTTCATCGCCCTCTCTTCACACTGCACAATCTCAATGCTCTCCTTACACTGCCCAATCAAAGATGGCATGGAGGAAGAAGCAGGAAAGAAGAAAGGGGGAGGGGACATCAGGGAAGGTGAGAGTGTGAAACAGGAAGAGAATGTTAAAAACTGGAGGAAAAGGTGTGAAGAACAGAGAGGGAGGAGAAAACAGTATGTGGAATCTAAAGAGGGAGAAGAAAATTGGGTTTAGCGTCTGGAATACTGCAGAGTGAGGCAGATCATTTAAATGCATGGTCACTACAGACAAAATTCAAGTTGTAAAGCAGAGGAATGGAGTAAAATGAAGTATATTAGGCATGTGCAGCTGGTCCATAGTAAAGTGCAAAGAGGCAAAAAAGTTTAATCCCGGCCAACAGCTTTAAGTGTTTTCTCAGTATGCGGTAGGTATTGTAAATAAATAATTGCAACAAACCTTGACAGTAGCTCCTGGAAAGAATAGCCAATTTCCAGTGTCCATTGGATCAAGGTTATCTTCTAATATGACTGGCTTGTGTGCAGCATTGATCATAAGTATGTTGTCCAGTGCCCAGCATGCCTCATATATATCTCCAGCCTGTGTGGACTCCTGTGCCCATCGGAACCACACATTGTCACCTTTGGCTTCATTAGGAAGGTAGGTAATATGGATAATTGTACTAAAATTCGAAGGAGCACTGGTAAAACAAAAAAAGATTAATAAAATATATAAATGTATACATGTTCGTTAATGTATGCTAATAACATTAATTTGCTAACATTACTAAGTGCTTTAAAACACAGGTGTCAAACACAAGGCCTTGTGTTATTTGGCCTGTCTGCCTGCCACTTTGCTGTGTTAGTCAGGAGAGCAGCATAGGGACTAGGATAACTCAGATGCTCACCTTTTCCTGTTACCCAAATTACATATATAGTAGAACATCAGCTCACCTTTCTATATTCCGCCGTATATGTCGGATGAGGCACGGGCCACCTTTCTGCTGAGGTATGTGGAATTCAGAAAATAAGGTCACGGTCCAGCCAGGTTCCCGACATCATACATCTTTATGTGGTAAAATCACCAATAGCAATCCATAGAAGTATAAAACGTCAACGCGTTTTAAGCGGGACACCCGCCCTTAATCATGACAATCATGTTTGAAACACTTTGACGTTTTACACTTCTATGGATTGCTATCAGTGATTTTACCAAATAAAGATGTATGATGTCGGAAACCTGGCTGGACCATGACCTTATTTCGTGAACCCCAAAGTTACAGCAGTATTCTTCTTTTCACTTATTTTAGGCAGATGAACGTTAGTGCTCTGAAGCCAGCAGATGTAATGATGTCACCACATCACGTCTGCCGGCTTTAAAGCCAGCACCTACAGCAGCTGCACACAGGAGTAAAAAAGAAGACTTTTTCTGCAGCTGCTTTGGGGGAGCAGGTCAAGGTGAATAAATGTGCATTTTCTACAGTAGGATATATATCAAGGGGGTTCAGTGGCTGCTTTGGGGCACTCTGGCTGTTGCATGGCATTCTAGCTGCTGATGGGGCACACTGACTGCTGACCACTGTGGGAGAATTCTGAATGCAGTGGGGGTAGTCTGACTATTTGCTACTGTGGGGGCAGTGGCAGTGTCTCAGGTAAGTGGTAATCCTGCATTAATGTAACTACAGATATTGTAATATTTTCTCTTAAAGGGACTCGGTTGCTAGATTTTATTCCACTAAACTACAAGGACCTCACGTTGGGTACAAAATATCCTTTTTAAAATTCTCTATTTTAAATGAAATCTCATTCATTTACTAGTAAAATATCTCCTGCAAAGTCAAGTGAAAACAAGTAGGGAAGAGTCATATTTTGCCTAAGATGAGTCATGAGGGGAAGAATCACTTCAGATGTCACTGCTTTCAGTTCTATAGTATCTAGAAACATGTTTTGTGATATATCTCATCTTTTAGATCGAATCAGAATTGGGGTTCATGTGCACTACCAGATTTGAAGCACCTAAATATTGCAAGTACTGTGTCTACAGAACACATAATGTTATTGCAGGTATAAAATACATGTCAGAAGTATAATAATTCATAAGGGGGCATTTAAAGCATTACTAAACTTTTATATACTTTATAAAAGAAAAATGTTCCTGTGTCCCATATTTAATGTTTGTTTAAATCAGATTTCCCTCCATACTCAGATAAGACTTCTGATTAAGTTTCTAAGGGCATAACTCCTAAAACAGATTGTGCTTGAATAGTCTTATATACTTAAATATATCTTAAAGGGAACCTGTCACCAGGAGACCCATTTTCAGCACCCCCCCCCCCCCCACAGAGCATAGTACATACACTGCCAAAGTGTTGTTGCATTAAAAATTGGTTTTACAGAAAAAAATATATGTTATATTGTACCTTTCATTAGCATGTGCTGTGTGACTAGGCAGTTGCCTTTTGGGAGTGGCTGGAAAGGAGCAGTTCCCCCCCACCCTTGGGGAACAGCTCCTCCATGTGACCTTTTCAAATATATGAAAACACCCATCACTGGGCTTAGTAACGCCCCCTGCTCCTCTACCGCCAATCCCAAGTGTGGGGAGTTATTCATATATGTGAAAAGGTCACATGTTTCCCAAGGGTGGGGGGGAACTGCTCCTTTCCAGCCCCTCCCAATTGGCAACTGCCTAGTCACACAGCAGATGCTAATGAAAGGTACAATATACAATATAACATATCTTTTTTTCTGTAAAACCAATTTTTTATACAAAAACACTTTGGCATGTGTATGTACTATGCTCTGTGGGGACTGGGGGAGTGCTAAAAATGGGTCTCCTGGTGACAGGTTCCCTTTAAGATTCATGTGTTTGTCTGGTTTGTAAGGGAGTAAGAAGGCTGTTAACACTGATCACTGCATGAAATGAAAGAAGCACAAAACATGAAACGGAGAAGCCAGTGTACCATAATTGCCTGCACTATTCATTTCTGAATTTTTTTAAAAAATCAACACAGTGAAAACACTGAGAAATACCAATAAAATAATTCAGTATCACTTTCAAAGGCAAAATTGCTGCCGCCAAAAAGTGGGCCATATTAGCCTGGTTTCTAAACAATAATAATAATTCTTTATTTATATAGCTCCTACAGGTTAGGCAATGCTGCACAAAGCATGCCAAATAAAAAATTCTCTGCCACCAAAGTGTGTTAATATACACAAGCAATTAATATATGAGTGATTATTCACCTTTTTAAGTAGCCAAGTATGTCAATTAATGCTTCCCTTTAAACATTTTTCATACTGCATTTAGATAGGAGTTGCAGATTTGGATGCTAGAGGTTCTCGCCATGTAAAATTAATAAAACTGAAAGGTAACACACCTGATTCTCTCTAGTGACATCCAGTTGGTAGCATTGCCCTTGGCATAGGAAACAACAATACTAGGATCGGAGTAGCTGAATCGGCATGATCCTGACCCTGCAAGACAAAACCATATTAAAATGTTATACTGTGAGAAAGGGTCTTCATTACTTCTGAAATGGCAATAAATAATGCACATTTTGTATGTTTAATTACTTAATCCATAAGAATATATCATAAGGGCTGTTGTTGAAAGAAGCCAACAGATCTATCCATGCTTAATATGCCACAACTGATATAAAAGTGATCCATCACAGCTGAGCTGTGTAACATATTTTAGATTTCCCTGGGGAGCAATGTGTCTGATATTAATTTTGTGATGATGTATATTTTACCAACATGTGACCTAAATATTACTGACAGCAAAATCAATATGCTTCTTCAAACTACCTATAAGTATCCATCATTTAACAGTTAAAAGTAGAGATACAATGTAAAATATTGGGCTACACAAATTATAGTATGCAGTGGTCTATTAAGAAATGTATTTGCATAAACTGATTTCTGATGATAATGTTAATACAATGTCATGTACTAAGGGACATTTACATATCTTTTCACTAAAATGGAGCCTTGATAAAGTATAATAAAGATTAATCCTAGATTTCATCAATGCATGGCAGATGTTTAGATGTTTGCATAATCATGTCAAGAGTTTAAAATGCCTTCTAAATTTCTCAAGAACAGAAAAGCACTATTATAAACACGCAAATAATGTTTCTATACTTTTATATGACTTGCTTTCCATTGAAAGAAATGCTATAGAATACATGGTTAAAGCAAAACTATAACTTCATGTATGCCTCAAAGTTGATTCTGACCTTTTTTTATTGAAGTGATTACAAACAAATCTTACAACTTATTCTTCTTTTGCTTAAGATTTTAGCAATATAAATTTTTATTATAACAATTAATGGGTTAATGGGTTGTTCCCACAAATAACACTGCTGTGATAATGCATTGATGTTAATACTGTTCATTTTAAACCCTTATTATTGCCATTAATAGTACGTCTCCCTCTGTTACCACATCAGCACCACCTTGATGCAATTTTACAGGCCAAAGGGGGAGATGGTTTAATTTCTTTACGTCAGAAAGCTCAGTAATTTGGACCTGAAAAGCTGTGCGCCACATATATTGAGGGGTTTAAACCATTTTAGGCAGTTTTCTGACTCGACTGAAAAACGGGCATGTCCTCAGCTAAAAGAGGTGTAGCCTAGAAGGAAGAAGCCTGTGAGTCAGAAAATTCAATATAGAGGTGCAGCAAACTAGACCAACTAATAGGTGGTGCAAAAGTACAACTGTTCAGTCTTATACTGCACCAGATTAACCCCTTCACAACCTGACCCTTTTTAGTTTTTTCACTTCCATTTTTCACTCCCCACCTTCAAAAATATATAACTTTTTTATATTTCCACATAAAGAGCTGTGTTATGGCTTACTTTGTGCGTAACAAATTGAACTTCAAAGTGACGTATTTAATATTCCATGCCATGTACTGGGAAGCAGGAAAAAAATTCCAAATGCAGTGAAAATGGTAAAATAACGCATTTGCGACGTTTTCTTGTGGGCTTGAATTTTAAAGCTTTCACTGTACACCCCAAATGACAGGTCTACTTTATTCTTTGGGTCGGTACGATCATGGGGATAACAAATTTGTATAGGTTTTATAATGTTTTCATACATTTACAAAAATTAAAACCTCCTGTAAAAAATGTTTTTTTTAAATTTTGCCATCTTCTGGTACCAATAACTTTTTCATACTTTGGTGTACGGAGGTGTGGGTGGTGTCATTTTTTGTGACTTTTGATGTCGTTTTCATTGCTATAATTTTTAGGACTGTGCGATCTTTTAATCACTTTTTATTTATTTTTTATATTTTTCAAAATGGCACAAAAGTGCAATTTTTGACTTTGGGCGCTATTTTCCTCTACTGGGTAAAACGCAGTGAAAAACCATTATTTTATTTTGATAGATCGGGCATTCTCGGATGCGGCGATAACTAATGTGTTTATGATTTTTACTGTTTATTCATATTTATATCAGTTCTAGGGAAAGGGGGGTGATTTGAATTTTTAGTATGGCAGTATATGGGGATTTTTTTCCGCATTCATTACAATGTGCTGGTAGCACATTGCAATGAATGAGTTAAAATGAAGTAGCCTCGGGTCTTCGGAAGACCCAAGGCTACCATGGCGACGGATCGCCGCTCCCCGATGACGTCACGGGGAGCGACGATCCACAACAATTTGGAGTCGCCGCCATCTTTTTAAGCTGCTGGCACCAATGCTGGCCGCAATTGTCGGGAAAACACTGGGTGTTACCGGTAAACCTTTTCTGCAATATGCAGCAATATGCAGCAAAGACTTACCGGCTATGGAGAAGGCTCGGCCCGCGAGCCCTCTTCATGCACCAGGACCCGGCTTGTGCCGTACTAGTACGATGCAAATCGGGAAGGGTTGATAATCCAGCATCAGACACAGGGATTAATCTGGCGCAAGAGAAGACTGTCTAGTTCTACTCTGCCCTGCTCTATAGACCGACGCACGGATACATCTCCCCCAAAGCAAAATAGACGGCCTCTTAGTGTATCACAGCCAATAATACTTTGAAATAGTAAGCATTATATTATTAAATGCACATATATATATATATATATATATATATATATACCGGTATATATATTTTGAACCTCAACAAGGGAAGGTTATTGGTGGTAGTAATATCAATTAATAATTATTTTGAGCCCATCTGCTTCCACTGTCAGTGTTCTAGTGAATGAACATCTGGCATCCATACTGTACAATTTCCCACACCAGGGCTCCAAATTTTAATCATATTAATTTATTTTACTGAAATGACTCCCATTCAGAACCAATCAACCTCACCTCTAGTTCATCAAATAAATTCAAACAGCATGAAAGATGAAACTAAACATGACTCTGTACAGTAGAATGAATAGTCCCATAATGAGAGAAAGAAATGGACATTGCAGCTATTTTAATTAGAAATTCTACATTACAGAAAAACCACCATTAGTTATTTCAAGCAAAACATTTTGTGACTAAAACATATAAAAAAAAAGAAAGTCACCAGTGTAAGATAAACATGACACGTCACATTGACACAACCACTTGAGTCCCATAAAAGATTATTTAATAGTAACCCTTTTCAAGACTAAGGTTTCCTGATGCCTGAATGTGCCCTTTTTGAGTGACATATGGAAAGTTAAATTTTTTCCCCTACTTAATGCTTTCATGAACAAGGGTGTTTGGTACCTAAATGTACAAGTTCATTTTATAGTTCTGTTATGCTCGTTTTCAAACAATGATATCTTTGGAACAAATTTACATACAGCAGTTTTTACTTTTCTTGACATGTGAGACCTTAGCTGAATAGCAAAACCACTTTTTTTTTAAAGCAGTATAATTTGATACCTTCACCAAAGTATGTTAAAAATATGTACACAGAACCAGAGATATCTACTGTTAAAGTTATAGTCGGGAATGGAGAGTTGTATATAAAAATCTTTTTACTGAAACTTTAACTTGTCTCCAGTTCTGTGGCACCTAGAAACACAATCCTGATATGATATTAAAGGGAAGCTTCTCCGCTTTAATACACCACCAGAAATCTATTGAAGATACATTTTAGAAGATATAAATGTTTGATGTAGTCTGGATGTCTATAAACGTTATCTTCAGGGATATGTGCAGTTATGAGATAGTAGTGAAGGGGGTTAAGCTAAATTTTTCCAATTCCAAATAATTACTTAAAATAATTAATTATAACAGAGCATGATCCCCTCAATTTCACATTTACGACAACGCCAAACATGTTCACTTTGGTAACAGATTTACAGCATTGTGAAAGTATCAGAATTTTGGAAAGGTAAATTTTTTATTAAAGGCATGTTAAAAAAGAGCCAAGCACAATTTTGATAGACCTAGCATTAAAGGCGCCAGGATGCCTAACATCTTTATGTTCCTTTATTTATATTAGTGACATAGTGAAAGGGGAGTGATTCAAACTGTATGTATTTTATTTAACTTTTTTTTAAACACTTCATTGCCAGATTTTTTTGCAAGTAACTACTATATTACATTTCTATTTCACTATTCATATATTTTATAATATACTTTACTTTTATATAAATATATATATAATACTTTTAAACTTTAGTTTTATGCAATTAGATGGTGCCTATAATAATATAGATTTAAAATTGAAGAGAAAAGGTATAAATTATTGGAAAATAATTTTCCATTTTATTTACTATTTTTAAGTGGAAAAAGATTCTGAGATTGTTTTGGAAACCATACACTTATGCTTGCACTGTGTAAATAATAATAATAATAATGTATTATTATTATTATTGTTTGTATGTTGCCCATTTTTTGGCAATATGCTACCATTACACATGTTGTCGGGCTCCAAAACAATAGAATTGCCATTGAAGTAACTACATTTTGCCACCAAAAGGTATTCAATTAGGGGAACTTTGGACTTTTTGACTTTAGTTATTTTTTGTGAAATTAAATGAAATTCTAAGAAAAAAGTGAAAAGCGAGTTTTCAAAAAAATGTTTTAATTCCAAAGCCTTTTTTTTTTACCTTTGGTATGTTGCCTTGGAAAAATGATCAGAGGTTCCCATACTTCAGCCATTTCCAGAAATGCCCTATGTATGCTTCTTACATAATGTGTGGGCTCAGCACAAGACATGAAATGACAGGAGTGCATTATGGATTTTGGACTCCCTTTTTTCCTTTTTGTAGTCCAAGTGTCATCAGAGTTCTGTTTGATATTCACATCTGACCTCCTTGCAACTAATGCGTTACAACTGAATGCATTTAATTGCTATCTGAGTGCCGTCAGTTTTTTTTATATACCCAAAAGGTTTATTCATACAAACATACTATAAACTATTATGTAGTTGCTTTCTATTAATTATAAATTACTATGTTTATATAGTACTGTATATACACACACACACACACACAAGACCACCAGGAAGACCACTACATGGCTTTCTGTAGAGGCTGCAGAACAGCAGTGGTAATTCTGCATCAATTCCCCAAGCTTCAGAAACAGGCCATATGGTTTCTGATGAGGTTTTATGCAGAAATTTTGCTGCAGCAATGGAAAGAGCTCAACCTTTGCACTGCAGCTGTGCATCATAAATCCAATAGCCTCCACGCCCTAATAGCTTATGCAGGTAATTTGCATAAAAATAAAATAAAGTGTAAAAACACATATATAAATAGATTTGTTTCCTCTTTAGTAATGCATTGCTATACAGTGCAATCTGTTGTTAAAGTAAGTACTGTAGATTTGAACTAGCTGCAAGGGACATAGTTAATCTGGATGTAGTTTTACAAATTGGAGGAGGTTACGTTTTTAGGACTTCTCTATAAGACATGTCCTGTAAATTACGTCATAATATATTTTTATCATTCCAAATGAAATGTTCTTTCCCACCGTGTTATTCATTCAACATATATAGAAGTCTTACTTACCAATGGAGAACTGCAACACAGATGCTGTAGTTGTATTAAGGCTAGTTGTAATCTAAAATAAACAAAAAAATTGTAGATTGTAAAAATAATAGATTGTATCAAGCTTATGACCTTTACATGTCATGGAGCTTTGTATTCACTGAAAGAAAATTACAACAGAGATCTTGAAAATCATAAGACATTGAAAGCATGTACAAATCATTTTCTAATTAATGTATTACTTTCACTGTTTAGTCCATCAATTTAACACATGTAGAGGCACAAAGGTCTCTTTATGAAGTGGTAGAGACTAATCATAAAAATATGTGTACAGACAGTCCCTGTGTTACAGACAGGAAATCTCTTTGTAAGTCACAGCTGGTATATTTTATAATTGCAACTCCAGAAAAGAACATTTTTGTCCATGTGATAATTGGATTTTAACAATTATTTGTTTCCATTGGAACAGGGATTATCAATAAAACTTCTTTACAAACATCTTGCAGCTGATCATTGCAGCCTGAAGCAAGCAAACAGCTACACCAAAGGTCGCACTGGGCAAAAAGTAACTAAGCGTCTATAACTAGGAGTTGACTGTAAGTCACATGTCCTTTAAGGGGTTGTCCACTTCCATCAAATAATTAAATATATGGGGATAAAACATTTATTTAATTCTTAAAGGTTGGACTTGATGGACTTGTGTCTTTTTCCAGCCTTATATACTATGATACTAATTGATATGGTTTGTGTAAGGAAAAGCTTTACAATTTTCTAATATATTTTCTGTATCAATTCTTATAGTTTTCTAGATCTCTGCTTGCTGTCCTGCTATAGAAATCTTCTATGTTTACTTCCTGTGGATCGAAGTCTGTGCATGGTCAGATTTCTGTCCACAGGAAGTAAATAGAGATCTAGAAACCCATGAGGAATTGATACAGAAAGTATATTGGAAAATGTTTTAACTTTTCCTTACACCCATCGATTATTTGCTGAAAGTGGATATCCCCTTTAAGTTGGGGACCACCTGTACAGACTAAATATATACATGTAAAAAGACGTAAATATTATTTATATATATATAATATATATATATATAATAAATTATTCTTAGATTAGCAAAAACGCAAATAGGTCAGATGGATAATTAAGAAATAGTAACAGGTGGTATATAGTACACAGCAGATGCTCCTGAACAAAGTTATTTTCTAAGGTAGTGGGTAGGAAACACATGTATAGTGAACAAAGAGTATATAAGAGCATATTCAGATGGACTGAAGTGTTTTTTAAATGGTGTTAAATTAGATTAAAAATAATTCCAATGAGAGCAAGCGGATGTATAATTTAATGCAAAGATCCAAAACATTGCACATTACACTGAATGTGCAGCTGGTTGGGAATGTGTTTAGGCATATGTTTTATTAGAATTAAAGAGAATGAAAAGTCACAATTATTAAAGAAAGCAGCTTATTTTGGGCTTATTTTATACCTCCAGAGAAGTGCAGTTTTATGCTGAAAACAAATGTGACTATTTATTAACACTATGAATATGTGTGACAAATTAAGGTCTTTGACATTTGGATTTTGGAGATAAATCAGGCGCAACACTTGAAAATGTGTGGCGACCTTTGCAAGGAGTGTGTCTCGGGCTCTAAAAATCCACCAATGTGGCACAAAGTTGAAAAAAGGAAAATAAAAAAAATTGAAAAATGGCCCCACTTTACTTTGAATGGAAAAATCTTCTGTCTTTGTATAGTTTCTCTTGATGCGTTTGAATTGACTAAAAGGTATATTTGTCAGCTAGCCTATTTCATATACCATATATACTTGAGTATAAGCCTAGTTTTTCAGCACAAATGTGCTGAAAACCCAAACTCGGCTTATATTATAAAAAAATATTTCAAAACTCCCCTTTCTGGCTTCCCCCGCTGCTGGCTATATACTGGGGCAGGGGGTTGCCTATATACTGGGGGATATGGTCTAGCAGACTATATATTGGGGAGGCTATGACCAATGCATTTCCACCCTTGGCTTATTCTCGAGTCAATATGTTTTCCCAGGTTTTTGTGGTAAAATTAGGGGCCTCGGCTTATACTTGGGTCGGCTTATACTCGAGTACTTGTGCCTCTAATTGTCCATACTGGCTCTCTGTGGTTTTATGCATTACTCTGCTGTGACTCTGCCTTTGTCCTGTACCTCAACTGCTCCCTTTCTTCACCATCTTGGTTTTCATCAAGTTTATTTGACCTTGCCTTGTTATCTGTCTTCTAGGGAAGGGACTGCTGCTTAGTTGTAACTTGCAGCCTGGTAATAAGTAGGGACAAAGCTTGTGGGGCGGTCATGGCTCACATTTCTTCCCTTTAGGTTGTTAAAGATGCCTTCTTTGAAAAATCAATTGGGACATATAATTAATCACAATTTCTGTATAGAGCTCCAGAATATGTTAATTCAATATAAATGAGAAAACTCATAATAGAATGTTTATTTTTATAAGTAAAAAGATCTCAAATTCTTTACAGATTTTTTTACAAGCATGATGTTAAATATCTGCAGCCACCAATAAGGGAACTTTGCTGAAGTATATCTACTGTGGTCATTCGTTATGGGAATGCCAACTTTTGGAGTGGATGTTGATTAAATCTTGAAGATTTGTTGTTGTTGTCACTGCTCAGCTGAGCAGCTCCACATACGTATGCCTTATGCCTGAACTGTCGTGTGCTGTAGTCCTTGTGGTTGTGAGACCGAGTGCCCAAACTGCAAACCAAAGCTGACGTTTCTGTCGCAAGGTGCCAAAACAGCAATTTAGCCCAATAGTGCCACAATACCACTATACAAGAGACAAATAACACTTTGACATCATGAGGCCACCATTACAACCACATAAATAGCATAATTCTGGTTATAAAGACCACTATAGAAAAGCCAACATTACCAATAATAACACTATACTAGAAGCTAATATAGTGATGAATACTGTATTACTGCCTGCGGCTGTAGCTCCATGTATGGCTGTGTACTGCGGCTGTAGCTCCATGTATGGCTGTGTACTGCGGCTGTAGCTCCATGTATGGCTGTGTACTGCGGCTGTAGCTCCGTGTATGGCTGTGTACTGCGGCTGTAGCTCCGTGTATGGCTGTGTACTGCAGCTGTCGCTCTTTAAGTAAAAGTTTTATTTTCTCTGAAAATAACATACACAACACAGGAGAAATGTTGCAGCATTGTGAGTTTAGGGGTAATACCCAGTCCCTCCAGTAGCCAGTATAGAGACAGGGCCTCACCCCCACCCCACTATAGAGACAGGGCCCCCCACCTCAGTATAGACACAGGGCCTCACCCCCCACTCCAGGATAGAATAGGGCCTCAACCCCCACCCCAGGATAGAAATAAGGCCTCAACCCCCACCCCAAGATAGAAATAGGGCCTCATCCCCCACCCCAGGATAGAGATACGGCCTCACCCCCCACCCTAGGATAGAAATAGGGCCTCATCCCCCACCCCAGGATAGACACAGGGCCTCACCCCCCACCCCAGGATAGAAATAGGGCAGTGGGTGGGGTTATGGAGGGGTGGAGCTTAGTGCATACTTATCATATAATTATGACATTTATAATGAGAATGTGATTCAACTTACCATAGGTTCAGAATGAGTGGGAGCACCAGGCTTGTTTCCCTGAATCAGTGGGAGCACTGGGCTTGTTTTCCTGCAACAAGATGGTCCCATCTAGGGGTGATGGGAGACAGTGAAACCCGAAGTGTTTCCTTATGTCCAGTCTACTCCGTAATCTCGTTTTTGCTGTTGTCATGGCAGAAAACCCAGTGTCACAAAGATAGGTTGTTGGAAAAGGAAGCAGAGTTTTCAGTGCTTTGGTGGCAATCCCAGGATATTAAGCCTGGACTTTAATCCAGAATGTTGGGAGATTTGAAGTCTCAAACATACTTTTAAGGCTACCATCATTTGCAATCTCAAGCAGTTGGTCTTCTTCAAGCACGGACAAGGTCGATTCACCTGGCTTGTTCACAAATGGGTTGCAAATCCATTTCTTCCTAGTTTGTGGGTCTTTTGTGGTCGGAAAATAGCGCTTAAACTCTTCTGAAAGCTGAGACAGGTGATCATGTACCAGCTGGGAGAATGAAGGCTCAGGCTCGGTCTCTTCCAAAATTCCTGCTAATGTTTGAAACATGTCAAATATCCCTGTTCTCACTCGCAGTCCCCACACTTCCAGTTTGGCTTTAAATTTAGCAACTTTATCTGCCAACTTGAAGGCAGTTGTCATTCTCCCCTGAAGTGACAGATTATGTTCGTTCAAAAAGTTGAATATGTCACATAAGTAAGCAAGTTTTGTGACCCATTCCTTACTACTGAAATGTGCTACAAGTGGCGATTCTTTTTCTAAAAGAAATCTATAAAGCGGGTCTCGTAACTCAAACTCTGGCCAGTGCTTTACCTTTAGAAAGCCATCTGACTTCTGTGTGTAGGAGAAGACGTTTGTGCTCCGCGTCCATCTCCTCACAGAGCTGCTCGAACAGACGTGAGTTAAGGGCATGTGCTTTTATGTGATTAATAACTTTAATCACATCTTGCAAAACGCTGTTAAGTTCAGGTGACATTTTTCGGCTTCCCAGCATTTCTCTATGGATGACACAACCTCTTTGATCCAGGTAGTTAAACCAGAAAGCCATCCAGTCATGGCAGCTGCTCCGTCTGTGCATATACCGACACAAAATGACCAGTTTAGGTTTCCTGATATGTAATCATCCAAAGACTTGAATAGTTCTGCACCTGTGGTGTTGGCTGGCAACAATAATACACATAACATATCCTCATGCACATCCTCTTGAAAAATATATCGCACATAAACAAGCATAATTGCCTTGTTGTCAACGGCAGTAGACTCGTCAACCTGGATTGCGTACCATGGTGACGCATTAATCCTTTCCAACAATTGTACCTCGATGTCTTCTGCTATTTCATTAATTCGTCCACGGACAGTGCTCGCTGAAAGAGGAACCTGTGCCACTTTTTTAACTGCAGCCTCTCCTAAAAGTTCCTGGCAAATGTTCTTAGCGGCAGGCAGGATCAACTCTTCACCTATAGTGAAGGGCTTCTTAGCCTTGGCAATGCGGTTAGCCACTAAGAATGATGCTCTCAGAGCAGACACATTTGTTGATGTGGTGGCCTTCAATAATTGCTTCTGTCCAGCGTGTTTGCATTTTTTTCTTTCAGAAAACTCCAAAGGTTTGTCCTTTGATACACGGTGCTTGGTCTGTAAGTGGCGAACCAGTTTTGAAGGCTTCATGGCCTCGTTGGATAGCCGGTCGCCACATATCAGACAGAGTGGGCTTGGGGCATGTGAATCGCCAGTTGCGATGAACCCATAATTTAAGTAGGACTCATTGTATTTTCTTTTAAATGCAGCTTTCTTTTTTTAGCAGTCATGGAGTCTTCATCTGTCTCATTGGGTCTTTCTTCCTTTTCAAAGAAGCTCTTCAGTGATGTTTGTTTTTTACTCATTTTACAAGGGTTAGAGGTGAAGGCGTAGTGGGCCCCTAACACAGAAAGATGGCTATTGCTACTGGAGACGGGCACTGATGATGATGACCACTACTGCTGCTACTGGACACAGCCACTGCTGCTATGAATTTTCACTGTTATTTGCTTTTTTCATATCTAGCTTACCATTAGCATCCAGAGCCCCTCCCCCTCCAACTCGCAGCTAGCAGGAGGGGAAGGAGCGCTGGACACACATGACCTGCTTGTCCCTGCTCCTGCCTGAGCACATTCTGTGAGTAGCAGCAGTGTACATTGAGTTTCAGTGTACAGCACTGCTACTAGCACTGCTATATGCACCAGACAGCACTGTATGGGGAGGATACTGGCGGGACCTCTGTGTACAGCGCTGCTAAGTAGCAGCATTGTACATTGAGCGTCAGTGTATACAGCGCTGCTGCTTAGCAGCGCTACACACTGAACACCGGTACCGGGAGCCGCGTCACTGAAGCCAGTCTGCTGCCCCAGCATGCCCCACATAACATGTTCTGCCGGGGGCGTGTGAGTAAGGAGAGCCTGCCGCCCCACCCCGTCTGGAACACACCATGCTGTGCAGGAGGACCGCGTCACTAAGACCCGCCCCGTGGCGTACAACAGGTACCATGCTGTGCTGTGGAGGGCTGCGTCACTAAGACGCCCGACGCCCCACTAAGTCACTAAGCCGCCCGACGCCCCACCCCGTCCTGCATAATGTTCTCTGCCAGGAGCTGCGAGCTGTCACGGCTATGGCAGAAAACATTATAAATCCACAGAGAGCTAGCTCTGACCAGGCGCAGGGCCGCGGAGCTAGCTGTCAGCGGTGCCGCGGACTGGCTGATAAACTCTAACGGCCCGGTCTTGGCCCGCGGACCGGCGGTTGGGGACCTCTGCTCTATCCTACACACTCATGTTTCCTCTTTCTCCAGCCTGCAGCCTATGATTTCCACATCCTCTAGCCTGTACACTCATGTTTCCTCTTTCTCCAGCCTGCAGCCTATGATTTCCACATCCTCCAGCCTGCACACTCATATTTCCTCATTCTCCAGCCTGCTCCAAGTGTATTGCCTTTTACACAGCTTGCTCTACCCTTTTAAGTCCAGCGACTACATGTATATTAGAAAACCAAACAATCTTGAACCACAAGGATACACATAAGTTTCAATGCTTTATCAATACTGCTGTCAGGAGATCCTACCAAACTGAACTAAGTCCTATCATATCTCCATAACTGAAAATAATTACGACTTTGTGAACGAAAACAAGTCTTAATTGCACAATTTATTCATAAATTATATGTTGGAAGGAGACTTACACCCTAGCGTCTATCGACGTCGAGAGTTTATACACTCGTATCCCGCAAGACTTAGGCGTACAATGTATCCACCAGCTTCTGGTTAACGCCAATAAGAGTCCTCAATTTGTTGACTTCATCTGCGAGGGCCTCCAGTTTGTGTTGTCTCATAATGCCTTTATGTTTGATGGTCGTTGGTTTGTCCAGAGAGTGGGCACAGCGATGGGCACCCCCGTTGCCTGCACTTTTGCTAACCTGTTTCTCGCTTTTTTTGAGAACCGCTGTGTCTACTCTCTGGACAACCCTTTCGCCTCAAACATTAGGGCCTTCCACCGTTACGTGGATGACGTATTCATTGTATGGGAGGGCACCCGTGCGGAGTTTTTTGATTTCGTTGAATACCTGAACACCCATAACCACATGAATATGAGATTTACTGCGGTTTATGGCGAGTAAACTCTCGAATTTTTGGACGTAAAGGTTTTTGAGAATCAGGGCGAACTGTGTACATCTGCCTTTAGAAAGGAAACAGCTACCAACTCTCTCCTTCATTTTGATAGCCACCATCCATTTCATACGAAAAAAGGTCTACCTTATGCTCAATTCCTTAGACTTAGACGCATCAATAGTAATGACACTCTATTCTTCCAACAAGCCAGAGAACTGGGGGAACGGTTAATGGCGAGGGGTTATCCTAATGAGATTGTGTTAGAGGCCTATACAAAAGTTACCAATATGTCCCAAAGAGAGTTGTTACACGTTGGCTCCAGAAGGAAAGGTATGTATATTACAGAGAATTGTAGATCCGATGACGCTAGTAAGAGGTTCACCTTCTCGTTCGAATTTAGTCCCTGTGAACTGGCCATACGCCAGGCTATATCTAGGAATTGGGGTATCCAGGGTCAGGATCCCCAACTCAAGGACATCACGAGTGTATGCCCATGTGTTGCCTTTAGACGGTGTCCTACAGTGCGCAGTATGCTGGTATGGAGCCGATTTTCTACACAAAACCAATCCTGGTTAGAAAGAAGCACTCCTATAGGCAACTTCAGATGTGGCTCATGCAGGTTTTGTGAGTATAACAGTCAGCTTAAAATTATTCAGTTGGGGGGTATTACGCATAGGGTCAAATCTTTTGTTTCTTGTAAATCCACGTATATAGTGTATATTATTTTTTGCCCATGCAAATGGTTCTACATTGGGAAAACTATACGAAAACTCTACGTGAGGTTCAGAGAACACTTCAAATTGATCGACACAGGGGATGGGTGCCCCCGCCTAATTAACCATGTTAGAGAACAGCATGGAGGAGACCCAAGGGTCTTACGGTTTGCAGGGTTGGAACAGATTAAAGTGGATCCCCTTGGTGGTGATAGGAAAAAACAGTTACTAAGGCAGGAAAGTAGACATATCATCCGGTTTGATGCCATAGGAGCCCTGGGTCTGAACAACAGAAATTATTTTAGCTGCTTCCTGTGAGTACCTCTGCCCTTTTAGGTTTATCAGTTAGCAGTCATGCCTTACCTACCTTATGGTCGGCGATGTCCCGAACTGGGCTCGCTATTTGCATTTAATAGCTGTTCCCCATGTTTAACTCCTGCAGCAAGTCCTAGTGTCAGCGCTGTACGCGGATGTTTTTAACGTTGTCATTATGTATTGATTTTAACTGTCACATTTATGTGTATGTTTTGCACTTGTTGTTGTTTTGCTGTTACCATGACGCCGTCGACCGGCCCAGACGCATATATTGTGCGCGGCGCCGGGGGATGATGTCATTTGGCTTGATGATGCGTTAGACTAGCGCGAAACGGCCCGTCGCCTGGCCCCGCTCTGTTCCTGTACGCACCTCAATAAAGGATATATTTCGCACTGTATTGGTGAGTGCCGCTACTTTCTACGTCTTACATTTGGACTGTCTTTGTTTCTGCTGAGCACCACCGTTATGCAGACCAGTGCAATATGGCTTAAGTACCCTGTCAAGATCCATGCCAGGTTTCACTGAAGGTACACAACACTGTGGTCGGCTGGTGCCAGACTACTGCCTTCTTCATTGATTTATTCATAAATTACATCACAAAATATTATCTGACTAAAAATACCCCATTAAAAAGGACCTAAAAACACAAAGCAAAACAACATGGACAGTGTGAACATATATGGAGAGGCAACACATAAAACAAGAAATTACATCATAGGTGCTGGTAAAAAGATTTTCAAAGTACTAAGGTTCCACACAACAGATAAGCGATGCGGTACAGCATATAAAAATCACTCAATGAGTAATATCAAAAGTCCAATCACGTACCCGTGCATCATCACAATATTGCTAACCTAATAAACATTATGGGACCAAATTAAATACCCACCAGTTGCCATGTTGCCTGACCTAGTCACACCGTCCGACACCCCACCTACATGTATATGTAGATTACACTGGTGTACCAACAGGACCTTAATAAAAATGATGATTATACTAAATCTTTATTTAGCGCAATCAAATTCCACTGTGCTTTCTAAATCATGGGCCCATATTTGACCAAAGTAAGCCAATAAAGCACAACTGTAATTTTTTTTTTCACAAATCAATAGCCCTTCTCACATAAAACATCTTTATTACTTATATCAAACAGTTTCTTTGCTATTCTCCTAAGTATAGCCCATTCCTGGAAACCGTCTTGTAAACAAATTAAACACAAAGACGGGGGTGTAGCACAGCCCAAGTATATGCGAGCCAATGCACAAGAAACAATATCAAACCAAACCAGAGAAAAAAGAAAACATCAAAAGGCTCATGGGATCATGCAAAAACATAAATCAAGTTTTATTAGTACATGACAGACAATTCACAACGCTTGTCATGCCTTCTCAGGCACATATCTAGTTAATTTTGCCAGCTGCTCCACCTGTTCATAAGTTGTTGTATTGCAGCCTCATTTATTCTGCCTCATGTTTACCTGCAGACTAAACTTTTCCTACTTAGGCTTCCTTAGTTTCCCATCATGCCTTTCTCTAGCCCGGCCCCATGCCTCTGCAGCAGCCATCTTGCTCCATAGAAGTAGCACATACTAATGTCTCTCTCTTGGACAGTTAGTTTATCTGTTGTTTTCCTCATCATAGAACAGTCGGTGAGTTATTATATAATTCATGTACCTTACAGAATGTGATGTACTGAGATATGCTATGTAGCTTGTACTGAATGCTGTTATTTTCTTGTAGTTTTACACTGATCCTATTAATAAAAGTTGGAAAGGACCCCCTGCGTCCAGCTAAATGCATTGATAGGAAAAGAGTTTAGCTGTCTGACAACTCGTTCACAGGGACGGATTGAGGGTGTCAGAACAACGCTGATTAAAAACATTTAAAACACATAATATACAGACCAAAACATCGTACAGTGACCAGGTGTTGGTACACTGTAATTGCGCCTTGTCAATCACTAAATAGTGATGTTAAGCCTAAGCATAACAATAAATGGAAAAAAGTACCAAACATGCTAAGTGCACAGAAAGTCTGTGTACGCTGAGGATTACCCACTCATGTGACAGTTCTAGGCCTAAAGGTGCTAGTCATATGGTAAATGTGACACAGTATCAAAGAGAGAATAAAAATATATAATCAAAGTGTTACCACCAATGAACCGGCATACAGTGGGAGGAGGTTAATCAAGACAGGGGCGATGGGCTCCACACGCGTTTCGTTGCCAAAAGGGCGACTTCCTCAGGGGTAAACAAATTAAGTGACTCACAGGTCAGGATGGGCTGCTGCTCCCTGCTCACAGAGAAGGGAAGAGGTAGCGGTCATGTGACTGTACCATCTGCTTGCATAGCAGAGCTTTATGTGTTCAGTGCTATAGATACAGATGTCTCCTACAAAGAAAAGTAATATACAAGATAAACCCTTTTTCCTATCAGTTCCTCCACTTATTACATGTTCCATGTTCCTCCATGTGATGAAAGCTATCAGGTTAGTCCATAGCTCCCAACCGTCCCGATTTTGACGGGACTTTCCCGTTTTTCGTACCCCTGCCCCGCGTCACGGGCAGCTATGATATTGTCACGGATTCTCCCCCCAGGTCCCGCTGTGTCCCGGCGCTGTGTCCGCATAGTAAATACTTTGAAAGTCTGAACTCACAGTACAGAATGGCTTCTACAGACATCGGGCAGGGAATCCTTTTCAGAGAAGTGTCGGGCTTAGCGCAGAGCAGGGACCACGTCATCAGCTTCAGATCTGTCCATATATGGTCACTAGGGTTCCCCAGAGCAGACATCGGGCAGGGAATCCTTTTCAGAGAAGTGTCGGCTTAGTGGAGAGAGCAGGGACCACGTCATCAGCTCAGATCACCATCTGTCCATATATGGTCTCCAGGTCTTCCCCAGACACAAGCTCTTTATATAATTAAATTACATAAAGTTTTGGCCAGGCTGAGATTCGAACCTGGGACCCTCTGCACCATAGACAAGAGCTTAACTAACTGAGCTATAAGCCCAGTGATACAGAGCTGAGGATTTCTGGTAAGTAAGACATGTTATCTGCCATTTACACTGTGACACAGACTAATGCACTGATATATAGAGAGGGATCTTCTCAGAGATTATTATTGTAATTATTGAGACTATTATTATTATTATTATTATAAATTTTATTATTATGGAGATGATTATTAATAATGGTAAAAATAATAATAATCATCTCAATAATAATAATAATAATAATAATAATAATAATAATAATAATAATAATAATAATAATAGTCTCAATAATTACAATAATCTGAGAAGATCCCTCCCTATATACCAAGGCAGTATATAGTCATAGTTCTTAGTTACCAAAATTCTCCACTTGTTAATCACAGAGGTTATAGCTCAGTTGGTTGAGGCGCTGTGTTATTATTGTACATGGACACTGCAGGTTCTGGGTTCAAATCCCAATGAGGATAATATTTTTATTTTTTTTTTTTTTAAATTATGATTTTTATTATTTTTAATATGGCTAAAATTTGGGGCGTGGCCAGGGAGTGATTGGGGGTGTGGCTTAGGGGGTTCGCCGCGGCACGCTACGCGTGCCGCCATTTTGTCCCTCTTTCCTTTTCCCAAATGTTGGGAGGTATGGGTTAGTCACTATATACATCCTGCATGTACACTATGCAGTGTTCAGTGGATTTCCCTGTAGGTATCTCACTGATTTTACTGCTTAATTACTTAATGAGATAACACAAGGTTTCATGGGAACTGTAGGCAGAGTCAGTGGAGTAACTAGGAGTGGCAGGCTTCGGCATGGGGCCCCCCTTCCCACTTGAAAATTATACATATTTGTATACTCACACATGCAAGTTACAATCTCACATTTGTACACTTATGCACACATGCCCATATAGAGCATATACACACACATACAGTGACATTTACAAACACACAGCATATATACACACATACAGTATATGCAGACGCCATACACTGTTTGCACATACAACATATACACATATACATATCACAGATGCAGCATATATCCATCACATATATGTTATATACATATTATGATGTACAAAGTGCAGCATAATTAGTGTGTCAGGTTGGATGCTGGGGTCCCCTGACACTGTGGGCCCCATAGCAGTTGCTATGGCTGCTACCACTGTAGTTACGCCCCTGGGCAGAGTAAATTGGACTCAGCTTCAGGGCAGATACTTTTATTTTTATGGCAGATACTGTTTCCACCCACTTCACCATTTTTTTTTGTCAAAACAGAAAGTGTCATAACTTTGAAAAGAAAAGGGTGAGTAACACAATATGGACATCGTTTTGTTTGTTTTCAAAGGGGGAACCACATATCACATTTGGCAAAATCATTAAAACTTTGGAGTACTGCTTTAAGGAGGAGAAAAGGGTCCACTATCCTTTTTCCAAAAAATAAGACACCCTCTGAAAATAAGACAGAGTACAACTTTTTTTTAAGTTGAAATATAGAAATATAAGGCCTCCCCTCCTGTTGCATTGCAGATGGGCTACAAGCAGTTACAGTACTTGGGCAAGAAGGGGTAATTTAAGGAAAGTGCTAAACATGAGAGAATGTTTCCAAGAGAAATGGAATCACAATAAATTCAGAGTTTGAAGAGTTATAAGGATGTTAGAGAAGTTGATTTTCTGTTCAACAATAAATGTGAATTCTTGTTCATGTCAGAATAAGACATCCTGAAAATAAGACCTAGTGCCTCTGTTTTAGCAAAAATTAATATAATACACTGTCTTTTTTCAGGAAAACACGGTAGTAAATTGAAGCACAAAGGCTTAATTTTCCCCAAAAAATCAAAGATAAATGTTATGAAAAGCAATGAATATCAATGGAAGTAAAAGTACAAACATTGACAAAAGGGCAAGACAATTTATTAATAGACTGTAGTAAATGTTAATGTACAATAATATCAATTTTATATTTATAAAATATTTTCTCATCCTATGATCATATTCTGTAACTTCCCAACATCCCTTTTTTCTCCTATTATTGTAAAAAACCTCTACAGCTCTGTTCCTTAACTCATCTAAAACCTGTATAAGGATATTCATTAAAACTGATTTAGTATATTGTTGTACAGTACCATGCTAGCAAAACATTTGACAGCCTACATATAAACATATAATAGAAAGGTAATTTGTGCCAGAATATCATGATGTTTTACCGACACTGACACTAAGGGCAAATTCACATGAATGCGTTCCAGCCATACCATAGCACAGCGGGAGCACAGGAGAGGAGGGGGTGAGTTCTGCTCGCCCCGCCCCTCTCTATTGAGATATATAGCGCACAGCACCATATTACGGGAAAAATAGGACATGTCCTATCTTTTCCCGGGCACGGAACGGTACGGTGCCGCAAGTGTGCCCATTGCCGCCCTTTGGAGGACGTATACACGGAGGCCGTATATAAGTCCCCCTACGGTCATGTGAATTCATGTGTATTGGTTGGTCAAGATACCTTTAACTTATCCTTTAATTTTAACATTTGAAAGAGTGAAAGATCAACAATAATAATCCCCCAACAAAACAATCAATGACGCTTCCTCTTGTTGTACACCATTTTGTCAGGATGCCCTATACAGCTTGTATTTCTTTTTACCTGTTGTATTAATTGATACAAATGTACATCAGCATTTATCAGATCACAATTACACAACTAAGAGTCCAAGGTTCAGCAATATATATCTTTTTTTTAAAAGTGTTTATTTTGGGGTTTTTTGTAACATTTGTAAGAACAACAGTAGTCCAACTTAATACAGAAATACAGTATCATACATACAATGCGGCATCAATATTTTGACAGGAGTGGCGTGCCTTGGCCTTATAAACGTAATTAGACACAAATATTGCTGCTAGATATGATATAATATAAATGGAATGCTACCGCAGCTAGAGATGAGCGAGCACTAAAATGCTCGGGTACTCGTTATTCGAGACGAACTTTTCCCGATGCTCGAGTGCTCGTCTCGAATAACGAGCCCCATTGATGTCAATGGGAGACTCGAGCATTTTTCAAGGGGACCAAGGCTCTGCACAGGGAAGCTTGGCCAAACACCTGGGAACCTCAGAAAAGGATGGAAACACCACGGAAATGGACAGGAAACAGCAGGGGCAGCATGCATGGATGCCTCTGAGGCTGCTTAATCGCACCATTATGCCAAAACTATGGGCAACAGCATGGCCATGACAGAGTGACAGAATGAAGCTAGATAGCATCTAAAACATCCAATAATTGACCCTAACACTATAGGGGACGGCATGCAGAGGCAGCAGCGGCAGGCTAGAGAGTGGCATGGCGACATACCCTAAATGGACTCAGGCTTCAAACCAATGGGTGGCAGAGAGGAACCAAAGGAGGTGAGCAAGAAGCGCTCAAATAATATCGGTACATGATAAAAGTTTGCCAGTATATTTTGTGGATTACACAGCAGGGTGGCGACAAAGTTAACATGGAAGCCATGAAAACAACCCAAAATTCTGCCTGACACAGCTCGTTTGATAAGGGGACCATGTATGGAGGCAGTGAACTAGTAGTAGATTAAAGGTGCTGCAGTTAAAACTATGTTAGTTGGATCTTGGCATGGAGCTGGCGCTCCGCTGCCAGGCGAGCTTTCGCCAATCCAAGCCCGTGTCTCTAGGCTACTCCCCAAACAGCACTTCTAAGAACCTTTTGTATAAGATCAAGTGTAGTAGCGTTCTTATAAGTTTAGGATATGGCGGGTGAGGGGAATGTAAACAGAAGCGCAAGAAGCGCTGAAATAATATTGGTACATGATAAAAGTTTGCCAGTATATTTTGTGGATAACACAGCTGGGTGGCGACAAAGTTAACAACTTTGATGTGGAATCCATGAAAACAACCCAAATTTCTGCCTGACACACCTCGTTTGATAAAGGGACGATGTATGGAGGCAGCTATATGGACGACTTTTGGAGGTAGCAATGGAAACAACGTGTGGAGGCTGCTATGGAGACAATTTAATTTGGATAGTGCCTGTATGTGGCAGTCCAAAAAAGTTTTCAAACCAGAGGAGCAGGTAGGTGGCCCTCCAGAAAAATGGAATAGATTGAGTGCCTGTATGTGGCAGTCCAAAAAAGTTTTCAAACCAGAGGAGCAGGTAGGTGGCCCTCCAGAAAAATGGAATAGATTGAGTGCCTGTATGTGGCAGTCCAAAAAAGTTTTCAAACCAGAGGAGCAGGTAGGTGGCCCTCCAGAAAAATGGAATAGATTGAGTGCCTGTATGTGGCAGTCCAAAAAAGTTTTCAAACCAGAGGAGCAGGTAGGTGGCCCTCCAGAAAAATGGAATAGATTGAGTGCCTGTATGTGGCAGTCCAAAAAAGTTTTCAAACCAGAGGAGCAGGTAGGTGGCCCTCCAGAAAAATGGAATAGATTGAGTGCCTGTATGTGGCAGTCCAAAAAAGTTTTCAAACCAGAGGAGCAGGTAGGTGGCCCTCCAGAAAAATGGAATAGATTGAGTGCCTGTATGTGGCAGTCCAAAAAAGTTTTCAAACCAGAGGAGCAGGTAGGTGGCCCTCCAGAAAAATGGAATAGATTGAGTGCCTGTATGTGGGAGTCCAAAAAAGTTTTCAAACCAGAGGAGCAGGTAGGTGGCCCTCCAGAAAAATGGAATAGATTGAGTGCCTGTATGTGGCAGTCCAAAAAGTTTTCAAACCAGAGGAGCAGGTAGGTGGCCCTCCAGAAAAATTGAATAGATTGAGTGCCTGTATGTGGCACTCCCAAAAATTGTTTAAAACAGAGGACCGGGTCGGTGGCCCTCCAGAAAAATTAAATGCATAAAGTACTATAGCTAGAGCCAGTGGGCCCTGTCAAAAAATAGCCAGTTTCCTCTGCTTTACTGTACAAAGAGGAGGAGAAGGAGGAAAATGAGGAGGAGGAGGAGTGGATAAATTATTCAGGTTGAGCTTCCTTCACCTGGTGGAGATTGGAAATTCTGAGAAATCCAGGCTTTATTCATCTTAATAAGCGTCAGCCTGTCAGCGCTGTCAGTCGACAGGCGTGTACGCTTATCGGTGATGATGCCACCAGCTGCACTGAAAACCCGCTCGGACAAGACGCTAGCGGCAGGGCAGGCAAGAACCTCCAAGGCGTACACCGCCAGTTCGTGCCACATGTCCAGCTTTGAAACCCAGTAGTTGTAGGGAGCTGTGTGATCATTTAGGACGATGGTATGGTCAGCTACGTACTCCCTCACCATCTTTCTGTAAAGATCAGCCCTACTCTGCCGAGACTGGGGACAGGTGACAGTGTCTTGCTGGGGTGACATAAAGCTGGCAAAAGCCTTGTAAAGCGTACCCTTGCCAGTGCTGGACAAGCTGCCTGCTCGCCTACTCTCCCTCGCTACTTGTCCCGCAGAACTACGCACTCTGCCGCTAGCGCTGTCAGAAGGGAAATACTGTTTCAGCTTGTGCACCAGGGCCTGCTGGTATTCATGCATTCTCACACTCCTTTCCTCTCCAGGGATGAGAGTGGAAAGATTTTGCTTGTACCGTGGGTCCAGGAGAGTGAACACCCAGTAATCGGTGCTGGAATAAATTCTTTGAACGCGAGGGTCACGGGATAGGCAGCCTAGCATGAAATCTGCCATATGCGCCAGAGTACCAACGCGTAAGAATTCACTCCCCTCACTGGCCTGACTGTCCATTTCCTCCCCCTCCAACTCCTCCAACTCCTCTTCTTCTGCCCATACACGCTGAACAGTGAAGGACTCAACAATGGTCCCCTCTTGTGTCTCGCCAACATTCTCCTCCTCTTCCTCCTCATCCTCCTCCACCTCCACCTCCTCCGATATGCGCTGAGAAACAGACCTAAGGGTGCTTTGGCTATCAACAAGGGAATCTTCTTCCACCGTCTCTTGTGACGAGCGCAAAGCTTCCGACTTCATGCTGATCAGAGATTTTTTCAACAGGCCAAGCAGCGGGATGGTGAGGCTGATGATGGCGGCATCGCCACTGACCATCTGTGTTGACTCCTCAAAGTTACTCAGCACCTGACAGATATCAGACATCCACGTCCACTCCTCATTGTAGACTTGAGGAAGCTGACTGACCTGACTACCAGTTCTGGTGGAAGTTGACATCTGGCAGTCTACAATCGCTCGGCGCTGCTGGTAAACTCTGGATAACATGGTCAGTGTTGAATTCCACCTCGTGGGCACGTCGCACAACAGTCGGTGAGCGGGCAGTTGGAGGCGGCGCTGCGCTGCCCTGAGAGTGGCAGCATCTGTGCTGGACTTCCTGAAATGTGCACAGATGCGGCGCACCTTCGTGAGCAAATCAGACAGATTGGGGTATGTCTTGAGGAAACGCTGAACTATCAGATTTAACACATGGGCCAGGCATGGCACATGTGTCAGTCTGCCGAGTTGCAGAGCCGCCACCAGGTTACGGCCGTTGTCACACACAACCATGCCTGGCTTCAGGTTCAGCGGTGCCAGCCACAGATCAGTCTGCGCCGTGATGCCCTGTAATAGTTCTTGGGCGGTGTGCCTTTTATCGCCTAGGCTCAGCAGTTTGAGCACCGCCTGCTGTCGCTTAGCGACGGCACTGCTGCTGTGCCTAGAGCTACCGACTGATGGCGCCATGCCCACGGATAGTCGTTCGGAGGAGGAGGTGGAGGAGGGGTGGGAGGAGGAGGAGGCATAGTAGGCCTGAAACACCTGGACCGAGGTAGGCCCCGCAATCCTTGGCGTCGGCAGTATATGACCAGCCGCAGGGTCAGACTCGGTCCCAGCCTCCACCAAGTTAACCCACTGAGTGGGGTGTTTAGCATTCATATGCCTGCGCATACTGGTGGTAGTTAAGCTATTAGTGGTGGAACCCCTGCTGATCCTGGTTTGGCAAATGTTGCACACCACAGTCCGTCGGTCATCCGGTGTTTCCTTAAAGAACCTCCAGACTTCTGAAAATCTAGCCCTCGCCGCAGGAGCCCTCGCCACGGGAGCTTCACTAGTTGACACATTTGGCGCTGATGCACCAGGTCTGGCCCTGCCTCTCCGTCTGGCCCCACCACTGCCTCTTCCAACCTGTTCTGGTCGAGGACTCTCCTCCGTCTCAGAAGCACTGTGTTCACCCGGCCTATCAACCCAGCTTGGGTCTGTCACCTCATCATCCTCCGATCCCTCAGTCTGCTCCCCCCTCGGACTTCCTGCCCTGACAACAACTTCCCCACTGTCTGACAACCGTGTCTCCTCATCGTCGGACACCTCTTTACACACTTCTTCCACTACGTCAAGAAGGTCATCATCACCCACAGACTGCGACTGGTGGAAAACCTGGGCATCGGAAAATTGCTCAGTAGCAACCGGACAAGTGGTTTGTGACTGTGGGAAGGGTCCAGAAAACAGTTCCTCAGAGTATGCCGGTTCAAATGCCAAATTTTCCTGGGAGGGGGCAGACTGGGGGGGAGGAGGCTGAGGTGCAGGAGCTGGAGGAGTGGCGATTTCGGTGACATGGGTGGACTGCGTGGAAGACTGACTGGTGGACAAATTGCTCGAAGCATTGTCGGCAATCCACGACATCACCTGTTCGCACTGTTCTGGCCTCAACAGTGCTCTACCACGAGTCCCAGTAACTTGAGACATGAACCTAGGGAGTGTAGCTCTGCGGCGTTCCCCTGCTCCCTCATAAGCAGGTGGTGTCTCACCCCGCCCAGGACCACGGCCTCTGACCCCTGCAGTAGTTGGACGCCCACGTCCCCGCCCTCGTCCTCTACCCCTAACCCTCGGGTTAAACATTTTGAAAATGAGAGTTATAACTTGAATTTTTTTTTTAACTTTTTTTTTGTTTTTTTTGTTTTTTTTTGTGTTTTTTAGTTTTTAAAACCAAACGATGCTATCCTATTGCTATGGCTATTTTCTAGCCAAGTATGAAAGCACACTGCTATGCCAGATGAGATGACGCTGAGTTATGAAAAAAATAAACGTAAAATAAAAAAGGAAATGGCAGACTGTGCCTAATTGAAATACAACCCCGGGCCCTAATAAATTTTCCCACTTCGGTCTTTGCGATGGATATGTGCGTCACTAAGCGCAAAACACAGTGGTTGCCAGTCTCACTCCAAATTGCTCACAATTTGCTAGTAGATGCACTGCAGCAAGTACAGCCACCAGCAGATCAACCAGAAATCAAATATATATAACGCTACTGTAGGCGTAAGTAAGCCGTTTGGATTCTCCTATGGCTATTTTCTAGCCAAGTATGAAAGCACACTACTATGCCAGATGAGATGACGCTGAGTTCTGAAAAAAATAAACGTAAAATAAAAAAGGAAATGGCAGACTGTGCCTAATTGAAATACAACCCCGGGTCCTAATAAATTTTCCCACTTCGGTCTTTGCGATGGATATGTGCGTCACTAAGCGCAAAACACAGTGGTTGCAAGTCTCACTCCAAATTGCTCACAATTTGCTAGTAGATGCACTGCAGCAAGTACAGCCACCAGCAGATCAACCAGAAATCAAATATATATAACGCTACTGTAGGCGTAAGTAAGCCGTTTGGATTCTCCTATGGCTATTTTCTAGCCAAGTATGAAAGCACACTACTATGCCAGATGAGATGACGCTGAGTTATGAAAAAAATAAACGTAAAATAAAAAAGGAAATGGCAGACTGTGCCTAATTGAAATACAACCCCGGGCCCTAATAAATTTTCCCACTTCGGTCTTTGCGATGGATATGTGCGTCACTAAGCGCAAAACACAGCGGTCGCAAGTCTCACTCCAAATTGCTCACAATTTGCTAGTAGATGCACTGCAGCAAGTACAGCCACCAGCAGATCAACCAGAAATCAAATATATATAACGCTACTGTAGGCGTAAGTAAGCCGTTTGGATTCTCCTATGGCTATTTTCTAGCCAAGTATGAAAGCACACTACTATGCCAGATGAGATGACGCTGAGTTATGAAAAAAATAAACGTTAAATAAAAAAGGAAATGGCAGACTGTGCCTAATTGAAATACAACCCCGGGCCCTAATAAATTTTCCCACTTCGGTCTTTGCGATGGATATGTGCGTCACTAAGCGCAAAACACAGCGGTCGCAAGTCTCACTCCAAATTGCTCACAATTTGCTAGTAGATGCACTGCAGCAAGTACAGCCACCAGCAGATCAACCAGAAATCAAATATATATAACGCTACTGTAGGCGTAAGTAAGCCGTTTGGATTCTCCTATGGCTATTTTCTAGCCAAGTATGAAAGCACACTACTATGCCAGATGAGATGACGCTGAGTTATGAAAAAAATAAACGTAAAATAAAAAAGGAAATGGCAGACTGTGCCTAATTGAAATGCAACCCCGGGCCCTAATAAATTTTCCCACTTCGTTCTTTGCGATGGATATGTGCGTCACTAAGCGCAAAACACAGCGGTCGCAAGTCTCACTCCAAATTGCTCACAATTTGCTAGTAGATGCACTGCAGCAAGTACAGCCACCAGCAGATCAACCAGAAATCAAATATATATAACGCTACTGGCGGCATAAGTAAGCCGTTTGGATTCTCCTATGGCTATTTTCTAGCCAAGTATGAAAGCACACTACTATGCCAGATGAGATGACGCTGAGTTATGAAAAAAATAAACTTTAAATAAAAAAGGAAATGGCAGACTGTGCCTAATTGAAATACAACCCCGGGCCCTAATAAATTTTCCCACTTCGGTCTTTGCGATGGATATGTGCGTCACTAAGCGCAAAACACAGCGGTCGCAAGTCTCACTACAAATTGCTCACAATTTGCTAGTAGATGCACTGCAGCAAGTACAGCCACCAGCAGATCAACCAGAAATCAAATATATATAACGCTACTGTAGGCGTAAGTAAGCCGTTTGGATTCTCCTATGGCTATTTTCTAGCCAAGTATGAAAGCACACTACTATGCCAGATGAGATGACGCTGAGTTATGAAAAAAATAAACGTTAAATAAAAAAGGAAATGGCAGACTGTGCCTAATTGAAATACAACCCCGGGCCCTAATAAATTTTCCCACTTCGGTCTTTGCGATGGATATGTGCGTCACTAAGCGCAAAACACAGCGGTCGCAAGTCTCACTACAAATTGCTCACAATTTGCTAGTAGATGCACTGCAGCAAGTACAGCCACCAGCAGATCAACCAGAAATCAAATATATATAACGCTACTGTAGGCGTAAGTAAGCCGTTTGGATTCTCCTATGGCTATTTTCTAGCCAAGTATGAAAGCACACTACTATGCCAGATGAGATGACGCTGAGTTATGAAAAAAATAAACGTAAAATAAAAAAGGAAATGGCAGACTGTGCCTAATTGAAATGCAACCCCGGGCCCTAATAAATTTTCCCACTTCGGTCTTTGCGATGGATATGTGCGTCACTAAGCGCAAAACACAGCGGTCGCAAGTCTCACTCCAAATTGCTCACAATTTGCTAGTAGATGCACTGCAGCAAGTACAGCCACCAGCAGATCAACCAGAAATCAAATATATATAACGCTACTGGCGGCATAAGTAAGCCGTTTGGATTCTCCTATGGCTATTTTCTAGCCAAGTATGAAAGCACACTACTATGCCAGATGAGATGACGCTGAGTTATGAAAAAAATAAACTTTAAATAAAAAAGGAAATGGCAGACTGTGCCTAATTGAAATACAACCCCGGGCCCTAATAAATTTTCCCACTTCGGTCTTTGCGATGGATATGTGCGTCACTAAGCGCAAAACACAGCGGTCGCAAGTCTCACTACAAATTGCTCACAATTTGCTAGTAGATGCACTGCAGCAAGTACAGCCACCAGCAGATCAACCAGAAATCAAATATATATAACGCTACTGTAGGCGTAAGTAAGCCGTTTGGATTCTCCTATGGCTATTTTCTAGCCAAGTATGAAAGCACACTACTATGCAAGATGAGATGACACTGAGTTATTAAAAAAATAAACGTAAAATAAAAAGAAACTGGCAGACTGTGCCTAATTGAAATCAAACCCCTAATAAATTTTCCCACTTTGGTGTTTGAGGTGGATATGTGTGTCACTAAGAACTAAACACAACGGTAGCAAGTCCCCCTGCAAATTCCTCACAATATGGTACTAGCTGCACTACTAGTGCCAGCAAGCCCAGCCACAAGCAAATAAAAAAAAAAAGTATAATGTTATTGTAGCCCTAAGAAGGGCTGTTGGGTTGTTGTAGAATCACTCCTGCCTAACAGTAAGCTAATAGAACACCCTAACGGTTTCCCTGACCAGCAGCAGCTCTCTCCCTAGCGGCATCCAGACAGAGAATGATCCGAGCAGCGCGGGCAGCGGCTAGTCTATCCCAGGGTCACCTGATCTGGCCAGCCAACCACTGCTATCTACGTGTAAGGGTACCACGTCATGCTGGGTGGAGTGCAGAGTCTCCTGGCTTGTGATTGGCTCTGTTTCTGGCCGCCAAAAAGCAAAACGGCGGGAGCTGCCATTTTCTCGAGCGGGCGAAGTATTCGTCCGAGCAACGAGCAGTTACGAGTACGCTAATGCTCGATCGAGCATCAAGCTCGGACGAGTATGTTCGCTCATCTCTAACCGCAGCCCATGCTACCTACACACTCATACAACACACATACATCAACAACAACACCATACATTCGCTTCCTCCCCCTCCCCCCTTGACACATCAGGTGGGATTAAAAGTGTTAGAAACAAGAGTCGATACCCTTACACAGCAGTACGCGGGGTTTTACACCACCTTGCCCAAATCAGGTCAAAGTTTTGCGGCCAACTCTGTGTTGATAGACTGTACGGTAGTGGGGTACAAACTTATTTATTAGTAGGATCCACCGCTTTAAGGTGGGGGTGTCATGGTCTTTCCATGACATTACGACTACCTTACGTGCATAATAAAGGGCGAATCTACAGAAGATCTTATCATAATGTCCATGAACTAACTCATTAATTATACCCAGGAGGCAAACTTTGGGTGACAGGACTCGGGGCATGTCAAAGTGTGAATGCAGAAATTCCATAACTGCGGCCCAGAACGGCTGAACCCTGCTGCAGGACCACACACAGTGGAGAAAGGACCCACTGGCAGCCTGACATCGGAAGCAAGTGTCCTATCTTACTATTAACTTCCATGTAGTACTTTCCCTTTTCTAAAGTATGACAGCATTTGAAAATTTTCATTGATACTTCTAAAATGAATACAATAATAAAAAGTAACAGAAAATAATCAATTAATCCTATCAACTTACGATTTCTCGTGGACCATATGGATCACAAAATGTGACAGCGCTTCCGTGCATGATTACACCACAAAACTCTCCAACTTCACAATTTTTGCATGGCATCCTGAAAATTAAAACATTAAACACAAACATTATTTCATTTGTAAAACTGCACCCATCAGTAGAATGAGAACATAGAAAAAAAAGAGTATAAAAACCAACTTATTATTTGAAAATCTATAGAAAAAGAATGCCACCACAGATAATGTCAGTTAGGTTAAATACATGGCATATTTCCTTTCAAGTAATTTTATGTGTAAGTATAATAAAGTGCTTTCTCTTGGAAAAATTCCCACAAATGTCTGGCCTTATATGCAGTTCACATCAGTGGCATCTCTTCAGAATCTGGACACATATGATATTCTGAAAAGTATGATGCAGTTATACATTGCTGGTCCACATAGGTCCACCTATTCTCTGAAAAGCACTGCCATGAACATGAATCAGTCTAATACCTAACCTTTGAAACGTGCCCTAAAAACCCATCATTTCAGACAGGCCTATCACATTCCAAAACTGCATGTAATTTTCACCTTCTTTTCTCTAAACTTCCACTGCTTTCTCCACCTATTTAATCCATTAGCTCTTGATATCATTAAGTAGGTTTCTCTGCAGACTGATCCACCCTGGTTTAAGTAAATATTGATAGTCGCTGGTGACTGGTTCATTCAGCATTATTTCTTTATTTTATCCCCTATAGAATTGCTGGACCATTGTACAAGTCACCTTCTGTGTCACCCCCTTCATCCTCATAGACTGTAAACTCTTGTTAGTTACACTGGGTGCCGGCTGTAACTAACAGCCGACACCTCAGTGTAACACCCTCGGAGTGGGCTCCGATCGTGGGTGTTGAACCCGTTAAATGCCTTGGTCAGCGCAACTGCAGCATTTAAACTGAATTTGGGGGGTCTTTGCCCCACGATCGGCCTCTTGCGCCATCTTCAGGGGGCGCCGATAGTTCCTATGATAACCCCAAAAAGCATCTCATCCCACAAAAGTCAAAGCTATGCCAACACATAGCCCCAATAATGAAAAAGCAAAAATTTTATAGCCTACAATGAGAAAACTGCAGGGTGCTCCTTTTCTTCTGCGCCTCGCTGTGTGCCCATAAAACAAGTAATGGCCAGGGGGTCTTTGTACTTGGGAGAAATTGCATAACACATTTTAGGATGGGTTTTCTCTTTTAATTTTTTGGATATGTGTACATTTTAGTGCTAAATGAACATATAACTAACAAAATTTGACCATTTTAAATTTCACCTCCATTTTGATTCAATTACTATGAAGATTTCAAGGGGTTAACAACTCATCCTAAAAGCTGTTTCTGATGAGGGGGGCAGATTTTTGAGGGGGGCAGATTTTTTTAATGCTAAATATTTAAAATTTCATTTAAAACAGTATTTATCCCCAAAATAGTAAAATCTGAAAATACAGAACAGCGATATTCGATTTGTAAGCCGCGTGACATCAAAATTATTTATCCAGACATTTCAAAAATACTCAAAATGTAAAGTAGACATATGGGAAATGTTATTCAGAAACTGATTTAGGTGGTAAACCTATCTGCCTAAAACGGGATTTCGAAAAATAACAAATTTTTCAAATTTTTTTTTCCTTTTTTAAATAAACGCACAATTTATCAGACAAAATTTACCCCTAAAATAAAGTACGAAATGCGAGGAAACAAATAACTTTGATAAATAACAGTGTTCAAAAGTTATATCCATATAAAGCAACGCAAGTCAGAATACAAAAAACAGGACTTCGCTATAAACTGGCTACGTCCTTAACCCCTTAACGACTTGGCCTTTTTTTAGTTTTTTCACTTCCATTTTTCACTCCCCACCTTCAAAAATCTATAACTTTTTTATTTTTCCACATAAAGAGCTCTGTTATGGCTTATTTTCTGTGTAACAAATTGCACTTCGTAGTGACGGTATTTAATATTCCATGGTGCGTACCGGGAAGCAGGAAAAAAATTCCAAATGCAGTGAAAATGGTGAAAAAACACATTTGCGATGTTTTCTTGTGGGCTTGGATATTACGGCTTTCACTGTGTGCCCCAAATGACATGTCTACTTTATTCTTTGGGTTGCTACAATTACGTGTATACCATTTGTATAGGTTTTATAATGTTTTCATACATTTAAAAAAATTAAAACCTCCTGTAAAAAATGTTTTTTTTTAAATTTTGCCATCTTCTGGTACCAATAACTTTTTCATACTTTGGTGTACGGAGCTGTGGGTGGTGTCATTTTTTGCAACTTTTTATGGCGTTTTCATTGCTATCATTTTTAGGACTGTGCGACCTTTTGATCACTTTTTATAAATTTTTTTATATTTTCCAAAATGGCAAAAAAATGTCATTTTTGACTTTGGACGCTATTTTCCGTTACGGGGTTAAACGCAGTGAAAAACCGTTATTATATTTTGATAGATCGTACATTTTCGGACGTGGCGATACCTAATGTGTTTATGATTTTTACTGATTATTAATATTAATATCAGTTCTAGGAAAGGGGGGTGATTTGAATTTTTAGGTTTTTTTATTATATATTTTTTTTTTAAACTTTTTTTAACTTTTACTATTTTTCAGACTCCTTAGGGTACTTTAACCCTAGGTTGTCTGATCGATCCTACCATATACTGCCATACTGCAATATGGCAGTATATGGGGATTTTACTCCTCATTCATTACAATGTGCTGATAGCACATTGTAATTAATGGGTTAAAACGAGACAGCTTCGGGCCTTCGTGAGACCCGAAGCTGTCATGGCAACGGATCTTCGCTCCCCGTGACGGCATCTTCGCTCCCCTGCCTCCGGCAGCATTGCTGGCGGCGATCGCCGCGAAAGCACCCGCGATCGGTGCTACCGGTAAGCCTTTGCTGCAATATGCAGCAAAAAATTACCGGCTATGGAGCCCGCGAGCCCTCTCCATGCACCGGGACCCGGCGCGGAAGGGTTTAAAGGTGTTATGCAACGAAACAAATTACTCCAAAAAGCTGTCAAAGAGGTTAAAATATTTCAGAAATCTATTTGTAATGGTTACCTGGAATTAAAGATACCTTTCTATTTGTTATTATGATGCTTGTTCAGCCTCTATACTGCTCCACACAGAAGCAGATGTGGGAGGGGCCTAGCCAGGCACATGCACAGCACTGACAGAGGCAGTTATTCCACAACTCATTGGCCTCAGCTCATAGTTAGAGAGCGCTCAGCCTTCAGAGTCTCCTTCCACCTGCTGTGTTCAAATAGTCCCTGCACATACTGAACCCTAGCACAGCAGGAATATGCTATAGATGCTATGCTTCCTTTTCCTTTTAATCCTTGTCACTATATACTTGAATAAGAAAATACATTTTATATATATAGACAAACACCTATATATTCAATAATATATTCTGAAACTTTCATATCAGCCTCATTTATAAAAACTATATAACAGTCTGTCACAGCTCAGCTATCATTTTTTCAAAGCCATATAAAAATATAAAGTTCGGTATAATGTGTGTATATACCATATATACTCGAGTATAAGGCGACCCAAGTATAAGCCGAGGTACCTAATTTTAACACAAAAACAACCAGAACCTCTTGCCTCATGTATATGCCTAGGGTGGGAAATGCATTGGCAACCCCCCAGTATATAACCAGCCTCTGCCTACTAGTATATAGACAACACCTGCCCCTTGTATAAAGCCAGTAACCTCCGCCCCCAGTATGTTCCCAGCAGCCTTCTAGTATATAGCCAGACAGTCCCCAGCACATAGCCAGTGCCTGCCCCAGTACATAGCCAGCGCCTGCCCCCAGTACATAGCCAGAGCCTTCCCCCAGTACATAGCTAGCACCTGCCCCCAGTACATAGCCAGCGCCTGCCCCCAGTACATAGCCAGCGCCTGCCCCCAGTACATAGCCAGTGCCTGCCACCAGTATATAGCCAGTGTCTGCCCCCCAATATATAGCCAGTGCCTGCCCCTCAGTATATAGCCAGTGCCTGCCCCTCAGTATATAGCCAGTGCCTGCCCCTCAGTATATAGCCAGTGCCTGCCCTCTGTATAGTCCTGTTGCACACACCATGCAGCCGCAGGGATCGAAGACAGAAGAGGACCCTATGTGTTGTGAAAAGATTGCTAAATAGAAGATAGTTAGGAAAGATGGATAGATAATGGATGTATAGGTAGATGATATATAAATAAGTAGGAGATGGATAGATAGAAGATAGATAGAAAATAGATGGCATATGATAGGTAATAGGACTTGGATATATAAATAGGTGAGATTAGTCAGGGACAGGGGCCCCTTTGCAGGACAGCAGTGTATCATGGAGGGACAGTGAATGGTGGAGAGCATAGAAGGAGGACTGCAGGACATGGTGGAGCTCTGGAGAGGCCAGAGCTCAGCCTGTTGCTTGTTTTTATCTCTGCAGCCTCCTATGTGGCCTGACTAATGGTGGAGGGAGGAAAGGGCTGCTATAACTCATGTTAGGGGAGGACTCCTCTGTGCAGCAGATAGTCATGCCTGGCTGCAGTTACCTTGTATCTGCTGCTGTAAGCACCTGTGAAGTTGGTAAGCAGTGGATATCACAGCACAATCACTGCCCCTCCTCCTCTCTCACCTCCTATTGGCTGCAGTGTGTCAGCTGATCTCTCAGTGTGGAGAGGAGCTGTGAGCCCACAGAGTGATCTGTAGTGCAGAGCAGCTAGGGGAATCCCTGTGCGCAGACTCGGCCAGATCAGCTGTAACTCAGGACGGAAACAGCTACCACCAGGGGGTGCCAGCAACCAGAACAAAAGGAGTTATCTCAGTAAGGCTGCATATTTTTTAATAAGAGTAAATGCTGAAAGTACTTTTAACAATGCATTGGGCTCAATTACAGCTATATGCTATGGTGGCACAACCCCTTTAAGGGGTTATTATCCTGTTTGTGATACTTTTCAATAGCAATGTCAGCAATTACAACTGTGGAAAAATTTATATTATTATTTATAACGCACCATTAATTTCATGGTGTTATACATCTGAAAAGGGGTTCACATACATGGAATAAATAAATAAACAAGCACTAAAAAGTAGACGTACAAAAAATAGAATGAAGTGGCACAATTGGGAGAAAAGCTTTTTTATTGGAATGAGGGCTTAAATTCTATGTGTAAAGGATACATAGAAACAATAGGTGAAGGGTTATGGCAGTGGTGTTTGTGTGTACTGTAGGTGATTGTAGATTTTCTATGTAGATTTTGTTCCTATTACATTTGAAATGGTCTTTTTCAGGGAACACTTGAATTGTGGAGTACAGTCTGCCATGTTTTTGTAGAAAGTTCTAGAGCATGGGAAAAGTCTTGGAAATGGTACTCAAAAGAGCAGAAACAGAAGGTCTTGTGAGAACTGGGGATTACATGTAAGACAGTTTTGGCTTATTAGGTCAGAGATGGAGGGGACAGGTTATGAATGGCTTTGTAAATCCAAGTTGGCAGTTAAAATACATTTTTTGAGCAACTGAGAAACAATGGAGGGTCCTGCAGAGAAATTATATGTCTGTGTTTTCCAGTAGCCACTTTTTCCTATGGTTGGCCTACTTAATCATTGCAATGTATAAATGTATGTTTTTCCCTTTGTGATACATGTGATGAGTTGCCTCTTTAGTCTTACTTTTCGGACTTTTTGTGGTGTGCAACTTTTTAGTCCCAAATAGTAGTTTACCAAAAGTAAGTGTGTGTGTGTGTGGGGGGGGGGGGGGATGTATCACTCCTATTGCTTCCTTTTTCTTTTTCTGTGCAACTTTTTGAAGTTTGAGACTTTTTAGGTGCAGAATCTAGCAGCCTACCAAAGTAAGCAGCTTCAAGGATTTAATGCAGTGTGCCATATTTATCTTTGTAGCGCAGATGTTTGTTCAACTTGTGCGAATTTTGGGCTTGGAATTATCCCATTCTTGCGCCTAATAAGTCCCCCAATTGTTGTATGTCAGAGGTATAAATGGAAAAGAGTCAACTTCCTAGGATAGATTCTTTTGAGACACCAACAGAGAACAGGTGAAGAGGTGGCATGTTGATGATAGATACTCAAAGGTGCAGTTGGAGATGTATGAGGTCAAGTGATGCCAAGTGATGATAGAGTTGAAGTAGTAGAGAGGAACATTCAACAGTGTCAAAGCAAGAGAACAGATCAGGAGGATATCAGAGTAGTGTTGTTTGGCAATGGAAGAGTGAGGGTAGACTTTGACAAATGGACAAGCTGGTTTCTGACCCCATTGCTGAAATTAAACTAACCAAAGAGAAAATTGAATAAAAGCTAGGAGGATAGTTCCAGGTGAACATGCTGTGATAACACAGGAAAGTAAAATAAGAAGTGGGATAAAAAGTCCGTCAATATTCTTATGATGCATCATTTTAGAAAGGTTTCTCATCAGAAGAGGTGTCCTGAATGGCTGCCATTAAAATTTCATACAAAATAAATTATTTATTTTTGTTTGGCAATAAATAAGCTCATTCATACCGATACTCTTATTTATCTAATTGTAATAAAAAATGTGGCAGACTTTCAAATCCTGTCCTGCTGTCAGACAATGTCAGCATAGACTGGATAATATAAAATATGTATTATAGTGGTCGATGATGGATAATAAATTTGGCAAATCTTTAGACTGACAAGTTGAAGTCTATTACCTCAGTAATTGCATTTCTTTTCTCCAAAATGACAGCATCACACTGATGTCCTTCTATATATTGAGAGACTGCATAACACAGGACTTGAACTTTAACAATGCATACAAATGACACAAGTAGTCACTGGGATGACCCAAGAGTCATACTGGCGTAACCCCTCCTAGCCTAAATAATATCCCATAGAAAAAGTACATATTCTACCTTCAGCAGCTGCCAGCAAGACTTGTAATGTATGTGAACTATGGAACATCAATTAAGAGTGGACATCTTAATGTGACTCTTTTCCATCTCCATGAACTCTTGCAGGTCATTTCTATAGAGCTTCCAAAGATCTATTACCATCATGCTAAATCCCCTTGAGCATACAATATAGAAGAACACCGCTATGACAATGTCTGTGTTCTAGATAACAGTTTGGTGATGGTTTAAGGTCTATACATCCCAAGAACTATAACATTATTTCCCACAACCATATGTAGTAGGATAACTTGTTTCTGCAACATTCAGTTACTTGTTTAATGAAACATTTTTGAAGTATATTGGATAACTTATTAAATTAATTTATTTGGGGGAAAGAAGAAGAAAACAGCAATCATGCCATTGGTGTTAGACTGTGTTTATTTTATTTTTTTTTACAACAGGTGCATATCTTTCTACTATTCCTAATCTCGGTGCAGTCACCACATCTAGTTTTTGCTCACAATAACTAATGAAAAAAAAAACAAATTAACTAGAGATGAGCGAACACTAAAATGCTCGGGTACTCGTTATTCGAGACGAACTTTTCCCGATGCTCGAGTGCTCGTCTCGAATAACGAACCCCATTGAAGTCAATGGGAGACTCGAGCATTTTTCAAGGGGACCAAGGCTCTGCACAGGGAAGCTTGGCCAAACACCTGGGAACCTCAGAAAAGGATGGAAACACCACGGAAATGGACAGGAAACAGCAGGGGCAGCATGCATGGATGCCTCTGAGGCTGCTTAATCGCACCATTATGCCGAAATTATGGGCAACAGCATGGCCATGACAGAGTGACAGAATGAAGCTAGATAGCATGTAAAACATCCAATAATTGACCCTGACACTATAGGGGACGGCATGCAGAGGCAGAGGCAGCGGCAGCAGGCTAGAGAGTGGCATGGCGACATACCCTAATTGGACTCAGGCTTCAAACCAATGGGTGTCAGAGAGGAACCAAAGGAGGTGAGCAAGAAGCGCTCAAATAATATCGGTACATGATAAAAGTTTGCCAGTATATTTTGTGGATTACACAGCAGGGTGGCGACAAAGTTAACATGGAAGCCATGAAAACAACCCAAAATTCTGCCTGACACAGCTCGTTTGATAAGGGGACCATGTATGCTTACAGTTCATGCCAGTCGCTGCACTGGCTGCCAGTCTCCTTTCGAATACAGTTTAAAATAATAATAACCCTCATCCATAAAGCTCTGTATAATGCTGCACCCCCCTACCTCTCCTCTCTTATCTCAGTCTATCGCCCAACCCGTGCTCTTAGATCCGCCAGTGATCTTAGATTAACCTCTACCCTAGTGCGGACCTCCCACTCGCGTCTCCAAGACTTCTCTAGAGCTGCACCAATTCTATGGAATGCTCTGCCCTGGACTATCAGACTAATACCTAACCTCCAAAGTTTCAAACGTGCTCTTAAAACCCATTTCTTTAGGCAAGCCTATAACACTCATTAACTGCATGAAGTTTTAACTCTTCTACTAACCCGTCCTGTGTCGTCCTCCCATCTGTTATCCAGCAACCAACAGGCACCAGACTTCTCTGCAGTCCCATTCACCCTGGACCTGGTATATAAGATGACGGCTGAGTGGTTCAAGCGACAGCAATTCCATTTATTATATTTTGTTCTATTCCCTAAGAAGAATGGCTTGACCGTTAAATATTCTTTTACCTCGTGTTACCCCATCATCTTCATAAACCGTAAGCTCTGGCGAGCAGGGACCTCACTCCTGTTGTTCCATACAAATGTTGTGCTCTGTTACAATACATTTGTATTTGTTTCCTATGATTTGTAAAGCGCTACGGAATATGATGGCGCTATATAAATAAAGATTATTATTATTATTATTATGGAGGCAGTGAACTAGTAGTAGATTAAAGGTGCTGCAACTATGTTAGTTGGATCTTGGGATGGAGCTGGCGCTCTGCAGCCAGGCGAGCTTTTGCCAATCCAAGCCCCTGTCTCTAGGCTACTCCCCAAACAGCACTTCTAAGAACCTTTTGTATAAGATCAAGTGTAGTAGCGTTCTTATAAGTTTAGGATATGGCGGGTGAGGGGAATGTAAACAGATGCGCAAGAAGCGCTGAAATAATATCCCTAAATGGTAAAAGTTTGCAAGTATATTTTGTGGATTACACAGCAGGGTGGCGACAAAGTTAACAACTTTGATGTGGAATGCCCTGTAATAGCTCTTGGGCGGTGTGCCTTTTATCGCCTAGGCTCAGCAGTTTCAGCACCGCCTGCTGTCGCTTAGCGACGGCACTGCTGCTGTGCCTAGAGCTACCGACTGATGGCGCCATGGCCACGGATGGTAATTCGGAGGAGGTGGAGGAGGGGTGGGAGGAGGTATAGTAGGCCTTTGAGACCTGGACCGAGGTAGGCCCCGCAATTCTCTGCGTCGGCAGTATATGACCAGCCCCAGGGTCAGACTCGGTCCCAGCCTGCACCAAGTTAAGTGTAGTAGCGTTCTTATAAGTTTGGGATATGGCGGGTGAGGGGAATGTAAACAGATGCGCAAGAAGCGCATGATGCGCATGGAGCTGGCGCTCCGCTGCCAGGCGAGCTTTCGCCAATTCAAGCCCCTGTCTCTAGGCTACTCCCCAAACAGCACTTCTAAGAACCTTTTGTATAAGATCAAGTGTAGTAGCGTTCTTATAAGTTTAGGATATGCCGGGTGAGGGGAATGTAAACAGATGCGCAAGAAGCGCATGATGCGCATGGAGCTGGCGCTCCGCTGCCAGGCGAGCTTTCGCCAATTCAAGCCCCTGTCTCTAGGCTACTCCCCAAACAGCACTTCTAAGAACCTTTTGTATAAGATCAAGTGTAGTAGCGTTCTTATAAGTTTAGGATATGCCGGGTGAGGGGAATGTAAACAGATGCGCAAGAAGCGCATGATGCGCATGGAGCTGGCGCTCCGCTGCCAGGCGAGCTTTCGCCAATTCAAGCCCCTGTCTCTAGGCTACTCCCCAAACAGCACTTCTAAGAACCTTTTGTATAAGATCAAGTGTAGTAGCGTTCTTATAAGTTTAGGATATGCCGGGTGAGGGGAATGTAAACAGATGCGCAAGAAGCGCTGAAATAATATCCCTAAATGGTAAAAGTTTGCCAGTATATTTTGTGGATAACACAGCAGGGTGGCGACAAAGTTAACAACTTTGATGTGGAATCCATGAAAACAACCCAAATTTCTGCCTGACACACCTCGTTTGATAAAGGGACGATGTATGGAGGCAGCTATATGGACGACTTTTGGAGGTAGCAATGGAGACAACGTGTGGAGGCTGCTATGGAGACAATTTAATTTGGATAGTGCCTGTATGTGGCAGTCCCAAACATTTTTCAAACCAGAGGAGCAGGTAGGTGGCCCTCCAGTAAAATGGAATAGATTGAGTGCCTGTATGTGGCAGTCCCAAAAATGTTTCAAACCAGAGGAGCAGGTAGGTGGCCCTGCAGTAAAATGGAATAGATTGAGTGCCTGTATGTGGCAGTCCCAAAAATTTTTCAAACCAGAGGAGCAGGTAGGTGGCCCTCCAGTAAAATGGAATAGATTGAGTGCCTGTATGTGGCAGTCCCAAAAATGTTTCAAACCAGAGGAGCAGGTAGGTGGCCCTGCAGTAAAATGGAATAGATTGAGTGCCTGTATGTGGCAGTCCCAAAAATGTTTCAAACCAGAGGAGCAGGTAGGTGGCCCTGCAGTAAAATGGAATAGATTGAGTGCCTGTATGTGGCAGTCCCAAAAATTTTTCAAACCAGAGGAGCAGGTAGGTGGCCCTCCAGTAAAATGGAATAGATTGAGTGCCTGTATGTGGCAGTCCCAAAAATGTTTCAAACCAGAGGAGCAGGTAGGTGGCCCTGCAGTAAAATGGAATAGATTGAGTGCCTGTATGTGGCACTCACAAAAATTGTTTCAAACAGAGGACCGGGTAGGTGGCCCTCCAGAAAAATTAAATGCATGAAGTACTATAGCAAGAGCCAGTGGGCCCTGTCAAAAAATAGCCATTTTCCTCTGCTTTACTGTACAAAGAGGAGGAGAAGGAGGAAAATGAGGAGGAGGAGGAGTGGATCAATTATTCAGGTTGAGCTTCCTTCACCTGGTGGAGATTGGAAATTCTGAGAAATCCAGCCTTTATTCATTTTAATAAGCGTCAGCCTGTCAGCGCTGTCAGTCGACAGGCGTGTACGCTTATCGGTGATGATGCCACCAGCTGCACTGAAAACCCGCTCGGACAAGACGCTAGCGGCAGGGCAGGCAAGAACCTCCAAGGCGTACAGCGCCAGTTCGTGCCACATGTCCAGCTTTGAAACCCAGTAGTTGTAGGGAGCTGTGTGATCATTTAGGACGATGGTATGGTCAGCTACGTACTCCCTCACCATCTTTCTGTAAAGATCAGCCCTACTCTGCCGAGACTGGGGACAGGTGACAGTGTCTTGCTGGGGTGACATAAAGCTGGCAAAAGCCTTGTAAAGCGTACCCTTGCCAGTGCTGGACAAGCTGCCTGCTCGCCTACTCTCCCTCGCTACTTGTCCCGCAGAACTACGCACTCTGCCGCTAGCGCTGTCAGAAGGGAAATACTGTTTCAGCTTGTGCACCAGGGCCTGCTGGTATTCATGCATTCTCACACTCCTTTCCTCTGCAGGGATGAGAGTGGAAAGATTTTGCTTGTACCGTGGGTCCAGGAGAGTGAACACCCAGTAATCGGTGCTGGAATAAATTCTTTGAACGCGAGGGTCACGGGATAGGCAGCCTAGCATGAAATCTGCCATATGCGCCAGAGTACCAACGCGTAAGAATTCACTCCCCTCACTGGCCTGACTGTCCATTTCCTCCTCCTCCAACTCCTCCAACTCCTCTTCTTCTGCCCATACACGCTGAACAGTAAAGGACTCAACAATGGTCCCCTCTTGTGTCTCACCAACATTCTCCTCCTCTTCCTCCTCATCCTCCTCCACCTCCACCTCCTCCGATATGCGCTGAGAAACAGACCTGAGGGTGCTTTGGCTATCAACAAGGGAATATTCTTCCCCTGTCTCTTGTGACGAGCGCAAAGCTTCCGACTTCATGCTGACCAGAGAGTTTTTCAACAGGCCAAGCAGCGGGATGGTGAGGCTGATGATGGCGGCATCGCCACTGACCATCTGTGTTGACTCCTCAAAGTTACTCAGCACCTGACAGATATCAGACATCCACGTCCACTCCTCATTGTAGACTTGAGGAAGCTGACTGACCTGACTACCAGTTCTGGTGGAAGTTGACATCTGGCAGTCTACAATCGCTCTGCGCTGCTGGTAAACTCTGGATAACATGGTCAGTGTTGAATTCCACCTCGTGGGCACGTCGCACAACAGTCGGTGAGCGGGCAGTTGGAGGCGGCGCTGCGCTGCCCTGAGAGTGGCAGCATCTGGGCTGGACTTCCTGAAATGCGCACAGATGCGGCGCACCTTCGTGAGCAAATCAGACAGATTGGGGTATGTCTTGAGGAAACGCTGAACTATCAGATTTAACACATGGGCCAGGCATGGCACATGTGTCAGTCTGCCGAGTTGCAGAGCCGCCACCAGGTTACGGCCGTTGTCACACACAACCATTCCCGGTTTGAGGTTCAGCGGTGCCAGCCACAGATCAGTCTGCGCCGTGATGCCCTGTAATAGCTCTTGGGCGGTGTGCCTTTTGTCGCCTAGGCTCAGCAGTTTGAGCACCGCCTGCTGTCGCTTAGCGACGGCACTGCTGCTGTGCCTAGAGCTACCGACTGATGGCGCCGTGCCCACGGATGGTAGTTCGGAGGAGGAGGTGGAGGAGGGGTGGGAGGAGGAGGAGGCATAGTAGGCCTGAAACACCTGGACCGAGGTAGGCCCCGCAATCCTCGGCGTCGGCAGTATATGAGCAGCCCCAGTGTCAGACTCGGTCCCAGCCTCCACCAAGTTAACCCAATGTGCCGTCAGCGATATATAGTGGCCCTGCCCGGCAGCACTCGTCCACGTGTCCGTGGTCAGGTGGACCTTGTCAGAAACGGCGTTGGTCAGGGCACGGATGATGTTGTCTGACACGTGCTGGTGCAGGGCTGGGACGGCACATCGGGAAAAGTAGTGGCGGCTGGGGACCGAATACCGAGGGGCGGCCGCCGCCATGAGGTTGCGAAAGGCCTCGGTCTCTACTAGCCTATAGGGCAGCATCTCCAGGCTAAGCAATCTGGAGATGTGCACATTAAGGGCTTGGGCGTGCGGGTGGGTTGCACTATATTTGCGTTTCCGCTCCAGCGTCTGGGGTATGGAGAGCTGAACGCTGGTGGATGCTGTGGAGGATCGTGGAGGCGACGATGGGGTTTTTGTGGCAGGGTCCTGGGCAGGGGGCTGACTAGCAGCTGACACAGGGGAAGGAGCAGTGGTGTGCACGGCCGGAGGTGAACGGGCTTGTTGCCACTGAGTGGGGTGTTTAGCATTCATATGCCTGCGCATACTGGTGGTAGTTAAGCTAGTAGTGGTGGAACCCCTGCTGAGCCTGGTTTGGCAAATGTTGCACACCACAGTCCGTCGGTCATCCGGTGTTTCCTTAAAGAACCTCCAGACTTCTGAAGATCTAGCCCTCGCCGCAGGAGCCCTCGCCACGGGAGCTTCACTAGTTGACACATTTGGCGCTGATGCACCAGCTCTGGCCCTGCCTCTCCGTCTGGCCCCACCACTGCCTCTTCCAACCTGTTCTGGTCGAGGACTCTCCTCCGTCTCAGAAGCACTGTGTTCACCCGGCCTCTCAACCCAGCTTGGGTCTGTCACCTCATCATCCTCCGATCCCTCAGTCTGCTCCCCCCTCGGACTTCCTGCCCTGACAACAACTTCCCCACTGTCTGACAACCGTGTCTCCTCATCGTCGGACACCTCTTTACACACTTCCACTACGTCAAGAAGGTCATCATCACCCACAGACTGTGACTGTTGGAAAACCTGGGCATCGGAAAATTGCTCAGCAGCAACCGGACAAGTTTTTTGTGACTGTGGGAAGGGTCCAGAAAACAGTTCCTCAGAGTATGCCGGTTCAAATGCCAAATTTTCCTGGGAGGGGGCAGACTGGGGGGGAGGAGGCTGAGGTGCAGGAGCTGGAGGAGTGGCGATTTCGGTGACATGGGTGGACTGCGTGGAAGACTGACTGGTGGTGGACAAATTGCACGAAGCATTGTCAGCAATCCACGACATCACCTGTTCGCACTGTTCTGGCCTCAACAGTGCTCTACCACGAGTCCCAGTAACTTCAGACATGAACCTAGGGAGTGTAGCTCTGCGGCGTTCCCCTGCTCCCTCATCAGCAGGTGGTGTCTCACCCCGCCCAGGACCACGGCCTCTGACCCCTGCAGTAGTTGGACGCCCACGTCCCCGCCCTCGTCCTCTACCCCTAGCCCTCGGGTTAAACATTTTTAAAATGAGAGTTATAACTTTATTTTTTTTTTTACTTTTTTTTTGTTTTTTTTTTGTGTTTTTTTTTTTTTTTTGTGTTTTTTGTTTTTTTTTGAGTTTTTAAAACCAAACAATGCTATCCTATTGCTATGGCTATTTTCTAGCCAAGTATCAAAGCACACTACTATGCCAGATGAGATGACACTGAGTTAGTGCCTAATTGAAATCCAACCCCTACTAAATTTTCCCACTTCGGTCTTTGCTATGGATATGTGCGTCACTAAGCGCAGAACACAGCGGTCGCAAGTCTCACTACAAATTGCTCAGAATTGGCTAGTACATGCACTGCAGAAAGTACAGCCACCAGCAGATCAACCAGAAATCAAATATATAGAACGCTACTGTATGCGTAAGTAAGCTCTTTGTATTCTCCTATGGCTATTTTCTAGCCAAGTATCAAAGCACACTACTATGCCAGATGAGATGACACTGAGTTAGTGCCTAATTGAAATCCAACCCCTACTAAATTTTCCCACTTCGGTCTTTGCTATGGATATGTGCGTCACTAAGCGCAGAACACAGCGGTCACAAGTCTCACTACAAATTGCTCAGAATTGGCTAGTACATGCACTGCAGAAAGTACAGCCACCAGCAGATCAACCAGAAATCAAATATATAGAACGCTACTGTATGCGTAAGTAAGCTCTTTGTATTCTCCTATGGCTATTTTCTAGCCAAGTATCAAAGCACACTACTATGCCAGATGAGATGACACTGAGTTAGTGCCTAATTGAAATCCAACCCCTACTAAATTTTCCCACTTCGGTCTTTGCTATGGATATGTGTGCCACTAAGAGCTAAACACAACGGTAGCAAGTCCCCCTGCTAATTCCTCACAAAATGGTACTAGATGCAAATTAAAATAAAAAAAGTAGAACGTTATTGTAGCCCTAAGAAGGGCTGTTGGGTTCTTTGAGAATCACTCCTGCCTAACAGTAAGCTAATAGAACAGCCTAACGCTTTCCCTGAGCAGCAGCAGCTCTCTCCCTAGCGGCATCCAGACACAGAATGATCCGAGCAGCGCGGGCAGCGGCTAGTCTATCCCAGGGTCACCTGATCTGGCCAGCCAACCACTGCTATCGACGTGTAAGGGTACCACGTCATGCTGGGTGGAGTGCAGAGTCTCCTGGCTTGTGATTGGCTCTGTTTCTGGCCGCCAAAAAGCAAAACGGCGGGAGCTGCCATTTTCTCGAGCGGGCGAAGTATTCGTCCGAGCAACGAGCAGTTTCGAGTACCCTAATGCTCGACCGAGCATCAAGCTCGGACGAGCATGTTCGCTCATCTCTAAAATTAACCTTTTAATGCTTTGCACCATACATCTATGTCGCAGAGCTACTAAGGCTGTTTTAAGAGGGTTCACAGGGAGAGACCTCGTCATACATAGGTGGGGTTTGCTGCATATTGCACCAAACACCCACTGCTAACAACTACAATGCTGCGCATGCTCAGTGTGTCCTTCTGGCAGGACCCGGCTCCGGAAGAAGATCGCATGACGTAGTATTACTGCATATTGCGGGAATACACCTCCCGCCATGCAGTAATACTACGTCAAATGTCGGGAAGGGGTTAAAGAAAATCTACCACTGGTTTATAGGTGTATTAACCCTAATTGCTGTTGGGTAGCTCCCAGTGGGGTGAATACAGCTATAGGGAGCTCCTGTAGTTTGGTTAAAAAATTTACTTTATTCTCTCAGGGACCCTGGTTCTTACATGCCCTCCAAAGGACTTTTCCACCCTCCTGCCTCTCTCGCAATCTCCCTCAAAGCAGCACAGGCAGCACATATTCTATGCTGCCGTGAGATTAAGGAGAGGGAAGAGAAAGAGTGCAGAGGAAGCAGGTGTAGAGGTGTGGAGAGCAATATCCCTAGATAGCTTATGGGCTTGGGTGTCGCTTACCAAAACATATTTTCAAAGCACTTTCTCATAATTGTCATAAAGATTAAAGTTAATTTTTAACTAAACTGCAGGAGCACATATACTAATAAACTTATACAATAACTGCATTACCCCCTACTGATTCATACCCAACAGCATTAAGGGTTAATACAGCTATAAACCAGTGGTAGATTTCCTTTAAGTAACTGATAATAACAGGCCCTAACTATAATATGGGCAATAGTCAGTACATTATTTCATCATTTTTTTTCCTGCAATCGCTTGTGTGCTAAACATTTGCTGATTCCTCCGAGCTTCACCTTTTCTGGAATTCACAATGTCAATGAATCTTTTAACACATATCATGTTTATCTATATAAATATGAAAAGACACTACATTTCCAACAATTTACTGGATCATATGACTTCCCAATTCATTTCACCAAAATATTCAATATTCAAAATATGGAAGGGAAACATCTGTTACTCACACATTTTTCTTTCAGAAATACTTCATTCTAATAATACTGCTTCTCTGCAAAAACATTGACAATTTTCATTCTCTTAAAGGGGCGATTCCCATTTCAGCAACCTAATGTTATTGTTTTTTTGATAAAAAGTTATACCTGTTTTCCAATATACTTTCTATATCAATTCCTCATGGTTTTCTAGATCTTTGCTTGCTGTCATTCTAGGGAATGGATCACTTGGAGTAATCACTCCAGACTGAACACTGTGACAGGGATTGGACTCCAAGCATACATATATTGTGTTAACCTCATAAAGAATACCCCTAAAAACTGCACCCCCTATAAGTATTCAAAACAGCTTTAAAGAAGCCTGTTAAAGTCCTTTGCAGGAACCTGCAATCTGCCTCCATTGGGCCTAAAAGTAATCACAATCGACCATAAAATACCCTTGAGGTGCACTTTCAGGCCGTAAAGGCCCCTCCTGTGTTTTTTGGGACTTCCCGACATCTGCGACCTGTTGCAGCATACGCCATCTCCAGAAGCCTGGGCCACTGCACTACCCATCAGAGCCACAATGGGCCTGCTCAGCCTGCCTATCCACCTTGGCTGGCTCCAGGTGGACATCCGACACCCATTGAGCACTGGTTCAACCTCCACCACTACCCTCTTTCCTCTACCTGATGCAATCTTAATGCAAAAGAGTGGGAGGGAGAAGTGTTCCTTGCACACTATAACAGCCTATGAATCAGGGTTCTGCCAACCCTACCCCCTAGGAGCCATTAAGGCTCATTACTAAATTTTAAAAGTTGATTTGAGAAGGTAGTGGGCAATGGATAATAACTAAAAGAAGATAACCACAGTCCCGAGCTGCACCAATTCTCTGGAATGACCTTCTCAAGACTATCAAACTTATACCCAACCTTCAAAGTATCAAACATGCTCTTAATACCCATCTTTTTAGGCAAGCCTATCACACTCACAACTGCATGAAATGTCAACTCTCTCTTAACTAATCCATCCAAACACCAGATATATACCAAGCTCCAGGCTTCTCTGTAGTTATTTTTACCATGGAAATGTACATAAGATGTTGGCTGATGTCAGGTTTAAGCAGAATAAATTTTATTTAATTATCTTATACTGTTCTCTTATAAAGAATAGCTGGACCATTATACAAGCTCTTATACCTACTGTGTCACCCCCTTCTTCCTAATAGACAGTAAGCTCTTGCAATTAGGGCCCTCACTCCTATTGTTCCATGTGACTGTTTGTACTGTTTGTAATGTAATATTATATTTGTATATGTCCCCTATGCTTTGTAAAGTGTTGCAGAATTTCCTGGCGCTATGTAAATAAAGATTATTATTATATTAGTCACAGTGCTTGGAATTATAAGTAAGTGCTCATTATCATGTTTGTCATGATTTTGGTGGTAGATTTTCTTATACCATAATGTTCCCATTTCAAAACTTTACTGTTGTTGTGGTTTTAGGAATGATTTGAAGTAACTTTTGGCTTCCACACATGATGTGTATTATGGCATGCAAAGAGTTCAATTTTGGATTCTCCCACTATTTCAAAGTTGTTGAGCGGCTGCAGAACAGTCTTGATAAGTACTTTTCAATGTCTGGATAACTGAGAGATCCCCATACACATGACCGCATGAGTACCAGAGATAAGACTGTGCAATTCGCGGTCACATCATTTCCTCCTCAGAAGTCTATGGGACCCGGTCAAAGTGCAGTGAGCAGACGATAACTGGGCAACTGCACCTTGACCTCATTGTGACTTAGCTGGGCTGCTGCGCTGAAAAATATAGGGCATGTCCTATATTTTTTAGAAAGGTGAGGGTTGAGGAACACTCACCCCCCCCCCCCCTATACCCGGGTGAAGACACATTCATGTGCATGTGAGTTATATTCTCAAATGTTCACACCTTCCAGATAAAGAGATGGCTTCAAAGGCACTCATATTTGTAATAAAAAAAAAATAATCTTATATAATTGACATATAATTGACTAAAAACAATAAATACTCTACTTACCAAATGCTAGGGTTTAGTTCCTGCTGCTTGTATGAATCAAAATCATCTCTCAAAATAATACTTTCACTATGGATTTCAGCTGAAAAAGAAAAACAGCTTATGGTTAATTACGTTAATGTTTCTATATCATAAAACCAGATTTGAAGTGAATTCATTTTCATTATGAGTCAAATAGACTTACTAGATTGTTCAAAATACCACCACGGATCATTCAAGCAACTATCTAAACCATAGGTGCGAATATACGAGCTGCTCAGTACACAATAGGCATTCAAGTCAAGAGAAAATTACCTATTATGGTAATAATAGGCCGCCATCCTCCACCTGCTGCACGTTGCACATGCATTTGTATCTTCAATATGTAGAGGCTATTGGTAATGAGAACCCTGCTCTCTGTGACCCTGCAGCCAGGAGAAGCAATAGTACGAGGAAGCCATGAGAGCAGGGGTCATAGCTAGGGGCTTATTTACTAAGGGCTTTGCGCCGCTTAGCAACACACGGACTGTTCACTTTCTTCATGGCTAAAACGGCTTGCAAATATAGATAAATGCCAGTTCACCTCTTATTTAATTGTGTTGAGTGAGGCACGGACCACCCCTCTGCAAGGGCAAAACATACTGAAATAATAAGTCTTCGGTCAAGCCAGGCCATGGCCATGACTAAGGACAGGTTCACTGTTTGAAATGTATTGGTTGTATAAGTGTCTGTGAACTTATTGGGGCACATTTACTTACCCGTCCTGTTGAAGGCACTGATCCGCGATTCACTAAGATCGTGCGTCCAATTTCCTGCATGTGTCGCTTCCCCACTCAGGTCAGACGGAGTTCACCTTCTTCTTCCCGGTGCATGTAAGTGCATTGTCTTGCGACACAATTTTGAAAGTTAAATTTGCGGTTTGCCTGCATCAGTCGGATTGTCCGATGGCCACGCCCCTTATTTGTGTCGCATGAAAGCCACAGACTGCGCCACAATCCACTCGTGTGCCACAATAACCCCTGTGCGATTCAGGGCAAATCAGAAATATTTGGGAAACCCGACGGAAATGCGTCCGATGGACCCTTAGAAAATGTGCCCCATTATCTCTCTAAAACGGCTTCAGGTGTACAATTTTAGTGAATAGCCACACGCAGTATTATAGACGGATAATGCACTCAGTGAACTCGAGCAGCATTGTAAGTAAATAGTGTCCGTGTTGGGGCACAGTGTAAATATGGCTGTGTTAGGGCATAGTGTATATTTAGGGGTTATCGATCATTAGACAGACTCCTGGGGACAGTTCTATGTCTATTTTTGGTACTCTGCTGCCCATCAGATTCATTAAAGTGGCTTTGGACCTTTAATAAATGTGCTTATGGTCCATTTCTGTTTGGGATTTTTTTTTAAAAAGTCTCAAAATTCATAAAAGGTCCCAGAACATACACTTGCATGGAACTGGTGTAACTATGAAACTTTTTGCAAAAGACCAAAAGTCTCAAGTCATGAATCTAGCTTTGCTCTGTGTTTGCACAACTTTGCACTAGCAGTAGTTCAATGTTTATGCCAGATTAATGAACAGGTGAAAATAGTCATTTGAGACTTTTTAGCAGCGAAAAGTCCCAAAAACCTGCAACTGCTTTAAGACTTTTTATACACCAAAAAAGCCCAGTGAAATCAATGAAAAATAACACCCATAATGTCTGTGTGGGAGCACAGTGTATATATACCCCCAGATTGATATTAAAAAAAATGGTGCAAAATGCGTAATGAAAAGTGTTACACGGTCTTCATGAATCTGGCGCTCCCTGCACTTCCCCGGCAGATTTCACCAACTTTTTGGGTGCACCTTTAAAATAGGGTGTGCAATACAATTCTGTCAGACACTGAATGATAAATGTGTTGCACAGTCCGACTGTGCACAGGAACGCCCCTTTATGTACAGAATTTTGTCGAGAAATGTGAAGCCGCAATACAAATAAGTCATGTGCACCAAAAATTTGTTTTGGACACTTTACAAATCCATGTGCAATCAGTTTTCACTACAAAGAAGGTGCAGAGTCAGACAGAAAACTGGCGCAAGGGTTTAATAAATATGGGCCATAGTGTCTGTGTTGGGGCACAGTGTGAATATGTTTGTGTTGAGGTACAGTGTATGTATAGGGGCACATTTACTTACCCGGTCCTGTCGCAATCCAGCGGCGCATTCTCGGGTCTGCCGGGATTCACTAAGGTCGTGTGCCTGATATCCAGCAGGTGTCGCTGCTGCGCCGAGGTTCACCGGAGTTCACCTTCTTCATTCCCAGTGCATGTGAGTGCTGATCTTGTGGCACAAATTCTTTTTTAAATTCTGCGGTTTTTCGGAATCAGTTGGGTTGTCCGACAGCCACGTCCCCCCGATTTCTGTCACGTGAAAGCCGGCGCCAAAATCCGTTTGCGTGCGCCTAAATCCCGGGGCAATTCGGCGCAAATCGGAAATCGTTGGGAAACCCGACTAAAGTGCGCGATTCAGACCCTTAGTAAATGAGCCCCTTAGTGTCAATGTTGGGGCACAGTGTATATGTAGTGTCAGTGTCAGATTTTCAAGAAAAATGCTGAAACATTGCAGCTTGAGAATAAGCAAAAATAACAGAAATCAGGTGGGAAAGGTATCAGAGAATGAAAGGAAGAGGGATGGTATAGGGAAGAGTACTATCAACTCAAGTCCTTGAGGTTTGCATTTTCAAATCCTTGATGTATACTTTTTCAAGTAAAAGTGGTGAAGACTGGAAAGCAGTGGAAGTCCAGCCTTGGACCCCAGGTTGTTAGATACTTTTATACTGTGCCATGTGTTTCTGCAGCAAGTTCCTCCATTATTTGGAGTAGAAAGACTCTGAGAATGTCAGTAGAAAATGGAATTCTTGTTGTTTTCAGAGCCTTGGAATCATTGTGCAGGCTACTATTAGGAGTAAGCCCACAAGGGAGCACTTCATTGAGGGCATGGACAGGGGTTACAGAGATACAGGGCAGCTGGGTCATTTCTTAATATGTGGCCAGTAACTGTAACCTGCTTATTACCTGCTTCCAACAGTACTGTAGCGTGGGACAATCCAACCAGATGTGCAGTATTGTACCCCGGGTCTGCCTGCATTTCCAACATTATGCTGGGCAGGTAGGATACATCAAATTTAGTCTGGCTGGCACCTAATACCAACTGGAAAGGATTTTATTATTGCTTTCATGGGCCTTGTTGCCAAGTTTATGGAACAATTCATATGATTTGACCCAATTGTCTGGGATGAAAGTTTTCTTTAACCCTTTCACGACCCGTGACATAATAGCACGTCACGGGTCGGCCGTGTAGTATGGCAGTATATGATAGGATCGTACAGACAACCTAGGGTTAAAATACCCTAGGGAGTCTGAAAAATAGTAAAAATAAAAAAAAGTAAAAAAAAAAAGTTATAATAAAAAAACCTAAAAACTCAAATCCCCCCACTTTCCCTAGAACTGATATAAATATAAATAAACAGTAAAAATCATAAACACATTAGGTATCGCCGCATCCGAAAATGCCCGATCTATCAAAATATACTAACAGTTTTTCACTGCGTTTAACCCCGTAATGGAAAATCGCGCCCAAAGTCGAAAATGCCACTTTTTTGCCATTTTAACATTTTTTTTAATTCTATAAAAAGTGATCAAAAGGTCGTACAGTCCTAAAAATGATAACATTAACATTTCATGAAAATTCACAAAAAACGACACCACACACAGCTCAATACACCAAAGTAAGAAAAAGTTATTAGCGCCCGAAGATGGCAAAGTGCCGAAAAAAATTTTTGTACAGGGGGTTGGTTTTAATTTTTTTAAATGTATGAAAAAATTATAAAAACTATATAAATTTGTTATCCCCATAATGGTACCGACCCAAAGAATGAAGTAGACCTGTCATTTGGGGTGCACGGTGAAAGCCGTAAGATCCAAGCCCACAAGAATACGGCACAAATGCATTTTTTTTTCCAATTTCACTGCATTTGGAATTTTTTTCCTGCTTCCCAGTACACGGCATGGAATAATAAATACCATCACTATGAAGTACAATTTGTTACGGAGAAAATAAGCCCTCACACAGCTCTGTACATGTAAAAATAAAAAAGATAGAGATAGATTTTTGATCATGGGGAGTGAAAAATGAAAATGAAAAAACAAAAAAGGGTGAGGTCCTGAAAGGGTTAACTTTTGTTCCCAGGCACCCACATAGGGCAGGTCCCACCCACTTATCCAAGTATAATGCATAGATAGCAGAAAACAGTCTAAGTGTGGGTGAGGAGGATACACATTGCTGCAAAGGGAGTTATGTCTCTGTGGAGTTGTAGGCTTGTTTGCAGGAGGTGTAAAAGTGGGTAAACTGTGTATATTTCAGTCAAAGTCTTGGCTATATGTTACAGTGTAAATATATTAACATTGCATGGATTCAGAGTTCCCCACCTCTAAAATCATCAATATGCAACCAAAAACAAATCACCATGCGCAAATGAGTTCTCATATCTTTTAGTGAGAAATACCATATAATACAAAAACTCATTACTTCTTTCTTATTTTCCAATTCTCATATTATTTCATAGCAATCCACAGTCCATTTAGAGTCATACACCGTAGGAAACACTTTGTACTGCGTTCAATAGGTAAATACATTCTTATTTCTTCTACTTTAGGAATGATCACAGTCTTCCAATAGCTTAGTGTATCGATTCACGGTGGATAACGGGCAGAGACAATACACCAGACGAGACCAGAGGTCTGTTGCATGAGCTGTGTCCTGTGACGTTTAGTCAGAGACATGCTCAGTAGGTATTCGAAAAGTGTTTACCTACCCTAGTTTAACCAAACTTTCAAGCAAATTAATTTGTATTGATTTAACTAAAATGTGGCAAAATGTATGTAGAGCACACAAACATCAGGTCAGAATTAGGCTCAATGAGCACAGATCTGCATTTAGATTTTATATGAAACAGACCGAACTTACTGAGAGTAAAATCAATGCAAAATGAATTTGCTTGAAAGTCTGGTGAAACTACAGTAGTAAGACACTTTTTTGAATATAGACATCAAGTGTCGGATTTACGGTGGCTGATATTAGAATGGGTTGTAGGATATGAAGAAAGTCAAATAGCTAATCGATTGCTGCAACATGAGGTATATTGAATATTTAAATTGGAAACATTAAACCCTAAAGGTATGAATGAAAATTGTAACTTTAATGTGTGTGAGATATTATTTGTAATGTCTTTGCTATTGTTTTTAATGTGGAACATTTTTATCTATAGGATAGGTGAGTTTCTGGCACAATGGGGAAGATTTGTCACGCTTTCTGAAAGTCAGAATATTCTTAGTTGCCCATGGCAACCAATCACAGCTCCCCTTTAAAATATTCATGAGCACTGGTAAAATGAAAACTGAGTTGTAAGAATATTCTGACTTTCAGACAGGTTGATAAATCTGCCCCAATGTGTGTAATTAGCGGTGAGATTACCTATTGAGCATGTCTGAAGAAGGGGGCATTCCCCTTAAACATCACATGACGCAGCTCACACAACAGACCTCTGGTCTTGTTTGGTGTAATGTCTCTGACCGTTATCCACCATGAATCGATACACTAAGCTATTGGAAGACTGTTATCTTTCCTAAAGGAGAAGGACCAAGAAGGTATTTACCTATTGAATGCAGCCCCATGACAGATCAAAGGGGAGCAAGGCAGGCTGATGAGAAGCCTGGTGGGAAGTCTGGGTTGTTATTCATTGAAGTAAGAGGGCCATTACAGTCAAATAGTTGGTAAGAATTAGGGGCTTATGTAAGTGTCCGTAGGAAGATATTCATGGTTGAGATATGTAGCTGTCCAGGGAAGGGATTGCAGGGGGTATGAAGCCATTGTAATCTCATGTCCTATCCAAAGCTTATCCTGTTTATTGTGCCACCAATCCAATATCCTTGCCTGTACTGACACGTATTAATATCCCTTGCAGTCAAGAAGTCCCAGGCAAACATTGTGCATCTTTCAATTAAAGGGGTCATCCGGGTTTAAAAAATTTTTTATGGCCGGGCTGGGGAGGGCTAGTTAAACATAATAAACCTCCTCCGGCGCCGCCGATGTCCCGCGCCGCGGTCCCTTCGATCCGTGCCCCTGTTTGTGACCGCAAGTGATAGCGATAGGTCTCTGCTGCAATATGCAGCAAAGCCCATCTATGTTTGAAGAGGGCTCAGCCCGTGAGCCCTCTTCATACACCCTTCATAGCTCTGCGGCAGATATACCCGTCGCAGAGCGTGAAGGGGTTAAGATTCCACATATTTTACTAGAATGTTATGAGGCTTAGAATTTGGGTGCCATCTTTCACATTTTTTGGAAAATTACCAAAACCCGTATTCTGATGGACCTGCTCAACTTTTAATTGACTGTGAGAAGCCTGAATAATTGCAAGACTAGTAAATTATCCCATTATGGAATCAACACACCTCAACATATGAAAAAGCACTTTTAAGAAATGTTCACCCTTTAGGTGTTTTATAGGGGTTAAAACAAAATATTACAAATTGTAGTATTTTTTTTTACAATATATTCTTTTTGGGTGAAAAATTCAACATTTGCAATGGATTAAATGAAAAAAGGGTCCAATTTCTCCTGAGTACACTGATACTTCATATGTGGTGGTAACCTGCTGTGTGGGCGCACAACCAGGCATGGAATGGAAGGAGCCCCATCCAGAGCAGATTTGTATCATCAAATTGTACTGGCTATAATTTTTTTCTTTTTTTAATGTGGACCTATTAGGGCTTATTTTTTGGCCACATGAGATGAACTTTTCTGGTACATAATTCTGGAGCATCTATAGCTAATTGGTGAGATTTTATTAACTCTTTATTGGTGGAGGAAATGAAAATCATCAATTTTTGGCAAGATTTTTTTGTTTTGCCTTTTTGGCCGTTTACCATACCATAAAAATAGCATGTTATTTTTATTCTTTGGGTCGCCACAATTACGAAAATACCTATTTATATAGATTTTTTCTTTTTTCCACAAATTTACTGAATAAAAAGTAATTTGGCAAAAATGTTGTTGATTTTAGCATCACTGACTTTTCATATGCATAACTTTTTTATTTGTCAACTGACAAATCTTTTTTTTGCGCTAAGCATTGTTCTTCTTTGGCCTTATTTTGGATCAACATTTTTTAAATCACTTTTTAGAGCATTTTTTAAAGGGTATTAATTTAAAATTATTTTTCTGAGTGTTTTTGGGGTTGTTTTTTATGAGGTTCATTGTGCGGGTCCAATAACAATTCTGTTTTATTATGTTTTTTTGTGTATTTTTTTTTTATACTTTATTAAGTGTTTATATGGGAAACTGACATTTTAGGGGCTTATATTTTTATTTATTCATTTTTGATTTATTCTAATGTTTAAACCTTACTTATACAAACTTAAACTTGATCAGAGCATCGCTGCTTCAAGTCCAATACACTGCTCTATAATACTAATTCATCATAGAGCAGTGTAAACTATCTAGCATGCAGAAGCATGCACAGACAGTTTATGGTCAGACCCGCAGAAGAGAACGGGCAGCCCCAGAGCACTCGGCAGACCTCAAGGCTGCCCATAAGTAGATCGGAGCCCCCGGTAAGTGGCACGGGGGATCCGATCCATAGGGGAAAGACCCTTACAGGCTGTAATATACAGCTACAGCCACTGCTTCTGGTGCCAGAAGCGGGACGTTATCGAACGTCCCTGTATGGGAAGTATCTTCCCACAGGGATGTACTATAACGTCCTTGTGCACGTAGGGGTTAAAGCCAGGTTTGGATACGTAAAGATTTTACAAACTTTAAACTTCCCAAGAAGCAACCTCTAAACTTTAATCTCAAACAAGAAGAAGACTGATCAGAAATGCAGCCAAGAGGACCATGATCACTCTGGATTAAGTGCAGGCTGGAAAATCTGTCCGAGGGACAACAATCTGTCGTACACTGTACAAATCATTTATGGAAGAGTGGCAAGAATAAGGCCATTTATCAAAGATATCCATATAAAGTCTTGTTTAAAGTTTGCCAAAATTACCCTGAACACGCCATCCCCACTGTCAAACATGGCGGTGACAGCATCATGGTTTTCGCCTGCTTTTTTCAGCAGGGACAGGGAAGATGGTTAAAATTAATGGGAAGATGGATGGAGCCAAATAAAGGACCATTCTGGAAAAAAAACCTGTTGGAGTCTGCAAAAGACCTGAGATGGAAATTTATTTTCCAACAAGACAATGAAGGAGGTAAAGGCTCTCTAAAAATAACTTTTATTAGTATATTAAAAAGTTCCAAGAGTTGGACAGCAAAACCAAACTAGTAAAAATCCGATATACTCATGACAATCACAAAGCCAGTCTGTCAAAACATATTCAACTTAGTAGAGAAATCACAAGGAAAGTGCATATAAAGACCACAGTGTGGGTAATAAATGGAGTGAATCTTACCCGTCTTCTTAAGGCAGAGGAGCTCTGGGGCTGCAGAAGGTAGGCAGGTTGCTGCCTCCTTAGTTACACCACTGTGTTGGGCTGTAGACCACTGTCCATTAACCCTGAGTGACTAGCTGTTTACTATCTCTCATACATATATATACCAGATGAAAGTTCCATGACAGTGTGGACTCGGAAACGTGTTGGGATGGTGTTGCTGTGGTAGGGTCTTCTAGGGAACTCTAGTCACGCGGAGGGATTCCCTGGGACCGTCCTTGTTAGGACTGGAGTTTATGGGCTATAGGGCAAGTATAGTGGCAGGGATTTCTAGGTGCAGTGTCAGTATCTTTTTCCTGGCCAGATTATCACTGCTTACTTTCTGCAGCCCCAGAGCTCCTCGGGTAAGATCCACTCCATTTATTGCCCGCACTGTGATTTGCATATGCACTTTTCTTGTGATTTCTCTACTACGTCCAAAATGTTTTGCTAGACGGATTGGCTTTTTGATTGTCATGAGTATATTGGCTTTTTACTAGTTTGGCTTTGCTGTCCAACTCTTGGACCTTTTTAATATACTAATAAAAGTTATTTTTTAGAGTGCCTTCACCCCCTTCATTATTGGCTGGTGATATGTTCTGTCTGTATTAACAGAGAACAGGCAATTATGTGATCTGGTTCTATGTATTTCAACAAGATAATGACCCCAAACATAAAGCAAAATCTACAATGGAATAGTTCACAAACAAACATATCCAGGAATTAGAATCTCAGAAGTCAAAGTCCAGACCTGAATCCAATCGAGATTCTGTGGAAAGAGCTGAAAACTGCTGTTCTCATACGCTCTCCATCCAACCTCACTGAGCTCAAGCTGTTTTGCAAGGAAGGATGGACAAGAATTTCAGCCATACCTCAAGCGTCTTGCAGCTGTAATCATGACAAAGGGTGGTGCTACAAAGTATTAACTTAAGGGGGCCGAATAATATTGCACGCCCCACTTTTCAGTGTATTACTTTTTCCAAAGTTTAAAATATCCAATAAATTTCGTTCCACTTCACACTTGTTGATTCTTCACCAAAAAAATACAATTTTCTATGTTCATGTTTGAAGCCTGAAGTGGGGCAAAAGGTAGAAAATTTCAAGGGGGCCAAATACTTTCCCAAGACACTGTATATATGGCAGATGAAATAAATGAAAGAAAATAAAATGACACATTCTCTAATTTACGGTTACTGTTATTAACAAAAATACAGCATTTTACAGATATAATTCCAACCTGTTTCTATCAGTCCTGGTGTTTACAATGACCATAAATATTCTGATTATGGTCAGATTCTTCTCATGAATAGGTTCTCTTGTCTGCACGGTTGCAGTGTTCTCTGCCCCCTGCCCCTCCCCCCTGCTTTGCAAGACCAACTCAGACACAGGCACTTCCTGCGGGCAAGCAGCAGTGTGCAGAGACTTACTCTTCTAACTACAGGCATGATAAGATCCCTCAGCTTTGATCTGTCTCATCTCTCTTTTTCTATGTGTCAGAAACTAGTACAATAATTGACTAGTACAATAATCTAAGTACATTGTCAGTACACAGCATTTCATAGCACAGAGGAATCATGAAGTGTCTCCGCCCACCCTCTGGAATTTTTCTTTGACCGTCACTGAGTTATATGAGCTAAAACAGCAATGAAGTAAAATTGTGAAGTATGGGAGTTACAAAAGATCTTTATTGTGTAAACATCACTAGGAGATTAAACTTTGAGAACTTACTTTCATGGGCAAACCCTTTACGTGCGAATGCCCAGATGGGTATACCCCATTGAGGCATCATGGACATAAATGTATTGTTTTTTTCAGTCACAATTCCAGTGCCATTTTGAGCTGAAAATAATACGACAGACTGTACCGTGAGTGAGCCGTATCTGTAGAAAATAGGGTGGGCTGGAAAATGTTGACACTGTTTTCTCCTGCCTCAAACTTAGTCACCTGTTTAGCCCAGACATGGACTCCACTATTATCTGTGGCTGGGCTTTCTAACATTTTTGAGCTCTTGCTATGGTGTACAACCATGTTGATAATACATTCAGCCTCTTGTCCCATAAAATGGAGCAAGAGCAATTAGGCGCTCTGTCTGGATTAATGCCATATCACACTTCTCACAAATCAAACTGCCACACAAGTGTCTAGTCCCACACTCTGCTAGATTTGTCATCCCCCATGTTCTGATCTCCCTTGTCTACACACCATAAATTTGTGGCAAGTACGGTGGAGGGTGGAGCGCCACTGTATTCTGCATGTATTTTAAATGTTCCCGTAGACTTCTATTGAGGGAACATTACAGAAATACAGACAAAAATAAGACATGCTCTGTATTTCCATCTATTTTATAGTACATTAAAATTGATAACCGTATTGCATATTAAAATTGAATGTAGCCGTCTGTTACAGTACGATGCATCTTCAATATAGACAAAAAAAATATGTTTGTGTGCAAGAGGCCTAAGAATCATAAGAATAAGACCTCCAGGACAAGACCAGTCTTCAAAATGTACGCCTCAGCAAGACGCCTCAGAAAGGGACTTAGGGAAAAGAATAAGATGAGGTATGATTAAAGAAGAGAAAAATATGACTCGGATACGGATAAAAAAAACGAGTTGTGTACATGAGCCTTAGGTAACAAGTTGTGAATCCTCACTTGACCAATATACAACAAACAGATTAAAAACTTTAAGTAAATCCACGTTTCAATGAGTGTGAAAGGAACTGAAGAAGCAAGCCATGCGTACTCTTGCATACTCTTTGTTCTAGTATACTTTAGCTCAGCAATACTGAACACATCCTGCCAATTTATTCCATTTTGACTTAATAGGAAAATTTCTATAGAACATCTCTTGAACTACATTCAGCAGATTAATATGGTAAAAATACCAGTGACAGTCCAGTATCTTTTCTCAATGATTAAAAATAAGCTCCTTGGATTTCAGGTAGATACAGCATTTGACATTTGCTAATTTAAAAGAAACCTACCATTTGATTTGATGCATTATGAAGCAAACACTGATGCAGGATCATTTCTTGGTTAATCCCTGAGCTGAGCGGTTTGGCTGAAAAAAACTATTAAAACATTCAGGACCTTGGGAAAGCTGGGTCAGGCTGGCTGCCTAGATAAACACATTACACGGAGCTTGTAATTACAAATGGAGGTTAGTTAAGACATGACTAATCAACCTGAGATGGATTACAGCAGCTGGGGGATGGTACAGCAATTAATTATTTTGCTTTCAGGCACAACCCAGGGATTACATTTTCCTCTTCTGCAGTGAATAACTCATGTGCTAGGAGAAGTGCTGAAGCAGCCATAGAAGTGACAGAGCTTCATTATTATAATGTTATATCTGTTTTATCAGCAAAACCACTCGGCTCAGGAATTAACCAAGATATGATCCTGCATCAGTGTAGCTACAGCTTTCTCAAGGTATGTTTGCTTCATAATGCATCAAATCAAATGGTAGGTTTCCTTTAACACATGTTGCAACTTTTAGGTCTTTTAATATTTTTTAGTTATCTGAGTTAATAAGGGTTATTTCATGTTGCATTGCACCCACAGGTAAACAAACTCCTTCCTGTCGTTATTTAGATTGTCGAGGAGACACTCATTCAAATGTGGGTGCCATAGTATATCCTTATATTGTATGGACATTGTTTACTTATTAATACAGTAGTTTTTGTGTAATCACTACTACAGGTGATAATGTATGTTTGCATCTTGACTAAAAAAAATACTAGTGAAAACAGCAAAGCTGTAATCTAGATTATTTATCATCATCTGTTAGTAACCTAGTAAATATCACTTACCTAAATTTGGACGTAAGGGTGCTTCTGTTGGAGCTAAAAGAAAAAAAAAACATGTTCAGTATAAATTGATATCTGCTGGCACAGGGAAGTTTATAACATCTATTGATTGTGTCTACCAACCTTTCATGTAAGCCATCTGTTTATCCCCTATTTATCTCTTTGTAATAATGATAACTGGACACAAGACAGCAGCACTGAACTGAATCTACAGCAATATATATATATATATATATATATATATATATATATATATATATATATATAATATAATAACATAGTACAGTTGAAAAACAGACATATGTTCATAAACTTCAACCAAGATAGGCAATGGAGCAGCTTGCAAGGAATGTAAGGGAACTCATTTCTATAAGCTTCACTTCTTTTCCCATGCCCTTTTTGAAGCTCTCTGCAGTGACCAACCCAACTCCTAAGGCAGGCTATTCCTCAGATTTACAGTTCTAATTGCCTTGTTGCCTGAGGAAAATATGTTTTTTTTCCAGAAGGAGACAGTGCCCTCTTGTCATGATTGATCAAGGAACCATTTTTTACCATATTTTTTGTATGGACCATTTATATATTTAAATCAATTAATGCCTTAAAGACATACGACATATGTATAATTCATAGTGTCATTAAGGATGAATGAAGAGTCCTTCATACAGCAAACACCAATCACTAAGATCACCGGTGTTAATCGGTTGTTGTGGGTAAAGTATATTGTTTAAACAATCAGACCACATAGGTTTAAATACACTAATGGGTCTAAAAAGGTTGAAAAAAATACCTAAAAACTTAATTTCTTTTAAAAACAATTTGACACATGGGTTGTGTCAAAAGGAAGAAAAGTTCAAGGGGTAAAATACTTTTGCAACCCACTGTATACATTTCTATAATATATTTCACCATTAAAGCTGAACTCCCTTGGTCCCTCATTAGCTCAGATAAAAGGTAACAGATCCAATGATTGTGAGAGGACAAGTGCCTTAAGCATACACAAAATGCAGAGCTATGATAGTCTTTGATCAATAATAAAAATCCCCTACAATGAATATCCAAAGTATGAACACTGCTGCAAAAGACAACATATACATAAAATTTTAATACATAAAATTTCTTACCTCCTTGCTCACATAACTGCTGTGCTAGAGCATCTTTAAAAATAACCTGGCCTCTGTGAGTAGCTGTAGCCCTAAAGATAAAAAAGAAAGTCTATGATTGAATCAGTCATTCATATTTTTTCAAGCCATGTAACTTCAGCCAAAATAATATTGGTATAAATAGTTTAGATTTTATATATTATTAAGATTTTTTCTATCTATCTAGCTATCTATCTAATAGATCACAGGTGTAAAACATTAGGCCAATAGGCCAAATACCGGATCCTGGCACTGTGTTCTCCTATTCTGCGCTAGTGGGGCAGGGTACTCTGATACTAACACTGCTCCCCCAAAGCTAGAGCAATCTTCTTCTTTATTCTTGTGTGCTTCAGCTGTATGCGCCAGCTCTGTAGCTGGCAGGTGCAATGATGCATAAAACCGAAGCACACAGGAGAAAGGAAGAAGACTGTTGTAGTTGCAGTAAAGCGCGGAAAGGTGAGTAAATGTTTTTTTTCCACAGTGGTATGCACTTCAGGGTAGGGTTAGGGGCTGCTGGATAATGTGTGTGGGCACTCTGGCTACTGGCTGCTGCTGTGTCATATACTTCCCATACATTTATCTTTAAAGATAAAATTGATGGCATTTGCCAGGAAACCATTTCTCATTCCACTTACTACATTAATCCCCTACCTCCGGTACCTAATTCTATTCTTTTGAGCCAGTCACACAGGAAGAAGTTACCAGGTTCCTCTCCTCTGCTCACCCCACAACCTGCATGTTTGACCCAATCTCCTACATCAATTATATAGAGTAAAGTTATCCCCACATCCAAAACACTTTAATCCACAATAGAATCAAGAAGAAGTAGTTTACTTTGTTTAGAAATACAACAGAATTTAAAAACACTTAAAACCTATACTGGCTAAAAGCCGAGATACTACCAAAAAACGTTCATGGTATTAACAAGTAAATGCATGTATACCTAAATAACCAGGGTTAGTAAATATTCTATATCAAATGTAGAGACTGGAGCAAATTGATCATACAAGTATTACATTTTAAAAATGCAAAATAAAGTTCAATTTATTGTCAAGCTCTGGTATTAGGAAAACCATATGTGATACAGCTACATTACCATATATATGGAGTCATAGAAGAAGGGGGAGTGTGGATGCCCCATGCATATCGCATGTTAAATGGGCTTCCTCATCGGAGCCAATGTCCTCACATCTCGTACATCCCAATTGACCAAATCTCCTCACATCTCGTACAGACCCTCTCCCCAGGAGTTACTTCTCACCTCACTAACATCTTCAACCTCTCTCTCTCTTTTGGTGTAATTCCCCTTTCTTCCAAGCATTCTGTTGTACTAAAGAAACCTTTCCTGGACCCATCCAATGCTGTTAACTACCAACCAGTCTCTAATCCCCCTTTCATCTCAAAACTCATGAAACGCCTGGTCTATTCGCAACTTACCTGTTATATGCTAACTCCCTCCTTGATTCCCTCAATCTGGTTTTTGTACTATGCACTCCACTGAAACTGTGGTCTCTAAAAACTCCAATGACCTACTCACTGCTAAATCCAAAAGCGACTATTCTCTCCTCTTCTACTGGATCTCTCAGCCTTTGATACTGTGGACCACCAGCTCCTCCTCAGGATGCTTTGCTCAATTGGCCTGAAGGACAATGCACTCCCGTGGTTTTCTCCCAGATCGAACTTTCAGTGTCTCATTTTCAGGATCTCTGTCTTCTCCTCTTCCCCTCACTGTCGAGGTTCCTCAGTGTTCAGTCTAATGCCCTCTCCTTTTTTCCCTCTATACTATCCCATTAAAAAATACATGGGAAGATTTGGTTTCCATTATTATTTCTATGCTGATGATACCCAACTACATACTTCTGCCTTAATTCAGAATACCAGCGATTGTCTCTCTGCTATCTCTAACATCTTCTCCTCTCTCTTCTGGAAATGTAATCTTTCTAAGACTAAACTTCTTGTCTTTCCACCATCTACTAACTGATCCAATCCTGACCTCTCCATGTCTGTGGGAATGGGGACCACCATAATCCTGAGGCAGCAGGCCTGCTGCTTTGGGGTTGTGCTAGACTCTGACATCTTTGCACTGTACTGTATATTTAATCACTTGCTTGCTCTTACCGTATGCATCCCAGAAACATCTCTGGAATCTGCCTATTTCTTATAAGTGAAACCTCTTACTTGATAATTGTCACACTGATTCACTCTAATCTAGACTACTGTAACTCTCTATGGGTCTTCCAGTCACTAAACTCTCTCCTTTACAATCTATTCTTAATGCAGCAGCCAGGCTTGTCTTCCAGAATAAACATTACATTCATTCTATTATTCTAGTTCTTATACCTTTTGTCAAATATAGAAGGAAATCGCGGCACTCGCAAATTCTTCAGCAGCACAAACTTTAATTAATGAATAGATCTTACATAATAAGACGCAGGAACATATAGGGAACGCGTTTTCGGCTCGTAACTAGAGCCTTTGTCTATACCCAGAGCACCGATTACAGAGGGCCGTCCACCTACTTTTTTCCTTATACCTTTTGTGTCCCCCCTTCAACCTCATAATCTGTAAGCTCTTGTGAGCAGGGCCCTCACTCTTATTGTTCCATATCACTGTTTGTACTCTTTAATGTCTTATTTTATTTGTGCCCTATGCTTTGTAAAGCACTACAGAATGATCGCGCTATATAAATAAAAATTATTATTAATATTATAAAATGACAAAGCTGATGTGGCCCCCAGGGAAAATTAGACCTCTGTAATAAATTAAAAATTAGATCCAATAGAATTAAATTGCCAATTAGGCTTCAGTATGGACACATCTATGTTGGATACTCTGTCAAAATTTTACCTTTTGGAGTTACATATTGTAAACTCAATGGGGCAGATTTTAGCTGTCTGAAAGTCAGAATATTTTTAGTTGCCCATGGCAACCAATCACAGCTCAGCTTTTTATTTTACCAGTGCTCATGAATATTTTTAAGGGGAGCTATTATTGGTTGCCATAAGCAACTAGAAATATTCTGTCTTTCAGACAGCTTGATAAATCTGCCGCAATATTTTTTTGTTTTATACTTTTTTTGCAGCAAATGAGACTTTCATTTAATCTAGGTTTTTATGAGGTAAAACGTTTGTTTCTTTTTTTCCCACAAATATTTTATTTGAATTTCCAAAATAAATTTTTAGAAAATCAACTCATCGAGTTTCCGTAAAAAAACACATTGACAAAGTCATATAGTAACAGTACATGTAGCTCTGTTCATACACATATATTTGAATATCATTGGAACTCAATGAAGCAGGACTGTGGCAGAAAAATCCCCAAAAGGGGTTGTGTGACCAGTTTCTTCACCTCACCCCGAGTATGGGGAACAAACAAGGTGAAAACAGAGCAATGTGCTGTTGAACAGTGCCATGTCACTGACCCTGTTTCCCTTGTAACCTGCCAACATGCATTTTGTGTCCCTTTAATTTAAGGTACAAACCATCACAGTCCATGTTAATCCATGCTCTGAGCTAATTTGTTTACATTGGGCAGAAGACATTCTCTTTATCCCTAAAAAGTGAAATAAAATTAACATGGCAAAGAACAAAGCTACAACTTCACAGTGTGTGCGGACCAGTTCCCCCACTTCTCCCTCCTATACCACTACCACAGGCCATCATTGATACATCCGCAGTCCCCCCAACCTCACCCTAATATCCTCATTACAATGCCATTGTGTATACTGAAAAGGTTTGGCAATTTCTACAATTTCTGTTCTACTGAGATGTTGCAGTATAAAAGCCTTCCATTTCAGAAAAAAAACTTTGTTCCCTTTTATTTATGATGCATTGTAAGTTTATCTATATTCATTAACCATTTTAGCTGGTCAATCATCTGTTGTCAGGTACATTTGGAAGTATACCGTTTTGCACAATACATCTCTTTGCCACTAGAAAGATTATATGTAGCATCTTAAGCTTTTGGGTAACTTGTACAGCCAATCCACCTACTTCATTTGTATCTTCCCCATCAGCAGTCAGGTCATGAAATAAACACTCTTGTGGAAATTGTGCATGACCTTGATGCACTTATTGACTCATTAGTATACAGATTAAATAGCGTATATCTTGAAAAGGCCATATCAGACAGAAAAAAGGGTAAGCTGGGAATTACAGTGAACTCACTACAACATGCTGTCAGACGTTTGTAATGTTTGGTGGAGGTGACTTCCTTTAATAAAATATTGTACTGTGAATAGGTAATCAGTTAACTAATTCTGTCTTTCACACAATGCCAAATGTATGCTAGTTCTTTGAAAAATATAGTTTGGAAGGCTTGTTTTAATATATACTATAACAATACATGCTTTTATAATAGAGTATGCCATCTTGTATCTTTCTTTGGAAAGACCAGCCTCAAGGATTTAGATTTTTCATTGATACACACTGTCAGCTCTATTTTACATCTTCTTCTTTGAGGCACTAAAACTCATCCCTCTTGCACGTACTGTAAGTCCTTAGAGAACCATGCTTTGGCCCAAAATAATAGCTAACAGACACATTTCACATTGATTCTAGGGTCATATTTTTAATGAACTGATAATATTCTATGAACTATAATTTATCTGGCATTCTTATTATATATATATATATATATGTATATATATATATATATATATATATATATGTATAATATTGTTATATTATGATTATTAAATCTAAAAACTTTGAAAATGGAAATATGTAGCAATATTGTAAATAATATACCGGTAGTTAGTTTTATGTTTATTTTGTAGTTTGGTAATGCATTTTCAATCACTTTTTTATTCCAATTTTATTCCTAAGTTTTGAACTGGGTTGTATAGCTTTTAAATAATACTACACCCTTATAACCTACAATATTTAAAATAGACTACATTTAGCAACAGTATATTTAATTTAGAAAAAAAACTACTGTCCTTTGATTTGCACATGAACAGCTAATTTAACATAGGACAGTGTTCTAGATAATTTGGAAATAATACTATATAATTATATACACAGTTTACTGTGTTTAATCAACTTTACAGCTTGTATGGATTAGTTTACTTTTTTAGTAAATAGGAATGAAGTTATTAAAATAACTTAAAGTGTGAAATTGCTAAACGGTAATTATTTGATTAGATTAATTTAGTTTTCTTTAAAAACATTCATCAAAATTCAAAATACATGAAATACATGAAAATTGTTAAACATTTTAATAACATCATACTTATAATTAGTTTTGCGAGAATAGACACCATTATTTAAGAAACAAACATAGTAGAAGGCAATTAATCTGATAAATGTACATTTATTGAAAGTCTTGTCAGGTCACATCAATCAAAAGATTAGCTGTGAGCTAAACAATGTTGAATCATATTACCTTTATCATCTCTTAATTCACTGCCACAAACTGTTTCATTTAATTAGGGTAAGAATCATCATATTTTTGCATAAATTTCAACTTAAAAATTGAAAAAGCTTCAGCTTTTGTCACACTTTTGCTGCTTTGAAGGTATAACTAAAATTTAGGCCCTATGGCAAAAAAAAATTATCCTTGACCTCGCTGATGATAGACAGAACTTCATTATTGCAAAGAACAAAACGATGCATAACTGTATTAAATAAATCGAATGTCAATATTCTGAAGGAATCAGAATCAAAATGGAAACACTTAGTTTTTTATCGTATTGCATCTTTTATGGGCTAAAAAAAAAGGTTTTCATTAAAAATGTGCTTAGTTTCTCTTCTAGAGATGCTTCAGGTTACTTTTCCCTTGTTCAGAGACCTTTGTCAAACAAGCACCCAATGGCTTAGATATAATCTCTTATTCCTGTTCTCATAAGTGTTGACCATGGAAGAGGTATTACAGTATTTTGGCTCTGTGATTAGCACTATAGCCTTGCAGTGCTGGGGTCCTGGGTTCAAGTTCCATCCATGTCAATATCTGCAAAGAGTTTGTATGTTCTCTCCATTTTTGCGTGGGTTTCCTCCGGTTTCCTCCCAAACTCCAAAACATACTGGCAGGTTGATTAGATTCTGAGCCCCATGGGGACAGGGACTACTCTGGCAAACTCTGTGTAGCGCTACATAATCTGGGGCGCTATATAAATAAAGTAATTATTATTACTATTATTACTGCGGTCAGGAGAAAATTGGAAGTACCAACAACTGGTTCTAACAAATACTTTTTTCATGTTCTGTGATGTTTTGTTTGTTCAGTTATGTAGACAATGTAAAATATGTAATTTTAAGAGTAATGTAATTCAAAGTTGGAGTCCTGTTCTGTTTGTTCCATGAAATAGTGATCATGTGATCACTAGTTCATACTAATGCACTGCAATAACCACGTATTACAGTGCATTAGAAGTGTCAGCCTATGCATCTGCATAGGCTTACTGGCATCAACTCGGTCCAGCCAGGGGCTGTAGCTACACTGATGCAGAAGCATATCCTTTTTAATCCCTCAACTGAGTGTTTTTGCTGAACAAATTTTTTAAAATGATGATAATGAAGCTCTGTCGCTCCTATGCCTGCTGACTCAACACTTTTCCTCTTACATTAGTTGTGCACTGCTCGAGAGAATGATGTAATTAATGTGTTGTGCCTGAACTGCAAGCATAACATTCAGGGTCCTGAATGTTATAATGGTTTTTTCAGCAAAACCACTCAACTCAGGGATTAAACAAAATTTGCTCCTGCATCAGTGTAGCTACAGCATTCTCAAGGTATGTTTGATTCATAATCTTTGAAATCAAATGTTAGATTTTCTTTAACTTTTGCTGTGTTGATTGGTAGTCAGTTGCAGGGTGCAGTTGACAAGGTGCAGATCAAGTTCAAAAGTAGCAACAAAGCCCTTCCTCCTTTAGATAAGCCTGTGCTTCCAAGGTCAAGTTGCCGCAGTTGTTCAGGGGTGATAAAAAGCAGTTTTTCTCCTACAGAGAGAGTTGTAAACTATATCTCCACCCCAGGCCTTAGACAATGATGTCCAGAAAGTAGACATAATCTCTCCTACCAGGAATGCCAGGAATAGGCATTTTTGTTAGCTTCAGATGCTCCAAAGTTGTCCCTTGTGGATTCCTTTTTTCAGCATTAGGCTGCATGCACACATTGGCGGGAGAAGAGGAGGGGGTGAGCAGTGCTCGCCCCCGCACCTCTTCATAGAAAATACTAGCCACACGGCAGTAAGATAGAAGAAAGAAAGAACAGGTTCTATCTTTTTGCGGCTACGGCTCAGAACGGTGAGTGCTTGTTGCGCTCACTGTACTGAGTCCATGTGCCATAGCTGTCTATGGGGGATCTATATATACATCCCTCCAACAGTTGTGTGCATGGGACCTTAGTCCTATTTTAGGAACCTTATAAGACTTGGTATGATGAAGGTCAGTTTATAGCTGTATACCAAACAAACACCAGGTGGAAGATCACTGCATTGAATTCAGGAGATGGTATGTATGATAGGCTGAAAGATTTTTTTAGTGAGTCACCCTTAGCCTAGAATCTTGGCACCCTGGCACATTGTTAAAAATGATCAGCTGCTATACAGCCTCAGGTCTTACAATTTCAAATCTGTACTTTAGGGTTAGAGTTTCAGGGTGCACTGTTGTATCTGTTGTCTCAGAGTCCAGTGTCTAACAGCACTAATATGGACTTGTTAGCATGGAAAGACAGGGGTTATTTTACAAGGGAGGTGAAATATATAATTTGAGGATTTCATCATTATATTATACAGAATAACCCCAGAAAAGAGTTCTTTTAGCAGATATGTGCAGGGCCAACAACAAGGGGGTGCAGTGGCCCACCAGGAGAGGGGATGACCTGAAGTCCCAGTATTCCTAGAAGTGCGATCCAGCCTGTCCTTGAGACCTTAAAAATGAATAATTTAATAACTGCTCCTCACATTAATGGTTTTTATCATTAGCCACATTTATTCCCTCACCACCGGATAGGAGATAAATGTATGCTACATGTATGATCAGTGTTGGTACTGTTAATATATTGCCAAATATGGGGGCACTGTTAATAAATTGGCTACAATTGGTTCCCTATGACTATAATGGTTATTGTAGGGACACCGTTATTATATAGAATTCGTGGGTCCTTGGTGGCTATTCAGTACTGCGGTTATAATGGTTACTCTGGGGTCATTGTTTCATTATTGGGCACGGTGGGGGCACTGCTATTATATTGACTGCTTTGGGGGCCCTGTGACTATATTGGCTACTGAGGGGGCACTGCTACTGTATTGGTTGCTTTTTGAGCCCTTCTGTGTAATCCAAGCACACCTTTTAGATGCAGAAATGGTTTTTCTAAAGTGAACACAGCAAAATTAATAAAAGTCGTGACATTTTGGCCCCAGCCCTTTGTCAAACACAGGCTATGTAATAGAAGCAGGCTTCAGGTAAATCATGAGCACCAGGTATGGCTATCACTGTGTCAAAAGGAGTATGGGAGTATGTGAGCACATACCCTTTATTATATTGCCTACTGCGGGGCATTGTTACTATATTGATAACGTTTATTGTAAGGCTGTATTCACACGACCATTGGCGGAAAATATATCATAAATAAATTCAAAATATATCACTCAAATGTTTCAAATAACATGAAGTTCAATGTGTCGCAAAAAAACTCAAAATCAACTTGGTATATTAAAGTGTTCCAAAGATTTTACAATTTAAATTGGCACATGTCAGATTTGAAAAATATGGCTGTGTCCATAACTTCAAAATAGGCTTAGTCCTTAAGGGGTTAACTGGCCATAGAAGGTGAAGGAGAAGAGCTTTTAGCTGTATCTAGCCCTGTGTGATAGCAGGAGCTAGGCAGGGGCTCTTTTATACTTTATAGACCAGGCCACTAGGGGGAAAGTGAAGACAAAAAGCTGTCATTTATTCTGCCCCTGCTCATACTCTGTTCAGAGTCATCCTCCCCCTCCATGTGAATGCAGGATATTATTGCAAGTCAGAGAAGAAGGGGGAGCAGGGTGATGATGGCTGTGCTGCACCTTGGGTCTTGGAGTGATCTGTATCCTCCACCTTCTGAAGAATGAGAAAATACTGATCAAGGGTAAACAATTGATAAATATGGGCATGTGTGTGAGTGATTGTATATACAAAGAGTGTGTGTTTAAATGTGTATACAGTTCTGGGGTGGGGGGCAATTCAAATTTTCTCCTCAGGCAGCAAAAAGGCTAGAATCAACCCTGTATAGATGACATTTATAGCATTCATTTATACTATTCAGCCACATTATATTATCAAACCACTTTGTTTTGATTAAGGTCTTTTATCTAATAACAATAGAGGAGGAAACCAAAGAAAGTAGCAGGGCATCAGGCAGAAAGGGAAGTATTCTCTTGGGTCATGTCCATTCTGGAGACTTGAACCCTGGGCAGCTAGAATACATGTCATCAACAGAATAAAGTGGAGAGAAATAGTAGTTATAATAGAGTTATGGCACAAGAACTGGTTACAGTACACAGGCTTTTCAACACCCCACTTTATTAGCAGTCAAAAGAAATCTTCCCTTCTGGTCTGATTATCAGTTTAAGCCTGGTGATCAGTGGCATACCGCAGCTTTAGAGGTGACAGTGGTCACATTTGCAAAAGGGACCACTTTTATTTCCTTTGCTTTTATCAATATAAACAATGTTCATTGTTCAAATTCTCCCTTAACTCTGTTCTCAAAAGTTGGCAATTATATGTATAAATTACTTTCATATATGTATTTTTTAATTTTGCTAAAAAATTTGACTATTTGCATAGTCGGTGTTATACGGCTATAAAAGCTGGATCAACTGATAAAATGTTTTGTTTTTTTTAATAATAGGCTCCAGAAATGGAAGTTAGTCAGAAAACAAGATGACTGCATTGACATAATTATTTGTGTTTCAAAGCATGTTCTCTACCCATATTTATAAAAAGTACATAAGCTCATCATAGTTCAGGTCCCAGCAAACATAGAAAATGCAGCCAGAGTGCTGATTGATGATCTGGATTGCAGCCCAGAAGCCTCTGCTGCTTGCCTGTGGTCTTTAGTTTCCAACAAACAAAACCAATAAGCCATAATAATATAAAATAATACTTCCGACTGATGACAAATTGGAATTTTCAAGCAGCAATTAGAACACACTTTTTGTTTGTGCACTATATTTGGAATATTGCCTGATGTAAATTAAATAATTAAATGTAGGAAAATCAACAAAATTAACCAATGATACATATGTAGATATTTTCTATTATGTAATTTTAGCAGAAGAAGATGAGTAAAAGGCAGGAGCATGTCCTTTTCTCCTGCACACATCACAGGAAAAACTGGAAACTCTGGGAAGAAGACATAATTGGTTTACTACTGCATCTGTCTTTTCTGTCCTCACTACATAGTACTGAATGAGCATTATCTAGTGAGGCAAACTGTCAGGTGATCAATGGTTAGGATACTGCCAACAGAGTTGCTGAATTGTAATGGAAACCAAGGACACTTACTCATAGATCCAGATACTGTGACTGTGATAATCTTCTTATCCACTGCCTCCTATTTCTAAAATCTTTTATAATTATTCTAATAAGCCTGAAGGGCTGGGAGTTCTCAGAACTCCTCTATGCTGTAGCTTCACTGGTGGTTTTAATTAGAAAAGCAGGTCTCTCCTTCACCTGCACTTGCTGCTAGATCACCTGCTAGATTACATAGGAAGAGGGAGGAAAGGCAGAACAGGGGTGAAATACATGTTCCACTCATTGTAACAGTATTTTAATCTGCATCACTCGGGCTATAGAAACACCCACCAGAATCTCCGGGGTCATTATTTGAGATGGGTGAATCAATTCTAATGATTCTAACGTCGGTTAGAATTTCAGGAAAAATTCGATTCGCCACGAAGCCGAAGTTTATGCTGATTCGCTGGAACAAAGTTGTTTTTTTTCCACTCATGTTTCTGCTAAATGGGCGCGAGAACAACGTGTTACATAGGGCAGAGAACTCTGGGAAGGAGAAAGGAACACCCACGATGACATCTGCAGACCTGTAAGCCAATCAGCGACCGGCAAGCTTATGTGATGTCACACAGGCCTATAAAACCCAGCCAAAACTCAGCACTTCACACTTCATGTTGTAGCCTCCAGCTGCTGCTATTGTGCTGTGTGATTCTTGCTGCAATCCCTTGCTGTTCTCTAAGGGGGATCTGTATACCCCAAAAAGCAGTTCTATTTAGTGACAAAATCGAATAGGAAGAAATCTGTTTGACTTTCATGCATCTGCAGTAGCGATTGGTGGACCAATCCCTGGTTGTTCTTTAACCCTTTCCCGACGCGCGCCGCATGGGCGCCGCCATCTTGTCGTGGATCGCCGCTCACCGATGAAGTCACGAGGAGCGGCGATCCGTCGCCATGGTAGCCTCGGGTGTTCCGAATACCTGAGGCTACTTCGTTTTAACCCATGCATTACAATGTGCTAATATACAGTAGTATGGCAGTATATGATAGGATGAATCAGACTACCTAGGGTTAGAGTACCCTAGGAAGTCTGAAAAATAGTAAAAGTAAAAATAAGAAAAAGTTTAAAAAAAAAAAAATTATAATAAAAAAACCTAAAAGTTCAAATCACCCCCCTTTCCCTAGAACTGATATAAAAATAAATAAACAGTAAAAATCATAAACACATTAGGTATTGCCGCGTCCGAAAATGCCTGATCTATCAAAATATAATAAAGTTTTTTCACTGCGTTCAACCCCATAACGGAAAATAGCATCCAAAGTCGAAAATTGCAATTTTTTGCCATTTTGAAAAATATAAAAAAATTCATAAAAAGTGATCAAAAGGTTGCACCGTCCCAAAAATTATAGTAATGAAAACGCCATCAAAATTCGCAAAAAATGACATTATCCACAGCTCCGTACACCAAAGTATGAAAAAGTTATTGCCGCCAGAAGATGGCAAAATAAAAAAAAATATTTTGTACAGGAGGTTTTAATTTTTTTAAATGTATGAAAACATTATAAAACCTATACAAATTTGGTATCCACGTGATCGTACCGACCCAAAAAATAAAGTACCTTATATACTCGAGTATAAGCCGACCCAAGTATAAGCCGAGACCCCTAATTTTACCACCGAAAACTGGGAAAACCTATTGACTCGAGTATAAGCCGAGGGTGTAGTATACAGCCAGCCCCCATGTAGTATACAGCCAGCCCCCAGTACTATACAGCTTGCCCCCAGTAGTATACAGCTTGCCCCCAGTAGTATACAGCCTGCCCCCCAGTAGTATACAGCCTGCCCCCCAGTAGTATACAGCCTGCCTCCAGTAGTATACAGCTTGTCCCCTTGCAGTATACAGCCTGCCCCCAGTAGTATACAGCTTGCCCACAGTAGTATACAGCTTGCCCCCCGTAGTATACAGCCTGCCCCCAGTAGTATACAGCTTGCCCCCAGTAGTATACAGCTTGCCCCCAGTAGTATACAGCCTGCCCCCAGTAGTATACAGCTTACCCACAGTAGTATACAGTTTGCCCCCCGTAGTATACAACCTTCCCCCAGTAGTATACAGCCTGCCCCCAGTAGTATACAGCTTGCCCCCAGTAGTATACAACCTGCCCCCAGTAGTATACAGCCTGCCCCCAGTAGTACACAGCACAGCCCCCAGTAGTATACAGCTTGTCCCCAGTAGTATACAGCCTGCCCCCATCAGTATACAGCAGCCCCTATACAGATAAAGAAATAAACTTAATACTCACCCTCCGTTGTCCCGATGTTCGTCGCGGCTCCCGGCGGCTTCTTCACTCTTCTCTGGCCGGGAGATCGCGCTGGCCGTCGCACACTGTGATGCCGCGCTGTCGCCGCTGATGACGTCATCCGCAGCGACAGCGATCGCATCACTGTGTGCGACGGCCAGCGCGATCTCCCGGCCAGTGAAGAGTGAAGAAGCCGCCAGGAGCCGCGACAGGGATCGGGAGCCGCGAGGAACATCGGGGACACTGGAGGGTGAGTATTAATGTATTTATTTTTATCATTGACTCGTGTATAAGCCGAGGCGAGGTTTTTCAGCACATTTTTTGTGCTGAAAATCTCGGCTTATACACGAGTATATACGGTAAACATGTCATTTGGGACACAAAGTGAAAGCTGTAAAATCCAAGCCCACAAGAAACCGTCGCAAATGTGGTTTTTCACCATTTTCACTGCATTTGGAATTTTTTTCCCGCTTCCCAGTACACGCCATGGAATATTAAATACCGTCACCATGAAGTGCAATTTGTTATGCAGAAAATAAGCCATAACACAGCTCTTTATGTGGAAAAATAAAAAAAGTTATAGATTTTTGAAGTTGGTGAGTGAAAAATGGAAGTGAAAAAACTAAAAAAGGCCAAGTCGTTAAGGGGTTAAGGGGGATCTGTATACCCCAAATAGCAGTTCTATTTAGTGACAAAATCGAATAGGAAGAAATCTGTTTGACTTTCACGCATCTGCAGCAGCGATTGGTGGACTAATCCCTGGTTGTTCTTTAAGGAGGATCTGTATACCTCAAATACCAGTATTAGAATAAGAAGAAATCTGTTTGACTTTCATGCATCTGCAGTAGTGAGCTGTCAGTTGTGGGGTATCTGTATAACGCACATTGCAATACCTTGGGGCTCTAGTTTACAGCCAGATTTACGTGTGAAATCCACGTAGTTTATACAGTGATTTTCGCTGAAATTATACTGTCAGTTGTGGGGTATCTGTATAACGCACATTGCAATACCTTTTGGGGGCTCTAGTTTCCAGCCAGATTTACGTGTGAAATCCACATAGTTTATACAGTGATTTTCGCTGAAATTACACTGTCAGTTGTGTGGTATCTGTATTACGCGCATTGCAATACCTATTGGGGGCTCTAGTTTACAGCCAGATTTACATGTGAAATCCACATAGTTTATAAACCACTATGTCAGACAGAAAGGTGGCAGGTGGAGCAGCAGAGATTCAGCGAGGACGAAGTGTTTGAGGACAGTCATCAGCTGCTTTGCAGTGAAGAGGTGGGGCAGACTTCCGCTGCTTCTTGCAGTAGGCAGGCTGTCCATACTGACATCGGTGAGGAGAGTAGCAGTGACCGGGAAACGCAAATTGACGATGATGTAGCCTATCGCACTTGGGAGCCGGGTGTAGCAGGGGATTCATCATCGTCGGGGGAAGAGAGTGTCAGCTTGCGGAGCAGGCAGCAAGTCACTACTGTGGCTGTAAGTCAGCAGGGTGGCAGCAGTGCGAGGACGGGAGCCAAACGTCCGCGGGGTAGAAATCCCAATTTGCAGGCCCAAATAAGCAGGGGCTCAGCGAGGCAGCGGCGGTAGTAGTCGCTCAGTGCAGAGTGTTGGCGGTAAAATTACCACCTCAGCGGTGTGGCAGTTTTTTTGTAAAGACACCAGAGGAGCCGAGCGTGGGTATATGTCGTATCTGCGGGCAGAAAGTGAAGCGTGGCCAGGGAGCTAACCTTGGCACCACGGCCCTATGCCAACACATGCAGCGTCACCATCCAATGGCCTGGGAGAAACGAGTGCCAGATAGGGTCCATCCTGCAGGCGCAGCAACAGCAGTAGCACCTAGTGGCACATATGCTGTTTCAGCAAGTCACGGCTCCAGCACCTCTGCCGAAGGGAGCTGTTTGACTTTGACATCATCTTCCGGTCCAGATGCTCCTGCTCCTCACTACGCATGGCGCCAGCAATCGTTGAGCGAGGCGATTACAAAAAGACAACTCTATGCGTCCAGCCATCCTAAGGTGCAGAAGCTGACCGTGCTCTTGTCGAAGTTGTTGGTACTGCAGTCTCTCCCTTTCCAAGTTGTGGACTTTCCATGTGTGGCTTTCTCCGTGACAACTAAAAATCGGAACCATGGTGACAGACGATGGGAGGAACATGGTGTCCACGCTGCACCGAGGATGGATGGTCCATGCGCCCTGCATGGCGCACGTGTTCAATCTGGTAGTCAACAAGTTCCTGAAGTCTTACACCCATCTGCAAGACATTCTAAAAATGGCCAGGACACTGTGCACGCACTTCAGCCATTCTTACAAAGCCAAGCACACCCTCCTTGAGTTGCAGCGCCAGAACGGCCTACCCCAACATAGTCTGATATGTGATGTTTCCACCTGTTGGAATTCCAGCCTCCATATGTTGGACCGCCTGTATGAACAGAGAAAAATCTCTAATGATTTTTTGATGATGCAAGCGGACCGTAGTACTCCCCTGTGTAACTTTGATGTCAGCCACTGGCAGCTCATGCGTGACACCTGCCGTTTGCTCAGGCCTTTTGAAGAGGCCACGTTATTTATCAGTCAACAGGACTGTGGGATGAATAACGTCATTCCACTGCTTCATGTCCTGGAACTCATGCTGCAAAATCTGTCTGGTCAGGGCACTGGAGAAGTGGAGACTACATCTCATGGCCACATGAGTCCGCTGGGGGCTGAACTGGAGGAGGAGGAGGAGAAGGAGGACATTGGAGCATAAGCAGAGTCTGGTGCAATTTGTGGTTTTTCTACTCAGGTGACAGGAGAGGAGGAGCAGGAGCATCCAGAGGAGGTAGAAGACGAGGCAGATGACCCAGAAGCACCGTGGCAGTATACTGCGGATATGGAGACCGGGAGTCCCTCAGAGTCACTTGCGCAGATGGCCCGCAGCATGCTGCTTTGCCTAACTAGTGACAGCCCAATAGTCAACATCCGGCATAGGGATGACTTTTGGCTCTCCACCCTCTTGGACCCTCGCTACTGGTCCAAAATGGGTGACTTTTTTCCTGCTGCTGAGAGGAAGGAACAACTGGCATACCATAGAGAAATACTGAGCACACAGTTGGCCGCTGCCTATGTGCACCATTGTCCATCCTCTGTCAGGTCTGACCGGGGGATTCCTGGCAGTCATTGCCCACGTACTACTACCACGGCTGCTGTGGGGAGCTGGGGGGGGGTAGGAGCAGTAGCAGTTCCATCAACAGTCGCTTAAGTCTGGATTCCTTAATGAGCAATTTCCTTCACCCGCCTAGTGAGAAGTGTAGCCGCCACCGGCAGCAGCAGCAGGACATGAAGCAGACCCTGCACCAGCAGGTGGTGGCCTACTTGGACAGCACTTTACCACCTGAGGTAGAGGATCCCATGGACTACTGGGCAGCCAAACTTATCTGCCTCCTTATTCCTGATTGAGTGGTTTCACACCTACAGAACATGCTGTCTTACGGAATTAGTACTTAGGGACCGTCTGCCAATATTCAATTACATACATATACACAGAGAGAGAGAGAGAAAGAGAGACAGACAGACAGTAGTTGTGACTCAGCACTACTACATCATGAACCACTCACTCAGAAAGGTGGGGGCTAAGAGAGACCTGGCAATATGAAAAAAAAATCAACCTCATGATGTCATCAGGAATTAGCTTCAGAGAGGGGGGTGGATTAGTAGTGTCAGTGAGGAGGTGGGGTATTGATACTGTATACTACAGTTCCATGTCTCCATTATTGGAACAGAAGGCACCAATAAACTAATCCCATGGATAGAGGCATCAGTGGAACATGTATAAAAACATCTAGAATGTACTGTGTGTGGTTTGTGGATGGGTTCCCTGGTGAGAGGTTCTCTTAAAAGGACATCTACTACTAGATTTACTGGTGGTAGACCGACCCCAATGCAATGCTCGTTACCTTAGGGGTTATGTAGCAACGTTTCTACCATATTCAGGAACGTCCTCTACATCATCCGATAATAAAATTCTTATAATTCAGTTTTCCAGCCAGCTGCAAGCACTGCAGACAGCAAATCTGGTGCATGCACGGGAGTACTACATTTTGCACAGCCAGACGGAAACATTAATTATAATGAAGGGGACATATATTTTATTATTGAAAGGAGCCAGGAGGATAAAGCCTCCAACTCATTTGCACATTTTCTAAAGTTATTTATTCAGTGTAGAGGACATTCCTGAACATGGATGAAATGCTGCCACATAACCCCTAAGGTAACAAGCATTGCATTGGTCTACCACCAGTAAATCTAGTGATAAATGTCCTTTAAGCACATTGAAACTATTTGCACATACAGTCTATTACAGTCTATTTTTTTTTGTTTTTTTGTTTTTTTCTTTTTATTGTTTTGTTAAAGAAAACAAACAAATATTGCAATGCATGTATTACAATGGATGTAAATGTTAGCTTATGATATCAAGTTTTGAGGTACAGATATATATTAAGCAATACATAATATAACAGTTAACACATGTAAAATAAAACATAAACATTAAACAATGTCCATCTAAATTCCTCCAATTATTATTATGATTTGAAGAGTGTCTCTACTTGTAATCCACATAATCATAATGGGTGGGCAGATTGAAAGTCATTCCAAGCTGCCCACTGTTTCTCGCATATGCTTAGTTGGCCTTTAGCTTTTGCGATAAGTGATTCCATTTTATAATTATTATCCACTGTACGTAAAATTTCTTGTATTGAGGGGAGGGAGGATGATTTCCAATTTTTTGCTATTAGGTTTCTAGTTGCGTTCAAGCAGTGGGAAATAATCATTGCATGAGTGAATGGGAGATTGTCCATACCTAGAGATAGCAAGGCAATGCCTGGATCCCAAGGGATTGGATATGGAATGATGGCTCCTAATTTTGAGTGGATAGAATTCCACAATTCCTGAACACTTTTGCAATGCCAGAAAATATGCAGTAGAGAGCCAGTTTCTTTTTTACATCTCCAGCATATATTAGATGAGTTTGGATAGATTTTTGCCAATCTGTATGGCGTTAAGTACCACCTATACATTAATTTTCTTGCTGTCCCCTGGTGATTGACGCATCTAGATGTTTTCGCAGAAAGTGAAAAAGTGTAATCCCACGAAGAGGGATCATATACTTTTTTCAGTTCTTGCTCCCATTTTATCTGGAAGGGCAATTTCCCTTCATTGTCTGATAAAAGTATTCCCTTATATCCTTTACTGATACCTTTTTTTATGATTTCTTTATTGTGGAAGAACGCATTGTATAGTGGCTCATAACATTTAGGATATGAATCAAATTTTTGTAAAATTTCCCTTAATCTAAGGTATTTATAAAAATCGTTTTTAGGGAGATGATATTCTTCACTAATAATCTGGCTCTGTCTCCAAATACTTCGAAATAAAAAATGGAACCCGCCAGGGATGCCCCCTATCACTATTAATATTCGCTCTCATGATGGAACCGTTTGCCCAACAAATTAGGAACTCTCCACATATATCAGGCATTCAGATAGGCTCAACAAATAACAAAATTGGTCTCTTTGCAGATGATGTTATCATCTGCTTAACATCCCCGGAAAACTCTTTACACCATGTATCCAAAATTATTGAAGAATTTAGCCTGGTTAGCTACTATAAAGTTAACGAATCTAAATCATTTATCTTGAACATGGGCATTCCGCAAGCTTCCAAAGAATCATTGAAAGTTAAATACCCCTATAAATGGGTTAAAGAAAAATTATCATACCTAGGCATATACCTCACTTACCCAATAAAAAACATTATATCAACCAATTATTCTTCGCTGATAGATCAATTACAAAAAGATGTTCAATCCTATTCCAATTATCCAATATCATGGTTGGGAAGAATAGCTGCTACTAAAATGTTACTCTTACCCAAAATACTATACTTTTTTCGAAATATTCCAGTCACAGTCCCAAATACCACCATTTCACGTATCCAACAGGTAATACAAAAATTTATTTGGAAATCCCAAAAAGCCAGGGTAGCTGCTAAAATATTACATTTACCAATGGAAAAAGGTGGACTAAATAGTCCTTTCATCAAAACATATTACTATGCTACAATACTAGATCAAATTAAAGCATGGTGGATTAATGATGTCTCTAGACAATGGGTCAACATTGAAGCAAATATATCAAATCAAACAAATATGCAATCTTTATTGTGGCAGATAGCTATTACAAGGAGAATTCCAAAGTGTATCTCACCCACTATCAATGCAGGATTACTTTTATGGAACAGAGATTTCCCTACGAAGAAATTAATCTCACTTGACATTTCAAAGATGCCAATGGACATTATTCAGAGAATTTTACCCAAGATAGATTATTCAAATTGGATCAGTTTGGGAATTACCAATATTAGCAATATCTACTCCCATAACTCACTTAAACCATTACAGTCTATTTTTAAATGTTCATTTTGTACAATATTATCTATCAATATGTTGTAATCAACTATTTTAACATCTTAGTTATTTTCACATGTAAATAATTATTGTTAATCTTTAAATGCTGCATTCTAATATTTCAGTTCATTCACAGGAATAAATCTATTCTTTAATCATAGAAGGAGCAGTAAAATGTGTTCACCTGATTTATATTATTAACCCCTTAACGCTGAAGCCACTTTTCACCTTCCTGACACGGCCCATTTTTTCAAATCTGCCCTGTGTCACTATAAGTGGTTATAACTTCGGAACGCTTTAACATATCCAAGTGATTTTAAAATTGTTTTCTCGTGACACATCGTACTTCATGTTATTTGAAAAATTTTGGTGGTATGTTTTGCATTTATTTATGAGAAAATCAGATATTTGGTGAAAATTTGGAAAAATTTTTGATTTTTGAAATTCAAAATGTTCTACTTTTTCCATACATAGTCATAACCGCAAAAAAACGTAATAACTAACATTCACTAAATGTCTTCTTTATGTGGACATGGTTTTTTATGCATACTCTTATTATTGTAGGATATTATGGGGCTTTGAACATTAGGTGCGATTTTTCACATTTTCATAAAAAACGCAAAATCCTGCTATTGAGGGACCTGCTCAGGTTTCAAGTCATTTTGAGAGACCTAAATAAAAGTAAACCCCATAAATTACCCCATTATAGAAACTACGCCCCTCAACGTACGTGAAACAACTTTTATGAAGTTTGTTAACCTTTTAATTGTTTTACAGGGGTTAAAACAAAATCGGATGCAATTTTGAAAGTAAAATTTTTTTGACTAAATTAATATGTTTTTCAAAAAATGTACAAATTCTCAGTGGATAAAATACCAAAACGCTTCACAAAATTTGATACCCAATCTCTCCCATGTATAGTAATACCCCATATGTGGTGGTGACCTGCTGTATGGGCACACGCCAGGGCATCGAAGGGGAGCTGCGCCATTCAGAGCAGATTATGCATTGTCAATTTTTATTGGCTATACAATCTTTATTTTTTTGGCAATTCGGACATATAAGGGCTTATTTTCTGCGACATGAGATGCACTTTACAAATACTTCATGTTAGTGGGTCATTAGCTTAATGATGAGATTTTATTAACTCTTGAATGTATGGGTGAAAAGAAAATTGTCAATTTTGGTTTACTTTCTTTTCGTATTTTTTTGGGGTCGTACACGTACACTAAAAATACTATATTATCTTTATTCTACAGATCACTACGATCACGGTGATACCTCATTTATATAGTTTTTCATTTATTTTTACAATTTTACTGGATAAAAACTAAAATAGAGGAAATCTCATTTGTTTTTGCATCGCCATCTTTTCGGAGACGTAACTTTAATATTTTTTGGTTGACAGAGCTAGTTTAGGGCTTATTTTTTACGTGTTGAGTTGTTCTTTTCAGTGGTACCATTTTTGCGCACATAACTTTTTTTGATCACTTTTTAGAACATTTTTGTGTAGAGATTTTATGAAAAATGTACATTTTTGTCGTGTTTTTCGTGTTTTGTTTTTACGGCGTTCACCGAGCGGGTCCAATAATGTTTCTGTGTTATTGTGCGGATTGTTACGGACGCGGCGATACCAAATATGTGGGGTTCTTTGGCGATTTTGTGTTTTTTTCTTTATTGCATGTGTATAGGGAATATTTGTGTTTAGGGGACTCTAACTATATTTAATTAATTATTTTTATTAAAAAAATATTTTATGTAGTGTTTTTAACATTTTTATTAACTTTTACAGGTTAGCTTGAACACCGGCACCGGCAGTCCCGGGGCTGCGATCGGAGCAGCGGACCCCCCCGGTAAGCGCCGCGGGGGGGTCCGATTCTTCTGAAATGCCCCTTGCACGCCGCGGTCAGCGCGACCGCGGCGTGTCAGGGGTTAACACCCGCGATCGAAGAAATCTCCGATCGCGGGTGTTAGAGGCAGGTGTTGGCTATAATATATAGCTGACACCTGCAGCTTCTGGTGCCGGCTCTGTTCAGGAGCCGGTGCCAGAAGCATGACGTAATAGTACTGCATTTTGCGGGAACGCACCTCCCGCGATGCAGTACTATTACGTCAAATGTCGGGAAGGGGTTAAAGATAAAATTGCCAACTGGTATCAATGAATGGAAATTTATCAGGTATGTGAGCATTGTTCACCAAGTCTCTTTTGTCCTGCCAGATATATCATAAGGCTCCAGCCTCTTATTATGCACTAGCTATATATCCCAACATTGCCCGGGGTAAGTAAATAACTGTTCTTAGCTATAACAAAATAGAATGGGTAAACAAAAAATATTATAAATAATATTATGAATATAAATATTCATATATATCTATGTATCTATCGCTCCCTATCTGTCTTTCACTCACTCTCCCTGTCTGTCTATTGCTCACTCTCTCTGCCTGTCTCTCACTCACTCTGTCTACCTGTGTCTCACTCACTCTCCCTGCCTGTCTCTCAGTTTCTCATTCACTCATTCTCCCTGCCTGTCCCTCTGTTTATCACTCACTCATTTTTACTGCCTGTCTGTCTCTCAGTCACACACTCTCCCTGTCTGGCTCTCTGTCACTCATTCAATCACTCACTCATTCTCTCTCTACCGCCCTGTCTCTCCATATCTCACTCACTCTCCCTGACTGTATCACTGTCTCCCACTCTCCCTTCCTGATTCCCTTTCACTTACTCTCCCTGCCTGCCTCTTACTCACTCTTCCTGCCTGTCTCATTGTCACCCACTAACTCTCCCTGCCTGTCCCTCTGTCACTCACTCCCCCTACCTGTCTCTCTGTCTTTCACTCTCCCTGCCTGTCTCTCACTCTTCCTGCCTGTTTCTCTGTCTATAAATCTCCCTGCCTGTTTCTTTGTCTTTCACTGACTCTCCCTACCTGTCTTCCTGCCTCTACCCATCTTACCTAACATGTAAGCTGTCTTATACTATACTATGTTGCCTTTAGTAACCAATCAAAGCTCAGAATTCACATTAAAGACCTGTGGAAAAATTGCAACCAATCACGGCTCAGCTTCTAACTGCCACATCAGATGCTTATTGCATATGTGTTCACATACAAATGCACATGTGATCGGCCACAGCATAGCTTATTCTGTTTTGTAACGTTTTCAAAACATAAACATGTGACAGCACCCTAATAAGTGTATTTTGGAAATTGCAGGGTGAAAATTTTGATTCAACACACACTTAGCTTTATATATTCGACTAGCTGTAGCTCCCAGCGTTGCCCGGAATAGTAAATAACTACTCTTAGCTAAAACACATTAGAATGGGTTAACATTCTATTGTCTCATTTCAGTGTCTGTCTGTTTATAAAATTACAGCTGGTATCTGATTGGTTTCCATGGGCAACTAGCATAGTTTTACCTCAGACATTTCTTATAAATCTCCCTCTATCTCTGTATCTTACCTCACACATAAGTTGTCTTCTACTCATTGCCTGTAGTAGGCAATTAAAATGCAGAGCTCATATTAATGACCTGTGGCAAAACAGCAACCAATCAGGGCTCAGCTTCCAACTGCCACAGCAGTAGCAGCAGACAATGGCTCCTGTATATGGTGGTAAATAAGTGGATTTTGGAAAGCTCAGGGTTAAAATTTTGTCTCAAAAATTTGGTGATTGTAAACGCAACGGTACAGATTCCTTTATAATACATACATACATACACACAAACACACACACATACACTCAGCTTAATATATTAGAGATGTAAAAAAAACCTACTTTTAATTTAACTATCTTTCTCATTACACAATAAACAATTGCTCACGTGTTAAAGGGGTTGTCTAAACTTATGTATTTATGACATATTCATATGATATCATTCCAAAGTTCTTCATGTTTCTCAAAACTACTAGGGAATAGTAGCTCTATGTTCCCACTCCAGTGTTTCTCCTTCTTCACCCTGTGTGTTTGTGACGATAATTAACAATCCGCACACACCGATGTTCCGTGACACAAGAAGGATTTAGGTAACCATAGTACAGGTAACTTCGATAAAAAGTCACATATTTTAATAAAAATGTACTCAGAAACATGCCTTAAAATCTCATGTTTAGTATTAGAAGTCCAGAGAACACGACAGGGCTGACAGACTTGGCGTGGTGTCCAGACAGCCAAGTGTCTGGCTGTACAGGAGTGCAGTTCTTTAAAGAATCTTTTCGGAATAGGGACCGCAGAGGGCTGGAGAAGATACAGACTTTTAGGAAGTATTATCATTTTATACAGATTTATTCTTCCTGCTTTCAAAAGTCGGACAGTCTTCCAGTTCTTAAATTTTGTTCTGACGAACGTCAGTATTGAGTCAATAATCTGTGTCTGTGAATGTTGGTGATGTTGATGTATAAGTATACCTGGGTACTTAAAGGAGATCACCACCTTCAGCCCTGATATGTGGGTGGGTCCCTGCCACGGTGAGGAGCCCAGTGGCATCTAAATTGAGTCCAGTTCACCTGGAGGCCTGAAAAGGCACTGAATTTGACTATAATATTAATGGCTCTCGGTAGGGAGGAGGTAGGGTTGGAGAGGAACAGTATCATGTCATCTGCTTACAATCCCACTCTGTCTTCTCTGAGGACTATGGATATTCTAGAGTATGTGGTTTAACTGGTTAGCTTTATTGCAAGGATCTCGATCACCAATGGGAAAAACAAAGGCGATAAAGGACATCCTTAACGGGTGCCTCTGAGCAGCAGAATTTCCGGCGATAACTTTCCATTGATCAGCAGCTTGCTCTTAGGGACTTTACATAAAATAGAAATCCAGCGGCAGAAGCGAGGGCCAAATTTATATTCTGTAAGCACTGTCTAAGAAAAGGCCATTCGACAGAGTTAAAGGACTTTGCAGTGTTCAAGGAGGCCAAAGCCCAATCCTCTCTGTAGTGTTGGCGTATCTGTGTTACCACTTGGACCCGATGGATATTCTGTAGTGGATCTGCCAGGCATAAATCCCAATTGGTCTGGGTGTATGAGATATAAAATAACTTTGTTGCTAAGATACGGGTCAGTAGCTTGTACTGTAATCTGTGTTTAATAAGGCCTGTAAGAACCACAGGCAATTAGGTTTGAGGAGTAATACTTCAGTGGCCTGGCGACCCCTTTCATAACTAAGGCCACATCTGTAAGAGGCTAGAAAGTAGCAGCTTCCTTGGGAAGGACACCTGGCCCTAGGGTTGCCAGCTCCTCCTCTACCTCCTCCATTGATAAGGCGGAGTCTAATTCAGCCGCCAGTTCTGGTGAGAGGAAAGGAAATTCTCACCAGTTCTGTTATCTTGTGGCTGGAATTCTTGTTCATAAAAGAGATTGTAGATTGAAGGCAGCCCTGTAGGAAGCCTTTCAGAACCTCCCTCTGAAGTCCCTCCTGTTGTGCATCTTGATAAGCCCCTAAAAATCCTATCCTGGAATCCTATCTTGCGTGCCTATAAGTCCCAGCCAAATGGCATGAATTCTAACTTTGTGCACTGCCCATCTAGTTAAACCGCCCACTACGCATATCATAGGAAAGTGGTCTGAGGTTCCCCTGGCTATGTATTGAATAGACTTTATGTGTGGTAGTAATGAAGCAGACCCTAACATGTAATCAATAGGGGAAAGGGAATGGAAAGTAGGGCTATAGCAGGAGAAGGCTTGTGTCAAGGGAAATTTTTGTCTCCAGTAGTCAATCCACCCCAGTTCGCTAAATTAGTGATTTGTGGGCTGGCCTGATGATTCCCTCCTGAGCGTTGTCTGTCTAACTGTGGGTTGTGTAGCAAGTTCAAGTCCCCCATGCAGATAGTTGTGGCATTTGTGGCCCGGAAGAGGATTATAAATGCCTAATATGTTATATATCTCACCATCGATAAGTGCACGGGAAAATACATAGCAACTGTCAGGGTCCAGTTGACAAGCAAGTGGCTCCCATCTCACCACTATGAACCAGCAAGCATACCCCTCTGGATGCAGACGTGCATTCAAAGTTTTCACAATTTTTCAAACTGACTGACCTTCATTTCTTAAAGTAATAATGGACACTCGTTTTTCTTTACTTAGCTGCTTTTTTCTAGCCATAATATAAATTCTAACATTCTATTCAGTAGGACTATCAGCTGTGTCCACCTGACTTCTGCACAACACAACTGATGGTCCCAACCCCATTTCTAAGACAAGAAATCCCACTTATTAAACCTGATAGAGCTACTGTGAAAACCTTTTCTGGTGACTACCTCTTGAAGCTCATCAAGAGAATGCCAAGAGTGTGCAAAGCAGTAATCAAAGCAAAAAGTTGGCTACTTTGAAGAACCTAGAATATAACACATATTTTCAGTTCAGTATATAATTCCACATGTGTTATTCATAGTTGTGATGCTTTCATTGTGAATCTACAATGTTTATAGTCATGAAAATACAAAAAACTGTTTGAATGAGAAGGTCTGTCCAAACTTTTGGTCTGTACTGTATATATATATCAAAGAAATGGTCCAAAGAACAAAAAAATTACTTTAACCCCTTACCGCCATTTGACGTAATAGTACTGCATCGCGGGAGATGCGTTCCCGCAATTTGCAGTACTGTTACGTCAAACTTCTGGCACCGGCTCCTAAATGGAGCTGGCGCCAGAAGCTGCGGGTGTCAGCTATATAGTATAGCCGACACCCGCCTCTAACATGGACCGCAGCGTGCAAGGGGCATTTAACTGTAATCGGACAGCCCCCCCCCTAGCTCTGTAAACCAAAAAATATTAAAGTTACTTCTACGAAAAGATGGGGATGCAAAAATAAATGAGATTTCCTCTTTATTAGTATTTTCCAGTAAAATTGTAAAAATAAATGAAAAACTATATAAATGAGGTATCACCGTAATCATAGTGATCTGTAGAATAAAGATAATATAGTATTTTTAGTGTACGTGTACGACCCCCAAAAAATACAAAAAGAAAGGAAACCAAAATTGACAATTTTCTTTTCACCCATACATTCAAGAGTTAATAAAATCTCATCAATAAGCTAATGACCCACTAAAATGAAATATTTGTGCATCTAAATCGCAAAAAAATAAGCCCTTATATGTCCAAATTGCCCAAAAAATAAAGATTGTATAGCCAATAAAAAGTGAGAATGCATAATCTGCTGTGAATGGCGCAGCTTCCCTTTGATGCCCTGGCGTGTGCCCATACAGCAGGTTACCACACCATATGGGGTATTATTATACAAGGGAGGGATTGGGTATCAAATTTTTGTGGAGCGTTTTGGTATTTTATCCACTGAGAATTTGTACATTTTTTTGAAAAACACATTAACTTAGCCAAAAAAAATTTACTTTCAAGATTGCATCCGATTTTGTTTTAACCCCTGTAAAATAATTAAAGGGTTAACAAACTTCATAATAGTTTTTTTTTTAATGTACGTTGAGGGGTATAGTTTAATGGGGTAATTTATGGGATTTTAGTTTTATTTAGGCCTCTCAAAGTGAGCTGAAACCTGAGCAGGTCCTTTAATAGAAGGATTTTGAGGTTTTTATGAAAATGTGAAAAATCGCACCTAACGTTCAAAGCCCCATAACATCCTACAAAAATAAGAGTATGCATAAAAATCCATTTCCACATAAAGTAGGCATTCCGTGAATGTTAATTAAGGTTTTTTTGCGGTTATGACATTGTGAGGAAAAAGTAGAACATTTTGAAGTTCGAAAATTGAGAATTTTTCCAAATTTTCACCAAATATCTGATTTTCTCATAAATAAATGCAAAACATACCACCAAAATTTTTCAACTAACATGAAGTACAAAGTGTCACGAGAAAACAATTTTAAAATCACTTGGATGTGTTAAAGCGTTTCAAAGTTATAACCATTTATAGTGACACAGGGCAGATTTGAAAGAATAGGCCGTGTCAGAAAGGTGAAAAGTGGCTTCAGCGCTAAGGGGTTAAAAGTCAAATTGACCGCAACGTTTTCATTTGTGCGAGGGGTTAAATGAAAAATGACATTTTAAAGTTTTAGAGAATTTCTCCTAAGTAAGGAAATATCCAATATGTACATGTAAACTCTGTACATGGTGGGACAGATAAGGGAGACCTCTTTTCTCTTTTACAGAGCATGTTTGGCTAGATAAGTTTTCTGCTGGCATTTGGAAAGCCCCTGAGATGCCTAAACAGTTAAAGCCTTCAACAAGGGACCCAATTTTGAGAACCAGATCTCTCAGATTATCAAGGAGTATAGTGGCAATTTTGACCCCACACATGCTTTCAAAAAATTAATCCACAAAGGCTGATGTAAAGTCAAAATTGCTCTTCTTTTGACAAATATGACATTTTAGTGCTCAATATGTTGGACCCAGGTTGTGCTGATATGAAAAATCATCTCCAGTTATTATGCTGTATTTCTGGATTTAAAAGCACCATACTATTTCATAATATTTTACATTAAAATACTACAAAGTTCAGATGTAATATAGTACCATGCACATTTGAGCCCTAATCTGGATATTTACACTGAATTGGCAGGCAATAGCAGAGGCTCTGAATTAACTGGTTGAAGGCAGAGGATGAGAAAAGTGGTCATGATTATCCAGCTGTTATGGCATATGGGAGATCTATATCGTCATACAGTTAACTAGTCTCTGCCCGCCAGCTGACTTTAGACATCAGAGGCCTTTTCAGGCCATGTCACTAAAGGTTTAACCCTTTAACGACCCGTGACGAAATAGCATGGGCACTGCCATCTTGTTGGAGATCGTCACTCCCCGTGACATCATCGGGGAGTGGCGATCAGTTGCTATGACAGCCTTGGGTCTTCCGAATACCTGAGGTTGTCTGGATTTAACCCATTCATTACTATGTGCTAACTGTAATCTATAAGGATGTACAGTAGTATGGTAGTGTATGGTAGGATCAATCAGACAACCAAGGGTTAAAGTACCCTAGGGGGGACTAAAAGTCATAAACACATTAGGCATGTCTGCGTCCAAAAATGCCCGATCTATCAAAAATAATAACGGTTTTTCACTGCATTTAACCCTGTAACGGAAAATAGCTCCCACTTTTTTTGCCATTTTGAAAAATATTAAAAATTCGATAAAAAGTGATCAGAAGGTCGTACAGCCCTAAAAAAGTTGCAAAGAATGACACCACCCACAGCTCCTACACCAAAGTATGGAAAAGTTATTAGCCCCAGAAGATGGCAAAATATAAAAAAAAATGTTGTACAGGAGGTTTTCATAAAAACATAAAACCTATACAAATTTGGTATCCTCAAGATTGCACCGACCCAAAGAATCGGTGTGTCATTTGGGGTGTACAGTGAAAGCTGTAAAATCCAAGCTTACAAGAAAATGGCGCAAATGCGTTTTTTCACCAATTTCACTGCATTTGGAATTTTTTCACGCTTCTCAATACACGACATGGAAGAATAAATACCATCACTATGAAGTGCAATTTTTTAGACAGAAAACAAGCTGTCCCAGAGCTCTTTACATGTAAAAAAAAAGTTATAGATTTTTGAAATGTGGGGAGTGAAAAATTTAATGAAAAAACAAAAAGGGCCATCCTGTGTAAACACAAGGTGATAGAACACTGGCAAAAGCTGTCACAGATGGCTGATCATTAGGGTCATCACTCCAAAGATCTCTTGCAGCTGTCCCTGCACAGTAATTGATGTGATTGGTAAGTCTAATCTGATTGATCAGTCATAGCTAAAAAGTTAAAAGAAAGTATCTTTCCTCAGCAGCTCTGATCTCTTAAATCCTGCTAGGAGATTGGAGATAAGAGCTGTCTGAAGTGATTTGTGCCCATCACAGTTAAAACTGAGCACACAAACACACCTACCTACATACTTGTTAACCCTTTATGTTTCCCAGTTAATCCCTTCTGGATTAATACCTGCTGCCTACTACCAATTTACTACAAAACAAATACAGGGTTGACAAACAACCTAACAGCTGTTTTGCATAATTTAAAGGGGTAGTTGGATTTAAGGAGGTTTCTGATATATTAGTCTTTTCAAATCTCTTAAAAACTTTGTATGTAAATATCCCTGAAAATTTCCAAATACTACTACATTTCTAGAGAGCTGTGTGTTTTCTGCGTAATAAATTGCACTTCATAGTGATGGTATTTAATATTCTATGCCGTATACTGGGAAGCGGGAAAAAATTCTGAATGCAGTGAAAATGATGAAAAAACACATTTGCGCCATTTCTTCTGGGGTTGGATTTTATGTCTTTTGCGCCCTAAATGACAGGTCTACTTCATTCATTGGGTCAATATAATCAAGTGGATACCAAATTTGTATAGGTTTTATAATGTTTTCAAACATTTACAAAAATTAAAACCTCCTGTACAAGAAAAAATCTTCATTTTGCTGTCTTCTTGTGCTAATAACTTTTTCATACTTTTGTGGGTGGTGTAATTTTTTGCGACTTTTAATAATGTTTTCAATGCTTTTATTTTTAGGATTGTATGACCTTTTGATCACTTTTTATTGAATTTTTAATATTTTTCAAAATGGCAAAAATGCCATTTGCGACTGTTACGGGGTTAAATGCAGTGAAAAAACGTTATTGTATTTTGAAAGATCAGGCATTTTTGGATGTGGCATTACCTATTGTGTTTATGATTTTTACCGTTTACTGACTTCTAGGGAAAGGGGGATGATTTGAATTTTTAGTTTTTTTCAATATAAATTTTAATCTTTTACTATTTTTCAGACTCCCTAGGGTACATTAACTAGGATGTCTGATTGATCCTACCATATATTACCACAGATTGTAATAGATAGCTTAAAACATGATAGCCTCGGATCTTTGTGTGATCCATGGCTGTCATGGCAATGGATCGCAGCTCCCCGATGACGTTACGGGGAGCGGCGATCGGAGCCAAGATGGTGGCGCACATGCTTTTGTTAATTCCGCCGGCATTGCTTTGCCGTCGGTGATCAAAGGGTTAACACCCGATCGCAGGTGTTAGCGATGGGCGTTTGCTTCATTGTGAAGCAAGCACCCGGTGAGTATGAAGAGGGCTCAGCCTGTGAACTCTCTTCATACTGCCCCATGCACAATACAACATACAGGTATGTCTTTTTGAGCTATTGGGTTAAACACTCTAGTCACACCCCAGGGAGATGATGGCATATGAGGCTGCAGTCACAAATGGTGTTAAGGGTGCGGTCACACGTTGCGTTGTCATTGCATTTTGAAACCTATTACAACAGCTGAGGAGAGGTAATTTGCCTAGTTACATTACTGTTAACATTTGCATTTATAAAACGCATAGTAAACGCTTATATTGTCATGTTTATAGTCACATTTATATTGCGTTATGTAAACGCAAATGTTAACAGTAATGTAATTGGGCAAATTACCTCTACTCAGCTGTTGTAATAGGTTCAAAATGCAAAATTGCATCTAAATGCAAAAATTTCTGAATTAAAAAAAAAACAGCTTACTGTGTAAAAATTTTAAACATTTAAAGTGTGTGAAATAATTCCAATTTACATGTTAAAATAGGGTCCATGAAAAAAAATCCTGCTTTTGCACCTGCCCTGGACCAGGCGCAGATTTGCGCCTAAAAAGTCGCTACAAAAAAAACCAATCATACCAATCAAAAAACAATCATACATAAGGCACACTGCACAAGGTGCAGCCAAGACGTAAAAACGTACTTGAGAAAAAAGTCGCAAACAAGTTGCAAAAATGACAAAAGAGAATGAAAATGAGATAATTTGACTAGCAAATATAATGATACATGTCCCCCAATGTGTTGCCAAGTGTATTTCCCCTCTTGGCAACAAAAGTGCAACCCTCCTTCAAGATAGTTATTATAGATTGTTATTATATTAATGGCAATCTATTATAGAGAATTTCCAGATGTAAGGAACACCCTGTCAGGTTCGCAGGGGAGAACGCTGGGACTTCTGGTGCTTTTGGTGGTGCTAGCAGCGTTCGCCGGTCTCTGGTGCGCGCTCTGGTCAGCGTCTGCTAAGACCTTGCGCTGTTTAGGGGTTGTGTTCTGGACTGCGATTGTGCTTGGTTATTCTGCACCACGAGGGGTTAATTCCCAGAAGTTGTCCAGCTCCTATCAGGTTCTGGAGGTGGGGTTCTGGCTGCACAAATTGCAGCTTCTCTAGTCACCTGTACCAGTGTTTGAATTCCCTTTCATCGCTCCTTGCTATAGGTTTGACTTGCTCTGTGTTCTGAATTGTTGTGATCTCAGCTAGTTTTTGATGTTGACCCTTTCTGATTTTGCTCTTGACGTACCCTCTCGTTGTGACTCTAGCTAGTTTACTACTCTTTTGTGTTTTATGTTTATCAGTATGTTCGTGTTTTCCCTTCCCGCACTTATCTAGTGTATTCTGAGTCTTCAAGTAGTCACCCCACAGTTTAGCATGGGGGTCTATAGGAAGGGACAGAGGTTGGGGCAAGCTCAGGGCACACTATCTGCTGTCTTTTGTGTTACCCAACCCTAACTCACCCTACATGCGATCATAATATTATGCATAGAAATCAGACGGGGCTCAGATGTGGAAGAGCACCATGCACATTTTAGGCATAGTTTTGTCCTTTGGTGGTCAAATCCATAGCCTCTGAGATTAAATATGTCCCCATTTTAATAAATACACCCCCCCCAAGGTAGATCATAATGGGTAAAGATATCATTTTGACCTTAGGAATGATCTCCAAAAAATAAAGCACAGCTTGATCGGTGCTAACTGCGCAAAGGCGTTACTATATGCAGCAAACACTCAGCTTGAATGGAGAGGGCTCACATGCTTCATAAACCGATGTGTGACATACTGATACATCGTACGTTGGTAAGGGGTTAAACGCATGACAACAATCATTCTCACAAATTTTGTAGAACATTGGTTTCATATGGCATGCAAAATGTGGTAAATGTGTTAATAAAACATGTTCTGTAGTATGTATCCTAAGAAAATTCATAAGTAATAAAAGAGCCAATCTCAGCAGCAAACCAATTATGATGGGAAAAAAGAAATAAAAATCAGAAGTTAATATTGTATCTCTGTAGGATGTCTGCTCGCTTCTTACAATGTGATGCAAGAAAACCCACTGTGTGTATGATTTAACAATCTATGATGCCCCATCTTGAAACAGCTTGGTAAATACCTCAAACTGTAGTTAAATAGTTGTTGACATACATTTTATGTATTACATTGATTTGTTATAAATCTATAGTGGTAAATGAATATAACAATTTACTGTATATACTTGAGTATAAGCCAAGTTTTTGAGCACTAAAAATATGCTGAAAAAACTTGAGTCTATAAAACAAAACAATAGGCTGCTGCCTATATATAATAGGGGGGATGGGCAGATGGCTTTATACTGAGGACAGAGACTGCTGGCTACATTCTAGGGGACAGAGGCTGCTGGCTATATACTAGGGGATGTCGGCTGCTGGCTATATACTAGGGGGCATGGGCTGCTGGCTATATACGAGGAGGCATGGATTGGGTGGCTATATACTGGGGGAAGGGGCTGCTGGCCATATACTAGGGGCCTTGGTCTCACCCTAGGCTAATATTCGAGTCAATAGGTTTTCCAAATTTTTTTGTTAAAATTAGGTACCTCGGTTTATATTCAGGTTGGCTTATACTCAAGTATATATGGTAAATGCTTCAATTGGTTTTCTGTACTTATGTATGAAAGCAACTAAAATGTAGTAAGTGAAAAGAGGGAGGACAATTATTAATACTGATTTATTTCACATTATCTATATATATTTTTTTTTTTCCTAAGGTGGTGGGAAGTTTTAGATGTGGACATGCGAGATGTAAATGTTGCAATATAATTAGACATAGACAAAAGACTTTTATGTCAAATATAACTATGGAAACTTTCCCTATAAAGAGCTTTGTAAATTGTGGTTCCAATTATGTAATTTATCTAATGGAATGCAAATGTAAACTCCAGTATGTCGGAGGTACTATCCAGCCACTGAGGGAAAGACTCAACACGCACAGACATAATATCCAAAATGGGTTCGTTCTTCATAGCGTATCCCGGCATGCTGCCACCCATCATAATTGCAACATTACTGATTTTAACATACTTCCGATAGAATATGTCTTCTGTCCCCCAGAGATTCAATCATCTCAAGAGAAGGGAGATGTATTGGATATTTAAACTTCAAAGTTTAATACCCACAGGACTTAATGAGAGTTTAGAAAATATCTATTGATACCCAGTGGTTATATTCCTCAATTTTGTATTTTTGTATATTGTTATTTGGAGCTAAATCATCTATTCCAGGCCTAGGCATATCAGTTAATCTATAACAATTTAATGAATTTGATGTTATATATATGGAATTTAAAAAATGTTTTTTATGTGTATATACACTTAAATGTGTATATGTGTGCATATGGATGTGTATATATAATATTTATATATTTTTGTGTATATATTTTATGTATCTATTTATATGTATCTTATTTATATGATATTACATAACTTTCATTTATAGATTTGGACTGTAAGTCACCACCATTAGCCTCCGATATAGGTAGAATCTGTGCACACTATCTGCCAGTAAGTAATTGTTTTTATAATCACTAGACTATGTGTGCCTAAGAAGTGTACCACAGGATTGTTGATACCCTGTGGCGGCAGTGCCTTGTGTTGGGCACACCTTTCAGTAACAGCTACTGCTATAGTTCCCTTTATTACCTTTTGTTCTATACTCAGTGGCGTTGCTATGGAGTTGTTAGCTAAACTTCCGGTCATAACACTGGCCGGTAGATCACGCAGGCGCACTGGCATAGTGTCCAGGTTGATCACGCATGCGCAATGACAAATTGCCGTAGCGGGCTACCCGCGCATGCGCATTGACACATAGTCACTCGCGGGCTCCCCGGCAAGCGAACCGGAAACTGACTTCCCGAAACGCCACATGTGTAAGTGTTACACCGGCTGCCAATATACCTCTTATGTTTATCACTATTTAAGAATGAGTATGTGTATTATATTGCTATTGTCCTATGTTTGAGAAAGGGTGGTATGCCCGAAACGCGTCACGATTGGACATCAAAAGGTTTTTTAATTGATATTTTTATTTATTTGTAGTATGTAGATTAATTATTAAAAATTGTTCATTATTTTGGCTAAGATTATTGTACTTGATTTTTGGGTAGTGTATGGATTAGCGCCCCACGATAGCCCTCTTTTTCTTTCCTATTATGTTTTATTTCACATTATGTAGGGCTGAGGTGCAATGAGTTTCTTGATGTAGCAGAGCTTCTGCACCTTTTCAGGCCCAGTACAGCTTTTCAAACCACTATATGGTGCCCCATTTAGGCTACCTTCATATGAACATGTGCTGTTTCTTGGGTCGCAAACAACGGATCCAAGCACTGTTTTAGCAGTCTGTGGGGCACATGCGTCAAACTTTTGGCTTGCCCTATTCTTTAATGTTTAAGACTTTTCATGGTACATGTGCTCATTTGCGACTTTTTTGCATCTAAAGCAGTCACCCTTCAAAGTTTGCCATTGTCTACTATTCTGCAATATTCCCTGACTTATCACTTGAATTTAGAAGTTGCTCCTGACAAGGCATAGAGATTAGCTGAGAACTGATTGTGACTTTTAGAGACTTTTGTTTTAAAAAGTCGCAAATTCACTAAAGACCAAATGCCACATGTATCAATAAGGAAAAACAGCTAAGATACATCTGACCACCATAAAAACGAAGAAGAGTCACATATAAAGACGGAAAAAGCCAGTTTCATGACACATGTGCCCCTGCGTGTAATAAATGTGCGAACTGTTTCAGAGAAAAAATTGGTGCTAGAAAGAAACAATTTGCATGGCAAAGCTGCATGTAAAATTTCCATTGATTAAAGTGGACATCTAGTCAGCATGTCAGTAACAAACTTTTAAGTTAATAAAATTATTTAATGATAATAATTTTAAATAAAATTACGGTAATTAACTTTTTACTAAGTTATACATATTCACAACAGGTGGGAAAATAAATAGAAGTCAGTAACTTTTTTAGCAGCTAAACGGACCCTTCATGAGTTTTTTACAGCAGCACTGCTATTGCTCTATGACATCCCTGTTTTTGAGTTGCGAATTGTAATGTGAATAAGAAAACCTCGTGTCTTGTACAAAGACAATCTCTAGGGATCACTTTCAGGAAATAGGACATTGAGTCCATAATTATTGTAATCTCTTTCTAGGCAGATGCTTCCACTGGCTCTGTTATCACATATTACAGACAGCCCATAAAATGTGAATCAAATGGTTTTAGTGATGGAAAACACCATTTTTCAACGCTAATTCTGATCCATGCTCATACAAATATTGCAACAATTTGATTACAAGCCAAAAATCTGTTATGGTAGATGAAACGAGCTTGACAGTAACCAACATGAGATTCTATTGTTAAAATCAGTAAGACCCTGTGAAATCATATAAATAAATGTGAATAGCTAGGTTTACTTGTCTCCACACAGAATTTACTTTGGTAGCATAACATTTCTTTTTTGGATGTCCATTATCTCATTTAATTTTTGCTCTGATGATGAAACCCCTGGCTGAGGCTATCAGATATTCTAGGCATTACGGTTTTGGTATACAATTTTGTAATATCTGAACGATATTTACATGTTATAAGCTGAAAATCGGCCATCATTCCAATTAAGGGAGTTGACCACTTTATCTCATGTTTTTTGTAATGTGTCTATAAGTTTGCAGGGCAGGATATTAAGTAATTTGCCAATATACATCTATTAATAGTACTGCACCACATTATTGATATGAAAATTGAAGCAGATGGAGGGTCATATGATGTGTATATACAATTGCCCTGCTAGGACCTTATGGCAGGGTGATAGTTTAGATAATTTAGTAATATACATCAAATTTCTCCACCACTTTATTGAATTAAGGCCTCCTGTCTTTTTCCTCATCATCCAGACATTGCTGAACTGGCCTAAAATGGCTGCAGATGAAGAGCCATGTGATATCTGAGTATCCATGAACAATCCACCTGCCAGGACCTTATGATAGTATTCATGAATGTAAGTAAGATCAAAGTTCTCGAAAGGTGATTGTTCATGGACAGATAGAGATCACAAGACATTTTATGGTCGGATATTTCTGGTTGAGGAGGTAAAAGACAGGAGGCTTCACTTTACATATCAAGAAAGTGGAGCAGAACTTTTAAAAGAAGTATATTTGTAATTTACCTAATATCCTGCCTCCCACACTACATACACATTACAAATAACAGGGGGTGAATTGGCCAACGCCTTTAATATCTTCCCGACAGCAATGTCAGAGATTACTTATAGTATAGACATAATGTGGAGGGTATAGCATAAAGTTGGTATAAGATATTTGGGTATCTCACTGTGCCCTCCCTCCCCATAAACACCATAAACTAATTTTAAAGCAGATTTTAAGCCAATGGTAACATTAGAACTGTCCTGGGTAACTATATTTCAGTTGGATCCCATTAAAAGAAATCTACTATCAAAATAAAGCATGGATAAACCAGGGACACTTACTGTGACTGTAGCAATCTTCTCATATTTGCCTTAATTTGGCTTATTTCCTTCCAAAATGAACCTTTAAGATTATGCTTATGAGCCTGAGGCTAACGGAGGTGTTTCCAGAGCCTATCAGTGATGCCCTTTACTGGTTTTTACCATGACAATCTTGAGAGAAGTATGCTGCTCACTGAGCAAGCAATAAGCGGGGTAGAAGTGGAGGGTGGAGAGGAAAGCCAGCAGGGCCAGGTGGGTAGCTGGGTTACTGTAACTAGAGGGGGTAGGAAGGGGTCAAAGAAAAGGAAGGCCAACTCTGACTCTGAACATCCAAGCAAAATTGCAAGATTGTGCAATGATGTAAGGACGTCAGTGTCAGAAATGGCAGCCCTAGCGGATCCTGCTCTCCCTCACAGCCGGGGGAGCAGACCAGCTAGTAGTAGGGTGGATGGGAGTGCAGGTAAGCCAAGGCAGCTAGTGGTTGTAGGGGACTCTATAATCAGGAAGACGGATAGAATAATTTGTCGCCAAGACCGCCTCAACCGAATGGTTTGCTGTCTCCCTGGTGCCAGGGTTCGGCATGTGGTGGAAAGGGTGGATAAATTACTGGGAGGGGCTGGGGATGACCCAGCTGTCGTGGTCCATGTTGGTACCAATGACAGAATAGATGGTAGGTGGAGGAGCCTGAAGAATAATTTTAAAGAACTAGGTTCAAAGCTTAAGGAAAGGACCTCCAAGGTAGTATTCTCCGGAATCCTACCTGTGCCATGCGCTACACAGAGCAGACAGCGGGAGCTCAGGGAGTTAAATGCATGGCTCAGATCCTGGTGTAGAGCAGAGGGATTTGGGTTCCTAGAGCATTGGGCTGACTTTTCACTGGGGTACAAGCTGTTTTCTGCAGATAACTTGCACCTAAGTGGAAGGGGGGCTGCTGTGCTGGGGGAGAAGATCCTAGCAGGGGTGGCGGAGTATTTAAACTAGGCTCGGGGGAGGAGGAAAAGGAAGACACTGAAGGGGTAGACAGGTCAGAGAGGGGGCAGGTTATGTTGGTGGGTGGTGATGTGGGCGGTGTATGGGGGCCTAAGGCAGTGGGTAAGGAGATCCACAAGTTGCAGAACAGTGGTGAGGATATATGTGCCAGTAAAATTACTTTAAATCAGATAAATAACTGTGGAAAATTAAATTGTATGTTCACAAATGCAAGAAGTATCTCAGGCAAAATGGGCGAGCTTGAGGCTCTGATATTAGAGGAACAGTTAGATGTTGTTGGTGTAGCAGAGACATGGCTCGATGCATCGCATGATTGGGTTGTTAATATTCAAGGTTTTACACTCTTTCGGAAAGACAGGGCAAATAGGAGGGGAGGTGGTGTATGTCTGTATGTCAGAAGAGACTTAAAAGCGATTGTGAATGAGTCAGTGGTCTCAGAGTGTGAGGAGGCAGAAACTTTGTGGGTTGAAATTCAAAGCCAAGAGAGCTTTGAGAAAATTATTTTTGGTGTAATTTATAGACCCCCTAACATCTCTGAGGAAATAGAGGGTCACCTATATAAACAGATGGAGCGGGCTGCACAGGAGGGGACCATAGTGATAATGGGAGACTTTAACTTTCCAAATATAAATTGGGGTCAGGGCTCGTCTTCATCTATGAAGGGGAGACATTTTATCAACTTTCTGCAGGATAATTTTATGTTGCAGCTTGTAGAAGATCCCACAAGAGGTGACGCATTGTTGGACCTTGAGATTTCTAACAATGAGGAGATTGTCCAAAATGTCAGTATCAGGGAACCCCTTGGAAACAGCGATCATAATATAATTATTTTCCTCTTAAACTTTAAAAAGCAGAAACAGGTGGGAAAATCCAAAACTTTGAATTTTAAGAGGGCTAATTTCCAAAAATTCAGGGCTGCAATACAGGATATAGACTGGGATCAGATACTGTCACATGGTGATACTAATGTTAAATGGGAGAAATTCAAATCTATCCTGGGTTTTTATACTTCTAAATTTATTCCAATAGGTAACAAGTATAGACGGGCTAGATTACACCCCGCGTGGCTTACAGCTACAGTTAAAAGGGCAATTAATGAGAAAAAGAGGGCATTTAAAAAATATAAATCTGACGGGTCACCTGAGGCTTTCAATACTTACAAAAAACTTACCAAAATCTGTAAAAAAGAAATCAAATCAGCCAAAATACAAAATGAAAGACAGGTAGCTAAAGATAGCAAAACAAATCCCAAGAAATTTTTTAGGTATATCAATGCAAAAAAAAATGGGTCACAACAGGTTGGACCCCTTTATTCTGAAAATGGGGCATCGGTGACTGGAGACCAGGAGAAGGCAGAGATACTTAATAGGTTTTTTAGCTCCGTTTATACAATAGAAGAGAGAACTTCTGACTTGGGTGGTGTCAGTGCGGGTCATGGATCCTGTGATATACTAGGCTGGCTAAATGTAGACATTATCCAATCTAAGCTCAATAAAATCAATGTGTACAAAGCTCCTGGACCAGATGGGTTACACCCCAGAGTTCTTAAAGAACTCAGTTCTGTTATTGCTGTACCGCTGGCTAAAATCTTCAGGGATTCTGTAATGTCTGGTGTGGTGCCAAGTGACTGGCGCAAGGCAAATGTGGTGCCAATATATAAAAAGGGCTCTAGAACTTTGCCTGGCAATTACAGGCCTGTAAGCTTAACTTCCATTGTGGGGAAAGTATTGGAAGGGTTAGTAAAAGACTACATACTGGAGTATGTGACATCAAATAGTATAATAAGTGACAGCCAGCATGGGTTTACTAAGAATAGAAGTTGTCAAACTAACCTTATCTGCTTCTATGAAGAGGTGAGCAGATGCCTGGATGGAGGAGCAGCTGTGGATATTGTGTTCTTGGACTTTGCAAAGGCATTTGACACTGTCCCTCATAGACGCCTGATGGGTAAAATTAGGGCTATTGGTTTGGCAGAAATCATTTGCAATTGGATTGAAAACTGGCTGAAGGATCGTATCCAGAGAGTTGTGGTCAATGATTCCTACTCGGAATGGTCACCAGTTATAAGTGGTGTACCTCAGGGTTCTGTGCTTGGCCCACTACTATTTAATATATTTATTAATGATATAGAGGTAGGAATTAATAGCACTGTGTCTATTTTTGCAGATGACACCAAACTGTGTAGTGTAATACAGTCTATGGAGGATGTTCATAGGCTGCAGGGTGACTTGGACAAACTGAATGTTTGGTCATCCACTTGGCAAATGAGGTTTAATGTGGATAAATGTAAGGTTATGCACCTGGGGGCCAATAATCCAAAGGCAAAATATGTCCTTGGGGGAGTAAATCTGGGTGAGTCCCTTGTTGAGAAGGACCTGGGGGTACTAGTAGATCATAAATTGAATAACAGCATGCAATGTCAATCAGCTGCCTCTAAAGCCAGTAGGATCTTGTCATGTATCAAAAGTGGTATGGACTCTCGTGATAGGGATGTAATATTACCACTATACAAGGCACTGGTTCGGCCACACCTGGAATATGCTGTCCAGTTCTGGGCACCGGTCCATAAAAAGGATGCCCTGGAGCTGGAGAGGGTTCAACGTAGAGCCACAAAAATGATAAGGGGTATGGAGGGTCTCAGTTATGAGGAAAGATTAAAACAACTAGATTTATTTAGTCTGGAAAAGAGACGACTACGAGGGGACATGATTAATTTATTTAAATATATGAATGGTCCATACAAAAAATATGGTGGGAAGTTGTTTCAGATTAGATCAAATCAAAAGACGAGGGGGCACTGTCTCCGTTTGGAGAAATCAAGGTTTAATCACCGGAGGCGACAGGGCTTTTTTACTATGAGAACGGTCAATCTGTGGAATAGCCTGCCTCAGGCGCTGGTCACAGCAGGGACAGCGGATAGCTTCAAGAAGGGTTTAGATGCCTTTTTACACCTAAATAACATAGATGGTTATGTTATATAGAATTGTTTCCCCTAAATCCCTTCCTCATCAAATCCCTTCCCTTCCTTGGTTGAACTTGATGGACAAGTGTCTTTTTTCAACCGTAGAAACTATGAGCAGAGCAGAGCAGGCCTCTCTTGGCTTATTATTTAGTGGTCTCCCTGAACTCATTGAAAGAATGCTGGAGTCAATTAACCAATTATAAATGGGTTAGAATTTAAATAATTTTATTGGTCCATTCAACTGGTGATGGAGGTATTGAGGAAGATTTATAATACGCTGGTGCTTCTGCATATGATTGCAGTCATGCCCCCTCCTCCGCCCCTAACCCCCCCCCCCCCCCCCCACTACTGCAACAGCAAATTCTTGCACTACACAAGAATTTGAGATTATTTCACTGCAGTAGAAGCTGTGATAAATATTCCCTACTATTATGCCTAGGGGATTTTCTTTGTAAACCATTTACCTACACTGCAAAATTCCCCATCCATGTGGAAGAAGGTGGCCAGAAGTGAATTAAGGAAAATATATGTATATATTTTAGCACTAGAGCACTTGGCTTCATATCTGAGACTGGACACATGGGTGTAAAATAGAATATTTATTTTTGATGGTTTGCATTAAGTATGTTGTCGGACAGTACAGCTATTGCAGTAGTGGATTATAATATAGGTAGTTTGAGCAGCAGACCAGGGCCAAAGTCTTCTTTGGGCGCATGGCTACCCAAACCACCGACCAAATTTTATATTGAGGACCTTGACCAATGAAGTCCTCATACATCAGTTTCTGCTCTCAATACACATACACACAAGAGCCATTTCAGGACCTCTGAAGGTCCTCCAAAGATCCTAAAACCCCAGACTGAAAGCAGGCAGAAGGGACACTTTTCCATTCCCCAAAAAGCTTAATTCTAGTATCATATACAGGAAGTGAATTCCTGACTTGTAGGAGTTATAACATCCAAACGGGTCAGGACCTATGGTAGTCTTAATCTGCCCCTGAGCTATTGTGTAGCACAGCTATAAGGATCTATGGACATTGCCATCCTACGTACCTATGCAGTGTCATTCCATCTGAGCCATACATTTCTTTTTACCACAAGACCCATAGCTTATCTCCTGAGGATTCACCTGCCCAGTGACATAAAGCATTGTGAGATTTATCCATGTTTGTCTTTGAATACTGTTGCATACTGTCACATTGGCATGAATGGGAGAATACTGTGAGGTAACTGCATTTGTTTTCTCCTATTGATTTGTCAGCTTATTATGTTTCTATTTTAACTATTGTATTAAAAATCAAGTTTTTAAAGTTATTTTTTGGTCACACCTGCTTGCCTTTTTGACAATATTTAGTGTGACACCTATACAGTATTACGATCATGTTTCGCTATGCACAACTGTCACAAAAAGTTTTTTTTTTGTTTAAAGGAACTCTACCACCAGGATCAAGAATTGTAAATCAAGCACACTGACATACTGGTGTCTGCCCCCTCTGACAAGATCCGCTTTCCTTAGGCTCAAATATGCAAATGAGCCTAAGGGGCTCCAGGTTCCATTAACACCTATGAAGCCCGGTGTCCCTCAGACTCATTTACATAATTTTAAAAGCATTTTTTTTTGCAACAGGGCATAAGAACCTAAAAGAAGAGCTGGCAGGAGATGTCCTTTAAGTTGTATTTGTAAGTAAAGAATCAAAGGTATTTTTGCCTTGTCCATACAAAGCCTTATATAACAGTGCACTTTTCCATACTTTTGGCATGGATCATGCACAAATAGTGGTCGCAAAAGTTAAAAGCAAGGACATTAGTAAAACATAAAACAGACCTTTGGTTTATTGGTTTCCAGAAACATTAATCTTAGTCTTTAAGATTAAAATAATCGGAAGAACAGATTGCCTTCCACTTTCTACATTCTTTTCTACATTTTTATAATAAGTGCTAATTGGTCCTGTATTTCAGAAAGACCTTTTATTGTGCTGTTTAGAAATGGGTGGTAATTAATGCAAAAATGTTTGTTAACTGTGTTCTGTTAAAATTCACAGACAATGTGACAAGTGCCCACATTCTGTGTCTGTTCCTCTCTCCCACTCCTTCTTATAATGTCAGTAAAATATAACAGAAACTGTAAAAGCAGTGATAATAATGCTGGTAATATGAAAACAATTAGTGCCTGCTTATACTTATAACCATACAGAGAGCAGAGAATGTCTATTCAGATTCCAGCTCTTTTCTTTACTAAATAATAGCCCAAGCTTTTATCAGATTTTCTGGTACATCTGCTTTGAAGACTAGCACTCTCAAAACCTACAATGCTACAATTCATGCAGGGTGCTCAATTTAAATATAGCTTAATATTTGACAGGAGTTTGGATTCTCAGTAAATTTTAAATAAAACATTCTTATTGAATGAGCATTGTAAAAGGATTATATGGAATCATAAATTAACTTGAAAAATATAACACTTCTTAATGCACCATTATTTTTTTATCACCAATGCTTGTAAACATGAAAATACCTAACCGTACCCAAAGAGGTAGTTTCTTAACTGACTGGTGGTAAAATAAATACTAAATCTGAGGGGAAAGTAATGTATTGTTTATATACTATATATATGGAGTGTAGGGAGCTCTCATACTGGGGAACATTTACTATAGACTATGTGCCAGTTTTCTGATGGACTTTGCATGTTGTTAAAGGTGTAAACTGCTTGCACTGGCATTTAAGAAGTGTCGCTTGCGACCATTTTATGGCGCATCTGCACTAGCCACTATGCGACACAAATTAGGGGGCCTTCCGGTGGTCAGTTGGACTGTGCGCCTGATTTAACATTCAAAGTCTGTTACACTCCCTATGTTAAAGGTGCACCATAAAGAAGTTAGTGAACTCTGTCGGGCTAGTGCAGGGAAAAAACAGATTCATGATTTCTGGCGCACATTCTTAATTAATCTGGCGCATCAAGCAATATACAAAGGCAGAGCACTTTTAGTGCAGTTTCCCACATTCTTAGTAAATGTGCCCCACTGTCTTTTGTGTCAATTTACATATACACTCACCAGCCACTTTATTAGGTACACCTGTCTAATCAGCCAATCACATTGCGGCAACTCAGTGCATTTAGGCATGTAGACATGGTCAAGACAATCTCCTGCAGTTCAAACCGAGCATCAGTATGGGGAAGAAAGGTGATTTGAGTGCCTTTGAACGTGGCATGGTTGTTGGTGCCAGAAGGGCTGGTCTGAGTATTTCAGAAACTGCTGATCTACTGGGATTTTCACGCACAACCATCTCTAGGGTTTACAGAGAATGGTCTGAAAAAGAAAAAAACATCCAGTGAGTGGCAGTTCTGTGGGTGGAAATGCCTTGTTGATGCCAGAGGTCAGAGGAGAATGGGCAGACTGGTTCGAGCTGATAGAAAGGCAACAGTGACTCAAATCGCCACCCGTTACAACCAAGATAGGCAGAAGAGCATCTCTGAACGCACAGTACGTCGAACTTTGAGGCAGATGGGCTACAGCAGCAGAAGATCACACCGGGTGCCACTCCTTTCAGCTAAGAACAAGAAACTGAGGCTACAATTTGCACAAGCTCATCGAAATTGGACAGAAGATTGAAAAAATGTTGCCTGGTCTGATGAGTCTGCTGCGACATTCGGATGGTAGGGTCAGGGTCAACAACATGAAAGCATGGATCCATCCTGCCTTGTATCAACAGTTCAGGCTGGTGGTGGTGGTGTCATGGTGTGGGGAATATTTTCTTGGCACTCTTTGGGCCCCTTGGTGCCAATTGAGCATTGTTGCAACGCCACAGCCTACCTGAGTATTGTTGCTGACCATGTCCATCCCTTTATGACCACAATGTACCCAACATCTGATGGCTACTTTCAGCAGGATAATGCGCCATGTCATAAAGCTGGAATCATCTCAGACTGGTTTCTTGAACATGACAATGAGTTCACTGTACTCAAATGGCCTCCACAGTCACCAGATCTCAATCCAATAGAGCATCTTTGGGATGTGGTGGAACGGGAGATTCGCATCATGGATGTGCAGCCGACAAATCTGCGGCAACTGTGTGATGCCATCATGTCAATATGGACCAAAATCTCTGAGGAATGCTTCCAGCACCTTGTTGAATCTATGCCATGAAGAATTGAGGCAGTTCTGAAGGCAAAAGGGGGTCCAACCCGTTACTAGCATAGTGTACCTAATAAAGAGGCCGGTGAGTGTAGGTTTCTTAATGGTAAATGTAGGGCTTTAATGGTATAAAGTATAATGCCACAGAGAATACTGCATAGTAAGTAAATATTTAACACTGGCATTTCATCATCTGCAATCATCAGATTATCAAGGAATAAAAGCCTCCAGATGTCCAAATCATTCAACCAGCTTAAATATATATTAAATTTTTTTCAGTCAGTGTCACAAGCAACATTATCATTTTTCAACACACATGTATAATTGAAATTCTGTATTTGTCTTCATGTGTATTTACGTTAGTTGTTTATTTTATTGTTTCCAGATCTTTTTTCGATTTTTTTATTTATTTATTAAAATTTATCACAAATTCATAGAATTGCTTATACATGTGTGATTACAAGTATATATGTTATTTATACAATATATCTTTATAGTGCGTAAGGTGTGTATTACAAGGCCTTAAAGAGCTTAAATATTGGGTATGCCCAACATTAGCAGGTACTTGTTCCCACACTTTGAGGATATATTAAAGAAACTTCTGATCTCAGTTGAGCTCTGGGTGGAATCTCTGACAGGTTAGACCTATTCATACTACAGATTTCATCTCCAGTCTCTGCCAGTTTTCCAGCAGAGACTATATTAAATGCAACAGAGACACAGACAGTGATGCAAGCCTAGGTTTGGGTAGTCTCAATCTGCGCAAAATTATATGATTTAAGCATTTGGAGAGGGCAGATAGTGTTTGTGTACAATCTAACACTCCTGCCCACCCTGTTCTATGGGAAAACTCTCCAAATTGTTGGGGATGGGGACATTTATGTGCCTTCTCTGCCATAAAACTAGTGGATAGGCTATAATAAGTTTCATTCATTATGTGGGGTAACAGGTAGAGATCCAGTCAGAGACATAAGACTAGTTTTGGTCAGTCTAAATCTGCACTTATTATAATTATATAATCTAGGAAATGGGAAAGGACCGATAGAGTATGTACACAATCTAACACCAGTTTTTATTAGTTTATTAGTTTTTAAAGCTGCAGATAGTTTTACATTTGAATGTACATTTGTATTAAAACAGCAGAACTGTAAAAATATTTATATTCATGGACTTAGAGATATGGGAGAGTGTCCTCCTATTTTATGTTTTTCGATATCTTAATTCAAACAGCTTCACAGCTCCTATGCTCTACTGTTATTTCTAACCAACAGCCTGCTTCTTCTCAGGCTTCTCAGTAGTTGCAGGATCTGTCCTGTGAGCAATAAGAGATCTCACATAGGAGTGCACCAGGCCCAGTTGGAATCCTGATAGTACAACATTACAGAGGGATTTGTGGAAGCTGGAGGAATAGGCCGAGAAATGGTTAATTGGATTTAATGCAGATAAATGTAAGGTAATGCACTTGGGAAAAATAAGTACAATTACGTTCTAACCAATTATTTGGTAAAATTGCAGGAGAAAAGGGTATTAGTGGATGGTAAATTTTAGGGCCAGAGCCAGGCAGCTGCTAATAATGCAAATAAAATATGGGATGTATTAAGAGAGTCATAGATTCTCATAAGGACATAACCACTGGTCATACTGCACATGGAATATTATGTACAGTTTGTGGCACCAGTGTATAAAAAGGACATATCAGAATTAGAACGGTTGCAGAGGAGAGCAACCAAGCTTATAAGGAGAATGGGGCAATTGAATACAATTATAGATGACTAAACTTGGGGTTATTGAGCTTAGAAAAAAGACTGGTAAAGAAGACCTGATTACAATAGAGAGATCCCTGTACTGCCCATTCAGGTATTTGTACAAACACATGTTCCACACCCCTGCCGATACAAGGCAGAGGGGTTGTTGCGAATACGTCCCAATATGTAGCTTGCAACCTGTGTAGAGTCTGATCAACCCCACAGCAGGTCACTACACAACACGGGGAACACTGCAGCAGTAGATCCTGCCTGGTAAGGCAGGAGTTAATTGTTTAATGTGATGTAATTCCATCAGCCAATCACAGCTGTTATAGTATTGTATTGTAAGCTGGGATGCAATTGGAGGAGTAACCACCACCTGACCAGGGAGAGTGATAAAACTCCTGGTCAGAAAAGTTCTAGATACTAGTCTCTGAGAGAAAGCAGAGAGAGCAGTTGCTCAGAAGACTGACAAGAGTCAGTTAGACAGACTAGTTCAGTTGGTCTCTGAGGGAGACCAGTACATTGCAGCCAGTAAACCAGATCAGAAGAGTCTGACAGGAGTCAGTCAGTCAGAGCAGTGACACAGTAGAGCTCTGAGGAGTTAGTGAGAGTAAAAGGGGTATCCTCCCTTCAAGGGTGATATCTGAAGTAACCCAGGACAAGCTAGGACACAGCTATCTACCAGCCTGCCCTTGCATCCAGGCTGGTGATCAATCCCTGTGGTTCCCTCACCAAGTGCATCCCCAGCATTTTCCTATTTGTCAAGATTCGTTTGGCACGTTATCCACTGTTCCTGTTGGTTCCAATAAAGAACTGTAAGTTGCTTTTAGACAATGTCTGCCTCCGTCTGCTCCCTGCTACTAAGGCTGTCACCATCACGGGCACCCTATCCATTACACAGGGACTCCTACTCCAGACCCCAAAGGGTTGCCCCAGGGAGAACCACTATAACAGTCTCTCCCTCATCATTTGTTGCCAACACCACCTGCTGGAGACCTGACAGGCTGTAGAACAGCACTCCGGTCCCCATACCAAGCACAGTGATACTAGCATGCCTAGGCTGCAACCGCCTGCCACTCCGCTATCCCTGGCACCGGCTGTCTCCAGGCCCCAAGAGAAAAAAAAAGCCAAGGCCCCGGTGGGGGATGTTGCACATGTTTACAATTAGGCCTGAAACTAGGACAAGGGGACATCCTCTACACCTAGAGGAGAGGCAGTTCTACCATTGCCATAGGCAGGGATTCTTTACTATAAGAGCAGTGAGACTAAGGAACTCTCTGTTCAGGAGGCTGTTATTACAGGTTCTTTGTACATGTTCAAGAGAGGCCTGGGTGCCTTTATTGAGAGCAAAAGTATCACGGGTTAAGGGGAAAAAAAACATTTATTTTAATTATTATAAGTTGGACTTGATGGACTTTCCAACCGTATATACTATGATAAAGAACACCAACAATAAGCTTAAGTAATGCAAGTTTTTGAACATAATTTGTGTTTTTGGATGAAGTTCATTTCTTTCTTTCACATAATATATATAACCTTGTCCTTTATTTTATTCCTTGCTATGTTTCTAAAATTGCACTGTACTATACAAGTCCTTGACATGGAAGCCTTCCCATTTTGCCCTGCTGTGCTTTGACTTGCAAGATGAATGAAAGCAGAGCAAAGTAGTCCTCACTTCATCAGACACAGGGGGCATATAAACTGCTACTGTTGTCTGTAAGGAATAAACTCTGTCAAGGTCTCAGCAAGACATTGTTTCTTGTCCTTTCTGAGTCAAATAAGGTCACAGATTTTCTAGAAGGTACTACTTGTAACTATACAAGTGTCATGCTTTATAGGGGTTGATTTAGGAGATGATTCATCTTTTCATTTTTATGCCAAGAAGTGTAGAAGTCTGGCCAGTAAAAGACTTCATCTAAAGTAGAATCATATTAAAACATGAGCAAAAGTATTTTAATCAATCCTTGAACATAAATTCTACATATTCTAGTATTATAATATATAATATCTGTGAACAACATGCACTTCTTAAACTGGCCCTCTACATAAAAGTCAAACAAGATGTATAATTATCAACCATCATTTCATCATTTCAAAATTTTATGCCCCTATCTACAAGATGGGGCCTAATATGCTGATTGGTGGGGTTCTCAGTGATGGGACCCCCAAGGATCATAAGATGCCCAGAGTAACCAGTTGCTCAAGCATCGGCTGCTCCGTTCATCGCTATGGTGCTGACGGAAGTGGCCGAGTGCCACACTCATCTATCTTTGTCATAGAGATGCAAAGGGGTGCAACGGATTTATGGGGGTCCTGTCACTCAGACCACCACTGATCAGAAAGTTAGCTAACTTGCTATCATCAGACAACCCCTTTAATTGACCTAAAAAAATTGCAAGGAGCATTTTACACCAATCAACAAACAAAATTTATAGTTGGCTAGTTGAAGGCCATCCAAAACACAAGCAGGAAAACAATCGCAAAGCGGCTACCGCTCCAAGGCAGGTAAGAGGCAGTGACAGGTGAGGCTCACTGAAGAGGCGTGCATACAGGAACTAAAAAGAAAATATCTGGAATTGACACCCCTAGCAACTAGCCATGGGGTCTCCTGGCCAATTACAGCCATGGCTAATAGCTAAGGGAATCAATTTGCCTGATAACCAGTAAGCCTCTCGAAATGTTTGGAGACAGTTGACAGATTACTGGGGGCTCGGCTTGATGAATCAGAAAGATGTCTACAAATGCGCTTCTTGAGAGCAGTTAGAAGTGCAACCCACATACTGACTTTGGCAACACACACTATACATATTTAACCCCTTCCTGCTTTTGGTCATACATGTACATCAGGAAATGAAGTCTGTTGCCGCAAACTGATGTACATGACGGACTATAGATCGCAAGGGCTCAGAAGCAGAGCCCGTGTGATCAGTGCAAAAGTCTGGCTGTACGTGACATCTGGGTCTCTGCATTAACAGCCGAGATTGCAATACTTGCAATCCCTGCTGTTTAAACCTATAGACGCCGCACTCAAACATCTTCCCAGGGCTGCCAGCTTTAATTGCCAGGGTCAGGACAGAGCCGTGTCAGATTCAGCTAATGCATAGGCTGACTGTTCTATTACACTGCCATACATCGTTATGGCAGTGTATTAGTTTGAACAAGTGATCCGATGGTATTGATGTATCCATAACAACCCATACAATAAATAAAATCACTTATGAACCAGCACAGTGTATACAAAATAACAACACCAAAAATTACAATTTTTGACCACCTATCTCACAAAAAACAGGATTAAAAGTGATCAAAAAGTCACATTTGCTCAAAAATGATCCCGATAAAAAGTAAAACTCATCCCACAAAAAAGCACTAAAACAGCTCCATCAACAAAAAATAAAAATGTTGTGCCTCTTAGATGTTGGTGATGAAAATGTGATTTTTTTTCCCTCAAATTAATTTTTATTCTGCAGGATGACACATGCTATACAGGGAACAACAAAAAAATAAGTCAAAAATCAATACCAGAAAGGGGTTGTGGTTTTGCCTCCATAAAATGGTATCATAGTTAATCGCATCCCACAAAAATTAAGCACTTATATAATAATATTCACAAAAAAATATTAAGTTAGGGTTAAAATAGGGTCTCTAATTGGGGGTTTCTATTGTTCTGGTATCTCAGGGGCTCTGCTAATGTAAAATAACACATAAAATCTGTTCCAACAAACGCCAAAATCTAATAATCACACCTTTCCTTCTGAGCCCCACTGTGTGCCCCTTCAGTAGTTTACGACCATAAGTGGGGTATTTCTGTATACACTACAGCTCATGTAACAAAGTACAGAGTTCCTTTTCTTATTTAACAACCTATTAAAAATAATAATTTTCTGGCCAAAGCAATGTTTTATTTTTTAATTTTACATTACTTGGGTCAAAGTTAGTTAATTTCCATGAAATACCTGTGGTGTTAAAATGTTCACTGCACCCCTTCTTTGAGGGGTATAGTTTGTTGTTGGGAGTTTACACTATTCTGGTATATCTGTAACTTTTCAAATGTGTCATTGCACGAGAAAACTATTCCATCAAAATCTGCCCTCCAAAAGCTGATTACTCTCCATCCCTTATCCACCCAGCTGTGGGCCCATGCAAATAACATCCACATATATCATCATATTGGAGAGAAACTGCATGACAAATTTTGAGATTTGTTTTTTCCTTTTATCCATTATAAATGTGTAAATTTAAGGGCCAAATTCCCCAAATTTATTTTTGTTTTAAATCCAGTGAGATCCTTAAAGGGTTAACAAGCATATCAAATGCTGTTTTGAATAGTTTGAGGGGTAAAGTTAGAAAAATGAGGTGCATTGTGGTGGGTTCTAATAAATAGAACTTTCAAAACCTGTAGAAAAATACATTTCTGTCCAAAATAATTTATTCTGAAATTTTCTTGAAAATGTGGAAAATTGCTGTAAGAATTATAAGCCTCCTAATTTACTTATAAAATAAAATAAAGAAAAGCAACATAAAGCAGACATTTGGTAATGTAAGTTAGTTACAAATTTCGATGGAAGGACTATCTGAAAAGCAAAACATTCAGAGTTCTGAAAAAATGTCACCAAATTTTCAGTTTTTTTCATGAATAAATACAGACTGTATCAACCAAAATGTCCCACTTGAGAAACAACATGTACTGAAAAAACAATCTCAAAATCTCTTGGGTAAGCATTAAGCATTTTAAAAATATTACAGCCTATAGTGACACATGGCAGATTTGAAAATTTTAGCTTGGTCCTCATGGTGAGCTTTGTCTATAAAGGGAACCTGTCACCAGGAGACCCATTTTTAGCACTCCCCTAGTCCCCACAGAGCATAGTGCGTACATTGCCAAAGTGTTTTTGTATAAAAAATAGGTTTTACAGAAAAAAAGATATCATAGTATCATAGTATATAAGGCTGGAAGGAGACGCAAGTCCATCAAGTCCAACCTTTAAGAATTAAATAAATGTTTTATCCTCATAACCCGTGATATTTTTTCTCTCCAGAAAGTCATCCAGGCGTCTCTTGAACATGTACATAGAGCCCGCCATAACAACCTCCTGCAGCAGAGAGTTCCACAGTCTCACTGCTCTTACAGTAAAGAACCTTTGTCTATGGTGATGGTAAAATCGCCTCTCCTCTAGGCGTAGAGGATGCCCCCTTGTCCTGGTCACAGGCCAAGGTATAAAAAGATCTTTGGAGAGATCCTTGTACTGTCCATTCAGGTATTTGTACATTGTAATGAGGTCTCCCCTCAGTCGTCTTTTTTCTAAACTGAAAAATCCCAAATTTTTTAATCTGTCAGTGTATTCTAGTTCCCCCATTCCCCTAATAATCCTGGTTGCTCTCCTCTGCACCCGTTCCAGCTCTACTATATCCTTTTTATACACTGGTGCCCAAAACTGTACACAATATTCCATGTGTGGTCTGACCAGGGATTTGTATAAGGGCAAAACTATGTCTTTATCATGAGAATCTATTCCTCTGTTGATACATCCCATTATTTTATTTGCTTTAGCAGCAGCCGCCTGGCTCTGGTCACTAAAATTAAGTTTACCATCCACCAATACCCCCAAGTCCTTTTCAGCTTCAGTTTTACTAAGTAATTGACCGTTTAGAACATAATTATACTTTTTGTTTCCATGGCCCAAGTGCATAACTTTACATTTATCTACATTAAACCTCATCAACCATTTCTCTGCCCATCCCTCAAGCTTCCACAAATCCCTCTGTAATGCTAAACTATCGACCTCAGTATTTATTACTTTACACAGCTTAGTATCATCTGCAAATATTGAAACTTGACTGTGTAAACCCACTACAAGGTCATTAATAAAAATATTAAAAAGAAGTGGCCCCAATATTGACCCATGTGGCACTCCACTGGTAACATCAACCCAATCTGAGAATGTGCCATTAATGACCACCCTCTGTTTTCTATCACTAAGCCAATTACATACCCAAATTCACAGATTTTCTCCTATTCCCAGCAGTCTCATTTTATATACCAACCTTTTATGTGGCACAGTGTCAAATGCCTTTGAAAAGTCCACATATACAACATCCACAGCGTCCACCAGATCCAGTCTTGAACTTACCTCCTCGTAGATACCAATCAGATTAGTCTGACAGGACCGATCTCTCATAAACCCATGCTGACGCTGGGTTATAAGGTTGTGCACAGTGAGATACTCCAGGATAGCATCTCTAATAAACCCCTCAAATATTTTCCCCACCACAGCAGTTAGACTCACGGGTCTGTAGTTTCCAGGATCGCTATTTGATCCTTTTTTGTATATTGGTACCACATTTGCTATGCGCCATTCCTGTGGAACATAACCAGTCCTCAGTTAATCTTCAAATATTAAAAATAACGGTTTGTCTATCACCGTACATGATTCATGCAGAACCCGGGGGTGTATGCCATCTGGCCTAGGTGATTTATCTATCTTAGTGGTTGCGAGGCGGCGCCGTACCTCTTCCTGGGTTAAACTGTTAACATTATAAAAAGAATTAACATTATTCCTCATTGTGTCTTCCACCAGGGGATTTTCCTGGGTAAAGACAGTTGAGAAGGCGACTCAGTAGATTGGCCCTTTCCTCATCTCCTTCCACCATGACCCCCATGTTATTTCTAAGGGGACCCACATTCTCTGTTTTTAGTTTCTTATCATTTATATACTTGAAAAATAATTTGGGATTATTTTTGCTCTCCCTGGCAATATTTCTCTCAGTCTTTATTTTTGCAGCCTTTATCTGCTTTTTACAGGATTTATTTTTCTCTCTATAATCCTGTAATGCCTCATCGCTACCTTCAAGTTTTAGCACCTTAAACGCTTTATCTTTCTCGCTTATTGCTTTCCTTACAAGACTAGTTAGCCACATAGGGTTTTTCTTGTTCCTTTTATGCTTTTTCCCATAAGGTATGTGTTTCTCACAGGACTTTTTCAGAATATATGAGAAAAAGTCCCATTTTGGGGGGGGGTCTTTTGTCTTTGAGAACATTATCCCAGTCTATGCCTTTAAGGTCTTCCCTTAGTTGCTGAAAATTTGCCCTCCTGAAGTTTAGAGTGTTGGTTGCCCCTTCACTAACGCTCTTAGTAAAGCGTAATACAAAATCAATGATATTATGATCACTATTCCCCAGGTTCCCCCCAACCTGTAGTTTTGATACCCTATCAGGTCTGTTGGTAAGGATAAGGTCCAGCATTGTACCTTTGTTATATTGTACCTTTCATTAACATCTGCTGTGTGACTAGGCAGTTGCCAAATGGGAGGGTCTGGAAAGGAGCAGTCCCCCCCCCACCCTTGGTGAACAGCTTCTCCCTGTGACCTTTTCAAATATATGAAAACACCCATCACTAGGTTTAGTGACGCTCCTCTACAGCCAATCCCGAGTGATGGGAGTTATTCATATATTTGAAAAGGTCACATGTTTCCCAAGGGTGGGGGGGGAACTGCACTCTGAGACACTTGCAAGTCCAACGCAAGTGCAATGCGTTTTTCACGCATCAATCACCATAGAAAAGATAGACCTCAGTCCTGAGACCATTTCACACGCATTTTCTGCGTGTGAAAACGCATTGAAATTGCATTGAAATTGCATCAAAAACGCATGTGAAAAACTGAGACACTGAACAAACTCTGACTGAAAACTGATTGCACTCTGATGCAAAATGTGCGTTTTTCACTGACCAAACCCTGATCGCACCCTGATCAAACTCTGACGTGATCTGCAACGCAAGTGTGGAAGGGGCCTCAAACTATTTAAAACGGCCTTTGGCAAGCTTGTTAACCCTTCAAAGATCTCACCAGAATTAAAACAAAATGGATGTTCTATTTTGAATTTGTAATTTTAGCCATAAAATGTATACAAATAGGGCAATACCTCCATGTGAAGTAAACTACATTAGTGGACTACTGCAGAGCACAGAACGGAAGGAGGGCCATTGAGCTCTTGGAACTATTGAGTCATTGAGCTCTTTAGATCAGGGTTCCCCAAACTGCGGCCCGCGGACCGTTTCGATCCGAACCCCGACACTCTGCGCGCCAGCGCCGGGCCCTCGCGGCCTGCAACAGTCGGGCAGGAGCCTCCGTCCGTCCGGACAGGAAGCTCCTGCCCGTCACTGTATAGTGCTCGGTGCGGCCGGAAACGGCCGCTCGAGCACTATAACTGGAGCGATGTGGCCGGAATACAACCCCGGCGCACATCGCTCCATGAACTAGGCTGCGCGGCCGCGCGATGACGTCATCGCGCGGCCGCGCACCCCTTCCTGCCCGGACGCGGCAAGAAGATAGAAGATTTAGGTGAGTACAGGGTTTTTATTTTTTTTATTAAAGGGCAGTAAAAAGATTGTGGCGACTGGGGGCTAGTATAGTTAGTTATGAGGGACAGCTTAGGAAATAATTAATTATAAGGGGTAGCTTAGGAAATAATTAATTATAAGGGGTAGCTTAGGAAATAATTAATTATAAGGGGCAGAATAGGAAATAATTAATTATGAGGGGCAGAATAGGAAATAATTAATTATGAGGGGTAGAATAGGAAATAATTAATTATGAGGGGTAGAATAGGAAATAATTCATTATGAGGGGCAGAATAAGAAATAATTCATTATAAGGGGCAGTTTAGGAAATAATTAATTATGAGGGGCAGAATAGGAAATAGTTCATTATGAGGGGTAGAATAGGAAATAATTAATTATGAGGGTAGAATAGGAAATAATTAATTATGAGGGGCAGCATAGGAAATAATTAATAATGAGGGGCAGAATAGGAAATAATTAATTATGAGGGGCAGTATAGGAATAATTAATTATGAGGGGTAGAATAGGAAATAATTCATTATGAGGGGCAGCATAGGAAATAATTCATTATAAGGGGCAGCATAGGGAATAATGGTGGGGGGCAGCATAGGAAATAATGGTGGGGGGCAGCATAGGAAATAATTAATTATGAGGGGCAGTATAGGAATAATTAATTATGAGGGGTAGAATAGGAAATAATTCATTATGAGGGGCAGCATAGGAAATAATTAATGGAGCGGGTATAGGAAATAATTAATTATGAGGGGCAGTTTAGTAATTAATGGTGGGGGAGGCATATTCAATAATTAATGGAGAGAGGGAGGTCCCAGTATATTAATTAATTAATTGGGCCAATATAGTTCACAAGGGGGTGCAGTACCGGTATATTAAATAATTAATTGAGGGGGGTGCCAGTGTATTATGGATGCGGTCACATGTACCGCTTTTTATTTTTAGACTTTAGTCCGGCCCTCCAACGGTCTGAGGGGGACAGTGAGCGGCCCCCTAAGTAAAAAGTTTGGGGACCCCTGCTTTAGATGATGCTTTCAGGTGGCATTACGCATTTAAAAAACTAGGTACCAGAACAGTGAATCCCCCCACAAATGATCCACTCAGAGAATGTATGAACAGTTATATTGAGACACAGATGTTTTATAGAAAGTATAAACACTGGCTGGTATAGGTGAAAATCTTTTTCCAAATAAACCTTCCTTTGGTCCCTAAATAGTTTATTATCCAGTTTCTCTAGAATGCAATAATATCCCACACTTGGTCACCAACTGCTGTAGGGGCACAATGGGGGCTTGGAAGGCAAGGAGCATCTACTGGATTTTGAAGGGTGGATTTCACTGGAACAGATTTCAGGTACTATGTTCCATTTTCTGAGCCCCTAAGATAGTAGGGCAGTAAAAACCTCCAAAGAGTGGACTCATTTTAAAAATAGGCCCCTCACGAATTGTGGTAACATTATATTTAAGGGCACAATACCTCATTGTTTCACCTTTATTGGCTTTTTTGGGGGTGGATGCAAAAAGAATCTATTCTGCAATAGATTTTTACCTTTTTTTTGCATTTTACACACCAAATAGCATAGCTATTACTTATGTTCTATGGATCAGTACAGTTACGACTATATTGTATTTATATAGTTTTTTTATGTTTTACTGGTTCTACATAGTGGCATAATGTTTTTATTTAGTTTATTGAGCTGTTTTAGGCCCCTTTCACACTTGCATTTTTCACGCGCGTTTTCTGCGCGTGCTTTTGACGCGCAGAATTTGCATTGCACTCTGACCCATTGTAACCAATGGGTCTTTTCAGACTTGCATTTTTTTTCACGCGCACACGCGCGGTTTTTTAACGCGCATTTAAATCTCGACATGCTCTACTTTTGCAAGTCACGCGTGTGAAAAACGCACCATACAAGTCTATGGAGATGCATCAAAAACGCATTACACTCTGAGACACTTGCAAGTGCAATGCAAGTGCAATGCGTTTTTCACGCATCAATTGCCATAGAAAAGATAGAACTCAGTCCTGAGTCCATTTCACGCGCATTTTCTGCCTGAGAGTTAGGCCCCTTTCACACTTGCGTTGCAGATCACGTCAGAGTTTGATCAGGGTGCGATCAGGGTTTGGTCAGTGAAAAACGCACATTTTGCATCAGAGTGCAATCAGTTTTCAGTCAGAGTTTGTTCAGTGTCTCAGTTTTTCACGCGCATTTTTGATGCAATTTCAATGCAATTTCAATGCGTTTTTCACACGCATTTTCAGGACTGAGCTCTATCTTTTCTATGGCAATTAATGCGTGAAAAACGCATTGCACTTGCATTGCACTTGTAAGTGTCTCAGAGTGCAATGCGTTTTTGATGCGTCTCCAAAGACTTGTATGGTGCGTTTTTCACGCGCGTGACTTGCAAAAGTAGAGCATGTCGAGATTTAAACGTGCGTTTTTTGTGCGTGAAAAGAAATGCAAGTCTGAAAAGACCCATTGGTTACAATGGGTCAGAGTGCAATGCAAGTTCTGCGCATCAAAAGCACGCGCAGAAAACGCGCGTGAAAAACGCAAGTGTGAAAGGGGCCTTAACCAGCAGAGCCCAATGAACGATATAGCGGTCACTGAGTGTGAATGGGTTAATGTTTTAATAGAAACACTGGCATAGAAGTTATATATACTGGTTATATTTTGTTGATGTATTTTCTAATGCTCTTTTATTTATAAAGAATCCTACATAGCTAGAGAAAAACAATGAGGAGTGCACAAGTTGTAATTGTGGAACTCACCTCACTTAAATATAGATACAATTTGTGTGAGCCCAAAGTGAATGGATGCTTCTCTCAGGCACAATGGAGAAATTGGGTTACACTGTATTAATACAAATGTCCTTGCCGCCATATTGAGCACCCTATTTCCTTCTTTGACTTGAGAAGTAGCACAGAGAGAATCATGAACAATGCAACAGTTATGTATTTAACAGGGTCCATCAAATTCTGGTATAGTATAGTGATAATAGTTGTTTGCGAAGAAATGTAAGTTATTGTAGCATAATATAGTTGTGGCCGTATGAACTGAGGAAATCTACTTACATAAAGTTGACACATCCTGTTCCAGCTGGTGGGGCAATCCATACAAAGCTGAGGTTTGTTGTTGGTAGGTGACTTACATGTGAAGCCACAACACTGCACATGAACTGTGTTCCAAACTGTTGGTCAGACATTATACCTAAAGAAATAAAACAGACGGTCAAGTCAACTTCAATATCTGCTTTAATTTGAATCCATTTGACTAATTAATGTATACAAAGTGTAAAGTACATATATACAATAAAAATTAAAAACTGACTACAATTTAGGGCCATTTCACTTGGTCAAGTCCACTAACTGAAATTTAGTCCATTTGACTGAAATCTACCATCAAAATCAAGCATGATATAACAAAGGTACTTACTCATTGATCTTGGCACTGTGACTTTGGTAATTATCTTATATATGTTATCCATGGCCTCCTTCCTTTTAAAGTCAACTTTTAAAATTATGCAAATGAGCCAGAATGCCTCTAGGGCATGACCAGAACACCCCTGTGCATCAGCTTCTCGGGCTATTACACTGAGGAGAGCACTTCCCCCCTCCCACTGTAGAAGATTATAGCAGGCAGAGGGAGAGGTAAGTGCTGAGGGAGCAAGGGGAAGGTAAGACAGTTTAACAGCCTGAAAAGCTGCAGCAGAGAGGGGCTCTGGTTACATAATTTTAAAAGTTGATTTATAGACAGTAAGAGGCAATGGATATCAAATATAAGAAGGCTGTGACACAAAAAAGAAGTATGGGGCATGGATTGACTGCCTGAGGTGTTAGCTCCGACACTGAATTAGATCTTTAGTGACTTTACACAGCAAAGACCCGCCAAAATGAGCATGTACCCTGTTTCTAAAGGTAGAAGCACTACTAAGAAAATGGGGAAGGAACAAAAACCCCATAAACTTATGGATTTCTACTATACCATACTCTGACTCCGGAACAGAAGCAAGATGGTGCAGAGCGCCCGCGCACGAGGTTGGTGAGAACGCAGCACCTCACTGAAGATGCAGATAGCCATATATCACAATCAAGGAGGAGATCCTGCTCTGCTCCAACATCACCAGCATCAGAACCCCACCTAGCAGGATATGCGGCCCCGAACGCTCAGGCAGACCGTGAAACGCAGTCACTGGAACTCCCAAGCACCACAACATGGCCGCCACTGTCTTTTCCTACAGGCCAAAGCCCTGCAAAACAACGACCTAGATTACTTTCTGTCCATGACGCCTCGGGGGAAAACACTCCACCCATAGGGAGCCCACCAATTATCCCACAGGATGCATTCGAATCCTTCCCTACCTCTGGCAAGGTAATTACAGAATGCTCAATGAAAACCATGCTATGTGCTCTGAGACTGTCTTTTCAAGGGGATATACACAAATTGGTAACACCCATTCAAGCTGATATATCCTCGCTGGGGAATAGAGTGCATCACATAGAAGATAAAATGGGATAAGTTGTGAAGTTTCATAATGAGCTTATTGATGACCATTACATTAGAGGAAGAGATTAAACAGATTCAATCCAAATTTGCTGATCTGGAGGACCGGTCAAGCCGGAACAATGTTAAGTTTAGGGGTATTCCGGAAATAATACCCCAAATCGAATTAACCTCCTACATACAGAAACTTATCAAAGCATCCAGATATCGCTATAGACAGGTCGCATAAATTCCCACGTCCCAAACATCTAGGTGAAGATATTCACGGCGAGATGTCCTAGGGCGGATTCACTTTTATACAGTCAAAGACCGACTGATGTATAGTGCCAGAAAAATGGGAACTCTCTCTGAACTTTTCCAAGACATATCCCTCTACTCTGATTTATCAGCTGCAACACTGAAACTCAGAAGACAACTCAGAGAAAGCCAGATTCCTTACAAGTGGGGATTCCCTACGAAGCTGTTAATTTCCAGAAACGGAATCATCTCTGTAGTAAAATCGACGGATGAAAGTATCATATTGCTTAAAAGATGGGGAATTTCCAATTCCGGAACATCCAATTAAATCTAAGAACCCTCCAACTGTCATATAGGAAGAGTGGCATAAAGTCGGGTCCAGAAACAAAGGTCGTACCTGAGACTGATACCTGGTTTCATCTTTTACACCTACTGGACTGGTAATGTCGTCCCTGAACTGTTTCATATACCCCCTTTTGAGCAGCTAACACGCTGCAGTGTTTTGTTCATGTGCAAGCACCTTTTATGCCTGCTAAGGTTTCCTACACTTTTTATGTTTTTTGTTAAGTTAGGCTCAAGGTACACAAGCATAGTTAAAGTTAAGCTGTTCTTTGTGTTTATTGATTTCTCTCCTCATAACAAGGCTTTTAACATGCATAGGGGTCAAGAACTAGAGCAAACACTGAATACGATATGGAGATAAAAATCATATCTATAAATGCCAAGGGCTTTAATAAACCCTTTAAGAGGGCACTGATTTGGAAGCAAGCACATACCCAGTCTGCCAATATCATGCATGCACAAATATTCCATAGCATTTCAAGAGGTTAAGGCAGGAGCGTTGCTAGGGTCGCAAAAGATCAGGGGCACTGGCCCCAATGCATATGTACCAAATTTTCAGTAGTGTATCTTGTACATAACCCACTTCACGTGTGGTTGTGCCAATAACAACTGTACCTAACAGCTACAGAAAACACAGGAGAAATCCCTACCTATTACATATATCACAAGGTGACGTGTAGTTGTTTCTCGATCTTCTTCATTAGCCCCGGCATCACCATGTCTCCTCTTCAGCCACTGGTCACCACTGTGGAGTTTACCAAACAGACATCTTATGTTCCTATGTTCCTTACTCCTCCCCTCTCCATATGAAGTCGTGCAGCCAAGGTGTTCTTTCCAGAAAGATCTTTTTTCCAGCGATGGCACGGTGGCGCAAAAATGCCCCCTGTAATGTCCTCATGGCGCCCTTTCAAGTCCTCATAGGCCCCTTTCATATCCTCATAGCCCCCTTTAATATCCTCATAGCCCCCTTTCAAGTCCTCATAGCTCCATTCTCCACAGTACCCTGTAATGTTGTCCACAGCCCCCCATTTCCTCATAGCCCCCATTAGCCCTCAGCTGCAGGTAACATGCCCCACAGCCCCCCCCCCCCATGTCCTCATAACCCCCTGTAGTAGTCCCCACAGTCTCCTTAATGTTATTCACAGCCTCCAAAAAGTTCCCCCCAGCCACCCCTTCCCCCTCTCCATGTCCTCATAGCCTCCAGCCACAAGTACAAATACACACAGAATTAAAAAGACAAAACATACTCACCCGTGTCTTCCCTCCGGCTTCTCGCAGGACTGCAGGACTGAGGCGGGGTGACGTAATCACCCAGCGTCTCCTGCTCCCGGCGCTGTAGTGATCTGCTTGCAGCAGGAGACGCTGTGAGATCGCGTCTCCTGCTCCCTGTAGTGGGGAACGGAGCCGGCGGCTCCGTTCACTACTACAGTGCTCATCGCTTCTACGTCCTGAGGATGTAGATAGCGATGAGAGTGGGGAAATCCCCCTGGACAGCTGACATTCGGGGCACAGGTCAAAAGATTCGGGGCACGGGCCCCGGATCTTTTGACCTAGCAACGCCCCTGGGTTAAGGTAATTCAAGACCCAATGGGGAGATATATTGTGTGTAAATTGTTTACTCTGGTCACTGTCTACGCACCTAATAGGCGGCAAAGTCACTTTTTTGCAAAATGAGGGCATAAGGTGTAAAGCATTGTTGACCACATTATAATCATTATAATGTTTAATTAATGCAATCTTATTGGTAGTAGGTGAAATGCATTGTGGGAGCTTCCACCATTTTGAGACTATACTTTGGGGAGATCAGACACCCTCCATCTTAGTCACTCTACCCGCCATATATTTACTTCTTTCATGCCTTGTGAACAGCATAGCTGGTAAGAGATGTAAAATAATGTTATAGTCTATGAACTCGGTTACTGTTAATGAACTGTAATGCTTTATAAGTAGACTGGCTGACATACCTTGTGTTGTATATACATGTGTCACGGGTGGTCCCGCGACCCATATCGCGGGTCGCGGGCTCACCCGTGCTCCCCGAGCCTCGCAGGTGCGGTGCCGTCGCAACTCACCTCTCCCCACTCCGGAATCGCTGCCAGGTTCCGGCCGCGTGCGTCCCCGCCTCCTAGGGCGCGCGCGCGGTATCTTCAGGAAATTTAAAGGGCCAGTGCACCGTTAATTCGTGCACTGGCTGATCACTTCCCTTTTAAAAACCCTGCACCTTCCTCACACTCTTGCCGGATCTTTGTGCCTCACAGCCTGAGAGAAAGCTATTCTACGATTTGCCTGCGATTCCTGCGTTCCTGTGTCTTCTGCGTTCCTGTGTCTCCTGGGTACCTGATTTCCTCCGTGTTCCAGTGTTACCTGACCTCCTCCGTGTTCCCGTGTGCCGGTGTTCCTCCGTGTTGCTGTCCTGTGTGTTGTGTTCCCGTACCCTTCTGCTTGGACCTCCTGTTGCTGACTCTGGACCGGATTCTGACGTTGCACCTCTGCCGCCTGCCCTGACCTTGTGCCTGGACTTCTATCACGAGATTGTCAGCCGTCTCTGTACTTCTACCTTGGCCGCCACTGCAGACAAGTCACGCCTGAGGAACGACCTGGTGGTACCACGCCGCAGCTTGTCTAACCCGCTTTGCGGCGGGCTCTGGTGAAAACCGGTTACCACTTAGACTCCGGTCCCAGGTAGTGGCTTGTGTCATCGTCTGCAGTGGTCCAGAGGATCCACACTTGCAAGCCTGATAGTAAGATCCGGCCATGGATCCCGCCGAGGTTCCGTCTCCCAGCAAGCCAGATCTTGCCACTATTGTGATCCACCAGTCTCGGCAGATTGCTGCTCAACGAGATCAACTGGAGCAAGTCACCGCCATGCTTCAGCAACTGTTAGCTAACCAGCAACAGCAACAGGTACCTGAGGCTGCTCTTGCGACCCCTACTGCTCCGACTAGTCTGCCTGCTCTTGAACCTAGAATGCGGTTGTCTATGCCTAGCAAGTACGACGGCGATCTCAAGATGTGCCGGAGTTTTATTACCCAGTGCTCCCTGCACATAGAACTTATGGCGACCCAATTCATCACGGAGCGATCTAAGATGGCATTTACTTGAACATGAATTTATCTGATTGCTTGTTCAAGTCCTTACACATTGCAATAGAAATGAAAAAATAAAGTTAAGGATTGCAGCCATTTTTTTGACTTAAGGCTCACCCACATTTTTTGTAATCTGACGTGTCACTTTATATGGTTATAACTTTTGGACACTCCAACTTATCAAAGTGATTTTAAGACAGTAATTTTGTCACATGTTGTACTTCACAACAGTGCTAAATTGGTTGATAAGTTTTGCATTTATTGATAAATAAAATTAAAAAATGGATACCATAAATTATTTCCTTTTCAGACAAATTGTTTTACCACCCTAATTAGTTACTAAGTAACATCTCCCATATGTCTGCTTTATGTTTTTATCATTTTTAAAAGGATATTTTTTAAATAAACTCCTAAGCGACATTTGACATAACAGTACGTCACATGTGGTCTGCAGGTCTATGAAGACGGCATACAAGGTGGGCGTTTGATGCATATTACAACTATATGTATACTCTTTTAATCCTTTGATCTCCACCCGCAAAGCTTCAGGTGGCAGTAAATAGCATGGGAGTCGCTGTATTGGCTTAAATCGTCGCCCCCTCATGGAGCAGTGATTTGTTACCATAACAGCCTTGGGTCAGATCCAAGGCTGTCTTGTTTTAGGCTATCTATTACAATTTGCACATTGTAAATAAATAGCAATTCAAATCACCCCCTTTACCTAGAACTGATATAAATAAACTGTAAAAATCATAAACATGTTAGATATCGCAACATCCCAAAATATCCAATCTATCAAAATATAATAATGGTTATTGCCAATGTTTAACCCCGTAAAATAGCGCCCAAAGAACACTTTTCTGCCATTCTGCAACATATTAAAAAATTCATTAAAGTCATTAACCCCTTACCGACATGTGACATAATGGTAAGTCAAACGCCAGGTGCCGGTGCATGGAGGGAGCTCACGGGCTGAGCCCTCTCCATAGTTGGTAATTCTTTTCTGCATACTGCAGCAAAGGCTTACCGGTAACACCCGCGATCAGTGCAAATGTGTTTTTTCACCAATTTCACTGCATTTGGAATTTTCCTGCTTCCCAGTACACACCATGGAATATTTAATACCGCCATTTTGATGTGCAATTTGTTACGCAGAAAACAAGCCATCACACAGCTCTGTACATGGAGAGTGAAAAATGAAAGCGCAAAAACAAAAAAGGGCTGCAGTGGGAAGGGGTTAAAGGCTGTATAATCGTTACAATGGTAGCATTGAAAACGTCATCAAAAGTCACAAAAATGACACCACACTCAGCTACGTAAACCAAAGTATAAAAAAGTGATTATTGCCAGAAAATGGCAAAATGAAGGGTTTTTTTGTACAGGAGGTTTTAATTTTAACATTAAAAAACCTATATAAATTTGGTATCCCTGTGATCATAACAACCCAAAGAATAAAGGAGACATGTCAATTGGGGTACACAGTGAAAGCCGTAAAATCCAAGCGCACAAGAAAATGGCGTAAATGCATTTTTTCACCAATTTCACTGCATTTGGAATTTTTTCCTGCTTCTCAGTACACAGAATGGACTATTAAATACTGTCATGCAGTGCAATTTGTTACACATCGAACAAGCCCTCACACAGCCCTTTACATGGAAAAATAAAAAAGTTATAGATATTTGAAGGTGGGGAGTGAAAAATGAAAAAGCAAAAACGAAAAAGGAGAGAAAATCTCCACCATATTCACCATATTTTTTTTTATAAATACATCTAGTAACTGTCATAGCAAAGGACCTAAATGAGGGGGCTTGGATGGGTTTGCGGACAATGTGTCCATGGTGGGTCCATTGGTAGCATTAAAATACTCTGAAAGGATGAGGGAATCCTTTTTTACTCTCCTCTTTTTTACTTTCTTAAGAATCCTTTGAAGTATGTCTTTCTGCCTCTTGTTTGGGGCATACTTGTACACAAGAGTATACATATGGTTGGCAATTGTACAAGTTACTGGTCATGTATGGCTAAATCAAGGCAGGAGCAAAAGCAATCAGTACCTCTAATCTCTTTTTGTTATAAAACGAAGTCAGAATTGTGGGAAAAGCGTTATGTCAGAAGGGAAAGGGTGGGCTTTGTCTTTATGTGTTTCCTGTGCACACACTATTGAGCAGTTCCTAATCTAAGTTTTATCCAGAAAAGGGAGAAGTTGGGCTATTGATGCCCTAAACATTTAAGGAGAGGATAGGGGCAGCTAGGGACCTGTCTTAACAGCTATTATTTATACAGATTGGAAGGACTCAGAAAGGGAGGAAAGGAGCCAGGGAGGGTCAAGTTCGAGTTATTAGTACAACATGAAAAAAAAAAACATAAACATAAAAGGTAAATTTGTTTGTTGGGAACTAATCATACTCTGAGGTGCAGGTGTAGTAGAAGAATGTGAGAAAAGTTCCTCATGTGCCATTTCAAGCTGCCTGTGTTGAAAGATATCTAAAGGATCCATTAGTGAGTATCCTTCTGTATTCTGGATCTCAACCAGGAGAAACTGCTTGAGATGAAGGATACCCACAGTTGTTAACAGTGAGAATCCAAGAATTCCTCTGTGGACCTCATAATATGTACCACTACTTGATCTTGTATTTCACATTTTATCTCCAATGGTACAGAAGTGTCTGAGTCTGAAGTGTTACACCTGAGAGCTTAACAAATAATTTTACAGATGTATATGGGGATGGTGGCGGCTGATCCCTTTGACATGGTAGAATACCTGGCAAGTACATCTCTTGATACATATTCCAGGAGCTTCTGTAGCATGGTATTCAGAATCCACCACCCACAGTATTCACAATCTACCATCTTTGCTTGCATTTTGTCAACTCTTTTTGCTAGACTGTGGGAGTCGACCAAGGAGTTGTGGGCAGACATGAAATCAGCTATTTTGTTTGGGAAAGTCTGTTCCCCTTATCATTTAGAAAGCTTTGCAGAGGAGCAACTAGATTTAACATATCAATAGTGACATTGCTGTGCAGGGTGTCAGCATATTTTTGAGCTTGTTTTCTGATACTCTGCAGTCACCCCTGATGTTTGCTGGTGTTTAGACTATGGATTCACAGCATGTAGCATTTGTTTTTCACACATTGCACTCTGACGTGATCTGCAACACAGGTATAGGGGAGGGGTCAGCTTGTGGAGGGGTTAAGGGTGTGTGCATACTTGGACCTTTCTCACTCTGATGTTATCTGCAATGCAGGTGTGAAAGAGGCCTTAGAAATCCGCAGAACAGTAATTATTGTGTTCATATTCTTTGGTGGTATTCAACCATTATAATACAAAGTTAGGGCTTCGGCCGTTCCAGAGAAATATTGCAGCTTAAGGCCCTTTTTCACCAAAAAAAAAAAACGTATGAAAACGGCCGTATGCTACCTTTACTATATTGTGTCATTTCAATGGGCAATGGACATAAATAGCACATCCTATTTTCTCCAGTATTTCCATTCCTTATGGACCATAAGGAAAGTCTATGGAAACATTTAATATATGTGCGGTTGTTCACCATATGCTGTCGTATATAGGTGCAGTATCCAGGAGATCAGAAACAGTGAAAGGTGCCCTCTGTTAGCCAGCCAATAGTCAGCCATCCATCATTTGCCAGCCCACCACTGCATCTATAGAATATTACTGGGATGATGGGCACCCTCCGTACAGGACACGGAGGTGCCGATCTTTGCTATCGCAGCCCTGAAGTCCAATGAAGGACCCCAGGGCTGCCAGCAGCAAATGCCTGTTAGATTGTGCTTTCAGCACGATCTAACATTGCTGCTGGCAGCCTATGCAAAATGCATAGGCTGAGTATGTAATATACTGTGTGGGAGATTTGGCCCAGTAGAGACCGTGGTAGCGGGGTGCTGTGATGCAGTTCAAGACAGTGACACCAAGATACAGTCCAAAACAGGTCTCGCCTGCGTTTATTGCAGCAGCAAAATAAAACAGCCTTTACATTCAGGCATTAAACAAACAAAATCCTACCCGTCAAGGTGTTAACTAAACACAGTTTCTCTAACTACCACTAGTACATAAAATAAGTCGTGCTCCAGGCACAGAGGTCAGGGCTGTGTGCTCTCCAACCTCCTTTCAGAGAGACAACACTCTCAGCTCTGCTCAGCCACTTTATGCAGACTGATTAGGCTGCTCCCATCACCTGTGTCCAAGGTGCTGGACGACACAACCTCAGCACTCAGGCCTTGCATAATAGGAAAACCTAGGGGAAACATACCGCCCATCCACAGTTAACCCCTTCAGTGTCTCACAACTGCAATAATTAGTATTGCAGGATATTACGCTTAACAAGTGATCATGTGAGCACATGTTCATGTCCCACCATGGACAAAATAAAACACTCAAAAAATGATGAAAAAAAGAATAAAAGTCCCCTGATGCCCCATCCCATGTAAAAATCAAATACAACATGTGAACAACAAGTGAAAATCCCTAAAAAACATTACATTGTCATTGAACCCTTATGCCATAAAAAAGGAAAAAAATCTCACAAAAATGTGGATATTTTCACATTTGCCCTTATAAAAACAGGATAAAAAGTGATCAAAAAGAAAGCCCTAAAACAGAGAACAAAAACAAAAAAAAGAAGATGTTATACCCATTAATAGATGGTGATGCAAAAACAGCAAATTTTTCATAAAATCACTTCTATATTCTGCTAAACTAGTCAACCATAAAAAAACCAACATAAATGGGTATCATTGGGTATAAATGGTGGTGATCTATAGCATACAGATAACATATTTTGTTTATGATACAGTGAACGGTTGGGAAAAAAAGCTAGGAATCCTAAACCAGAATTAATGATTTTTTAACCACCACCAAGAAAAAAATTGAATCCCCCTAAATGATGTACCTCAAAAGTGGATCTCATCTCATAAAAAATGATCTCACATATGTCTAAATTACATAAATATAAACATTTTATAGTTTACCAATACATATCAGCATGAAATTGTGTATCAAACTTTGCAGAGTTTTTCATCATTTAATACATTGAGGCTCATTTACTAAGAGTCCGAATCACGCACTTTCGTCGACGATTTCGACGATTTGCGCCGAATTGCCCAAGGATTTTGGCGCACGCGATCGGATTGTGTCGCATAGGCGCCAACTGTCACGTGACAGAAATCGGGGGGCGTAGCCGTCAGACAACCCGCCGGATTTGGAAGAAAAAACGAATTTAAAAAATTTGTGTTGCAAGATCAGCACTTACATGCACCGGAAAGAAGCAGGTTAACTCCGGCGGACCTTGGCGCAGCAGCGACACCTGGTGGATATCGGGCCCACGGACCTTAGTGAATCCTGGCAGACCCGAATCCTCATCGTAGAACGCGCCGCTGGATCGCGACTGGACCGGGTAAGTAAATGTGCCCCATTGTGACTGTTTTGGCAGAAATTAGTGTAATGTTTAAAAAAATTACAGCTTTTAAATTACACCTCCATTTTGCTTTAAATCCTGTAATACACATAGGGGCAGATTTGTCAAGTGTCTGAAAGTCAGAATTTTTCCAATTGGCCATGGCAACCAATCAGAGCCCCCCCTTTAAAATATTCATGAGCACTGGTAAAATCTGAGCTGTAATTGGTTGCCATGGGCAACTGGAAATATTCTGACTTTCAAATACTTGATAAATCTTCCCCATAGTGGCTTATTTACTAAGGGTCCGAGGCCGCACTTTCGTCAGTTTTTCCGTCATTTTTGGGTTTTGCATGGCTGTGACAGGTATTTATGCGACAGAAATGGGGGGGGGGGGGTTGTCGAACAATCCGACTGATTCGCACTGAGCGCAGGTTTTAACTTTCAAATTGTGTCGCAAGATCAAGCACTTACATGCACCGAGAAGGAGAAGGTGAACTCTGTCGGACCTCGGCGGGGAAGCGACACATGCAGGATATGGGTACACGGATCTTAGTGAATCGCGGCAGAGTGCATTCCTGTCGGACAAAGCACTTTTGGGTACGTTAATGTGCCCTATAGTGTTCTTTAGGCCTCTCAAAGTCACTCAAAGCTGAGCAGATTCCTCTAAATACAGGTTTTATATAAAAAAGCTTTTGTTTTTGTATAAAAATGAAAACAATTGCACCCAAAATTCTGAACCTCCTAACAACCTCGAAAAAAAGAGGATGCATTACTATACATAGTATTACTATAGTATATCATCCAAATTTTTCAACTACTTTGAAGTACAATGTTTGATGAGAAAAAAATTTCAAAATACAATGGATATGTTAAAGTGTTACAAATTTATAACCTCTTATAATGACACTGGGCAGATTTTGAAAAACCAGGCCTGGTCCTAAAGCCCTAAAATGGTCCAAATCCAGTCCACTGACCATAATGGGTCAATATGATCATGGCATGATAAGTAATGCCATGGCTAAGAAAGTCTGTAATGTATGTAACGTTATCTGTAATAAAATTATTGGATGTTAACATTTGAGCCTAATGTGACTAATATAGTTTATAACAAATAGCGCTCGGCGCTTACCATGCGCGCGGCTCTCATTCACTTCCTATGTAGCCGCGCGCACGGTAAGCGCCGAGCGCGTACCTGCCTCCGGCACCAGCTCACCCTGAGCTGGTGCCCGGTATTGCCATCGGAAACCTGCCACTACAAGTGGTAGGTTTCCTTTAATAGTTTAATGTAGGTTTTCTCTTATGCATAGAGTTTATTGAACAACTACAAGAACTTTTACATGCCTTACATATATCACTGTTATCTAAAATATGTAGAAAAGGGTGAAATAGGTGCAATGCTTAACATTTTATCTAGTTTGTTGTGTTCTCAGTTTGTCTTACAAAGAGGCTTCCTGAAAAGAAACTATTTCATGTCAATGGTGTTAAATGAACAAGTGTCATTTATGGTGCTCTTTGTTGACTAACATCTGGCTTCTTTTATGTATGTTCAATGGTTGAAAATCCTGTATGGTTTTCAGTGAATGACTCCTAAAATGTTTGTATCTTTAATCAGCCTCTCTTGCCTGTCTGACATGCTTTCAATACATCAATCACTGCACAATAGATTGTGGACTATGCCTGTGCTGCTGTCTAAGTATACTCTACATAGATACATATATGCATGGCTGTCAGTTTAGTCCTTCTAATTACTTGTGATTAACTGTGAATTGAAAAAGATCTTCTAAAATAATTTCAGTGACTTAAGTAGAAAGAAGGAGCACTGTTTGGGAATTGCAGTTCCATATGGAAAAAATGTTAACAAATGTTCCAGATGCTTAAGGTGTAACTATACTTTTAAAACATTGAATTAATAATACTGATGACAATAAGCTTTGTAATATAATTTATTAAATAAAAATGTCCCATTGTCCTTCTTTGTCTTATGTAAGCAGTTTCTGTAAATCAGCTTCTTGTCCCATATTAAACTGACTTCTTAGAGATAAGGGAACCAAAATGTTTCTAATAACTTAACTTTTAAAAGTTACTGGGTTGTTTTATATAGTTAGAGAACTGGATCATCAAGGAAAGGAAAATTATAAAGGTATGGAAAGAGTTAATCATTAGTCTCCATTTCTTATCCCTATGTTATGTATAGAACTACTGCAACAAAAAGATGAGCTGAAAAAAGGCACTCAATGACATAAAATAGAAATTTTTCCTAATATTACCTGCTCTTTTCGTTCCTGCAATAACATTTTTTTTGGTTAAAAGGTTTACTGACACTTTACAGCGTAACTGTAAAGCTATACTTATTTTACCAAATTATTATATGATTCCCCCTTTGAAAACAAACAGAATGATGCCTACTTTGTTCTGCTCCCCCTTTTCTTTCCAAAATTATGGCATTTTCTGTTCTGAAAGTGTTTGACAAAAATCTTTCTCACCAGAGGTGAAGTGGGTGGAGACTAATATCTGTCAGTCTATGCCCTCAAGCTGAGGCCAGTTAGCTTGCCTAGAGATCAATGATGCCTTGTGTTCTCGCTCATAGAACTTTAGCATTAAATCCATTTAGTTTCCCACAAGTAAATCCACTGAACTCTGCACAGTGCACATATAGGATGTATATGGAGACAGACTGGCAGTTCCCATCACATGGAGGAGCAGGGGGCATGTAATTAGTGGAAGAAATCCAAGTACACCAGTTACATGACATCTATAGACTGTGCTGTGTGAACACTAAGGGTTAATACATTATCTGTACAGAGCTGTTTGCAAATGACAAGGTGGGGGATGGGAGCAGAATGAGTGCAAATAGAGACAGAGAAAGCTCTGTAGAATCACAGACTGGGATGGAAGTGAGATCTTGTACCTCACTATTCTGTGCAGGAGACATCTGCATTTACACATCCAACTCTGCATCATACACCGATAGAGGTCTGTCACATGACATTCTCCCCTGTAAGCAGAGAGTATCAGCTCCTCCCCTCCCATGAAACTGTCTGATAAACATCAGATAAACAAATCTAAGGACTCCAGGGCTTATCAGCAGAGGGAGAGGGAGCAGCTACTGCAGCTCAGAGGTAATTTAATGGGGATAGCAAAGAAACTACAGGCGGTCCCCTCCTTAAGGACACCCGACTTACAGACAACCCATAGTTACAGACGGACCCTCTAACCTCTGGTGAAGCTCTCTGGATGCTTTATTATAGTCCCAGACTGCAATAATCAGCTGTAAGGAGTCTGTAATGAAGCTTTATTGATAATCCTTGGTCCCATTACAGCAAAAAATGTTTAAACTCCAATTGTCACTGGGGCCAATTTTTTTTTTGTCTGGATCTACAATTATAAAATATACAAATAAAACAGTCTGACCGGAGCTCCATGTGTGTCCTTTTATATATCCTTTGATAAATCGATGATTTCACTCCTTCCCAACTATGTTCCAAATTCTTCAGTACACTTCCACACAAACGGTATTTGGATGGGAATAGATCGCTATTCAGACAGTTTTAAGCTGCGTTTTCTTGCATCCTGTAGCCAAATAGTGTACAGCTACTATAGAAGAGATTAAGCAGTAGATAGGGTAGTATGTTCAAATATATGGAGTTTATTTTATTAAAACATACTCACAAAATAGAATAAAAACATGCGCAAATAAAATCCAACCTGGGTCGGGCGAACTAGCGAGTCTGGCGTCCACATGGTGGATTTTATATGCGCATGTTTTTATTCTATTTTGTGAGTATGTTTTAATAAAATAAACTCCATATATTTGAACATACTACCCTATCTGCTGCTTAATCTCTTCTATAGTAGCTGTACACTATTTGGCTACAGGATGCAAGAAAACGCAGCTTAAAACTGTCTGAATAGTGATCTATTCCCATCCAAATACCGTTTGTGTGGAAGTGTACTGAAGAATTTGGAACATAGTTGGGAAAGGAGTGAAATCATCGATTTATCAAAGGATATATAAAAGGACACACAAGGAGCTCCGGTCAGACTGTTTTATTTTAACTAATTGCTAGATGTGGGATCCATCTGTGACTGTTTGGCAGCTCCTATAGGGGATAGTGTGCATCACAAAAACACTTTCTCTTTTATAAAATATACAGTTTCGACTTACATACAAATTCAACTTAAGAACAAACCTCCGGACCCTATCTTGTACGTAACCTGGGGACTGCCTATACTGAATATAGGTAACAAAGATAATAGGCAAAGTTGTTTTACATCCCAAGAGCTATTGATTTGTGAAAAAAAACCTTTACATTTATTCTTTAAGCTAAATCTGTGCTTGTCAATAAATTTGAATATCAGCAGAAAGTAATTTTTTTCAGTAATCCAATTCAAAAATGACACTCATTGGGGCTTATTTACTAAGGGTCCTGCGGCCGCATTTCTGTTGGGTTTTCCAATGTTTTCGAGGATTGCACCGCTGAGACAGGGATTTAGAATGGGGGCGGGGAGTCTTAAGAATTGTGTCGCAAGACAATGCACTTACATACACCGGAAAGAAGAAGGTGAACTCTGGCGGAACTGAGTGGGGAGCAGCACATGCAAGATATTGGCCGCTCTAAGTGATTCGCAGCACAATGCATGATCGTCAGACATTCCGGATCGGGGATCACGACATGAACAGGAAAATAAATGTAATTATTATGATATTATGTAGAGTCATTACAAACAGAATGAACTATTTCAAGTGTGTATTTATGTTAATTTGATGATTATGGCTTACAGCTAAGGAAAACCCAACTCTAAAAATGATTTGAACACGGAAATAAAATGAAAAGTATGTACAGTAAATGGACTCAATACTTGGCCAGGTTCCTTTTGCATGAATGACTGCATCAAGGAGGCGTGGCATGGAGGCGATCAGCTGATGCCACTGCAGAGGTCTTATGGGAGCCCAGGTTGCTGTAATAGTAGTTTTCAACTCATCTCCTTTGTTGGGTCTGGTGACTTTCATCTTCCTTTTGACAATACTCCACAGATTCTCTATGGGGTAACGGTCAGGCGAGTTTGCTGGCAAATCACTGTGATACTATGGTTATTAAACCAGGTATTGGTACTTTTGGCAGAGTGGACAGGTGCCAATTCCTGATAAAAAAATGAAAATTCTACCTACAAAAAGCTTGTCACCAAAGCAAAGCATGAAGGGCTTTAAAATTTCCTGGTAGACAGCTGTGCTAACTTTAATAATAATAATTCCTTTATTTATATGGTGCACACAGATTATGCAGCACTACACATAGCTTGCCAAATCGGTCCCCATCCCCAATGGAGCTCACAATCTGATTAACCTACCAGTATGTTTTGAAGTGTGGGAGAAAAACAGAGGACCCAGCTGTAATGCTAACCACTAAGCCACCATGCTGCTTTGGTAAAACACAGTGGACCTACATCAGCAGATTGACCTAACCTTTACTGTGAAAACTTCCCACTAGACCTCAAGCCGCTTGAATTGTCTCTCTCTCCACTCTTCCCACACACTCTGGGACCTTGGTTTCCAAATGAGATTTACTTCCATCTGAAAACATCAACAACAAGCACTGACCAAAAGTCCAATTCTTTTTCCCCTTTACCCAGGTTAGATGCTTCTGGCGTTGTCTATTGGTCAGGAGTGGCTTATGTCGGTGTGGTGGGTCTAGAAGCACTGACTCCAGCAGCAGTCCACTCTTTGCGAATCTCCCCAAAATTTTGAACGGCTTTTTCTTAACAATCCTATCAAGGCTGTGGTTATAATGTTGTCTGTCTCTTACTCTGCTTGTGGAGTGTGTCAGTGACTGCTTTCTGGACATCTGTGAAGTAAACAGTCTTCCCCATGATTGTGTTGCATGCTGAACCACACTAAGGGACCTTTAAAAAAGCTTAGAAAGCCTTGTCAGGTATTTTCGGTTGATTATTCTAATATTCTGTAATAATGGGGGAAATTTATTACTATGTCGATCTTTAGACCAGTGCAGGGTAGAACTAGACAGTTCTCTGCTGTGCAAGATTTATCACTGTGTCTGATGCTGATGATAAATCTGGTGCAGTATAAGACAGGCAAGCTGTACTTTGCACCTCCTTTTAGTTGTTCTAGTTTGCCGCACAAAATATTAAATTTTCTGGTGCACTTGTTATTTCTGGTGTAGACACCCCCCCTTTTACTTAGGACACGCCCCTTTTTATTGTGCCTTATCATCACTGTATCAGCTTTTCAGCAACCACTAGATAAGGTCATAGCCTTAAGGTGCAATCACATGACTAGAAGATTCTCACTTAGTGATAAGTAATTTATACAAAACACAGCTCTTATACAGCTCCACTGTGTATATATATATATATATATATATATATATTTATATATATATATATATATATATTTGTTCCAAAGGTTGTGTGTGTTGATATAAAGACTTTAAAGGGCATGGGTTTCTTTAAAGCCGTAGGTCACTAAATGGCATTATAAATAACTTAACATAAACCACTGAATAGAATATTACAGATAACCATCTAGTTAATGCAAACCCACGAATCACATAGACTGTTGTTTGGCTGGCAAACAGAGACACCTTGAATCATTTCCTTCAGCTGCAAGGACTTAAATCCACGGCAATGTGCTCAGTCTGTGGGATCTGACCAGAACATGAGTCTATTTCCATGGACCAAGCTGATTCGTGTAGGTAGCCTTAGGATGCATTCACATGCTGCCATCAATTCCATTGCTATGGACCCAAAGAATCATAGTTATATATGATGCAAAAAGTGCCTGTTTCCCTCATGGAACAGCACCACAGTACAGCATGTTCTCAGTATGGTGCTGATATTCAGCAGGGAAGTAGGGCCTATTTCATCCTATATAATTATGATGTTTGGAATGCCGTCCCGAGAACAATTTTTGGTCCCTGCAATCTGGCTATCACACTGTCCACCATATTTATATTTTTATACTATTGTATCACTGCTACACATCGCTCCAGCCAGAGACAGTCAGCTCTGACTGTCTGGGAATCATCTACCAGGAACAGGGAGGCATGTGTGCGAGGCACAGACAGCACCACCACTCTGCCGATAACTGTAATTCGCAACATAGGCTGACTGTCCTTTCATGGCTGGAGCGGGAGCTCCCACATCGCTCCCAGTGCCAGAGCGACAGTCAGCTCAGTGTCCGGAGCAGCAGCGGTCATCATCTGGTGGGGCCTACCCGGGGAGCAAGATGGTGGGGGCCCCGGGCACACGTCCCAGGAGCCCCGCCGTTAATCCGGCCCTGCTCTTGCCCACAATTTAACTTCAAAAATACCAAATTTTCCAAATTGACAGTGGTTTAGCAACTTTTCGTATATCTCTGTCTTGCCCAAATAATTTTTCACAGTATCTTGCTGTCTGTGAAGGGGCTACTGTCATTTTCCTCACTCAAAAATACTTCAAATGTGCATGATGGACATATGTCTTTTTTCAACCATACTAACTATGTAACTATGTCTGAAACGCTCAGACAATTTTTATGAAATCCCTTATCCCAGGCCCAGATCTTCTGGGTTCTATTGTCCGTTTGCTGATCAGTTATGTGTATTGCTAATCAACACTAGAAACATACACAGATACAGTGCATGTGTAAAACAAAAATTTAAAAACCCTCTTGGGACCAAAATTGAGCACAGATATCAACTGGTAAATTATTTCATTAATGGGAGCTTGGTGTGAATGGATTCACATGCGGAAAAGGCAAAGATGTAAAATAGCCAAAATTTTAAAAAACCCACACACAGATTGGAGCACCTCAATTTTTTTGTGAATAGCTGGTCATTAATCACCAGTCAATATCAGTGGTAGCACGATAACACCAACCAATGTGTTATGTCCTCTTTTTAGAGGGATCAAATCTGTTTTCCTCTGAAAGAAGAATCTCCTCTTTCAAATGAATTGTTTAAAGTGAGTATTCCGAGCGTGATTTTTATATATAAAATTCAATCCTGACAGCACGTTAACAGGTAATATCTCCAGTTTCCTGGCACTTAGAATCACAATGTTAGAGTCATACGAAGGAGGATTGAAAATGAGATTCTCCTCTTTCATTTGAAAAAAGAAGTGAGATTATAGGTGCCACAGATACAAAGTTATAGACCTCTAAACTGTGCACCTCTCCTGCAGGGAGAATTTGGAGGATGCTGCACACAGGAGCTGCTGCACCTCACAGATAATGTAAATATTGACTTTATATGTTGCTAAATTTTTATATGAGATAACATCAACTAATGTTCAAGTTGTTAACCGTTACCTACCTAGAAAAATCTGAGAACACACTTGCTTTCTGATTCTCATACATAAATTTAGCAAAATGATGAACATTTGATCCTCTTTGCCTAACGTGGCTACATATTAACACCACGACTCAAAAAGTCATATGTAACACACAAAGCCAACACACATTCGAGAATAAAGTTTTTATTTCACACCATCCTTGCGCGGCTAATACAATGGTGCACATCTTAAAGTGTTTTTTGTTATTTCATTAGCTTGGTTTATGGATACAGGAGGTCCCCTACTGAAGAACACCTCATTTACAGACGATCCCTAGTTACAAACGGACCTCTGGTTTTTGGTAATTTACTGCACTTTAGTCTTAGGCTACAATAAACAGTTATCAAAGGTGTCTGCAGTTAAGCTTTATTGTTAATCCTGTTAATCCTGGTTCTTATGACAACCCAACATTTTTAAAATCCAATTGTCACTCAAGTTACAATAATAAAGTATACAGTTCTGACTTACATACAAATTCAACTTAAGAACAAACCTGTAGAAACTATCTTGTACGTAACCTGGGGACTGCCTGTAAATAGATTTTTATTTTGGTTACCGTTGAGTAAGAGAATGTACAATAATATATCTGAGTGAAGCTAAGTGCAATCTTCTGCAAAATTGTTTGGCTCAGCCTGTGGATTTAACGTCCCCTTTGCTACATACTTTGGTGAATATAAGCATGTGGGTTATGCATTAACTCCTCACATCTTACTGTTTTAAGGAAAATACGTTTTCTTTATGTAAGTAGTCTGGATTTGTAGTAATTTTAGTGGAAGTTTTGATTTTTCATGCAATTTTTCCATTTTATCACTGTTTGCTGCAAAGTTGCATGAAGGTGGTAGTGTGTATGAATAAAAAGTTATTTTTGTATACATGGTAGACTTTGTCAAAATAGGAGCTTTTTTACTTGTGCGTTATATATTTTTATTATTCTCAAAACTGCCATGGGCAGACAAGTCAAACACATATTCAAGCAAAATTGTGTCTTAAAAACTTCACTTTTATTGGTAAATAGTTTAAATAGATGTATTTATTTTAAACCAAAACCCCTGATGAAACCAGTTGTACTGTCGAAACATGTTGGGGGACTAATTCTTGTGTTGTTATTTTAACTAGCAGTGTTGAAGAGAACCCGTCATGCAAAATAACCCCCTAATCTAAATATATTTTCATAAACTGCCATTAGAGAGCATTGCCTCTATCCATTCATTGTGCCTTTACATGTCTGTAAACCTAAGCAATGAGGTCCTAAAGCTGTATGCAAATGACCTGTGAAATGTGCAATGAGTCATTAGCATATTCAAGCTGTCCACCTTATTCATGAGTGGGAGGTACAACCACACCCCCAGTGCTTGACTGACAGCCTCTACAATGATGTGATGTATAATGATGTGAGGTATAATGGTGTAATGTTTCCATGTGCTTGCTGCTGGCCACGCCCCCTGCAGCCTGTGTGTGTGTATAGGAGAGATACAACAGCTCCAGGCAGCCATGTTATAACAGAACATGTCAGGTACTTGTGTAGCTGATGTCTGTGTCTTAGGAGGATGCAGCATGTCAGAAGATGCAGCACACACTAGCAATGCTTTACTATACATTACACACAGACATGATCAGGGGGAGGAGAGGGGAGGGGTAACAGGGGTGACATCACTGCCTCTGACCATGTGACCAGCTTCATTTACATAATAAAGAAAATATGATTTTACAATGATTAATGTATGAATTGACTAGATAAAGGCTGTGATGGATCCTTGTGAGCTGCTCCAACAGGTAGTAGTGACAGGACTAGTGACATAGACCTGATGACAGGTGTCCTTTGATTCCACATTGAGCTAGATAATTTGATATTTTTTTATATACCGTTCTATAATGCAGGGTACACCAGATTCATGATTACTTGTGCCCGTTTTTCATGAATCTAACCCTAAACTGGCCCAACAGTGTGCACCACTTTTTTCTGGTCCATCTTAAACAAGGGGCTTGCGACACACTGCTGTCAGACTTACATATTAAATCAGGAGCACGGTCCAACGGAGCTCCAAAACGCCCCCTAATTTGTGTCTCATGATGTTTAGTGCAGCTGCGCCACAAAAGGGTCGCGTGTGAAACAATTCCGGTGCAGACACTTCTTGAATACCTGTGCAAGCAGTATACACTAGAAAGAATGTGCAAAGTAATCCAAAACTGACACTAAGCCCTTAGTAAATGTGCCCCATTGAAACGATCCATAACCTCTTAGTACATGTTTTTCAAGTATATGTGGCCACTTTAACCCCTTCACGACGTGGGGTCCCAATGCATGGAGAGGGCTCGTGGGCTAGCACCGATCGCTTTCCCGCAGATTGCCGCGGGCAATGCGGCCGGCAGCTTCAAAAGATAGTAGTATGTAGTATGGCAGTATATGATAGGATCGATCAGACAACCCAGGGTTAAAGTACCCTAGGGAGTCTGAAAAATAGTAAAAGTAAAAATAAAAAAATGATAATAAAAAAACCTAAAAATTCAAATCAACCCCCTTTCCCTAGAACTGATATAAATATTAATAAACAGTAAAAATGCCGCATCCGAAAATGCCCGATCTATCAAAATATAATAACAGTTTTTCACTGCGCTTAACCCCGTAACAGAAAAAAAAATCAATAAAAAGTGATCAAAGGGTCGCACAGTCCTAAAAATTATGTGGGAAATTTGAAAAGTTATAGATTTTTTAAGGTGGTGAATGAAAAATGGAAGTGAAAAAACTAAAAAGGGCCAGGTCTTTAAGGTTTTAAAGGTGTATAACTTTCTAGCTTTTTTAATATATATCCCTTATTGGGAATGAATCATATACATTATGAGCCCAGAGAAGGTATATCTATATACCTTGGAGTGTAGAACGGCACCTCGGTTTATATCTGTACTACAGGCAGGGGATTTTTTGCATACTAGAACATAGTTTGCTGTCCCATTGTCCCAGTGACAGTGGCTAATATTCTGTGTATTTAATCTTTTGACCAGACCTAGTTCACTTTTTAAGCGATATTGAACTACACAACTCTTACCAATGGGCTTTACACTGTGTTTCATTAATCAGTAACTCTCTTCCAGAGCACATAAGTTGTACTTACAGTAATACATTTATTTTAACTATTTAACAATAAAAGTGAAGTTTTAAGACACAATTTTACCCGTATATCAGCTTCATTTTTCTGCCTCTGGCAGTTTTCAGCATAATGATTTATTAATCTCTGCCGTGGCATTGGTCTGATTTATATTGTTTAAAATTATATATTTTTAACCACATTTGTGATTGCAATCAAATATTGCATGGTTTTTGTTTTAGCATTCTTGGAAGTGTAAATTTGTGCTGTGTATTGTGATATTTACACTCACCGGCCACTTTATTAGGTACACCTGTCCAACTGCTCGTTAACACTTAATTCCTGCAGTTCAAACCAAGCATCAGTATGGGGAAGAAAGGTGATTTGAGTGCCTTTGAACGTGGCATGGTTGTTGGTGCCAGAAGGGCTGGTCTGAGTATTTGAGAAACTGCTGATCTACAGGGATTTTCACGCACAACCATCTCTAGGGTTTACAGAGAATGGTCCGAAAAAGAAAAAACATCCAGTGAGCGGCAGTTCTGTGGGTGGAAATGCCTTGTTGATGAGAATGGGCAGATGAGAATGGGCAGACTGGTTCGAGCTGATAGAAAGGCAACAGTGACTCAAATCGCCACCCGTTACAACCAAGGTAGGCAGAAGAGCATCTCTGAACGCACAGTACGTCGAACTTTGAGGCAGATGGGCTACAGCAGCAGAAGACCACACCGGGTGCCACTCCTTTCAGCTAAGAACAGGAAACTGAGGCTACAATTTGCACAAGCTCATCGAAATTGGACAGTAGAAGATTGGAAAAACGTTGCCTGGTCTGATGAGTCTCGATTTCTGCTGCGACATTCGGATGGTAGGGTCAGAATTTGGCATCAACAACATGAAAGCATGGATCCATCCTGCCTTGTATCAACGGTTCAGGCTGGTGGTGGTGGTGTCATGGTGTGGGGAATATTTTCTTGGCACTCTTTGGGCCCCTTGGTACCAATTGAGCATCGTTGCAACACCACAGCCTACCTGAGTATTGTTGCTGACCATGTCCATCCCTTTATGACCACAATGTACCCAACATCTGATGGCTACTTTCAGCAGGATAATGCGCCATGTCATAAAGCTGGAATCATCTCAGACTGGTTTCTTGAACATGACAATGAGTTCACTGTACTCAAATGGCCTCCACAGTCACCGGATCTCAATGCAATAGAGCATCTTTGGGATGTGGTGGAACGGGAGATTCGCATCATGGATGTGCAGCCGACAAATCTGCAGCAACTGTGTGATGCCATCATGTCAATATGGACCAAAATCTCTGAGGAATGCTTCCAGCACCTTGTTGAATCTATGCCACGAAGAATTGAGGCAGTTCTGAAGGCAAAAGGGGGTCCAACCTGTTACTAGCATGGTGTACCTAATAAAGTGGCCGGTGAGTGTGCAAATCTTGTAAGAATACACTTATACTCTCTCACTGGCGCTGTCAAATCTATTTGCTAAAATACTCGGTGGTGCTGCAGCCTTTAAAGTACCTCCTACTCAATTAGCAATTAACCCCTTAACGCCAAAGCCACTTTTTACCTTCATGACACAAGTGATTTTGAAATACTTTTCTCGTGACAATTTGTACTTCATGTTAGTTGAAACATTTTGGTGGTATGTTTTGCATTTATTTATGAGAAAATCAGAAATTTGGTGAAAATTTGGAAAAACTCTCAATTTTCAAAATTCAAAATGTTCTACTTTTTCCATACATAGTAATAACAGCAAAAAAGCATAATAACTAACCTTCACCGAATGTCTACTTTATGTGGACATGGTTTGTTATGCATTCTCTTATTTTTGTAAGATGTTATGCGGCTTTGAACATTTTTCACCTTTTCATAAAAAACGCTAAATGACGCTATTGAGGTACCTGCTCAGGTTTCAAGTCACTTTGAGAGGCCTAAATAAAAGTAAAACCACATAAATTACCCCATTATAGAAACGTACGTAAAACAGCTTTTATGAAGTTTGCTAGCTCTTTAATTGTTTTACAGGGGTTAAAACAAAACCGGATGCAATTTTGAAATTAAAAATTTGGCTAAATGAATGTGTTTTTCATAAAATGTACAAGTTCTCAGTGGAATTGCTACTGGGAGCTACATAACCCTTGGGGAAGGAACAGTACCATGAGCGTGGCAGCAGGAATTGGTCTTTTGAAAAGTGATTCTTGGAGTTGTGCCCTATGGAATTATGCACAACCTCTTCAGGTTAGTAGTTATACTAATAAATCATTGCATTTCTTAAAGGGTATTACATTATAGGAGCACCCCTTCTCTTCACTATTGGTTTTCCAACATGCCTTTATATTTGCAGCTTTAGAAGGCTACCCAAGTGACCAGGTAACCGTATGTCGTGTCCACCAATGTAAGCAGTTAAAGGGGACCATGGAAAAAAGAGAGAATCAGTATTTACTACTTGCATCTTCTCAGTTTCTTATTCACATGGCTCAATTAAATTTGCTCCCTCTTTTTGTCCTGATCATCTTATAATTGGACATAGGATTGCCAAAAAACTGGTGTTAGGAGATTCCTGCTGGGTTTATATAGACCCAACACATCCCAGACAGTGACAATTCTCACTTTGTGTACTTTTCACCTGCAAGTAGGGCTGTAAAATAAGGCCCAAAAGGACTTTCATGAAATTTGAGGGACAACTAAAATGGTGTTGATTGTGGCATGTACCACATTGTTTGTTTTGCTTATGTTTACATCTTCTGTCTCCAAAAAAGTACAAGGGGAAAGACAGTAGCCACTCCAGTGTCAGCTTGATATGCTGGGGGAATTATGGAATGGGTTTTCAAGAAGTCATAAACCAGTTAAACTCCCCTGATTATTAACATTACTATACCCATGTGAATCCTGCCACACCGAGCTCTGATGAATGACATATCTTTATAATGGTCTAATGGTCTGTGCTATATTTTTGTTCCAGGAGGGTTTTAATTTTAGTTATACAAATGCAACATTTCCATGTGTGTTTTTAGTGTTATTCATATGGATTGTCTGAGAGTGTCAGGCATGTACCTATGATATCACTTTCAAGTACAAACAACATATAGAGACATACAGTGACAAAATATGGGTAAGGGAAAAGACAGTAGCCACTCCACTGTCAGCGAGATAACGGGAAAATTGCTTTGGCAAGACAGAGGGATTTAAGAAGTTGTTTGAAAAACTTTCAGTTTGGAAGGGATTGGTAATTTAGAAGATAAAGTGTAGGAGAGATTAATGGCGAGCTGTGGAGGATGGACTATAAATTTATGTATACAGCTTAACCTCTTCCTGCCAATGCTGTTCCCATTTTTCTCCCCTCATTTAAAAAGCCAGAACTTTTTTTATTTTATCTGTGCACAAAGCTTAAGGATGTCTTGTTTTCTGTGTAACAATATTGTTTCAGTTTTGGATATTCCATGCTGTGCATATTGTGGATATTCCATTTTGAAGCAAAATAAAATTCAAAAGCTGTGAAATTGACAAAAAAACTAATTTGCACCAGTTTCCTGCAGGCTTCATTTTTTTCCAGCTTTTATTGTATACTCTAAATGACACCTCCCCTTTATTATCTGGGATAGTACAATAGAGTGGCAAAATGGAGAAAAAGTGGCATTTTTATAATTTGAGCACTATTTTCTGCTAAAAGATCACCACCGAGAATAACAGTTTTTTTTTATATTAGTTCTATGGAAAGGGGATTGATTAGAATTTTTTTTAAATTAACCCTAGGGTGTCTGATAGTTGTTACCATATATGTACAACACACCGGCATATTGTAAAAGGTCAGCAAAAATGATAATTTGATTAAAAGAATCATGAGTGAATGTTGTATATACAGGCTGTCCCTGGCTTATGTTCAGATAACTTACAGCTTATGATTGCAGCCTGGAACTAAAGTAAAGCATACAGAGAGCTTCACCAGTGGTCACAGTAAGCAGAGAGGTCCATCTGTAGGAGTCATTTTTAAGTTGGATGTCCGGCAATATATAAAGAATGGCATTTGTCACACAGATATCAATAACCCCAGTAGTGTCAATTGTAGAATACTTTCACATCAGAAAACTGGCCAACCTACCTTTTTGGAAAACTACTGTTTTTGAGATAATTACACAAAACTTTTTGAACTATGGAGAAAAAAAAATTATAGAAAAGTGAAACAAAAACAAAGCTCTTGTGAATGTTGCTTTTCTTAGCATGGTTCTATTAAAAAGTATGAATTAATTCTGTGTGCAAATAGAAATGTGGTTCATGAGCCATAAAGGAAACATAATATCATTCCTTATAACTTTGAAATGCTACAAACGAATCTAAGTGGAGGGCAAAAATTGCCCTCAAAGTCATCACTGTAATTATCATTGTGGCTTCAACTCTCACACACTCAGTACAATGAATGAACAAACCTTGCTCCAAGCGAAATTCTATATTAAGACACAAGAAATTATTGGCAAGAATGAAAGAATATAAAAATTTATTTAAACAGTATGTCGTTTTCATTTAACTCTTCAAATAGAAAACATGAGTTAAGGTATAATTTTAGAAAACTTCATGTAATTCATTTTTATTATGTATATTTTTTAACCTCATTTTTAATCCCAGTGGGGTACATAAACATACAATCCTTTAGTATAGTAGAGTATTTATGTACTGCTTCAGTGTTACATGCGTCAGCCCATTGGGGGTTGGGCTAATAATAGGTTTTCATGGCAGACCGCCAGCAGGTGTACCTCCCATGCAACCTCTAAATTACATGTCAGTAAATAAAGGCAGTATCTTTAAAATGAATATATTTTGAGGTCAATTCCTCTTTGGCTACTGTGAAATCCACCTACCTTTCCTTAATATATTTTTTGGTCAGTCCAATATGTTTAACAGAGAGACTCTGGGGTTCTCTCTGGGATCCAAGACTAATGGGCCCCTACTCATTTTCCATGCTCTCACTAGCTTCTGCCATCCTTGTAGACATGGCATTTTGCACTGGGATGTAAAAAAAGCACCAGGCCAGTATAATTACCATCAAAAACTAACCAGCACTCCATCCATCCCCAGCAATGTTAGCATTAGATCTAGAAAAAGGCATTTGATAGCCTTAGCTGGGGTTGGCTAAATGTGGTGTTGGATCAAATGGGATTCTCTGGAACACTACAGGACCTTTCTAGATATCCTATACGCAAACTCCAGGGTGAAGATCAACCTACCTGGATTAATTTCCTTACCCTTCCAACTAAGCCGGGGAATGAGCCAGGGGTGCCATATGTCACCTTTACTATTTAATCTAGCGATGGAACCACTGTCTCATCTCCCTGGCCGCTCCCAAGACTTCGAGGGTATAGCTGTGGGAAGACGCCACTAATGGGCTGCTTTTTTCACTGACGATCTGCTGCTGTTCCTAGCTAACCCCATCCAAGACTTAACACCGGTTTTCAGACTGTTGGAGGACTTTGGTAGTCATTCCGGACTGACAGTTAATATTGACAAATGTGAGCTACTTGACCTGTCCCCCCCGCCAATGGACTGAACTCTGGCCCCACACAGCTCTTCCTGTCACAGTAACCCGGGCCTCCATAAAATACCTTGGAATACATGTAGGTAGAATGCCAGAATCTCTTTACCAATTTAAATACCCCCCTCTTATCAGCAAAATTGTAGCCAAACTAAAATAATGGGAGACACTACCCTTTTCAGTCTTGGCCGAAGGGCATCTAATAAAAATGATGTCTTTCTCCTATATCCCATGCAAACTATTCCTCTGTTACTCTGACATGTTGATATCAACCTGCTCCATTCTGCCTTCACTTCCTTCATTTGGTCTGCTAAACGCCTCAGAATAACCTTCCAGATGTGCGCAAGTACAACCTGGCCTGCCTTCTCAGGCTTGTGCTGGATTGGATCGGAGAAAAATCCCTCTACTCCAACACAGAACTGGAAGAGGACCTGGCAAGACCAACCACCCTGACCGCCCTGCTACATACCCGCCTTGCACCTATTCACAAATTGCTTAGAAGTAGTCTGCCCTTGACCGACACTCTAGCCGCATGGAAAGCCTGCAGGAAACTGCTGCACCTCCCTTTCCTAGCAAGTAAACACCTGCCCCTATGGGATCATCTAGAATTCCCGCAAGGAAGGGACAATGTATTATTTAGTCACTGGAAGACTAAAGTGATTAGAGTAGCTGGCGACCTATTTCACCCCGAAACCCCAAGACTATTAACATTTCAAGAGCTGGCAGCTAAATATGATCTAACCTCAGGACTCTTCATAGCATATGAACAGGTAAAAAATGTCTTCCTAGATAGACTTAAAGACTGGACAAAGGAACACAGATAAAACTACCTAGATGACTTAGCTAAATCTCCAAGGGCAGTATGCTCTATTTCCTCCTCATACCCCAAATTATGTAATGGTCTAACAGGACAATAAGATAGATACAACCAACCGCCCTCCAGTTCTCAGACATTTTTACCCTAGTGTCAAGATATGTTCTCCTGGAAAGCAAAGAAATTAGATTAAAACAAGACTGTATGGGGGGGGGATTTTTTTAAGAAATGGAAAAGTTTTATCAATAGTTTCTTTACTGATCCTGCAATTAAATAACTGGTCATTTAATATCGCTCAATATGGTACCTGGAGTCTGATATTCGAGGCCAGCTGGGGCAACTAAAACTTCTGGCTAGTATACCAGAAACTGGCTGAATGCGGGGGAGAAAAATTAACACATCAGATGGGACTTGGAGTGTGTCTGCTAGGGAGGGAGGGGAAAAAGGGAGGGGAGAAAACTCTTTTTATGGTACAGTTGTGTATTGTGTTTGTGCACAGTTGTGTATTGTGTTTGTGCTTAATTCTTGTGTAATGTACTATAACCGAGCCGGCGTGCTCGCCTTCATGTAATGCCCATACTGGGTATACTGGCACTGTGTAACCTGATTTTGTTCAGAAAATTGAATTTGTTCAGAAAATTGCATCTTCCCCTTACAATTGCGATGCCAGTGCACCTTTTCTCTCACCCTAGTGCAGACATAGACAAAGTAGCAAGTAGTAAATCTGATGGCAGTAGCAAATTGCCACTACTGAAAAAAATTTATATTTTTTTCAATTATCTGTTTTCCAAAATGGAACAAAGGAAAATAAAAGTGTTGTATGCAATCCACAATGAAAGCCATAAACGATAAATATGTCTCAACAAATAAAATCTATGCAGCTCAGTTTAAAAGACAAATAAAAAAAAAACTGTGGAAGCAGTGAAACAAAAAAAAAAACATTGCATATTAAGTATTGTCATAAAGACCCATCAACTAAAGGAGAACATTTCTACACCCGAACTGCAAAGTTTGAGTCTACACTGACCTTGGCGGTTTCCATTTCTCGGACCCGAACCCAGACATCTGTGAGAAATTCAGGTTCAGGTTGAAACTGAAAAACTGGTTGAAGGAAGCCCCTAGCAACCAAACATGCCCATATTGGGCAAGGCTGTGATTGGTCATGGAGGACTCAGTGTCATGTCCTTACAGAGAGGGACACAGGGGACAAAGAACGATTTAATAATTGCCCTTTCCAGAGCAGCTAGAAATAAAATAATTGGCCTTTTCAGGGCAATGTGAAGCACTGCCTCTGTATACTGATACTGAACTATAGTGCCAGTGACTCTATTCAACAGTATCATACTAATGTCAATCCTGCAGTAACTGCATGTCTAATGTCAAGCAATCTCATACTACAGTGACTACATGTCCAATGTAAAAGGGTCTAATCCTGCATTCACTCCATTTCTAATCTCAAATGGTGTAATCCTGTAGTCACTGAATGAATAATGTCAAACAGTCTCATACCGCTGTTACTGCATCTCTATATTTATACAGTGTAATGGGTCAGTTACTGCATTTCTATATTAAGATGGTGTTACACAGTAACTGTAAAGTGTCTCCTGGTACTGACCTATGGGTCCTCCCTGTTCCAATTGGACACATGTCCAGAGCTTGACCTCTAAGTCTTGGTGGTGCTGGCCTGGCCTGTGGGAATTGTTCTATGAGAGTGTGTGTGGGAGTGTGTGTGGCATCACCAACAAGAAGATCTGCCTATCCACATGGACATCCTTAGAGTTCATTAAAACACCAGTTTTGAAATTATTATATTATTTTATTTTATTACATTTTTTTAATTTTTTTGTTGTTATTATTTTAAGTACTTTGCCTAGTCCATTTTTGTCAGGGCAATTGTCCTGTTATCACCCCCATTTTGCAGCCCTCTACCCCTTGCTACCCCAGTTTTATGGCCATATTTTGGTATTAAAGTTTGTATTCTCATTTATTCAATGGGGTTTAGTCAAGTTTGGGTACTTTTTCTTGAAGTTCAGCCGAAGTCACTGAACCCAATCATGACTACTTACAGCTCAGCCTTCTTATTTCATCTTTTTTGCGTCTATTTTTTCTTCATGGTGGTTTGCAGCACGGCACACTACTGGTATTCCATTACAATTTTGTGTTGTTGTTTAGCTTCATTCTGTGTTGAGATTTGTGTATATATAGATATAAATGGAAATTTAGTCTTGAAATGAAGATTTTTTAAAGCTGTTAGTAATCATGAACAGCTTGATCCCAGGTAGGGCAACTTCTAGGTCAAACCTACTGTCTCTGATGTTCACAGCCTGGTGCACATGCCCAAACCTATCCTGTCAAATTACACTACTAGGAATACCTAGAGATTTGATTCCTTGCATATTGGACTTCTTGTCAAAAGGGAATGATTGTAACTGAAAGCATTTAAGAAATCTTTATGTATCTTCCATTAATAACAGTAAGATTAGTTACTGTGAGCTTCCAGAAGTTTGATGACCATGTGCTGAGTGTTTAAATTACATTCATGCAGTAATCATGTTTATGACAGTACAGCAATTTACAAGAGGAAAGACTTTAGAGGAAAAAATTAAATCTTTCATGATTACATATCTTGTCTGACTCGCAGCAAGCAAAGACCTCAAACCTCATAAATATAAAGAAGGCAATGAGACAACCATCCAGAAGCAATGTAAATCACATTCGCTTGTGCCTCATTTGTCAAATGCTTTGACACGGGCCACAGTTCTTACTTGACATAATGGAGGGATGGGAAGCAGAGGTAGAAGAAGATTAAATTCCTTAACTGAGATTTACAGAGCAATTTTCATAAAACTGCTAGCAGTCCTTATAATGAAGGTTATCAGTCCTCTTTTTTTCGTATTAAAAAAATTTGCTTAAAAATGGCTCTACGTTCTATTCCTTACATTCAAGCAAGTTAATATACTTGTTGTTAACATGACTGGCTAATATCATGCATCATATCTGTAATGAGTAAATATATAGTTTCTAATGTTCCATATTTTTGAGGCTAAAAGATGCACCTTATTCTAAGACTAATAAAAATTGATAATATTTGAAGCTTCCCTGTGATTTAGTCTAAAGCCTTTCTTGGTATTCTAAGGTCAAAAAGGGAGTTTGTCTGCTACACAAAATACACACAGCCCTCCTACACACATAGTTGTAAGTCATATACATACACATACAGATTTATACACAAACATTGCTTTTACGCAGAATTGTACCACATAATGCACACACACACACTGCTACACATATACATCTCTATACATACCCCACAAGGTAGACAAAACCATATGACAGTTTCAGCAACAGTGATATTGAAGATTATATTGTCAATATGTAGGCAGGTTCACTGCTCATTCACCCAACATTACATGCCACAGATTTTCCATCAGGAAAATGAAATTGGGAGTATCTTTTTTCATTTCATGATCCTAGTTGACTTTGTTTGGAATATGACTCTGTTTGGAATACCTGTCAAAATATGTATATGAGAGTTTTAACTAAATTGATAGATCACTGGAAAGTGATCTGACAGTAGAGAGCCTAGTTAGTTTATAAGCTACTAAACCTGAATTGAAAGTAAGCTAATTAGGATCTTCACTGCCAAATAGATGGTCCTGGGCTTAGACAGGCACCGTGGCCCCACACTGGTTGGGAACATTAGGGGCTAGAGGTGAAAGTACTCAAGAATAAGGGAACAGTGCTTATAAAAGAATGCAAAGAGTTGGGATTGGTGAAGGTGGGGAAAGGTCCCTTTTTAACCCCCCTATCACTGACGCTTGTTTTCAGCTTCATAACAAGACTCTATTTTTAGAATCTGACATATCACGATAATTGGTTATTACTTTAAAATGATTTAATATTTCCTGGTATTTTTTTAATTTTAATTTTTTTAATTGTACACATTGTACTTCCTGTTAGTCGAAAAATGTTAGCGAAATTTTAGGGCAGTCATTAATGAAAAAAACCAAGCACTTTAAATATATGGTGGTTTCGGCAATTATTTTCAGGCCAAAATACCATAATCGGTGATCAGGTTCATAAAAAGGCACAACAAAGTCTATCAGCCCATATTTAAACCCACTGATGCTATTTAATGCCCGAACCAGATATACAAGCAGTTCCACTGCCAGGGCAATTAGAAACAGGGATAGGTAGCAGCCCTTACAATTCCACCTACTGAATGCAAAAGGGTCAAACAAAAAGCCTTTGACCCGGATACTTGCCATATAAAGGATATTAATATAGGAGTTTTACCCACTGCAAATAATGTGGGCAAAATTCCATCCGTGTCTTGACCACGCTAAAAAACTCTCACTAGATGCTGTCAAAAGCTTTGGCAGCGTTGAGTAAAAGGATGTCTCTACACTCTACACCCTCAGGGGATAATTATAAATAAATTAAGAGATGGCGAATATTTATGACAGTGGATTTGTCAGACATAAAACCCATTGGGCTAGCATAATCTAACTTGATGGAAAACACCTTAGTGGAAATTTTAATATCAGTACATAAAAGAGGTAGTAAGACTCCAGCTGTTGGGAATCCTTTGCCTGGTTTGGGGAGTAAGACTACAATAGCTTCCTGTATAGTGTCAGAGAGATTACCCATAGCATGCACATAAGTAAGAAGCTCAAGTAGCTCAGGTAAGAATATCTCTTGGTATCTTTTAAACAGCTCACCAGGAAGGCCATCAACACCTGGGGCTTTATTACTCTGGAAACTACAAAATGCCTATTCTAGTTCTTCCAAGAACAGGGGCCTATCCAACTCCTCCCTGTGTCCTGCCATCAGAAAAAGTAAAGGAATATTGGCTATGGTTACTTTAGATTGAGAGGTGTCTGCATAGAATTGTTGCATAACATTCATTATATCCACATTGGCATTTACCACTGTCCCAATTGAGTGAGATAATATGTAAGGATCTTTCCTGCGCCTTAAAAATCATAGCCAATAAATACTTCTGCTGAACAAAGTACTGTTTAGCCTCCGCTGTCTGTGTAAGTGGAGCCTTAAAGGGGTTTGCGAATGAAGGAAAGTTCTCAAATTTTAAGCTCCTAGTAATGTTTACACAAAAAGATAATTTTTAACCCCCATACTTTACAATTTTACACAGTTGATGTTTTAGCTACTATAACCCAGTGATGGTATTGTAAAATTCCAGAGTGTGGGTGGGGAATCTCTAGGCAGACACTTCATATTTCCTCTGTGCTATGAAATGCTGTGTGCTGACCAGGGCCGGCTCCAAGTTTAAGTAGGCCCCTGGGCAACAGAGCCTCAGTGGGCCCCTTTGCTATAGCTCCAAAATTTTGTGGCAGATAAAGTGCCCTACGGCCTCACTTTTGCCCCCTCTCCTAGCCCCACAATGTGTTTTACATGAAACCATGTGTTTGGCTGCTTTGAAAGCCTTTTTTTTCATTGCTGGATGCATAAGCAGCTGTGTTAACACTTTCACGTTTGCATATATTTCTAACAATAAAAGAATACGCTTTCAAAGCATCCATACACATGGTAACCTTAAAAACACATGCGTTCTTACCCATACGTCCAAACACATGCCCAAAACACTGTGGGACACATTAATCAAAAGTAGTGCAGCCTGGACTATGTGCAGTTTTCACACTAGTCCAGTAGATTCATCAAAACTGGGGCACGTTCTTCATGAATCTGACGCCCCCTGCACTGCTCGATAGGGGCCAACAACTTTTTTTATGCACCTTTAACATAGAGGGTGTGACATAATTCGGTCGAGACGCAGTAATAAATATGGAGCACGGTCCGACTCTGCACCAGAACACCCTTTGTGCAGGATTTTGTGGTGCGGCGGACACAGCTGCCATGACACAATAATGGCGCAGACACTTGCCCAGGTATGCCCTGGCACCAGCCCTGGTGCTGACAATGTGCTTAGATTTTCATGGAACAGGGTTTTTCTGTACTTGTATTTAGCTGCTGAATATTCTACAAGCATCTGACAGATAGAAAAAGAGAGTTGAAACTGATTGACGATGAGAGATGATGAGATCCATTAGATGGATAAAAAACACAATGACACTCTCAGCTCCGCTATCTCACCTACATAGCCAGCTCTTCTATTTGTCTCCCTCCCCTTGAAAAAGACATTATCTTGCTGGTAGCTAGTAGAGTAAGTCTCTACCCACTGCTGCTTGCTGACTGAAAAGTGCCTGTGTCTGAGCTGGTCTTGTAATATAGGTGGGATGGGCAGAAAGTTGAGAGCACTGCAGCTTTCAGAGAAGAGAAGCTATTTATGAGAAGAATCTTACCACTGTCAGAAAGTTTACAGACAGATCCAGGGGCAACCAAATTGTAAACATCAGAACTGATAGAGACAGATTGGAATTGTATCTGTGAAATTCTGTACTTTTGTTAATAACAAAATAACACTTTTTGTTCGAAAAAATCATGTCTTTGTGGGAAAACCCCTAAGGGTGAGGGGGGCCCCATGCAAAAATGTGCTATGGAGCCCTGCCTCTCCTAGTTACGCCACTGTGTATGAGTGATCCTGCTCAGGTTGATTAGTCCTGTATGGATCATTCAAGAAACTCTGTGTAATGTGTTTATGAACGGCAGGCTGAATGAAATCCAGCTTTTCCAACTGAACAATTGATTGTTGTAAAGTTTGTTCAGCAGAAGTACTCAACTCAGGGATTAAACAAGATATCTTTCTACATCAGTGTAGCTACAGCATTCTCAGGGTATGTTTGGTTCATAATGCATAAATTCAAATGGTAGATTTCCTTTAACACCTTAAGGACACAGCCTTAAATGGCCTTCAGGACACCAGCCTATTTTTCAGACCTGACATGTATCATTTTGTTTGATAATAACTTCAGAACACATTAACTTATCTATGTTATTTTGAGAATGTTTTTCATGACACACTGTGCTTTATGTCAGTGGTAAATGTTAGTTGATATGATTCATGTTTTTTATTAAAAAAGGGGAAATGTAGCAAAAAATTTAAAAAATCAGCAATTTTCCTAATTTAACATGTTTATTTTTTCAGACATAGAATCTTACCATCCAAATTACTTAATAAATAGCATTTACTATAGCTCTGCCTTATATTGTAATAACTTTGTAAACATTCTTAAATTTTTCTAGGATGTTAGCAGACTTACAATAGTAACAGCAATTTATAGGAAAATTTGGAAACCGTGTTAATGGATTATTGCAATTAAGAAAGAGCTTTTTAAAAGACTTTGCAATAAAAAAAACCATCACAAATGACTTCATTTTCAGAAATGCCCCATCCAGCTTTTCAAAACCACTTTTAGAAAGTTTTTTTAACCCTTTCGGTGTTTCGCAGGAATTAAAAAGAAATAGAAGTAAAATTTTGAAAAAATTTTCTTTCCACTAATATATTCATTTAGGCCTAAAATTTACAAGTTTACAATGGGTTGTAGGAAAAACACACACCCCATTTTATTGCACAATTCCTCCCAAGCATGGAAATGCCCCACATGTGGGTGTAAACTGCTTTTAGGGCAGGGCGCAGAACAGAGCGAGCACCATTTGGTTATGAGTGGGTAGATTTTCCTGAAACTGTTTTAGGCCACCATCATTCATTTACAAATACTCTGGAGAATGGGAACATTTAAAAACACCAACAAGTGACCCCATTTTGGAAACTACACCTCTGAAGGAATTTATTAAGGAGTATAATGACCTTTTCTATACCCCACATGTGGGTGTAAACTGCTTTTAGGGCATATAGAAGGCACGGAACAGAGCGCCAACGAGCACCATTTGGCTATGAGTGAGTACATTTTCCTGAAAGTTTTATGTCACACCTTTCATTTACAAAGACTTTGGGGAATGGAAACAGTTAAAAAACCCAGCAAGTGACTCCATTATGGAAACAAAACCCTTAAAGGTTTCCAGGATAAAGCAATAGTGGCTTATAGGCCCCATTCCACACTTATAGTAGATTTGAGCTAACAGAATAATGTAACACCACCATAAGTGAACCTTATTGAAAACGACACCCAGAAAGCAGAATTTATTCATCTATAATGAAAGTTTTTGGGGCTAGTAAAATTAAATCCAGGCAAAATCTATTTGCATATGTTGTAAAGAACACTTGTTCCTTCTGTATTCATCTAGGAGCATAATGAAATGAAATGAAATGCGGTTTTAATTTTAGGTATAATATCAATTTGTAAATGGCCAACATTGCAATGAAATTTTAGGCATGTTTGTTCAGGATCATGTAAAAATAACAAAAATGACAAAATAACAATAAAATTAATATTCCAGGGAAGTATGGTAAACGCGGAAACAGTCTTTGATGCACAACCCTGGCTTATCTGGGCAAGTGTCGCATTGATAACCGGTATCTTTGCGTGTTCCCTTCTTGTAACACACACGGCATTTTTTGTATGGCCGTCTTTTCTTTTCTGTGGGGGGATCTCAGATGGGAAATGTTGTCCCGGCACAATTCTGCTGGCGTGACTAGTATGGAATGTGCTCGCACCCTATTTACCTTCTGGGAACAGTAATTGCTTAATTACTTGTTCTTGGTATGCCAAGTAGGTTACTTGTTGCCGGGTCTTGCGGTAAATGATAAAAAAATTATACAATGCAGTTTGCACTAAATGCACTGTAACCTTTTTGTACCAACTGCGGGACTCGCGAATCGCATTATATGGCTGTAGCATTTGATCGGCTAGATCAACCCCTCCCATGTGTTGGCTGTACTCCTGTGTGCAGACTGGCTTGAGGACTGTGGCGTTGGTTCCCCTAACAGAGACAGGGCTGCTGTAATCTGTATGGATAGATGTGAGGACACACACATCTCTCTTGTCCTTATATTTTGTCAGCATGATGTTACTCTGACGTGCTTTCACCCTGTCTCAATTTAAGGTCCACCAGATTTTTGGGAGGCCTCTTTGATTCCTCCTTATTGTTCCTTGTTTCAAGGAGGCACTGAAAGAGAGGGACACTAGTTTAGAAATTATCTATGTAAAGGTGATAGCCTTTACCCAATAGGGGAATAAAATCTGTCCACTCAGGTGGACAGATCTGGGAGTCCTTTCCCTCATAGATATGGAATTTGTTGGTGTATCCGCTTTCACTTTCACAGAGCTTGTAAACTTTGATTCTGTATCTAGCTCTTTTGCTTGGCAAATATTACCGAAATTTAAGCCTACCTCTAAAAAGTACAAGTGACTCGTCGATGGCTACATTTTTTTGTGGGGTGTAAGCCTTCATAAATTTATCATTAAAATGAGTCACTACTGGCCTAATTATGTACAATCGGTCTTGGGCATGGTCACCAGCAGCAGGACACTGACTATTATCGCAGTAATGCAGAAATTTTAACAGCGCCTCAAAGCGTGGTCTTGTCATTACAGCCCTGTACATTGGTGTGTGGTATAAAACATCACTGGACCAGAACGACCGTAAGCTAGGCTTTTTAACAAGTCCCATATTAAGAAAGAGCCCCCAGAATTTTTTTCAATTCTGTGGCATTAGTGGGGTGCCAACTCTGGCTTCTAGCATAATAAGATGTGGGGTGACCGGCCAGAAACTGTTCTGCATACAGATTTGCATGTGTAACCATTAGGTCTACAAATTCCTCTGTAAAAATTTTTTTTTTAAAAATCAAGTTCCTTGTACCCATCTGTATTAATATTTATTCCTGGGTTGGAACTGAATGCTGGAATTTGGGGAGAAAACATATTTGGGGGCTCGCGACTGGGGTCACTTGACTGCTCTTCACTCTGTCTACTGCGTCTTTGTGAGGGTTCATCACTGTCACTAGAGGAGGACATTAGAAAGGTGTAAGTATATGTAATAATGTACCCCTACAGTACTAAACTAATACTATATCTATAGAACTAGAAACAATATTTTTTTTGTAATTTTTTAGTTCTTTAGTATTTTTTTTAAATTTTATGATAAAACAAAAAACAGTAACTGCAACGTCAGCGCAGGAAGGGATACAAACGTTGAAGATCTGTGTAGGTGTAAGTATATGTAATAATGTACCCCTATAGTACTAAACTGATACTATATCTATAAAACTAGAAACTATATTTCTTTTGTATTTTTTTAGTTTTTTAGTATTTTTTTATATTTTTTTTAAATTTTTTGATAAAACAAAAAACAGTAACTGAAATGTCAGCGCAGGAAGGGATACAAACGCTGAAGGTCTGTGTAGGTGTAAGTATAAGTAATAACGTGCAAGATTTTATATACTGCTTTTGTGTATACAGTATATATCCCTAACCGCTAGCCCTGATCACTAACCTTAATCGCTGACCCTAATCACTATAGATATTCAGCAGCCCTAACCACTATCCCTAATTACTATCCCTAATCACTATCCCTAATCACTATCCCTAATCACTATCCCTGATAACTATCCCAGATCACTAGCCCTAATCACTAGCCCTAATCACTAGCCCTGATCAATATCCCTGATCACTATCCCTAATCACTAGCCCTGATCACTAGTCCTTATCACTAGCCCTAATCACTAGCCCTGATCACACCAAAAAAATAAAAAAAAATAAATGACAGCTCTGGCTGTCACACTGAATAAAGATGAGGAACAGGGGTGTGGAGGGGGTCGGAGTGGGTTTTGGGGGGTATTTGTATGTGAGGGGGCACTTTCAACACACTGAGGGGACAGAGCTTCGGTTCACGGCTCTGATCCTGTCACTTCTGTCACAAAATATGACAGTATCAGACCCGGGAACCAGCTCTCTCCTCCCTCTTTAACAGTGATTGGTCAGGCTGGATTCCCTGACCAATCACAGTGATCGTCGGGCAGAGACGGCTGTGATAGGTCCCTGGCCCGATGTCCGTGACGATCAGCTGTTGGTGACAGCTCTCGTCACAGACTTGTCACCATGTGTTTACACATGGTGATGGTTTCAATGTATGACGATATAGATCGTCTTTTTGCGCGAAGCACCCGCGGAAAAAGACGATCTATATCGCCTTGCGTCGCTAACGTGTTAAGAGTGCTGACTAATGAGTTGTTATTAAAATAATAACATTAATTAATATAATAAGAAACACTAAAAACATTTTTAAAATGCATTATTTGAAACAATAAAAATATGGCTATGTAAACAAAAAACATTTTTTTGCTCTTATATTCATATATGTACATTTTCTTTAATAATAGGACAATGTTATATTAATGTCTATTCTAAAAGTCATCAAAAATAGGAATTCTTTGCTTCTTATAATTTTATTTGGAGAGTATTTATTCCAAATGAAAACTCATTAACATCTATAGATAATTTAATTCCCAAATACATTTTTAAATGTCAGTCGGACCCAATGTTATAATGTTCAAATAAAAATGTATTATCTTCTACAAACATCAATAATGATTTTGACTTTCTTGATACATAACTTAAAATGTATCATAGATATATAAAATATTGTTTTTGAAACCATGATTAATATTTTAGCCCATTAATAGCAATCATATTGAACTTACCAAATCCAAATGCTTTGGATCCTCCAATACTTTGGGATGCTTGTACACTAGTGGATGTATATAATCCAGTCACTAAAAGGCCATCAAAATAGGTACTTGTTGAAATAGTCACTGTAAATAAATGGTAAAACAAATGTAAATACAAGCTTATCAGATATTAAAAACATATAAAAACATATTTAAAAAACATTATTATTTCACTGCAACATACACAGTTCTTAATGGGAACCTTATGAACCAGTGGTTAACCCCTTCCCAACGGGCTGAGCCCTCTCCATAGCCAGTAAGTGTTTGCTGCATATTGCATATTGCTACCCCGCCGATCGTTGCTCCCCGTGACGTCATCGGGGTATGGTGATCTGTCCCAATGACTGCCTCAAGTCTTCCGAAGACCCGAGGCTGTCTTGTTTGAACCCATTCATTACAATGTGCCAATTGCACATTGTAATGAATGAAAAGGAAAATCCCCACATACTGCCATACTGTAGTATGACAGGTTATGGTAGGATCGATCAGACAACCTAAGGTTAAAGTACCCTAGGGAGTTTGAAAAATAGTAAAAATAAAAATTTAAAAAATAAAAAAACATAAAAACTCAAATCACCCCCCTTTCCCTAGAACTGATATAAATATAAATAAACAGTAAAAATCATAAACACATAAACACTTTAAAAGGATGCCAATGTATTACTTGGTAAACGAGAGTTGGAAATCCATTATGAAACACATTAGGTGTTTCCACAAATGAAAATGCCCGATCTATCAAAATATAATAACGGTTTTTCACTGCTTTTAACCCAGTAACGGAAAATAGTGCCCAAAGTCGAAAATGGCACTTTTTTTGCCATTTTGAAAAATATTAAAAAATTCAATAAAAAGTGATCAAAAGGTCATACAGTCCTAAAAATGACGGCATTGAAAACTTCATTAAAAGTCGCAAAAAAAAATTGTACAGGAAATTTTCATTTTTGTAAATGTATGAAAACATTATAAAACCTATACAAATTTTGTATCCATGTAATCATACCGACCCAAGGACTAAAGTTAACATGTCATTTGGGGCTCAAAGTGAAAGCCGTAAAGTCCAAGTCCACAAGAAAACGGCGCAAATGCGTTTTTTCAAGATTTTCACAGTATTTGGAATTTTTTTCCTGCCACCCAGTAAACGGCATGGAATATTACATACCATCACTAATTTAAACACCTTCACAACCCTGTATCAGCTTTTTTTATGGGGGCCCTTGAGGGAACTTCTTCTCATCCCTTGCCCTTCTACTGTAATGCTCTCATATCAAATTTCAAGACACAAGGTCCTGATGTAGCCAATGATTGGCTGGAACTAATACCCAGGATAGGAAAAGGTCCAATCCAGGGTGTTTAACAACTTATCCACCACTGTCTCCCTCTGTCTCTCAATGGAAACCCCTGACAAGGATCGCAGTGTGCTGATGGCACCGTATGGCAGCCAAGAGGACTACTGAAGGACCACAGGTCAGACTGCAGCTTATCAACTTTAGTCTGTGCCAAAGGCATGGTCTAAAAGAATTCCTGAGTTCCATAATAAGGACAACCAACTTGCAGATGACCCCTAGTTACAAATGGGCCTCTGTGCCCATTGTGATCCCTGGGGGAAGCTGTCCGGATGCCGGTAATTTACTGCACTTTAGCCCCAGGCTGCAATGGTCAACATAACAGTTATCAAAGGTGTCTGCAATTCAACTTTATTGTTAATCCTTGTTCCCATGACATCCCAAAATTACGAAAACTGTGATGCAAAAATACTTTGTCTGGAGTTACATCTATAAAATATGGATGAGGCATACAGTCAACTTGCTGATGAGAAAGAACCTGTTTTTGGCTCTTTTCAATAAGCACCCTAGGATCCCCGATGTATACCTACTGCCAAAAATCTATAAAAATATGGAAAAACCTGATAGATGTCTATAGATGTTTCTGGAGTGAATTCAGTTTTACAACCTTTGATTATTTATCTGGATACATTCTAGCAAAAAAATGTTAAAAACCTTTCATTTTGTCTTAAAGATACAGGAGATTTTTTGGAAAACATTAAAGATGTCAACCATGAGAATGTGAAGTAGGATGTCCTCTTAAGTAATGTGATTATTAAGCTTCTGATGACGCTGTTGGATTTAATTATTTTAGGTTTTGTAAGAACTTTTTCCTTCAACTGCAGGGGAATCGTATGGGGTCATCAGTGGCACCAAGCTATTCAAATATTTTCATATCGGAGTTTGAATACTGCCATGTTATGGAGGGGCCACTCATGTGCCTGATCCAGAGGTCAGGTATGTGAACAGCGTCATTTTGCTATGGAAGGGGGGCATGGGTGAATTGAATTCATTTGAGAACTATTTATATATATCTATTTGAGATGCATGTAATCATTAAATTTGCAGGGTAATCTAGTAAAACCATGATCCACTATTTGGATGTTGAAGTTCGTAAAAATGGAAGTAAACTTGAGACTACACTATTTTCTAAACCATCGACAGAAATAATAAGTTATGGAGAGATAGTCACTATCCCCCACAGACTAAAGATATTAAAGGTTTTTTCAAAAGTCAATTTGTTAGAGTTAAACGTCCATCAGAATATGAAGAGAAAAATGGTTCAGAAATGTGTTAAGCTATAATGAAACTGAAGTTGGATTAGTAGGTGATACAATAGGTTTGGGGGAGAATATGTGCATTCCTACAAAGAAAAAGAAAGAGAACCTAATTTTTTGTTTCTACTTATGAAAGGTGTGATAATTTCATTAGAAAATCATTATTGTGTCACTTGGATATTTTACAACAATCTATTTAGAACTGCCCCTATGTTTGTATATTGTAAAGGGCATTCTTTAGCTAATGAATTGGTACATGTGGAGCAGAGAAACCTGGACCACAACAAGTTACATATTATCTAAAATGTATCTCTTTATTAAAAATAATTTATTCAAAATGTATATACAAACAGGTGCAGGTTTTTGTCAACAACAAAAGACAATTACCTGTCGCAACTAGTCCTGGAGCCAACGAGAGGGGGGGGCACTGCTGGACCTTATCCTAACCAACAGACCTGACAGGGTATCGAAATTACATCTTGGGGGAACCTGGGGAATAGTGACCTTAACCCTTTCACGACCCGTGACGTAATAGCACGTCACGGGTCGGCCGCGGGTGCATGGAGAGGGCTCACGCGCTGAGTCCTCTCCATAGCCGGTAAGCCTTTGCTGCATATTGCAGCAAAGGCTTACCGGTAACACCCGCGATCGGTGTTTTCACCTCGATCGCCGCCAGCAACGCTGCCGGCGGCTTCAAAAGAATGGCGGCGCATGGGCGCCGCCATCTTTTCAAGGATCGACGCTCCCCGTGACGTCATCGGGGAGCGGCGATCCGTCGCCATGGTAACCTCGGGTCTCACGAAGACCCGAGGCTACTTCGGGTTAACCCATGCATTACAATGTGCTATCAGCACATTGTAATGTATGAGTAGTAAAATCCCCATATACTGCCATACTGTAGTATGGCAGTATATGATAGGATCATGCAGACACCCTAGGGTTAAAGTACCCTAGGGAGTCTGAAAAGTACTAAAAATAAAAATAAAAAAAAGTTAAAAAAAAAAATTTATAATAAAAAACCCTAAAAACTCAAATCACCCCCCTTTCCCTAGAACTGACATAAATATAAATAAACAGTAAAAATCATAAACACATTAGGTATCGCCGCGTCCGAAAATGCCCAATCTATCAAAATATGATAACAGTTTTTCACTGTGTTTAATCCCGTAACGGAAAATCGCGCCCAAAGTCGAAAATGGCACTTTTTTGTCATTTAAAAAAATTAAAAAATTCTATAAAAAGTGATCACAAGGTCGAACAGTCCTAAAATTGATAACATTGTAAACGTCATCAAAATCTGCAAAAAACGACACCACCCACAGCTCAGTACACCAAAGTATAAAAAAGTTATTAGCGCCAGAAGATGGCAAATTCCCCCCAAAAAATTTTGTACAGGAGGTTTTAATTTTTTTAAATGTATGAAAACATTATAAAACCTATATAAATTTGGTATCCCCGTAATCGCACAGACCCAAAGAATAAAGTAGACATGTCATTTGGGGTGCACAGTGAAATCCGTAAGATCCAAGCCCACAAGAAGACGGCACAAATGCGTTTTTTTACCAATTTCACTGCATTTGGAATTTTTTTCCCGCTTCCTAGTACACGGCATGGAATATTCAATACCATCACTATGAAGTGCAATTTGTTACGCAGAAAATAAGCCGTCACACAGCTCTGTACATGGAAAAATAAAAAAGTTATGGATTTTTGATCATGGGGAGTAAAAAATTAAAATGAAAAAACAAAAAAGGGCCAGGTCCTGAAAGGGTTAATATCACTGATTTTATATTATGCTTTAATAAGATGGTTAGTAGAGGGGCAACAAACACTCTAAATTTTCAGCAGCTAATGGAAGACCTTATAGGCCTGTGAGAAACACATACTATATGGGAAAAAGCATAAGAGAAACAAGAAAAAGTCAATCAACTAGTACTGTAAGGAGGGCAATAAGTGAGAAAGATGAGGTATTTAAGGAGCTAAAATGTGCAGGTAGCGATGAGGCCTTACAGGATTATAGAGGGAAAAATAAATGTTGTAAAAAACAGATAAAGGACAGCGAAAATAGAGACTGAAAGAAATGTTGTCAAGGAGAGTAAAAACAATTCCAAATTATTAAGTATATCAAGTTTATAAACCGATAAGAAACTAAAAACAGAGTGTGGGCCATCTGAAGAATAACCTGGGGGTCAACCTATTGAATGTTGCCTTCTCTTCTGTCTTTACCCAGGAAAATCCCATGGTGAAAGACATTATGAAGAATAATGTAAATTTTCTTTGGATTGTCAACCCTCTAACCCAGAAAAAGGTACGGCGCTGCCTCAAAACCACTAAAGTATACAAATCACCAGACCCATATGGTACTGCATGAACTATGTACCATTTATTTTTAAAATTTGAAGATTCACTGAGGATTTATTTCACAGGATTGGTGCATAGCAAATGTTGTTCCTACTGTGGAAACTACAGACCTGTGAGTCTAACTTCTGTTATGGGAAAATATTTGAGGAGTTTGTTAAAGATGCTGTCCTGGAGTATCTCACTGTACATACCTTATAACCAAGCATCAGCATGGGTCTATGTCCGTGCTGTCAGACTAATCTGAGGTACATTCCAGACTGGACCTGGGGGAGGCTGTGGATGTTGTCTGGACTTTTCCAAGGCATTTGATACAGTGCCATATAAGAGGTTGGTACATAAAATGAGACTGCTGGGACTAGGGGAAAATCTGTGTATTTGGGTAAGCAATTGATTTAGTGATAGAAAACAGAGGGTGGTCATTAATGGCACATTCCCAGATTTGGTTGACATTACCAGTGGAGTGCCACAGAGGTCAGGGGTCTTTTTGATATTTTTATTTATGACCTTGTAGTGGGTTTACACAGTCAATTTTCAGTATTTTCAGATAATGGCAGGCAGCACAAGGCAAGATTAAATAGTTGGTTCCACCAATAGCAGAGAGCCTAATTAAATACAGATGACTCCTGTGTATGTGGCATAGACGTGGACACATGAAGTGTAAGGGGAGCGAGTCTGTCCACAGTGATATCGGTGAGTCTCTCCCACCCATCAGCTGACAATGACAGAGGTATTCCATGAGCACAAAGGGCGTGGGAGAGAGGGAAATTTTGTACAGAGATGGTAAAGGAGTATTCACACAAAGATAAGTTTTTTAAATGTACTCAGGATAACAAAATAACACTTTCTCTAATTCACTATAAATTCAGGGTTATTCAGGGAAGCCATCTTGCTTTGTGTCTGTATGAGCTGTTCTCTCTGCCTCTAGCTCTCTCCCCCCTGCTTTCGAGGATGGAGCGCACAAAAATTCACCTCTTGTCGGCAAACAACTCACGTCATGAGGAGAGAGAAGCTGCAAACTACAGGCAGATAAGTTCTTTATCCGGGGAGGGGGAGGGAGGCACTGGAGATCTCGTAGCGTGAGAACAGATATGTAGCAGAGCTGACTGTGCGTAATATGCATGTCATTGATCTCATCATCTCTCATCTGTCTCATATCTCTCCTTCTATGTATCAAATACTAGTACAATGTTCAGAAGCTAAATGAAAGTGTATGTAAACCTTGTATCCTGATAATCTAACTACATTTTCAGAACACAGAACTAGATGGATTGTAATGTGTCTGCTCAGAGAGTCTCCCCTCACACTGATTTTACACTGACCATCACTGAGTGATAGGAGTTAAAAGAGCAAAAAAACTGAGTAAAATTGTAAAGTATGGGGTTAAAAATGATCTTTATTGTGTAAACACCACTAGGGGATTGAGAGTTGAGATTTTTCTTTCATGGGTAAACCCCTCTAAAGGACATAAATATAAATAAACAACAAATTGGTAATGGGTGGATGGGAACAGTGTCGGACTGGCCCACCAGAGTACCAGAGGATCCTCCGGTGGGCCCGGACTCAACCCAATACTGAACCTCAGAGGTCCAACAGAAAACTACACAACTTGGTGGCTGCTAGAGTATATTTCCTGGGGGATAATGAAGAGTGGGCCCTCAGATTGATTTACTCTGGTGGGCCTAAGGAAACCCAGTCCGACACTGGATGGGAAGGAACATAACCTAGGTGAGCAAGGAAAATAATCCTTTTATATATGCAAGGTCAACCTTGATCTATGTTTATCTCTCTGATATGTCCGGACATGCAAATGTATGTCCAAAATGAAAAATGGACTGAGTTTCTGACAGTTTCTTACTTCTACAAAGGGTGATATTGTTGGTAAAGAGGGGTGCTGTCATTTCTGCCATCCAAAACAAGCTTGGTAAAGATACTGGCTGGAGTAATTCCGTTTTTAATGCTATCCATCTAGGCATGATTTTGAGGGTGCAAACTGGGCTATTTGAGCTGCTTTGTAATAGAGGGGACGAATTTGGGCAGGGATAAGCCTCCCAGCCGTTTATGTTTAAACATAATGGAGAGGGCAATATGTGGGCGTTTATTATTCCAGATGAATTTAGAAACATAAGAGTGTATATGTTTAAACGTATACACCATTTTGATTGTATGGATATGACCCAGCACATTATTATGAGGAGGTCACTGTCACTGAAATTAAGAGCTATTTCAATACAAAACATCCTAACAACCCAAGTTACATGTTAACATAGGAAGCTTTTGTTGATTTTACACTTCACAATTCTTGAATCCATTAAGCCTGTGAGTTTTTGGAGAGTTTCTGATTGAATTTCTTTGCATGAGTAGCGTACCAAGGCTGCTGTTTTGATGTGAACTGCCTCACACTCTCATAGAACTTTTGCTTTGTAATACGGTTAGGGTTACTGGGCCCAGACATACATGTAGACTAATTTTCGAACAGTCTTGTTTACTGATGACTGTCGTGCAGCCCTGGATGGTCCAGATGGATGAAGTAGTGGATGGTTGGTGGATGGCCACCATGGGGCACATTTACTTACCCAGTCCCTGCGCGATACCGCTGTGCGTTGTCTGCCGGAATGCCCATCTGTGGCGATTTATGAAGATCGTGTACCCGATTTCCTGCATGTGTCGCTTCCCTGATCAGGTCCGCCAGAGTTCACCTTCTTCCTCCAGGTATATGTGAGTGCATGTTTAGCGACACAAATTGAATTGTTAAATCCCATGCATAGTCCAAATCCGTTGTATCATCCGATGGCCGCCCCCCCGAATTGTGTCGTGTGAAAGCCAGCGCAAATGTGACACAAAACGGTCGCATGCGACACAACCCCTGAAAAATCTGAAAACCCGACGGAAATGCGGCCGTAGGACCCTTAGTAAATAAGCCCCCATGTGTCAACAAAGCTGCAATGTCAGCGAGGAGGTGGAGTAGTCATGTTTTGGACCAGAATCATGGGGAGAGAGCTGGTAGGTCCCTTTAGGGTTCCTGAAGGTGTGAAAAAGGCCTCAGCAAAGTATATACTGACTGACTACTTTCTTTCATGGTACAAAAAGAAGAATTGTGCCTTCTGGAGCAAAATCATCTTCATGCATAATAATGCAACTTCTCATTCTGCAAAGAAACCTTTGATTGATTGGCTGCTATGGGCATAAAAGGAGAGAATCTCATGGTGTAGTCACCATCTTCCCCTGACCTTAACCCTACAGAGAACCTTTGGAGTATCATCAAGAAAAAGAGCTATGAGGGAGGGAGGCAAGATACATCAAAAAAGTAGCTCTGGGAAGCCACTCTGAGATCATGATAAAAAATTCAAGCAGAAACTGTTCAAAAGTTCATAAGTTTCCTATGTTACCATGTAACTTGGCCTGTTTTGGATTGAAACAGCTTTTGATTTCAGTGAATGTGTCCTCCTAATGCTTACAACCTATAAAATGTTTTGAAGCTCTGCTGTGCATAGTAATTTGGAACTGAGCATTTAGATTTTTTTTAATTGTGAAGAATTTACCGTTATTAGAGATGGGCAAATTTGTTGAAATTTGTTTCAACCAAATTCGCCGAATCTTTGCAAAAATATTCGATTCGACCCAGTTTAACTCATGTTAAAAAACAGGTATTTCCTGGCTGCAGAGAGCCTGTAAGGTGTTGTAGAAAGTTGTGCCTTGCTTAAATATGCATAGGGAGCGTGGTTTGGTCTTCAAACAATGCTGTGTTTTAGTATGACACGCACATGACAGCCATCGCTCTTAGAATTACTTGACTCTTCAATTCCATGTGCACTTACAGGGGCCAACTTCACCAAATAAGTGAAGCTGGAACGCAGCCTGACAAGATAATGTCTTTTCCAGCTTGAAAGGACTGAGCTGAGGGACAAGATACCACTATAACATCAAAGAGTGCACTCTTTTTACACTGACATCAGATGATTCTATAGATAACGACAGAACCTGTTCTGTTAATTGCGGATACATGTAGAAACCCCCCCCCCCCCCCCCCAAAAGAGTGCAGAGGGTACGACAGTAATTTTGCACCACTGTCACTGATCATTTTGCCCTTCTTTTCATCCGTCAGTCTCCGCTTTCAATTGGTCATTAATCCATTGGTATTGTTAAAGCCAAAAAAAACGGGAGTGGATCCAGAATAGAGATGAGCAGTAAATGTGATATTTGCATGTCCTCTGTGTTCTGTGTCCACTCCTGCTTTTGGCTATCAATCCTGAAGTTTTTCATTCTTCTGACAGATGAAATGAAGGGGAAAACCAAACATAGTAGCAATGGCATAGAGTGGTGGAGAGTGAAAACAGCATTATGAAAATCACAGAGAGTTCCAGTGAGACAGTGGTCAGTTGGCAGCATCCTGAGTAGGCCCCAGAGTGGTACATTGACAAATTATGGAGGTGGCAGCAACATCGTAGGCCACAGAGTGGCACAATGAATTTGAAGTTTGAAATTAATTTGAAGTTGAAATTTTTAATTTAAATTTGAAGATTAGAGACGCCACATGCATCATCCAGTACAATTTCCCTGAGTGTATTATGTCTTTGCAAAAAAACAAAACTTCAAAGGTGGCAGCGGCGGCATGAGGTCAGAGAGTGGCACAATGACAAATTCTGGAGCTGGCAGCAACATGGTAGGCCACAGAGTGGCACAATGAATTTGAAGTTTGAAATTAATTTGAAGTTGAAATTTTTAATTTAAATTTGAAGATTAGAGACGCCACATGCATCATCCATTACAATTTCCCTGAGTGTATTATGTCTTTGCAAAAAAACAAAACTTCAAAGGTGGCAGCGGCGGAATGAGGTCAGAGAGTGGCACAATGACAAATTCTGGAGCTGGCAGCAACATGGTAGGCCACAGAGTGGCACAATGAATTTGAAGTTTGAAATGAATTTGAAATAGAAATTTTTAATTTAAATTTGAAGATAAGAGACGCCACATGAATCATCCATTACAATATCCCAGAAAATATTAAAATAAATAATTCTTTATTTATATAGCAAGGGGAAATTGCACCAAGCACCAATCCACACTGTTGGTTAGATAATATACATGCACATAATTTATTAACTATAATGGTTAAGATACAATATGTAATATACAATACATCAAATAATACATCAAATTAAAATGTAATAATGCACAATGTAATGGTATGCATACCATTAATTTATATCTTTTGCTTAAAGATGCTGTAAACAGTACTTTTCACTAGAAATATGACTTATATGGTTCTTAACCCCTTCCCGACATTTGACGTAATAGTGCGTTCTCGCAAAATGCAGTACTATTACGTCATGCTTCTGGCACCGGCTCCTGAACGGAGCCGGCGCCAGAAGCTGCAGGTGTCAGCTATATATTATAGCCGACACCTGCCTCTAACACCCGGGATCGGAGATTTCTCCGATCGCGGGTGTTAACCCCTTACACGCCGTGCTGACCGCGGCGTGCAAGGGGCATTTGAGAAGAATTGGACACCCCCCTCCCCCCCCCCCCCGTGGTGTTTACCAGTGGGGTCCGCTGCTCCGATCGCAGCCCCGGGACTGCCGGTGCCCAGGGCTGCGCGATCCTCCTCCAGCTGTCGGGTCCTGCCTTCTGACAGGACCCGGCTGTAACACACTGAGCATGCGCAGTATTACACTGTGTAATGTGAAGAAGAGCTTGAACAAGTGATCAGTGGATCACTTGTTCAAGCTAACCTGTAAAAGTTAATAAAAAAATGTTAAAAACATTACATAAAATAATTTTTTAATAAAAATAATTAATTAAATAAAGTTAAAGTCCCCTAAACATACAATAAAGTGAAAAAAACACAAAATCGCCAAAACCCCCCACATATTTGTGTCCGTAACAATCCGTACAATAACTCAGAAATATTATTGGACCCACTCGGTGAACGCCGTAAAAGCAAAAATGGTACCACTGAAAAGAACACTTAAAAAATAAGCCCTAAACTAGCTCTGTCAACCAAAAAATATTAAAGTTACGTCTCCGAAAAGATGGCAATGCAAAAACAAATGAGATTTCCTGTATATTAGTTTTTATCCAGTAAAATTGTAAAAATAAATGAAAAACTATATAAATGAGGTATCACCGTAATCGTAGTGACCTATAGAATGAAGATAATATAATATTTTTAGTGTACGGTGTACGACCCCCAAAAAATACGAAAAGAAAGTAAACCAAAATTGACAATTTTCTTTTCACCCATGCATTCAAGAGTTAATAAAATCTCATCAATAAGCTAATGATCCACTAAAATGAAGTATTTGTAAAGTGCATCTCATGTCGCAGAAAATAAGCCCTTATATGTCCAAATTGCCAAAAAAATAAAGATTGTATAGCCAATAAAAAGTGACAATGCATAATCTGCTCTGAATGGCGCAGCTTCCCTTCGATGCCCTGGCGCAGGCCCGGCGCCAGCACCCGACTAACCCGGGCAAGTGCCGGGGCCCCGGGGTACTGGAGGGGCCCACTCGGGCCCCTGGATCTCCCCGGGTCAGCAGGACATCTGCCCCGCTGCCCGGGAGATTCCTTTCCTCGCTCATCGCGATCTGTGTCCTCCGGACACAGATCACGATGAGAGCATTTGCACTCACTGCTTTCCCACAGGCTGAAGGACCTTTGATGATGTCATTTGTCACATGACCTGCCGGGGAAAGCAGTTACCACATGGAGAGAGCTGCATCAGGTGAGGGGGAGACATGACAGGGGCCAGGGAAGGGGGCAGTGTGTATACAGGAGGGGGGGGGGCAGTGTGTATACAGGAAGGGGGTCAGTGTGTATATGGGAGGGGGAGCAGTGTGTATATGGGAGGGGGAGCAGTGTGTATACAGAAGGGGCGGCAGTGTGTATACAGGAGGGGGGCAGTGTGTATACAGGAGGGGGGCAGTGTGTATACAGAAGGGGGGGCAGTGTGTAAATGAGAGGGGGCAGTGTGTATACAGGAGGGGGGGCAGTGTGTATACAGGGGGCAGTGTGTATATAGGAGGGGGGGCAGTGTGTATATAGGAGGGGCGGCAGTGTGTATACAGGGGGCAGTGTGTATACAGGAGGGGGGGCAGTGTGTATACAGGAGGGGGGGCAGTGTGTAAATGGGAGGGGGGCAGTGTGTATACAGGGGGCAGTGTGTATACAGGGGCAGTGTGTATATAGGAGGGGGGCAGTGTGTATATAGGAGGGGGCAGTGTGTATACAGGGGGCAGTGTGTATACAGGAGGGGGGCAGTGTGTAAATGGGAGGGGGGCAGTGTGTATACAGGAGGGGGCAGTGTGTATACAGGGGGCAGTGTGTATACAGGGGCAGTGTGTATATAGGAGGCGGGGCAGTGTGTATACAGGAGGGGGGCAGTGTGTATACAGGAGGGGGGGCAGTGTGTATACAGGAGGGGGAGGGGGCAGTGTGTATAAAGGGGGAGGGGGGCAGTGTGTATACAGGGGGAGGGGGGCAGTGTGTATACAGGAGGGGGGGCAGTGTGTATACAGGGGGAAGTGTGTATACAGGAGGGGAGCAGTGTGTATACAGAAGGGGCGGCAGTGTGTATACAGGAGGGGGGCAGTGTGTATACAGGAGGGGGGCAGTGTGTATACAGAAGGGGGGGCAGTGTGTAAATGGGAGGGGGGCAGTGTGTATACAGGAGGGGGGGCAGTGTGTATACAGGGGGCAGTGTGTATATAGGAGGGGGGGCAGTGTGTATACAGGGGGTAGTGTGTATACAGGAGGGGGGGCAGTGTGTATACAGGAGGGGGGGCAGTGTGTATATAGGAGGGGCGGCAGTGTGTATACAGGGGGCAGTGTGTATACAGGAGGGGGGGCAGTGTGTATACAGGAGGGGGGGCAGTGTGTAAATGGGAGGGGGGCAGTGTGTATACAGGAGGGGGGGCAGTGTGTATACAGGGGGCAGTGTGTATACAGGGGCAGTGTGTATATAGGAGGGGGGCAGTGTGTATACAGGAGGGGGGGCAGTGTGTATACAGGAGGGGGGCAGTGTGTAAATGGGAGGGGGGCAGTGTGTATACAGGAGGGGGGCAGTGTGTATACAGGGGGCAGTGTGTATACAAGGGGCAGTGTGTATACAGGGGCAGTGTGTATACAGGGGCAGTGTGTATACAGGGGGCAGTGTGTATATAGGAGGGGGGGCAGTGTGTATACAGGGGGTAGTGTGTATACAGGAGGGGGGGCAGTGTGTATACAGGAGGGGGGGCAGTGTGTATATAGGAGGGGCGGCAGTGTGTATACAGGGGGCAGTGTGTATACAGGAGGGGGGGCAGTGTGTATACAGGAGGGGGGGCAGTGTGTAAATGGGAGGGGGGCAGTGTGTATACAGGAGGGGGGGCAGTGTGTATACAGGGGGCAGTGTGTATACAGGGGCAGTGTGTATATAGGAGGGGGGCAGTGTGTATACAGGAGGGGGGGCAGTGTGTATACAGGAGGGGGGCAGTGTGTAAATGGGAGGGGGGCAGTGTGTATACAGGAGGGGGGCAGTGTGTATACAGGGGGCAGTGTGTATACAGGGGGCAGTGTGTATACAGGGGCAGTGTGTATACAGGGGCAGTGTGTATATAGGAGGGGGGGCAGTGTGTATACAGGGGGAAGTGTGTATACAGGAGGGGGGCAGTGTGTATACAGGGGGGGAGGGGGGCAGTGTGTATACAGGGGGAGGGGGGGCAGTGTGTATACAGGGGGAGGAGGGGGGCAGTGTGTATACAGGGGGGGAGGGGGGCAGTGTGTATACAGGAGAAGGGGCAGTGTGTATACAGGGGGAGGGGGGCAGTGTGTATACAGGGGGAGAGGAGGAATGTGTACACGGGGATGGGGGGGCAGTGTGACTACTGGAGGGCGACCCATAAAGGGGCCCACTAGGGCTCTGTCGCCCAGGGGCCCACTAAAACCTGGAGCCGGCCCTGCCCTGGCGTGTGCCCATACAGCAGGTTACCACCACATATGGGGTATTATTATATACGGAAGAGATTGGGTATCAAATTTTGTGGAGCGTTTTGGTATTTTATCCACTGAGAATTTGTACGTTTTTTGAAAAACACATTAATTTAGCCAAAAAAATTGTACTTTTAAAATTGCATCCGATTTTGTTTTAACCCCTGTAAAACAATTAAAGGGTTAACAAACTTCATAAAAGTTGTTTTACGAATGTTGAGGGGTGTAGTTTCTATAATGGGGTAATTTATGGGGTTTTCTTTTACTTAGGTCTCTCAAAGTGATTTGAAACCTGAGCAGGTCCCTCAATAGCAGGATTTTGTGTTTTTTATGAAAATGTGAAAAATTGCACCTAACGTTCAAAGGCCCATAACATCCTACAAAAATAAGAGTATGCATAAAAAACCATGTCCACATAAATTAGACATTTACTGAATGTTAGTTATTAAGTTTTTTTGAGGTTATGACTATGTATGGAAAAAGTAGAACATTTTGAAGTTCGAAAATCAAGAATTTTTCCAAATTTTCACCAAATATCTGATTTTCTCATAAATAAATGCAAAACATATCACCAAAATTTTTCAACTAACCTGAAGTACAATGTGTCACGAGAAAACAATTTTAAAATCACTTGGATGTGTTTAAGCGTTCTGAAGTTATAACCACTTGTAGTGACACAGGGCAGATTTGAAAAAATGGGCCGTGTCAGGAAGGTGAAAAGTGGCTTCAGCGTTAAGGGGTTAAGGGATGCTGTAAACAAGGGTAATTGTCCATGTTTTGCACATTAAAACTGCCCAGATGTGTGGTCACTTGTGACCAGTGTCACACTCACGGTTCCCGTAGACTCGGATGTCGTGTCTCTCGTGACCGGTATCCCACTCACGGTTTCCCCAAAACGTTAAAGAGTCCTCCTTAGACTCAGATGTCACGTTGGACAGGCTCGGCAGTGCTGTGAAGATGGGCACCGTCTCAGCGTCCCCGGGGTGGATGTGCGCATGCGCCAGTGTGCTGCGCTCCGTCTGATTGCTCCAGCTGCTGGTCGTCTCTAGCTGTAGGATGACCAGGTAAAGTGATGGATTTTCTTTGGAGGACGTGTGGCCGCTCCTGCTATTTTGGCTGTGATGGTAGCGATGGTCTCATTGAGCGGTAGTAGTAGTAATGATTGTGTTGAGCACTAACTCCACGGTATCTTTGTATATCGCTAGACGCGTTTCAAAGCTCTGCTTGGCTCTTTCACCAGTAGCTAAGTAATAAAATGAAATGAACTGCACACAATGCCTGTTACAAAAAACTTCTACAAAAACCCGGCCTGGATCTAAATTGTTTGTTTACACAAACATACTGTTACATACTGGTATGCATACCATTACATTGTGCATTATTGCATTTTAATTTGATGAATTATTTGATGTATTGTATATTACATATTGTATCTTAACCATTATAGTTAATAAATTATGTGCATGTATATTATCTAACTTGGTGCTTGGTGCAATTTCCCCTTTTTGTACTTTCAATTTTCATACAGTTAAGCACCTGTATAACACCTGAGCACATCCACTGCCAGTTTTCAGTCAATGTTGGGGTTTAGGTAGTGCAGTGTTACTACTATTGTTGTTCCTCTTTATTTATATAGCGCCTACAAATTACGCAGCGCTGCACAGAGCTTGACAAATTGGTCCCTGTCCCCATGGGGCTCACAATCTGAACAACCTACCAGTATGTTTTGTAGTGCAGGAAGAAACAGGAGGACCCGGAGGAAACCCACGCAAAGACAGAGAGAACATACAAACTCTTTGCAGATGTTGACCTGCAGCAGCAGCGGCATGAGGTCAGAGGGTGGCACAATGACAAATTCTTTAGGTGGCAGCAACATGGTAGGCCACATTGTGGCACAATGTTGGAGCGTGGAGGCGGCAGTGGCAGCAGCAGCAGCATGAGGTCAGAGAGTTGCACAATAAAAAATTCGGAAGGTGGCAGCAACATGGTAGGCCACAGTATGGCACAATGTTAGAGCGTGGAGGCGGCAGTGGCTGCAGCATGAGGTCAGAGAGTGGCACGATAAAAAATTTGCGAGGGGGCAGCAACATGGTAGGCCACAGAGTGCACATTGTTCGAGCGTGGAGGTGCCAGCAGCAGGAGGTCAGAAAGTGGTACAATGACAGAGTGTGGAAGTGGGTGACAATTCCAGTCCCTGGTAAAGATCCTGGGAGGCAGATGGAGCAACTGAAAGCAGATGTGTGGCATCAAGCGGATGGCAGCATCAGAATAGTGGCTGAGGCAGGTAGTTAGAATCCTGACTCATTTCTCAACGTTTGGGGGAGGTGTCACGGCTGATCTAATCTGATGCATAAGGCATTGGTGTGTTGAAATCATGGCCGATGATTTATCTTGACAAAGGTCAGTCTCTCCACATTAAGGGTGGTCAAGCAGGTTTTCCTTGGGGTAACGATGGCCCCGCCGCACTAATTTCACCAGACTCTGCTTGTGCTCCAATGTCCTTCTCCTCCAGTTCAGCCCCCACCGGACTCATGTGGCCATGAGATGTAGTTGCCACTTCTCCAGTGCCCTGACCAGACAGTTTTTGCAGCATCTGTTTCAGGACATGACAAAGTCCCGTTGGACGAAACACGTGTCGGGGTGGTGCCGGGCAGCTTCTCCTTGTATGGGCCTTATCACATTTGACCATCAGGTATATGTATTTTATTGATCCTTCCTACCTAACATTTCATGTGCGTTTGTTATATTTACTGTTTGTACTGTAAACACTTATGCAGCATCGCACTTTTGGCTGTGCACAAAGCACTTTATCTGGCATTTTGTATGCATTGTAAGCCTCTTTTTGTACGCTGCCCGGCACCTGTATGGTTTGCCATTGAACCACTCAATATGTTTGTATGTTTCTATTTTAAACAAATCCAATAAATTTGTGTTTTTAATATTGTAAAGCTCATTTGTGTTTCATTGGTTCTTGTTCGATTTCTTTGAGCTTATTTCACAGTATATTGTGTCCTGCTCTAAGTAAGGATTATATACCTTTGTATGTATACACTTGTTGATCCATTAGTTCAAAAAGGTTCACAGGACATGAAGCAGTGGAATGACGTTATTCATCCCGCAGTCCTGGCGACTGACAAATAACATGGCCTGAGCAAACGGCAGGTGTCACGCATGAGTTGCCATTGGCTGACATCAAAGTTACACAGGGGAGTACTCCAGTCCGCTTGCATCATCAAAAAATCATTAATGGCTTCTCTCTGTTCATACAGACGGTCTAACATATGGAGGCTGGAATTCCAACGGGTGGAAACTTTGCATATCAGCCTATGCTGGAGGAGGACGTTCTGCCGCTGTAACTTGAGGAGGGTGTGCTTGGCTTTGTAAGAATGGCTGAAGTGCATGCACAGTTTCCTGGCCATTTTAAGAGTGTCCTGCAGATGGGTGGAAGACTTCACGAACCTGTTGACAACCAGATTGAACACGTGCGCCATGCAGGGCGCATGGAGCATCCCTCCTCCCATTGTCTGTCACCATGGTTCCGATTTGCAGTTGTCGCAGAGAAAGCCACACATTGATTTCTTCTTGCATGACGCAGAGCTGTTCCTCCCCTGTGTGACTTTATTCTCCCAGGCAAACCAGATGTAGAACTGCCTGACACCGCTGTGCACATGTGGTATGATGGAGCAGCACTTAGACTTGTGTAGGCTGAGGTGGTGGTGGAGAAGGAGGGGCGGACATTGGCACAGGAGCAGCAGTTTGACAACGTGGAGGAGAAAGCGGCGTCTCTTGTTCAAGTTGTTGGTGTGCCTGGGTGGGAAACACATTCACCCAGTGGGCTGTAAAGGACATGTACTGGCCCTGACCGTAGTTACAGCTCCACACATCTGCGCTGCTGTCTGCGCTGCATTCTGCGCTGCTGTCTGCGCTGCCGTGCACCTTAGAAGAAACCCATAAGCTCAAGGACTGGCCCACCTTCTGTTCTACATATTTGTGAAGGGCTGGTACTGCCTTTTTGGAAAAGAAATTACGGCTTGGAACTCTCCACCTCGGTTCGGCACAAGCCATTAGTTCTCTGAAGGGTGCAGAGTCCACGAATTGGAAAAGGAAGGACTGCAGTACCAACAACTTGGACCAGAGCATGGTCAGCTTCTGCACCTTAGGATGGCTGGACGCATACAGTTGTCTCTTTGTAATCCCCTTGCTCAACGACTGCTGGCGCCATGCATAATGAGGAGCAGGAGCATCTGCACCGGGAGATGATGTCAAAGACAAACAGCTCCCTTCAGCTGAGGTGCTGGAGCCTTGACTGGCTGAAATGGCATGTGTGCCACTAGGTGCTGCTGCTGTTGCTGCACCGGTAGGATGGACCCGTTTCTCCCAAGCCATTGGATGGTAATGCTGCATGTGTTGACGCAGGGCCGTAGTGTCAACGTTAGCTCCCTGGCCACATTTCACTTTCTTCCCGAAGATTCGAGATATACACACGCTCGGCTCCTCTGGTGTCTTAACAAAAAAGTGCCACACCGCCAAGATGGTGATTTTACTGCCAACACTCTGCACTGAGTGACTACTACTGCCGCTGCCTCGCTGAGCCCCTGTGCCACTGCTTACTTGGACCTGCGAATTGGGTTTTGTACCCCGCGGCCGTTTGACTCCCGTTCTCGCACTGCTGCCACCCTGCTAACTCATGGCCACAGTAGTGACTTGCTGCCTGCTCTGCTGCCTGACACGCAAGCTGACACTCTCTTTGCCCGCTCCCAAGTGCGATCAGCTACATCATCGTCAATTTGCTTTTCCCTGTCACTGCTATTCTCCTCAATGGTGTCAGTATGCACAGCCTGCCTACTGCACGAAGCAGCGGATGTCTGCCCCACCTTTTCACTACTAAGCAACTGCTGACTGTCCTCCAAGTCTTCGTCCTCGCAGTACATCTCTGGCTGCGGGAAATGAACAGGACAGAGGCTGGTTGAGGACAGGTGAGGGCCGCTGACCTGCTCCTGGGCCATGCCAACTAATTGTTGTATCTAACTAACCCACGGACTCTTGGCTGGAGTTGTCAGATGTTATATTTGAGGAATTGGACGACAACCAATCAACAACCTTTGGGTTGTTCATCAACACACTGCCGCTAGATGATGTCAGTTCTGGCCTCACAGAGTTACCCCTGATGCGACGTCCCCTTACTGTGCTGCGACCTCTACCTGCTCCACCTGCCATCTTTCTGTCTGACATAGTGGTTAATCAACTACGTGGATTTGACACATATTTCTTGCTCTCAACTTTAGCAACAATAAACTATTGAAATTTGCATTATACAGATACGCCAAAATGGACACCCTGTAATTGGAGCAAAAATCACTCTATAAACTATGTGGATTTGACACAGATGCCCCAAAATGCACATCCTGGGAGAGGTGCAGAAATCACTACAGAAGCTGTGTGGATCTGAAACTGATTTCTTCCTATTCGCTTCAGTAGCAAAAAAGAACTGCTAATTGGTCTATACAAAGCCCCCAAAGAGCACACCCTGGGAGAGGTGCAGAAATCACTACAGAAGCTGTTTGTATCTGACACTGATTTCTTCCTATTCGTTTTAGTAACAAAAAGGAACTGCTAATTGGGGTATACAGATCCCCCAAACCAACACCCCTGGAGAGGTCCAGAAATCACTACAGCAGCTGTGTGGATATGAAACAGATTTCTTCCTTTTCGCTTCAGTAACAAAAAAGAACTGCTAATTGGGGTAAACAGATCCCCCAAAATGCACACCCTGGGAGAGGTCCAGAAATCACAACAGTAGGTGTGTGTATATGAAACAGATTTCTTCCTATTCGTCTCAGTAACAAAAAAGAACTGCTATTTGGGGTATACAGATCCCCCAAAATGCACACCTGGGAGAGATCCAGAAATCACTACAGCAGCTGTGTGGATATGAAACAGATTTCTTCCTATTCGCTTCAGTAACAAAAAAGAACTGCTATTTGGGGTATACAGATCCCCCTAAACGCACACCCTGGGAGAGGTCCAGCAATCACTACAGAAGCTGTGTGGATGTGAAACAGATTTCTTCCTATTTGCTACAGTAACAAAAAAGAACTGCTATTTGGGGTATACAGATCCCCCAAAACGCACAACCTGGGAGAGATCTAGAAATCACTATAGCAGCTGTGTGGATATGAAACAGATTTCTTCCTATCTGCTTCAGTAACAAAAAAAACTGCTAATTGAGGTATACATATCCCCCTGAACACACACAATGGGAGAGGACAAGAAATCACTATAGAAGTTGTGTGGATCTGACACTGATTTCTTCCTATTCGCTTCAGTAATAAAAAACAACTGCTAATTGGGGCATACAGATCCCCCAAAACGTGCACCGAGAGGTCCAGAAATCACTACAACAGCTGTGTGTATATGAAACAGATCTCTTCCTATTCACTTCAGTAACAAAAAAGAACTGCTATTTGGTATACAGGCCCCCATATACAGATATGGGGGATACAGATCCCCCAAAACGCACACGCTGGGAGAGGTCCAGAAATCATTACAGCAGCGGTGTGGATATGAAACAGATTTCTTCCTATTTTTTCAGTTACAAAAGAGAACTGCTAATTGGGGTATACAGATCCCTTAAAATGCACACCCTGGGAGAGGTGCAGAAATCACTAAAGAAGCTGTGTGGATCTGACACAGATTTCTTCCTATTCGCTTCAGTAACAAAAAAGAACTGCTATTTGGGGTATGCAGATCCCCCAAAACACACACCCTGGGAGAGGTCCAGAAATCACTAAGGCAGCTGTGTGGATGTGAAACAGATTTCTTTCTATTTGCTTCAGTAACAAAAAAGAACTGCTAATTGGGGTATACAGATCCCCCAAAACGCACACCCTGGGAGAGGTGCAGAAATAACTACACAAGCTGTTTAGATCTGACACAGATTTCTTCCTATTTGTTTTAGTAACAAAAAAGAACTGTTAATTGGGGTATACAGATCCCCCAAAATGCACACGATGGGAGAGCAGCAGAAATAACTACAGAAGCTGTTTAGATCTGACACTGATTTCTTCCTATTTGTTTTAGCAACAAAAAAGAACTGCTAATAAGCGTATACAGATCCCTCAAAACGCACCCTGGGAAGGTCCAGAAATCACTACAGCAGCTGTGTGGATATGAAACAGATTTCTTCCTATTCACTTCAGTAACAAAAAAGAACTGCTATTTGGGGTATACAGATCCCCTAAAATGCACACCCTGGGAGAGGTCCAGAAATCACTACAGCACAGTACAATAAAAGCAGCTAGACGCTACAGACAGCACATGCAGTGTGAAATGCCGAGATTGCAAATGGCTGACTGTTTTTATAGGGCTGTGTGACAACATATAAGCCTGACGGTCGCTGATTGGCTTACAGGTCTGCAGATGTCATCGAGGGTATTCCTTTCTCCTTCCCAGAGTTCTCTGCCCCATGTAACAAGTTGTGCTCGCACCCATTTAGCTAAAAAAGAGGGGGGGGGGAACTTTGTTCCCACGAATCAGCGTAAACTTTGGATTCGTGATGAATCAAATTTTTTCCATGAAATTTGTATTGAATTCCACTTCGTTCGTATCGATTCGCCCATCTCTAACCGTTATTCCATTTATACTCTATGCAGAGATAATTATCATTTGCATAATAATTTGGAACATGGTGTATCTGCCTTGAAAGAAGAAAATTTAGAACTTTGAAAATTTGAAAATTTGGAATTTTTTATAAATTTTCAACTAACACATAATACAATGTGTCATAAGAAAACAATCTAAGAATCACCTGGAAATGTTGAAGCCACATCAGATTCTAAAAATAGAGCTTGGCAAGGAAGGTGAAAACTGGCTTTAGCATCAAGTGGTTAAGGCTCAAACAGGCCGGTCCTTAAGCAGTTAAAGTGATTGTCTATGTTGAGCGAACCCCTTTTAGAATAGACAAAGTCCCTGACATCAAAAATATGCAGTGACCATGGCACATGAGTATGTAGAAACTTTCTGCTCTAGTAAATAGATTGTAAGACCACAAAATATGATGGCTATAGATTGTAATAAATCATATTTACAAATAGCTAGTATTTCTATGTGCACATCCGATAAATACTACAAAAATGAAAAAAATATTACTTTATAGTAGTATAAAGTAAGAAGACCGAACTATCCACTATTTCACTAAATAAATTAGAAATATGGACAGCTCTATACCATTTGGATTCCTCCTTGTTTAACCTAAATAACATAATTTTCTATAAGTGCAAACTGTAAGTTAAAATACAAAGACTCTACCCTGTTATGGAAAGTCAGAAGCTTTTTTTTCATGTAGTCTCTTCTTTATATAATTAAGCATGGAGTAATTGATTCATTTACCATAATTATTACGGTAATATTACTTTTAAACTGAAATACATGAAACACACACATGAGGTGATCATCTCTAAAAAGGTGAAGTAAACAGTACAGAAGATATTCAATAAGCAAAACATGGGTATTAAAATTTCATGAGATGCTCACAAATATTCTGAATTAATCAGCTACTGCACATTTATTGTTTAATATTTAATGCCCCTGCTTCTAAAATCCTCTAGAATAATTCAGTATTATGATACAGTTTTACAAATAAAATGCAGCCTTCCTCTCTGGTAATGCAATTTAACAGGAGCAATACATATTCACTTAGTACGCTGCTTCAGATACATATATTTATTGCTTTATAAATGGAACAAAGTAATAATTTACAACAAGAAGTAGCTGTCAGTTTATCATCTATGGCATGGTAAGATTACACATGCCAATATCCCTTGCCAATAGTCCTCAACAAACATCTGCCTTGACAATAGGCAGGGAGTTTTTTTTTTCCTTTTCCATGTAAAAAGGCATTACCATGCTTTTGTACTATATGTTTGAAATTCATGCAAAAAAAAACTATATTATCCCATGTTTGCAAATTAATGTAACAGAGAAGCTGCCACAAATTCTCTTCTGCCAGAAAATCATTATCTGTTTGTCCAAGAAATACAATCAATCTTATCAGGCATCAGTTTAGTATGGAGGACAACTTTAAGCCCTCTTCATAGCCGGTAAGTCTTTGCTGCATATTGCAGCAAAGGCTTACCGGTAACACCCGCGATCGGTGCCGCCATTTTTCTGAGGATCTTCGCTCCCCGTGACATCATCGGGGAGTGGCGATCCGTCGCCATGGTAGCCTCGGGTCTCACGAAGACCCGAGGATACTTCGTTTTAACTCATTCATTACAAGGTGCTATCAGCACCTTGTAATGTATGAGGAGTAAAATCCCCATATACTGATATACTGTAGTATGGCAGTATATGATAGGATCTTACAGACAACCTAGGGTTAATGTAGCCTTGGGAGTCTGAAATATAGTAAAAATTAAAATTAAAAAAAGTTTAAAAAAAATATATAATAAAAAAACCTAAAAACTCAAATCACCCCCCTTTCCCTAGAACTGATATTAATATAAATAAACAGTAAAAATCATAAACACATTAGGTATCGCCGTGTCCGAAAATGCCCGATCTATCAAAATATGATAAAAAATTTTCACTGCATTTTACCCCGTAACGGAAAATCGTGCCCAAAGTTGAAAATGGCACTTTTTTGCCATTAAAAAAAAGAATTCTATAAAAAGTGATCAAAAGGTCGCACAGTCCTAAAAATGATAACATTGTAAACTTCATCAAAATCCACAAAAAACTACACCACCCACAGCTCCATACACCAAAGTATAAAAAAGTTATTAGCCCCAGAAGATGGCAAAATCCCCAGGAGGTTTTAATTTTTTTAAATGTATGAAAACATTATAAAACCTATATAAATTTGTTATCCCCATAATCGTACCGACCCAAAGAATAAAGTAGACAAGTAGACATGTCACTTGGGGGATACAGTGAAATCTGTAAAATCCAAGCCCACAAGAATACGGCACAAATGCGTTTTTTAGCCAATTTCACTGCATTTGGAATTTTTTTCCCGCTTCCCAGTACACAGCATGGAATATTAAATGCTAACATTTTGAAGTGTAATTTGTTAACACAGCTTTGTACATGGAAATATAAAAAAGTTACAGATTTTTGAAGGTGGGGAGTGAAAAATGAAAACGCAAAAACGAAAAAGGGCTGCGGCATTAAGGGGTTAAAATGTATATTTATAGATTACCTATTTACAAATATACACCTCGCACATTAATATTTTTAATTAACAATTTTCAGACATACTCACCTATATCTTCAGAAGAGAAGTAAGAGGATCCAGGAGATTCAGATTTTATGGCAGTTTCCTACAAGCTCCATAATGCCTTGTATACAGCTCCTTTTGATTTGTCCAGCCACCCCTAGCTCCCCAGTTGGAAGCTGCTCTTATTGTAGATATAAAGCATTGGGATTGTTAGTTTATATTATTTCTCTAACACTGTGAGAGAACTAGGGACACCTATTAATGTAGGGCAGGTAAACAGATATTATCTTTTCTTGTCAAGAATACTTTTTCTGTTGCTTTCTGTCAACAAAATATTTTGAGCTTTTTCTGGATTGTTATAACTGGGCAAACTGAGCATGCAGGACAGGAGGAGAGCCTAGTTAAAAAGACCAGCTCATTGTACCTCCACATATGGTGGGAATGCAACAAAATTCGCTACTACTGGGACTCTATCACTGACTATCATTAGTTTATGGCCGGGGGCACCCCCACTTTCCCCGACAATTCTATTACTGAATTTAATACCTATATATCACACAACTAGATTTAATAGAACTCTGTGGTTGCAACTTATTTTATTGGTGAAGGATATTATTCCCCACCAACTCTGGCCCAATGGGCGAATAAAGTCTCACAACTCTGCAGAATGGAAGAAGTCTGTGCTTCCCAAAACAGAAACCACCCAAAATACCAGAAAACCTGGACTCCCGGGTTGAACCTACTCTCCTCACAAACAAACATGTCCACCTCCACTTAGACTTCCCTCTTTCAAGATAAATTACCAAAAGGGGTCCATTTTTGACCCAATCAAACCTGCTGTGTAGAACAACCACATTAAGCTTAATAAGCAACACTATCCATTAAGGCTGTGTACCTGTTACTTTTCACTACTTAGCCGTAAGACATACTCCCATATTAATACAGGCGGTCCCCTACTTAAGAACACTCGACTTACATACGACCCCTAGTTACAAAAGGACCTCTGGATATTGGTAATTTATTGTACTTTAGTCCTAGGCTACAATGATCAGCTGTAACAGTTATCACAGGTGTCTGTAATGAAGCTTTAGTGTTAATATTGATTCTTATGACAACCCAACATTTTTAAAGTCCAATAGTCGCAGAGACCAAAAAAGTTCTGTCTGGGATTACAATGATAAAATATACAGTTCCGACTTACATACAAATTCAACTTAAGAACAAACCTACAGACCCTATCTTGTATGTAACCCTGGGACTGCCTGTATTGAAGTTAATAGGTTTCCTCATCCTCACGTTGTTGATGTTTTATTTACAAAATATCTGACTGTTTGACTCATGAATTTTTGACTCTCTGCATTATGTTATATTGTACTATGCAATATTTGTACGATATGTTCACATTTCTCTCATGCCCACAGGAAGTCCTGTGGTGTCCGGATATAAAACTCGTACCGGGGACTCTTCAAAACCAACATTTTATGGATTTTAAATTTGATGTTTATATGTAAAAAAAAAAAAATCAGTGCCACAACACTAATTCCATTGTTTGATTTCTTATTCCTCTGCTGTTTTCAAGCATCCAATATGTTAAATATGCGACTGAGGGTGCTAGAATTATCAGCATTATTTGCTCAGGAGTGGTAAGGGATAAAAAAAAAAGTTCCTCATGACTAAATATCCTACACATGACCTATGATTGCATCATATTGGGAGTGGAGCCAAAGTACTGCTCTGGCTGATGCACTGCATCAAACACAACATTGTGCTTATTTGTAGCAATTGGGTCAGCACAGCATCAAGTTCAAAATTTGTCATCCTACTATTAGCATAACAAGAGGAGGACAGTCACCTCTTCCCAATCATAACATCATCAAAGGTTCTTTACCATGTAAAAGTCATCTGTGTTCTGAGCCTTGTGTTGATACAGTACACAGGTGATGCTCCTTCTAGTGGCCAAAAGTGGTATATATATATAAAAGAAGTGATTCTATAGTTGTTGATATTACCCAAAAAGGGAAATAATTTTAAAAAGACAAAAAAAAAATCTTAAAAACAATAGTCACAAATTTACATTTATTTATTTTTGTGAAACAAGCCCTTTAAAGGATGCAAACATTTGAATTTGATTAGGTTGGCGAAACACCCTTTTTAATTGGTTAATAAGATAAGAATTACAATTAATTTTAATAAAAAATAGATACTGTTTTAGTGCTTTTCCGCATTGACAATTTGTAAGGAAACACTGAATCATCCAAGCCTTTTAACCCCTTCCTGACATTTGACGTAATAGTACTGCGTGGCGGGAGGCGCTTTCCCACATTTTGCAGTACTGTTACGTCATGCTTCTGGGTGCCAGCTGTATGTTATAGCTGGCATCTGTCTCTAGCACCCTTGATTGCAGTTTCCTCCGATCGCGAGCATTAACCCCTAACACGGGGTCTGCCAGTACCCCGGGGCCGCACTGCTTCTTCCGGGAGCCGGGTCCTGCCAGAACACTCTGAGCATACGCAGCATGCTCAGTGTGTTACATAATACAGTGTAAAACATGTGTATTACACTGTATTAGGTGAAGAAGAGCTTGAACAAGTGATCAAAGCATCGCTTGTTCAAGCCAACCTGTAAAACTAAAGAAAAAAGTTAAATCGCACCTAAAGTTCAAGGCACAATAACATCTTACAAAAATGAGAGAATGCATAAAAAACCAAGTCCACATAAAGTAGACATTCGGTTAATGTTAGTTATCAAGTTTTTTTTGCTGTTATGACTACGTATGGAAAAAGTAGAACATTTTCAATTTCAAAAATCAAGACATTTTCCAAATTTTCACCAAATATCTGTTTTTCTTCATATATAAATGCATAACATACCAACAAAATTTTTCAACTAACATGAGTTCTGTTTGAACTCACCTGTCTCCATCACACAGGCCAATGCAGGCGCATTTAATTAAACGTCCGGAGAAGAGGGAGCACGAATAGGAGGGGAAAAAGGAAGGTATATTATTTTTGATGTTTTTCCTTATATATATATGGGGGCCCTGTTACTATTGGGGGTGCTACTCTACGGGTCAATTTAAGATAAATGGTATGGCTACTAGTTAAGAAATGGCTATTCGTGGGGGAGGAATATTACTAATGCCTACTGGTGGTGGTGGTGGGGTATTACCAATGGCTACTGGGGGAGGGAATATTACTAATGGATACTGGTGGGGGGGAAATTACTAATGGCTACTGGTGTGGAGGAGGATATTTCTAACGGCTACTGTTGGGAAGTTCTTACTAATGGCTACTGTTAGGGGGAATCTGTGCGTGGGTGTCATATTAATGGCTATTGTGGGGGGTCTTACTAATGGCTACTGTGGTAGGGTCCTACTAATGGATACTGTGGGGGATATTACTAATGGTTACAGTAGAGGAGATATGAATAATTGCTGTGACCTGGCTACTGTGGGAGGCATTGTCATTTTCTATTTGAAAATGCACATAGAAAAAAATGGTTCAGTAAGGCTTCATTGAAAATCACAAAGCTAGTATGTGAAAAAATGGACATGTGAATAAGCCCTAAGGCTAACTGCACACATGATGTTTGTTTTAACGGGTAAGTGAGCCAAAGACAATAATAACAGACTGCATGGGTCACAATACGGACCAGAATAGGATCTATCCTATCTTTTGCAGCACATGTAGTCGGCTCATGAATGGGGCTGTGGAACCCACAGCCTTGGGCATGAGCCCATAGTGGTGTATGCTGGCTGTAGAAAACACAGGTTAACACACAGCTCTAATTACTTTCTGGGACTCCCTGTCCAGCATGGAGATCTCACCTTGCCAGGCAGTATAACCCCTTAATTGCCGCGATCAGGAGTACTGCAATGTATTTTTATAAGGGAACACCATATCCCCAGTGTAAGTCCCCTAGTGGTTAGGTTAGAAAAAGAGACAATCTATTTCGTCCTCCGTCATCAAGCAGTTAAAATTCACTTTATGTTACTAGACCACTGAAAGGAAATCTACCATCAAAATTAAGGATGATAAACCTGTGACACTAACTCACATATCTAGGTATGTGCAAATACCACATATATATCTGTATGTCATGAAGGGGACAGCCTTACATATCATAATTATTTTTACTTTGCTTTTTTTCATGACATGTGAGACTTTAACTTGATAGTTCTATTAATTACATATTTGTGTTTTAGCAGACAAATGATTACAATTTTGAAATATATACTTTCTTGTATTTTTTACCATTGAAGTGAGTAGAAAGCAGTTAAACTGAAGCTGTTCAAGGAAATCAAGCATGGATAAACCAGGCACACTTACTTATAGATCCGGGCACTGTGGCTGTGGTGATCTTCTTAGATTTGTTATCTGTATGCTTCCTTCTAAAACCAACTTTTAAAATTATAGTAATGAGTCTGAAGAGCCCCTCTGTGCTACCGCTTCACAGACTGTTATACTGTGTTTTACCCTCCCCCTGTTCTCTCAGCACTTCCCTCTCTCTCTCTCTCTCTCTCTCTCTCTCTGCCTGATGTCATCTTAATACAGCAGAGAAAGTTCAAGCATACAGTGGGAGGAGGAAGTGCTCTTTGCACACTGTAATAGCCTGGGTTGCTGCACATTGAGGTTCTCTGGTAATATACTCAGGAGCCCTTCAGGCTCATTTAAATAATTTTTAAACGTTGATTTTAGAATGGAGGAGGCCATTTTAGCCAGTATAGTAACAATGCCCCCACATAGCCAAAAACAGGGCACCCAACAGTAGCCACCATACTAACAATGATTCCCTGCAATAGCCAATTTAGCAACAGTGACTCCACAACATTAACTTTAGGACCTAAAGTAGTCCTTATAGTACCCGTGCCAATCGACTGTAGCCAATATAGTAACAGTCCCCCCACAGTAGCCAATATAGTAAAGGTGTCCCCACATTAAAGAGAACCCGTCAAGCAAATTAACCCCCTAAACTAAATATATTTTCATAAACTGCTATTAGAAAGCATTGCCTCTACCCCTTCATTGTCCCTCTACATGCCTGTACACTTAAGCAATGAGGTCCTAAAGTTGTATGCAAATGACCTGTAAAATATCCAATTAGTCATTAGCATATTGAAGCTGTCCAGCTTATTCATGAGTGGGAGGCACAGCCACACCCCCAGTGCTTGACTGACAGCCTGTATAATGATGTGAGGTATAATGGTGTAATGGCTCCTCCATGTGCTTCCTGGTGCTGGCTCCCCCTGCAGCCTCTGTGTATATAGGAGAGATACAACAGCTCCAGGCAGCCGTGTTATAGCAGAACATGTCAGGTACATGTGTAGCTGATGTCTGTGTCCCTTACATGTGTATTAGGAGGACAGAGCATGTCAGCAGGTAAAGCATAAGCACTAGCAATGCTTTACTATACATTGCACACAGACATGAGCAGGAGGAGGAGAGGGGGTTGGGGCAGGGGTGACATCACTGCCCCTGACCAAGTGACCAGCCTCATTTGCATAATAAAGAAAAAAATATTTTACAATGATTAATGCATGAATTGATTAGATAAATGCTGGGATGGAATCCTTGTGAGCTGCTCCAACAGGTAGTGGTGAAAGAAATAGTGAGAGAGACCTGATGACAGGTGTCCTTTAACTAATATAATAATGCCACACCAACGCTATCCAATATAGTCATGGTTCTTACATGGATGCCAATATAACGGTGCCAGTAACGTATAATGTTTGTCTGCATGAGGACTAAGAAAGATTTAACTCCTTGCTGTCAAAGCCAGTTTTAATTTTCCTGACCAAAACTGTATTTGCCACTTGTAGTTATAACTTTGAAATACTTTAACATACCCAGGTCTTGAGATGATGGGGGTCACTTATCTTTTAAAATCTTTTGACAGGTTTTTTTTGGGGGGTTGGAGGTGTGCTTGTTTGATTTTTCTTAGAGGGTGATAAATCTGGCATTTGAGTCGGTTGGGTTTCTTTTTTTAAAAAACAATTGCACAAAAGTCATAAATTCATAAAACCCTCCTAAACTTTTTCCTATGTCATCAGGGGAGTGGAGTATTTTTGCTAAAATGTACACCTTTTCTTTTAAACATCAAAGATAAATGAGGCGCAAAATTGAAAAACTCGGCAGCCGGTGGAAACTTTGCTGGGTGTGTGAAGAAGTCACCAACTTTTACACAAACCTACAAATGTACCCAAAGAGTCAAAAAAAAGCAAAAAACTAAGATATATGAAAACCATTTAACTTTATGTTAGTTCATAGATTTGGTTGATATGCTTTTATAGATTTTGCTTTTATTTATGAAAACTACAGAAATTAAGAGCAATTTTTTTTAAATTTGACATTTTCAGACTTTAATGCTTTTCACACAGATAGTGATGCCACCCAAATAAATTAATATTGACCATTTATCGAATTACTGTTTTATGATGGGATGGAATGCTTTTTTAAGCATCTTCTAATTTTTGTAGGATGTTATAAGGCTTATAAGTTTATGAGCAATGCTTCATTCACATTTTCATAAAAATCACTAAAACTGTTATTAGGCTTAGAACTTTAGGTGCGATTTTTCATGAAAATCGCCATGACTCACGTTTTGAGGGAAAATTCAGCTTTCAAGTGACTTTGAGAACCCTTTATTAAAGAAATCATTCCAAAATCTGTCCAATTTAGAGACTGCTCCCCTAAATGTATGTCAAACAATTTATTGGAAGCTTATTAAGTTTTTAAATGTTTGACAGGGGTTTATACAAAATGGATGTGCAGTGTTACATTCAAATTGAAAAATACATTAATTTAGCAAAAAAAAATTAAAATGACATGAATTAAATGACACAAAGCACTACACTGTTTCTCAGCATTTTCTCCTGAGTATGCCAATACCTCATATGTGGTGGTAAACTGGAGAACCATTGCAGAATAGATTTTTACAGCATTAAAGGCACATTTCAGATTTAACATACGAATTGCTGAACTTGTAGTTCTAACCCATTATGGACCGGGCTTATATTAACCCCTTTATGACTTGGCCCTTTTTAGTTTTTTCACTTCCATTTTTCACTCCCCACCTTCAAAAATCTATAACTTTTTTTATTTTTCCCCATATAGAGCTGTGTGATGGCTTCTTTTTTGCGTAACAAATTGCAATTCATAGTGACGGTATTTAATATTCCATGCCGTGTACTGGGAAGCGGGAAAATAATTCCAAATGCAATGAAAATGGTGAAAAACGCATTTGCAACGTTTTCTTGTGGGCTTGGATTTGTATAGGTTTTATAATGTTTGTATAGGTTTGTATAGGTTTTATAATGTTTTCATACATTTACAAAAATTAAAACCTCCTGTACAAAATTTTTTTTAAATTTTGCCATCTTCTGGCACCAATAACTTTTTCATACTTTGGTGTACGAAGCTGTGGGTGGTGTAATTTTTTGCAACTTTTAATGGCGTTTTCATTGCTATAAATTTTAGGGCTATGCTATCTTTTGATCACTTTTTATTGATTTTTTTATATTTTTCAAAACGGCAAAAAAGTGCAATTTTTACAGATCAGGTATTTTTGGACTCGGTGATACCTAATGTGTTTATTATTTTTACTGTTTATTTATATTTATATCAGTTCTAGGAAAATGGGGGTGATTTGAATTTTTAGTTTTTTTTATTATAATTTTTTTAACTTTTTTTTTATTTTTACTTTTACTATTTTTCAGACTCCCTAGGGTACATCACCCCTAGGTTGTCTGATCGATCATATCATATACTGCCCTACTACAGTATGGCAGTATACAGGCGGTCCCCTACTTAAGAACACCCGACTTACAGAGGACCCCTAGTTATAAAAGGACCTCTGGATGTTGGTCATTTACTGTACTTTAGCCTTAGGCTACAATGATCAGCTATAAAAGTTATCAGAGGTGTCTGTAATGAATCTTTATTGTTAATTCTGGCTGGGGCTACAATTATAAAATATTTAATTCCGACTAACATACAAATTCAACTTAAGAACAAACCTACAGACCCTATCTTGTACGTAACCCGGGGACTGCCTGTATGTGTATTTTACTCCCCATTCAATACAATATGCTGATAGCACATTGTAATGAATGAGTTAAAACAAAGACCCGAGGCTACCATGGCGATGGATCGCCGCTCCCCGATGACGTCACGGCCCATGTGCCGCCATCTTTTTGAAGCCTCCGGCACCATTGCCGGCAGCGATCGTCGGGAAAACATCCGCGATCGGTGTTACCACCTATTGCGGGTGTTACCGGTAAGCTTTGCTGCAATATGCAGCAAAGAGTTACCGGCTATGGAGAAGGCTCGGCCTGGTGGCAGCTCAGGGTTGATAAGGTTCTTTTTCACTGAGGCTAGTGAAAGGGGTCTTATAGCCAATTAGGGTTTTTATTTATTGTTCCATATCCGGAGGTTGTGTAGACAACTCTAGAATCACTTCCTGCGCCTTCCAGAACCCGTGCCTTCTGGTAGTGTTTATAAAAGGATAATTAATTGACCTTGTGTACTCCTAAGGCAGTGATGGCTAACCTATGACACGCGTGTCAGTGCTGACACACGTAGCCATTTTCACTGACACGCGGCTGCCTGAGAGTTAAGTTTCATCCTACATGACCAGGTGCAGTAGCCAGGAGGCTGAGAGATTGCACTGAGCTTCCAGCACCCCCCTCCTCCTCCTCCCCGGGCCAACTTCTCCCCATGTGTGAGGTGACCCGGCCATACATCCAGGAGGCTCCTCTGCAGCTCCTGATAGTTGTGGTGGGGGGAGGATGGCAGCAAGTCAGAGGTCACATCGCTGCTGCCTTGTGTGATGTCCCAGCAGCTCCCACCTCTACACTGACCATGTCCACAGCAGGGGCAAGGGAGGACAACAACTCTCATCATATAGTAAGTAAGGTCAGTGCACTGTATGATAGAAGACAGTCATCAGGGCTTGTGTGTCAGTTTTGTGACGTACAAGCCCTGAAATAATCGCAACGCCTTGCAAATCGCCAGACATTGCGATTATTTTGCTCCTCACACCTGCTCCATGCCAAGAGGGCATAAGGGAGATGCAGACAGCGGCGCCTGCGCCCTTGCTATAACCTGTGAAGTTTCATGACTGAAAGTTCACAGGTTACTAAGCATTTCCACACTGATTGTAACCGATTTATTACAATGTGTGATTTGCACATAGTAATAGATGATTGGGAAAATCCCCATATACTGCCATACTGTCGAATGGCAGTACATGGTAGGATCAATCAGACAACCTACAGTTAAAGTACCCTAGAAGTTAAATAGTATACAGATTTATTATTTAAACTATAAATATCACAAAATTATGGTTTTTTGTCATGGTGACACACCACCCGAGTTATGCTCGTTTTTTTGGCGAATTTTGACACACCAAGCTCAAAAGGTTGCCCATCACTGTCCTAAGGGGTCGGAAATGTCAGTTTCCTTCACAAGGACAATGCAGTATAAAAGCACTAGGCAAGCGGATAGTCAGTGATACAGGCTAAAGGGTCAAAGACACCAGAATACAGAATAAAGAGAATGACAGAATAAACACAGCTCACCAAGAACAAGAATATAGCAGTAAAAGAGTACTGATCCACAAGACCTTATACAAGAATCCATAGTCCATATCCAGAAGGTGATTGAATCAGTACATTGACATCAGACAGAATGGCAATGGGAGTGGAGTGAGATACTGCAATCACAGCAAGTTAACCAGCTCATTTGTGAACTAGAAAAGAGTGTGGTGCAAATAAATTGAGGTTGCCAGAAGAATGAATACAACAGTGTTCAGACTCAGAAGAGGAAGAAACAATATCTTCACCAGTGCTCTACGTACAGAGGATAAGTCACAGATGTAACGTACTGCAGTGTCAGAGAATCCAATCGCATGTGCAAATAGTTGCAGGCAAATTGGATCAATCAGATTAATAAAGCATATATTTCAGCGTATATATATATATTATACACAACACAGAGATACATTTATTTATTTATTGCATCACTAGATAAATAGATATTACAGAAAGAAATACAGAAGAATGTGAGTAATGAAAATATAAAATAAGTAGCATAAACAGGACAAAACTACTGCACACAAAGGCCTAATTTCATGCCTTACCATGACAAAATACCAAGGACTTTACCATGTCCTAAATACTTCTAATTTTAGGACAAAAAAAATAATAGAGTGATTAGACTCATAGCTGCTTTTAGCCAGTATCCAGATGGCAAAAAAGAAGAACCAAGTTTATGTATAAAACACATTGCTTATTAAATAGCATTTTTTTTGTTTCACACTTCTAGTATTGTTGTCAAAAGGTCTCTTTGTTAAAAGGATTTTTGGGGATAGCAACCAATCCCAAACGAGAGTCCCTATTAACTATATGCCTGAGGCAAAAACTTTTTGAGTCGTAAGATCAGCCCTTGTCATGTCATATACTTGGACACCAAGCCTCCAGCCTAGATAGTATGTCAGTTCAACTCATTATTATAATTTTAATTATGTTTCCCCATTGCCACTTCAAATTCCTTTTTCCCCAATGATATGCTGCTGTCAACAATTAACTGAACCAATAATGTTCACTAGGTTGATACACCTCACAGAGATTCATCGAAAAACTTCATTAAGCTTGGAAAATTGAATATCATAGAAATTTAAAACATGATTTAAAAACATCACATAATCGCTTCATGTGAACTCCCACAAAAACGTGGGGGGAGGAGGGAGGGTAGCTATAAAACGTTGATAGAATGATGCATGTACAGAATGATCCATGTAGAGAGCTGTGTTATGGCTTATTTTCTGCATAACAAATAGTGGTATTTAATATTCTATGCCATGTACTGGGAAGCGGGAAAAAAAATCCAAATGCAGTGAAATTGGTGAAAAAAACGCATTTGCGCCATATTCTTATGGGCTTGGATTTTACTGATTTCACTGCATGCCTCAAATTACATGTCTACTTTATTCTTTGGGTCGGATACCAAATTTGTATAAGTTTTCTAATGTTTTCATACACTTACAAAAAACATTTTGGGATTTTGCCATCTTATGGCGCCAATAACTTTTTAATACTTTGGTGTACAGAGCTTTGGGTGGTGTCATTTTCTGCGTCTTTTGATTAAGTTTTCAATGTTATCATTTTTAGGACTGTACGACCTTTTGATCACTATTTATAGAATTTTTAATATTTTTTAAAATGGCAAAAAAGTGCCATTTTCGACTTTGGGGTTAAACACTATGTTTCAGACTCCCTAGGGTACTTTAACCCTAGGTTGTCTGATCGATCCTACCATATACTGCCATACTACAGTATGGCAGTATATGGGGATTTTGCTCCTCATTCATTTCAATGTGCTGATTACATGTCGGTAAGGGGTTAATTGTCTTCTATCTTCCCCTTTTAATTGTAGGGTAACTTTTTTATCTATCCTAGAATATTTTGCTACCCTTTGCCACATAGATATAGAGGGAGGATCTATCAATTTCCTAACCATAGCTACTCTTGTGTAAATAATCCATTTTACTGCCATTATTATGGCTGTTGAATTTACTTCTATATCAGTAAAAGTTATTTCAACCCATACCTCCTACGTTCTCACAAGGTGGCTCCTCTATGGCCAAGGATATATGTTCTTCAGAGGGCTATAACTTTGGATCCCATGCATGTAGAATATCACTTCTTTTTTCAGCAGAAAGAAAAGAATTAAAGTAATAGCCCTCTGAAGTGTGCATCCCACCTCAAGCTTCTTAGCCAGCAGGATGCAGGGAAAATTTGCAGGAGGGTGCAAAGAGCTTATATTAGAGTAAATATTAACTTTATCTGTGGCAAAATTTTGATAAGGGCTAATTTTCATGTTATCAACCCTCTCCTACCAAGGACTTGCTCTCGGATTGTCATATATTGAGCAATATTTTTTTTACATAAATTGAGCAAAAAGATGAAAATTCGATGTGCCTGATCTGGTTACATATTAATACAACAACCCTTTACTTGTCCAAAAAGTTACACATACACATTCCTGAATAAAGTTTTTTATTCACACCATAATCCATTACTTATACTCTGTTATGACGTTCATACTCAAATTCTTGTAAATTGAGGAAGGTTCCAGTATTGTACTGCTAATACAATGGCACATATTTTACAGCCATCTAAAAGCCTTTGTTTCTCATTAGTTTGGTTTATGGATATATAGTTTTTTATTTGGGTTACCATTGTGTAAGGGAATGTACAATAATATATCTGTGTGAAGCTCTGTGCAATTTTGGTTCACCCTGTGGATTTAACATTCCCTTTGCTGCATATTTTGGTCAATATGCACATGCTTTTAAGAAAGTACATTGTCTTTATAAGGTTTATCATCTAAATGGTAGGCTGTGATTTCTGAAACTTATATGATTTTGACAAAGTAGGAGATTTTTACTTTGTAAAAGTAAATACTCGAATATAAGCCGATCCAAGTATAAGCCAAGACCCCTAATTTTACCACCAAAAACTGGGATAACCTACTAACTTGAGTATAAGCTGAGGGTGAGTATGTAACCGAGGAACCAAGCCAAGCATCCGGGACACCTGAGGGTGAGTATGTAAATTTTTTTTTTTTAATTGACTTGTGTATAAGCCGAGGCGAGGTTTTTCAGCACATTTTTTCTGCTGAAAAACTCGGCTTATACACGAGTATATACGGTGTGTATATATATATATATATATATATATATATATATATATATATATATATATATATATATATGTGATGCACCTGTATACATATCAATGACTGACCCCATCGAGAACACACTGTAAACCACTAAGGCCTCACCCATGTAGGATGGGAGAGCTAAGCTGGTAACCACAGGGAAAAAACAAGCTTCAAAGAACACAAACAATGAATATTCAGAACAGCAGCTCAAAAAGATGACAAAAAATCTGTAATTTTGGAACATGATTCCCCCCCAAAGCATACATGTTTCCCCCAAAAAGTATACATAATATTTAATTACTATTCTGTGTCACTGAAAGAAGTACAAATGTGAAGCATATTGTATACGTGATCAGACCTAAGGTTCAAGTATCCTATGGGGACTGAAATAATATAAAAAAAAAAAGTTTTAAAGAAATTCAAAAAATACCCTCAAGTCACATCATAAACATATTAGGTATCACAGAATCTAAAATGACTGATCTATTATAATATAAAAACAATTATTTCAAGCATTGAACCGTCTAATGGAAAAAAAACACCTAAATGTCTGAATCGACACTTTATGCCATTTTGCCTCCAATAAAAATTTTAATAAAAAGTTATATAAAAGGTCTGACAGTTTTCAAAATGGTATCAGTGAAAAAATTATTCCCATCCCACAAACAATGACACCTTTCACAGTTCCAGGTGTCGGCTTATGTCATGGTCTGCTGTGGTACAGAGGATCCACTACAACTGATCCTGACAGTCATTCCATAAAATGATTTAGAAGTAATTTACATATTGCCTAAAATTATATCAATAAAAATTACAGCTCACTCCACAAAGAATAACTACTTAAAAAAAAGTGTGAGAACAATAAATGTATCAAGTTCTGACATTGTATTGTAATTTAGTACTTGCCTCGTTTTTGGGAATCTTTTTCATATTAGATTATATATATCCAGAGAAGTATAGTTAAACACTTTTTTGTAAAATATATTTTATATTGTGTAATTAATATTTGGTAACCCAATTATAGTTACCTCATCTGTGTGTATGCCTTAAGCACCAATTATATTTCTCAAAAGCATATAAAATGAGGAATGAATTTACTATGCAGTTTTAATAAAGAAGCTATTTTTTTCCAATCCCCACACCCTATATTTTATAAAACTGATACAGTGTAGAGTGTAAGATATACTCATTCCCTAAAGTACATTCTTCTCTCTGATTTCCTCATTGTGCTTGTAAGGGTACTTTATATCTAGGGTGCCTGTTTTGAACCCTATCATTCCTCTGCAAAGAGTCATATGAGCAGCTAAAAACATTACCATCTCAGCCCAATGGGAGGACCTTGTGATAGTCCATCTATCTATAGTGTCTCAAAAACCTAACCATAAGTATACAGTTAGGAGGCTGTATTGTCATCTTCTATATCATAGCTGTGTAAGCGTAACACAGCAGTAACCTTGACTGGAGTTTGTTCTCCTGCTAGTGGAGAAACTGTGTGTTAAAGTCAAGTAGGTTGCATCATCCAGAAAGCCTAGTCCCTGAGTTAGCTAACATTTTTAAGACAGCAGAAAGGCACGTAACTCTCTAGGATTACTATGATATTATATGACTAAACTGAAGAGAATGATCAATTGTGATAGTGCTGTATAATGGAAACTTATGTGATCTGGTCCAGGCCCAGCCCTGTGCCCTAGTGTTGCGTTCGTAAATGCAACAAAAGTGCCACATATGACTGCATCCTTATTAAACAGTGGGTACAGAAAGTATTCAGACCCCTTAAATTCACTCTTTGTTTTTTTGTTTGTTTGTTTCATTGCAGCAATTTGTAAGATAAAAAAGTTATTTTCTTTGCTCATTAATGTACATTCTGCTCCCATATTGGCGGAAAAAAACAGAAATGTAGATATTTTTGCTCATTTATTAAACAATAAAAACTGAAATATAATGTGGTCAGAAGTATTCCGACCCTTTGCTGTGACACTCATATTTAACTAACATGCTGTCCATCTCCTTCTGATCCTCCTTGAGATGTTGTTACTCCTTTATTGGTCCAGCTGTGCTTAATTTAAATGATTAGACTTCATTAGGAAAGGCACATACCTGTCTATATAAGACATCACAGCTAACATTGCATGTCGGAGCACATGAGAATTACTAGGTCTAAGGAACTGCACAAGGAGCTCAGAGGTTACAAAAGAATTTCCACATCAATCAAGGATCCTAAGAGCACTGTGACCTCCATAATTAATCCTTAAATGGAGGAAGTTTGGCATGACAATAACTCTTCATTGGACTGGCTATCCAGCAAAACTAAACAAAACTCTAGGAGAGTGATGGCAAACCTTTTAGAGACTGAGTGCCCAAACTACAACCAAGATCTACTTATTTATCGCAAAGTGCCAACACAGAAATTTAATTTTTGATTTATCCTCCCTTCTCTGTCACAGATTTTATTCTTATCAGCACCCCGAGGACACCAATAAAGCAGAAAATAGAAGAAATTTGGATGATCATTGTAGCTTCTCTCCGGGGTTCCATAAACAGGAAGAATTGTCAGGGCCAGAGGAGGAGCTACAATGATAATCCAGATCTGTCCACACCTTTCCACTCCTCCAGTAGTCCCAGGTAGCGCTGTCACTTTAAAATAGCTCTGTGCACTGCAAGTCCTGGGCTGTCTGGGACTGTAGGAAGATACCTGGAGTCGTCCTATCTGGTGATGGCCTGGGTGCCCAGAGAAAGGGCTCTGAGTGCCACCTCTGGCACCAGTGCCATAGGTTCGCCACCACTGCTCTAGGAGAAGAGTCTTGGTGAGAGAGGTAAAAAAGAATCCCTAGTTCACTGTGGTTGAGCTCCAGAGATGCAGTAGGGAGATGCAAGAAAGTTCCACAAAGTCAAATATCACTGCAACCCTCCACCAGTCAGGGCTTTATGGCAGAGTGTGTCGACTGAAGCTTCTCCTCAGTGCAAGACATAAGAAAGCCGCATACAGTTTGCAAGAAAACACATGAAGGACTCGCAGACTATGAGAAATATAATATGTGTGGAGAAAACCAGGTACTACTTATCATCTGCCAAATACAATCCCAACAGTGACACATGGTGGTGGCAACATCATGCTATGGATGTGTTTTTCAGTTCAGAGACAGGAGACTGGTTGCAATTGAAGGAAATTGAATGGGGACAAAAATATCCTTGATGAAAACCTCTTCCAGAGTGCTCTGGACTTCAGACTGGGCCGAAGGTTCACCTACCAACAAGACAATGACTTTAAGCACAAAGCTACAATAATAAAGTAGTGGCTTCAGAACAACTCTGTGACCATTTTTGACTAGCCCAGCCAGAGCCCGGAGCTAAACCCAATTGAGCAACTCTGGAATGTCTACCAACATTCACCATCCAAGCTCACTGAACTGTTGAAGATCTGCAAGGCAGAATGGCAGAGGATCCCCAAATCCAGGTATGAAAAACTTGTTGTATTATTCCCAAGAAGACTCTTGGTCTTACTAGCTAAAAGGGTGCTTCTAATCAATACTGAACAAATGGTCTGAATACTTATGACCATGTGATATCTCAGTTGATATACCAGTTAATATACCAAAAAACAAACCAGTATAGGGGAAAATGGAAGGAAAAAGGTGGAGCTGTAGATGGGCGTAATAACAAATTGTCAAATAATGTTGGAGATAATTTTAGGGATAATTTTAAAGGAAAAAGCTTTTATTGGTACAAGTCCTGGATGTCGCGTTTTGGTTTCAACTGACCCTTTCTCAAATAATGGACAGATAAAAATAGATCCTACGTAAAACAAACAGACAATCGAAGCTATAGCAAAAAAATAAATGGATAAATAAATAAAAATGAATAGATGGATACATAAAATACAAAGAGCATACAATAGTATGATGAACATTGGGGGTGACAAGAGCCAGGACACTAATGGCTGTAGTATTAGATGTGCCACAATAGAATTACAAAATTAGATTAGATGTGCCACAATAGAATTACAAAATTACAGTTGGACTATATGGATTGTGGTTTGTGCATCATTGCATATGCTAAAAGGGGATGTGATGAAAGAAGAGGCTAGCACATTTAATGGAGGCTAAAATATTTACTTTCTGTTTTATGGGCTAGTATATGGACTGCAATGGATCCTAGCTCACGTGTGGAGGCGCGGGAGTCTGTGCACAGTAGCGTCTCGGGCCCCTGCAAGGAAAAATAGTGCACTTGCGCAACGTGTCGAGCATCCCTGTTGCTGAGAACTGGAGCTGGGGGTGGTGCATGCGCGGATGGTAGTATGTCCGACATTTGAGGGCGTCTCCGTAGTCATGGAGCGAGCCAGGGACTGGCGCATGCGCTGTGCACATTGCGTTTATATAGAAATATAGGAGGGATTAGCAAGCGGTTGGAGGGAGATACAAAAGCGCTAGAGCGCTTAGGTGAGATGGCCTCTGTAATGGAGTTGGGAAAAATTGGACAAATGTAAAAGTGAGAATTGCATATATAAAACTAATGGAGATCACATGGAACAGATGTCATCAGGAGATGCATAGTATTATTTGGGCAAAATCGATAACTGGATATAGGAATGAAATTAAATTGACACATATGAGACCCATATAAGGTTAAGGCATTGGGAAGGATAGTATATTGATGAAACATGTACTAAAAGTAAGGGATGAATAATGACTAAATGAATATTAGTGAATAGACAAATATAAATGAGCATCAACCCTCAGACTGTATGGAGAGATGGTTGACTAACTGATTGAAGAAGGAGGCAGTGTAGTTTTGGAAGACAGTGTTGGAAGACATCTAGACCTTCATTGAGGCAGGCTGGTACTAAACAGTTCAATTTATAAATCCAGTACATTTCACTCGTTGTGGAATAGAGGGTGTGATCTGTTCAATGGGGGAGATACTAAAATGTTTTCAATATTACTTCTATGTTTGTTTAGTCTCTCTCTGAGGGGGCAAATGATATGGCTGATGTACTAGATAAAAGTACACTCCAATCGATATATGATAATAATAATAATTCTTTATTTATATAGCGCACACAGATTATGCAGTGCTGCACAAAGCATGTCAAATTGGTTCCTGTCCCCATAGGACTCACAATTTTTTTTTTGGAGTGTGGGAGGAAACCAGAGGAAACCCATGCAAACACGGAGAGAACATACAAACTCTTTGCAGATGTTGACCTGGGAGGGATTCGAACCCAGGACCCCAGCGCTACAAGGCAGAGGTGCTACTCACTCAGCCACCATGTCGCCCTATATGTGATGTAGTTGGAAAATTGGTTTTCCTGTGAGAAATGGTCTCGCAGCATTTACAGCGAGCTCGACCAAATCTGAAACTGTCAATTGTTTTGAGAAAAAGGGACATGAAAGATTTTTTGGTATATGTTCTTAGGTGACTGGGTGCTAAAATATTTTTTAGCGTTTTGGATCACCTGAAAGTAAGTTTGGGATGGGCTGGAATGATTTTGCTGACATAAGGATCATAGAGTAAGATTTTCCTGATTTGACCGCTGTCATTGGAGAAGATGGTAATAAAATTCAGGGATTGCATGGTATCACCTTGGGATTGCTCAATTTCTGTGGGATGTTGCTTTGTTGTCGGGTATAGGAATTGATCTTGATTTAAAGGGCCTGCTATATCGTAGGCTGAAGTTATAAGTGATTTAGGGTAGCCCTTTGCTTTGAATCTATTAGTGAGAATTCTGGTTTGTTCGTGAAAATCGGTGTCATTAGTGCAGTTTTGTCTTACTCTCTTGAATTGGCCGTAAGGGATATTTAGGAGCCATTTTTCATAGAGCCTGCTGGTGAAGTCTATTATTATCGACATTTTTGAAATACGTTTTAGTCATGATTGTGTTTTCTCTAGTGTGGTAGATTACAAGGTCTAGAAACTCAGCAAAATCGTGTGGAATGTTGCTTGTGAATTCGAGGCCCCAAGAATTGTTATTGATTCCTTAGAGTATACGGTTATGGAAGAGTCAGTGTGTGTAGATATGTTCTGTTCTGAAATAGTTGTGTTTCAAGATGAACGTGATAGAATCAAGGAGAAAATTTCTTTGTAATGAGAATATGTCCAGATCCCTAAGAAGAAAGTGGGAGACACCCTGGTCATGGACACCCTGGTCATGGGGAATGTTGGTGTAGAGCAATGAAATGTCTAGTGTGATTAATGTATATGTTTCTTCCCGAGGCACTGGGAGTATTTTTTATGATATCTGTAGTATCTAGGATAAAAGATTACAGATTCCTGACATATGGTTGGAGAAATAAGTCAACATAATGCAAGAGGTTTGCTTTGAGGGAATTTATGCCAGATATTATTGGCCTTCCAGGGGGCTTTTTAGTATCTTTGTGTATCTTTAGTAAATAGTACTAAGAGCTGTAGCTGGTTCTTCGATGTTGATTTCTTTCTTATTAAGGACACCTTGTTTGAGGCCATAATCTCATAAAGAGTAGAGGTTATCTTTGAAAACAGTGTTGGGTTTGAACTTAAGTTCGGAGTAAAAATTGGTGTCGGAAAGCAGTCTATGGGATTCTGATATGTAATCCAATCTATTGAGAATTACTATCCCACCCCCCCTTATCTGCTGGTTTGATGACCAAATCTTCCATATAAGCTAGATTTTTAAGTGCTGCTCTTTCTTTGAAGGACAAATTGTTCTTGCTCATGGTGGAGGAGTTCTTTTTGTTGACAATGGGCTTTTTGGAGTTGTTGGGTAAAACGGTGGGGTTTTTTGTGAAGATTTTCTAGGTCTGTAGACACCATTGTGTAAAAGGTGTGAATTTATAGTGGGACGGGTAGAAAACAGATCATGGTTTTAAATCTGTGTGTTTCATCGATGTACCCAGTTCCGATGGGTAATCTGTGGTATCGTTAAGTGTGCCGAGTGTGTTTTTCTGTTCTTCGATTTAAAAATGACGTTTGAGTGTAAGTTTGCGTATTGGGAGCTGCAGAAATACCAGCCAAAGGAATTGACGTTTCTTCCATTCACTACCGCAAACGGTGATACGCATACAACCAAGATTTTGACCAGGTGAGCTTTTTCCTAATCTCTCACATTAGAAACACCCGACGTTATTACCCGAGGCGCCGTCCTCTGCTTGTCTGTTTTCTTCTTTTTCTCCACAAAAAAAACAAACCAGACATACTTACCTGCATTCCTCTTCATTACTATCCAGGCGGCCGTCTTCTTTAATGTTGACATGCCGCGATCGCCTAGACTTACAAGTAGCAGGCTGGAGAGCTGGGACAAGATGCCTGGCACTCTGGGCTGCTAATCATGCACTCCCTCTCTCATGCTGGGAGCGTGAATTTACACCTCTCATGTGACATCACCTCCCTCTCCCAGCATGGAAGAAGGAAGTGCACTCTCTTGAGCCCACCCACCAGCCTGCTAATTCTAAGTCAACATTAAAGAAGTCAACATTAAAGACCATAAAAGACCACCTCCTGGATCAGAATGAAGGGAAACACACGCAGAGTATGTCTGTTTTTTTTCCTTCAACAATTTAGCAAAACATCTGCATTTCTGTTTTTTTCTGTCAAGATATGGAGCGGAGTGGAGATTAATGAGCAAAAAAAAGAACATTTTTGATTGGCTTCAATGGAACAATTGGCTTCAATGAAACAAAGAGTGAAAAATTTAAAGGGGTCTGAATATTTTCCGTACCCATTGTAGTTTTTGTTGCTCTAGTTTCTGTTTTGGCTTATTTCTGAGTCAAATTTTTCTTAAAGTGGTATTCCCACAAAGTCAAGTTTCTTAAATGTACTCAGGATAACAAAATACATTCTCTAATTCATTGTCATTAACATAAATACAGCATTTCACAGATATAAGTCGAACCTGTCTTTATCAGTCCTGGTGTACACAATATTAATTGCCCCTAGACACGAACTTGTAACTTCCGATTTTTGGTCGGGAAAGCCATCTTGGATTTCTGTGTGACGGCCGTGTAGCTGATTTCCCTCTGCTCCCTGCACTCTAGTCTCGTCCCCTGCAGTCCAGGACGGGGCTGACAAAACACATACAGTGACTTCTAGCAGAGCTGACAGTGTGAAATACACTACTCATCATCTCTGATCTGTCTCATCTCTCTTTCTATGTGTCATATGAAAGTGTATATAAACCTGTACCCTGATAATCTAACCACACAGAACTAGATGAAGTATCTGCTTAGATAGTCCCCGTCCACATTCTGGAATCTTACACAGACCATCACCAGAGTGATAGGAGCTAAAATAGCAATGAAACTGAGTAAAATTTTTAATTAAAGGGTTAAATTTGAGAAGGGAATTTAAATTAGTGAATTTTCTTTCATGGGAAAACTCCTTTAAAGGGGTATTATCGTCTGGGCATTTACATTCAGTTTCATTAATCTGCCATATATAAACATTTCTTCAATTGGATGTTATTAAAAAAAATGTTCCTGTGTGAAGATAATTTCTCATAAATGTAGCCATTTTGTCCCTTAGAAACGAGATCAGCTTCCTCGGTTACGACCACCTCACATTTTGGAAGCAGTTGCCAGACATGCGCTATTGAGCCCTGTCTGACCTCCTGGATTCAGCAATCATTACCAGAGGACGGATGCGGGAGATGCAGTAACTCCCGGACATTTCATATACAAAAACCTTTTGTTTCTTTGTGCAATCACTCCAGCAGAGGTGGCCGTAACCGAGGAAGCCATCTCATTTCTAAGGGACAAAATCACTACATTTATGAGAAATTATCTTCACACAGGAACATTTTTTTTAATAACATCTAATTGAAGAAATGTTTATATATGGCAGATTAATGAAACTGAATGTGAATGCCCAGATGAGAATACCCCTTTAAGCGTTTTTTTCCTTTGGGTTTGTGCTTGCTAGTCTAACATTCCAATCTGGAGAGTACCTTGCAAATTCTGCTCACAATGAGTGCACATTGGACTGGTGCACATTGAGTACCAGCAGGATAGAGTATTAGTCATTGCTAACATGGGAGCGCTAGGTAGCAGAGAGGTAGGGGGGAAGTGCTTCCCAAGGCAAGTAATAGCCAGATGCCCCCAAAGCACTCAACCTTCATTAACATAAAAATAAATGTCATTTTATAAGTAAAATACAGAAGCACAGCTCCTAATAAACATAGTGTTTTGATCATACTGCTGGGATCTACCCAGCAGCATTACTGATTAATAAAGAGGAAATCTAATAGTATATTTCCTTTGTTGTCGCAATGATGTACTCATGATGTGGTTGAAAAAGACTTTTTGTCCTTCTGACACAGCAATGTATTGGCCGATCAGATATGTTTGACAAGGAGAATGCTAACATCAAGAGTCACTATATTTCTATTCTATTAGTAATAATATTTTGTAGATATATGCTCCAAACATGGTATAACATGTCAAGAAAAGTGACGAGTCCACTTTAAGGGATTGTATTTAGGCCTCCAATTTCAGGTCCTAAAGAACGGACTGAGAGAGCCCTATTACTCTTCGGTGATCAAATGTTCGCAGTACAAATGTATCTAGAGTACTGTAGCTATAATACAGGCCTTAAAAGTGTCTGTGTTACAGAAATAAAAAGCTGCCTAAGACCATGGAAACACTGTCTCGGACTATTCTTCAGTTGGACTTCCAATACATACTTCTTTATTTTCAAAAAAAGCTGTACTTTTACATAAAATTGTATGAAGGCATCGTTACAGATGGCTAATTAATATAAACTCTCCATACACCCTTAACAATAATGTGACTGGGGTAACACTATCTTATGCTTTGCTAAGCAAAACAATAGAGATGTTGCTCCATTCTCCCTTGGTGAAAAAACATGCATTCATTCTTTACAGACAAGGGTTCATTTCCCTCCACCTTTAAAAAAAGGAACGGCTGCTTGGTGAGTATTGTTACCAGATTATTACCATCTTTCCTTTGATAATTATCACCGACCACTGACCCAAGAAATATTTGTTGGGTGTGGTGATATTAAAATAGTTTCTTTATATTACAGTATATTTTGGTGTGCACCTTCTTTTTTGTGTATACTGATTTATTATTTTTCATTAGAGCTCCATAGCACAGTGCATTGCATACATTAGTTTTGCTCAAATTCTGAATAATTCCCATGAAATTATGAAACTCTTTTGAAAGTTGTGTCTATTGGGGAGCCTTGCTTGATGAATAGCAGAGATATGTCATCTTCTGGAAATAATGGTAATAAAAAAGCCGTAAAAAGAAGAGGCCATAGAAATCAACATGTAAAATATTTCTGGGGTATGATATGGAAAAATTGGGAACGATTTGTAATGAAAAAAGTGGTATCCATTTAAAAAAAAAAAAAGTAGAGTTGGGACAAGGAAGGAAAAAGTGGGGTAGGAAGTAGCCATATATAGCCATTATGTGAAATTTTAAGATTTTCTTAACCATTTTAAATCTTTCATATCTTTGCCATTTTTTAAAATCTTTCATATAATAAGTGTTGCATTTTTGCCAAGTTAAGAAAACACATTCACATTTTGGATAGTGATCAATACGTTTAAGTTGACCGAACTTTAAAGCTGCAGACAACAAATAGTATTTAAAAACACAAAATCTAGCTATTCATATAAAGATACGATGTCAGAATATGAATAGTAGGCAGAAATCTTCATATCAGGGTAATATTTGATGCAGGATATATTGTTTCATCAGTGGGAATAATCCTATAATTTCTGCACTGACTATTATAGATTACATACAGCAAAGAAACCAATTTCTGCACTAGAGCTAGGGTTTCATCTCTGCAAATTTCTTTGAAATATGTATGAAGCATTTTATCTTATTGTAGGACAAGAAGACACCACCTTAGGAGAATTGTTGTATGCAAGGACCTTTGTTATTTTCTATACAAAAGAAGAAACCCATTCTTTGGTATAGACACTAATAAATCCAGCAACCTAGATAGACAAAAGCAGATCAAAATTCAGAGAGCACAGGCAAATGAACAGTGACTTCAAAGAATGACTGCAGGTAGCAACTTAATAAACCCAGTGGGGCTCATGTATCTGTCTTTTTATAACTGAAAATGGCGCAAACACCTCAGAAAATATCACATTCTTGTTCATGTGCCCTATTTATCTATGTATTGCTCTAATTTTTTCCTACGCGCAAGCACTTTTTTAGGAAACAAAAGGAAATGACACAGTAGCAAAATATGTGTTAATGCTTTAAGACTGTGAGATGTTTCAATAAATTACCATATATATTCTCGAAATGTGATACATGTCATCAATGTTAGACAACCTGTTAATACTATCTGGCAATGTTTAGGTAATAGGTAAAGGAAACTACACACCCCTTGGGCTTTCAGAATATATTATACCAGATTTTAGAACCCATCACACCCCAGTTTTGATACTAAAAGAAAAAATAATGCAAATTCTTTAGTAAAAATGAAGTCCTCTCAGAAGACCATAATCCCTCTCAGTGGCCATCCTGACTATAAGTGACATGGGCATGAGGAGATGGTTTACCACTCACATGTCTGGTTATCTAAGCTTCTAGTTGTACATTACACAATGCCATGAGCTAGTTTTCCTGTGGGTGTCTTACCGTGGTACTCTTGTCCAGGTACGTAGTAGCTGGGGTTACCAGCCAGGTGCAGGGATATGAGCACCTCTCCTTGTTCTCCATCTCCCTCCAACTCACCATGGTGGGTGCAGAGGAAAAAGAAAGGTGAGAATCTGGGGTAATAGCCGACTGCTCCTCGTACAATAGCCACACATAGCACCCCAAGTAGTAGCATAGTCCCCAGCCTGCTGGAGCTCCTCTGAACCATTGCTGGGCACTCCCGAAGCTTCTACTTATTCTATATGCTGCATAAGTGGCTGAGGGAAGGTGCGGGCAAGACAAATAGCAATAAAAGTTTAGAGGGATAAAAGTAAATTTAATTGTCTTTTCAGCAAAAAAAAAATGACCACTGTTTTAGCAGCTCCGTGCACCTACTACATGCGGCACCGGAGCCGAGAGTCAGGTGGCAGCGAGAAGACCGAGCCCTAGATGAAGGTCCCCCACACAGGAGCTGCTTCCCTCATATACTCATCGTGTTATCTGTGCGGCCGACTACGCCCCCGACAGCTCATTGGCGCGCTAGCTGTCTGTCACCTCCCGCTAGGAAGGGCTTGGAAAGGTGAATGGTGCTCGTAAAATATGATAAATAATAGGCGCTTAATGTGTCGCTCTGTTTGGTCCATCGCTGGCTGTAGATAACAGAACACTGTGTGAATTATTCTCAGCTCTTGTTCTGCGTTACACACCATTTCCCCCACTAACACTTGGAAGATATGTATGCAATATGTTCACTAGAACATCTTCAGACGGGGCACGGATCTCTTTCAATGGCCACCTCACATTGTCTGCACCCCTGTCAGGGTAACAAAATACAATAGACATAAACTAGATCGGCAAACATCATGTGAAATGGTAATATAGCGTCTGAAAAACACACAGCACATCCTAATAATTTCCTTCCACAAAATGTACCTCAGGGAAACAAGGAATTACTGCATACTGAGTATCAATAAATGGACCTGGCAGAAGTAACCCTCTAAACCCATGGAATAGAAAACCCAGGATATAAACAACTACTCCTCACATCAACTACATCAGTAAAAAACACACATACATGCGCTTAATTTTTTTGACCTGAGGAAAAAAAAATGCATTTCTGTAAAGTGACTGTATCATAGTAGCAGAACAATTTAAATAATTTAAATACTATTACAGCATCCACTGGGGTCTACAATGTAGTGCTGCACCCATTGTATCATGGCCAACTCCATCAGTGCTATAGACAATCAGGGCCGGCTCCAGGTTTCAGTAAGCCCCTGGGCGACAGTGCCTCAGTGGGCCCCTTTGCAGTGAACTCACGTGCTAGCATTAAAAATTCAAAAACTAAAAAACTGTCCCCTGTTCCCTGAAATATTCCCCAGTTTATTATCCCAAACAGCCGTGTCAAGGTCAGGGCAGTTTTGAGCTTATTTAACCAACAGGGCGAACATAAAAATGTGTGCCCCTCCACTCTGCCAAGTAATAAAACTGAAACGTCAACTCAGCTGCTGCAGAACCTTATAATACACACTTTAGCTTCAGCAGAACCTCATATACACACCTCAGCTGCTGCAGAACCTCATAATACACCCCTCAGCTGCTGCAGAACCTCATAATACACACCTCAGCTTCTGCGGAACCTGATAATACACACCTCAGCTTCTGCGGAACCTCATAATACACACCTCAGCTGCTGCAGAACCTCATAATACACACCTGAGCTGCTGCGGAACCTCATAATACACACCTGAGCTGCTGCGGAACCTCATAATACACACCTGAGCTGCTGCGGAACCTCATAATGCACACCTAAGCTGCTGCGGAACCTCATAATACACACCTGAGCTGGTGCGGAACCCCATAATACACACCTGAGCTGGTGCGGAACCCCATAATACACACCTGAGCTGCTGCGGAACCTCATAATACACACCTGAGCTGCTGCGGAACTTCAGAATACACACCTGAGCTGCTGCAGAACCTTATAATACACACCTGAGCTGCTGCGGAACCTCATAATACACACCTGAGCTGCTGCAGAACCTCATAATACACACCTGAGCTGCTGCGGAACCTCATAATACACACCTGAGCTGCTGCGGAACCTCATAATACACACCTGAGCTGCTGTGGAACTTCAGAATACACACCTGAGCTGCTGCAGAACCTCATAATACACACCTGAGCTGCTGTGTAACCTCATAATAAACATCACTGCTTACACAGAACCCTCTCTGCTTCTCATGTACATTTGAGATGATTAATATCATTCACACATACACACACACACACACACACACTGACAGACAGACAGATACATACAAACAGACACACATGCAAGCAAACACATCATCACACATACCATACACTCACCATATGTATCAGTAATACACATCCATACATGTCACATACCATCACACACCCTGTGGTGTCTGCAGCAGCCCTGGTATCACACAGAGGAGTCTTCAGGCTTCTCCTCCTCCTCCTCCTCTTTGTCCCGATTTCTGAGCTGCCGGATTTCAGCATTACTGCAGCTCTGTGTGAAGAGGTGATAGGGGTGAGGGGGGTGTTAACCCATAATGTGCTGCACCACAAGCAGCTCTGTAGCCTCTACCTGTGCTATGTGTGCTGTGTGTGCTTGTCCGAGTGGGGGAGGAACAGTGCAGGACACAGCTCCTCATCACAGGAAGTGAATAGTGAAGATGTGCACAGCGTGTGTGGGTCCCCGGCAGCTCTCTGGGCCCCGGCACATGCCAGGTATGCCGGGTGCTGGAGCCGGGCCTGTAGTCAATGCACATGTCAGTGCACATGTCCTTCCTAACGTTCCATTCATTTGTGGTACTATGGACCCCGGCTCTCGTGGTCTGTGACCCCACTGATCAGCAAGTTATCCACTTTTGTGTTCCAGCGCCTGTATCTACAAAAAGGATCCAACCTCTTAGTAGATATGGGTGCAAACTTCGCCATTTCTGACCTAATACCAGGTCTGTTCCAGCAAAGTTTTCCTGTGCCCCATTCTCCACCCCAATGCACCAAAGGTAGCGCTTGGGTCAGGGAAGCCATAAATCTGGCAGAGAAGGCATAATGGATCTCCATCATTGTCTACTCTGCAATCTATGTTATTCCCCCCTGCTGAGTAATATATTTCTACACACACATTAAAGACATATGCCCTACACACACATTACAGACACATGTAATGGTCAACACACACATTACAGACACATGCCATACACATACATTACTGACACATGCCCCACACATAAATTACTGACACATGCTCTATACACACATTACTGACACATACTCCACACACACATTCAGGGCCGGTTCTAGACAAAGTGGGGCTCTGGGCAAAACTAAAAGTGGGGCCCCAAAATAAAACTATTTTATGACCAGTCACAGTCAGTAAGAGGCTTCTTTTAGTATGGTAAAACAAACTGTAATATGGGAGAATTTTATATGAGATAGATGATAGGGAGATTGATGGTGGCTCAGTGGTTGGCACTACAGCCTTGCAGCGCTGGTCAACATCTGCAAAGAGTTTGTATATTCTCTGTGTTTGCGTGGGTTTCCTCCGGGTTCTCCAGTTTCCTCCCACACTCCAAAACATACTAGTAGGTTGATTAGATTGTGAGCCCCATTGGGGACAGGGACTGATCTGGCAAGCACAGTGCAGCGCTGCGTGTCCGCTATATACAGAATTATTAATTATTATGATAGAGGAGAAATATGAAATTTCTAGATGCAGAACTATAAAGTAGATGATATATACAGTAGATGGATATGAGAGATAAATAGGAAGGAAAAAGCAAGATATGTAAATGGTCAGATTATAGGAGATAGATAGATAGATAAGCCCACCATTTCTGGATATTTTGTCGCGTTATTGACCAGAGCAATTTTTACAATTATGACGTTTAAAAATAAAATCAAAATTACAGCAAAAAGAATTAAAGTAAACCCAAGAAACCACATATTTTCTGAAAGCAGACACTTGCCCCATTTGCATTAAAGAGTTTATAGACATAGGCGCCTTCATGCAATTTTGATTCAAACTGAAGCATTTTATAATAAATACTTAAAATTTTACTTTTACCTTCACATCTCCTAAATGTAATAGATGGACAAGTGTAGAGTTCACAAATGTCCCATATTGATATGTTCACATAATATCACTAAAACTGTAATAACTAGATATCTGCTTTTCATCTACAAATTTTAAGACATAAAACCTATATAATTTTGAAAGCAGACAACCAGGGGATGCATTTGGCAATTAACATTCAAAATGTCCTCTAAAATATGTACAAATCCAGATATTTATATAAAGAAAATATACTTTCCTAAAACAGTAAGATGTGAGGAGATGATACAGACCCCACATGTGTATATTCAACAAAATATGCAGCAAAGGGAACGTCATATCCACAGCGGACACCAAACTATTTTTTCAGAAAATTGCACTGAGCTTCACACAGATCTATCATTATATGCTCCTTACACAATGGTAACCCAAATAAATAACTATATATCCATAAACCAAGCTAATGAGATAACAAAAGTCACATTTAGATGTGCGCCAATGTATTATCCGCACAATAACAGAACCCTCCGCGCTTCATAAGAATTTGAGTGAGAAGTCATAATACGGTAGGTGTAAATAATGGAGGATGGTGGGAAATAAAATCTTTATTCCAGAACATGTGTGGATTTTTGCTGTTACATATAACTTTATGGACATGTTCTGGGTCGCGGTGTTAATATATAATAGCGACATTAGGCGAAGAGGATCGAATGTTCATCGTATCAGTTAATTTTCGCGAAAAAAAAAGCCTATCAAGAAATAAAAGGCATTAAGAGAGAAAGGGCCACATTTATCGCTTTTGTGCGCCTAAGTGTAGTAGTTGCGCCTAAATTCTGGCGCACTGTTTTGCCAGAATTATCACCAACTGTGATAAGGTAATTTCCTGTCTCTTATTAATCACTTTACTTTAACACAGTTTAGGCGAAATTTTGGCGCAGTTTAAGCGCAATGTTAGATTCAGGCTCTTACATGTGATCCTGCTACAAGCTCCTCTCTGCTTCTCCCACATCCCAGAATGAAGATAACACTCACAGCAGCACCCAGGTGTGTGACACCCTGCACCCAGTGACCTCCTCAGCAGTGGCTTCTCCTGGAGGGGATCCCCCAGTGCTGGTCTCCTGCTGCCCCCTTGTAATTCTGCACAGAATCCCCCTCAGACACACTGGTGATACTGTGCAGAATTACATGGAGGACACTTGTATGTAGTATCTGCAACATTCTGCAAAGTTCTCTTCTCTCTTGCTCTGAGCTGAGGATTCTGCAGAATGTTTTGTAAATAGAAGGTGATGAATAGAGATGAGCGAACACTAAAATGCTCGGGTACTCGTTATTCGAGACGAACTTTTCCCGATGCTCGAGTGCTCGTCTCGAATAACGAACCCCATTGAAGTCAATGGGAGACTCGAGCATTTTTCAAGGGGACCAAGGCTCTGCACAGGGAAGCTTGGCCAAACACCTGGGAACCTCAGAAAAGGATGGAAACACCACGGAAATGGACAGGAAACAGCAGGGGCAGCATGCATGGATGCCTCTGAGGCTGCATAATCGCACCATTATGCCAAAATTATGGGCAACAGCATGGCCATGACAGAGTGACAGAATGAAGCTAGATAGCATCTAAAACATCCAATAATTGACCCTGACACTATAGGGGACGGCATGCAGAGGCAGCGGCAGCAGGCTAGAGAGTGGCATGGCGACATACCCTAAATGGACTCAGGCTTCAAACCAATGGGTGGCAGAGAGGAACCAAAGGAGGTGAGCAAGAAGCGCTCAAATAATATCGGTACATGATAAAAGTTTGCCAGTATATTTTGTGGATTACACAGCAGGGTGGCGACAAAGTTAACATGGAAGCCATGAAAACAACCCAAAATTCTGCCTGACACAGCTCGTTTGATAAGGGGACCATGTATGGAGGCAGTGAACTAGTAGTAGATTAAAGGTGCTGCAGTTAAAACTATGTTAGTTGGATCTTGGCATGGAGCTGGCGCTCCGCTGCCAGGCGAGCTTTCGCCAATCCAAGCCCCTGTCTCTAGGCTACTCCCCAAACAGCACTTCTAAGAACCTTTTGTATAAGATCAAGTGTAGTAGCGTTCTTATAAGTTTAGGATATGCCGGGTGAGGGGAATGTAAACAGATGCGCAAGAAGCGCTGAAATAATATCCCTAAATGGTAAAAGTTTGCAAGTATATTTTGGGGATTACACAGCAGGGTGGCGACAAAGTTAACAACTTTGATGTGGAATGCCCTGTAATAGCTCTTGGGCGGTGTGCCTTTTATCGCCTAGGCTCAGCAGTTTCAGCACCGCCTGCTGTCGCTTAGCGACGGCACTGCTGCTGTGCCTAGAGCTACCGACTGATGGCGCCATGCCCACGGATGGTAATTCGGAGGAGGAGGAGGTGGAGGAGGGGTGGGAGGAGGTATAGTAGGCCTTTGAGACCTGGACCGAGGTAGGCCCCGCAATTCTCTGCGTCGGCAGTATATGACCAGCCCCAGGGTCAGACTCGGTCCCAGCCTGCACCAAGTTAAGTGTAGTAGCGTTCTTATAAGTTTGGGATATGGCGGGTGAGGGGAATGTAAACAGATGCGCAAGAAGCGCATGATGCGCATGGAGCTGGCGTTCCGCTGCCAGGCGAGCTTTCGCCAATCCAAGCCCCTGTCTCTAGGCTACTCCCCAAACAGCACTTCTAAGAACCTTTTGTATAAGATCAAGTGTAGTAGCGTTCTTATAAGTTTAGGATATGGCGGGTGAGGGGAATGTAAACAGATGCGCAAGAAGCGCTGAAATAATATCCCTAAATGGTAAAAGTTTGCCAGTATATTTTGGGGATTACACAGCAGGGTGGTGACAAAGTTAACAACTTTGATGTGGAATCCATGAAAACAACCCAAATTTCTGCCTGACACACCTCGTTTGATAAAGGGACGATGTATGGAGGCAGCTATATGGACGACTTTTGGAGGTAGCAATGGAGACAACGTGTGGAGGCTGCTATGGAGACAATTTAATTTGGATAGTGCCTGTATGTGGCAGTCCAAAACATTTTTCAAACCAGAGGAGCAGGTAGGTGGCCCTCCAGTAAAATGGGATAGATTGAGTGCCTGTATGTGGCAGTCCCAAAAATGTTTCAAACCAGAGGAGCAGGTAGGTGGCCCTCCAGTAAAATGGAATAGATTGAGTGCCTGTATGTGGCAGTCCCAAAAATTGTTCAAACCAGAGGAGCAGGTAGGTGGCCCTGCAGTAAAATGGAATAGATTGAGTGCCTGTATGTGGCAGTCCCAAAAATGTTTCAAACCAGAGGAGCAGGTAGGTGGCCCTCCAGTAAAATGGAATAGATTGAGTGCCTGTATGTGGCAGTCCCAAAAATTGTTCAAACCAGAGGAGCAGGTAGGTGGCCCTGCAGTAAAATGGAATAGATTGAGTGCCTGTATGTGGCAGTCCCAAAAATGTTTCAAACCAGAGGAGCAGGTAGGTGGCCCTGCAGTAAAATGGAATAGATTGAGTGCCTGTATGTGGCAGTCCCAAAAATTGTTCAAACCAGAGGAGCAGGTAGGTGGCCCTGCAGTAAAATGGAATAGATTGAGTGCCTGTATGTGGCAGTCCCAAAAATTGTTCAAACCAGAGGAGCAGGTAGGTGGCCCTGCAGTAAAATGGAATAGATTGAGTGCCTGTATGTGGCAGTCCCAAAAATGTTTCAAACCAGAGGAGCAGGTAGGTGGCCCTCCAGTAAAATGGAATAGATTGAGTGCCTGTATGTGGCAGTCCCAAAAATTGTTCAAACCAGAGGAGCAGGTAGGTGGCCCTGCAGTAAAATGGAATAGATTGAGTGCCTGTATGTGGCAGTCCCAAAAATGTTTCAAACCAGAGGAGCAGGTAGGTGGCCCTCCAGTAAAATGGAATAGATTGAGTGCCTGTATGTGGCAGTCCCAAAAATTGTTCAAACCAGAGGAGCAGGTAGGTGGCCCTGCAGTAAAATGGAATAGATTGAGTGCCTGTATGTGGCAGTCCCAAAAATTGTTCAAACCAGAGGAGCAGGTAGGTGGCCCTGCAGTAAAATGGAATAGATTGAGTGCCTGTATGTGGCAGTCCCAAAAATTGTTCAAACCAGAGGAGCAGGTAGGTGGCCCTGCAGTAAAATGGAATAGATTGAGTGCCTGTATGTGGCAGTCCCAAAAATTTTTTAAAACAGAGGACCGGGTAGGTGGCCCTCCAGAAAAATGGAATAGATTGAGTGCCTGTATGTGGCACTCACAAAAATTGTTTCAAACAGAGGACCGGGTAGGTGGCCCTCCAGAAAAATTAAATGCATGAAGTACTATAGCAAGAGCCAGTGGGCCCTGTCAAAAAATAGCCATTTTCCTCTGCTTTACTGTACAAAGAGGAGGAGAAGGAGGAAAATGAGGAGGAGGAGGAGGAGTGGATCAATTATTCAGGTTGAGCTTCCTTCACCTGGTGGAGATTGGAAATTCTGAGAAATCCAGCCTTTATTCATTTTATTAAGCGTCAGCCTGTCAGCGCTGTCAGTCGACAGGCGTGTACGCTTATCAGTGATGATGCCACCAGCTGCACTGAAAACCCGCTCGGACAAGACGCTAGCGGCAGGGCAGGCAAGAACCTCCAAGGCGTACAGCGCCAGTTCGTGCCACATGTCCAGCTTTGAAACCCAGTAGTTGTAGGGAGCTGTGTGATCATTTAGGACGATGGTATGGTCAGCTACGTACTCCCTCACCATCTTTCGGTAAAGATCAGCCCTACTCTGCCGAGACTGGGGACAGGTGACAGTGTCTTGCTGGGGTGACATAAAGCTGGCAAAAGCCTTGTAAAGCGTACCCTTGCCAGTGCTGGACAAGCTGCCTGCTCGCCTACTCTCCCTCGCTACTTGTCCCGCAGAACTACGCACTCTGCCGCTAGCGCTGTCAGAAGGGAAATACTGTTTCAGCTTGTGCACCAGGGCCTGCTGGTATTCATGCATTCTCACACTCCTTTCCTCTCCAGGGATGAGAGTGGGAAGATTTTGCTTGTACCGTGGGTCCAGGAGAGTGAACACCCAGTAATCGGTGCTGGAATAAATTCTTTGAACGCGAGGGTCACGGGATAGGCAGCCTAGCATGAAATCTGCCATATGCGCCAGAGTACCAACGCGTAAGAATTCACTCCCCTCACTGGCCTGACTGTCCATTTCCTCCTCCTCCAACTCCTCCAACTCCTCTTCTTCTGCCCATACACGCTGAACAGTGAAGGACTCAACAATGGTCCCCTCTTGTGTCTCGCCAACATTCTCCTCCTCTTCCTCCTCATCCTCCTCCACCTCCACCTCCTCCGATATGCGCTGAGAAACAGACCTCAGGGTGCTTTGGCTATCAACAAGGGAATATTCTTCCCCCGTCTCTTGTGACGAGCGCAAAGCTTCCGACTTCATGCTGACCAGAGAGTTTTTCAACAGGCCAAGCAGCGGGATGGTGAGGCTGATGATGGCGGCATCGCCACTGACCATCTGTGTTGACTCCTCAAAGTTACTCAGCACCTGACAGATATCAGACATCCACGTCCACTCCTCATTGTAGACTTGAGGAAGCTGACTGACCTGACTACCGGTTCTGGTGGAAGTTGACATCTGGCAGTCTACAATCGCTCTGCGCTGCTGGTAAACTCTGGATAACATGGTCAGTGTTGAATTCCACCTCGTGGGCACGTCGCACAACAGTCGGTGAGCGGGCAGTTGGAGGCGGCGCTGCGCTGCCCTGAGAGTGGCAGCATCTGGGCTGGACTTCCTGAAATGCGCACAGATGCGGCGCACCTTCGTGAGCAAATCAGACAGATTGGGGTATGTCTTGAGGAAACGCTGCACTATCAGATTTAACACATGGGCCAGGCATGGCACATGTGTCAGTCTGCCGAGTTGCAGAGCCGCCACCAGGTTACGGCCGTTGTCACACACAACCATTCCCGGCTTGAGGTTCAGCGGTGCCAGCCACAGATCAGTCTGCGCCGTGATGCCCTGTAATAGCTCTTGGGCGGTGTGCCTTTTGTCGCCTAGGCTCAGCAGTTTGAGCACCGCCTGCTGTCGCTTAGCGACGGCACTGCTGCTGTGCCTAGAGCTACCGACTGATGGCGCCGTGCCCACGGATGGTAGTTCGGAGGAGGAGGTGGAGGAGGGGTGGGAGGAGGAGGAGGCATAGTAGGCCTGAAACACCTGGACCGAGGTAGGCCCCGCAATCCTCGGCGTCGGCAGTATATGAGCAGCCCCAGGGTCAGACTCGGTCCCAGCCTCCACCAAGTTAACCCAATGTGCCGTCAGCGATATATAGTGGCCCTGCCCGGCAGCACTCGTCCACGTGTCCGTGGTCAGGTGGACCTTGTCAGAAACGGCGTTGGTCAGGGCACGGATGATGTTGTCTGACACGTGCTGGTGCAGGGCTGGGACGGCACATCGGGAAAAGTAGTGGCGGCTGGGGACCGAATACCGAGGGGCGGCCGCCGCCATGAGGTTGCGAAAGGCCTCGGTCTCTACTAGCCTATAGGGCAGCATCTCCAGGCTAAGCAATCTGGAGATGTGCACATTAAGGGCTTGGGCGTGCGGGTGGGTTGCACTATATTTGCGTTTCCGCTCCAGCGTCTGGGGTATGGAGAGCTGAACGCTGGTGGATGCTGTGGAGGATCGTGGAGGCGACGATGGGGTTTTTGTGCCAGGGTCCTGGGCAGGGGGCTGACTAGCAGCTGACACAGGGGAAGGAGCAGTGGTGTGCACGGCCGGAGGTGAACGGGCTTGTTGCCACTGAGTGGGGTGCTTAGCATTCATATGCCTGCGCATACTGGTGGTAGTTAAGCTAGTAGTGGTGGAACCCCTGCTGAGCCTGGTTTGGCAAATGTTGCACACCACAGTCCGTCGGTCATCCGGTGTTTCCTTAAAGAACCTCCACACTTCTGAAGATCTAGCCCTCGCCGCAAGAGCCCTCACCACGGGAGCTTCACTAGTTGACAGTGGCGCTGATGCACCAGCTCTGGCCCTGCCTCTCCGTCTGGCCCCACCACTGCCTCTTCCAACCTGTTCAGGTCGAGGACTCTCCTCCGTCTCAGAAGCACTGTGTTCACCCGGCCTCTCAACCCAGCTTGGGTCTGTCACCTCATCATCCTCCGATCCCTCAGTCTGCTCCCCCCTCGGACTTCCTGCCCTGACAACAACTTCCCCACTGTCTGACAACCGTGTCTCCTCATCGTCGGACACCTCTTTACACACTTCCACTACGTCAAGAAGGTCATCATCACCCACAGACTGTGACTGGTGGAAAACCTGGGCATCGGAAAATTGCTCAGCAGCAACCGGACAAGTGGTTTGTGACTGTGGGAAGGGTCCAGAAAACAGTTCCTCAGAGTATGCCGGTTCAAATGCCAAATTTTCCTGGGAGGGGGCAGACTGGGGGGGAGGAGGCTGAGGTGCAGGAGCTGGAGGAGTGGCGATTTCGGTGACATGGGTGGACTGCGTGGAAGACTGACTGGTGGTGGACAAATTGCTCGAAGCATTGTCAGCAATCCACGACATCACCTGTTCGCACTGTTCTGGCCTCAACAGTGCTCTACCACGAGTCCCAGTAACTTCAGACATGAACCTAGGGAGTGTAGCTCTGCGGCGTTCCCCTGCTCCCTCATCAGCAGGTGGTGTCTCACCCCGCCCAGGACCACGGCCTCTGACCCCTGCAGTAGTTGGACGCCCACGTCCCCGCCCTCGTCCTCTACCCCTAGCCCTCGGGTTAAACATTTTTAAAATGAGAGTTATAACTTTATTTTTTTTTTTACTTTTTTTTTTTTTTTTTGTGTTTTTTTTTTTTTTTTGTGTTTTTTTTTGAGTTTTTAAAACCAAACAATGCTATCCTATTGCTATGGCTATTTTCTAGCCAAGTATCAAAGGAAGCACAGTACTATGCCAGATGAGATGACACTGAGTTATTGCCTAATAGAAATCCAACCCCTACTGAATTTTGCCACTTCGGCCTTTGCTATGGATATGTGCGCCACTAAGCGCAGAACACAGCGGTCGCAAGTCCCACTACAAATTGCTCAGAATTGGCAAGTACATGCACTGCAGAAACTACAGCCACCAGCAGATCAACCAGAAATCAAATATATAGAACGCTACTGTAGGCTTCAAGAAGCTGTTTGTATTCTCCTATGGCTATTTTCTAGCCAAGTATCAAAGGAAGCACAGTACTATGCCGGATGAGATGACACTGAGTTATTGCCTAATAGAAATCCAACCCCTACTGAATTTTGCCACTTCGGCCTTTGCTATGGATATGTGCGCCACTAAGCGCAGAACACAGCGGTCGCAAGTCCCACTACAAATTGCTCAGAATTGGCAAGTACATGCACTGCAGAAACTACAGCCACCAGCAGATCAACCAGAAATCAAATATATAGAACGCTACTGTAGGCTTCAAGAAGCTGTTTGTATTCTCCTATGGCTATTTTCTAGCCAAGTATCAAAGGAAGCACAGTACTATGCCAGATGAGATGACACTGAGTTATTGCCTAATAGAAATCCAACCCCTACTGAATTTTGCCACTTCAGCCTTTGCTATGGATATGTGCGCCACTAAGCGCAGAACACAGCGGTCGCAAGTCTCACTACAAATTGCTCAGAATTGGCAAGTACATGCACTGCAGAAACTACAGCCACCAGCAGATCAACCAGAAATCAAATATATAGAACGCTACTGTAGGCTTCAAGAAGCTGTTTGTATTCTCCTATGGCTATTTTCTAGCCAAGTATCAAAGGAAGCACAGTACTATGCCGGATGAGATGACACTGAGTTATTGCCTAATAGAAATCCAACCCCTACTGAATTTTGCCACTTCGGCCTTTGCTATGGATATGTGCGCCACTAAGCGCAGAACACAGCGGTCGCAAGTCCCACTACAAATTGCTCAGAATTGGCAAGTACATGCACTGCAGAAACTACAGCCACCAGCAGATCAACCAGAAATCAAATATATAGAACGCTACTGTAGGCTTCAAGAAGCTGTTTGTATTCTCCTATGGCTATTTTCTAGCCAAGTATCAAAGGAAGCACAGTACTATGCCGGATGAGATGACACTGAGTTATTGCCTAATAGAAATCCAACCCCTACTGAATTTTGCCACTTCAGCCTTTGCTATGGATATGTGCGCCACTAAGCGCAGAACACAGCGGTCGCAAGTCTCACTACAAATTGCTCAGAATTGGCAAGTACATGCACTGCAGAAACTACAGCCACCAGCAGATCAACCAGAAATCAAATATATAGAACGCTACTGTAGGCTTCAAGAAGCTGTTTGTATTCTCCTATGGCTATTTTCTAGCCAAGTATCAAAGGAAGCACAGTACTATGCCGGATGAGATGACACTGAGTTATTGCCTAATAGAAATCCAACCCCTACTGAATTTTGCCACTTCGGCCTTTGCTATGGATATGTGCGCCACTAAGCGCAGAACACAGCGGTCGCAAGTCCCACTACAAATTGCTCAGAATTGGCAAGTACATGCACTGCAGAAACTACAGCCACCAGCAGATCAACCAGAAATCAAATATATAGAACGCTACTGTAGGCTTCAAGAAGCTGTTTGTATTCTCCTATGGCTATTTTCTAGCCAAGTATCAAAGGAAGCACAGTACTATGCCGGATGAGATGACACTGAGTTATTGCCTAATAGAAATCCAACCCCTACTGAATTTTGCCACTTCAGCCTTTGCTATGGATATGTGCGCCACTAAGCGCAGAACACAGCGGTCGCAAGTCTCACTACAAATTGCTCAGAATTGGCAAGTACATGCACTGCAGAAACTACAGCCACCAGCAGATCAACCAGAAATCAAATATATAGAACGCTACTGTAGGCTTCAAGAAGCTGTTTGTATTCTCCTATGGCTATTTTCTAGCCAAGTATCAAAGGAAGCACAGTACTATGCCAGATGAGATGACACTGAGTTATTGCCTAATAGAAATCCAACCCCTACTGAATTTTGCCACTTCAGCCTTTGCTATGGATATGTGCGCCACTAAGCGCAGAACACAGCGGTCGCAAGTCTCACTACAAATTGCTCAGAATTGGCAAGTACATGCACTGCAGAAACTACAGCCACCAGCAGATCAACCAGAAATCAAATATATAGAACGCTACTGTAGGCTTCAAGAAGCTGTTTGTATTCTCCTATGGCTATTTTCTAGCCAAGTATCAAAGGAAGCACAGTACTATGCCAGATGAGATGACACTGAGTTATTGCCTAATAGAAATCCAACCCCTACTGAATTTTGCCACTTCAGCCTTTGCTATGGATATGTGCGCCACTAAGCGCAGAACACAGCGGTCGCAAGTCTCACTACAAATTGCTCAGAATTGGCAAGTACATGCACTGCAGAAACTACAGCCACCAGCAGATCAACCAGAAATCAAATATATAGAACGCTACTGTAGGCTTCAAGAAGCTGTTTGTATTCTCCTATGGCTATTTTCTAGCCAAGTATCAAAGGAAGCACAGTACTATGCCAGATGAGATGACACTGAGTTATTGCCTAATAGAAATCCAACCCCTACTGAATTTTCCCACTTCGGTCTTTGCTATGGATATGTGTGCCACTAAGAGCTAAACACAACGGTAGCAAGTCCCCCTGCTAATTCCTCACAAAATGGTAAAATATGCAAATTAAAATAAAAAAAGTAGAACGTTATTGTAGCCCTAAGAAGGGCTGTTGGGTTCTTTGAGAATCACTCCTGCCTAACAGTAAGCTAATAGAACACCCTAACGCTTTCCCTGAGCAGCAGCAGCTCTCTCCCTAGCGGCATCCAGAGACAGAATGATCCGAGCAGCGCGGCCAGCGGCTAGTCTATCCCAGGGTCACCTGATCTGGCCAGCCAACCACTGCTATCGACGTGTAAGGGTACCACGTCATGCTGGGTGGAGTGCAGAGTCTCCTGGCTTGTGATTGGCTCTGTTTCTGGCCGCCAAAAAGCAAAACGGCGGGAGCTGCCATTTTCTCGAGCGGGCGAAGTATTCGTCCGAGTAACGAGCAGTTTCGAGTACCCTAATGCTCGACCGAGCATCAAGCTCGGACGAGCATGTTCGCTCATCTCTAGTGATGAACTTTAAAGGAAACCTACCATTTAGAATGGCAGGGGTAAGCTGTAAGTACCGAGCACCAGCTCAGGGTGAGCTGGTGCCGGTACTTACTTTCGTTAGTGTTATAAACCGCGGTATCGCGTTTTTAACACTTTTTAAACTTTAGAGCAGGAGAGGCTTCGGCGCTGCGCGCGACCGTGCGCGCGCAACATCTCCGCTATTTCCTGTGCAGGCGCGCGCACGATCGTGCACATGGAGCGCCAAAGCCTCTCCTGCTCTAAAGTTTAAAAAGTGTTAAAACCGCGATACTGCGGTTTATAACACTAACGAAAGTAAGTACCAACACCAGCTCACCCTGAGCTGGTGCTCGGTACTTACAGCTTACCCCTGCCATTCTAAATGGTAGGTTTCCTTTAAATAGAGTCTGTAGCTCCTGTCTGCAAAGTATCTAATGTCTGTATGATCTGTACTAGTGTCTGCAGTGTCTGATTGAGCTTTGCTGCTAGAAATGAGCTCAGTGCTTTCTTCTCAGTTAACGGCACCTTCGGGCTGGAGTGTTTTTGCGCCCGTTTTTATATATCATTAGGCGCAGCAAAACATCTGGATTGGTAAGATAATTGAGGGAAAGCTGGTTATTTTTGCTGCGCAGCTAGTTTGGCGTTTAGTTGCAAAAATGGCGCAAAGACAGTGCGCCTGAATGAAAGGGCACAAAAACAACAGAAAAAACGAGTGATACATGTGGCCCAAAGTGTGTTCTTAGATAGTCCTGCATAGAGAAGGGTTAAAAACATGAATATTAGTTGATATTGTCCCTTCTCAAAATGTAGTAACATATAGGGGCACATTTACTTACCTGAGCTAAGCTAAGATTGTGCGCCCAATATCCTGCATGCGTCGCTTTCCCGCTCAGGTCCGCCGGAGTTCACCATCTTCTTCCTGGTGCATGTAAGTGCTTGGGCTTGCGACACAATTGGGAATGTTAAATCCTGCACTTAGTCCGAATCAGTCGGGTTGTCCGGCCACGCCCCCCGATTTGTGTTGCATGAAAGTCGCCAAAATCTGACGAAAATGCGGTCCGTGGACCCTTAGTAAATGTGCCCCATAAAGTGAATCTTTCCATTATCTGTGAGGTGCAGCATCTCCTGTGTGCAGCAAATTCTCCCTGTAACCAGATGGCTAAGAATCTGGAGGGGAGGGGGGTACATTTCAGAGGGCTGTATCTTTGGCTCTGTGACCCATAGAACCTCACTTCTATTTCCTATGAAAGAAGAGTCTCCTCTTTTATATGAATCTAAATGTGTTTCTAAGTGTCAGGAAAAGTGAGCTATTAACTGTTAAACTGCTGTGGGGAGTGATTTTTATATATAAAAATGCCACCTGATATTCGCACTTTAAACCTGAATATCTCTGGATCCATAGCACCACAATTCAAGATTCATTTGAAAGAAGAGATTCTCCCCTTCCAGTGTGCCCTGGGCAATTGCCCACTTTGCCTACCCATAGCGCCGGCCCTGCACACATTACTGACACATGTTCTACACACACATTACTGACACATGCTCTACACACATTACTGACACATGCCCTACACACACATTACTGACACATGCCCTACACATACACAACCGACACATGCCCTACACATACATTACTGACACATTCCCTACACACACATTACAGACATACAAACACTAAAGTACACTAACCTCTCCTGCAGATAGTTAGAGGTGATCAGTCAGCCAGCAAGGGACATTGTCTCTCCCACACCAGGATAGGAGCACAGGACAGTGCAGACACTCAGAGCACTGCCTGCTCTTCCCTCTTTCTTATCCACTGGCTCCCTTCTGTCCTGCAGCAGAAGCAGCATATGTGAGAGTAACTGCTTCATCTGCACATAAAGTTGGAAGAGACCCCTGGGAGCCACTGACAACACTAGAGAGAGAACACAACACAGGACCCTGTACACAACACTTCACAGAGGCTGGAACTTGGAAGCGAAGTACTCTGACTGTACTGAGCTGTGCAGCAGTGTTTGCTTTGACTGCAGCACTGTACGCACAGCACAGTTGACACTCATTCCAGGGCTCCACACTAATGTTGATATTTAGCCTACCCCCTTCCTCCTGCTAACAGATGCCGAGCCAGGACATGGCTCAGGCTGCCTTTTACTAACATCACTGGCCTGCATGATGCCGCCCCTATTGTCCACTAGGGGGCACCGCCCGGGGTGAGAGTCTGAACTCACCTCATGGCTGGTGTGACCCTGGTAACAGCACCCAATGAGACCCATTGGCTATATGATTTCTTGTGATGACCAAATAGCTTTGCTTCTGTAAAGTGTATCAGAATTTGCTGAAGTAGTATGCAGTGGAGGACATGTACCATGCCCTTTTTGATTAGAACAAGGCTCAGACTCTTGTTCTCCATCTTTTTCATCATATTTTTAGCAAAAGGTTTTGCACAAATAGAGGTTTTTGTCCACCCTGATAACTTTCTAGATTTACAATCTTTCAAAGCAAAAAACTTGAATGAAAGCTCACAAAAATCAACTAAACCCCCTGGTGGAATTGATTGTTGCGAAGCCTACCAATTGTGCACAAGCCTCCTCATAAATTAGGTACACATTGGCCCATGGCAGTTTGAATTGATACTTTCCTGCCATAGATTTTCCAGTAGAGAAATGTTAAATAGGAAATACATTTTTACTTAAATTACCCATATCCCATATCCAATTTTTTGTAACCCCACTGGTCCCATTCTACCAAAACATCCCATCTAGTTTTGTGCTATGGCTTATATTTGTAATATTCCTGACATACTTATTATTGGGTCTTATTTTTTCCACAACCAGATGCAGTCAATGAGTGTCAAACAATGATAATATAGTTTCAAGAGGGACAATTGCAAGAGGTATTTGTTTTCTTTTTTCTTTTGTGGTGGTAAGGGGACATGGTTTATTTAAAGTCCAATATTCTGAAACATTTATTACTTTTGCTCAGTTTTTAGGTAATTAGTCCAATAGGGTTTCAAAAAAGGCCCCCCAATACATAATGCTAACAATATTAATAATCTACTACATCTGCTGCAGAACATCCTAGTAAACATTGGATGTTGCAAGCCCTCATAATGCATGCTTCAGCTGCTGCAGACCATCTTAATAATGTTTCAGAGGCCACATGTATCTTTGTATGACCACTAAAATATTGGTTTGATGTGGGAACAATAGAGATGTAAGTAATAATAATGTATATCATAAGGGTCCTGATTATGATAATATATATCATACGGGTCCTATACATCACATCACTCACAATGTTTTTATTTTCAAATACCTAAACAATTCACAGATACCAAGCAATATTTACATTAAATGCAATTTGGGGACAAAAAAAAATTTGCAAGATTGAAACCATGGAAATGTCGTGCTAACTAAAGGAACTCAGGGTCATATTTCATGCACACAATCTTTTAATAATAATAAAAACCAGCAAATGAAATAATTGCAAAAAAAGGGGGGATTGTAAGGATATCTGCACACATAGGGACATAGGGGGATGTGCCTCCTGCTGCAGCGTAGGATAAAGTGCCCCTCCGTCTTACACCTCTTGTTGCATCTGCCCAGTAAGAGAATGCAGGTCCGACCTGGCGTAGTTTTGCCAATAGACTGAAACCAAACATTCACCACTCCACCAGCAGCCACATCTCTTTACACCACTGTATATTATGTGTGGATTTCTGTTGCAGAATTTCCCAAACAACTATTTGCTGCAAATTGTTAATAAACAGTGTGGTTGTGGATCAGTGCAAACGTTGAGCTCTGCTCCACATCCAGGGCCGATTCTAGCATATTTGCTGCCTGAGGCGAATATTAAAATGCTGCCCCCCTGCTCCCTGTTAAGTAAATCCTTAAACTTTACTAACAATTAACAACCCTACAGACAGCTCCCTGACACTGTGTGACTGACTACAGGATCTGAGAGGCATTAGTGGAATCTAGTACCTTATAGATGACAATCTCTTCCATCAGGAGGACTTTATTCCAGGTTCTCCAATTCATGACGTATCAAAGGTGAATTCACGGACGGATATCTTCAGCTCCGTGCAGCATCTCCACCCGGCGTCCCTAAAAATACCACAGTCACTTACAGTATGAAGTCTCCTGGATAACAACATTGCGCTCCTAAATAATATATACCCCTCACAACACAACTGACCGCACTCTCCCCACATATAACACATCCCTTCATTATCCCTGCTCTCATATATTTAAAGGCCTCATTATTCACCACGCAATTAAATTATATACAGCTCCCATATACAGATCCCCTACAGCTTAAATAAAATCTTGCCCCACATATACAGCCCCCCAGCTTAGTAATATACTGTATCCCATATACATCCCCCAGCTTAGTGATATACTGTATCCCATATACAGCCCCCCAGCTTAGTGATATACTGTATCCCATATACAGCTCCCCCAGCTTAGTAATATACTGTACCCCATATACAGCCCCCCAGCTTAGTAATATACTGTATCCCATATACATCCCCCCAGCTTAGTAATATACTGTATCCCATATACTGCCCCCCAGCTTAGTAATATACTGTACCCCATATACAGCCCCCCCAGCTTAGTAATATACTGTATCCCATATACATCCCCCCAGCTTAGTAATATACTGTATCCCATATACTGCCCCCCAGCTTAGTAATATACTGTACCCCATATACAGCCCCCCCAGCTTAGTAATATACTGTATCCCATATACATCCCCCAGCTTAGTGATATACTGTATCCCATATACAGCCCCCCAGCTTAGTGATATACTGTATCCCATATACAGCTCCCCCAGCTTAGTAATATACTGTACCCCATATACAGCCCCCCAGCTTAGTAATATACTGTATCCCATATACATCCCCCCAGCTTAGTAATATACTGTATCCCATATACTGCCCCCCAGCTTAGTAATATACTGTACCCCATATACAGCCCCCCCAGCTTAGTAATATACTGTATCCCATATACATCCCCCCAGCTTAGTAATATACTGTATCCCATATACTGCCCCCCAGCTTAGTAATATACTGTACCCCATATACAGCCCCCCCAGCTTAGTAATATACTGTATCCCATATACATCCCCCCAGCTTAGTAATATACTGTATCCCATATACATCCCCCCAGCTTAGTAATATACTGTACCCCATATACAGCCCCCCAGCTTAGTAATATACTGTATCCCATATACATCCCCCCAGCTTAGTAATATACTGTACCCCATATACAGCCCCCCAGCTTAGTAATATACTGTACCCCATATACATCCCCCCAGCTTAGTAATATACTGTATCCCATATACAGCTCCCCAGCTTAGTAATATACTGTACCCCATATACATCCCCCAGCTTAGTAATATACTGTACCCCATATACATCCCCCCAGCTTAGTAATATACTGTACCCCATATACATCCCCCCAGCTTAGTAATATACTGTATCCCATATACAGCCCCCAACTTAGTAATATACTGTACCCCATATACAGCCCCCCCAGCTTAGTAATATACTGTATCCCATATACAGCCCCCAGCTTAGTGATATATAATATATAGCATCACCCCCAGGATAAAATAATTATGGCCCCATATAATATATATAGCATCCCCCCAGTATAAAATAATTATAGCCCCAAATCCCCAAATAAAATATAGCATCCCCTCCCCCTAGTATAAAATAATTATGGCCCCAAATAATATATATAGCATCCCCCCCCCCCCTAGTATAAAATAATTATGGCCCCAAATAATACATATAGCATCCCCCCCCCTAGTATAAAATAATTATGACCCCAAATAATACATATAGCATCCCCCCCCTAGTATAAAATAATTATGGCCCCAAATAATATATATAGCACCCCCCCCAGTATAAAATAATTATGACCCCAAATAATATATATAGCATCCCCCCCCCAGTATAAAATAATTATGGCCCCAAATAATACATATAGCATCCCCCCCCTAGTATAAGATAATTATGGCCCAAATAATACATATAGCACCCCCCCCTAGTATAAAATAATTATGGCCCCATATGATATCTAAAGCGTCCCCCCCTCCCCCAGTATTAAACGTTTTCTAGCCCTATATAGTACCCCCCCCCCTCCCAGTATAACATGAAACCTCCCCACATTTAATTAAAGTACATGAAAAATAATAAAATCATACTCACCTGCAGGCAGCTGCTCCCTCGGCGCGGCTCCGGTCTTCACGCCGCTCTCCTGTGTGCCGCGGCTCCGCACAGTGACACAGGCGCATGACGTCATGACGCCTGTGTCACTGCTTAGGACGGAGCGCGCAGCTGCGTTAATGGACTCCCGAATCGCCCACTTTAGAGCGGCAAATTTCGCCGCCCTTTACAGGGACCCGCATTCTGCCGCCTGAGGCGAGATTTTCATCTCGCCTCATGGCAGATGCGGCCCTGTCCACATCACAGCAATATCGTGGCATTGTATACTTCAGACATCAGACAATAATGGCTGTGTTTTCATTATTGTGGAATGGCCGCAGGATCAGTTTTGGAGAAGATACTGGAGGCATTCTAGAATGTGAAGTTCACCTAATACTTTTCACATCTGTGTATACACCAGGACTGATAGAGACAGGTTGGAATTATATCTGTGAAATGCTGTATTTTTGAATACAGTGAATTAAAGAATACCCATTTGAATGTTCCATGTTTATAACTTTGAGTGATGCAGGATGCTTAGTCTGGTGCATTCTGTATGTTCACATGTTCAGTTTTTCAGATGCAGTTTTTTATGTCCAAACCATGAGTGGAGTAAAAAAAAAAGAGAAGGAATAGCAGCGCTCATTCATTTCCTCTCACCCATTATGATCTCTACCTGCTTTTGGCTTCAAAAACTGCAACAGAAAACTTGAACATGCAGACGTACCCTTATACAATGGCCCATATTTATCAAAACTAGTTTGTCTGTGGAGTGTGCAGAGTGCGCCAGATTAATCAAAACTGGCACACAGGGGCAGATTTACTTACCCGGTCCATTCACGATCCAGCGGCACGTTCTCTACGGTGGATTCGGGTCTTCCGGCGATTCACTAAGGCAGTTCCTCCGACGTCCACCAGGTGTCGCTGCTGCGCTGAAGTCCGCCGAGGTCCACCGAAGTTCACGATCTGTTGCTGGGTGCAGGTAAGCGCGTGTCCAGTGACACTTTTTTTTAAAATGCGCCGGTTTTCCGAATCCGTCAGGTTTTTGTTTGGCAATGCCCCCTGATTTCTGTCGCGTGCATGCTGGCGCCGATGCGCCACAATCCGATCGCGTGTGCCAAAAACCTGCGGCAATTCAGGGAAAATCGGTGCAAAATGGAAACATTTGGGTAACCCGCCATAAAACCGCGATTCAGGCCCTTAGTAAATGACCCCCACAGTCTTAAATAATCTGGCGCCCCCTGCACTGCTCTGAAAGTGTGCACCATTTTTGTTTGGTGCACTTTGCTACTGCTGCAGAATTGTGGTGCAGACACAAATGTGGCAAGTCAGTAATAAATGTGGCGCAAACGCCAACTAAACACTAACACCCTCCTTTAGAAATACAGGTGCAAGCAATTTCCACTCTCTTTTCAGTGCAAAGTCAGACAAAAAAACTGGCGCAATCAGATGATTGCTTGTTCATGTCACATGGTGGAAATAATTAAAAGGTTGTTCAATAAAAAATAAATTAATAAATCAATTTAAAAAATGCCTATAAGCCCCAAAACATATAAAGAGACAAATGATGATCAAAAAAATCTAAATCATAACACAAACCCCACATATATACTATCAACGCGTCCATAACAACCCGTAGAATAAAAGTAAATAATTACTGAACCTGTACAATGAGCGCCATAAAAAAAACCTGCCAAAAATTATGATTTTTACCTATTTAATCCCACAAAAAATTCAATAAAAAGTTATTTTTATCTACTTTTATTTTGATTTTATTTACTTTTATCACATATGTACTCCATAATGTGACTATTTCAAAGTACAACATGTCCTGCAAAAACAAGCCATCAACCAGCCAAAAAACTAAAAATGTTCTGCCACTTGGAAGACGGCGATACAAAAATGTTATATTTTGTATTAGGGTTTTATTTGGCAAATTTAGTAAAACATAAGAAAAAATATTAATGTATGGTATCCCTGTAATCGTATCGACCCATAGAATAAAGATAACATAATTATTAGGCTATACCGTAAACATCAAAAGGAATAAACTAAATAATACAGTACAGAATTGATGCTTTTCTACTCCTGACCTCAAAAAAAAGTTAATAAATTTTCAATAATAGGAGATACCAACCCCAAAATGGTAACACTGGAAAAAGCATCTCATCCCGCAAAAAATGCCCTCACATTGCCTCAATAACGAAAAAGATAAAATTTTATAGCCTACAAAATGGGCCAATGAGGAAACTTAAATCCTGGCATCTGCAGCTTCCCTTCTGCGCCTCGCTGTGCGCCCATAAAACAAGTAACGGCCACATGTGGGGGGTCTCTGTACTCGGGAGAAATTGCATAACAAATTGTAAGGTGGGTTTTTTCTTTTTATCTTTTGAAAATGTGTAAATATTAGTGCTAAATGAACATATAACACACAAAATTGGTCCATTCTAAATTTCACCCCCATTTTGATTCAATTACTATGAAGATCTCAAGGGGTCAACAATCTTCCTAAGGGTGATGCCACACATGGCATTTTGAACCCTGTTTTTGGTCTGTTTGTAAGCAGTCCGTCCAAATAACGCATGCGCTTTTTGAAAACGCATCCGTTTTTTGACCAGTTTTAATTTAGATAATTGGTAAAAACCTGTCAAAGACGGATGCATTTTCATTTAATGGACTGCTTAAAAATGGACCAAAAACGGGTTCAAAACGCCATGTGTGGCATCACCCTTAAAGCTGTTTCTGATAGTTTGAGGGGTGCAGATTTGAAAATGGGTTGATTATGTAGGGAATATTTAAAATTTCATTCAAAACAGTATTTATCCCCAAACTAGTAGATTCTGAAAATACGGAAAATCGATATTCAATTTGTAAGCCGTGCGACATCAAAATAAATTATCCAGGCATTTCAAAAATTATGAAAATGTAAACGGAAATGTTATTCAGCAACTTATTTAGGTGTTAAATCTATCTGCCTGAAAACACAATGATTTAAAATTTCGAAAATGGCTAATTTTTATTATTTTTTTTTTTGTAAATAAACGCAAAACTTATCAGCCAACATTTACCCCTAAAATAAAGTGCAACATGTGAGGAGAAAACAATCTCAGAATCGTTTTGATAAGTAATAGCGTTCAAAAGTTATAACCATATAAAGTGATGCATGTCAGTATACAAAAAATGGGGCTGAGCTTTAAGCTGTAAACTGGCTGCATCCTTAAAGGGTTAAATTTTTTTTCCCATGGGGTGTTTGAATTGTGTTTTGAAACGCAATGGGAAAAAGTTGCTCCCTTCCAATGATATATGTGTTTAGACCTCAATGCTTTTGATTGGGAATAAGCGCCACATGTTTTGCATTGTTTACATGCAAACCATATGGTGCTTATTAGCTTTCCTCCATTGTTTAGGGGTAAACGCATATGTGCTTGAGAGTACCTGTCCCCCATTGACATAAAATTCAAACACCACATGTGAAAACTGCCTTTCTCTTAGTTTGTTTACTTTTTATTTTGTTCTTTTACCTGACACAAATAAAGCTGTAACTTGTGCGACAAACCATGGTAAATTAGATTTTTTGTCATAAAAATCGAATCACTTTACCCTTGCATATGAAGTAAATAAATGTGAGTGCAGAAATTTAGGCTTGTTGCACACTTGTGTTGCAGATCACATCTGACGTTTTTGCCGGCATTTTAAGTCATTACCATTTTTATAAAAATGTATTTAATGCATTTATCACACACAGAATACGTGCGTGAAAAAGACTCATCACACTGATCAGTAAAAAAATGTATTGTACTTGAATGTGTCTAAGGCCTCTTCCACACTAGCGTTGCGTTTCACGTCAGGGTGCAATGCGTGAAAAACTGACGTTTTTGGCTGCGTTTTTGTTCCATTTTTCCTTGGAGTAATTAGCGTTTTTGCGTTTTTCACATGCGTGTTTTTGCGTTTTCGGCGCATTTTTCACGCGCGAGTCAATGGGAGAATCGAGCATTTTTCAAAGGGACCATGGTTTGGGATTAAAATGGGTTATTTAATTAAAAAATAATGTCTTCTGATAAGTTGCAAACATCTGCGATCTATTCTTCACTGTTCCCCGTGTATATTATCTCCCGACAAGTTAGCAGATGTGAAGAACAGTGAAGAATAGAATAAAAACAGTGAACACAGTGAACACAGTGAACACAGGATCATTTAAGAGAAAAACACAGTGCAGAACACAGTGCAGAATAGATTACAGATGTTCGGCACAATATATATGTGTGTGAAGAACAAATTGCAGATGTTTAAATACATCTGCAATGTGTTCTTCACACACATATATATTGTTCTTCACATGCTATTTTGGGCGCACCGTTCCGCGCGTATCTCCCGACAAGTAAGCAGATGTGCCGAACATCTGTAATCTATTCTGCACTGTGTTCTGCACTGTGTTTTTCTCTTAAATGATCCTGTGTTCACTGTGTTCACTGTTTTTATTCTATTCTTCACTGTTCTTCATTGTGTTTTTTTAATTAAATGATCGTTCGCGAGCAGGGGAAATAGTGTTATTCTGGTCACCTAGCAACCCTTACGTTTAAAACGCATTGCACTCGCATTGCACTTGCAATGTTTGCGAGTGCAATGCGTTTTTGATACGTCCCCATAGACTTGAATGGGGCGTGAAAAACGCGCGTGAAACGCAAAAATAGAGCATGCTGCGATTTTGACGCGCGTGCAAACGAACGCAAGCACGCGCGTGAAAAACAACGCTAATGAAGAAAGAGCCATTGAATACAATGGGACAGAGTGCAATGCAAGTTCTGCGCGTCAAATGCACGCGCAGAACTCGCGCGTGAAAAACGCCAGTGTAGAAGGGGCTTAAGAGTGCAATGTGTTTTTGATGTGTCCCCATAGACTTGCATTGTGTGTCTTGCAAAAGTGGAGCATGCTGAGATTTTAACGCACGATAAAAAAAAACCTGCGTGTGTGCATGAAAAAAAATGCAAGTATGACAAAGCCTATTGAATACAATGGGACACATTTACTAAGGTCTTTGCGCCAGTTTTCTGTCGGACTTTCAACATTCTTTTTAGTGCAAACTGCTTACACAGGTATTTGATGTATTTAAGACACTTGCTGGACCGTGCGCCAGATTTAACATGTAAAGTCCGACAGAATAGTTTCACATGTTTCACAGGTTATGGGGGTAAAACATTTATTTAATTCTTAAAGGTTGGACTTTATGGACTTGTGTCTTTTGCCGGCCTTATATACTATGATACTATGCACCACATTAAGGGTGCACCCAAAAAAATTGGTGCACTCTGTCACAGCTGTGCAGAGGGTGCCAGATTCATAAAGAACGTGTGCCAGAAAAACCTGATTCTGGCGCTCCATGCACACTACACAGGCAGACTACATTTAGAGCAGTTTTCACAGTTGTTAGTAAATGTGCCCCAATGAGTGCAATGTGAGTTCTGCATGTCATAAATACGCACAGAACACATACATGAAAAACGTGAGTGTGAAAGGGGCCTTATATTCCAAAATGTTAGATTCCTGATGGTTTGAAGTTTGTAATAAAAGATTTATATAAGCACTCTAGTGAAAATAATTATTGCTTGCATATACAGCCAGTATTACCTGCCAGTATTTGCAGGTTTGCCCATGCTGGAGGAAAACCAGCCAAACCTCCATATATAAAAAAGTCCAGTTCAATAAGAATCAATTAAAACACATTACAACATTCAGGAATAGGACACATTCTTTCTTCTGGCACAATCAAAGACCAAATCAGACCACTGCAGACCTAATACCCAATAACATGGTGTAACATAGATATTAAACCAGAATAGATGCATATATACACAAGTTATTAAACAACAAACAATTTTTTTTCTAAAAACCATAAAAATAAATTTTATGTCAAAATCAGTATGCCTCTGTCTTGAGGCAGAATGGTATTCAATCACCTTAACTTATTGGACAAGTTAAAATTTTTTTAAATAAAGCAAAAATACCCTGAAATGTTCAACATTACCTAGATGGGATAAGGATACATCTAAAATGCTGCTGTCTCCATTTTGGGCACTTTTCACACATTCTGCTATCCGGCTCACTTGCATGTTGTGCAGAGAACATGTAACAGAAAACGGATTGTGCATTGAATATTGTACACTACATGTCACAATTCATTAATGATGTATATAAAATCAGTTCTGTTTTATTTCTATTAATGGCATTTGTTTTGTTTGGCACACATAACATTGCTATCATTCACATTAACAAAGTTTTTTTTAGGAAAAAGGCTTTAACTATATGCTGTACTAAAAGTAGGAACAGTCACTTTCTCACATTTAGGACACTTTCACATGAACATTTTTGTGGTCCGTATTTACGGAACTTTATTTGCAGATAACTTAGGTCTCTATTTTGTTTAATAGATTCATTTTCGCTGATGTTTTTTCCCTAGTGCTGTCTCAGGTCCTGCCTTATTTTTAGCTGTTTTTGTGTTTGGTACTTTACATTACATATTGAAGTCTATGGGGCAGATTTATCAAGCTGTCTAAAAGTAAGAATATTCTTAGTTGCCCATGGCAACCAATTACAGCTCCCCTTTAAAATATTAATTAGCACTGGCAAAATGAAAGCTGAGCTGTAATTGGTTGCCATGAGCAACTAAGAACATCCTTACTTTTAGACAGCTTGATAAATCCTATGGGTCTCACATTTTTGATTGCATTCAGGTTTATCCATTTTTGCAGACCTTTTTTTTGTTGTGAGATTTAACACACATGTTCAGAAAATCATCAGATGACCAATTTTAAATGGAGGCAAGAAACCAATGACAACATCTAAGCCAGCTTCACTTTTTTGCAGATCCCCACTGACATATGGATGACACACAGACCATTTTTACCACAAAGAATAGAAAAATAATAGCAATATGTTGCAAAACGCAATGTAAAAAATGGACCTAGTTTGCAGATCCATGAAAAAAAGTTTGTGTTAAAGGGTTCTTAGGCCACATACACATGGTGAGGAATGGCGCATGCAATGTCCTACTGGCTACAAACGACAAAGTGTCAGATTGTATTCCATCTTTTAAGAAAAATGTCATGAGTTTTCATGCCATCAAGGTTGGTAATTGTATTATTTAATGGAGAGATAGTGTAACCTCAATTGTTCAATTTTAATTTTCACTATTTTCCATTTTTGCATTTCCACTTTTTAGTTTTGCCTTGTCACAAGCCTTCTTTTTTATTTTTCTGTTTACAGAGACATAAGAGGGCGTGATATCTGCAGGACAAATTGTACTTTCTAGTGGCTCCATCTTATATTTTGTTCATTGTACAGGGAAGCTGAAAAAAAATCCAAATGTTGTAGAATTGCCAAAAACATGTTTTTACATCTTCTCTTTTTTGGTTCAAATGACACCTCACTTTTGTTAATTTGGTCAGAATGATCACAGAGATACAAAATTTATATAATGTTTTAATACTAAGAAAAATGAAAATCTTTTGTATGAAAAAAAATTCTGTGTACTGAGCTGCCTAAGTGCCATATGTGGGACAAGATGACATTTTCATTGATTCCAAGTAGCAGCTGCTGCAGGCCTTTGTGATGTTGCGGTAGCAACAATGACTGAGATTGTATTTGAAGCAACTGCAATTGCCAAATGGCCAATGATGTTGTGCAGGGACAATTGATGAAGAAACTGCAGCACTTGAGGTTGTCAGGGCTTCTATATTTTTTTTACCAGTAGCATGGATGGCTGTAAAAACCAAAAAAAATTTGTACTTACCTTCCTTCTGTTCAGCATTGTGCCCCCATCTCCGTCTGTATGTAAAGATATATGCAGCAGTGATGTCACGTCCATAGTGTGCTTCCGCACCTGTCTGTGCCCTGTGTACCGTTACACAGGTCGAAGCTAGGACCTGAAGTGAGTTTACGCTGTGGTCACAATATTACTTGTGCAATTCTATGTTGCACAGTTCAAACGCTGGGGTCGAAAATGATGGAGCGCTTATAGACAGCAGGATGCAAGTTGAAACACTGCATTTATTTTTTTTAAAAAAACGTCATCATCAAATAAAACATCAAACAAAATCCATGCCCCGGGGGAAATCTGGGGGCCCTGACTAACCACTGGAGGACCTCTCCATGCCAGAATGCAAAAGACTTTCAACAACCTTGTGTCGCTCACATGTGGCACTCACACAGTCCAGGTTCTTTGTCTCTAGAGATAGAGTTCGTTCTTTAAAGCGTTGGTGCATTATTAAACCCATGAGAATGTGGAAGCTTTGTTCTGGAATAGTGATCACACTTCTGTCTCGACTCCAGCAACTAGAGTTCTGTACCAGGTTTTTTAAGAGACCTACACTTGAGAAATAGCTTCCAGAACTGGCTGGTGCTTTAATAAACATAATAACATCTCATTTCCTCTCCTATGACCTTGTCACAATACATACACAAGACTGGTGGTATCAACCCCCCACATCACTGTTAAAATAACATAGAAACTATGATAAATTCTTCAACCCCTTAAGGACCAGGCCCTTTTTCGTTTTTGTGTCTATTTTTCACTCCCCACCTTCAAAAATCTATAACTTTTTTATTTTTCCATGTAAAGAGCTGTGTATGGGCTTATTTTCTGCGTGACCAATTGCACTTCGTAGTGGAAGTATTCAATATTCTATGCCGTGTACTGGGAAGCGGGAACAAAATTCTAAATGCAGTGAAAATGTTGAAAAAACATATTTGCGCCATTTCTTGTGGGCTTGGTTTTTACAGCTTTCACTGTGCACCCCAATTGACAGGTCTAATTCATTCATTCAAACCAAATTTGTATAGGTTTTATAATGTTTTCATACATTTAAAAAAATTTTATACTTTGGTGTACAGAGCTCTGATTGGTGTCATTTTTTGTGAGTTTTGATGATGTCTTCAATGCTTCTATTTGTAGGACTGAACGACCTTTTGATCACTTTTTATAGAATTTTTTCTATTTTTCAAAATGGCAAAAAAATGCCATTTGCGACTTCGGGCGCTATTTTCCATTACGAGGTTAAGCGCAGTGAAAAAACATTATTATATTTTGATAGATCATACATTTCTGGATGTGGGGATACCTAATGTGTTTATGATTTTTACTGTTTATATTTATATCAGTTCTAGGGAAAGGGGGGTGATTTGAATTTTTATGTTTTTTTTTATATTATTTTTTTTTTACTTTTTTTTATTTATTTATTTTTTACTATTTGTCAGACTCCCTAGGGTACTTTAACCCTAAGTTGTCTGATTGATCCTACCATAAACTGCCATACTACAGTATTGCAGTATATGGGGATTTTGCACACCATCTATTACAATGTGCAAATCGCACATTGTAATAGATAGCCTAAAACATGGCAGCCTCGGATCTTTGTGTGACCCGAGGCTGTCATGACAACAGATCGCCGCTCCCCGATGACGTCACAGGGAGCAACGATTGGAGCCAAGATGGCGGCGTCAAGATGGCAGCTTTGTGAAGCCGATCAAAGGGTTAACACCTGCGATCGGTGCTAGCCGCGATTGCGGGTGTTAGCGACGGGCATTTCCTTCATTATGAACCAAACGCCCGGTGAGTATGAAGAGGGCTCAGCCCGTGAGCCCTCTTCATACTCCCCATGCGCAACAAGATGTAAGGGTACATCTTATTGCGCTATGGGGTTGACTAGCATTGAGCACTGTGTCTCTTTTATTCTGAAGATCAGTTCAGATATCAGATATTCACCAAATATTAATGGCATTTGTTAAGTATTTTTATAGCTATTGTTTATGGAGATATAGTAAAATGCATGGTGTCAGGATCACTTGTCAAGGCTGATGAAATACCTTGTATAGACTATAAATTAATTATAATTCCTTTATTAATATAGCGCCAACATTTTCCACAGAGCTTGGACAGTCCCTGTCCCCATGGAGGCTCACAATATAATCAACCTACCAGTATGGAGTGTGGGAGGAAATGCAAACTCTGAGAGAACATACAAACTGTTTGAATATGTTGACCTGGATGGGACTTGAACCAAGGATCCTAGCGCTGCAAGACTGTAGTGCTAACCACTGAGCCATAGTGCTAACCCACTATGCCTACACTATTACACTCACTAACAAAGCAATTCATTTAAGTAATGTCTCTTCTGAGTTATGTAATCGTTAGAACAAAATAAAGGCTTTTATAAAATTGAAATTTTAATATAAAAAGGACATTGCTTTCAAATAACAGACATAAACATACGATGCAAAAATAAACAGTTTAATAAAATAAAATAGATAAAAAACTAAATTTTATGCATTATGTGACATTATTTCATGGGAAACAGAAATACACAATCAATCTATCTTATAGGGTTTCCTCAAAGAATTACAATTTAGTATTCCCCTTAACTCTCCCTCCTGTGACACAAAGGAAGCTTTGTATATGTTAATTTCATTTTATAACTTAGTATGTTTATGATACCTGTATGCCTTAGAATATTTATATCCTGATATCTTGCCATGCCGGCATCCTACAAACTTGGTCTCACTTCTATCTTCTCTCTCATGATGTTCCGCATACATACATATTGAGGATGTCAGTTTTAATATTCTGGGAGTTATTTTATATCTCCCTGTTACTGTGGTATCATCCCTTGGCTTTTAACACAGTAATAACATTGACCTGGATGGAGTTATAAGGGAAAAATATGTGGCCAAAATATGAAATATGCCACATATTTCTTTGAAGTGTATAGCAACAGGAGGTTTTCTGACTTCAGAGATAGAGGTCATCACCTCCTGCTGACCTTGTTAATTGATGTGGAGAGAATCACATCCACACACCACTAATTCTATGATAGGAAGCTGGTTCTTTATTGCCCCAGTATCCTGGCTTGGCCTGGCCTGGAGTAGAGCAATTTCAGAGGGGAGGGAGGTCTACCTCTCCTAATTTTGATATGTACCTTTTATTGTTTACCATGGTAACTATAATTTTACCAAAAAACAAGTGCTGATTAATATACAATAAATGTATTTTTTTTTTAAATAACAGCCCCTTATGTTGATCATTTAGGACTACAGAATTATAAATAAGTTGTTTTGTGAAGCACTTTAATTTTTGAGAATAAGAATCTGAGATGATTACAGACCTTATTTGTTTAACAGGAAAAAATCAGTGAAGAGAATAAATGACAAAAGATTTGAAAAATTAAAACATTGCTTAGATGATAAAGCACCTATGTACCAAAATAGGGGTCCTGAACAGTCTGTGTTGAATAAATAATTGGGTGCAGCCACATAGGTGTTCAACAAAACCAACAAAGATGAAGGATTAATCAAGTAAAGTGGAATACATTAAATAATAGCTATTATTAGTGTGCACTAATTTTTAGATGCAAAATTAAGGTCTAAGCGAAGACCAAGTAATAGAAATGTAAGATGGCGTATTGTGTAACTGGCTGGTCTAAATTTACACATCTGTAAGACTATTTAGTTCCATTCAGCATATGAATAGATTGTACACGTCTGCCGTTAATGGATAAAAACTCTACACTACCACTTTCTTTTTTTTTCCAGAGATGCTTTGGAATAATAGGACACTATGCTTTTTAATACATTAGCAGTTGCATCAATGAAAAAAAGCTAATCTGTTTTTTTTGTGGACCCATTGCCTTACGTGATCTACATGCATGAAAATATGACAGGTTCTACATTTTTTCAGTGGATCAGTGGAAAAAAACTGACATATGAAACACCCATGCAAAACAACAGTTTAGTAAGGCTTCAGTAAAAATCACGGAGATATGAATGAGTAAAACAAAGCCAAAGCCTAGAGCCCTAAAGGACATTCTATTTTACATACATTTGGCCATGTCACCAAGCCATGTTGGTGTATTCATCAAGAGATGTTACATTAATACCTTTAAAATACGCCGCACTGAGTGAATTAAATGGTATCATTCACATTTTTGTTTCTTTGAATGCAGAAGAAAGTATATTTTGGCATATGTTAAAATAAACTGAATTACATTACACATTCCTTTGATTAACAATGTAGGTATTTTTGTATTTTTTTCTATTAGGAATTGATACAGAATACATCAGTTAAGTCAAGGTATTGTATTACCTTGACTTAATTTTCAGCAACAATGTATGCTTTTACTAAAAGCTGTTTGAAAATTGATATCTGTTTCTATAGTACAGGCTTATGGAGGGAAATGATAAATGAAAAGCTCAAATGTATTTTCTCAGACTCTACCAAAATTTATAGTCACTGAAAAAACAAGTATTAATGGTTGCATCTAAAATTCCTTTCTAGCTAGCTTGCTGCAATAAATGCAATATTGTATGATGTCTATTTTGTGGGAGCTTATTTTATATTACTTCTATTAAAAGAAAGCCTCTTGATGTTTATTTTAAAATATTTAACGAGGTCATGAAGATATTGATATTTGCCTAACATCATCAATCCTAACATCAAATCTCTTATTCAGACATTCCCTATAGAGCATCTGTGATATATGTATCTATAATGTTCCTCAGCTATGTTACACAGTAAATGGTGATAGGGAAAATCTTTGACCCTAGTACCTCTGTGTTATGACCATATAATAACATTGGTATTTAGTTTACACATGATTTTTTTAGTTTACCTTTTTCTTGTTCTTTACACAAATACGAAACGATTAGAGCACAGCTTACATAAAATAAGAGGTGAACTATAATCGTGACTGCCTGATGTTTTCTTTATCTGTGATGACTGATCTCTTCCCTTGCACCTGACTTCCACATTCTCCCTGTGGTATTTGTATTGTTTGCTTTGCATCAACAACTCTAGTTGACTCTTCATTTCCTGCCAGAAAGACAAAGACACTTACAGATTAGATGTAGAGAACAGCAAGTATCTTTGCCATTAACCTTTGAAAAGTGACAAATGATAATGCAGCTACATAGAGGTAAAAAAGACTGACATATATGGTATTTACACATTCATTTAAAATATAACAATTTACATTTAATTTTTCCATTAACATATTGGAGTCAATGAAATAAAGATGAATAAAATTGGATTATAAATATGGCATCAAATACTTCTGTAAATTATAGGAATATTAGGGCTAATCTATTATTATATCATTTTAAAAGCAGAAGGCTTTTATACAGGTCACTGAACTCAAAGGTGACTCCCATATATATACATATATATTCTCAATAATTTATAGTAGGAAGTACATATTTTGCTTAAGGCCAGTTTACATCTCAGTTATTTCATCATATACAGTAGGCATAGTGTGCCAAACCCAGGAGTAGTTGAACACACAGAAAAGGTGCAAATCTTTCCATAATTACTTGTCTCCACACCTGCTTTTGGATCACAATAACTAATGTAAAAAAACACATGAAATAAGTCATATGTGAAATGACCTTTATAATATACGTGTCATTTTATCAATTGACTTGAAGTAGTTGGGGCAAATTGCTGTATTATATACTGCATTTTCTTAAAAACCTTTCCAAAAAAAAGATCTAGAACCATTCATGACTTGTATGTTATTTTAAATAATTGCATTTTTCAATAAATTACAATTCTGGAATATTTTTTATAACCCTATGGAGACATTTATCATGAAATGTACACAAGTTTTCTGGCATACAAGGCATGAAAAGTTGCAATTCCTGGTGTAGAGCCACCCTCATGCTAGGTGGATATGATGGGTTGGGGCATGGGGTGGGCCAAAGTTCCTGGTGCAGGTTGAAGTGCAATATTATGCCAGGCAGAACCTGGTCTAGAATTGATCAGGACCCGGAGCCTATTGGTATATAATATTAACAGCTAGCAAATTTCTCCCATTTGTTCTCATTGTAGTTGATGTCTCTCATGAGTAGTTAGCCAACTGGGTGTTGGGGTAGTGTGGCTTCAGAATGTGATATGGTCGAATCAGTGCTAACAGAGAATGTGCAAGGACCCCCCAACTGGTAACACTGAGGTTACTTGGACACGAACATGTACATTTTACTGGCTGCAAACAAGTGGCCCAAGGTCTATTATTTGTGTCCTGTGCGTCATCGTGTGTGAGTGTGAGCTCTGGCAATAGAAAAGACTGTCCAAACCGCAGACTCAGGCAAGAATAGGACCTGGAGTTTTTTGTCTCATGCATTCAGCTCATACACAGGCCTTTGAAACGGTTGCATGTGTATGAGCCTATTGAATTGTAATGGAAGATAAGAAGCTCCAGAATTGTTATTTTATAGGGGATGCTCACATGATAACTTGTGATTAAGCACCTATACTTATCTTTGTATAATGTACAGAATGTAATGTTTATATAAAAATAATTTTCTGTCAAATCAGTTAAAAATGTACAATTTATGAAAGCTTGCTCAAGCTTCTTATACTAATATGGCTAATATTATTTATGTCAACGAAATGAAAAAAGAGCACCTTTTGGGAAATTGTACAATTACAATTTGGTATTCATTTTTTTTACCTTCACTATTGGGATTTAAAAGCAGAAGAAAATGCCTATTTATTATACTGCTTACATAATTATATATCTTGAGCCAGTACCTTGCCTTTACTATATATATATATATATATATATATATATATATATATATATACATACAAATAATGAATGAATAAGAAAGAAAATCAATTTTCAAAGTATGGGTAAACCATCAAGGCTTATTAACGTCCTGTGGGAATATTGGATTTGATCAGAGGTTTCTGTCTTTTCCAACATGCCTTAATAATATATGCCTTGTTCCTCACTGGGGATATGGTACATACTTCTGTTTCAGTGACAAGAGGTTAATGAAGTGAAAGTAGAAGAAATGTCAATTATTGAAACAATCACAGTAGGCATCTGCAAGCCTTTATGAATCTTTTTAGACACATAGCTAACCTAGGGGAATTACTGTTCAATACAGACACATGCATATGTGTGCATAAAGTGTAAGCAAATTGGTGGCTTTACATAAAAATCTTGCTATCAAAACCGATGCAGGAATGCAGATGTGTTCGAAAGAATAGGTTCTCTTGGAAGTGTGAATCTGGGTCAGGAAGAGAATATATCGGCTTAAGTGAACTGTGCTTTAAGAAGTCTTACAGGGCATGTATCCTTAAATAAAAATTCCAAAAAAAAAAGGAATGTGCAAGATGGATAACGGAAAATTATACCTACATGTCTATGTTTAAGAAGGCAGCTCCCTATAGACCGATGCCTGACTTTCAATAAGCTTTGTGACATCACTTGAGATAATATCCAAACCAATGGGGCACATTTACTAAAAACAGTGCAAACTGTACTATGTGCTGTTTGCCTGTGCAGTGTGAAGAGGGAACCAGATTCATGGTACATGGTTACCTTTTAAATGCAACCCCTTAACATATGACACTGTTTTAACCCCTTGCCAACATGCCAGCTGCGGTTGAATGGAGAGCGCTCGTGGGCTGAGCCCTCTCCATTCAAGGTCAGTGTTTGATGCATATTAAAGGAAACACCCGTGGTTGGTGCTGGCTACCGGAAGCATTTAAATCCTAATGGCGCCATCTTGAAATCGGTTGCCATGACAGGCTGGCGGGACAGATTTGCACATTGTAATGAATGATGAGGAAAATCCCCATATACTGCCATACAGTAGTATGGCAGTGTATGGTAGGATTAATCAGACAACCTTGGCTTAAAGTACACTAGGGGGTCTGAAAAATTGTAAAAAAAAAAAAAATTAAAAATTGTTAAAATAAATTAAATGATAGAAACATTTTATTCAAATTCAAAACTTTAATATTTAAGATAGTTGGGTTGTCCCTTTCACTATGTTTTTAGTAGTATATTTATTCACAGCTGGCAGGTTTCTTAAATACGTTAAGAAGACTAAAAGTCCGTTCTATACATCTAAATGGGTCTGTTTATACTGGATGTGTGTTTTTAACAAGCTCCATTTAATTGAATGGAACAGAGATCCTAGTTGATATTACTGCAACAAATGTGTAAATATATTCTAACTAGGACACTGCTTGTACAAATGTTGATGTGTATGGCACAGCCACCCTACACTAATCAGGACTGTGCAATATAGTACAACTAAAGTGAATATGATTTTCAGTATTTTAATGTACAGGCTACCGTTTTTTTTTCTCCCCAGACTTTGACTTGCTGCAATAAATTTAATATCTACAGCAAGTCAATTTTCTGTTGCAGATATAGTGAGGATTTTTGGTCGAAGTCAAACTGATCTTCAAAATCTGCATCAAAACCTGTAATCAGATCTGTATGTAACACGTACAAACATAGTAACTGATTTTGAGTCGGACAATCATGTGTGAAGGATGAAGGATGAAGGAGTGAGGGATGAAGAAAATGCATTATAGTGAAAATATAATAACACAAAACTTCAATGGTTTATTTCAAGAAATTACATTAATTAGAAAAGAAAAATGACAAATCAAATAAATTATTTGAAAAATCTGAAGCTGCTGCAAATAATATATAATATGAAAGTGGGTTATATTTGTTGAATGTCATTAATCATTTTGATAGGATAATCCTCATCCATTAGTCAATTATTGATGGAAGCTTACTATTAATGCCTGGCATTAACAAGTATAATTTTATATTGATGGATAACTATGGTTAAACGATAAACAAATAGTTTTAATCTTTTTCTTTGTACAACTTATATTATGTAATTGAATAGCCCTAACATTTGTATTGAAACCACACTGCAAAACTACTCAAGCTCATCTGAAAAATAAAATATGCATTAATAAATAGTAATAAGAAAAATAATTTATTATTAGCTAGAACACAGACTGCAAAATAGGATCACATGCAGTGTTTGGAGCATTTCGATAGACATGTATATCATAATAATTATACTTATAATATAATATTAACATTATTAACATTATACATTTTAAATTTGTATTATTCATTTGTAATTCAGTTACCAAAATGTACCAAATTTCCTTATGTCATTTTGGTCTTAAGATTAAATGAGTGAGAGTGAACTTCTCAGCTTTACTTTTAGAACATTATCAGATCTTTTATTTCACCAACAGCAAATACTTGGGAGCTTTGCTCTAACCTGCCACAAAGGTCATCTCTTGGCTACAGTTGTAAATATACCTTCTCTTATTTATTAACCACTCAGCTGCAGGGATATTATTCATTAAAGGGTTGTCTGGGTTTACAGAATATTTTTTATTTATATATATTTATCAAGTATGATGATTTTCCCGCTTTTTCCATCTTGCCTTTAATACATCCTGCATATTGCCACATGTATACAAATGAATAAGAATACTGGTTATCTTTGGGTTAGTTGTTTTATACAGCAGGTATCTGTGTGTCCCAAAATCACTGATCTATCAATATTATAAAACAGAAAAAAAAGTCAAAATGTCTGCTTTTACACCATTTTCCCATGCATAACATTTGTTTTAACCCCTTAACGCTCTGCGCCGTAGCTCTACGGCGCAGAGGTACAGGGAATGTATGAAGAGGGCTCACGGGTTGAGTCCTCTTCATACAAGGGTGGGGGTTGTTGCATATTGCAGGAAACCCCCACCGCTAATAACCGCAGTCGGTGCTTGCACCGATTGCGGCTATTAACCCTATCATTGCCGCCGGCATTTAAAAGAAGGGACGCGTGGGCGCCGCCATCTTTATTACGATTGGTTGCCATGGTAGCCTCAGGTCTTCGTTTGACCCGAGGCTACCTGGCTTCTGCAGGTACAATGAATTAGCTGCAAAAATGCCATATATTGCAATACAGAAGTATTGCAGTATATGGTAGGAGCATTCTGACCATCTAGGGTTAATGTACCCTAGATGGTCTAAGAAATAGTGAAAAAAAAAAAGAAAAAAAAGTTTAAAAAATAAAAAAAATTTATAAAATATAAAAAATTCAAATTACCCCCTTTTCCCTAGAACTGATATAAAACATAATAAACAGTAAAAATCACAGACACATTAGGTATCGCCGCATCCCAAAATGCCCGATCTATCAAAATATAAAAACGGTTACGACAGACAGTGACCTCCGAGACGGGAAATGGCGCCCAAATGTCCGAAATGCGACTTTTACACCTTTTTACATTACATAAAAAATGGAATAAAAATGATCAAAATGGTGCACAGACCTCAAAATGGCAGCAATAAAAATGTCGGCTCATTTCGCAAAAAAAGACATATCACACAGCTCCGTGCACCAAAGTATGAAAAAGTGATTAGCGTCAGAAGATGGCAAAAAAAATTTTTCTTTTTTTTACACATTCATTTAATTTTTGAAAATGTATTAAAACACAATAAAACCTATATGAATTTGGTATCACCGCGATCGTACTGAACCAAAAAATAAAGCTGAGGTGTTATTTGAAGCGCACAGTCTAAGTCGTAAAAACTGAGCCCACAAGAACGTGACGCACATGCGTTTTTTTTCAACTTTTCCACATTTGGAATTTTTTTTCAGCTTTGCAGTACACGGAATGATAAAATAAATAACATAACAGGAAAGTAAAATTTGTTACGAACAAAATAAGCCCTTACACAGGTCTGTAAACGTAAAAATGAAAAAGTAATGGATTTTTGAAGGTGGAGAGCGAGAAATGAGCGAAAAAACCCTGCGTCCTTAAGGGGTTAAAAGTGATCAAAAGTATGTACATTACCTAACAAGGTATCGATGCAAATGTCAGCTAGCCCTGAAAAAACATCTCCATTTACCAAAGTAGGAAAAAGTTATGGGCATTAGAATGGCAAAATTTTATTTCAAAAAACAAGATTTACATTTTCTTAACTTTATTAAAAAATATATAAGTGTGGTATCTACATGATCCTACAGACTCAAAGATTAAAGGGGATGAGGCATTTAAACCGTACAGTGAAAGCTGAAAAAACCGAAGAACTTGATGTAAAAGTAAATTTGTGTTACTGCATTTGGAAATTTTTTCCAGCTTCATTAAATGGCACCACTAGGTAAACCAGATAGTTATGCCATAAAAAAACAATAATAGATCTCTGTAAATGGAAAAATTTAAAACAATACTGGCTTTTGGAAAAAAAAAGGACATTGATAGTAAGGGAGTAAGGAAGGGAAAGCCTACGAGGTCCATTGAAAACATTTTTAAATAATTGTCCAATTACCTTTCGTCCTTTGGAAAAAGGCAGCTACATATTAGAGAGCTATAATTCCAAAACCTTTCCTCCAAAAATTACAATGCCCTAAAAGTAAAGCAGGGAGTCTGCTCTTTAAGAATCTAGAAATTACATAACTCTATGTCTAGAATGGGTATTGGTAAGCAGTGAAAATGCCCAAACTGTCCTAATATTTCTGTATCTAACTTTATATACAATGCCCCAGCCAACTAGTGAGAATTATTACCCCCATATTTTGATAAATTTGGACCTGACCCTGACAAATTTAGATACATTTGATAAATCTCCCAGCTACTGCATGCTTGCTATTTCCTTGAGCTGCCCTCACTTCAACTGTTAGTTGTCATCTTTCTGTAACACCTCATGTACATGAACATATGCTAGCCTGGGCCATAATCCAGGCAGGCACACAGCAGAAGGGGTATACGCTCCTCACTTCTTCCCTCTCCATTGAAGGCTGAGCAACTGCACCGCCATGTGATATGTCCCAAATTTTGTGGCGCAGCCACACAGCTCTGTTGTGGTCCGGTGAGACACAGTGTGCTCACCGCACTGTGACTGGGTGCCACATACCTCTATGTGAGCCATGTGCATGGGGCCTTAGTGCAACTCTACAGATAGACATTAAAGCTGCCATCTGAGAGATTGTGCACAAGTGGCCTCATGGTAGGTGTGGCCTTGAGTAGAAGGTGGCATAATTGGAGAAAATGTAGGAAATGAGGAGGAGTAGGAGTGTAAATGTGTGTAGTGTTACACAGACAGATGGAGCATTGCATGTATACCAGCGTAGATTTTGACTGAACAGAATGTCTGCCTTCTCTGAAACTGAAGGGTCTGTCCTCCAAGCCTTGTGGGTAAGTTGCCCGTTGAGCCAAACTGGACAATTTCTTTCCTTCATATCAGATTACAGAATTTAATCCCTTGATGACCATCCCATGTTAATAAATGGGCTGGTCATTGTCAAGGGAATATAGAGAGCGCTCATGGGCTGAGCCCCCTCCATATGCAGCAGCGGTCAGCAGTATTATACAGCTGACACCTGCCAGTATCCTAATCGCGGTGACTAACAGAGCTGCTGGTGAGCACTGCCAATTTTAAATGCTGATTGATGCCCCCTGTGTCATCATTAAAGGGAGCTGATTGGTTCCAGTGAGAGTGTGTTAGAGGCAGAGTGTTATAAAGAAGCAGTATATTGACAAAATACTGCAATACAGTTGTACAGTGTGAACTGATCAGACCACCTAGGGTTCAAGTACCCTAGGGGGACAAAAATAGTCAGTCGGTAATCTGAGGGCTATAGCAAGGAAACTGATGGATATAGGTAACAAAGATAAAAGGCAAAGTTGTTTTACACCCCAAGAGCTATTGATTTGTGAAAAAATACCTTTAAAGTTACTCTTTAACAAAATAGTATAATTGAAGACGACCTTCCATCCCACAAAAATACACCTTAATCAGCTCTATCTTAAGACATTTTAAAAACTATAAATTTGGCATCTCCGTAATTGTACTGAGCCAAAGAATAAAGCGAATGTGCCACCTTGTACTGCACAGTGAAAGCTGTAAAAACAAAGGCCATCAGAAAATGGCACAATTGTGGTTTTTTGCCAATTCCACTACATTTGAAATTTTCAGCTTCCCATGCAACAGAATATTAAATGGTGCCAATAGAAATTACAATTTGTCTCAAAGATAAGCCCTCACACAGCTCTGTACACAGAATACTAATAAATATATGGCTTGTGGAATGAGGGGAGTGAAAAACCAAAATGCAAAAACCTGAAAAACCCTGATATTCAAGGGATTAAACACTATCCCTTTACTGTTAATAGTGGCGCTAAACCCCAATACCTCCCACCATCCCTACCATGTCCTGGTAGTTATTTTATTTTATGATATTAACTTGTGATGTTGACATTCTCTGTTTACCATAAAATTGAACATCAATAAAAATACAATTTCTATGTATTCTGCAAATATTTGTTATCTTTTTTTTTTAATGATTGTACAAATGGAGACACATTTCATATCTAGTGCACTGTTAACACCTGAAGGAGGAGGTTCTTTGGGCCTCAAAACTAGTCTACCAAACAACTTTACAAGTAAGGAATAGAAAATTTGTGCACCAGATATTCTTTGAATAATGATACTACAATAAGAAATTTCGCTGATATGATTAATCCCTGAAAAATATAAAGTTAAGTCTACAAAGCTCATATATTGATAAACAATTCTGTATTTAATTATGGTGCTTTTAGAGATGCATCTTTTTATTTTTGTTTCATTTCTACATTCCTATAGTCATAGGAATGTCTTATAACTGTACAAGGGCTTTTGAAAGAAACGTATACTTTGGTGACATCATTTCGTGGTATATATTTATTTAATCAACTTTTATTTTTTGAAATTTGGAAAAAAATAACTACTTTGCTTCAAGTGGCCATGCTGAATGCATCACAAGGAAATACCCATTCTATGTTTAGGACATCCAAGATGTATATCATTTTAATACATGTTGGAATAAAGCAATGTTTTTAATCATCAAATGAGTGTTGGACCTTTATGAATTTGGAGTATTGCAGTTGCTGACAAGGTTTCTAAACATCCGTTGCACGGCTTCAGATTATGGAGGAATCCAATAACGACAAGGAGTGATTATGAGTAGACTTGTCTTTTAAAGAATTGGAATAAGGTCCCTTAGCAGCCACTGAAATTGATACAAAAATGTGCATACTTTTCATACTTCCATCATGCAAAGAATAATAGTATCTGAATTATTATCAGGACAACAGTATTGTTAAGCTGAGTTCATAACCAATTGTGACTTTTGACAGCAACAATAGAAACCGTATACTGTGGTTCTACTTATACATGGTAATTCTTGTTTATTGTGCTTTGTTTCCTTCGGTCTGAAAAAAAAACAGGTAATTATCTAGTGTAGCATACAAAGTAAAAAATATCTTCATGTTTAAGTATGCCAACATAGGAAGGGGTCAGGGCAGTAAAAGGTCATGCAAAGTCAATAAAAGGTTAAGAGTTCACGCACAGGACATATACAAGTAATCACACAGGAGAAAGTAAAATTAAAATAATAATAAAATAACAGCGAACAGTATGTAACAAAAGAAATTCAAATGCCTAATTGCATAATCTATCATCCACAATGAATACGAATGTCAAATTTGCTCCAAAACATAGAATGAAGCATAGATTTTACTCTGCAAAATAAAAGCCTCCACACTGCTCAATCAATAAGGAAAGTAAAACAAAAAATTATGGCTCAGAATATGGCAACATACATTTTTTAATGCTCAAAAGTATTGTATATACTTGTGTATAAGCCGAGTTTTTCAGCACAAAAAATGTGCTGAAAAACCTCACTGCCGCTTATACATGAGTCAATAAAAAAAATAAACTTACAATGCTCAGCGCAGCTCCCCGATAACATGGCCGTATACGAGATAGGGAGCTGGCTGTATACTACTGGGGGCAGGCTGGCTGTATACTACAGAGGGCTGGTGGGCTGTATACTATAGGGAGCTGGCTGTATATTACAGGGGGCAGGCTGTATACTATAGCTAGCATGCTGGCTGTATACTACAGGGGGCAGACTGGCTGTATACTACAGGGGGCAGGCTGGCTGTATACTAGATGGGGGCAGGCTGGCCGTATACTACATGGGGGCAGGCTGGCTGTATACTACTAGGAGCTGGTTGGGTGTATACTACTGGGGGCTGGTTGTATACTACATGGGGGCTGGCTGGCTGTATACTACTCGGGGCTGGCTGTATACTACAGGGGGCAGGCTGGATGTATACTACTGGGGGCATGCTGGCTGTATACTACTGGGGGCTGGCTGTATACTACATGGGGGCAGGCAGCATACTACATGGGGGCAGGCTGGCTGTATACTACTGGGGGATGGCTGCATACTACAGGGGGCAGGCTGGCTGTATACAGCTGGGGGCTGGCTGGTTATATACTACTGGGGGCTTGCTGGCTATATACTGTGAGGGGGCTGTGACCAATGCATTTCCCACCCTTGGCTTATACTCGAATCAATAGGTTTTCCCAGTTTTTGGTGGTAAAATTAGGGCCTTGGCTTATACTCGGGTCAGCTTATACTCGAGTTTATAAATAGTATTATACTCGAGTATTTATAAATATATATTCTCTATTAATTTATTTAATAATTTTATCTCATTATTCTGATCCCTGAAAAAGAATGGCTGAATAGATGTTATTACTCTCTAATGCCTTATTTTGCTTGTTCCCCATGATTTGTAAAGTGTTTTGGAATATGATGGTGCTATAGAAATAAATATTTTTTATTAGTATTATAAATTTATATGAACAATTGCAGATATTTACTGACCATAGCCAGAAAGAATTGGTGGCCATGTAACACACAGCCCGTGCAAACAAAGCTATGGATTTTTGGATATGAAAAAACTAAATATGAAAAAACAAAAACCCAGAATAACCAAAGAAAAATACCCCCAACAAAACAAATATTCCCTGGCATAGTCCAAAAGTAATGAAGGTAATGGCCATAATATTCAATGTCTTATTGCACCAGTTTTCTGACGTAAAAGGCATGGAAAAGTCACAAATCTGGCAATTTTGCCACTCTTTGCCCGTTTTTTACAACACGCACAACAATTGACATAGAGTTACATTCCATTGCGCTAGTGCTATGCCGGAACTATTAAAAGTTGTGTGCAATGTTTAAGACTGGTGCTCCAGTCTTAATACATTGACCAAATTCTTACAGTTGGCTGTATTTGTGAGTTATCTACTACTTTCTGCTTCTCAGATTTGTCACTTGAATGACAATCCAACTCCAACTAAATGACACAGAGGGGCACATTTACTAAGGGTCCGCAGCCGCGAATCCGTCGGGTTTTTCCCGAAGATTTCCGCTTTGCGCTGTATTTCACGGGATTGTGGCGCACGCGATCGATTTTTGCCAACTTTCGCGCGACAGAAATCGGGGGGCGTGGCCACCGGACAACCCAAAGGATTCGGAAAAACCGCAGAATTTAAAAAGCCATTTGTGTCGCAAGATCAAGCACTCACATACACCAGAAAAAAGCAGGTGAACTCCGGCGGACCTCGGGCCAGCAGCGGCACCTGGTGAATATCGGCGCACGGACCTTAGTGAATCCCGGCAGAACCCGAATCAGCGTCGGAGAACCCGCCGCTGGATCGCGACTGGACCGGGTAAGTAAATGTGCCCCAGAATCTTAGCTTTCAACATGAAATCAGTTTCTTTATTAATTTGTATGAAAAACTCACTGACCTTTTAGCAACTTTAGTGATTTTGCACATTCCTGACATGGCCCATGTGTCACTTTATGTGGTTATAACTTTTGAACACTTTAATATATCCAGGTGGTTTTGAGAATGTTTTTTCATGGTGCATTGTACTTTATGTTAGTTAAAAAATTTGGGTGATACATCTGGCTTTTCTTTTTTTTTAAATGAAAATTTGTCAAAAATTCAGAAAAATTCTTTATTTTTAATTTAAAATGAATTTGTTTCTGCTTTTCAGACGGTTAGTCATAGCAGCAAAATAACTTGATAACTTACATATTCAGAATGTCTGCTTTATGATGGTATGGTTTTTAATGTGTTCTCTTATTTTTGTAGGATCTTAGGAGGCTCAAAACACACTAAGGCTATATTCACACCCACACGTGTGCCCGCCATACCGTAGCACGGGGAGAGCCAGGGAGAGGAGGAGGGGGTGAGTGCTGCTCACCACTGCCTCTCTCCATAGCGATGTATGGTGCATGGCGCCCATTGCCGTCATATGGGGGACGTATATCCAACGTATATGTGTGGGCCGTATATACGTCCCCCAACGGCTGTCTGAATGCAGACTTAAACTAAGTGCATCAGTTTTTCTTTTGGATCACTCAGTTTAACGGCGATTGTTATGAAATGGCACTAGAGCACACCTTTAGGTGCACAGTTTTGTGTTGCGGCGGACTGTCACAAACGCATCATAAATACATGTGCAAGCAGTTTGCATCTGTATTTATGTGCAAACTCCACCAGAAAACCGGCACAGGCAGTTTTATTAATGTGCCCCACTGTGTCAGGTTGTATACAACAAAGGATAGATCACCAAAAATAGTGCTGTGAGATGAATATGCTGGGGTATGTTTAAAAAATTTTTTTTTACATGAGCATTCTATCATACTCAATAACAGATTTTTGTTTTCCCTTAATGAGATTGTATTAATCTCACACAATGGTAAAGTTTTGTAAAGACACTGACAGCATATTTTTCCGACTGCTTCAAGGCTCCTGGCACCCACCAGTCCTTATGTCCCAGTGCTGTAACAGGGGCTGAGACAGGAGACGGGTTGGCGTGCCAGATGCCCAGAAGAAGTCGGAGCGGAACTTCCATGCTACTGCAAATAACATGGGCATGGCTCTGGCAGACCGAGGCGCAGGACATTGGAAAAGCCCTCCCCAGCCCTGCTGCTAATTTTTGATAGTCTGACAACCCCTTTAATATAAAGAAGTACTTGCCCCACTCATTTATGCAGTGCTTTACAAAATCACTGTTATCTAGATCAGCTTTTATCTAATGCAGCTTCCTTGGCATTTTTTTTGCAGTTCGACACACTTACCACTATTCTTGTCTTAGGTGAAAGAATACATGTTAATATATTGGTTGTGAAAAGCCAAATGTTCTACAGATGTTATTTGGGACACAGAATTTTTAGCATGATGACTTGTTAATTATCATAAAACTTTAGTTAGTAGAGTCATTTATTTATATGTTATCTCTGAATGTTTACCGTTTCTCTGGCTATAAGTCTGAATGTCTTACATATAAAAAAATATCCAAAGAAAAACAAAAGGAAGCAGCACTCAATTCATTTTATTTATGTGTGATAAAAACGCTACGTTTCAGCTTGTCAGTCGAGCTTTTTTCAAGGTTACAAAAAAGTGTTACATAGGGGGTATTTAAAACCCACAGGAAATTACATAATTTATAACATCATTAATGAATAATTACATAACCTCTGTCTAGTATACAAATCTCACGTATTGTACCTACAATAATTAAACCAGGTTGCTACCCTTGTTTAAACTGTGAGAATTGGCAATACATGGTCATAAGTTTGTGCAACCAATTACTCATAAAATGTATAATATTAGACATCATGTCACTTGCTGATCTGAAAATGTTATTTATGTCCTCTGGTGCCCATGTCTTGAAACATATGTGGAAGAGACAACCACAGAATGTAGAGTTGGGCTATTTTCACATGACCGTAGCTCATACATCCCCTGTAGGCCGGCAATGGGCGCACGGAGTGATATGATGCAACACACGTGCAGCACCGTACCGTTCCGTACATGGGGAAAAAATAGGACATGTCTGTGCGTTGTGCATCATTATGGAGAGCGGAGGGGTCACCACTCCTCCACTCCATCACAGCGAACGTATGTCCCCCTGGCTACGGCTTGGCGGGCATTCATTTGTGTGAATGTAGCTTTAGATTATATAATCATTGTTCCTCAATTAATAAGCAGGAGCTGGAAATGGTGGATTAAAGGGGTTGGCCACTCTTTAACATAAATTACCTATTTGCCTTTACTGCCTTATTAATATTCCCTGAATGTTCACCAATTGATTCATCATCCCTGATGCTCCTTTAGTGCTGTCTGCAGACTCTCTGTTCACTCATCCTACTGCTCCTCCTCCCACCTCCCTGTGTATGTCAGTAAGACGGACTGAGAGAAAAAAAAATACACACTGAAGGCTGCCATTAGTATGGACTGAAGGAATGAGAAACATGAAGTTGTGTATAGATTCAGAGTGCAGTATGGTGACAAAAGGGAAAGTCTGAAGCTCTCACAGGAGGCAAAGACACAGGTACATATGCATGCAGAGACATGTCTAATAAAAGAGATTTATTGAAAACTGGCCCAGGCTGTTCACACGACTAGCCCCCCCCCCCCCCCAGCATCCAAACCAACAGGTGCCAGGATCTTAGTACTACTACTCTACTGCTCTATATCCTTTAGATCTTCTATATTCTTAATCTTGAACATAAACGTAATTTAATGATGAACTTCAAATTTGCTCTTATAACCTATCTATCTAGGAAAGCCAATTACATTCCCTAACTGCATAAAACTCTCCACCCTGACTACCGTCCAGACCAGATCTCTCAGACAGTGTAGGAGATCTGGACTGCTGCAACTGGCTGGCCCAGCCTGTAGATGAACTCCCCCTCATACTGTAAATACTTGTGTATAAGCCGAGGCTCCCAATTTTACCACAAAAAAACCTGGGAAAAGTTATTGACTGGAGTTTAAGCCTTAGGGTAGAAAATGCAGCCACTACTTTAAAAGAGTTATTAGAGACTACTAGAGATGAGCAAATATGCTTGATGCTCGTTCGAGTATTAGCGTACTCGAAACAGCTCGTTGCTTGGACGAGTATTTTGCCGGCTCGAGAACGAGCTTTTACTTAAGGAAACACAGTGAAGAACAGTGAAGAACACAGTGAAGAACACATTGCAGATGTTTCCGTACATCTGCTAAGTTATCAGAAGACATTAGTGCCTAACGGTGTTCTTCACAATAGTATGTGAAGAACAATATGTGTGAAGAACACATTGCAGATGTATGGACACACATACTATTGTGAAGAACACCGTTCTGCACCTGTGTCTTCTGATAACTTAGCAGATGTACGGAAACATCTGCAATGTGTTCTTCAGTGTTATTTCAATGTGTTCTTTCAGTGAAAAATGCTCGAGTCTCCCATTGACTTCAATGGGGTTTGTTATTCGATACAAGCATTGGGAAAAGTTTGACTCGAGTAACGAGCACTCGAGCATTTTAGTGCTCGCTCATCTCTAGAGACTACCAATAAATTAGGGCCGAGCCAGGGTGGTCTTTAAAAAAAAAGTGTACTCATCTCCTCTGTCTGATCCGTGTCTCCGTTGGTTTACAGGGCCACAGAAGCTGCACTCGGGGAGATTCTGGCCACCCGAAGTGGCTAGCCATCTGTCCCTATCTGCACCTTTACTTTAGAATGATATCTGTATGCCAAAGTGATACCATAATAAAGACAAGATAGACTAACATTAGTTTAATATTAGTATTAATTGTCCTATATGAAGTATCGTGAAAACAGACAATAGGTATGTGTAGGTACCTGTATGAAAATGATTGTGTCTGAAACCAGAATCTTTTCTTTATCTTGTATAACCAAAAGGATAACTTGCAAGTTGCTGAATGTGAAACATCCGCTCTGAGATCTCCTTTTGGTTATACAAGATAAAGAAAAGAAGTACCTACCCTGCATACAGGTACCTACACATACTTATTGTCTGTTTTCACGATACTTCATACAGGACAACTAATACTAATATTAAACTAGTGCTAGTCTATCTTGTCTTTATTATGGTATCACTTTGACATACAGCTATTGGTATAAAGTAATGGTGCCCATTGCTGCTTCTAATGGTGTTCGTTGTATACTTTTTGGTTAGCGCAGCTAAATATATATTTTTGTTTGTTTTCTTAGCTTTTACCTTTCTAGTGACCTATACTATAGTTTGGGTGCAGGTCACCAACTATCTATATCAGCGGCGTGTAAGGGTGTTTGCGCTATGGATCGGATCCCCCGCGCTGCTTACCGGGGGATCCCATCCTCTTCTGGGCAGCTCCGAGGACTGCCATGTGCCCCGGAGCTGCCCGCTCTCCCTGTTGTAGAGCAGGGTTGTAGAACAGTGTATTGAACTTGAACCAGCGATCAGAGCATCACTGGTTCAAGTTCAAGTTAGTATAAGTAAAAAAAGTGAAAAACACTAAAGTTAACACATTAGAATAAATAAAAAATGAATACATTAAAATATAAACCCCTAAAATGTCACTTTCCCATAAAAACACTTAATAAAGTATAAAAAACACAAACCCCTCCCCCGCATATTTGGTATTGCCGCGTCCGTAACAATCTGTATAATAAAACAGAATCATTACTGGACCCGCACAGTAAACGCCAGAGAAAAAAAATGCAAAAACGTTCCGAAAAAAGATCATTTTTAATTAATCCCCTATAAAAAATGCTCTAAAAAGTGATTTAAAAAATGTTATGCACTCTAAAATAAGCCCACTAAAAAGAACAACTCTTCTCGCAAAAAATAAGCCCCTAACCAGATTTGTCAGCCGAAAAATAAAAAAGTTATGCATATGAAAATATGGTGATGCTAAAATGAACAAGATTTTCTCCAAATTAGTTTTTATTCAGTACAATTGAATAAAATACACAAAACCCCCACATATTTGGTATCACTGTGTCCGTAACAATGTGCATAATAAAACAGAATGATTATTAGATCCGCATAGGGAACCCCGTAAAAAAAAACCCAAAAAAGCTCCAAAAAAAGATCATTTTCAATTAATACCCTATAAAAAATGCTCTAAAAAGTGTTTTAAAAAATGTTATGCACTAAAAAGAACAAATCTTCTAGCAAAAAATAAGCCCTTAAACAGATTTGTGAGGCGAAAAATAAAAAAGTTATGCATATGAAAGACGTGATGCTAAAATTAACAACATTTTTGCCAAATATTTAGTAAAAATGGAAAAAAATAAAAAATCTATATAAATGAGGTATTTTTATAATCATGGCGAGCCTTAGAATAAAAATAATATACTATTTTTATGGTATGGTTAATGGCCAAAAAAAAAAATTCCTAAAAATTGATGATTTTCATTTCCTCCACCAACAAAGAGTTAATAAAATCTCGCCAATTAGCTATAGATTCCCCAAAATTACCTACCAGAAAAGTGCATCTCATGTGGCAAAAGAAATAAGCCCCTATAGGTCCACATTAAAAAAAAAAAAATGTATAGCCTGTACAACGTGACTTAGCAAATCTGATCTGGATGGCGCCTCCTTCCCTTCTATGCCCGTCCGTGCGCCCATACAGCAGGTTACCACCACATATAGGGTATCGGTGTACTCGGGAGAAATTGGGTATCAAAGTTTGTGGAGCCTTTTTTCATTTAATCCATTGTAAATGTTTAATTTTTCACCCAAAATGAGTGTATTGTGAAAAAATATTACAAACACCTAAAGGGTTAACAAACCTCTTAAAAGTGGTTTTTCATTTGTTGAGGGGTGTAGTTTCCATAATGGGGTAATTTATGAGTCTCGCTATTATTTAGGCCTCTCAGTGTCAATTAGAATTTGAGCAGGTCCATCTAAATACGGGTTTTGGTGATTTTACAAAAAATGTGAAAAATGATAACTAAATTCTGAGCCTCATAACATTCTAGTAAAATATGGGGAATCTTAAAAAACCATGCAAACATAATTGTTGACATTTGGGAAGTGTAAGTTATGAATTTATTTGGGTGCTATGACTATCTACATCAAAAGAAGAGAATTTAGAACGTTGAAAATAAAGAATTTTTCCAAATTTTTCCAAATTTTGTTTTTTTTCATAACTAAATGCAAAAGATTTCATCCAAATTTTTAAACTAATTTGAAGTACAATGTGTCACGAGAAAACAATCTCAAAATCCCCTGGATATCTCATAGCGTTCCAAAGCTATAACCACTTATAGTAAAACAGGCAGGATTTTAACCCCTTAACGCTCTGCGCCGTAGCTCTACGGCGCAGAGGTATAAGGGATGTATGAAGAGGGCTCCCGGGCTGAGTCCTCTTCATACAGAGGTGGGGTTGTTGCATATTGCAGCAAACCCCCACCGCTAATAACCGCGGTCGGTGCTTGCACCGATCGCGGCTATTAACCCTTTCAACGCCGCCGGCAAAGTCGCCGGCGGCGTTTAAAAGACGGCGGCGTGGGCGCCGCCATCTTTATTATGATCGCCGTGCCCCCGAACGTCATCGGGGGGCGGCGATCGGTTGCCATGGTAGCCTCGGGTCTTGTTTTGACCCGAGACTATCTGGCATCTGCAGAATCGTTACAATGAGCCAGTGGCTCATTGTAATGAATGTGCTGCAAAAATGCCATATATTGCAATACAGAAGTATTGAAGTATATGGTAGGAGCAATCTGACTATCTAGGGTTAATGTACCCTAGATGGTCTAAAAAATAGTAAAAAAAAAAATAAAAAAAAAGTTTAAAAAATAAAAAAAATTAATAAAATATAAAAAATTCATATCACCCCCCCTTTCCCTAGAACGGATATAAAACATAATAAACAGTAAAAATCACAAGCATATTAGGTATCGCCGCGTCCCAAAATGCCCGATCTATCAAAATATAAAAACGGTCACGGGCGGCGGTGACCTCCGAGGCAGGAAATGGCGCCCAAATGTCCGAAATGCGACTTTTACACCTTTTTACATAACATAAAAAATGAAATAGAAAATGATCAAAATGTCGCACAGACCTCAAAATGGTAGCAATGAAAATGTCGCCTCATTTCGCAAAAAATGACCCCTCAAACATCTCCGTGCGCCAAAGTATGAAAAAGTTATTAGCGTCAGAAGATGGCAAAAAATATTTTTTCTTTTTTGTACACATTCGTTTAATTTTTGAAAATGTATTAAAACACAATAAAACCTATATAAATTTGGTATCACCACGATCGCACCGAACCAAAGAATAAAGTGAGTGTGTTATTTGGAGTGAAGAGTGAAAGTCGTAAAAACTGAAACCACAAGAACGTGACGCACGTTCCACATTTGGAATTTTTTTTCAGCTTCGCAGTACACGGCATGTTAAAATAAATAACATTACGGGAAAGTAAAATTTGTTACGCACAAAATAAGCCCTCACACAGGTCTGTACACGTAAAAATGAAAAAGTTATGGATTTTTCGAAGTTGGAGAGCGAGAAATGAGCCGGAAAACCCTGCGTCCTTAAGGGGTTAAAAATGGGGCCGTGTCCTTAAGGCCAAAAAAGGCTGAGTCCCGTAGGGGTTAATGATGAACTTCACTGTGTTCAAATAACCCATCTGTCTAGGAAAGCCAATCACATTCTCTAACTGCATGAAACCATCCACCCTGACTGCCATCCAGACCAGATCTCTGAATTATATCATTTCCTGTGGGTTTTAAATGCCCTCTATGTAACATTTGTTTGTATGCCTGAAAAAAGCTCAATTGAAGTTTATGTGTGAAAGCTGCTTCCTTTTTGTTAAGGAGGTCGCACTAGTTTCGGACGCCATCTTGACTACTGTCCGCCATCTTAGATACAGCGGCCATGTTCCCTGACCACTGTCAAGTTAATGTCATTATTCAAACTTCATTTTATGTAACCTGTTTGCTTGCCTGTCAGCTAATACCCTTTGACATTTAATGAGAAGCCAGTCTGTCCTTGTTGCTGCATGATATTAGGATTCTGGAGCCCACTTATCACCTTCTTGCAGAGGAAATTAGTATAAACAATATCTGTGTACAAGGTCTCTGAGAACTGAGCACAATTAATTAACTTTTTTCCCAGAATGTGCTGATGACAAATAGTTTTGGAGTATACTATTCACACCCCTTTGATGACTCTTCTGTCTGTTATATATTATGCATTTTGATTATTAAAGAGGGGAAGATCTTGACTAAGAGATTGACGTGTGTCTTGGTCTTTATGTTCAATCATGAAAGGGTTAATTAGGACTCACCATACAAAAGTCAAGAGGGCTGTTGGGGCCCTGCATAAAAATCCTTATCACTTTTGTTCTTCTTTGGTGATTTCTCTGCATACCAGTGAGTCAGATGTACGAAGTATGCACCCATTGTGGACTTTAATCCGCTTCTCACTGTTCCGCTCCACACACCTTTTAGCTTAAAGGGAACCTGTCACCAGGAGAGCCATTTTGAGCACTCCCCCAGTCGCCACAGAGCATAGTACATACACTGCCAAAGTGTTTTTGAATTAAAAATTGGTTTTACAGAAAAAAAAATGTTATATTGTACCTTTCATTAGCGTCTGCTGTGTGACTAGGCAGTTGCCAAATGGGAGTGGCTGGAAAGGAGCAGCCCCCCCCCACCCTTGGGGAACAGCTCCTCCATGTGATCTTTTCAAATATATGAAAACACCCATCACTTGGCTCAGTGACGCCCCCTGCTGCTTTACAGCCAATCCCGAGTGTGGGGAGTTATTCATATATTTGAAAAGGACACATGTTTCCCAAGGGTGGGGGGAACTGTTCCTTTCCAGCCCCTCCCAACTGGCAACCGCCTAGTCACACAGCAGATGCTAATGAAAGGTACAATATAACATATCTTTTTTTCTGTAAAACCAATACAAAAACACTTTGACAGTGTATGTACTATTCTCTATTGCGACTGAGGAAGTGCTAAAAATGGGTCTCCTGGTGACAGGTTCCCTTTAACAAAAAAAAATTATTATTGCTTTAAAAAACCATCATAAAATTTAAATTTTATTATTCAGAAAATGTACACTATTCTGTCCTAAGTTGTCTATGATAAGACACAGACCCATCTAGGATTTTTGTCAGAAAAAGTAGTTATCTTTTACATTACACCTGTTTTTTCTACCTTTTATAAACAACTACAGACGCTATACGTAAGAAAATCTGTGGAAACTTGATCTGTCTAAAAATCTATCACAAAAGCAGCACTTAACCATCCTTGCCCCCGATTATGTTCAGGAAACAGTGATGTGCAGTTGACAAGTGAAGGATAACACCCTATTATGAAGAAAATCTTGTGCTTCTAATATAATATTAATATATTAGAAAAAAATAGTTTCTGAGCACCATAAATATCTATTGGTAATGCATTCACTACATGTATATTACCTGTCAGTGTTTATTTTCCACATAAAACTGTTGAAATCTGAAAAGAAGCTGTATATATTTGTTTTATGAATTTGGTCTCTATCTGAATTGCAAACATCTTTTGTGGATGTGCAAATAATTGTTCAAGGTTATGTGAGGGCCTTGGTACATTGAAAGGGTTCATAGTCAGACAATTGTGCACAGAAATGACATTTTGAGAGATAACATGACAACATATTTAGGTAAAGTTAGCAAAAATTTTGTACAATTTTAATATGCAGCAGGAATACACATCTATTTTTCCTTTGAGAAAAATATTTAAATAAAGACCCCTTTAATTTGAATGTCTTATCATTTAACACTCTCCAGAGGGTAAATAACAGTCTATTATAAACAAAGAGTTACTGTCAAGAATGAACAAAGGTATTTATATACCACAAAAACACAGACAACCCTGAATATGAAATAACACAATATAAAAAAAAAAATGTTTATATGTAATCACCAAAAATATCTAAATATAATGGCAAAGACCAACGGAGTATACTAATTACACCTTACGTGAATTGCTGCTACATAATTATAAATCCAATTATAATAAAATTCAATATTATAAATTACATTATTGTCCAAAAAGGTTTAGATTGATTAGTTAAACATAGTTGTCGGTAAATGATTAAACCAAATGTGGTGATACTACCCTAATGAAATAAAGTACAACACACAGCCTTTTTTGCTCAAGATTTAAATGAAAAGCGCTGTTTGTGAGTATAATAAAAAGAATTTTAATATTTTTGAAAGTATGATATATGCAATGAATCTGTCTTGCGTTATCTTGTTTTGAAAAAACTTGGAGATCCTCCTGATACGAAGAATCAGTGTGTACAGGACCTTAAAAAAATATACCGGAGAAGTAGTGACAGATTGGAAAATTGTCTGTATACTATTTGCAACATAAGGAGCATACACGGCCACATTTACTAAGGGTGGTGCGCCCGTTTTTTGTTGGACTTTGCATGTTCTTTCTAGTGCAAACTGATTGCCCTGATTGTCTTTATACCAGTGATTTTCAACCTGTGTGCCGTGGCACACTAGTGTGCCGCGACACATGGTTGAGTGTGCCGCGGGGAAAGTTCTCCAAACTATGGTGCCCCTGTGTAGCGCTGCCGCTAGGGTCTTTTTTTATTAGTAAAGGGAGGCTGGGGCTTTATTAGTAAAGGGGGGTCTCTAGTGCCTTTTCATTAGTAAAGGGGGGCCTCTAGTGCCTTTTAATTAGTAAAGGGAGGCCTCTAGGGCCTTTTCATTAGTAAAGGGGGGCCTCTAGTGCCTTTTCATTAGTAAAGGGGGGCCTCTAGTGCCTTTTAATTAGTAAAGGGAGGCCTCTAGGGCCTTTTAATTAGTAAAGGGAGGCCTCTAGGGCCTTTTAATTAGTAAAGGGAGGCCACTAGGGCCTTTTAATTAGTAAAGGGAGGCCACTAGGGCCTTTTAATTAGTAAAGGGGGGCCTCTAGGGCCTTTTAATTAGTAAAGGGAGGCCGGTAGGGCCTTTTAATTAGTAAAGGGAGGCCGGTAGGGCCTTTTAATCAGTAAAGGGGGGCCTCTAGGGGCTCTTAATTAGTAAAGGGAGGCCGCTAGGGGCTCTTAATTAGTAAAGGGAGGCCGCTAGGGTCTTTTAATTAGTAAAGGGAGGCCGCTAGGGTCTTTTAATTAGTAAAGGGAGGCCGCTAGGGGCTCTTAATTAGTAAAGGGAGGCCGCTAGAGGTTTTTATTACTAAAGGGAGGCCGCTAGAGGTTTTTTTATTAGTAAAGGGAGGTAGCTAGAGGTTTTTTATTAGTAAAGGGAGGCCGCTAGAGGTTTTTATTAGTAAAGGGAGGCAGCTAGAGGTTTTTTATTAGTAAAGGGAGGCCGCTAGAGGTTTTTTATTAGTAAAGGGAGGCCGCTAGAGGTTTTTTATTAGTAAAGGGAGGCCTTTTATGACTGTTTTAGTGTCATTTTGTGCTATTTTGGTTGGTGGTGTGCCCCAGGATTTTCTAAGTATAAAAAGTGTGCCGCGGCTCAAAAAAGGTTGAAAATCACTGCTTTATACAACACAAATTTCTTCACTAGTGGTGGTGTTCTGATGATCAGTTGGACCGAGCACCAGATTTAATATGCAAAGTCTGACAGAATTGTGTTGCACGGCCCATGTTAAAGGTGCACCAAAAAACAAGTGGTGCACTCTGTCGGAGAAGTGCAGAGGGCGCCAGATTTATGAAGAACGGGCGCCAGAAATCCTGAATCTGGCGCCCTCTGCAGACTACACAGGCACATTGTGCAGTTTGCTCTGTTCTTAGTAAATGTGCAACGCTGTGTTTTTTCCTGTGGCCATCCTGGATAACAATTGGAGGTGGTAGCTTGGTTTCCTTACTACAAAACACACAACCTGAACTAATGGCAAACAGTAGGTGGGCTCTAGACACACAAGGTACATGTAACGTGCATAGATTATAATTAGAGATGGGCGAACACTAAAATGCTCGGGTACTCGTTATTCGAGACGAACTTTTCCCGATGCTCGAGTGCTCGTCTCGAATAACGAACCCCATTGAAGTCAATGGGAGACTCGAGCATTTTTTAAGGGGACCAAGGCTCTGCACAGGGAAGCTTGGCCAAACACCTGGGAACCTCAGAAAAGGATGGAAACACCACGGAAATGGACAGGAAACAGCAGGGGCAGCATGCATGGATGCCTCTGAGGCTGCTTAATCGCACCATTATGCCGAAATTATGGGCAACAGCATGGCCATGACAGAGTGACAGAATGAAGCTAGATAGCATGTAAAACATCCAATAATTGACCCTGACACTATAGGGGACGGCATGCAGAGGCAGAGGCAGCGGCAGCAGGCTAGAGAGTGGCATGGCGACATACCCTAATTGGACTCAGGCTTCAAACCAATGGGTGTCAGAGAGGAACCAAAGGAGGTGAGCAAGAAGCGCTCAAATAATATCGGTACATGATAAAAGTTTGCCAGTATATTTTGTGGATTACACAGCAGGGTGGCGACAAAGTTAACATGGAAGCCATGAAAACAACCCAAAATTTTGCCTGACACAGCTCGTTTGATAAGGGGACCATGTATGCTTACAGTTCATGCCAGTCGCTGCACTGGCTGCCAGTCTCCTTTCGAATACAGTTTAAAATAATAATAACCCTCATCCATAAAGCTCTGTATAATGCTGCACCCCCCTACCTCTCCTCTCTTATCTCAGTCTATCGCCCAACCCGTGCTCTTAGATCCGCCAGTGATCTTAGATTAACCTCTACCCTAGTGCGGACCTCCCACTCGCGTCTCCAAGACTTCTCTAGAGCTGCACCAATTCTATGGAATGCTCTGCCCTGGACTATCAGACTAATACCTAACCTCCAAAGTTTCAAACGTGCTCTTAAAACCCATTTCTTTAGGCAAGCCTATAACACTCATTAACTGCATGAAGTTTTAACTCTTCTACTAACCCGTCCTGTGTCGTCCTCCCATCTGTTATCCAGCAACCAACAGGCACCAGACTTCTCTGCAGTCCCATTCACCCTGGACCTGGTATATAAGATGACGGCTGAGTGGTTCAAGCGACAGCAATTCCATTTATTATATTTTTTTCTATTCCCTAAGAAGAATGGCTTGACCATTAAATATTCTTTTACCTCGTGTTACCCCATCATCTTCATAAACCGTAAGCTCTGGCGAGCAGGGACCTCACTCCTGTTGTTCCATACAAATGTTGTGCTCTGTTACATTACATTTGTATTTGTTTCCTATGATTTGTAAAGCGCTACAGAATATGATGACGCTATATAAATAAAGATTATTATTATTATTATTATGGAGGCAGTGAACTAGTAGTAGATTAAAGGTGCTGCAACTATGTTAGTTGGATCTTGGGATGGAGCTGGCGCTCTGCAGCCAGGCGAGCTTTTGCCAATCCAAGCCCCTGTCTCTAGGCTACTCCCCAAACAGCACTTCTAAGAACCTTTTGTATAAGATCAAGTGTAGTAGCGTTCTTATAAGTTTAGGATATGGCGGGTGAGGGGAATGTAAACAGATGCGCAAGAAGCGCTGAAATAATATCCCTAAATGGTAAAAGTTTGCAAGTATATTTTGTGGATTACACAGCAGGGTGGCGACAAAGTTAACAACTTTGATGTGGAATGCCCTGTAATAGCTCTTGGGCGGTGTGCCTTTTATCGCCTAGGCTCAGCAGTTTCAGCACCGCCTGCTGTCGCTTAGCGACGGCACTGCTGCTGTGCCTAGAGCTACCGACTGATGGCGCCATGCCCACGGATGGTAATTCGGAGGAGGAGGAGGTGGAGGAGGGGTGGGAGGAGGTATAGTAGGCTTTTGAGACCTGGACCGAGGTAGGCCCCGCAATTCTCTGCGTCGGCAGTATATGACCAGCCCCAGGGTCAGACTCGGTCCCAGCCTGCACCAAGTTAAGTGTAGTAGCGTTCTTATAAGTTTGGGATATGGCGGGTGAGGGGAATGTAAACAGATGCGCAAGAAGCGCATGATGCGCATGGAGCTGGCGCTCCGCTGCCAGGCGAGCTTTCGCCAATTCAAGCCCCTGTCTCTAGGCTACTCCCCAAACAGCACTTCTAAGAACCTTTTGTATAAGATCAAGTGTAGTAGCGTTCTTATAAGTTTAGGATATGCCGGGTGAGGGGAATGTAAACAGATGCGCAAGAAGCGCATGATGCGCATGGAGCTGGCGCTCTGCTGCCAGGCGAGCTTTCGCCAATTCAAGCCCCTGTCTCTAGGCTACTCCCCAAACAGCACTTCTAAGAACCTTTTGTATAAGATCAAGTGTAGTAGCGTTCTTATAAGTTTAGGATATGCCGGGTGAGGGGAATGTAAACAGATGCGCAAGAAGCGCATGATGCGCATGGAGCTGGCGCTCCGCTGCCAGGCGAGCTTTCGCCAATTCAAGCCCCTGTCTCTAGGCTACTCCCCAAACAGCACTTCTAAGAACCTTTTGTATAAGATCAAGTGTAGTAGCGTTCTTATAAGTTTAGGATATGCCGGGTGAGGGGAATGTAAACAGATGCGCAAGAAGCGCTGAAATAATATCCCTAAATGGTAAAAGTTTGCCAGTATATTTTGTGGATAACACAGCAGGGTGGCGACAAAGTTAACAACTTTGATGTGGAATCCATGAAAACAACCCAAATTTCTGCCTGACACACCTCGTTTGATAAAGGGACGATGTATGGAGGCAGCTATATGGACGACTTTTGGAGGTAGCAATGGAGACAACGTGTGGAGGCTGCTATGGAGACAATTTAATTTGGATAGTGCCTGTATGTGGCAGTCCCAAACATTTTTCAAACCAGAGGAGCAGGTAGGTGGCCCTCCAGTAAAATGGAATAGATTGAGTGCCTGTATGTGGCAGTCCCAAAAATTTTTCAAACCAGAGGAGCAGGTAGGTGGCCCTCCAGTAAAATGGAATAGATTGAGTGCCTGTATGTGGCAGTCCCAAAAATGTTTCAAACCAGAGGAGCAGGTAGGTGGCCCTGCAGTAAAATGGAATAGATTGAGTGCCTGTATGTGGCAGTCCCAAAAATGTTTCAAACCAGAGGAGCAGGTAGGTGGCCCTGCAGTAAAATGGAATAGATTGAGTGCCTGTATGTGGCAGTCCCAAAAATTTTTCAAACCAGAGGAGCAGGTAGGTGGCCCTCCAGTAAAATGGAATAGATTGAGTGCCTGTATGTGGCAGTCCCAAAAATGTTTCAAACCAGAGGAGCAGGTAGGTGGCCCTGCAGTAAAATGGAATAGATTGAGTGCCTGTATGTGGCACTCACAAAAATTGTTTCAAACAGAGGACCGGGTAGGTGGCCCTCCAGAAAAATTAAATGCATGAAGTACTATAGCAAGAGCCAGTGGGCCCTGTCAAAAAATAGCCATTTTCCTCTGCTTTACTGTACAAAGAGGAGGAGAAGGAGGAAAATGAGGAGGAGGAGGAGTGGATCAATTATTCAGGTTGAGCTTCCCTCACCTGGTGGAGATTGGAAATTCTGAGAAATCCAGCCTTTATTCATTTTAATAAGTGTCAGCCTGTCAGCGCTGTCAGTCGACAGGCGTGTACGCTTATCGGTGATGATGCCACCAGCTGCACTGAAAACCCGCTCGGACAAGACGCTAGCGGCAGGGCAGGCAAGAACCTCCAAGGCGTACAGCGCCAGTTCGTGCCACATGTCCAGCTTTGAAACCCAGTAGTTGTAGGGAGCTGTGTGATCATTTAGGACGATGGTATGGTCAGCTACGTACTCCCTCACCATCTTTCTGTAAAGATCAGCCCTACTCTGCCGAGACTGGGGACAGGTGACAGTGTCTTGCTGGGGTGACATAAAGCTGGCAAAAGCCTTGTAAAGCGTACCCTTGCCAGTGCTGGACAAGCTGCCTGCTCGCCTACTCTCCCTCGCTACTTGTCCCGCAGAACTACGCACTCTGCCGCTAGCGCTGTCAGAAGGGAAATACTGTTTCAGCTTGTGCACCAGGGCCTGCTGGTATTCATGCATTCTCACACTCCTTTCCTCTGCAGGGATGAGAGTGGAAAGATTTTGCTTGTACCGTGGGTCCAGGAGAGTGAACACCCAGTAATCGGTGCTGGAATAAATTCTTTGAACGCGAGGGTCACGGGATAGGCAGCCTAGCATGAAATCTGCCATATGCGCCAGAGTACCAACGCGTAAGAATTCACTCCCCTCACTGGCCTGACTGTCCATTTCCTCCTCCTCCAACTCCTCCAACTCCTCTTCTTCTGCCCATACACGCTGAACAGTAAAGGACTCAACAATGGTCCCCTCTTGTGTCTCACCAACATTCTCCTCCTCTTCCTCCTCATCCTCCTCCACCTCCACCTCCTCCGATATGCGCTGAGAAACAGACCTGAGGGTGCTTTGGCTATCAACAAGGGAATATTCTTCCCCTGTCTCTTGTGACGAGCGCAAAGCTTCCGACTTCATGCTGACCAGAGAGTTTTTCAACAGGCCAAGCAGCGGGATGGTGAGGCTGATGATGGCGGCATCGCCACTGACCATCTGTGTTGACTCCTCAAAGTTACTCAGCACCTGACAGATATCAGACATCCACGTCCACTCCTCATTGTAGACTTGAGGAAGCTGACTGACCTGACTACCAGTTCTGGTGGAAGTTGACATCTGGCAGTCTACAATCGCTCTGCGCTGCTGGTAAACTCTGGATAACATGGTCAGTGTTGAATTCCACCTCGTGGGCACGTCGCACAACAGTCGGTGAGCGGGCAGTTGGAGGCGGCGCTGCGCTGCCCTGAGAGTGGCAGCATCTGGGCTGGACTTCCTGAAATGCGCACAGATGCGGCGCACCTTCGTGAGCAAATCAGACAGATTGGGGTATGTCTTGAGGAAACGCTGAACTATCAGATTTAACACATGGGCCAGGCATGGCACATGTGTCAGTCTGCCGAGTTGCAGAGCCGCCACCAGGTTACGGCCGTTGTCACACACAACCATTCCCGGCTTGAGGTTCAGCGGTGCCAGCCACAGATCAGTCTGCGCCGTGATGCCCTGTAATAGCTCTTGGGCGGTGTGCCTTTTGTCGCCTAGGCTCAGCAGTTTGAGCACCGCCTGCTGTCGCTTAGCGACGGCACTGCTGCTGTGCCTAGAGCTACCGACTGATGGCGCCGTGCCCACGGATGGTAGTTCGGAGGAGGAGGTGGAGGAGGGGTGGGAGGAGGAGGAGGCATAGTAGGCCTGAAACACCTGGACCGAGGTAGGCCCCGCAATCCTCGGCGTCGGCAGTATATGAGCAGCCCCAGTGTCAGACTCGGTCCCAGCCTCCACCAAGTTAACCCAATGTGCCGTCAGCGATATATAGTGGCCCTGCCCGGCAGCACTCGTCCACGTGTCCGTGGTCAGGTGGACCTTGTCAGAAACGGCGTTGGTCAGGGCACGGATGATGTTGTCTGACACGTGCTGGTGCAGGGCTGGGACGGCACATCGGGAAAAGTAGTGGCGGCTGGGGACCGAATACCGAGGGGCGGCCGCCGCCATGAGGTTGCGAAAGGCCTCGGTCTCTACTAGCCTATAGGGCAGCATCTCCAGGCTAAGCAATCTGGAGATGTGCACATTAAGGGCTTGGGCGTGCGGGTGGGTTGCACTATATTTGCGTTTCCGCTCCAGCGTCTGGGGTATGGAGAGCTGAACGCTGGTGGATGCTGTGGAGGATCGTGGAGGCGACGATGGGGTTTTTGTGGCAGGGTCCTGGGCAGGGGGCTGACTAGCAGCTGACACAGGGGAAGGAGCAGTGGTGTGCACGGCCGGAGGTGAACGGGCTTGTTGCCACTGAGTGGGGTGTTTAGCATTCATATGCCTGCGCATACTGGTGGTAGTTAAGCTAGTAGTGGTGGAACCCCTGCTGAGCCTGGTTTGGCAAATGTTGCACACCACAGTCCGTCGGTCATCCGGTGTTTCCTTAAAGAACCTCCAGACTTCTGAAGATCTAGCCCTCGCCGCAGGAGCCCTCGCCACGGGAGCTTCACTAGTTGACACATTTGGCGCTGATGCACCAGCTCTGGCCCTGCCTCTCCGTCTGGCCCCACCACTGCCTCTTCCAACCTGTTCTGGTCGAGGACTCTCCTCCGTCTCAGAAGCACTGTGTTCACCCGGCCTCTCAACCCAGCTTGGGTCTGTCACCTCATCATCCTCCGATCCCTCAGTCTGCTCCCCCCTCGGACTTCCTGCCCTGACAACAACTTCCCCACTGTCTGACAACCGTGTCTCCTCATCGTCGGACACCTCTTTACACACTTCCACTACGTCAAGAAGGTCATCATCACCCACAGACTGTGACTGTTGGAAAACCTGGGCATCGGAAAATTGCTCAGCAGCAACCGGACAAGTGGTTTGTGACTGTGGGAAGGGTCCAGAAAACAGTTCCTCAGAGTATGCCGGTTCAAATGCCAAATTTTCCTGGGAGGGGGCAGACTGGGGGGGAGGAGGCTGAGGTGCAGGAGCTGGAGGAGTGGCGATTTCGGTGACATGGGTGGACTGCGTGGAAGACTGACTGGTGGTGGACAAATTGCTCGAAGCATTGTCAGCAATCCACGACATCACCTGTTCGCACTGTTCTGGCCTCAACAGTGCTCTACCACGAGTCCCAGTAACTTCAGACATGAACCTAGGGAGTGTAGCTCTGCGGCGTTCCCCTGCTCCCTCATCAGCAGGTGGTGTCTCACCCCGCCCAGGACCACGGCCTCTGACCCCTGCAGTAGTTGGACGCCCACGTCCCCGCCCTCGTCCTCTACCCCTAGCCCTCGGGTTAAACATTTTTAAAATGAGAGTTATAACTTTATTTTTTTTTTTACTTTTTTTTGTTTTTTTTTTTTGTTTTTTTTTTTTTTTGTGTTTTTTGTTTTTTTTTGAGTTTTTAAAACCAAACAATGCTATCCTATTGCTATGGCTATTTTCTAGCCAAGTATCAAAGCACACTACTATGCCAGATGAGATGACACTGAGTTAGTGCCTAATTGAAATCCAACCCCTACTAAATTTTCCCACTTCGGTCTTTGCTATGGATATGTGCGTCACTAAGCGCAGAACACAGCGGTCGCAAGTCTCACTACAAATTGCTCAGAATTGGCTAGTACATGCACTGCAGAAAGTACAGCCACCAGCAGATCAACCAGAAATCAAATATATAGAACGCTACTGTATGCGTAAGTAAGCTCTTTGTATTCTCCTATGGCTATTTTCTAGCCAAGTATCAAAGCACACTACTATGCCAGATGAGATGACACTGAGTTAGTGCCTAATTGAAATCCAACCCCTACTAAATTTTCCCACTTCGGTCTTTGCTATGGATATGTGCGTCACTAAGCGCAGAACACAGCGGTCGCAAGTCTCACTACAAATTGCTCAGAATTGGCTAGTACATGCACTGCAGAAAGTACAGCCACCAGCAGATCAACCAGAAATCAAATATATAGAACGCTACTGTATGCGTAAGTAAGCTCTTTGTATTCTCCTATGGCTATTTTCTAGCCAAGTATCAAAGCACACTACTATGCCAGATGAGATGACACTGAGTTAGTGCCTAATTGAAATCCAACCCCTACTAAATTTTCCCACTTCGGTCTTTGCTATGGATATGTGCGTCACTAAGCGCAGAACACAGCGGTCGCAAGTCTCACTACAAATTGCTCAGAATTGGCTAGTACATGCACTGCAGAAAGTACAGCCACCAGCAGATCAACCAGAAATCAAATATATAGAACGCTACTGTATGCGTAAGTAAGCTCTTTGTATTCTCCTATGGCTATTTTCTAGCCAAGTATCAAAGCACACTACTATGCCAGATGAGATGACACTGAGTTAGTGCCTAATTGAAATCCAACCCCTACTAAATTTTCCCACTTCGGTCTTTGCTATGGATATGTGCGTCACTAAGCGCAGAACACAGCGGTCGCAAGTCTCACTACAAATTGCTCAGAATTGGCTAGTACATGCACTGCAGAAAGTACAGCCACCAGCAGATCAACCAGAAATCAAATATATAGAACGCTACTGTATGCGTAAGTAAGCTCTTTGTATTCTCCTATGGCTATTTTCTAGCCAAGTATCAAAGCACACTACTATGCCAGATGAGATGACACTGAGTTAGTGCCTAATTGAAATCCAACCCCTACTAAATTTTCCCACTTCGGTCTTTGCTATGGATATGTGCGTCACTAAGCGCAGAACACAGCGGTCGCAAGTCTCACTACAAATTGCTCAGAATTGGCTAGTACATGCACTGCAGAAAGTACAGCCACCAGCAGATCAACCAGAAATCAAATATATAGAACGCTACTGTATGCGTAAGTAAGCTCTTTGTATTCTCCTATGGCTATTTTCTAGCCAAGTATCAAAGCACACTACTATGCCAGATGAGATGACACTGAGTTAGTGCCTAATTGAAATCCAACCCCTACTAAATTTTCCCACTTCGGTCTTTGCTATGGATATGTGCGTCACTAAGCGCAGAACACAGCGGTCGCAAGTCTCACTACAAATTGCTCAGAATTGGCTAGTACATGCACTGCAGAAAGTACAGCCACCAGCAGATCAACCAGAAATCAAATATATAGAACGCTACTGTATGCGTAAGTAAGCTCTTTGTATTCTCCTATGGCTATTTTCTAGCCAAGTATCAAAGCACACTACTATGCCAGATGAGATGACACTGAGTTAGTGCCTAATTGAAATCCAACCCCTACTAAATTTTCCCACTTCGGTCTTTGCTATGGATATGTGCGTCACTAAGCGCAGAACACAGCGGTCGCAAGTCTCACTACAAATTGCTCAGAATTGGCTAGTACATGCACTGCAGAAAGTACAGCCACCAGCAGATCAACCAGAAATCAAATATATAGAACGCTACTGTATGCGTAAGTAAGCTCTTTGTATTCTCCTATGGCTATTTTCTAGCCAAGTATCAAAGCACACTACTATGCCAGATGAGATGACACTGAGTTAGTGCCTAATTGAAATCCAACCCCTACTAAATTTTCCCACTTCGGTCTTTGCTATGGATATGTGCGTCACTAAGCGCAGAACACAGCGGTCGCAAGTCTCACTACAAATTGCTCAGAATTGGCTAGTACATGCACTGCAGAAAGTACAGCCACCAGCAGATCAACCAGAAATCAAATATATAGAACGCTACTGTATGCGTAAGTAAGCTCTTTGTATTCTCCTATGGCTATTTTCTAGCCAAGTATCAAAGCACACTACTATGCCAGATGAGATGACACTGAGTTAGTGCCTAATTGAAATCCAACCCCTACTAAATTTTCCCACTTCGGTCTTTGCTATGGATATGTGTGCCACTAAGAGCTAAACACAACGGTAGCAAGTCCCCCTGCTAATTCCTCACAAAATGGTACTAGATGCAAATTAAAATAAAAAAAGTAGAACGTTATTGTAGCCCTAAGAAGGGCTGTTGGGTTCTTTGAGAATCACTCCTGCCTAACAGTAAGCTAATAGAACACCCTAACGCTTTCCCTGACCAGCAGCAGCTCTCTCCCTAGCGGCATCCAGACACAGAATGATCCGAGCAGCGCGGGCAGCGGCTAGTCTATCCCAGGGTCACCTGATCTGGCCAGCCAACCACTGCTATCGACGTGTAAGGGTACCACGTCATGCTGGGTGGAGTGCAGAGTCTCCTGGCTTGTGATTGGCTCTGTTTCTGGCCGCCAAAAAGCAAAACGGCGGGAGCTGCCATTTTCTCGAGCGGGCGAAGTATTCGTCCGAGCAACGAGCAGTTTCGAGTACCCTAATGCTCGACCGAGCATCAAGCTCGGACGAGCATGTTCGCTCATCTCTAGTAAAGACCTGAAGCCAGATGGAATATGCCACACAGTTGAGCCAGGCCTTGGAAAAGGTCCGCAAAAGTGTTTCTGATTCCTTTTTCAGATTCAGACAGAGGCCTCAGGATGCATAACCTGAAGCCTGGAGACTACGTGGTGGTAAAGAGACCAGAGAGAGAGTCTGGAGCCTTGCTAAGATGGTCCTTTCCACGTCCTGCTGACCAGCGCCACATCTGTTAAGCTAGAGGGAGAGATTTGTGAATTATATCCGAGATGCTTCCCAGACCCGCATGGCTTTGGACATAACCCTTGCTGAAAAGGGAGGAGTCTGTAAGATGGTGGGAACGGCTTGTTGCATGTACATCCCAGATGACATCGCCCCCTATGGATCCATTACCCATGCACTTGAAGAGATTGAAGGACTGTCCAGGGAATTCGAGAGAAACTCTGGGCTGGACACTTTGTCCTTCACTTTGTTGTTGGGGGATTGGAAGTGGGGGTGATATTGGGGATTGTGATTTTGTTCTCGTCACTTATTGCATGTTGTGTGGTCCCCCTCATCAAGTCCACCATGTCCAAGATGGCCGTCCAGGCGGTAAGAACCATGACAGGAGAAGTCCCGGTGTGGAGGATACCGTCTTGTTGAAGAACCAGCCTGTTAATAAACCCATAAACTATGGAAACACAATTATGTAATTTGAGTGTGCAGGCCTGTAACCCCCAAGTGACTGGCCTCCAGGGGATCTGGTGAAGAGTTAACAAGTCCAGCAGGTAAGGATTTAGCCTACCTGTGGGTACCTGGAGTTTGAGGAGGTCACTCTGGACAAAGTTACAGGCCATACAAGACTCAAAAGGGGGGAAATGTTAAAGATATCACACTGGACTCAGACACCATCTTACATACTGTCAGACATTTTAAAGATTCAGCATTCATTTCACATAACTTTGTCTAGTAAAAACTAAAGTTTGGGTGGTGTTTGTCCCTCAGCACACAAAGACTTAGTGCTCGATAGCACCACCTAGGGGAAGGTATCCAGGTGAACATCTGGGCATTTTGTTTATGTGAAGATAGCCAATGGTTCTACATTCCTTTGTGTGCTTACATCCAATAGTGTTACATTTCCAGGGTCAAACCACCCAATAGTATTGCCCGCTTGTGTACTTGCACGCCCCTTTCAGATTGTGTTTTATGACTTTCCAGATAAGAGTTTCAGTGCCAAAGAGAATAAAGCAGTCTTGAGCTAATCTTCAGAAAGGACAGTGTGTCTTTCCTGGTTTACTCCATTCCAAGCTGGAATAAAGACTATAATTTGAAAGTCACCTTACAATGATTAGGGTTTTGAGCCCCAGATAAAAATCTCTAAGAACACTCACTCCTCTGTTTACATACAAGATAGGTTTTGTAGGTTTGTTTTTAAATTGAATTTGTATGTAAGTCGGGATTGTATATTTTATAATTGTAAACCCAGACAAATATTTTTTGTATGCAAGTCGGGACTGTATATTTTATAATTGTAAACCCAGACAAATATTTTTTGGTCTCTGTGACAATTGGATTTTATTTGTGGGTTGTCATAAGAACCAGGATTAACAATAAAGCTTAATTACAGACACCATTGATAACTGTTACAGCCGTTTATTGCAGCCTAGGGCCAAAGTACTGTACAGTAAATTACCAACATCCAGAGGTCCGTTTGTAACTGAGGGTCGTCTGTAAGGCCCGTTCCACACTTGCAAGTGTGATGCGAGTTCATCGCATCACACTGGCAAGTGTGGAACGGGCCTAAGTAAGGTGTTCTTAAGTAGGGGACCGCCTGCAATGTGCTTAGTGGAAATAATCAATTGGGATACCAATGGATTAAATACCCCATTTTCTATAATCTCCCCCGCCCCTCACACACCCCTCAGTCCACTTTAATAAAATATCCACTGCAGAGCCCCCTTTAATAAAAGGACCACAACAGAGCCCCTATTTAATGAAATGGCCACTGCAGAGCCCCCTTAAATGAAATGCAGAGCCCGCTTTAATGAAATGGCCACAGTGCCCCCTTTTATAAATGGTTACCTCCGGTTTCCTCCCACACTCCAAAGAATTACTGGTAGGTTGAATAGATTGTGAGCCCCATTGGGGACAGGGACTGATCTGCCAAGCTCCGTGTAGCGCCACGTAATCTTTGTGCGCTATATAAATAACGAATTATTCATTATAATTATTATGTTAGTAGATAAATAAGAAAGATGAAGAGAATAGAAGATTGATTAATAAATTGAGAAAAAGTGAGATATATAAATGGTTAGATTATAGGAGATGATAACTAGACAGATAGATATATAGACAGGAGATTGATGATAAGCATCTTCACCCAGCAATTTGAACAAGGGGTATTATCCTTTCACCCCCTGGCAGAGCCCCCTTTAATAGAATGGCCACTGCAGATCCCCCTTTCCAAGTAGTGGTCACTGCAAAACCCTCATTTAAATAAATGACCACTGCAGAGCAGAGCCTAATCCCCCCTCACTCCCTCCAACCATTAATGACATATCCAGAGCAGCTCCTCTTATAAAAAAAAACCTCACCTACGGCCCCGGCTCTGTCTTCCCTGCCAACTCGCACACACTATGATGTGTGTGCATGAGCAGAGAAGAAGATGGATCTACAGGGAGATTTTTTTTTTTTTTACATTTAATTTCTTTGCAACTACTCAGCAATGTTTTACTGACGGTGGGTGGGTGGGGGGGTCAGTTAGCAGTGCCCCAAGATGCCGCCTCCTCTGTCAACTATCATGTGGTGGCGACCAAGTCACCTCAGGGGTGGAGCCCCCCTGTTCTTATTGTACTGCACTTTTCACTGTGCAGTACAATTACAGTAGTTATTGAAATCTATCCTGGATACAGTAGGTTTCTAGGCCTATTTTACATATGCTTTGTCTGAAAACATTATTTTAATATAAACTAAGCTTATATTTCTAAAAATCAGTAGTCTGTACTTTGATTAATTAAAATGATTATGATCATATAATCACATTTCACAAATCCAGTAGGTGTCACTGTGTATTTTTACATAATTTTCATGGAAAGAAAATTGCTTGCATTATTTGAAATCGGTAAGAGACATATATATATATATATATAGATATAGTTATAAATACATGAAATTAATGTGTATCGACAATTAACCCCTAGGCGCACCACGACGTTATACTACGTCCCCGGGGCTAGATACTTAGCGCACCGGGACGTAGTATAACGTCCAGCTTCTGGGACCGGCTCACGAACGGAGCCGGTACCAGAAGCAGCGGCTGTCAGCTGTCTAGTACAGCTGACAGCCTGCGCTAACACCCGCGATCGGAGCCGGCTCCGATCGCGGGTGTTAACCCCTTACACGCCGCGGTCAAGCATGACCGCGGCGTGTAAGGGTGTTCCTGCTGTGGATCGGATCCCCCGTGCCGCTTACCGGGGGATCCGATCCTCTTCCGGGCAGCTCCGAGGACTGGCATGTGCCCCGGAGCTGCCCGGTCTCCATGGCAGCCAGATCCCTTCCGGGTCTGACTGCAAACTGTCTGAGCATGCGCAAGCTTGCTCAGACAGTTTACACTGCTCTACAATAAAATAGTATTGTAGAGCAGTGTATTGAACTTAAACCAGTGATCAGAGCATCACTGGTTTAAGTTCAAGTATGTATAAGTAAAAAAATGCAAAAACACTTAACACTACACATTATAATAAATAAAAAATAAATACATAAAATATAAGCCCCTAAAATGTCACTTTCCCATAAAAAACTTAATAAAGTATAAAAAACATAAAAACACAAAAAAACCCCGCATATTTGGTATTGCCGCGTCCGTAACAATCTGCATAATAAAACAGAATTGTTACTGGACCCGCACGGTAAACGCCGGAGGAAAAAAACGCAAAAAACGTTCCGAAAAAAGATAATTTTTAATTAATACCCTATAAAAAATGCTCTAAAAAGTGATTTAAAAAATTGTATGCACTCTAAAATAAGCCCACTAAAAAGAACAACTGTTCTCGCAAAAAATAAGCCCCTAACAAGATTTGTCAGCCAAAAAATAAAAAAGTTATGCATATAAAAAGATGGTGATGCTAAAATGAATAAGATTTTCTCCAAATTAGTTTTTATTCAGTACAATTGAATAAAATACACAAAACCCCCACATATTTGGTATCCCTGCGTCCGTAACAATCTGTATAATAAAACAGAATCGATATTAGATCCGCAAAGTGAACCCCGTAAAAAACAACCTAAAAAAACTCTCTCTGAAAAAGATGATTTTTTATTAATGTCCTTCAAAAATGCTCTAAAAAAAGTGATTTAAAAAAGTTACGCAATCTAAAATAAGACCACTAAAAAGAGCAATCCTTCTCGCATAAAATAAGCCCTTAAACAGATTTGTGAGGTGAAAAATAAAAAAGTTATACATATGAAAGACAGTGATGCTAAAATTAACAACAATTTTGCCAAATTACTTTTTATGCAATAAAAATGGGAAAAAAATAAAAAATCTATATAGATGAGGTCTTTTTGTAATCGTGGCGACCCATAGAATAAAAATAATATACTATTTTTATGGTATGGTAAACAGCCAAAAAAAAACCCCATAAAAATCTTCCTGAAAAGTGATGATTTTCATTTCCTCCACCAACAAAGAGTTAATAAAATCTCACCAATTAGCCTATAGATTCCCCCAAATTACGTACCAGAAAAGTGCATCTCATGTGGCAAAAGAAATAAGCCCCTATAGGTCCACAATAAAAAAAAGAAAAAAATTATAGCCTGTACAATGTGACATAGCAAATCTGATGTGGATGGCGCCTCCTTCCCTTCTATGCCCGGCCGTGCGCCCATACAGCAGGTTACCACCACATATGGGGTATCCGTGTACTCGGGAGAGATTGGGTAACAAACTTTGTGGAGCCTTTATTCATTTAATCCATTGTAAATGTTTAATTTTCCACCCAAAATGGGTGTATTGTGAAAAAATATTACAATTTGGAGATTGCACCTCCATTTTGTTTTAACCCCTATAAAACACGTAAAGCGTTAACAAACTTCTTAAAAGTGGTTTTTCATACGTTGAGGTGTGTAGTTTCCACAATGGGGTAATTTACGAGTCTCACTATTATTTAGGCCTCTCAGTGACAATTAGAAGTTGAGCAGGTCCATCTAAATACAGGTTTTGGTGATTTTACAAAAAATGTGAAAAATGATACCTAAATTCTGAGCCTCAGAACATTCTAGTAAAATATGTGGAATCTTAAAAAACCATGCCAGCATAAAGCAAACACTTGGGAAATGTAAGTTATGAATTTATTTGGGAGCTATGACTATCTGCATCAAAAGTAGAGAATTTAGAACGTTGAAAATAAAGAATTTTTCCAAATTTTTGCCAAATTTTGTTTTTTTTCATAACTAAACACAAAAGATTTCATCCAAATTTTTAAACTAATTTGAAGTACAATGTGTCACGAGAAAACAATCTCAAAATCCCCTGGATATCTCATAGCGTTCCAAAACTATAACCACTTATAGTGACACAGGTCAGATTTGAAGAATGGGGCCGCGTCCTTAAGGCCAAAAGAGGCTGCGTCCCGTAGGGGTTAAAAAAAGTAGAGAAAATATGTTTACATTACAGTTCAAAGTATACAAGACACAGTCTTCATGAAATACACAAAAGGGCACATAGGAAACTATACAAAACACTAAAAAATGTATGCTTTGCACCAGTATTCTGTCTGTCTTTGAATATTCTTTTCACCGCACTCTATTGCACACAGGGCCGGTTCTAGACAAAGTAGGGCCATGGGCAAAACTAAAAGTGGGGACCCCAAATTAAAACTATTTTATGACCAGTCACAGTCAGTAAGAGGCTCCCTTTAGTATGGTAAAACAAACTGTAATATTGGAGAATTTTATAGGAGATAGATAGATGATAGGGAGATTGATGGGCAGCACAGTGGCTCAGTGGTTAGCACTACAGCCTTGCAGTACTGGTCAACATCTGCAAAGAGTTTGCATGTTCTCTCTGTGTTTGCGTGTGTTTTCTCCGGTTTCCTCCCACACTCCAAAGAATTACTGGTAGGTTGAATAGATTGTGAGCCCCATTGGGGACAGGGACTGATCTAGCAAGCTCTGTGTAGCGCCACGTAATCTTTGTGCCCTATATAAATAAAGAATTATTCATTATAATTATTATGATAGTAGATAAATAAGAAAGATGAAGAGAAATAGAAGATTGATTAATAAATTGAGAAAACGTGAGATATATAAATGGTTAGATTATAGGAGATGATAACTAGACAGATAGATATATGGACAGGAGATAGATGATAAGCATATTCACCCAGCAATTTGAACAAGGTGTATTATCCTTTCACCCCCTGGCATTTCTGGATATTTTGTTGCGTTATTGATTAGAGAAATTTTTAAAATTTTGACGTTTAAAAATAAAATCGAAATTACACCAAAAAGAATTAAAAGAAAAACCCAACAAAATACATAATTTCTGAAAGCAGAAACTTGCCCCATTTTCAAAATTGCATTAAAAAGTTTATAGACATACTATAAAATACCTAAAATTTGACTTTGCTGGCAAAAAATGTGCTCCAAACAGAAAACATTTACCTTCACATCTCTGATATGTAATAGATGGACATTTGTAGAGTTCACAAATGTCCTATATTGATATGTCCACATAAACAAATCCACATAATATCACTAAAACCGTAGTAATTAGATATCTGCTTTTCAGATCGAAATTTTAAAATATAGCAATAAAACAGAATAAAAAGTTAAGATGCCATAAAACCTATATAATTTCGAAAGCAGACAACCAGGCGATGCATTTGGCAATTAACATTTAAAATTTCCCCTAAAATATGTACAAATCCAGAATACTTATATAAAGAAAATATATTTTCCTTAAACAGTAAGATGTGAGGAGATATACCCCACATGTGTATATTCACCAAAATATGCAGCAAGGGGAACGTTAAATCCACAGGGGCACCAGACAATTTTTGCAGAAAATTGCACTGAGCTTCACAAAGATCTATCATTGTGCGTACCCTTACACAATGGTGACCCAAATAAACAACTAAGTATCTATAAAACAAGCTAATGAGATAACAAAAGTCACGTTTAGATGTGCGCCGTTGTATTAGCAGCACAATAACAGAACCCCCCATGCTTAAAGATAAGAATGAGAGTGAGAAGGTCATAACATAGGTGTAAATAATGGAGGATGGTGTGAAATATAAACTTTATTCCAGAACATGTGTGTTTTTGGTGTTACATATAGCTTTATGGACATATTCTGGGTTGCGGTGTTAATATGTAACGACATTAGGCGAAGGGAATGTTCATCGTATCAGTGAATTTTTGCAAAAAAAAAAACTATCCTGAAATAAACGGCAATAAGAGAGAAAGTGTGTTCTTAGATAGTTCTGCATAGAGAAGGGTTAAAAACATGAATATTAGTTGATATTATCCCTTCTCAAAATGTAACATATTAAGGGAATATTTCTATTATCTGTGAGGTGCAGCAGCTCCTGTGTGCAGCAAATTCTCCCTGTAGCCTGATGGCTACGATTCTGGAGTGGGTACATTTCAGAGGGCTGTATCTTTGGCTCTGTGACATATAGACCCTCACTTCTTTTTTCCTATGAAAGAAGAGAGTCTCCTCTTTTATATGAATCTAAATTTGTATTTATAAGTGTCAGGGAAAATGGAGATATTAACTGTTAAACTGCCATTGGGAGTGATTTTTATATATAAAAATGGCACCTGATATTCTCACTTTAAACCTGAATATCTATGGATCCATGGCACCTAGAAACAAAATATTCAAGATTCATTTGAAAGAAGAGATTCTCATCTTTCAGGGGCCACTTTGCCACTTTGCCTACCCATAGTGCTGGCCCTGATATGAAACCGCGAGTCTGGAGGTGGGTATTTAACGTGACCAGCCGGTGTCTTCCAATGTCTGAGGCTTAAGAAAATGCTTTTGCTCGAAACGTTTTTGTACCCCTGCATGTTTGACACCTTTTTTCAATAAAGATAAAGTTGACTTCATTGGTGAGTGCAGTGAGTGCATTCTATTTTGCTGGATCAAAGCATATTAATAGAAAGTTGAGTGGAAGGAAAAAGTGCGGTAGAAAAAGGTGCACAAGCTTCTGGGATAAACACAGCCTTGATAGGAGTGTTAAGAAAAAGACATTCAAAATTTGGGGGAGATACACAGATATATCCAGGACACGGGCTACAAGTGTCGAAATCCATGTGTCAAGCCACTCCTGACCAATAGACAAAGCCACTATCAGAACTCATAAATTGTTCTGATGAAATCAGGTTTCAGGCTTCTTGCTGGAAAACCACACCCAGAGCTGCCTGTGATTGACAGCTCTCTTTCTGATCTTTAGGAAAGCTGGCTGTGTCTTTGATTTTGCAGTCTGTGCTGGTGGTAGTGTCCATATTGCCTTATATTCTGCCCAGCCCCTTGATTGGCTGCTGGTTGTTAAGTCTAATCTGTGTATCTTGTGCTCTTGCTATCTTTGTTGCTATTCAGTGTTTTGACTTCTTCTTTTTGCTATACAATTCTGTACCTTTGTTGCCATCTTAGTTTGGACCTGGTTCCATCCAACTCCGCTTGTCTGTCTGTTTCTGTTGTTTGTCCCTCAGTGTTGTGTCTTTCCTGGTTGTATCCCGCTTTCCCTGTCTCAGACCTGTGTTTGATTTCTGTGCAACAGTGTGAACACTGGTCTATCTCAGTATTCCTATTACCTGTCTGCAGCTATCTAGCATCTGCCAGACGAAGTAAGTCTTCCCTGTCATCTTGTAGGGTCACTCAAGGACCGTCAGTTAGGTTCCTGATAGTAGGTTCGCCCTTGTCATGGCTGTTTATCTGCTGTAGGCAGGGTCTTAACCCGCAAGGACGTCGCGGGGTGAGTTCGCCACCACTTACCTAGCGTGACAGCTAGCGCCAGGCCTGGTGGTTGTGCGGTTGCTGGACAGGTACTGACAGCCACAAGCATCTTACCTAGGCCAAGTAGAAAAAGAATGGTACTGTTACTCAGTGGTCAAAATTGTTGTTTTCAGATGAAAGTAAATTTTACATTACATTTGGAAATGTCAGCAGAGATCCTTGTGGTCTCTACAAATATCTATACAGATTTTATAAGGTCCTTTATGCTCTTTTTCAAAAGAAAACTTCAGAATGATGTCATTGCGTCATATGTGGAATTCCCAGAGTTCCCCAATTCTATGAGCCTTTTCAATCCTGCATAGTGGAGGAAGTCCCATAGCTGCAGGTAAATACCTCACACATATCATGCCCCTTGGAGGAACATCTTCTGTCAAACACACCATGCAGGTAGCTCCTCCTGGAGAGATTTTCCAAATCTTTGACACACTCATGTAATTTTGCTCTCACCTTAAAGGAAACCTACCACTTCCGAAAGAGGTTATAAGCTGCAAATGCCGTGCCATCTTTATATACAAGTAGCTTAACCGCACAGGGGTCCGCGCTCGGCGCACCATGCACGTGACCACTTCCTATTCAGGAGCACAAAGTGGTAGCGCGCACATTGCTCCAAGCACAGACCACGGTGTGGTGAAGCTACTTGTATATAAAGATTACTAAAGTGTTTAAACGCTTTACATCTGTTGAAAAACATAACGAAAATAAGTGCCGGCACCAGCTCACCCTGGTGGACATGCTTATAACCAGCATCGGAAGTAGTTTCCTTTAACCTCCATCTCCCCTTCTGCTGTGACGAGACATTTTCCATTCTCCTGCTGGTGTACATAATGTTGTGCAACCTATGTCTGAAATGCATTCAGCTGGGCTTGTATATTGGCAATGAGGGTGTCTCTAAGATCTGGGGCCAAGAAGCTATGCATCTATATTCACGGTTATCCAGTGGTATTACCATGGATTCCACCGACAAAGCTATCAGTGGTGGATCTTAAGTCAGTTGCCAGCTGACAAATTTGGCAGGTGTCTCTGTGCATGTCAGCAAGAGCATGGTAGTTGGCATGGGTTTCTGATGGCTCCTCTAAAGGTATTGGTAAATACACTCAAAGGGGGTTATTTATGATTAGTCAGGCTCCTTGCAACAGTTCTATGTCTGTTTTTGGAGCTGTCAGATTAATTAAAGTGGCTTTGGCCCTTTAATAAATGTTTGTTTGCTCTAATTTATTTTCTCAAAAAGTCCCAAATAAGTCTCAAAATGCATAAAAACTCCCAGCATTTTCACCAGCAGGGGACTGGAGTAACTATGACACTTTTTAGTTCTATGTTTACACCAGAGGTGTATATAGTCTTGTGGGACTTTTTTTAGCAGTGAAATGTCCCAATGAACCTCAATGCGAGTTTTTCAGACTTTTTTAGGCCAAAAAATCCCAGCAAAACCAATGATAAATACCAAAGGTTGGTTGTTCAGGAGCTCAATAATGAGCCAGTGATTTAATCTCAGTCCTGATTGGGCTGCAAAGTAGGTATCTCATGCAGGGCTACAGTATATGGAGGCTCTAGCTCCTGGCTGCCTCTCATGCCAACACCAGAGCAGGAAGTTTTAATAATACTTTTCACATACATTAGATTCTTCAGGTGCATTCTTTATGTACATTTCTTCTATATCTAAAACAATGTTGTTTTTCTACAGTTTGTAAGTCTTTTGCACTCTTTATTAACTTCTATTAAATAGAAAGAGGAAGCACAATTCAGGGGCAGGTATCACACTGTTTTAAAATGTATTAAACATTTCTGTATTAGCAAATGTTTAAGAGAAAGAAGATCTTTAATTTTTACAGAGACTGATTCATGCTACTTTTACAGCAGGAAACCAAGATGCAGTCGGTGGGAAATGAGCTGTCAGACTTAATAACACTAGGTGGTACAAGAATACCTATTGTTTTACTAGCGAGAAATCTGCTAATCTAAGAGATTATACAATGCTTCTGCTTTATCTGTAAGATAAGAGAAATTAATTAGAAAAATTCTGGGCATATCCTAGCTGGATATGTAGCATTTGCTATATCCAGCAGTTCTGAGCTAATTATGAATTGATTATCGTCCATGACTTTCTATTGTCACTAAGCTTAGGACATTTTGGCTTATAATAATATAAGACTTATAATAACATGCATATTTTACATAATAAATGAATAACCAAAAAAGTCAGCAGTTGTTTTATTACCGGGACTGGTGCAACAGTAAGCATAGAAGAGTTCCGGTTCCTGAATTGTGCTGACATAAATCCCTTTAAGTTTAAGATAGACACATATATAAACAGTGATTTGTGAGATGAGGGATCCAGTTGTTTCTCCAATAGTCAACAAAACCAGATGTTAAAGTCATTGTAAGTTTAATAGTTTGAAGAATTGTTCGAATCCAATAGCTATTGTTTTTTTCAGAGGACATAGTAGCCATTATAATTTCATCTAGGAACCTCTTCGAGGTTCTCAGGTCTGTCATTCAGCTGCATCTATTACAATCTGCTGGAAGCAGCCTGTAATTGATGAGCAGTATATTCACAATATATTTTATTTAGTTACATATGGTGTAACAATTTTTAATGCTGCTATAGATACTCAGCATTGAATCAAAGCATAGTAAGCTGTAAGACAATGCCATGGGGGATTGAGAAAAAAAGTAAAAGAGTAAAACCAGTGGTTCACTGAATCTTTTCTTCGGCCTCTTTGGAGTCTTTCACAAACTCAGCATATGTTTAGCATTGTTGAGGGTGTAATGGAAGTCATTACAATTAGTTAAAAACTGTATTCCATAGAAGTTGTACCAGGACTTTCGTTGGATACTACAGCAGAGGGGAGGGGCTGTGATGAGTTCAATGCAAAGAGTTGAAAGTTCCTGAAACACCTGCCTTTGCAGAAGCTGCGGACCACTTTTCACAGTCCTGCTGCTACTTTCATCACACATAAAGGTATGATTATACAGCTCTTTAGGGCTCCTACATTAATACCAAAATTACATAGTAAATAAAAGAAAGAAAAACATTTTCAACCTCTTTTCTCCTAGCATCATGTATTAATGAATTTGTTGCATGTACGAGACCAGTTTCTTTAATTTTGTTTCCAATCTTATCTTATGTGCAAAGAAAGAGAAAAGTTGATGAATTCACAATGGGGCCGCACTTTCATCGGGTTTCCTGACTTTTTCCTTTTTGTGGCAAATTCCGCCGGGATATTAGCGCACGTGATCGGATTTCAGTGCAATCGCGCCGGCTTCAAGCCAAAGAAATGGGGGGGCGTGGCCGTCGGAAAACCCGACGGATTTGTAAAAGCTGCGGAATTTAAAAAACGAATTGTGTGGCAAATCCAATCAATCAGTCACATGCACCAGGAATAGGTTGGTGAACTCCGGCGGACCTCGGCGCAGCAGCGACACCTGGTGGACATCGGACGCAGGACCTTAGTGGATCGCCGGAAGATGACCGGACCGGGTAAGTAAATGACCCCCAACATGTTTTTATTTTGTACCTCAAGTTATTTTTATTTTGTTTTTCATCCCAATCACAGAGAAGTTTTAAAAGTTTAGTTAAACAAGACTCCATCAATGAATATTTAATGATCATAATGGTTTCATATACCAATTAGCTTGAAAAGTGCTGTTATACACAATGGAATTAAAGCATTGTAGTTTTCACTTTTCTGCTGTCCTTAATTATTCTTTTAAAAATGGATATCCTCATCTTAACAAAAGATCCTTTCTAAAAATGATAATTTCACTATGAGAAATAATCGCTATTGAGGAAAGAATGCATTGTGTATCTTTTTATAGTAAATGTTATATTCTGCTGCTCTGAAAGTATTCATTTATAAAAGCAGAGCGTATGTTCTCTTGTGTAGGAGTTTTTGGAATTTGCAGATGTAGAAACACATATATGTCACAATAAATGAAGGATGAAAGCAGCAAATTTGAATAAATGGAATTCTTTTGAGTAATAAAGAGAACAGGTGGCCGTGGGCATTTATAGTGATTTTGAAATATATCCTATGTACATGCGTACTACATTGTTCATTTTAATATGTGCTTTTGAAGATTTACAGTCCAAGCCTTTATAATTTACAATGTCTTCACATTCAAGAACCTAATGAATGCAGAGATGCTGCTGTTCTATGTTATAAAAGGATAAAGGCAGTGGGGGGCTATTTATCATACGCTGGCGCTCGTGTGTCGCTGCTACATTTTCGCCGGAGCCTCTTGATGTATCCGGTGGGGTCGGCGCAGCATTTTTTTTCCTACGTCAGGGCCTGCCAAGTCCTGCAGTGAGTGCGCAGGCGTGGGGACAGTAACGCCCTGCACCAGCTCACTCCTGGCCGGTGGCGTTCCTCCTACACGCCCCACAGGCGTAAAGGTGGCGGATTGGGGGAAATAATCACAAGTGCTAGCAATAAGATAGCATTTGAGATTATTTCAGGGCTTCAACGCCACTAATGTAGAACAGAGACTCTGATAAATATCCCCCAGGATCCCAAACGCCAATCCAAAGAAGATTTTTCTACAATGTTTGAATTTTCATTATTAATTATTTGTAGAAGACCATTAACTTTTAGACACACAGTGGCAGTACTTTACATCATGGTGTAGTTAACCCTCTCCATACATTTGATACGTCAAGCATATTTTTTCAGCTGTTAACTTATGATTGAACAAAGAATTAAGGCGCCAATGTAATTGATAGGCAGAGCGGTGCAGTACATCGCACCTGTGATCACTGCTCTGCGGGTCACAGACCAGCATGGAAAGGAGCTGCAGTGGAATGCCAGGGTTGGAGCCTGAAGGTGAGTACAAAGTTTATTATGTTTTGGGCGTGTCATGACTGTGTATACAGGGGGGCTGTTTATATAGCAGGGGCTCTCTCTGTATAGATAGGGAGGCTGTGTGTATAAGGGGAAGCTTTGTTTACATGGGGGGCTTTGTATATAGGGGGAGGATTTGTATATAGGGGAGGCTGTGTATAAGGGAGAAGGTTATGTATACAGGGGAAGGCTGTGTATATAAGGGGAGGCTGTGTACTGGGGCTGTGTATACAGGGGGAGGCTGTGTACTACTGGGGGCAGCACACCTAATAAATTGTGGGTGCTGTAATATACTATAATTTATTTTAGTGACTATAAAAAGGATGTTTTATGTGGGGAATAGTGTGTTCAGTCATGTTGTGAGGATGTTGTGTGTAGTGTGAACATGGGTTTACATTTGCTGAGCTGTTTGCTTTGATTAGTACCACACCCATGTCTTTCCTGCATTCTCGCTCTGGTTCATTTATAGTTAACCCACTGTGATAGACAGCTTCACACTCTATTCACATTACTCCCTTGCTTTCTGTACACTTCAGATCTCAGAGTTCAGGCTCAATCACTATTGAAATCAGGGCTCTGCAATTACAAAAGAGTCTTGTCTGCTCTTGCTAGGGTGCTGGCTACAGATGTTTCTTAGTTCACTCCATAACATTTGCAACATCCCCCACCGGGGCCTAGCCTTTTCTCTGGGCCTGGAGTCAGCCGGGGCCCGCAGTACCTGAGTGGCTGGTACTGGTATGAGGGAGAGGCTGCTATAGCGGATCTCCCTGAGGCAACCCTTTGGTGTCTAGAGTATGAGTCTCTGTGTAGTGGACAGGGTGCCCGTGATGGTGACAGCCCTAGTAGCAGGGACCAGACGGAGGCAGAGGTTGAACAGAAACAACTTACAGTTCTTTATTGGAACCGACAGGAACCGCAGCAACGTGCCTTTAACAGAGTAGTGGATTGCTGAGATGTACTTGGAGGGAGCCACAGGAGGTGGATCGCCAGCCTGGATGCAGAGGGCAGGCTGGGAGGTAGCTGTGTCCTAATAGGAAGCTTCAGCTTGTCCTGGAGTGCTTCAGGTATCACCCTTGAAGGTAGGATGATACCCCTTTCCTCACTAACTCTTAGCTATTAGCTCCACTCTTCAGGCAGGTGCTAGGCTCACCTGCTCTTGGTCTGGTGTGCTAGCTGCACTGACTCCTCTGAGTCTCTAATCTGAGAGAGTGAACTCTCTCCTCACACTGCACTCTCTTCTGAGAGAGAACTAACTTCTTCTGGAAGTTTCCAGGGATCTTGTTACTTCCCCTGGTCAGGTGGTGGCTGCTCCTCCAATTACATCTCAGCTCACATCTCAGCTCACAGAGACAAATTATAACACCTGTGATTGGCTGACACATATGACATCACATAAAACAGTTAACTCCTGCCTTGCCAGGCAGGATCTACTACTGCAGTGTTCCCCTGTGTCCTATAAGGACTATGTAGTGTGATGTAGTGACATGCTGTGGGGCTGACTAGACCCTACACAGGCTGCAAGCTACATGGTGGGACGTATTCGCAACCACTCCTCCGCCTTGCATCGGCGAGGGTGTTGCATACCCCCGGGGCAATTGAAAGAGCCGCCCTCGGCTCGACTACGGACTGATTGGGGCGCAGTGCGCAGATAAGGGCACTTCTGTGAAGTGCAGGCTACATGATCTGTAGGGACAAACCGCCCATGGTCCTGGAGACAGGCACCTGGGTTGGTGTCGGACTAAGACAAGGACATGTAAAGGCGTAGTAGGACAGTTGGTCGCTAACGCCATTAAACCGAACTGTACAGTAGGAAAGGTGTGGTGTCATGTACTGTAATCCACTCCTTGCACCAGGGCCTATATATTTGTTATATAAACACTTCTTCCCTAGCGACAAATATATAGTGTGTATATGCATTACATCGGCATATGTGACACCATGAAACATTATACAAATGTATAAGTACCTGCCGACTGACATTCTTACCCTTGTATGAGTGGCATAAGATAGCGGTCAGGGTTTACATATTGGACGGTCCGACACAGCCACACTACAATCTGAAAAGCCTATAAAAGGTTAGTGCAAACTACTGGCATAAATTGACAGTGTGCAATCATTTTGTAAACTCACATTGGCTTAGGAGCCCAATGGGTACACATCTTAAACGTTACAAACGTTACAGAGGTAGTTAGGCTACTCAGGGTAGCAGCATAGAATGTCTCTTTACCTGAAAAGGAAAGGCATAAAGAGTGCAAGCAGAATGTCCATACCTAAAAGGAAGGCATTAAGTGCAAGACAATAGCAATGACATAGCAACTTTTCCTTGGAGTTGGCAAAAGTCTCACAGAAGGTCTTTAATGACAAAGTCCATCTTCTGGGTACAGCCCTTGAGGTGGGGAAAAGTGCAATAAAGAAGAAGCAAAGGGTCTCCTCTATGTGTAGAGGGACAGAGTCCTTTGGAAAGAATCTCTGCTGTGGCAGAGGAAGGGGTGCTATCATAGCACATGACAGTGGAAAATCTCTTGACTGAGATAAATAAGGGTGAGAGTCTCAGGACAGTTTCTGGCTCTGTAGGGATAATGGAAACAAATATACAATATGTACACAGTACCTGAAGAAGGCTTTCAGCCCATCAGGGGTTACTCGGTATCGCTGGGTTCAGCAGAGACAGGATCCAGCTCCAGCAGGGAATCCTGTGCATCCTCAGCGGGAGTAGGTGCCGGCTGGGGACACCCGGTGGTAGTAGCTGGTACTACAGATGCAGCATTATCCTCCAGACGTTCAGTGGGAGGAGCGCTGTCGCCCGGGATGTCGGCTGCTCCAGCCGGGGGCTCAACTGAGCCAGGGACCATGGAGGGGTCCAGCAATAAGTAGATGGAAACCTGCGGCAGCGCCGCGGCTCCTTCCAGCTCCAGTTCTTCTGGGGCCGGGTCGTCACCCCATTGGTAACCGGCAAGCGGAGAAGTGGGCCTCGTTGGAACCTCCGGACAAGGTTCACTAGCCGGGATGTCTTCTCCCACGGAAGAGCCGAGGAACCTGGCAATGCTCCCGGCAGGGGAGATGGTGGGGGTGGCGCCCTGGATCATGCCCGGCCCATGGATGGCAATGGGACCCGTACTCACGATCACCGTGGATGGAGCATTCACGTGGGTCACCGCCCGGGGACTCGCAGCCGAGGAAGAAGAGGTGTTCAGGGATTCCGGCCACTCGTCGTCCTCATACCACTCATCGCACGATGGGTAGCGGTCCTCGTCGGAGTCTGGGATCCGGATAACGCCAGCCGCCCACGGCCCTCGGGCCCCTCCTGCAGGGAGAACTCAATACACTCTCTCGGTCTCAAATTGTGAAGCCTTTCCGGAAGGTCAGGCCTCTTGACGGACCGGCGGGGAATAAATACCTCCCGTCCGGTGTAGTCTTGGGTGGCGAAGCCATAGCCACGCTGCCGGTCGAAGTACCGGACCATGCCGGTGGTGCGGTTTTGTTCCACCCACACTCCAGCTGCAGACCGGCCGGCCATGTAACGCTGGGCCTCCTTCTCGCGGCGTCGCTGTTCTGAAACAGCATCTCGGAGTCTCTGGCGGACGGCCTCACCTCGGCCTCGAGGCTGCGGAGACGCCGGTGCTGGGGCTCGTGGCTCCGGTGTAGGCTCGGATCTCCGTGGTTGTCGGGCAGGTGCCGGAACAGGAGCAGCCGGAGGATCAGGAACCGTCACAGCAGGGCTGGCAGGCCGAACAGCAGGGACAGTAGGCCTCGGAGCAGGTGGCACGGCAGCAGTAGGCCCAGGCGCGGGCTCAACAGGAGTCGGGGCCTCCCCACATGGCGCCTCCACGTGGGCCCGCGGTACCGGCATGGTAACCGGGAGAGGCACGAGGAACCGCCCGGGTGGTACTTGGTACTCCGTCACCGTCTGGAAATACCTCCTGGTGATGAAGGCTCGGGTCAGTCCTCGATGCAGCCGGTGCCCAGCGAAGGGCCTCTGGACCGGCTGAGCAGAGACCACAACCATGGTCTCCAGAACCTCGAAGAACTCGGGACGCTCCACGGAAGGGAATGGCGGAGGACCCCACATGGTGCTGACCTCACTGTTCAAGATCCGCACGAGTTCTGGCGTTTCGTTGAGGCGGGGCAGGAAGTCCGCTTCATGCCAGAGGGAGGAGTCCAAGTACTTCCCGCCAAGAGCTGTGGCGGGCTCTAATTTTTCCTGCGCCACAGGAGGCGGGGTTCGCGCCATCCGCGCGTGGGTGGAGCTTGGTGTGTCATCTGGGTTTCCCGCCAGTGAAGGTTTTGGCGGGCTGGAATTACTTGCTGCGCCACAGCCTTGTGAGGTAAATGCTTCAACCGCTCTGCACCAACTGTAGTTGAGCTGACAGAGTCCGTTGGCAGGGATTAACCCCCTGATTGCTGGAGCGATGCTTGATAGCGCTTGGCAGCAGTAATAAAGTCAATGTGAAATATAGCACAAAATCACTTGGGCCTATACCCGAATGGTAGCAGGGTTAGGCAGCACAGTAGTTTTTCAAAAAAGGATAGTCTCTAGTGCCAGAATAAGGCACAGAAGTAATGATCCTGTGTTCGTGACGCCACTTGCAACATCCCCCACCGGGGCCTAGCCTTTTCTCGGGGCCTGGAGTCAGCCGGGGCCCGCAGTACCTGAGTGGCTGGTACTGGTATGAGGGAGAGGCTGCTATAGCGGATCTCCCTGGGGCAACCCTTTGGTGTCTAGAGTATGAGTCTCTGTGTAGTGGACAGGGTGCCCGTGATGGTGACAGCCCTAGTAGCAGGGACCAGACGGAGGCAGAGGTTGAACAGAAACAACTTACAGTTCTTTATTGGAACCGACAGGAACCGCAGCAACGTGCCTTTAACAGAGTAGTGGATTGCTGAGATGTACTTGGAGGGAGCCACAGGAGGTGGATCGCCAGCCTGGATGCAGAGGGCAGGCTGGGAGGTAGCTGTGTCCTAATAGGAAGCTTCAGCTTGTCCTGGAGTGCTTCAGGTATCACCCTTGAAGGTAGGATGATACCCCTTTCCTCACTAACTCTTAGCTATTAGCTCCACTCTTCAGGCAGGGGCTAGGCTCACCTGCTCTTGGTCTGGTGTGCTAGCTACACTGTCTCCTCTGAGTCTCTAATCTGAGAGAGTGAACTCTCTCCTCACACTGCACTCTCTTCTGAGAGAGAACTAACTTCTTCTGGAAGTTTCCAGGGATCTTGTTACTTCCCTTGGTCAGGTGGTGGCTGCTCCTCCAATTACATCTCAGCTCACATCTCAGCTCACAGAGACAAATTATAACACCTGTGATTGGCTGACACATATGACATCACATAAAACAGTTAACTCCTGCCTTGCCAGGCAGGATCTACTACTGCAGTGTTCCCCTGTGTCCTATAAGGACTATGTAGTGTGATGTAGTGACATGCTGTGGGGCTGACTAGACCCTACACAGGCTGCAAGCTACATGGTGGGACGTATTCGCAACCACTCCTCCGCCTTGCATCGGCGAGGGTGTTGCACATTCTTGTGATTCTGATCTATGATTAGCTGATTTTTGGCTTTTGTTCAGACTACACTACCCTGGCTCTGACTATTGTTTTCTGTTTGTCACTGTGTTTTTCACTTTAGCATAGGAAGGGATTGTCGACCAGTTGGCACTTACCTCTAAGGTTTGCGAGGCAATCAGCTAGCAAATTTTGGGTATTGGGCTAAGCGTTAGGGCTCACGGCAGACAGCACGTCCCCTAATTTGGAAGCTAGCGCAGCTGCACCACAAAAGGGACCCAGCACAGCTGCACCACAAAAGGGTCATGTGCGACACAATCGCAGCACAGACACTTCATAAAAATACCTGTGCAAGCTGTTTTAGCCATGAAGAATGTGCATGGTCCAACAAATGTGACCCTTAAAAAAATGTGACCCCATGTGTCAATTAATTGTGGGATCTCAATACAATCTGTTTTATTCATAATGCCTACATCTCATCTACTTGTGGCAATATTGTACTCTAAGTTATTCCATGTGCTTTGAGCATGGCAGCAACAATCGTTTTCATTTTTAGACCTCTCTGTGGGGATGCTTGTAGATGTCTGCCAAATCAGCTTTCCTAAGGCTGGTCTTTTAAGAGATTATATATAATAACCTATGTGCATATTTAAATTCTGGTGCCTGTTATTTCCCATATGAAATGTTTGAAGGAATATAAAATATTTTGCAGTATTGCATAATTAGTTCACGAATTCAGTTCAATAAGTTTTGCATGAAATATCATTATATTCAATGATAATTGGTAATGTTTTTATTTGACCACATAACTCTTTGTAGAGGTGTGAGGGGGGTTCATACCAGGCAGCCTAGAGAAAGAGAAACCTTACAATCAAGCATAAAAGGAGGATGTGCTGTAGAGAGTATTTCTTACACTCTACACTCTATCATTTTCCGTTTAATCAAATACAGGGAGTTTGTTTGAAATTATTAAAACTGCATAGTAAATTCATTCCTCATTTTATATGCTTTTGAGAAATAAAATTGGTGCTTAAGACATATGTACAGATGAGGTTACTATAATTTGCTTACAAAATATTAATTACACAATATAAAATATCTCTTACAGTAAAGTGTTATACTGCACTGGATATATAAGGTCTATACATAAGGTCTATACACAAGGTCTTGGTGAAGTTAGGGGGGTTCAGTACTGGTTCCTTGCACAAAACGGTTTTGAGTCGCTGAAACGCCCCCTCAGCCTTTTCACTCCATTTCACCATCACCAAACCGCTACCCTTGGTAAGGTCAGTCAGGGGTGCTGCTATTGTTGCAAAGTCGGGAATAAATCGGCGATAGTAGCCCACTAAGCCATCACCTACTTCTTGATCATAGGTTGTGGCCACTGCTCTATCGTCTCTACTTTATTTACCTGGGGTTTGATGACCTTGCCTAATATGGTATCCAAAGGTAACGGCCTCTTACAGACCAAGTGCACATTTTTTGGGGTTCACTGTCAACCTGTCGCCAGATGACTTTCCCAATTCCTACTATAGACTATGATGTAATCCAGGTAGGCTGATATATATCTGGCACAAGATCCATCAACCTCTTGAATGTGGTGGGAGTCACATGTACCCCAAAGGGAAATACAACGTACCGAAATAACCCATCAGGAGTAACAAAAGCTATCTTCTCTTTAGCCCTGTCAGTGAGGGGTACCTGCCAATACCCTTTTGTCAGGTCAAGAGTGGAGAAGAACCTAGCCTGTCCCAGTCATTCAAACAACTAGTCAACTCTTGCCATAGGGTAGGAGTCAAACTTGGATACTTTTAAAGTCTTTGCAGAACCACAGGGAACCATCAGGACAGGACTCAACCGACAGGACTTGACCAGTCACTTTAAGGGTCCTTGATCACCTCTATGTCTAACACCTACCTGACTTCTTCAGATATTGCGTGTCTGCATGCTTCAGAGACCTGGTAGGGTTTTAAGTGTACCCAGATGTGGGTTTGGTTATGATGTCATGCTTGATGACTGATATGTTGGAGAATGGTAGGTTGGAGAACACATTGACTTTCCAGAGAACTAACTCCTTCACTTCCTGAATCTGGGCCCTGGAGAGAGACTCTGAGATCCGTGTTTCAGGCACCTGGACACCGGGTACACCTACCTCCTCTGTCTCGTTTTTTCTAAAAGGAAAGGGATTCTCTTTTCTTCCATGGTTTTAGGATATTCACTTGGTATATCTGTTTCCTCCTCCCCGGCTGATATACCTTGTAGTTAACTTCCCCCACTTTTTCCATGATCTCATATGGACCTTGCCATTTTGCCAAGAACTTACTCTTGACGGTGGGCACCAAAACTAACACCCTGTCTCCTGGGTTAAAGCTCATGAGTCTGGCTGATCTATTGTAGACCCTACACTGGGCCTCTTCTGCCATTGTCATGTGCTCCTTTATAAGGGGCATTACTGCCGCTATGCGGTCCTGCATAAGGAAGATGTATTCGATCACGCTACGGTAGGGGGTCCTCCTTTCTTGTTCTCAGGTCTCCTTTGCTACATCCAGGAGCGGAGCGTCCATATATCAACTCAAAGGGTGAGAATATGGACTGGAGAGTATAGGAAGAAACAAAAGCGCAGAAGACTCAAGTGCAGGTACAAATGAAAATGTATCAAAAAAAGATGTTTGGGTGCTCAGCTTGTATGATAAAGTTATCATGCATATAAAAGCTATCTTTTCTATAGGAAGCGCAGCTCACAGTGGATGTAGAGTCTGGGGAAACCGATGACCACATGTTTCACCCGTTGGATAATGAATTCTGATATTTAGCAAGCAGATAGGGATAGAAAGGCTAGACTATACGGGCGCTGACCACCACTATAGGAGTATCTACGGCAGTATATACTAACAACTCCAAAATGACAAAATTCACATTTATTAGTACAGACTCAACAATATTGAGAATGCATGATAAAACATGAAAACAGGTAAAAATGATATTAATAAATCCTTCTAGCGCGTTTCGGGTCCAACGACCCTTTCTCAAAGGTAGGAATAATGAAATGATTAATTAGTAGACATTTATACTGGAAGTCACATGTCACAATCAGCTGGATCGTCAATGACATCACTAGTATGGACCAGTCGTGCATGAGGTCACCATAATTTGCATATGTAAACAAGAAAGTCAAGGGGATGTCATATTAGAAAAAGTTAATAAATAAAGTATGCATATAAAAGAAACTGAGCGAACTGTTGATTAGGTGGATCACTTACTTCTAGGGTGTTAATGAAAGAAAGATGTTCCGAGTGCTTGATAAATGAAGCGCAGCGCTGCTGGATGATTGGGGCTCAGTGCTGTATCGGCATGATGTGCGTGACCTCAAAGCGCAGGGTCACTGAAGTCAGGGTCGGACTGGGGGACCAAGGGCCCACCAGTGAAATTGATTTTGGGGGTCCACCTACTGCTACATGGGAATATTGACCGTAAATACTTGAGAATAAGCCAAGTTTTTCAGCAAAAAGAATGTGCTCTTACTCGAGTCAAGAAAAAAAACAACAAAATGTTTACTCACTTTCCGACACCCCTCCTCCCCCCCCCCCCCGGCAGGTTTTCTTCTATCCATTGATGTCGGCTTTAGTTCTGTGTCTCCGTGCGGTGCCGTCGCTAGTGTCATGACGTCACCTGCTTGCTGCCATTGGCAAACGCTATGATGTCAGTGAACAGCTGACGTCATGACGCAAGTGACTTTATCGGACAAGGGAACTGGAGCCGAAGCATCAATGGAGAGAAGAGGACCTGCCAGGAGGGGCAGCAGCTACAGGTTATATATTGTGGGCAGGGGCTGCAGGCTAAACACTGGGGACAGGGGGCTGCAGAATAAACACTGGGGGGCAAGGGGCTGCAGGCTATATACTGGGGGGCAGGGGCTGCAGGCTATATACTGGGGGAAGGGGCTGCAGGCTATATACTGGGGGTAGGTGCTGCAGGCTATGTACTGAGGGTCAGGGGCTGCAGGCTGTATACAGGAGGGCAGGTGCTGCAGGCTATATACTGGGGCAGGGGCTGCAGGCTATGTACTGGGGGTCAGGGGCTGCAGGCTATATACTGGAAGGGCAGGGGCTGCAGGCTATATACTGGGGGCAGGAGCAGCAGACTATATACTGGAGGGCAGGGGCTGCAGGCTATATACTGGAGGGCAGGGGCTGCAGGCTATATACTGGAGGGCAGGGGCTGCAGGCTATATACTGTGGGCAGGGGCTGCAGGCTATATACTGGGGCAGGGGCTGCTAGCTATACACTGGGAGGGGCAGGGGCTGCAGGCTATACACTGGGGCTGCAGGCTATATAATGGGGGGCAGGGGTCGCAGGCTATATACTAAAAAATTGTGGGTATTTTTCATTTCACCCGTTATTGTGGTCTTTCTCTTCTCCCCCTCTAATTATGGGCCCCCTTGTATATACCCCTCTTATTGTGGAATCACTTTGTCCAACCCTCATTATGTAGCCTCCTCATCTCCCCCTCTCATTATGAGCCCCCTAGTATCGCCCCCTCTTTTTCTGACCTGCTCTTATTGTTGTCCCCCCTCATCTTCTTTGCTGCCTCTCATCTCCCTTCTCTTAATGTTGACCCTTGTATCTCCCCCTCATTTTGTAGCCCCTCTACCCCCTCTTATTGTGGATCCCCAGGTATCCCCCCTCATCTCCCCCTCTTTTTGTAACCAATTCTAATGTCCCCCTATCTTGCCCCCCCTCATCTTCTGTTCCCCCTCTCATTTGTGGTCATATTGCGCCTGCCGACCTGCTGTACACAGCAACAGAGAGGCACAATGATGATGTGGAGAGCTCACAGCTCTCTGCATCATCATTGCTTTCCACTCCATTGGGCACAGTTGAAGTTTCGAACCGGGAAAAGGGTGCGGAGTCAGCGCATTTAGGAGGCGGAGTCGACGTGACTAGGGGGGCGGAGCCAGAAGGTGTCAGGGCCCACCGGGGCTTTCACCAGCACCCCGGCGGTTCAGTCCGACACTGACTGAAGTCCACGTGCCCGCTGCTATTGTAGAGGATGAGGGCAAGGGCGCGCGTGTGAATAACAACTATGCGCATGCGCCATTATGATAGACTGGTTTAAACAACCCTGTTATGTGCGCCTGAGCTGGCTCCGTGTTTTTAGAGATTGGACTGTGAGTTTACCCAAACTGGTATAAGAGGTAGTATCAGTAATTATGATATGAAATATACATAATGGGATAATTACTATAGGTATCCTTAAAGAAAGACTTATGGGTAGAAAATAGTAATTAAATGAATCAAATACTGTAGTATAGGCAAGTGACTGTAGCAGCACATGGCAATTGGATAAATGTAAACCTATCTAAAAAGAAGTTAAAATGTGAACAATATAAATATACAGAGAATGCATGCAGAATTATATAAATATATAGAGATATAAAATATAAAATATATAATATATACACAAGAATATATGGAAAATATATATTAAAATCAAATGTGCTTATGCAAAAACATATAAATGATCATAAAAAGACATGATAAAATGTGCACATAAAAACTCATATCAATAAAGATATATTGATAATAATAATAATAATAATAATAATAATAAAATAAAGGTGGTGGACAGGAGGGGATACTCTAGTCTCAATGGACTTTAATAATCTTCACCAAGATAAACCAAACTAATCTACCAATAATCTTACACGTAAAGAAAAGACAGCTCTCAAATCACTAGCTACCAATGAAAATGTTATTATAAACATTTAAAGGTGGCGGTATAGTGGTACTTAAGAGGGATGATTATATCTCCGAAGCTATACGCCTACTTTCAGATATTGAATTCTATATAAAACTATAAAATAATCCCACTGTCAGTTTCAAGACTGCCCTATAAGCACTCCTTGATAAAGGACACAAAATGGGCATTCTGAACAAAAAAGAATATCACAATTTAAAAATTGAACCACCCACCCCTTTGTTTTACTACCTTCCGAAAGTCCATAAAGATCCACTCGGTCCCCGGGACGGCCTATTATTTCGGCTATTGATTCTCTTACTTAAAACTTGTCTCACTACGTTGATATATTTTTGCTAAAATATGTGCCTAATTTAGACTCATTTATACTAGATACTGCCGATTTGATAAGGAAAATTATCCCAATTGGATGGTCATCAGACTCATTTTTATTACCATCCATATTTTATCCTTAAATACCAACATTGCTCATGACCTGGGGACAAAAGCGGTTGCACACTATCTATCTAAAGACCCTGATATTTCCATCACCCACCAAACATCTATTGTCGAATCCATTCTATTTATACTGCAGCACAATTATTTTTCATTTTTTGGATAATTTACTGTATATTTGCAATATAAAGGCACTGCAATGGGTAGTAAATTTGCCCCTAGCTTTGCCAATTTATTTGTGGGCCATTTTGAGGAGAACATCATCTATCAGCATCCATTGTTTACTAATTGTGTCACCTATAAAAGATTCATTGATGATGTCTTCATAATATGGAAATGGGATCCTGAAAGTGCTAGAGTATTTATTAATGATATCAACAACAACTCATGGGGACTAAGATTCACTGACAATATTGTACACAATAATGCAGAGTTCCTGGACATTACCATTTTCCATACACCTGAAAATAAGATAAATACCAGGACATTCTTTAAGAAAGTTGATAGTAACAGCTATCTTGACTTCAAAAGCAGTCACTACAAAAATGGCTGCTAAATATTCCTTTTGGGCAGTATAAGCGTATTAGGCGGAACTGTACACTCGACAAAGATTATGCTCACCAGAGTACCATCTTAACAAAGAGATTTAGATCTAAAGGTTATCCACAATCCCTGGTCTCTGGAGCTTGTCAGAGAGCAGGAACCTCTAGTCAACAAGACTGCCTAGTACCAAGAACGAAACCGGTACAAACAACTGACTACCCATTCAACTTTATAACTACCTTTTCCAAGGAGGGCAACAAAATAAAAAAGATATTACAAAAACATTGGAGTATCTTGAAACATGATCCTTACCTCAAAGATTCTATTCCGCATAGGTCAAGGTCAAGGTCTCTGAAAAACAAAACTAAAGGTCGTTTCAGGTGCGGTCACTCCAGATGTAAATGTTGTGAGAGCATACAACATAGAAGGACTGCATTTGCCTCTGAAATCACCAAGGAGAACTATTCTATTAAAGAATTTCTAAACTGTGGCTCTAGCTATGTAATATGTTTGCTGGAATGGACATGCAAGCTGCAGTATATCGGGAGAACCATAATCCCATTAAGGGAGAGGTTCAATAAACATAGGAACAACATCGATCATGGTTTTCTACTACATAGTGTCTCCAGACATGCAGCTATATTTCATGATAAAAATTTTAAAGATTTTAAAATAACTCCGATTGAACATGTGAAATCCATCGTACCGCATAGGTTCAAGACTCTGAAACAAGGAGAGATGTTTTGGATCTATAAATTGCAAACTCTAACCCCTGTTGGTCTAAACGAGAGTCTGGAGAATATATGAAAATGTATGAATATATAAATTAGCTGCACAGTCTATGTTTTTCTTCTGCATCCCCTTCTGTCCACCACCTTTCTTTTATTATTATTATCAATATATCTTTATTTATATGAGTTTTTATGTTCACATTTTATCATGTCTTTTTATGATAATGTATATGTTTTTGCATAAGCACATGTGATTTCCATATATTCTTGTGTGTATATAATATTTATTTTATATCTCTATATATTTATATAATTCTGCATGCATTCTCTGTATATTTATATTGTTCACATTTTAACTCCTTTTTAGATAGGTTTACAATTATCCAATTGACATGCGCTGCTACAGTCACTTGCTTATACTACAGTATTTATTGATTCATTTAATTACTATTTTTACCCATAAGTCTTTCTATATGGATACTTATAATAATTTTCCCCCTATTTTGTCAGCCGCTGGTATTTAGGGCACCCCATTTATCACTTTAACATACTCCTGTGCTTTAAATAAGGTGGAGTCCTGGAGCTATGCAGCACTAAAATTATCACCTTCCCATGCATGGAAGTCAGGGCTATAGCACACCTTGTCAGCGTCCTTTCTGTCTCTCTCCTTGCTACCCTGCTCAGCAGCTTTATGCAGCCTGATTAGGCTACTACCACCATCTGTGCCCAAAGGGCTGGATAACACAAAACCTGACCTAGCCTTACAGGGAGGTGGAATGGATCACCCCACTACCAGCCTGTGAATCCATTCCATATAAACCTGGCCCAGAAGAGTTTTAAACAACTTCTCCAACAAATAATACACGAGTATAAGCTGACCTGAGTATAAGCCGAGGCCCCTAATTTTACCACCAAAAACTGGAAAAACCTATTGACTCAAGTATAAGCCGAGGGTGGGGAATACATTGGTCACAAAATATAGCTAGCAAGGCCCAAGTAGTATATAGCCAGCTCCCAGTAGTATATAGCCTGCTAGCCCCCAGTAATATATAGCAAGACAACCCCCTATATTATGGCCAACCCCTTTTGTATATAGCCAGCCCTCTTTAGTATATAGTCAGCCCCGTGTAGTATAGAGCCAGCAGGCCCCCTTTAGTATATAGCCAGCAAGCCCCCAGTTTGCCCAGCACATAAAAAAATAAACGTATATACTCGCTTTCCAGCGGTCCCCGATGCCTGGAGTGGCTCTCCGATGCTCTCTCTGCTGTAACAGCTGCCAGAGATGCATCCATGCGCACACTATGGAGTCATCAGCAGAAACACCACCGCATCAAACTGTGCGCCAGCTGGCAGAGTGCATGGCTGCGCTTCTACCGGCTAATACAGCAGAAAGAAGAGAAGGCGTGGGAAGCCAGACGGAGATTTGGGGAGCCGCGTCGAGCATCGGAAGCACCGAATGGTGAGTACGTAAATGTGTTTTTATAGACTTGTGTATAAGCCAAGGTTTTTTGTGCTGAAAAACTCGGCCTATACACGAGTATATACGGTATCTTGTTTGAGTCGTACTTCCCAGATTTACAGGGATTTCAGCTGGACAAACAAATCCTCAGCATTAAGGCCTTGCAAGAAAACCAATCCACTGTTAACCCCTTCAGTGTCCCTTAAACCTCATATGTAAAACACAAGACACCAAAAAACTAGGCAGGTACTAAATTACAATACAATGTCAGAAATTGATTATTAGTTCTGTTGATTGAAAATATAATATACTTGTATTATTATTTTATTAAAAATTAAAAAGTTTGACCACACCTTGAGCAATGTGCAGTGAGCTGTAGTTTTTATTGATACAATCTTAGGAAACATGTAATGCCGATAACATACTACTATCCCTCGAAAACCCAGAATAATCACTTGAGGCGGCAATGTCACAGATATCTACCTTCAATGCTATATCATACTATAAGCTAAACATTAATAAATCACAAGGTTTACCATTTCATATGTCCTCCGAATCTCTCTACTACCTGAAACATAAATTTAGCTTACACTGGCAATCCATATCCATTTCATACATAGGAATAAATTTCACCCCTAACTACAAATCCTTTTATCATCATTACTATTTACCACTTATCATCACAACTATTTACCACTCATCACAACACTAAATATTGTGTCTCCATTCAGAAAATTTAATTATCTTGGCTAGGCAAAATAGTCGCATTCAAGATGATGCTGCTACCAACGAATCGAATCAAATAATATGTCTCATCTAACAACCAATGCTATTAAATGCTGAATCAAATACACATTAAGGGATTGAATAAAGAAACCCTTCCACTCGAACTAATCCCAATATCATTAATCACGAAGGGGCTGCCCTCCTTCCCAGTTCATGAATTAACATCATTCTCTCCATCACCGAAATTTGGAAAGGAGAGACTCCCATAGAATTTTCTAAATTAAGAAGAGATTTCTCCATCCATTCCAGTGCATCTACATTAAATTAATTAATTCAGTTCTTCCAACCCTACATTTCAAACAGACCAAAAGTATTTAACTACTCACTACCTTCTTAACTACTCAATATCCTAGACCCTTAAAGCCTTTAAAATGCAATTACTTAATACCTAAACTTCTATAAAATATAGCCACTCAGGAACTGGGAAGAGGAAATTGGTTGCCCCATGTCCCAAGAAGAAAGGACTACTTCCTTTGCACTCGCTCATAAATCCCTAAAAGGTTGCTCACAAATTGAATTAACTTGCAAGCTGTTTTTGCAATGCTACTAAACCCCTGACCGTCTTAGTAATATCTACGGAAACATGACATGTAAATGTTGGAGAGGATGCGGGAAGAGAGGTACTTTAATGCACATCTTCTGGAGCTGTCCACTGTTGAAACATTACTGGTCTAATATTTTCAACCTAATCTCAGAAATTACTCACATTACCATAAATAAATCTGCCAAAAAAAGCTTTGCTATTGGATCTTTCTTCAATCCCACATGGAAGGAAGATGTTAACATGTAAACTGTTGAAAATAGCCAGATCTTGGAAATCACCTATAATCCCATCCCTATCCCAATTTATAGATGAAGTTAATGTAACCTTCTTCCATGAGATGCCCCTCTCTTATAGCTTTTTTAAATAGCAGAACCGCCAAGACCTTTGGCTCCCATGGGCACAACCCAGACCATAAAACTAGAATGCAGGCTACAAGGAACATCATAACTCCTGCATCTTCTCCATAATTGCAAATGTTGAACCCTGCACCCCCTACCTGCAAACCTACCAAAATGGTATTGAAATAATGCTCTGTGGAATAGTTTTATGTTATTTATTGCTCTAGTCACCTTGTTTTCTATCGTATTACTTGAGAAATGATATATGAGGATACTTTTGTGCCAACTCCATTGAACTCACCAAGCCTTGTAAAGTATATATGTGTACAACAGTAGCTACTGATACATCTCTGCATAGGTGAAAACAGTATATAATACTATACACTTTTTATTTTTTTGTTGTACCGTATATACTCGAGTATAAGCCGAGTTTTTCAGCAGCTCCTCTTCTATCTTCCTGCCGGCACCAGGTCTGCGACAGCAGCGGCTGAGATCCCAGTTATGCACCGGCTGGGCCGTGGATGTATACTACAGGGGTCTGGCAAGCTATACACTACAGGGGGCTGGCAGGCTATATATTACAGGAGGTGGCAATCTAGCCTGATATATACTACAAGGCTGTCAGGCTATATACTACAGGGGCTGGCTGGCTATATACTACAGGGGCTGGCAGGATATATACTAAAGGGGGCTGACAGGCTATATACTACTGGGGGCTGGCAGGCTATATACTACCGGGAGCTGACAGGCTATATACTACAGGGGCTGTCTGGCTACATACTACCGGGGCTGGCAAGCTATATACTACAAGGACCTGGCAGGCTATATACTACTGGGGGCTGGCTGTATACTACAGTGGCTGGAAGGCTATATACTGGGGAGGCTGTGACCAATGCATTTCTCACCCTCGGCTTATACTCGAGTCAATAGGTATTTCCAGTTTTTTGTGTTAAAATTTGGGGTCTCGGCTATACTCTGGTCGGCTTATACTCCAGTATATACGGTATATATGCCTCTCAATTATTGTTAAAACTAAATCAAAAATATGTTTTAAAAAAGGAAACTTGTATATTTCTTAATCATTTCATGAAATGCTTAGCTTTTTTGACTGATGCAAACTGCTTGCATACTTATTTTCACTTCTTGCCCTCCAGGATATTTTTACTGTCATCGGGCTCCCAAGATCTCACCTCCGGCCCGAACCCTTCCAGTCAACCAAGAAGAACTGCTTACCTCTCACTGTTTTCATATCAAGGATCCCCTTTACCTCAAAGATGTCGGTGGAGTTAGCCTCAGGTGCAGTAGGAGGTACTTGCCAGGAGAAGCGGATCAGGATGACAGGCTTGAGTAACGAGACATGGAAGGAGTTCAGGATCCACATGGCTGGAGGAAGGCGCAACTTGTAGGCCAAAAAATGTATGCGCCTCAGCGCCTCAAAAGGACCCGGGAATTGCGGACCAATCTTGTACCCAGGGATCTTTAGCCGGAAATACCTGATGGACAACCAGACTTTGTCACCTTTGCCTCCACCAGACGATTAGACTGTGGGTGATAGGCAGAAAAAGTCCAATTTTACCTGGAGCTAGTTACTGGTGCTGAAAACAGACTGAACCCCCCCCATCAGAAACGATGTGTTGGGGAAGTCCATGGAGCCGAAAGATGTGTTGGAAGAACAGACTGGAAAGGCGTGGAGTAGACAGCAGAGCTGGCAGAGAAACAAAATGGGACATTTTGGAAAACCGGCAACGGCTGAAGAAGACCAGCAGGTTGCAGACAAGATGGCTAATTTCGGGCACAGGAAGCGTGGGAGCCTACAAAGTCCTTTACATACTTGACCAGATCTGGCCACTAATAAAAACAGGAAATGAGGGCAACTGAGCACTGCACCCCAGGGTGCCCATCCACATGTGAGGAATGTCCCTAAGACAGAATTCTCTTCCGTAGAGCAAGTCGGACATAGGTCTTGCCAGAAGGTAGCTGCTGAAGGTCCACTGGAGCAGTCACAACCAGTCACTCAGGAGGGATGACATGCCTAGGCGCCAGTTCCTCCCCAATGACATCTGAGGCATGAGAGAAGGTATCAACCTTGATGTTCTTTTCAGCCGGGCGGAAGTCAATAAGGGAATTAAAGCAGGAAAAGAAGAGTGACCAGCAAGCTTGACGTGGGTTGAGTCGCTGAGCAGTCTGGAGATAGAGGAGATTCTTGTGATCTGTGCATATGCAGAACGGAAAATGAGCTCCCTCCAGGAGATAACGGCACTCTTCGAAGGCAAGTTTAATCACCAGCAGTTCTTGTTCCCCTATGGAGTAATTCCTCTCTGTGGAGGAGAAAGTCTTTGAGAAAAAAACGCAAGTCAGGATTCGGCCTTTGGGCCCTTTCTGTGTGATCACCGCCCCAGCTCCCAGATGGAAAGGCTTCTCTGTATCATGCTGCACAAGACCTGGGGCTGAAGTAAAGGCAGACTTTAGCTTAGTGAAGGTTTCTTCTGCTGCTGAAGGTGAGCGCCACAATAGTAGACACCAGAGAAGAGAAGTGGGGGATAAACTGCTGATAGTAATTTGCAAAGCCCAGGAACCTCTGTATTGCACAAAGTCCTACAGGACGAAGCCATTAAAGAACAGCAGACAGCTTGGCAGGATCCATCTGGAGGCCTCTGCCCGAGATAAAATAGCTGAGAAAAGGAAGACTGGTGAAATTGGCATCTCTCAAGTTTGGCCTTTAAATGTCTGAGGACTTGCCATACATGGGACTGGTGGGACTCAACATCCGGAGAGAATACCAGAATGTCCTCATGATAAACCACATCACAGGTATATAGTAAGTCTCTAAAGATGTCATTAACAAATTCCTGGAAGATCGATGGTGTGCTACAGAGTCCAAACGGCATCACCAGGTTCTCGAAGTGCCAATTACAAGTATTAAAAGCGCTCTTTTAATAGGCCCCACAAAGGTCCAGTTTGGAGAAGACCTTGGTTCCATGTAAACAGTCAAACATCTCAGTGATCAATGGTAAGGGAAAGTGGTTCTTAACGGTGACTTTGTTAAGACCGCAATAGTCTATAGATGGTGGGAGAGACCCATCCTTTTTGGTCACAGAAAAGAAACCTGCACCAGTCTGAGAGGAGGACTTACATATAAATCTCCTCTGCAGGTTCTCCCTGATGTAGTCTGACAGCTGCAGCCACAGAGAGTCAATATACCTGGCCCTGAAGAGGAGACGTAACCAGCAGCAGATCTACAGGGCGTCGTAGAAATGGTTCAGTGGTAAGCTTCATCTTTGAAAAGTCCTGATAGCTAGCTGGAAGACCCTACAGAGGCTTGGGAACCAAGGAAGAGAGCATGACTGGTACTGAATGGGGAACCACCATCCAGCAAGGCTGTCAGTTAGGTCCCCAACAAAGAATCTCCCCTGTCTTCCAATTAAGCACAGGTGCGTGGAGCTGCAACCACGGTAGACCTAAGAGGAGGGAAGACGTGGACCGAGGTAGCACATAGAAGGACTGTCTCTCTTTATGTAGTGCCCTGACTTGCACTAACAAAGGCCCAGTGCGGTACTGGATCAGAGAGAATTTGGCCATTGATAGAGGAGATGACCAGTGGCTTCTCGAGGTGGACCACAGGTAAGAGATGCCTGGAGACCAGAGAGGCATCCACAAAGTTTCCTGCAAAGCCTGAAACCAGAAGGAAAGAAATCTGGAACTGGGCACCTGTTGCAGAGCTGAACAAAAGGCGAAGGTAAAGATGGGGAGAAGCTGTATTCACACCTAGGGATGCTTCTTCCAAGAACCCTAGGTGTGAGCATTTCCTGGATGCTGAGGATGGAGTGGACAGGCCTGAAGAAAATGTTGCGGGTTGGCACAGTAGAGGCAGAGGTTCTCCTGACATTGCCTGGAACATTCCTGAGAAGACAGCCGAGCTCTGTCCACTTGCATAGGTTCCTCTGGAAGTGTCATGGCAGGGGGGCAGAAGCGACCTTTAAAAAGCAGGAGCCAAGCGAGGAACACGTCGGTCCCTGAGTTGTGGTTGTTCAAGACGCTGTTCCTCAGAGCGTTCCAAAAAACAGATATTTATCCGAGTGGCCAGAGGGATGAGACCACTCAGAGTAGACGGCAGGTCTTGTGCTGACAGTGCATCTTTAACTTGTCCAGAGAGTCCTTTTTAAATGGCTGCAATGTTAGGTCACACAGCCAGCCCCCCATGTAGCCAACTCCTCATAACCCTATTTTTGCCCTTGCTCACATACCCAAATGTACAGATTTGCAATATCCTCTCATGCAGCAGGGTCTGGAATCATGTAATTTTAGGTCCTGCAGCACAATACTGTATACTTACTGCACAATTATTTTATTGCAATAAAACTTAATAAAACCAGCAATGGGAACAGTTCGCCCACCAGACAGTCTACCTCTGCACAACCCGCCCTCTGCTATCTGCTCCCTGAGGCGAGATGCTCATCTCATGGCAGATGCAGCACCATAGGTAGCAGTCCTGGAGATTTGTGTAACCATACCCTATTAGCAAAATACATATATATTTAAAAATTGTAGCTGGACTTGGTTCACTGGGGGCTCTCCTGTGTAAGTTGTCTTCTTGTGTGCACTGCCCATGATAGGCTAAGAAAATTTAAAAAACGTAATTAAAAAAATGATGTCACAGTGGTTAAAGGCACTTTGGGGTTCAGTCTATGGTTATTCTCTGGTGTAAAAAAATCAAAAGGAAATCCACAAACCTTTCTTCTCACTGCAGTAAAAGACACTTAGGTGTTGAGACCCAGTTATTCTCTCTGATCAGGGACCTGATCATACATGAGGTACTCAGATTGTTAAAGCTTTTGACACACTGTATGGACTGGTGACACCATGCAAATGACATGTTTTCTGCAGTCTGTGAGAAAAATGCTATGCTGCCAAAACCCTGTGGGAAGGCCTTTGTTTCCTGGGTCCCTGGGCACGGGCAGTATCAGGTGATGATATGGCTGCAATCTACATGCTGCTGTCTTACCCACTTTCACTTGTTCTGCTGGCTTCCTGGGGCTTCCTGACCACCACCTCTTCATCCAAAGTCTTTCCTGCCTTCCACCCATGTCAGGTCTAGGACCTCATCATTACCCCTAGCTTCTTCTACCACTGAACTCTTACCACTCCCCTCCTTCTCAGTCTGCACATTTCAGAAAGCCACCACCGTTGGCAGTTGTATTTCACTTTTATCGTAGGTTTCTTCTGATGGTCCACCATCCACATCCTCATCCTCCAATAAAAGTTCTTGGGAAACTTTGAATTCTTCTTCTGCTACTGTGGCAAGAGCAGTTGGATTGCCCGCATAATCATAGTGTCATCATACAGCAACAGTAACTGCTCCATGTCTTGTGGAGCGCTCTCCGCTTCCAACTGAGGATAAGTGTGGCGTAGATAACCCCATGGAGGTTGAGGCACTGTCTGCCATGTAATTTATCAATTCCTCAACTTTATTTTGCCTATTGGGGCCTACAAGTAAACACTGCACACCCCGGCCCTTCCTTGCATAAGAGGATTTTGGTGCAAGCAGAGACTGAACATATCTTCCTTCTGCAGCTCCAGCTCCACCAGCAGCAGCACCACAGTCACATCCCTGTCCCTTAATTAAAAGACTTTCAATACCAAACTATTAAGTGACAGCACTAGGTATTTCTGAATGCTATTCAATGAGAAAAGCACCTTTTTGATTCAGGTATTACTGCATGTTGTTCACTTACAACGGTGCCTTTACAGTCTAGGTATTTGTGTCTGCTATTATCTGACTGGAGAACCTTTACAATCTAGGTTTTGGTGCATGCTATTCACTGACAGGAGCACCTTTACAATTTAGGTATTCGTGCATGCTATTCACTGACAGGAGCACCTTTACAATCTAGGTATTAGTGCATACTATTTACTGACAGAAGCACATTTACAATTTAGGTATAAGCGTGCACTATTCACTGACTGCAGCATCTTTTTCATTTTTTGGAGATGAATACTATACAGAGACTGAGCCTTCAAGATCTTGCTGGATGATGCAGTGAATCCTAATATTCCTCTCTGGCTTTTCCAAGTATTGCTGTTTAAGCATCTATAAGCAGAATATCCCTGCACTATAGCAGCATATGAGTAGTCTAAAAAGGCAAGTTACCATATATACTTAGTATATACCGACCCGAGTATATGCCGAGGCACCTAATTTTACCACCAAAAACTGGGAAACCATATTGACTTGAGTATAAGCCGAGGGTGAGAAATGCATTGGTCACAGCCTCCCCAGTATATAGCCTCCCAGCCCCTGCCCCAGTGTATAAAGCCTGCCAGCCCCTGCCCCAGTGTATATAGTCTGTCAGTCCCTGCCCCAGTGTATATAGTCTGTCAGCCCCTGCCCCAGTGTATATAGCCTGCCAGCCTCTGCCCCAGTGTATATAGCCAGCAGCCCCTGCCCCAGTATGCAGCCGGCCCCCTGCCTCGTTGTGCAGCCAGTTGATTTTTAAAAAAATCAAAACTCACCTTTCCAGCGGCCCCTGCGGGTCTTCAGTGCAATCCATTTGTGCGGCGCACAGTTACAACGTCAGTCGTCACCGCTGACATCAGAGTTTGTGCCGGCTGTCGGTACACACAATACCATTGCAGCGGCTGTGGCTGAGGTGAGATCATGTGACGTCGCACGGACCTGCCGCACAGAAGACCTACAGGGGCTGCCGGAAAGGTGAGTTTTGTTTTATAATTTTTACTTGAGTATAAGCCGAGTTTGGGTTTTTCAGCACATTATTTGTGCTGAAAAACTCGGCTTGATATGAAATATAAGAAGATGCTTTATTATTTTCATGCTTTATTTTGATAGTAGCATAGCATTTTTAAATGAAATCTCAAAAAATAGCCTTGTCTTGTAGGTCAAAACTTGCTGTATCCTGTAGGGGTGGAAGTGAGCAATCAATAAACACAACTTTGCCCACAAGTCAATAGAAAAAAAGGTATAATTAATTGCAAATGTACAGTACATAGCCTACGCAAGTAAATGAAAGATATAACTTAATTAAGCCATACAAAATACATGTGCTGAAAGTTTATCAAATAGACAATATACACACAGATTGCTATGCTCGATTAGAATGTATACGTTTACATAGATTGTCATGTTCAACTAAATACACACAGCTAAATACACATGCTTATTAAAATATAAATGTATAAATAAATGAATAATGAATAAATTCAATAGTTAATTTGTTGATGCATATGAATTAAAAAGCAAACAAGCAGACGTTTGCTTAATTTTAAAAAATACATTTCATCCATCTGTTTCTGACAGTTGCACAAACACTGAAGTTATTCACAACAAAATACATTAATCCAAATTAGTAAAAGCCACTCAGCAGCTTGTTTGCAATGTATTAGAATTTTAGGTTCGACGAATGCTGGGAGGTAAAGATTTTTTGGCCATTATTTGTTTTACCTCCTGATGGGAATTGCAAACATCGTCATGAGGCCAACATTATTTGCGAGTTATTTTTTCTTTTAATTAGCTAGATGGCTTTTTCCTTTTTTAATAAGTAGAACCATCTGAAAAAGTAGCTCTTGAATAGCAGCTATATTCTTTATTTTAAGGTAACAGACAGCACTAAGCAATAAATACAAGACTGTTTAATGGAGTGCACACATCCATTTTTGTAATCTACATTAATAGGCGTCAGTGGGTCAGTGAAAAAAATGGATGGCACTTGGATTGTTGCTAGGATACTCTTTTCATATTCACTCTTTTTTTAACGGACAGGAAAAATGTGATTCCAGACGGATACAAAACGATGGCTGTTATATTAGCCAAGAATCTACTTGGTCGTTGGCATTTAGCCTAATAGCTGATCTCCTATTTAAGTAAACGTGATCAGAATTAGAGCATCAGCAAAAACAAATAAAAAAAAAAAAGAAAAAAAATAACACGGTAGTAATGGACGTATGGAGAGGAATCAGCTGTTGAGCACTCTACATTCATGGTGGGTGTCTGCTGCAATATGCAGAGGACACCCACTGCTACCACCCGCTTTTGTGACTGCAGAACATAAATGACAGTGGCACATCTTTGATCTGATCCATCAACCATCCCCTTTTCCTTAGAAGTCAGTTAGAACAAATCAAAAGCTGCCAGACAAAGTAAGTCTCCCTTTCACCTTGTAGGGTCCGTTAGGTTCCTGATACCTTGTCAAGGCGGTTTTATCCGCTGCAGGCAGGGCCCTAGCCCGCAAGGACGTAGCATGGTGAGTTTGTCACCTCTTACCCGGTCTTACAGCTAGTGCCAAGCCTAGTTGTGGTTGCGCTGTTGCTGGACAGGACAGTTACAAGTGCTCTCTGTAACAGAAAAAAATCTCTATTTTTTTACATTTTGCTACACATAAAAATGTATTAAAAACATTTTTTTGGTACATTTGGTGATTGAATTGACCCAATGAATGAAGTGGATGTGTCAGGCCTTGAATATGATGCCCCATAGGAAAATGTTTTTGTCACATTTTTACAGTTCCCAGGACATTGCATAGAATATTAAATACTGAAACTAGGATGTAATTTTTTCTGGAGATAACAAGCCCCCTTAGAAAATAGAAAAACAAATAAAAGTTATGGCTTTTGTAAGATAGGGAGTATGAAACAGAAATGCAAAAATGAAATAGGGCCAAGTCCCTAAGGAGTTAATGAAGTTTTTAGAAACATTTGCAAATTGAAAAAAAAAACTTCTGATCAAACATTTGCCATATAGATTTTTTTGTTAGAAGAAAATAAACCAATATTGCATAAACCAATATAATAGGTGCCATTTTACTTTTGAAACAATTTGTGGTATCCATGTAATAGAACCCCTCATGACTTACCCTTTTTAAAAGGTAAATCCAGTGACGCAGCCAGAGTTCCCCATACCGTTTTAAATAATTTTTATAACTCACATTGTGGCATATGACGTTATAATAAAAGAGATTCTGAAATCCCTTCTTAATCAGTAAAATTGATCATCAGTAAAATTGATAGTAGACATCCTTCAATTAAATCTAATCAATGGGGTATTGCAGCCCCAATAATAATTACTGTCAAATTCATCTCATCCCATAATAATAAGAACAATTATTGCTATCACTGTAGGTTTAGCATTTACAAGGAAAAAGACTACAGAATTGACCACTTAGAATGCCGCCACTCATCCAAACTAAGGCTTCATTTACACAAACGTGTGATTTCTCCAGTCCTGTATTTCCGTGCTGTGTTAATCTGTATATATATATGTGACGATTTTCATCCGTATGTGCATGTGGGCTGGCAAATGATGGATGGCTTACTATTGCAAAATAGAAAAATGAAATAATAGCAAGCTCATTATATTCCAGTAGTCCTATAACTTCATGTTTATGAACACGGTGCATGGAAGGAGATTAGGGTGTCACTGTGCAGTGAAATACCCCAACAGTAACGGTCCTAGTAATGGCAAAAATGTGAAAGCCAAAAGGAAACCTTTTTAGCACTCCAGAGATGTTGTAAAAAGTGGAAAAAACTTGTATTCAATATTATTAAAATTGGTGTACATCCAAATGAAAAAAGTAGGCGGACTTACGTGTTTACAGCATTTACATCCTGCTCTTAGTCATGTTCATGACTTTTGGCTTTAGTCATGGCCATTACTAAGAGCAGGATGTAAATGCTCGAAATGCGTAGGTCCACCTACTTTTTTCACTTGGATGTACACCAATTTAATGTTTGAATAAAAGTTTTTATCCACTTTTTACAACATCTCTGGAATGCTAGAATGGTTTCCTTTTGGTTTCCACATATTTGCGATGACTGACTATTGGCTGGGTGACAGAATGCACCTCCAACTGGTTCCGGATACTGCATGTATATATTGCAGCACACAGTGCACAACCACATGCAACAAGTATGCAGCCCGTATTTTATACATTTCCATAGACTTCTATGGGCCATACGGAACGGAAATACATAAGAAAATGGGACATGCTTTATTTTTATATGTGGCACTTGCGGTACGTTATAGTATGGTGGGCAATACAGCCATTTAAATGGATGGCTGTATTGCCCATTGAAATGAACGGGGCCGTATGCTTCCCATATATGCAACCCCATATACAGCTGTTTTCATATGTTTTGTGAATGCAGTCTTACAGTAAGTGGCAATGAGTGGGCTAAAATTCCTACTTTACCCCTTGATAAAATATGGTTACTCTCATCTAGGACACAGGAGGCCCTGGTAGACTCTTTTGGCTTTAAAATACAGCCACACTATATCACATATGTGGGAATAAGACTCAATGGTCATAGATCAACGCTCTTCCGCTGAAACTACTCCTTACTACTACAGCAATTGCAAACCAATATAAATAACTGGTCTAAACCTCCCCTACCCTGACTGGGCCGTATCCACACCATTAAAATGGTGACCTTACAGAGGTTTTTATACCTCTTTTGATCGCTGCCCATTCCAGTACACGCAAGAACGTTCAAACTTATCCATTCCAAGTTTTCTAAATTTGTATGGAATAATAAACGCCCATGAATTGCACTTTCCACCATGTTTAAACATAAGCACCAGGGAGGCTTGTCCCTCCCCAACTTTGCCTTCTATAGCAAAGCAACTCACATAGCCCAATAGCCACATTCCAAAACATACCTAGATGGATTGCACTGGAAACTTAATTTCTTGAGCCGGTATCATTCCAAGCTTATTTTGGATGACAGACACATTGCCACCCTCTGTACCAACATCTTCACCCTTTTCATTTCATTCTTTAAAACTGTGTCACTCTGTTAGATTCCAGCATAAACTTCAATCCAACCCTTCCCTACTGTTATCCTTATTCCCAAATCCTACCTTTCCTCTGGGACTAGGACAAGGGAACTTCAGATCGTGGGCAGCAAAGGGCATTGTCCATATATGGCACCTGGTGTCCGGTAGCAAATTTCTATCTAGTAATGAAATTAGTGTAAAATATGAGGTCCCTCCATACAAAGTCTTTAGTCTCAATCAACTATCACATTTTGTACATTCTATACCTCAAGATACATCCTCGGACTCCTGTACAGCTTTCGAAAATATTTGTATAAATGATCCGTTTGGTAGAGGGACCGGTTCTATTGTAAGGTGTCTTTATGCTTCCTGATCAATAAAGTTTTGTTAAACTTAAATGTACTGTAGTTACTCTGGGGTTTTCATTGTTCTTTCTTTCTTAGGGACTCTGCAAATGTCCCCTAACACCCAAAATCCAATACTTTAAAATCTTTGCTCTGTCACTTCTCCACCCTGTTGGGTGCACAAAAAGTAATTAATGTTGACATATATGTTGTGTTTAACTGGAGTAACCCACCAATGTAATATTTATTGACAACAAACTGTTCTATGGGCATGCAGCAGGCCATAGAAGGAAGAGAACATTATATATGGCTTCTGGACAGGGCATTTTCAAGGTAAATTTTTTAAAGAGAAAATCTTAAGAAAGGTTATTAAAATATTCGCAATGCGCTCCAATTTGCAGCATCACCGGAACCCCACAAATTAAAATATTAGAGACATGCATATATGTACTGTATGTATAATAGTGTGTGTCAGACTATCCCACTTAGTTATCCTAGACATTGCCCCTGCCAAATTAATTCTAACTTATACGGTGTTCCCCCTTCATTTAAAATGTACAGTGTCTTTCAAATTATAAAAATTGTGCCAGTCATGAATTATCACTGTAGTGATTTACATATATACTTCACCAGAAAAAAGCTTAGTGCCTAAAACAGCACCAGTATACATAAGTACAGTACTAGAACCAACTTCATACAGAAACACAGCACCGGGAACAATTCTTAGTCCCTACATGCAGTACATATATACAGTATTTCAAATTATTTTACATATGTACAGAGCCCTCTAATTCACATATGTACAGTACCAAGGGGGATGTATATCATATAATAAAAGGGCTACGTATTATGTAAGAGTGTTGTATATTATAGAATAAGGGGGCTATATATAATTTAATGTGGGCTGCATATTTTATAATAAGGGGGGGCTGCATATTATATAATAAGGGAGGTGAGCTGGACATTAGATATATCACTACATATCATATTATCAGGATGGGCTGTACGTATATAAAATAAATTGAGGTTATAGCATTGGGGCTTATTTACTAAGGATCCCGTGGCCATGTTTTCGTCGGGTTTCCCGACTTTTCGGGTATCGTGCCAGGGATGGTGTTGCACGCGATCGCATTTTTGCCGCAACAGGGCCGGCTTTCATGTGGCAGAGATCGGGGGGCGGGCTGTCGGACGATCCAGCGGATTCGGACTAAGCGCGGGATTAAGGCCCCTTTCACACTTGCGTTTTTCACGCGCTTTTTCTGTAACCAATGGGTCTTTTCAGACTTTCAATTTTTTTCATGCACATACGCGCATTTTTTAAAAAAATCTCGACATGCACTACTTTTACAAGTCACGCGCGTGAAAAACGCACCATACAAGTCTATGGAGATGCACCCACGCGCCGCCGTCGACTTTGCCGGCGGCAATGAAAGGGTTAATAGCCGCGATCGGTGCAAGCACCAACCGCGGTTATTAGCTGGTGGGGGTTTTCTGCAATATGCAAAAAACCCCACCCCTGTATGAAGAGGACTGAGCCCCTGAGCCCTCTTCATACACTCCTTATACCTCTGCGCCGTAGAGCTACGGCGCAGAGCGTTAAGGGGTTAATGTTTAAATTTGTGTCGCATCTAATGCACTTAAATGACCGGGAGGAAGATGGTGAACTCCGGCAGACCTGATCAGGGAATCAGCACAAGCAGGAAATCAGTTTCACAATCTTCTTGAATCGCGGCAGATGTGCATTCTGGTGGACATTCCGGATCGGGGATCGCGCAGGACAGGTAAGTAAATGTGCCCCATTATATCAACATGGGAGAAGGCTGTGTATAATATAAATAAGGAGGGGGCTGTATTTAAAAGAGAGGGGGATACTGTATGTAATTTAAGTGAGTGGAGCTGTATATAGGGGCACGATTTAAATACAATTTTGGGGTGTAAATCTGTATATAGAGGTCTCTATATAGTTAAGCATGTGGGAGAATCTGGATATAGGGTTCAGATTTTAATTAAACTATAGGAGCTGTATATTATTTAATCGGCAGAGTGAAGCTTTAATAATATATTTTAAAATAAATGAAGAAGGGGCAGATTGTGGATTCTATATCTACTGTGTGTGTGGAGTGCAGAGTGGTCCATTGTGTCATGAAAGTAGTATATGATTTAGTTGACTTTATACTGTAAGTGACTGTGGTATTTTATGGCTGCAGTGGGGAGATGTGGTGCCAGGAGCTGAAGACATCTGGCAGCAAATTCAACAGTCAAGGGCGGGAGAAGACGTAATGAAGAGAAAAGTAATGGTTTGTGGCACTCATGAGAACCACGAAGGTACTTGTGCAAAAAAGGTTATCATTTATTTAGCACTGCAAGTGCATATTCCATGGATAAAAATAAACGCATGAGATCGACGCGTTTCGACGCTACCGCATCTTAATCATGATCTGGGTGTTTGCTGCAATATGCAGTAAACCTCACCTCTGTATGAAGAGGGCTCCTTCAGTGAAAACTCTTCACACATCCCCGCACCTCTGCAATGTACATGTATTTTCTTCACAGCCACTCCTCCATCTAGGCAAGAAGCAATTGTATGTGGTTAGTAGTAAATTAGAGAAGCTGATAATGAGGCTAGTAGACAAATCTTAAAAGTACTTAAAAGTACTGTGTTATGGAGTGGCAATGTAACCTGTGCTATTTTTGTCGCACTGTGATTTTCACTATAATAATGATAATATTATGGTGTTTCTATGAGTTGAAGTGCTATATGTGTATGGGTTGCAGTATTCTTTAACTAGGGTTTACTTTTTCAGTACCATAGGAAACATAAAAGCTTGCAAGTTAGAGGATGACCAGCACAGTGGAAACCTATGGGGAGTATAATTTTCCTTTTTTGAAATAACATCTTAAAGGAAACCTACCACTTGAAGTGGCAGGTATAAGAGGGAACTATTGAGCACCAGCTCAGGGTGAGCTGGTGCCGGAGCTTTTTTTTGATAGTGTTTTAAACCGCAGTATCGCGGTTTAAAACACTTTTTAAACTTTATGGCCGAAGGTGCTTCGGCGCAGGGAGGTACGTGCTCGATGCACCATGCGCGCGACCGTGCGCACGGCTCTCCTTCACTTCCTATGTAGCCGCGTGCACGGTCGCGCGCATGGTAAGCGTGTACCTCCCTGCGCCGAAGCAGCTCCGGCCATAAACTTTAAAAAGTGTTCTAAACCGCGATACTGTGGTTTAAAACACTAACAAAAATAAGCTCCGGCACCACTCACTTCAAGTGGTAGGTTTCCTTTAAGTTAAAGGGGTTTCCCATGAAAAAAAATTCTCACATCTCAATCCCCTAGTGATGTTTACACAATAAAGATCATTTTAGCCTGTTACTCTACAAAGTTACTCAGTTTTATTGCTGTTATTGATCCTATCACTCTCTAGGCTGGTCAGAGCAAAATCCCGGGGTATGGGGAGGGCCTCTCTAAGCAGACACATTATAATTAGAGATGAGCGAACACTAAAATGCTCGGGTACTCGTTATTCGAGACGAACTTTTCCCGATGCTCGAGTGCTCGTCTCGAATAACGAACCCCATTGAAGTCAATGGGAGACTCGAGCATTTTTCAAGGGGACCAAGGCTCTGCACAGGGAAGCTTGGCCAAACACCTGGGAACCTCAGAAAAGGATGGAAACACCACGGAAATGGACAGGAAACAGCAGGGGCAGCATGCATGGATGCCTCTGAGGCTGCTTAATCGCACCATTATGCCGAAATTATGGGCAACAGCATGGCCATGACAGAGTGACAGAATGAAGCTAGATAGCATGTAAAACATCCAATAATTGACCCTGACACTATAGGGGACGGCATGCAGAGGCAGAGGCAGCGGCAGCAGGCTAGAGAGTGGCATGGCGACATACCCTAATTGGACTCAGGCTTCAAACCAATGGGTGTCAGAGAGGAACCAAAGGAGGTGAGCAAGAAGCGCTCAAATAATATCGGTACATGATAAAAGTTTGCCAGTATATTTTGTGGATTACACAGCAGGGTGGCGACAAAGTTAACATGGAAGCCATGAAAACAACCCAAAATTCTGCCTGACACAGCTCGTTTGATAAGGGGACCATGTATGCTTACAGTTCATGCCAGTCGCTGCACTGGCTGCCAGTCTCCTTTCGAATACAGTTTAAAATAATAATAACCCTCATCCATAAAGCTCTGTATAATGCTGCACCCCCCTACCTCTCCTCTCTTATCTCAGTCTATCGCCCAACCCGTGCTCTTAGATCCGCCAGTGATCTTAGATTAACCTCTACCCTAGTGCGGACCTCCCACTCGCGTCTCCAAGACTTCTCTAGAGCTGCACCAATTCTATGGAATGCTCTGCCCTGGACTATCAGACTAATACCTAACCTCCAAAGTTTCAAACGTGCTCTTAAAACCCATTTCTTTAGGCAAGCCTATAACACTCATTAACTGCATGAAGTTTTAACTCTTCTACTAACCCGTCCTGTGTCGTCCTCCCATCTGTTATCCAGCAACCAACAGGCACCAGACTTCTCTGCAGTCCCATTCACCCTGGACCTGGTATATAAGATGACGGCTGAGTGGTTCAAGCGACAGCAATTCCATTTATTATATTTTTTTCTATTCCCTAAGAAGAATGGCTTGACCATTAAATATTCTTTTACCTCGTGTTACCCCATCATCTTCATAAACCGTAAGCTCTGGCGAGCAGGGACCTCACTCCTGTTGTTCCATACAAATGTTGTGCTCTGTTACATTACATTTGTATTTGTTTCCTATGATTTGTAAAGCGCTACAGAATATGATGACGCTATATAAATAAAGATTATTATTATTATTATTATGGAGGCAGTGAACTAGTAGTAGATTAAAGGTGCTGCAACTATGTTAGTTGGATCTTGGGATGGAGCTGGCGCTCTGCAGCCAGGCGAGCTTTTGCCAATCCAAGCCCCTGTCTCTAGGCTACTCCCCAAACAGCACTTCTAAGAACCTTTTGTATAAGATCAAGTGTAGTAGCGTTCTTATAAGTTTAGGATATGGCGGGTGAGGGGAATGTAAACAGATGCGCAAGAAGCGCTGAAATAATATCCCTAAATGGTAAAAGTTTGCAAGTATATTTTGTGGATTACACAGCAGGGTGGCGACAAAGTTAACAACTTTGATGTGGAATGCCCTGTAATAGCTCTTGGGCGGTGTGCCTTTTATCGCCTAGGCTCAGCAGTTTGAGCACCGCCTGCTGTCGCTTAGCGACGGCACTGCTGCTGTGCCTAGAGCTACCGACTGATGGCGCCGTGCCCACGGATGGTAGTTCGGAGGAGGAGGTGGAGGAGGGGTGGGAGGAGGAGGAGGCATAGTAGGCCTGAAACACCTGGACCGAGGTAGGCCCCGCAATCCTCGGCGTCGGCAGTATATGAGCAGCCCCAGTGTCAGACTCGGTCCCAGCCTCCACCAAGTTAACCCAATGTGCCGTCAGCGATATATAGTGGCCCTGCCCGGCAGCACTCGTCCACGTGTCCGTGGTCAGGTGGACCTTGTCAGAAACGGCGTTGGTCAGGGCACGGATGATGTTGTCTGACACGTGCTGGTGCAGGGCTGGGACGGCACATCGGGAAAAGTAGTGGCGGCTGGGGACCGAATACCGAGGGGCGGCCGCCGCCATGAGGTTGCGAAAGGCCTCGGTCTCTACTAGCCTATAGGGCAGCATCTCCAGGCTAAGCAATCTGGAGATGTGCACATTAAGGGCTTGGGCGTGCGGGTGGGTTGCACTATATTTGCGTTTCCGCTCCAGCGTCTGGGGTATGGAGAGCTGAACGCTGGTGGATGCTGTGGAGGATCGTGGAGGCGACGATGGGGTTTTTGTGGCAGGGTCCTGGGCAGGGGGCTGACTAGCAGCTGACACAGGGGAAGGAGCAGTGGTGTGCACGGCCGGAGGTGAACGGGCTTGTTGCCACTGAGTGGGGTGTTTAGCATTCATATGCCTGCGCATACTGGTGGTAGTTAAGCTAGTAGTGGTGGAACCCCTGCTGAGCCTGGTTTGGCAAATGTTGCACACCACAGTCCGTCGGTCATCCGGTGTTTCCTTAAAGAACCTCCAGACTTCTGAAGATCTAGCCCTCGCCGCAGGAGCCCTCGCCACGGGAGCTTCACTAGTTGACACATTTTGCGCTGATGCACCAGCTCTGGCCCTGCCTCTCCGTCTGGCCCCACCACTGCCTCTTCCAACCTGTTCTGGTCGAGGACTCTCCTCCGTCTCAGAAGCACTGTGTTCACCCGGCCTCTCAACCCAGCTTGGGTCTGTCACCTCATCATCCTCCGATCCCTCAGTCTGCTCCCCCCTCGGACTTCCTGCCCTGACAACAACTTCCCCACTGTCTGACAACCGTGTCTCCTCATCGTCGGACACCTCTTTACACACTTCCACTACGTCAAGAAGGTCATCATCACCCACAGACTGTGACTGTTGGAAAACCTGGACATCGGAAAATTGCTCAGCAGCAACCGGACAAGTGGTTTGTGACTGTGGGAAGGGTCCAGAAAACAGTTCCTCAGAGTATGCCGGTTCAAATGCCAAATTTTCCTGGGAGGGGGCAGACTGGGGGGGAGGAGGCTGAGGTGCAGGAGCTGGAGGAGTGGCGATTTCGGTGACATGGGTGGACTGCGTGGAAGACTGACTGGTGGTGGACAAATTGCTCGAAGCATTGTCAGCAATCCACGACATCACCTGTTCGCACTGTTCTGGCCTCAACAGTGCTCTACCACGAGTCCCAGTAACTTCAGACATGAACCTAGGGAGTGTAGCTCTGCGGCGTTCCCCTGCTCCCTCATCAGCAGGTGGTGTCTCACCCCGCCCAGGACCACGGCCTCTGACCCCTGCAGTAGTTGGACGCCCACGTCCCCGCCCTCGTCCTCTACCCCTAGCCCTCGGGTTAAACATTTTTAAAATGAGAGTTATAACTTTATTTTTTTTTTTACTTTTTTTTGTTTTTTTTTGTGTTTTTTTTTTTTTTTGTGTTTTTTGTTTTTTTTTGAGTTTTTAAAACCAAACAATGCTATCCTATTGCTATGGCTATTTTCTAGCCAAGTATCAAAGCACACTACTATGCCAGATGAGATGACACTGAGTTAGTGCCTAATTGAAATCCAACCCCTACTAAATTTTCCCACTTCGGTCTTTGCTATGGATATGTGCGTCACTAAGCGCAGAACACATCGGTCGCAAGTCTCACTACAAATTGCTCAGAATTGGCTAGTACATGCACTGCAGAAAGTACAGCCACCAGCAGATCAACCAGAAATCAAATATATAGAACGCTACTGTATGCGTAAGTAAGCTCTTTGTATTCTCCTATGGCTATTTTCTAGCCAAGTATCAAAGCACACTACTATGCCAGATGAGATGACACTGAGTTAGTGCCTAATTGAAATCCAACCCCTACTAAATTTTCCCACTTCGGTCTTTGCTATGGATATGTGCGTCACTAAGCGCAGAACACAGCGGTCGCAAGTCTCACTACAAATTGCTCAGAATTGGCTAGTACATGCACTGCAGAAAGTACAGCCACCAGCAGATCAACCAGAAATCAAATATATAGAACGCTACTGTATGCGTAAGTAAGCTCTTTGTATTCTCCTATGGCTATTTTCTAGCCAAGTATCAAAGCACACTACTATGCCAGATGAGATGACACTGAGTTAGTGCCTAATTGAAATCCAACCCCTACTAAATTTTCCCACTTCGGTCTTTGCTATGGATATGTGCGTCACTAAGCGCAGAACACAGCGGTCGCAAGTCTCACTACAAATTGCTCAGAATTGGCTAGTACATGCACTGCAGAAAGTACAGCCACCAGCAGATCAACCAGAAATCAAATATATAGAACGCTACTGTATGCGTAAGTAAGCTCTTTGTATTCTCCTATGGCTATTTTCTAGCCAAGTATCAAAGCACACTACTATGCCAGATGAGATGACACTGAGTTAGTGCCTAATTGAAATCCAACCCCTACTAAATTTTCCCACTTCGGTCTTTGCTATGGATATGTGCGTCACTAAGCGCAGAACACAGCGGTCGCAAGTCTCACTACAAATTGCTCAGAATTGGCTAGTACATGCACTGCAGAAAGTACAGCCACCAGCAGATCAACCAGAAATCAAATATATAGAACGCTACTGTATGCGTAAGTAAGCTCTTTGTATTCTCCTATGGCTATTTTCTAGCCAAGTATCAAAGCACACTACTATGCCAGATGAGATGACACTGAGTTAGTGCCTAATTGAAATCCAACCCCTACTAAATTTTCCCACTTCGGTCTTTGCTATGGATATGTGTGCCACTAAGAGCTAAACACAACGGTAGCAAGTCCCCCTGCTAATTCCTCACAAAATGGTACTAGATGCAAATTAAAATAAAAAAAGTAGAACGTTATTGTAGCCCTAAGAAGGGCTGTTGGGTTCTTTGAGAATCACTCCTGCCTAACAGTAAGCTAATAGAACACCCTAACGCTTTCCCTGACCAGCAGCAGCTCTCTCCCTAGCGGCATCCAGACACAGAATGATCCGAGCAGCGCGGGCAGCGGCTAGTCTATCCCAGGGTCACCTGATCTGGCCAGCCAACCACTGCTATCGACGTGTAAGGGTACCACGTCATGCTGGGTGGAGTGCAGAGTCTCCTGGCTTGTGATTGGCTCTGTTTCTGGCCGCCAAAAAGCAAAACGGCGGGAGCTGCCATTTTCTCGAGCGGGCGAAGTGTTCGTCCGAGCAACGAGCAGTTTCGAGTACCCTAATGCTCGACCGAGCATCAAGCTCGGACGAGCATGTTCGCTCATCTCTAATTATAATCCATCTAGTTCTGTTTGGTGACAGAACTGACATTGTGCTAGTATCTGACACATAGAAAGAGAGATAAGACAGATCAGAGATGAGATGCATGATGCCTATTACACAGAGGCTGACAGATAGAGGCTGACAGACTTTTACACTTTCAGCTCTGCTACATATCTGTTCTCACAAATATGTGCCTGCATCGCCCTTCCCCCGGATAACTTTTCTGCCTGGAGTTTGTAGTCTGCAGATTCTCTCTCCTCAACATGTGCATGTTTGCTGACAGGATGTCAGTGAGTATCTGTAATTTCCCTAAACTGTAGGGGGGCGGGGCTACAGGCACAGAGCAGAGAGAGACAGAAATCTCAGCTCCACGCTGTCACACAGGAATTCAAGATGGAGGCCCCCGACCCTAAATCAGAAGTTACAGGGTCGTGTCTAGGGGCAACCGAAATTGTGCACAGCAGGACTGATAGAAACAGGTTGGACTTATATCCGTGAAATGCTGTATTTTTGTTAATAACAGTGAATTAGAAAATGTGTTATTTTGTTATCCTGATTACATTTAAGAAACTTGTCTTTGTGGGAATACCCCTTTAAAGAATTACTTTTGAGGTGTATTGAGTATTTAAACCCCACAGGTGTTGGTAAGAGTGGATGGTACAGAGTACACAGTGCTCTCCAAATATGCCATTTTACTGAAGAAATAATGACACTGGAGACAAACACCACACTATGTATTGCACAGGTCCTCTTCAGAACAGCAATATGAGTACAATCTACTGACTGGGTACACAGCAGAACTCAGAGCTGGGCAACCCACTTGGGAATGCCCCCAGTAACATAAGTTATCTCCGATAGATGATGTATAGAGAAACGTTGTATGATTGGAGGAATCAGTCATGTGGTGTTTTTTAAACAATAATGGTAAATGATAGCAGTAAATTCAAAGTTTTGATTAAAGAAAGATGCAGTTTGATGTTTTCTGTTCATATAATGTGGTGTATCTGTGAAATATGAATATAGAAAAGCATTTTAATAGAAGATTTGTAACTTTGTCGGAGAGCATAAAAATGTTAAGGAAATGACGTTAACCCACGGTTGGGCATGCAATGGCTGACATACGGCATACAAGCTTTTATGAAATACGATTTTAAACAAAGAAATTGTGAGCAAACTACAATATAATATATAAAGCTGAGTATATGTGTGTGTGTATGTCCGCTAAAGGAATCTTTACTGTTGTGTTTACAATCACCAAATTTTGCACAGCTGCTCTCTGTGACTCAGGGACTCATAGACTAGGTTTTAAGCTAAAATTTTCATCCCGCGCTTTCCTGCCATGGCAGTTAGAAGCTGAGTCTTGATTGTTCGTTACACAAATCCTATCACAAAATTTGGACTTATCCCAAACAATAATGAGCATGTGCCTCACATAAAACGGACACAATAATGTTGTACAACCATCCACTCTTTATGAATACAATACCAAACAAAGAAAAGATGAGCACCGATGGTATCTGATAAAATCACAATTTTATTAGGTATAGTTAAAAAAGTAACATATAACAGAACAGAGTGTTTACGCAGCAAGCATAGGGTGCTGAGCAACAGAGGGTTCAGTGGACTATACAATTTACGACGGACGAAACACGTGTCGGGGAGGTGCTGAGCAGCGTCCTCTGTGTGCACTTTATTGCCCTTGAATTTAAGGTACTTACCATCATGTTTTATGGCTGTCTGTGTACCATCATTACCTGTGATGTATTAATACTTTTTCACAATATGTTCAGTTTTAAGCACTTTGCGCATTATGTCTTTATAAATTGTATAGTCCACTGAACTCTCTTCTGCTGCTCAGCACCCTATGCTTGATTGTTCGTTGTTTTATTCAGTGATTAATATGAGCTGTTAGCTTTCATTGGTTACTATAGGCAATGAGTATAAGACTCATGTCTTATGTGTGTGTAAATGTCTGAGGTAAAATTGTTCCAGTTGCCCTTGGAAACCAATCAGAGATCATCTGTATTTCTAGAAACAGCTGTGGAAAAATGAAACTTGAGCTAGGTTCCATGGGCACCTAGAACAGTTTTGCTCTCAGACACTTCTGATAAATCTTCAGAAGCAAATACAGTCAGAAACAAAGACAGGGACAATTACAAAGAAGGGGACAGACAGAGAAAACCAGAGTCAGAGACAGACAGAGACAGTCAGAGATGGAGACATCCGCAGACAGAGACAGTTGGAGACAGAGACGCTCAGAGACAGTCAGAGAGACTCAGAGACAGAAACAGTCAGAGACAGGCAGTCGAAGACAATCAGAGACAGACATTTTATTTTTATCTCTAATGTATAGAGCCATGAATTTATAAACATTTATTAAAGCTTTTGTGCCAGTTTTCTGTCTGACTTTGCACTGATAAGAAAGTGCAAACTGCTTCCACATTTATTAAAAAAGGGCCTTTGTCCTATTTGTGTCGCGGCTCCATTGTGTCCGACAAGTCAGAAAAAGGGGTGTGTTATTTCTTAGTCAGAGTTTGTGCTACATTTATTAATGACATGCGCCGCAATTCTGTCTGCGCCACAATTCTGCAGCAGGAACAAACTTGCCAAAAAAAATGGTGCACCTTTCCACAGCGATGCAGGTGGCGCCAGATTAATGAAGACCATGCCCTAGTTTTGATGAATCTTGTGCACTCTGCATGATCCACAGGCAAACTGAACATAGTGCAGTTTGCACTAGTCAAATATCTGAGCTCATGCAACTGGAGGCAAACATTTCATAAATTCTATTCCCAAATGTAATGGCTGGACATGGCAGGGCTCAGAAGAAAAGGACTTCTATTTGGAGCACATATTTGTTGTATAATTTTTAGGGAGCATGTTTCATTTGCAAAGACATTGAGGTATAGAATAACCCATAAGAAGTGACCTTCTTTTGTTGACGACACCCCTGAAAGAGGCTTATTTGTCTAGAGGTGTAGTAAGCATAACTCCATATGACTCTAATGGGCCCCGATGCAAACTTTGTATCAAGGTGCTGTATGTCTAGACTCAGGGATAGTATTCAAAATGTATGGGATCCACACAACAGCCTCCCTACTTGAGGTGCAAGGAAACCATCGAGTAGCTCATTGTGAGAAAAAATTACCTACCCTAATCAACAATTTCAATATTAAAAATTCACTATATATCAGTATTACTATTTAAATTCACCTTTTTGTATCCAAAAATATTTAAATATCATATTAACTCATATACAGCCCCTTTATGCAAACCATAAATACAAAATTGTTATTAATAGTTAACTGCATAGATCCAGAAGATAAGATCATACTATGAATACAGCCTCATAACCAAGTTCTATAAATAAATATGGCAACAGAACCAAGTCCAATACTTACAGTGAAAAGCCCAAAACATTAACCAAGTTCAGTACATAAAAACAGCACCAGAACTGAGATCAGAAGAAATAATAAAGTAACAGAACCCAGTTCAGTAAGTAAATGCAGCAACGCAACCCAGTTGATTACATAAAAATAAAACAAAGCTCAGTGTACAAAATATTGAGTATTGAGTGCCAACACTTGCTGTAAATCGAATAACTTTTACTTATAGTTCAGTGTCATTAGCTACTAATGCGAAGGCGCATATGACTCCTAGTGGTTTATTGTGCTCTAAGTGCAGAAACATGCGTAAGGCTGACCTATGGTAGCATTACGAGCGATCACATGACTCTTCCTTACTTCATGTTGATAGGTTGACAGTGACAAGCCCTCTTGTACAAGAGAGGTCATAAAGAGCTTCTCTGGCGTTCAGCATTTATTATATCACTAGCCAATGGCGGATATTCATATAGGCCCAAACCCGAGCCCTAAGTAAAGATCCACCACTGGTCAGAGCAGCAGTCTTTATCTTAAAATAAAAAACCTCTATACTTACCTTCAGCTTTTTCTCCCCGGTGCTCTGGCTTCTCATCTTCCTGTATAAGTTTTTATACTGCATTGTCTAAAGGACTGATGGGTCCCCAATTAAACCCCAAAGACCCAAGCATTCCTAAATGAACAGTTCCCTGGAAAGTGGATTGGCCATCGTGGGCCAGTTGAATGACCACAAGGTCTCCCGATCTGACCCCCTTAGACTTTTATTTTTGGGGTCATCTGAAGGCAATTGTCTATGCTTGAAGATACGAGATGTGCTGCATCTGAAACAAGGGATACTGAAGTTTCTTCAGCGGTATTGCTTTCAGTGAGTCAAGAGTGGGAGAAGAGGGTTGCATTGACAATCCAACACAATGGGCATCACTTTCAACACATTGTATTGGTGGTCATAAACTTGTAAATAACTCAAAGAATAAAGTTACGTTAAAACCATTGTTTTTATTGTGAAATTCTCATTAAGTTTTATGTGTTAGATGACCCTTTATCCATACGGAAAAAAAAGTTGGATGTAAAATGGCCAACTTCAAAATGCCCACCATGGTTAACACCCTTGGAAAGTTTTCCCCCTCCCATATACTAATTTGCTATAAACATGAAGTTGATATCATCAACCATTCTCATTTTACTTAGGTGTATCCATATAAATGACCCACTCTGTATATATATAAAAATGGCAGCACTCAGTAAAGCAGAAGCCTTTCTCAAGCAATCAAGCAATTGGTAAGTGAACAGGAAGTGCTTATATAGGAAATCCATCAACAATGAACATTATTCAGTGCATCAATTCTTCATTATATTTAAGTGGAAAAGGTCCTGGCATAACCACCCTGTATTGTAATGTCCGTTGGGCGATTCATGAGGTTGTTGTGCATGTGCGCACTGGTAGACTACCGATGTGCTGTTACTGCCAATCAACATGCTCAGTAGCGTCTTTGAGACTCCAAAATTGAGTTCTATGTCTACAACAGGATCTTTCTGGACTAAGCTTGTTTACATGTGTATATTGTTATGTACTCTGCACTTTTTTATTCACCATAATGGTGTAGGATTCTTTATATATTTATTATAATGATGAATTGTATAATGATATAATTGAATATGTTGATTGTTGTTTTATATATATATATATATATATATATATAACATATATATATATATATATATATATATATATATATATATTATACATCTGTATACAAATATGTCTATATTCTTTAAGGGGAGGGGGCAATGCAGAAATCTGCTATGGGGCTCAGCCTCTCCTAATTACGCCCCTGAGTATACCCTCATGGAATTATATGTAGAACAGTAACATACTTCAGTATTATCTAATATGTAACACAACACAGCACCAACTATTAATATGTAGCACTTGTCAGTTCTGCAATAAACTTTGCTTTAAAAGTTTAGTTATGCTTTAAAGTCTATGGAGGAGATTTATCAGAAGTGTCTGAGAGCAGATCTGTTTTGTTCATGGCAACCAATTAGAGCTCAGCTTTGATTTTATAAACAACTGTTGGAAAATGTAAGCTGAGATTTGGTTATTTGGCATGGGCAACTGGAACATTTTTGCTTTCAGATTCTTCTGATAAATCTTCCCCATTATATTTATAGCCAAAAAGAAACTTTAATATAAAAGAAGAAATGACGGACTAAGATCAAGTAGTGAAACATTTTCCTGATTTCTTTTTCAAGAAAATTGCTTTCATCTGTATATGAATAAAAAGTCACAGCATATAGTGAGTATTTTACAAACCAATAATACAGACCTCAAAGCACAATAGGAAGCCCAAGAACCAACAATAAGAACAAAATCTATTTGTAGCAAAATACTTTGTAATAGTAAAATCTTAAAAATCCAGTCACCATTTCCTTGGAAATGTACAATTTTGAAAGGGGCCAGAATCATATTTACATAACATTAAATACATGCTCCAGAACGTTCCAGTATTAGGCTACATTCACACGAATGTATGGAGGACGTATATACAAGCGACATATACACGGCATATATACGTCACCCATACACTTCTATGGCCTCATAGCGCCATACAGGAGTGGTACGTGCAGCACCGTGCCACCCCGTAGCCTGTAGAAAGATAGGACATGTCCTACCTTTCCACTGAGTACGGCGCCCTGCGCTGTGTATTCCTATGGAGAGGGGCGGGGGTGAGCAGCGCTCATCCCCTGCTCCTCTCCCCGACGCCGATGTATGCCCACTGTACTACAGTACGGCGGGCATACATTGTGTGAATGTAGCCTAAAATAGTATATTTAGTATGCAGGCCAATGTATTATGGCAAATAAATACATAAAGGTCCAAACTTAGATCCATTTACTGGCACTTGACAAGTAAGTGGCCTTTCACTAACATTATATACTATTTTGCCTTTAAACTGCACTAGTTTTCCAGCACAGTTTATATCAAATATGGCTGGCTAATGCATGTCCTACAAACTGCAGACTGGCATGCAACGTATGATGCATAGGTCCCATTGGGTGTCTAATGAAGTTGGAACAATTTTGAAGTTTTAACCACTAAGTGACCAGTCTATTTAGGGCGTTAATGACCTTGCCATTACCCTGTTTCCCTGAAAATAAGTCAGTGTCTTATATTAATTTTTGCACCTATAGAGGCGTTAGGTCTTATTTTCAGGGGAGGTCTTATTTTTCCATGAAGAATAATTTACATTTATCATTGAACAAAAAATCTACTTCTCTAACATCCTTATGACTCTCCAAACTCTGAATTTCCTGCTGTATTTCTTGTGACTTCATTTTTATTAGAATCATTGGCCCCAGTCTCTCATGTTTAGTAAAAGCACTTTCCATAAATGACCCTTCTTATCCCGGTAGCTGCTGGGATCACATTTGCAGCACAACAGCCGGTGATTTACTTCCATGACTTCTTCCCCATGTCACTACCTTCTGCAGCATCTAAATGATTTCTTAATACTAATGTATGGCGCGGGGGGCGCTGCTGCAATGACGGCCGCTAGGTCTTATTTTCAGGGGAGGCCTTATATTTCTTAGCCTGAACAAAATTGTACTAGGTCTTATTTTCGGGGGATGTCTTATTTTAGGGGAAACAGGGTATTAGGCCTCATTTTCTGCAGAAGATTTAGTAGATTCCCAAGTGCACCAATGTGGGGTATAAGAACTGTATTGGTTACATTTTATTAACTCTTTCTGGAGAGAAATTAAACACTTCAACACTGTTGTTGGCTTTTTTCATAATAAATGTTGCAGTGTTTACTGTGTAGAATAAATGACATGATGTTTATTAAAATCACTTTTTAAAATTTGTTTCCATGTGATAGTATTCTTCCCACAGATGGACCTACTATATGTGAGGGCTTGATTTTTGTAGAATAAGGCGTTGTTTTTATTGTTAAATTATTTTCTACATATGGCTTTTTTGATTGCTTTGTATTTTGCTTTGCAGGAAATGGATGCAAAAGAAATGGCATATCTTTCTCCTTCATTTAGGTCGACACATAATGCAACAGTTGATTTGGTTAGATTGTTACAGACATTGATACCCATTATGTGTAGGTTTTTTTTTTAATTTTATTTTTTAACTACATTTTTAGTCTTTCACATGTGATTATTTGATTACTTGTATACTACACTGCAATACATCTATATATCAGTGTATTATATTTATTTATGAAACATTTTCCAGCACAGACGCATTCTTGAAATAAAGAGTTATATTGAATATGCTAATGTGCCGGAGGCTATGGGGGCTGACTAATTATTCACGTTGCCTTTATTTTAATCGACATTCCTTTATTTTAATCCACAGTAGAATGCAGTGGCACTCACCAATATTTGTACAGACTTTCTTTGTTAAATGATGTAGAACATAGATAAAAGCAGAGCATGGCGAGGGGCAGTTTTAGCACGTCCAAGCGCTTTCTCAAGCCATTGACCCGACATCCACAATATATGCACAATATATGCACAATCAGTGGCAGGTATAAAACACAGAAACAAAGCAGGATGTATGCGAAACAAATGAAAACTTTATTGAATCAAAAACGATACATAAAAGCAATTAAAAAGCACTGCATGTGCTAGAGTCCAGCAGCCATCTCTGAGCTCAATGCAACAAAATACATATTCTAGGAAATGAAGCCTATTGTGGCTAGATCCACCAATACCCATTATATGCTATCATATTCAAAGTGCAAAATATACAATACAATGTAAACAGGGTGGTTTAGCCGTAAGGATAACAGTAGATATAATTACCTAAAGTGCATAGTGCAGTCAGGGAGGGAGCTGGAGGAAAGATTCCCCACGCGTATCACCTGTCTATGCAGGCTTCCTCAGGGGTAATTGTGGGTAATGCATGGATCAGGTATATATAGGGGAGACCCACCTCCAAAAACCGGGCCACCATATGCGCGTCTCCCAAATCAGCTGGCGGCGTGTGTTTCAGCTACCGGAAGTTGCGGGGTGCGCATGCGCCGCAACAGAATCTCATTCATGAAAGAGACGCATAAGGACTATTGCAGAGTGAATGGCTCGTGCGCCAAAATATGGATCGCGTGCGCCAAAATATGGATCGCGTGCGCCAGAATATAGATGGCACGTGCGCCAGAATGTGAACTCGATAGTAAATGCATGTTATAGACTTAGAATGTAAGAAGATAAAACATGCCTACTAGTTTGGATAGTCGCCTGATATATCCATGTCTTATACACATTTGGAGACAAGGTATATTGAAGAGTAAACCCTAGGTCGTCGATCGCGGCACAAAGGATAAAAGGTGCCGTCTTATAGGCAGACAATGTATTGCGGCGCAACAATATATTATAGAAAAGCCAAGGTATGGACGCAGATATAAATAAGATTATAGGCCACGGCGAAATAACGACTAGTATAAAGAGGCGTCTGAGAGCAACCATGCCTAGTGAACAGCTGATGAAAAGATGTGTATACAAGAAAAACATAGCCACTGTGTCGTCAAAAAAAAAAAAAAAATATATATACACTCACCGGCCACTTTATTAGGTACACCATGCTAGTAACGGGTTGGACCCCCTTTTGCCTTCAGAACTGCCTCAATTTTTCGTGGCATAGATTCAACAAGGTGCTGGAAGCATTCCTCAGAGATTTTGGTCCATATTGACATGATGGCATCACACAGTTGCCGCAGATTTGTCGGCTGCACATCCATCATGCGAATCTCCCGTTCCACCACATCCCAAAGATGCTCTATTGGATTGAGATCTGGTGACCGTGGAGGCCATTTGAGTACAGTGAACTCATTGTCATGTTCAAGAAACCAGTCTGAGCTGATTCCAACTTTATGACATGGCGCATTATCCTGCTGAAAGTAGCCATCAGATGTTGGGTACATTGTGGTCATAAAGGGATGGACATGGTCAGCAACAATACTCAGGTAGGCTGTGGCGTTGCAACGATGCTCAATTGGTACCAAGGGAACCAAAGAGTGCCAAGAAAATATTCCCCACACCATGACACCACCACCACCAGCCTGAACCGTTGATACAAGGCAGGATGGATCCATGCTTTCATGTTGTTGACGCCAAATTCTGACCCTACCATCCGAATGTTGCAGCAGAAATTGAGACTCATCAGACCAGGCAACGTTTTTCCAATCTTCTACTGTCCAATTTCGATGAGCTTGTGCAAATTATAGCCTCAGTTTCCTGTTCTTAGCTGAAAGGAGTGGCACCCGGTGTGGTCTTCTGCTGCTGTAGCCCATCTGCCTCAAAGTTTGACGTACTGTGCGTTCAGAGATGCTCTTCTGCCTACCTTTGTTGTAACGGGTGGCGATTTGAGTCACTGTTGCCTTTGTATCAGCTCGAACCAGTCCGCCCATTCTCCTCTGACCTCTGGCATCAACAAGGCATTTCCGCCCACAGAACTGCCGCTCACTGGATGTTTTTTCTTTTTCGGACCATTCTCTGTAAACCCTAGAGATGGTTGTGTGTGAAAATCCCAGTAGATCAGCAGTTTCTGAAATACTCAGACCAGCCCTTCTGGCACCAACAACCATGCCACGTTCAAAGGCACTCAAATCACCTTTCTTCCACATACTGATGCTCGGTTTGAACTGCAGGAGATTGTCTTGATCATGTCTACATGCCTAAATGCGCACATGCCTAAAAGCGCACATACTCTCTAACTTCCAGACTCAGCGTTCTAAGGGGAGGAGGGAGATAGGGGAAGGGAGGATTCCTTTACATTTTCCCTATAGTCTGAGCATTCAATCAGGACACACAATCACACCACTAGTTTCCTCATTATTTTGCCATTTTCAAACTGTTGACTCTAAAAACATTCACACAGTAGCCCCCCCGACATGTTTCGCCACGTGGAGTGGCGTCCTCAGGGGTACCGGCACCCTCCATCATTAATCTTGATTATTCTTTGTGCCGCAAATTGATGATACAGGGGTTATACACTGCCTTTATATATATATATATATATTTTTTTTTTTTTTTTTTTGACGACACAGTGGCTATGTTTTTCTTGTATATACATCTTTTCACCAGCTGTTCACTAGGCATGGTTGCTCTCAGATGCCTCTTTAGACTAGTCATTATTTCGCCGTGGTATACAACTGATACCTATAATCTTATTTATATCTGCGTCCATACCTTGGCTTTTCTATAATATATCGTTGCGCCACAATACATTGTCTGCCTATAAGACGGCACCTTTTATCCTTTGGGCCGCGATCGACGACCTAGGGTTTACTCTTCAATATACCTTGTCTCCAAATGTGTATAAGACATGGATATACCAGGCGACTATCCAAACTAGTAGGCATGTTTTATCTTCTTACATTCTAAGTTTAGTCTATAACATGCATTTACTATCGAGTTCACATTCTGGCGCACGTGCCATCTATATTCTGGCGCACGCGATCCATATTTTGGCGCACGAGCCATTCACTCTGCAATAGTCCTTATGCGTCTCTTTCATGAACGAGATTCTGTTGCGGCGCATGCGCACCCCGCAACTTCCGGTAGCTGAAACACACGCCGCCAGCTGATTTGGGAGACGCGCATATGGTGGCCCGGTTTTTGGAGGTGGGTCTCCCCTATATATACCTGATCCATGCATTACCCACACTTACCCCTGAAGAAGCCTGCATAGACAGGCGATATGCGTGGGGAATCTTTCCTCCAGCTCCCTCCCTGACTGCACTATGCACTTTAGGTAATTATATCTACTGTTATCCTTACGGCTAAACCACCCTGTTTACATTGTATTATATATTTTGCACTTTGAATATGATAGCATATAATGGGTATTGGTGGCTCTAGCCACAATAGGCTTCATTTCCTAGAATATGTATTTTGTTGCATTGAACTCAGAGATGGCTGCTGGACTCTAGCACATGCAGTGCTTTTTAATTGCTTTTATGTATCGTTTTTGATTCAATAAAGTTTTCATTTGTTTCGCATACATCCTGCTTTGTTTCTGTGTTTTATAACTAAAATTTGGGATGTCTATATGCCAAGGCCCCTTTGGCCTAGCCATACTTTTCAGACCCTTCCCTCTCCTTTCTAAATGCAATCAGTGGCAGGTGTCATCAAGTTAACATACTTAGTTACATCAACAGCAACTCAATTTCGTTGAACATAACTGAATATTTAAAATTAAAAACACTAGTAAATAGTTTGAAACAAGCTTATGCAAAACAATCGTATCTCTAGGTAATCTGTTTGGACGAACATACATAGTTCACAAGTTCTGAAATACAACCATTTCAAGTTCAAAAGTGATATCCAAGACGAAAACATACTTGAGGAAAGTTCTTGGCAGCACAATTGCAAAAAAAAAAAAGGCAGGTGCAACCTACTAGGGCCAGGTAAACAGGTCCTCCAAAATATGTACAAGGAAAAAAGCAGCACTCCTATGCTGGTAGATGTAGAGTAAAAAGGTGGTGTCTTTATTCCATAGTGATAAGTGGTAAAGTTTCGGCTCGATATGAGCCTTTCTCAAGTGAAACGAAAACATAAAATGCATAAACCACGAAAGTAGATAATGTTTTAGGATATGCCAATTCTTTTGAATGGTCAAGCGAATAGCTCTCTCACATGGACTGGACTCAAAGGAAAAGGCAAATCATGGATTTGGCTCTGTCACCTTCTGTTAGCACGACTGTGCTACCTCATATCTGTGCTCAGGACAACGTTTTTTCCTTCCTACCAGCGGCTACATGTGTTTGATAAAGGCTGAATTATAGCCGAAAACGTTTACACTTGGCGCAAATAAAAAAAGCCTTCACTTTGTTGCATCAAAACTACTTGTGTGCCAGGATTTATTGTACACTATACTCTGGAGTTGGATTCCAATCCTGTGCACCTTGGACACCAAAGGGAGTGTGATTGGAATATATTCTTTGCACTAAAAAGAATGTCCAAAGTCTTCAGTAAATGTGCCCCAAAGCGGCATGAGATTACTATAGATGGATATTCATTGTGGTCTAGTTAAAAAAAAACTTTCAAAAATGAAAAAATTTAATTTGTGAAGAAAAGTATCATTTATGATAAAGAATCCATAAGACTTTTTTCCTGGGGTCCTCTGGTATTACACCTCTGAATTACGGTCTACTTAAGTATGTTCTATGCAAAGAAATTTATTGGAGAACTGTAGTCTAGTACTTTGTTGTCAATGCCAAGATAATAATTAATTCCTAGGTAAACAAGACATTGAACTTCCTTTTTAGGAGACCTGCAATATTGATAAAGGTTGTGCAATAAAGGTCAGAATTTTACTAGAAAATCTGATACACTAACTTAGATAAAACATGATATTTATGGAATCTCTAAATAATGCCAAAATCATACTTTCTGGATAATTTGATAAGTAAAACAATACAATTGTATTTATAACCATTTAGAAGAATTGTAAAGCATAAAACATAAATATATTGAATATCAAATTCATTAGTGGTGTTGGAAATACTTGTCTCAAATATTGTCCAGTGCTCTAGAAATGATTCACATCAAGGGTACGACAACACGTTCAGTTTTTCATATGTAGTTTTTGATGCCCAAATCAGAAACTGAGTAAAAGTAGGAGGAGAAGTAGCTCCTTTCAATTATTTGTCTCAACCCTATAATAAAACATCCCTGCCTATTAAAACCTGTGAAAAGTAAAACGTGAGGAAGGAAGCAAAATCTTACTAGAGTACAATGGCAGAGAGATGGAAGTAAAATTCAAAATACAGTGCATACTAGTTTTATCAGACAATAAGTAAATGAGCCACTTAATTGTCAGTACAAAAGCAGAAGAAATTTGAAGCAATCCTACCAGAATATCATTTGAATCAAATTACATAAAACTATGAAAATATGTTACTTCTACTATAAGTTATGAATGCTTGAAGCTAGTGGTCCTATAGGGAGGGATGAGCATGACTCTAGGTCAGTGGTGGCGAACCTCCTCCTGCAGTCCTTGGTAGTCCAGGATGTGCTGTGTTCATTTCTATTTTAAAGCAACACTTCCTGGGCTTCCTGGGACTGCTCCATGAGGAGCAAGGAAATGTGGGCAGGGCTGGATTATCATTGGAGCTCCTGCCCTTCAATTATTTCTGTTCAAGGCAAGCTACAATGGTATTCCGGATTTCCCCTCCACATATTGGTGTCCTCAAGACGCCAACCTTATTGAAAGTTGTGTCTGTAAGGAGCAATACGTTGCTGATTAAATTGGCACTTTATGATATATAAGAAGGTTTTTGGCCATAATTTGGGCACTCGGCCTCTAAAACGTTCACCATCAAGGCTCTAGGTTGTAGTAAGTTCCTAAGAATATGATGAGAATGAGTCATGGTTCTCCCTTCAGGCCCTGCACCATGCATTTGTTTTTGTTTTATTTTCCCGTATAAGGGCTTTTATTTCACCACCCATTTGGGCCCAAAGAACCCCAGTACCAGATATGGATAGATGAATACAGTTTTCACTACTTTTGACCAAGTGCAACAATTTTCTAAAATTATTGTATGTTTAATAATTCAAGTTAGGAAAAGTTTATATTAACCACAATACTCAAAACTTGAGTTTATACTCTCACAAATATTTAAATAAAAGTCATGCAATATTTGCTCATCTGCAAATGTTTAAAAAATACATACAAATCTAAATATTTTGAAAACCGACATTATACCATGGAGAAATACAACTTATAAATTAGTAGTTCTCAAATACAGTGTAAAGTATGGTGCGTTCACACATACCACTTATGTCCTATTATTTACAGGAGCTTTTTTATTTAAGAAATATCAACATTTCAGGATATGTAAAAAACTGTTGATAGCAAACTGCACTGGGCATTAAATATATCATTTTACAATTCTCTACACATACTGTAAACCCAGCTGCACACGACTGTGACCTGTCTGTGGAAACTCGAACATACACTGCTGTTCTGTCAGCAGGCAGGGACTCCATGCATCATATTTCACAATGATTCAAGGAGCCCTATACTTGGAACTATGCTTCAACCATGGAATCTAACCAGCACAACGTCTGGTTTCCAAGGGCATGGTCTTTAGTAGTTGAATCTTCTTGAACCCTACTCAAGAACTATTTATTGCTACTTTAACCTACCATATTGAAGCTATTGTGTATTTGGTGAAACTGCTTTGATGTTTCAATCCAGATGATAATTAAAATTTGAGTTGAGTTATTAGGAGGCAAAGAAGTGCATTTAGTTGAACAATAAAAACACGTACTCAATATGCAGAAAAAGACTTCTAGAACTACACTTAAGTACAAATACATTCCTATAGGCTCCATGCACACGACCGTTGGGCGGACATATGTACAATATGCCCCCACCACAGACGGCAATAGCCGCACTGAGCAATACGGTGCCGCAGGTGTCCGTACATGGGGAAACCCCTCCTCCACTACATGGTGCCGGACGTGTACATGCTCAGCTATGGCTGGGCGGTCATAGGTTCATGTGCATGTAGACTTACATCTGGATTCTAGCGATGGTGAAACCCAAAGAGGCTTGGAGCATGAAAGTCAGAGAGCCATGTCTGCTCCCCAGGGTTATATCCCTTTCAATGGATACCGGATACCATTAGACCCTACGGAAATCTAGAATCGTCTTGTATTCAAATTTCAATTCCCCTTGAAACACAGAATTCTCTCCAGAATTTACAGGCAAACTGCACTCCAGGTTCCTAAATTATTCAGTCTTTGTTCACTGCATCCGTTACTTGTCAAAATAACATTGGTAGAGTTTGCTGAATCTGCAAAGGGTAAAACCAGGTCCTTCCTCTTACTGGTGTAACAGACGCAATGGGAGAAGCCAGGCCCTTCCTCTAACTGCTGTAAAAGACACAATAGGAAAACCCAGGCCATTCCTTTCACTGCCGTAAAAGACATAATAGGGCCTATTTACTAAAGATCCGCGGATCGCATTTTCGGATCGACTTCCTGACATTTTTGGGAATTGCATGGCTGGGGCAGGTATTTAAAAGGGGATTGTGTCGCACGCGATTGGATTTTTGCCGCCTTTCATGCAACAGAAATGGGGGGCGGGCCGTAGGAGGTTCCGACAGATTCGGACTGAGCGCAGGATTTAACTTGATTTAATTGTGTCGCAAGACATGCACTTACATACACCAGGAAGAAGAAGGTGAACTCCAGCGGGGAAGCGACAGATGCAAGATATCGGGTGCACGATCTTAGTGAATCGCGCCAGAGTGCTTTATTCCTGCCTCAGGCCCAGCCGCAATTCCATTAACCAAGTCCACATTTTAAGAGATGTAACGTCCCTGCCCATGCTTATTTGTCCATGTAGCAGTTGTGATGTGCACCTTGCAACTAATGGAATTGCATTGTGCACACCTTATTTTTTCAACAAGCTGTTGCTGCAGGGCAAGAATGGCCTGGCCAAAAAATTTGTGATGGCTTGGAATGGTGTATTGTGGGATAATTACTGCCATAAGATTTTTAATGCTGTCTGGAATGGTAGCTCCATTCAATTGTAGCTCAAAGGCCATCAATTTTAAGCTGCTTTTCTCTATTGTGTTGGGGATGGAAAGCTGAATGCTTGCCTGTGATGGTATGGACAGGCTTGGTGATGGTTGTGATGGTGGTGTCACTCATTACTACCTATACCGTCTTCAAGTGCTGTGACAGTATTTTATTTGGTTTCAATTCATTTTTAATTATTTTTTTTTCTTTTCTAATTTTTTATTACCATATATACTCGAGTATAAGCCAACTCCAGTACAAGCTGAGGCACCTAATGTTAGCACCAAAAACTGGGGAACCTATTGACTTGAGTATTGCCGAGGGTGGGAAATGCATTGGTCACAGCCTCCAGCTTGCCCTCTGTAGTATACAGCCAGCCCCCAGTAGTACATAGCCATCCTTCTGTAGTATATAGCCAGCCATTCCCCTGTAGTATATAGCTAACCAGCCCCTGTGTAGTATATGGGCATCCCCGTGTAGTATAATGCCAGCCAGCCACCTTTAGTATATAGCTTGCCCCCCTTAGTATATAGCCAGCCCTGTGTGGCATATAGCTAGCCAACCCCCAGTTTGTGTAGCACAAAATAAAATAAAAAAATCACTCACCTTTACGCCGCCGCAAGCAGGTCATCTTCTTGCTTCTGCTTCAGGTCAGCGAAGGATGCAGGTCCATGTACGCGGCCCAGCCAGCACACACTATGATGTCAGTTTTTCTTGACTCAAGTATAAGCTGAGTTTCATTTTTTCAGCACATTTTTTGTGCTGAAAAACTCAGCTTATACTTATATGTATGGTAACCCAATTTTTCAACCCTATACCTCTTGTTCCCCAACTTTGCAGCCATTGATTTCAATGGGGCTCGTTTCAAATGCAAGTACTGGTCCTGAACCAAATTTGTTCATTATATTCGGGAAAACGATGAACCCAAATTTCAACTAACCCTTAACCTAACCCACTCATTACTAGTTATTCCAATGATCACATCATCAGGAGACATATTTTTGCTCAGTCAGCTTGTCTGTGGGAAAGTTGCATATCACTATCCAGATACCATAGGTTTTTGTTATTAGTAATTGCCATGACATGATATTTAGCACCCTCAAGGAAGCGAGGTGTGTTTCTAGAACACCTATTTGATGGCTAACAGCTCACGATTACACAAATTGTAGTTGCATTCAGAGGGGGAGAGATGCCTTGAGAAGAAGGCCACAGGCTGCTAAAGACTAAGGGATTCTGGATCTGGAGACAAAACTACCCCCACCCATACCTCAAAAGTATGAATGTCAACTTTAAAAGGACTGTTCAGATCTAGATGAATCAGGACAACCGCAATAAATAAAACATTTTTAAACTATACAAATGTTGCTTCTGGTATCATCAGCACCATTTTTTGTAAGATCAGTAAACAGCTTGGCTATAACAGAAAAATGTTAATACCTGTGCTAGTACTTTAAGAAACCCAATAAAACTTGAAGGGTTTTAAGACTGGTAGGGAGTTTCCAGTGCTCAATGGTCATGACTTTGTGTGGATCCCTACAAAAAGATTCAGGGGTGATGATGTAAAGTGATGGAAAGTGATTTTCTTTTGTCCTCCAAACAAACACTTAGACAAGTTAGCAAATAATAGATTTTGACATTTTCTTAAAAGTATATTCCTAACATATCCTGTGGAAAATATAAAGATATCTTACGGGTAAATCCCAATGTACTGACCCAAGAGATGCCAAAAAATATAATTAACAAAGTTTTGAAAAACTGCAGGAGCATTGCATAACCAAAAGGGCATCATAGTATCATAGTTAACGAGGTTAGAAAAAGACATCTGTCCATCAAATCCAACCTATACATTTTATTGTGGTTGATCCAGAAAAAGGCAAAAACCCTGCAAGGATGATGCCAATTGGCCCAAAGCAGGGACGCATTTCTTCCTGACCCCTAATATGGCGGACAAAATAACTCCCTGGATCAACACAAACTATTAACTATTACAATGTGATATTATTGCTCTCTGAAAAAAAATCCAGGGCCCTCTTGAACATGCTCAAATTATCAGCCATTATAACATCTTGTAGCAGAGAGTTCCATAGTCTCACTGCTCTTACAGTAAAGAACCTTTGTCTATGTCAATGGTAAAATTGCCTCTCCTCTAGCCGTAGAGGATGCCCCCTTGTCCTGACTAGGTATAAAAAGATCTTTGGATTGATCCTTGTACTGCCCATTCAGGTAGTTGTACATTGTAATGAGGTCTCCCCTCTGTCACCTTTTTTTTCTAAACTAAATAATCCCAAATTTTGTAATCCATCATTGTATTTTAGTCCCTGCTTTCCCCTAATAATCTTGGTTGCTCTGCATCTGTTCTATTTCTACTATTTCCTTTTTATACACTGTAGCCCAAAACTGTATACAATATTCCATGTGGTCTGACAAGTGATTTGTATAAGGTTAAACTTTGTCCTTATTGTGATAATCTATTCCTTTCTTGATACATATCATAATGTTATTTGCTTTAGCAGCAGATGCCTTGCTCTAATCACTAAAACTGAGTTTATTATCCACCAATATCCCCAAGTCTTTTTCTCCATCAGTTTTACGAACAAATTTATTGTTTTACACATAATTATAATTTTAATTTCCTTGACCCAAGTGCATAACCTTACATTTATCTACATTAAACCTCATCTGCCATTTGTCAGCCCATGCCTCCAGTTTCCACAAAACTCTCTGTAATTTTATACTATCCTCTTCTGAATTACTTTAAAGAGCTCAGTATCATCTCCAAATTTAGAAACTCTACTATGTAATTTTTTTATTAATGTACTTTGAGGTCATTGAGGTCATTTTAAAAAAGTGGTCCCAATACTGTGGAATAATGGGTATTAAATGCAGTAAAGAATGAAGTTATACCTATCAGGTGCGTGTTCAGCTCACCCCAATACTTATAGTTTGTTGCCTTCTGGTATCAGCCTCGGTGTACGTAATGAAGGAGACAACCATAAAGTCCCAAACAAAGAAAAATGGGTAGCACTCAGCACTCATAAGAAGCCACCAGGATACATGTAAAAGCATTTCTTTTTCTTTATTGACATCTCAGGAACATTACAAAACCTAATGTGCAATTGATCAATGCGTTTTGACTCTATGCGTCTTAGTCATGATTTATTAAATGCAGTCTTCCACTCTTCCCCTTCTGCCCTGCAGAAATCATTTTTAGTGAAACAACAGACACCCACTATCTGTGGTTGTGGATACTGATTTTTTTTGTAATGTTGAGTTCACAGTAATCTATACAGGCTCTGAGCTCACCATCCTTCTTTTCAACAAAGAGAGTTAAAGAGGCAGATAACTCCCCTTTGAAGGGCTTTCCGGATGTATTCTCGTTCTAGGGGAGAAAAATTAAATATTATCCCGTTAAGATACTTAGACCACCAGGAGGAGGTCAATTCCACAGTTGTACGTCTTATATGAGAGTAATGACTCAGCAGATCCTTTATAATAAACATCAGCAAAGTCAAAAATAATTCCCTTGTACCCCAGTCAAAGACAGGTTTATGTACAGCTAACCACGGAACAGCCAATATGACATCAAAGGACAAATTATATAAATGACATATATAACTACCTCTTATACTTACAGAAGTAAAATAAAAAGTGAACTATTAGCGTGGGTTGAACCAGAGAGTGACCAAGGAGCTGGGTGCCTGACGGCGTGATGTGAGGCTGCATACCACTGCCACCTCCTCTGTACCTGCTCCTCCCTCCAGGCCAAGAATGCCTCGTTTGTGATTTAAAATGGATTAGATTAGATTAGAATGCCGGCTTTCTAATACTTTCTTCGGTTTGTGGGTAGTCCGGTGGCAGAAAACCGCCCCACAGTGCTTGATGGTATGGTGGAAGGGCAGACCATGCAGCTCTATTCAGTCTAGGTGAGTGGTAGAAGCTATAGTCTTATTTGGGAGCACTGGCTGTAGGTGGATGAAAGGAGAGAGTTCTGCAAACCACTGTCCATCTGATGATTTGCACATGCAGTAATCCCCCGAAGCTTCTCAGTGACAGCAGCTGTAATCTGGACAGTTTGAGGGAGATGTTGTCATTAAAGATCTTGTCAGTGTCTAAACATACAGTCTGGAATTGGGGGTCGGAAAGGAGGTTGACTTATCCACTACTGTGAATATCTTTCTGCAATTTAGGAACTCTAGGAATCCAAAAGTATATAGAGAAGTGGAAGTTTGTGAGATCTGTCCATCTTTTCTACTTTTTTTGCTTTTCTCCTTTCTTTTTGAACTTCTTCTAAATGGTGTATTGAAGATCACCGTGAGTGGTTTTGCTGTCAGGAATCCTTTTGGGATGTAGTGACTATTTTTGTTGGGCACTAACAAGTGCTTTTGCCTTCTGGAGTTGAATTATACTACCTAGTTGACTTATAAGTGACTCTGCAAAACTACTGTTAAGATTAACAAATGTTTATTCTTACTGAGTAATAGCAAATGATTTTGTGTTTGATGCTCCACTCTAATGGTAAAACTGTACTGTTCTGCTGTACTAATACGTGACTCTGTAAAACTATTTATATAATTTATGACTGTTTGTTAAATGATAGATTATAACAGACTTAGGATGGTTTACTCAAAAAGTTAATAGTCACCCCGAGATTACAGAAGCAGCTAAGGAGTTAATTGTCACATCGAGATAACAGAGATAACAGGAGCAGTGCTGGTGTATATAAATTGCAACTAAGGACTAGTCATGCTGAGATAACAGAAACAGTGCTGGTGTATTTAAAATACAACTAAGGAGGAGAGAGTGACTGAGGAACGTATTATAATTAGAGATGAGCGAACATGCTCGTCCGAGCTTGATGCTCGGTCGAGCATTAGGGTACTCGAAACTGCTCGTTGCTCGGACGAATACTTCGCCCGCTCGAGAAAATGGCAGCTCCCGCCGTTTTGCTTTTTGGCGGCCAGAAACAGAGCCAATCACAAGCCAGGAGACTCTGCACTCCACCCAGCATGACGTGGTACCCTTACACGTCGATAGCAGTGGTTGGCTGGCCAGATCAGGTGACCCTGGGATAGACTAGCCGCTGCCCGCGCTGCTCGGATCATTCTGTGTCTGGATGCCGCTAGGGAGAGAGCTGCTGCTGGTCAGGGAAAGCGTTAGGGTGTTCTATTAGCTTACTGTTAGGCAGGAGTGATTCTCAAAGAACCCAACAGCCCTTCTTAGGGCTACAATAACGTTCTACTTTTTTTATTTTAATTTGCATCTAGTACCATTTTGTGAGGAATTAGCAGGGGGACTTGCTACCGTTGTGTTTAGCTCTTAGTGGCACACATATCCATAGCAAAGACCGAAGTGGGAAAATTTAGTAGGGGTTGGATTTCAATTAGGCACTAACTCAGTGTCATCTCATCTGGCATAGTAGTGTGCTTTGATACTTGGCTAGAAAATAGCCATAGGAGAATACAAAGAGCTTACTTACGCATACAGTAGCGTTCTATATATTTGATTTCTGGTTGATCTGCTGGTGGCTGTACTTTCTGCAGTGCATGTACTAGCCAATTCTGAGCAATTTGTAGTGAGACTTGCGACCGCTGTGTTCTGCGCTTAGTGACGCACATATCCATAGCAAAGACCGAAGTGGGAAAATTTAGTAGGGGTTGGATTTCAATTAGGCACTAACTCAGTGTCATCTCATCTGGCATAGTAGTGTGCTTTGATACTTGGCTAGAAAATAGCCATAGGAGAATACAAAGAGCTTACTTACGCATACAGTAGCGTTCTATATATTTGATTTCTGGTTGATCTGCTGGTGGCTGTACTTTCTGCAGTGCATGTACTAGCCAATTCTGAGCAATTTGTAGTGAGACTTGCGACCGCTGTGTTCTGCGCTTAGTGACGCACATATCCATAGCAAAGACCGAAGTGGGAAAATTTAGTAGGGGTTGGATTTCAATTAGGCACTAACTCAGTGTCATCTCATCTGGCATAGTAGTGTGCTTTGATACTTGGCTAGAAAATAGCCATAGGAGAATACAAAGAGCTTACTTACGCATACAGTAGCGTTCTATATATTTGATTTCTGGTTGATCTGCTGGTGGCTGTACTTTCTGCAGTGCATGTACTAGCCAATTCTGAGCAATTTGTAGTGAGACTTGCGACCGCTGTGTTCTGCGCTTAGTGACGCACATATCCATAGCAAAGACCGAAGTGGGAAAATTTAGTAGGGGTTGGATTTCAATTAGGCACTAACTCAGTGTCATCTCATCTGGCATAGTAGTGTGCTTTGATACTTGGCTAGAAAATAGCCATAGGAGAATACAAAGAGCTTACTTACGCATACAGTAGCGTTCTATATATTTGATTTCTGGTTGATCTGCTGGTGGCTGTACTTTCTGCAGTGCATGTACTAGCCAATTCTGAGCAATTTGTAGTGAGACTTGCGACCGCTGTGTTCTGCGCTTAGTGACGCACATATCCATAGCAAAGACCGAAGTGGGAAAATTTAGTAGGGGTTGGATTTCAATTAGGCACTAACTCAGTGTCATCTCATCTGGCATAGTAGTGTGCTTTGATACTTGGCTAGAAAATAGCCATAGGAGAATACAAAGAGCTTACTTACGCATACAGTAGCGTTCTATATATTTGATTTCTGGTTGATCTGCTGGTGGCTGTACTTTCTGCAGTGCATGTACTAGCCAATTCTGAGCAATTTGTAGTGAGACTTGCGACCGCTGTGTTCTGCGCTTAGTGACGCACATATCCATAGCAAAGACCGAAGTGGGAAAATTTAGTAGGGGTTGGATTTCAATTAGGCACTAACTCAGTGTCATCTCATCTGGCATAGTAGTGTGCTTTGATACTTGGCTAGAAAATAGCCATAGGAGAATACAAAGAGCTTACTTACGCATACAGTAGCGTTCTATATATTTGATTTCTGGTTGATCTGCTGGTGGCTGTACTTTCTGCAGTGCATGTACTAGCCAATTCTGAGCAATTTGTAGTGAGACTTGCGACCGCTGTGTTCTGCGCTTAGTGACGCACATATCCATAGCAAAGACCGAAGTGGGAAAATTTAGTAGGGGTTGGATTTCAATTAGGCACTAACTCAGTGTCATCTCATCTGGCACCCTGCCACAAAAACCCCATCGTCGCCTCCACGATCCTCCACAGCATCCACCAGCGTTCAGCTCTCCATACCCCAGACGCTGGAGCGGAAACGCAAATATAGTGCAACCCACCCGCACGCCCAAGCCCTTAATGTGCACATCTCCAGATTGCTTAGCCTGGAGATGCTGCCCTATAGGCTAGTAGAGACCGAGGCCTTTCGCAACCTCATGGCGGCGGCCGCCCCTCGGTATTCGGTCCCCAGCCGCCACTACTTTTCCCGATGTGCCGTCCCAGCCCTGCACCAGCACGTGTCAGACAACATCATCCGTGCCCTGACCAACGCCGTTTCTGACAAGGTCCACCTGACCACGGACACGTGGACGAGTGCTGCCGGGCAGGGCCACTATATATCGCTGACGGCACATTGGGTTAACTTGGTGGAGGCTGGGACCGAGTCTGACACTGGGGCTGCTCATATACTGCCGACGCCGAGGATTGCGGGGCCTACCTCGGTCCAGGTGTTTCAGGCCTACTATGCCTCCTCCTCCTCCCACCCCTCCTCCACCTCCTCCTCCGAACTACCATCCGTGGGCACGGCGCCATCAGTCGGTAGCTCTAGGCACAGCAGCAGTGCCGTCGCTAAGCGACAGCAGGCGGTGCTCAAACTGCTGAGCCTAGGCGACAAAAGGCACACCGCCCAAGAGCTATTACAGGGCATCACGGCGCAGACTGATCTGTGGCTGGCACCGCTGAACCTCAAGCCGGGAATGGTTGTGTGTGACAACGGCCGTAACCTGGTGGCGGCTCTGCAACTCGGCAGACTGACACATGTGCCATGCCTGGCCCATGTGTTAAATCTGATAGTTCAGCGTTTCCTCAAGACATACCCCAATCTGTCTGATTTGCTCACGAAGGTGCGCCGCATCTGTGCGCATTTCAGGAAGTCCAGCCCAGATGCTGCCACTCTCAGGGCAGCGCAGCGCCGCCTCCAACTGCCCGCTCACCGACTGTTGTGCGACGTGCCCACGAGGTGGAATTCAACACTGACCATGTTATCCAGAGTTTACCAGCAGCGCAGAGCGATTGTAGACTGCCAGATGTCAACTTCCACCAGAACTGGTAGTCAGGTCAGTCAGCTTCCTCAAGTCTACAATGAGGAGTGGACGTGGATGTCTGATATCTGTCAGGTGCTGAGTAACTTTGAGGAGTCAACACAGATGGTCAGTGGCGATGCCGCCATCATCAGCCTCACCATCCCGCTGCTTGGCCTGTTGAAAAACTCTCTGGTCAGCATGAAGTCGGAAGCTTTGCGCTCGTCACAAGAGACAGGGGAAGAATATTCCCTTGTTGATAGCCAAAGCACCCTCAGGTCTGTTTCTCAGCGCATATCGGAGGAGGTGGAGGTGGAGGAGGATGAGGAGGAAGAGGAGGAGAATGTTGGTGAGACACAAGAGGGGACCATTGTTGAGTCCTTTACTGTTCAGCGTGTATGGGCAGAAGAAGAGGAGTTGGAGGAGTTGGAGGAGGAGGAAATGGACAGTCAGGCCAGTGAGGGGAGTGAATTCTTACGCGTTGGTACTCTGGCGCATATGGCAGATTTCATGCTAGGCTGCCTATCCCGTGACCCTCGCGTTCAAAGAATTTATTCCAGCACCGATTACTGGGTGTTCACTCTCCTGGACCCACGGTACAAGCAAAATCTTTCCACTCTCATCCCTGCAGAGGAAAGAAGTGTGAGAATGCATGAATACCAGCAGGCCCTGGTGCACAAGCTGAAACAGTATTTCCCTTCTGACAGCGCTAGCGGCAGAGTGCGTAGTTCTGCGGGACAAGTAGCGAGGGAGAGTAGGCGAGCAGGCAGCTTGTCCAGCACTGGCAAGGGTACGCTTTACAAGGCTTTTGCCAGCTTTATGTCACCCCAGCAAGACACTGTCACCTGTCCCCAGTCTCGGCAGAGTAGGGCTGATCTTTACAGAAAGATGGTGAGGGAGTACGTAGCTGACCATACCATCGTCCTAAATGATCACACAGCTCCCTACAACTACTGGGTTTCAAAGCTGGACATGTGGCACGAACTGGCGCTGTACGCCTTGGAGGTTCTTGCCTGCCCTGCCGCTAGCGTCTTGTCCGAGCGGGTTTTCAGTGCAGCTGGTGGCATCATCACCGATAAGCGTACACGCCTGTCGACTGACAGCGCTGACAGGCTGACGCTTATTAAAATGAATAAAGGCTGGATTTCTCAGAATTTCCAATCTCCACCAGGTGAAGGAAGCTCAACCTGAATAATTGATCCACTCCTCCTCCTCCTCATTTTCCTCCTTCTCCTCCTCTTTGTACAGTAAAGCAGAGGAAAATGGCTATTTTTTGACAGGGCACACTGGCTCTTGCTATAGTACTTCATGCATTTAATTTTTCTGGAGGGCCATCTACCCGGTCCTCTGTTTGAAACAATTTTTGTGAGTGCCACATACAGGCACTCAATCTATTCCATTTTACTGCAGGGCCACCTACCTGCTCCTCTGGTTTGAAACATTTTTGGGACTGCCACATACAGGCACTCAATCTATTCCATTTTACTGGAGGGCCACCTACCTGCTCCTCTGGTTTGAAAAATTTTTGGGACTGCCACATACAGGCACTCAATCTATTCCATTTTACTGCAGGGCCACCTACCTGCTCCTCTGGTTTGAAACATTTTTGGGACTGCCACATACAGGCACTCAATCTATTCCATTTTACTGCAGGGCCACCTACCTGCTCCTCTGGTTTGAAACATTTTTGGGACTGCCACATACAGGCACTCAATCTATTCCATTTTACTGGAGGGCCACCTACCTGCTCCTCTGGTTTGAAAAATTTTTGGGACTGCCACATACAGGCACTCAATCTATTCCATTTTACTGCAGGGCCACCTACCTGCTCCTCTGGTTTGAAACATTTTTGGGACTGCCACATACAGGCACTCAATCTATTCCATTTTACTGGAGGGCCACCTACCTGCTCCTCTGGTTTGAAAAATGTTTGGGACTGCCACATACAGGCACTATCCAAATTAAATTGTCTCCATAGCAGCCTCCACACGTTGTCTCCATTGCTACCTCCAAAAGTCGTCCATATAGCTGCCTCCATACATCGTCCCTTTATCAAACGAGGTGTGTCAGGCAGAAATTTGGGTTGTTTTCATGGATTCCACATCAAAGTTGTTAACTTTGTCGCCACCCTGCTGTGTTATCCACAAAATATACTGGCAAACTTTTACCATTTAGGGATATTATTTCAGCGCTTCTTGCGCATCTGTTTACATTCCCCTCACCCGGCATATCCTAAACTTATAAGAACGCTACTACACTTGATCTTATACAAAAGGTTCTTAGAAGTGCTGTTTGGGGAGTAGCCTAGAGACAGGGGCTTGAATTGGCGAAAGCTCGCCTGGCAGCGGAGCGCCAGCTCCATGCGCATCATGCGCTTCTTGCGCATCTGTTTACATTCCCCTCACCCGGCATATCCTAAACTTATAAGAACGCTACTACACTTGATCTTATACAAAAGGTTCTTAGAAGTGCTGTTTGGGGAGTAGCCTAGAGACAGGGGCTTGAATTGGCGAAAGCTCGCCTGGCAGCGGAGCGCCAGCTCCATGCGCATCATGCGCTTCTTGCGCATCTGTTTACATTCCCCTCACCCGGCATATCCTAAACTTATAAGAACGCTACTACACTTGATCTTATACAAAAGGTTCTTAGAAGTGCTGTTTGGGGAGTAGCCTAGAGACAGGGGCTTGAATTGGCGAAAGCTCGCCTGGCAGCGGAGCGCCAGCTCCATGCGCATCATGCGCTTCTTGCGCATCTGTTTACATTCCCCTCACCCGCCATATCCCAAACTTATAAGAACGCTACTACACTTAACTTGGTGCAGGCTGGGACCGAGTCTGACCCTGGGGCTGGTCATATACTGCCGACGCAGAGAATTGCGGGGCCTACCTCGGTCCAGGTCTCAAAGGCCTACTATACCTCCTCCCACCCCTCCTCCACCTCCTCCTCCTCCGAATTACCATCCGTGGGCATGGCGCCATCAGTCTGTAGCTCTAGGCACAGCAGCAGTGCCGTCGCTAAGCGACAGCAGGCGGTGCTGAAACTGCTGAGCCTAGGCGATAAAAGGCACACCGCCCAAGAGCTATTACAGGGCATTCCACATCAAAGTTGTTAACTTTGTCGCCACCCTGCTGTGTAATCCACAAAATATACTTGCAAACTTTTACCATTTAGGGATATTATTTCAGCGCTTCTTGCGCATCTGTTTACATTCCCCTCACCCGCCATATCCTAAACTTATAAGAACGCTACTACACTTGATCTTATACAAAAGGTTCTTAGAAGTGCTGTTTGGGGAGTAGCCTAGAGACAGGGGCTTGGATTGGCAAAAGCTCGCCTGGCTGCAGAGCGCCAGCTCCATCCCAAGATCCAACTAACATAGTTGCAGCACCTTTAATCTACTACTAGTTCACTGCCTCCATAATAATAATAATAATAATCTTTATTTATATAGTGTCATCATATTCTGTAGCGCTTTACAAATCATAGGAAACAAATACAAATGTAATGTAACAGAGCACAACATTTGTATGGAACAACAGGAGTGAGGTCCCTGCTCGCCAGAGCTTACGGTTTATGAAGATGATGGGGTAACACGAGGTAAAAGAATATTTAATGGTCAAGCCATTCTTCTTAGGGAATAGAAAAAAATATAATAAATGGAATTGCTGTCGCTTGAACCACTCAGCCGTCATCTTATATACCAGGTCCAGGGTGAATGGGACTGCAGAGAAGTCTGGTGCCTGTTGGTTGCTGGATAACAGATGGGAGGACGACACAGGACGGGTTAGTAGAAGAGTTAAAACTTCATGCAGTTAATGAGTGTTATAGGCTTGCCTAAAGAAATGGGTTTTAAGAGCACGTTTGAAACTTTGGAGGTTAGGTATTAGTCTGATAGTCCAGGGCAGAGCATTCCATAGAATTGGTGCAGCTCTAGAGAAGTCTTGGAGACGCGAGTGGGAGGTCCGCACTAGGGTAGAGGTTAATCTAAGATCACTGGCGGATCTAAGAGCACGGGTTGGGCGATAGACTGAGATAAGAGAGGAGAGGTAGGGGGGTGCAGCATTATACAGAGCTTTATGGATGAGGGTTATTATTATTTTAAACTGTATTCGAAAGGAGACTGGCAGCCAGTGCAGCGACTGGCATGAACTGTAAGCATACATGGTCCCCTTATCAAACGAGCTGTGTCAGGCAGAATTTTGGGTTGTTTTCATGGCTTCCATGTTAACTTTGTCGCCACCCTGCTGTGTAATCCACAAAATATACTGGCAAACTTTTATCATGTACCGATATTATTTGAGCGCTTCTTGCTCACCTCCTTTGGTTCCTCTCTGACACCCATTGGTTTGAAGCCTGAGTCCAATTAGGGTATGTCGCCATGCCACTCTCTAGCCTGCTGCCGCTGCCTCTGCCTCTGCATGCCGTCCCCTATAGTGTCAGGGTCAATTATTGGATGTTTTACATGCTATCTAGCTTCATTCTGTCACTCTGTCATGGCCATGCTGTTGCCCATAATTTCGGCATAATGGTGCGATTAAGCAGCCTCAGAGGCATCCATGCATGCTGCCCCTGCTGTTTCCTGTCCATTTCCGTGGTGTTTCCATCCTTTTCTGAGGTTCCCAGGTGTTTGGCCAAGCTTCCCTGTGCAGAGCCTTGGTCCCCTTGAAAAATGCTCGAGTCTCCCATTGACTTCAATGGGGTTCGTTATTCGAGACGAGCACTCGAGCATCGGGAAAAGTTCGTCTCGAATAACGAGTACCCGAGCATTTTAGTGTTCGCTCATCTCTAGTCTTTACCTGTCCAGTGGAGTGGGCTCTGCGACCGGACTCTATGGTTTCTGGAAGTCCAAACCTGCAGAAAAATCTCACTCACCACCTTCTTGGCTGCAGCTCTGGCAGTAGCCTTGGTCATGGGAAAAGCTTCTGGCCACCCTGGAAAGAGAACAGTGCACACAGGCACGTATTCCTACGTAACTACGAACTCACCGCTAAGACTTCAGGACAGTCTCTGGGTTCCATCTGTGCAGCTGCCTTTGCCATCCTGTCAGCCACATACTTGCCCTTGGCTTGTGGAGTTACCAAATTGTGTGTGCTTTTACTTTTACTATCCCCACCTCTTGTGGAAGTAAGAGTGCATCCATGAGCTCTTTAACCAGCATGTCATGCTTAAAGGGGGTCCCTGCAGAGGTGAGGAAATCTCTAGCCTTCCATATGGGTTCATAGTCGTTTTTAAACCCCAGAACTATACCTTGAGTATAGATGTTTGCCCTTTTACCTTCCACCAGCTGTAGCGCTTCCCTGAGTGCCATCACTTCACCTCCTGCGCTCATCTGTGTGGAGGGAGTGGTTCTGCTTGTACTACCTCATGTGCGCCACTGACCACTGTATATCCAGTGTAGGACCGTCTGTCTTCTCCTGCAGACCTGGAGCCATCTACGAGAAAAACTCAACATCTGGGTTAATCACCCTTCTCTCCCCCCCCTCTGAATCCTGGAAGACTGGCGACAGAATGAAGGATTCAGAGCTGTGCACCTTGTCAGTGTATCCTGGGGCATCAGGAGTGCACACTGGAGTCTGAGCTGTCTGACCATTGCTCAGCTGCTTGGGCTGTACTTGGGTGAGGACACTGTGCAAGGTATGTGGGGTTTGCACTGTAACTGAGTGACCTAGGATCTGGGATTAACTCAGCTACTGACACATGAGGGGCTCCCCTCACGACTGAGTCTAACCGGGCCTAATAGTGGGCCACTGGGGAGGCCACCACGTTCCTGGGCTAATACACCTGTGGCCTAGATACTCCATGCAAAATAAAACAAAAGTTTTATCCAGTGGGATGTGCCTAGGGTCGGGGCAGACAGGATTTGCCAGCTTAAGGCTATAGAATGCATCAATTGCCTCCTGACTAAGGGTAAATAGGGAAGAGGCAATTCAGTCAGAAAGGGGCAATATCAGGCTGGGGGCAGCAGACCTTATCCTAGGCCTGCAGGAGCTGGCCAGTCCTAGAAACATGTGAAGAGGCTTAGGGCCTCAGGGCAGGGGCACATTCTGGACTGCCAGCTTTCTTTCCTCTGTCAGGTATCTGTCTGGGGCTGAGAAGCAGTGGTATAGGAAGACCACCTTCTCCTGGCAGTACTGGAGCTTGTCTTTGGAAACTTTGCAACCCTTCTGGAAAACACATAACGTCAATAGCTGCATCCTGGCAAACAACAATAGTAGGTCATCCGCATACTGAAAAGGAGAACATCCAGTAAGGGGCTAGTCTGCCAGTCTACTCCCTGTAGAGCCGTGTGGTATGGAGTACTGGCTGGGTGAGTTTTACCCCCCTTGTGGGAATCTGCACCAGGCATACTGGAATACTACACTGGTAAAGGCAAATAGGTACTGGTAATCTTCATGTATCTTCACAGAGAGGAGAACATTTGCCAACAGGGAAGAGTTCTACAATGAAAGGCACTAACTCTATTTAGGGGGAGGCTTTGAGAAGAGGGGGGATGTTCTCGCTGACATCCTTGTCCATTACCACCCCCCTTGTCCTTCCCCGTTGGGGCCGTCTACGTTTCATAGAGTGTGGGAAGTCACTTCAGTAATGTCTCCTCCCCGTAACGCCCACTTGGGTCGGACCCCAACTTTCTCTTAGTCTCACTTTGGCGTGGTCTGTGAAACTCGTCTCTGTTCTTCCTGGCTTTCTGTCACAAGTCTGCCAGAGACGTCTGTAGTCTGCTAACACCGGTCTCCGCTTTATCTCATCTAGACATATAGGATTCTCTCAACCATCTCTAGCTCAGTGTTCTGTGCTCTCTATAAAGTTCTGGCCAGACTCCAACGTCTCAAACAGAAGTCAGATACACTTGTGTTGGTTTTTAATCAAAAAGGAACAAAAGTCAGTCATAGGCTCTGTAATACAGTTGGGAGGCTTGTTCTTGCTCAGTCTGTTTGTGGGGAACACAGGAGGACGTCACATCATACTGTCTTTTTGAATTCTTATCACAAGCAAATTCCTTTAAGTCTTTTTAGATTGTCAGCTCTGTTGCCCCCACTTAACACAGATGCTTTCTGTGCGCTTCAAGGCCACTTCTCACAGACACAGATAAGGCAGAGCCCAGCTGCACAGCTGCCCACAGATCTGATCCTGATTAACTCTTTCAACTCCAGAAAGCAGGTACCAGAGACATTGCAACACTTTTTCTAGTAATTTTTCTGCAATTGTCAGGATCAAATAAGTTTTAAAATAAAATAAACAAACAGCGTTGCACACGCAAGACCCTTAGCAAATGTTTGAAATTGGTGAAAATATTCACCTGTCATAGGCAATTAACTTTAAGGGACTTGAAGGGAATGTACTGTCTTAAGATGGCCGCCACTGAAAAATGGTAGGGCGTGTCATCTTCTCTAACCACCAGATACGGGGGTGGAGTCTAAGAGGGTGCTGGTCTGCATTCCAAAAGAAGCCATGTTTCTTTCTTCAATGGGCACTCTATAGGATTCCTGTCACTCTGTCCTGGTCCGTCCGTAGTCAATGGTCTAAGTCTCCAGTAATCAACCCCATCCACTTTCCTTTCCTTTGTCATTAACTTGACAACCAGAATTTGTCTCTGCAAACTTCCAGATTCTATCAGCGCTTACATGAACAAAAAGCTCAACACCATCACAAACTCTCTGAACTACATGAACAATTCACAAGAGGGCACTGCAGACCTTTTTCTACAACATACATAGGCACCGTCCAGTCTCTGTCAATCACCTTACAAGGGATCATTTGCCACAATCATAGTGAACATACTCTTATTTATGGACATTTAAGGCAAAGTACATATTATCACACAAGGAGATGACCTTACCTAGTCCCTTTCAGCCTAAACTGTGTTAAAGTAAAGTGATTAATAAGAGGCAGAAAATTACCTTATCACAGTTCGTGATAATTCTGGTAAAACAGTGCGACAGAATTTACGTGCAACTACTACACTTAGGTGCACAAAAGTGATAAATGTGGCCCATTGTCCGCAAAAGGGAGGGGAGTCTTTTTATAATTTGCCTCAGGCAGTAGAGAGGCTAGGTAAAATCATCAAAAGAATCCAGGAGATCTATGTTTAATGCCTATGCAAAATGCATGCTCAAATAAACACAATTGGCAACACCCAAATTGGTTCATCTAAAAGCTGCAGTAGAGTTTAACATTTGCTGTACATTATTTAGGCTTTTATTATTAATAAACCCGATTGTGCTGATTTAAGCTTAGTCTTTAACCCTTTCCCGCGCAGCCCTTTTTCGTTTTTGCGTTTTCATTTTTCACTCCCCACATTCAAAAATCTGTAACTTTTTTATTTTTCCATGTACAGAGCTGTGTGGTGGCTTATTTTCTGTGTAACAAATTACACTTCAAAATGGTGGTATATAACAAATTTATATAGGTTTTATAATGTTTTCATACATTTAAAAAAATTAAAACCTCCTGTACAAAAATTGGGGGGATTTTGCCATCTTCTGGTGCTAATAACTTTTTTAATACTTTGGTGTATAGAGCTGTGGGTGGTGCTGTTTTTTGCAGATTTTGATGACGTTTACAATGTTATAATTTTTAGGACTGTAAGACTTTTTGATCACTTTTTATAGAATTTTTTATTTTTTTTTAAATGGCAAAAAAGTGCCATTTTCGACTTTGGGTGTGATTTTCCATTATGGCATTAAACACAGTGAAAAACCGTTATGATATTTTGATAGATCGGGCATTTTCGGACACGGCGATACCTAATGTGTTTATGATTTTTACTGTTTATTTATATTTATATCAGTTCTAGGGAAAGTGGGGTGATTTGAATTTTTAGTTTTTTTTATTAGAATTTTTTTTTTTAACTTTTTTTCTATTTTTATTTTTACTATTTTTCGGACTCCCTAGGGTACTTTAACCCTAGGGTGTCTGTACGATCCTATCATATATACTGCCATACTACAGTATGGCAGTATATGGGGATTTTACTCCTCATACATTACAATGTGCTGATTGTAATGCACATTGTAATGAATGGGTTAACCCGAAGTAGCTTCGGGTCTTCGTGAGACCTGACGCTACCATGGCGACGGATCGCCGCTCCCCGATGATGTCAGGGGGAGCGGCCATCCTCGGAAAGATGGCGGTGCCCATGCGCCACCATCTTTTTGAAGCCGCCGGCAAAGCTGGTAAAGCACCCTCGCCACCGATCGCGGGTGTTACCGGTAAGCCAAGTAAGAAAGACTTGAGAGTAAGCTGAAACGTGTAGGTGGATTACCTACATGTCACTTTTCCTGCACTTTTTAATGTAAGAAGAATAAAGTTTTGAAGTTTTATGGGATGTGCCACGTATACTCTTTCTTACTTGGATTACTTTTTGACAAACAAGCCAGCAACACGTGGGCACTCCAAACAAGCCTCCACTATCCTCAGAGCAAGTTTCTGGATATAAGGGTATGTGAGATATTTTTTCCTATTTTTCTCTACGGTTACTGGTAAGCCTTTGCAGCAATATGCAGCAAAGACTTACAGGCTATGGAGAGGGCTCAACCCGCGAGCCCTCTCCATGCACCGGGACCCGGCATGTGATGTACTAATACGTCACATGTCGGTAAGGGGTTAAAATAAAATTTAAAAAATAGATTTTTTTATATGTCTGTCTATATGTATCCTTTGTGACTCCATTTCTACTTTGATCATAGCACAGTACTACTACTATTTCTCCTATTCTACATTATCTCTGCACTGTACTTTACTACTACCTATACTACATACTACATACTAGGTAATTATGATAATAATCAGGGCTGGCTCCAGATTTCAGTGGGCTCCTGGGCGATAGAGCCTCAGTGGGCCCCTTAACAGTGAACTCATGTGGCGGCATGACCCTGCCACCTGAGCTCAGACACAGTAAGAGACAATCATATTTCAATTACATCGGCAACAAGGATGCCGTAGCTGATGTAATTCAATTTTCTGATCAGGAGCATAACCAGCAGAGGCTGAGCTCCATAGCAGACCATTTCCTTAAAAACACATATATGTTTTTACACAATCACAATCATTTTTACACTCATACACATGTCTACAGATTTATACACACACAGTATATACACATCAAATTTACAACATATACAACTATACAGATATACAGCATATATACACACACGCATCCAGTATGTACAGCATATACACACACACATTCAATATATACAACATACACATGCATCCAGTATATACACAGCACATACGCACAGATATACACATGCATCCGGTATATACAACGCATACACATAGATATACAGCATATATTCACACGCATCCAGTATATACAACACATACCCACAGGCATACAGCGTATATACACACGCATCCAGTCTATACAACACATACACACAGATATACAGCATATATACACACGCATCCAGTCTATACAACACATACACACATATATACAGCATATATACACACGCATCCAGTCTATACAACACATATACACAGATTATACAGCATCTATACACACGCATCCAGTATATACAACACATACACACAGATATACAGCATATATACACACGCATCCAGTATATACAACACATACGCACAGATATACAGAATATATACACACGCATCCAGTGTATACAACACATACACACAGATATACAGCATATATACATACGCATCCAGTCTATACAACACATATACACAGACATACAGCATCTATACACACGCATCCAGTATATACAACACATACGCACAGATATACAGAATATATACACACGCATCCAGTGTATACAACACATACACACAGATATACAGCATATATACACACGCATCCATTATATACAACACATACGCACAGACATACAGCATATAGGGGCAGATTTATCAAGCAGTCTGAAAGTCAGAATATTTCCAGTTGCCCATGGCAACCAATCACAGCTCAGCTTTCATTTCACCAGTGCTCATGAATATTTTAAAGGGGAGCTGTGATTGGTTGCCATGGGCAATTGGAAATATTCTGACTTTCAGACTGCTTGATAAATCTGCCCCATACTCTCACCGGCCACTTTATTAGGTACACCATGCTAGTAACGGGTTGACCCCTTTTGCCTTCAGAACTGCCTCAATTCTTCGTGGCATAGATTCAACAAGGTGCTGGAAGCATTCCTCAGAGATTTTGGTCCATATTGACATGATGGCATCACACAGTTGCCGCAGATTTGTCGGCTGCACATCCATGAAGCGAATCTCCCGTTCCACCACATCCCAATGATGCTCTATTGGATTGAGATCTGGTGACTGTGGAGGCCATTTGAGTACAGTGAACTCATTGTCATGTTCAAGAAACCAGTCTGAGATGATTCCAGCTTTATGACATGGCGCATTATCCTGCTGAAAGTAGCCTTCAGATGTTGGGTACATTGTGGTCATAAAGGGATGGACATGGTCAGCAACAATACTCAGGTAGGCTGTGGCGTTGCAACGATACTGAATTGGTACCAAGGGGCCCAATGAGTGCCAAGAAAATATTCCCCACACCATGACACCACCACCACCAGCCTGAACCGTTGATACAAGGCAGGATGGATCCATGCTTTCATGTTGTTGACGCCAAATTCTGACCCTACCATCCGAATGTCGCAGCAAAAATCGAGACTCATCAGACCAGGCAACGTTTTTCCAATCTTCTACTGTCCAATTTCGATGAGCTTGTGCAAATTGTAGCCTCAGTTTCCTGTTCTTAGCTGAAAGGAGTGGCACCCGGTGTGGTCTTCTGCTGCTGTAGCCCATATGCCTCAAAGTTCGACGTACTGTGCATTCAGAGATGCTCTTTTGCCTACCTTGGTTGTAACGGGTGGCGATTTGAGTCACTGTTGCCTTTCTATCAGCTCGAACCAGTCTGCCCATTCTCCTCTGACCTCTGGCATGAACAAGGCATTTCCGCCCACAGAACTTCCGCTCACTGGATGTTTTTTCTTTTTCGGACCATTCTCTGTAAACCCTAGAGATGGTTGTGCATAAAAAATCCCGGTAGATCAGCAGATTCTGAAATACTCAGACTAGCCCTTCTGGAACCAACAACCATGCCACGTTCAAAGGCAATCAAATCACCTTTCTTCCCCATACTGATGCTCGGTTTGAACTGCAGGAGATTGTCCTGCCGCCATGTGATTGGCTGATTATAAATTAAGTGTTAACGAGCAGTTGGACAGGTGTACCTAATAAAGTGGCCGGTGAGTGTATACACAACACATACACACCGATATACAGCATGTATACATACCTATGCAGAGGTGAACCATGCCTTTCTGCTGCCTGAGGCGAGCCATAGAGCGACGCCCCCCCATATTTGTAATATATCATATACAGTGTAAAAATTAGATACAGCGTGCCGCCATGTAGTATAAAATGCATACAGCGTGCAGCCATGTAGTATAAAATGCATCCAGCGTGCCGTCATGTAGTATAAAATCCATACAGAGTGCCGCTATTTAGTATAAAATGCATACAGCGTGCCGTCATGTAGTATTAAATGCATATAGCGTGCCGCCATGTAGTATTAAATGCATCCAGTGTGCTGCCATGTAGTATAAAATCCATACAGAGTGCCCCCATGTAGTATAAAATGCATACAGCGTGCCGGCATGTAGTATAAAATGCATACAGCATGCTGCCATGTAGTATTAAATGCATACAGCATGCCGCCATGTACTGTAAAATGCATACAGCGTGACACCATGTACTGTAAAATGCATACAGCGTGCTGCCATGTAGTATAAAACTAAAATTTACATGGCACAGAAGCCCCTGATAAATATCACCAATACTGCATAAAAATATATATTCACACACATACAGTATATACAACATCTACACACGTACTGAGTATACATACAGCAAATACACATATATAAACAGTTTATAGAGCAAATATACACACACATCTAAACATACATACATACACACACAAATCTATACATACATACATATATACATACACACACACCTTTACATATATACATACACACACACATATATATATACACATCTACACTCACCGGCCACTTTATTAGGTACACCATGCTAGTAACGGGTTGGACCCCCTTTTGCCTTCAGAACTGCCTCAATTCTTTGTGGCATAGATTCAACAAGGTGCTGGAAGCATTCCTCAGAGATTTTGGTCCATATTGACATGATGGCATCACACAGTTGCCGCAGATTTGTCGGCTGCACATCCATGAAGCGAATCTCCCGTTCCACCACATCCCAAAGATGCTCTATTGGATTGAGATCTGGTGACTGTGGAGGCCATTTGAGTACAGTGAACTCATTGTCATGTTCAAGAAACCAGTCTGAGATGATTCCAGCTTTATGACATGGAGCATTATCCTGCTGAAAGTAGCCATCAGATGTTGGGTACATTGTGGTCATAAAGGGATGGACATGGTCAGCAACAATACTCAGGTAGGCTGTGGCGTTGCAACGATGCTCAATTGGTACAAAGAGTGCCAAGAAAATATTCCCCACACCATGACACCACCACCACCAGCCTGAACCGTTGATACAAGGCAGGATGGATCCATGCTTTCATGTTGTGGACGCCAAATTCTGACCCTACCATCCGAATGTCGCAGCAGAAATCGAGACTCATCAGACCAGGCAAGGTTTTTCCAATCTTCTACTGTCCAATTTCGATGAGCTTGTGCAAATTGTAGCCTCAGTTTCCTGTTCTTAGCTGAAAGGAGTGGCACCCGGTGTCGACGTACTGTGTGTTCAGAGATGCTCTTCTGCCTACCTTGGTTGTAATTGGTGATTTGAGTCACTGTTGCCTTTCTATCAGCTCGAACCAGTCTGCCCATTCTCCTCTGACCTCTGGCATCAACAAGGCATTTCCGCCCACAGAACTGCCGCTCACTGGATGTTTTTTCTTTTTCAGACCATTCTCTGGAAACCCTAGAGATGGTAGTGCATGAAAATCCCAGTAGATCAGCAGTTTCTGAAATACTCAGACCAGCCCTTCTGGCACCAACAACCATGCCACGTTCAAAGGCACTCAAATCACCTTTCTTCCCCATACTGATGCTCGGTTTGAACTGCAGGAGATTGTCTTGATCATGTCTACATGCCTAAATGCACTGAGTTGCCGCCATGTGATTGGCTGATTAGAAATTAAGTGTTAACGAGCAGTTGGACAGGTGTACCTAATAAAGTGGCCGGTATGTACATACATAAACACATAGAAGAGAGCGGGGAGCTGGGAGCGGACAGCATGGAGCAGACAGCGTGGAGCGGACAGAGGAGACCGAGGAGCGGAGAGGGGGGAGCAGAGAGCGGACAGCGGAAAGGAGTATCCCGGAGCGGACTTTGGGCTGGTGCATGTGCCAGCCGTCGGTCATGTGACGTGCCAGCCGGCGGTCAGGTACCTGTGCCCGCCGGTGGATGGAAGTGCCGGCCAGGTGAATGTAGTGGACAGGCGGATGTGCAGGTACCTGTGCCCGCCCGCGGGTGGATGTGCCGGCCTGCGGGCGGGTAATTGTGGCGAGCAGTGGGATGTCCAGGTACCTGTGACGGCTGGCGATCATGAGGATCTTCCGGCCAGTCGGCACATGTGTGCCCGCAGGCGAGTGGGGTCATGTACAGGCCGGCAGCAGGTAAATGTGGTGGGAGCCTGACACCGCCCCCTGTCTCCAGCAGGAGGCACGCCGCATGAGTTGAGAATCTCAACTCGCCTCATGGCAGGTGCGCCCCTGCACCTATGCACAAATATACAGCATATATACACAAAAAAACACATATACAGCACATATACACACAAACACATATAAATGCATTTACATATGTTGCAATTATACTCACCCCGGTGGAAACGTGGTGGCAAGCTCAGAAAGGAGACTGCACAGGAGAAGGTGGACAGCCCTGTGAGGCGAGGGGACGGGCCAGGGCCTGATGATAATAATAATAACCTATATTTATATAGCGCCATCAAATTCTGCAGCACTTTACAAACACAACTACTGCTCCTATACTCCATGAGTATAATACTACTACTCCCTTTTATTACATATTTGGGCACAACACATTACTACTACTCCTGTTGTTCATTTATGGGAACACCACTAGTACTCCATTACCCCATAAATGGGTACAGCACAGTTCTACTACTATACTACATTATAGGGACAGCACAGTGATGCTTTTACCCCTATCCTACATTCAATATGACCACAGCACAGTACTATCACTTCTGTTCTCCTAAAATGGACACAGCACCGTACTGCTAATTCAATCCCACATAAAATATGAGCACAGTGTAATACTAATACTCTTATATTTTTTTATCAAATGTCGGCATATCACAGTACTGCTACTATACTACATTAAAATGTGAACACAACTCTACTACCAATTCTATCCTGCACATATTGGTTCAGCACATATACTAACATATATATCCTATATAAACGAATGTACAGTGGGTACGGAAAGTGTTCAGGGCTTTAAAGTCCAATACATTTAATTAAACACAGCTGGATTCTAATGAAGGTGTAGAACCGGTGTTCTTCCAGGCCTGCCCCCCATATCTCTGCTTGCAGGAGTCCAGGGCATAATTTGGCCTGGGACGTACAGCAAATTATAATTTGTTAATGATGTGCCCACTACCTCTCCTCACTGGCTGGTCATATACAGCCAGGAGAGGTAGCGGGATGGGCCCGGGGCACATAATTAACAAATTTTTCTGTCTGGCCCATCCCACTACCTCTCCTGACTGCAGCTGACTAACCTGGCACGTCCACCTCATATGCGGCCTGCAGGCCCTCTCCAATCATTTCTCCTTCCTGGTCAGGTCACATTACATGACCCCCGCCTCCATGTTCCAACCCCACGTTCAAGGCTCAACTCAACGGCGAGAGCCATCCAAACTCCACACAAAGCAATTACTGCACTTTGACTTATGTTGTTTATCTTATAGGTTGTACTTACTATCGTATACAATATGTCGGTTGTACCATAACTCCATTAACCGGTTCGCGACCGCCCTCCGTGTATTCACGGCGGCGGTCGCGCTGCATGGAGAGGGCTCACGGGCTGAGCCCTCTCCATAGCCGGTAAGTCTTTGCTGCATATTGCAGCAAAGGCTTACCGGTAACATCCGCGATCGGTGCTAGCACCGATCGCGGGTGTTTTTACAGCGTGGGCTGCCGGCAAAGCTGCCGGCAGCCTCAAACAGATAGCGGCGCATGGGCGCCGCCATCTTACCTGGAATCGCCGCTCCCCGTGACGTCATCGGGGGGCGGCGATCCGTCTCCATGGTAGCCTCGGGTCTTCCGAAGACCCGAGGCTATTTCGTTTTAACCCCTTCATTACAATGTGCTGATTGCACACTGTAATGAATGAGTTAGAAAATCCCCATATACTGCCATACTGTAGTATGGCAGTATATGATAGAATCGATCAGACAACCTAGGGTTAAAGTACCCTAGGGAGTCTGAAAAATAGTATAAATAAAAATAAAAAAAAGTTTAAAAAAAAAAATTATAATAAAAAAACCTAAAATTTCAAATCACCCCCCTTTCCCTAGAACTGACATATATATAAATAAACAGTAAAAATCATAAACACATCAGGTATCGACGCGTCCGAAAATGCCCGATCTATCAAAATATGATAACGGTTTTTCAATGCGTTTAACCCCGTAACGGAAAATAGCGCCCAAAGTCGAAAATGGCACTTTTTTTCCATTTTGAAAAATCTAAAAAAATCTATAAAAAGTGATCAAAAGGTCGTACAGTCCTAAAAATGATAACATTGAAAATACTATCAAATTTTGCAAAAAAATGACACCACCCACAGCTCCGTACACCAAAGTATAAAAAAGTTATTAGCGCCAGAAGTTGGCAAAATCAAAAAAATTATTTTTGTACAGGAGGTTTTAATTTTTGTAAATGTATGAAAACATTACAAAACCTATACAAATTTGGTATCCCCTTAATCGTACCGACCCAAAGAATAAAGTAGACATGTCATTTGGGGCGCTCAGTGAAAGACGTAATATCCAAGCCCACAAGAAAATGGCGCAAATGCGTTTTTTCACCATTTTCATTGCATTTGGAATTTTTTTCCCGCTTCCGAGTACATGGCATGGAATATTTAATACCATCATTATGAAGTGCAATTTGTTACGCAGAAAACAAGCTGTCACACAGCTCTTTACGTGTAAAAATAAAAAAGTTATAGATTTTTGAAGGTGGGGAGTGAAAAATGGACATGAAAAAACAGGAAAGGGCCCGGTCCTTAACCGGTTAAAAACAAGAATTTGTAGGCATCTTTCTGATATCACTAGTTATACTCCTAGCAATCCATCAGCTGTCTCCAAACACTTTGCCCTTGAAATCAAGTCATTTTTCAAGTTTAGAGGTATTGAATTCGTTTTCAAACCTGTGAGAGGAGAAGATCATTGCCATCAGCATCTCAATCAAGAAGCTTAGTGGTTTTTTACCCTCGACACTAGACAACTGTCAGGTTTGAACATGCGCCAAGATGTACTACTATTGAGATATAATTTTAGATATGCTAATTATACAAATATCATCAGTAACATTCCATATATAAATGTATTTACACTTGTAATTTTTGTTATATGTGTCTGAACACTTTCATCAGTATTTCTCAATGGTACTAGTAATTGAACAGTTATACTATTCCATTCTGGGTTTTGTATCCTGTCTTGTTTTTTATGTCTTTCCAAAATGGCATTGACACATGTCAATGGCATTGATCACTTGTTCAAGCTCTTATACAACTTACGCAGTGCAATAAAGATGTATTGCGCATGCGCAGGAGGCAGGGACCCAACTCCCGGGAAAGATTGCACAGCCCCGGGGTCTTCCATTGCCGGGGGGGTGAGGGAGGGGGAGCACGGTGGGGTCCAATCCACGTCAAAAGCCCCTTACACACCGCAATCATGTTTAAAGGAAACCTACCACTGCTCACATGATAAAATCATGCGAGCAGACCACCTGGTAGGCTATTTAATACTGATGCCTGCACATACTTTAGTTAGGCACGGCGATCGTTAGTTTAGCTAAAAAAAATGTTTTACTTACATATAATAGCCCTCCGGTGCTACCCTACATCATCTTTGGAAGGGAAAAAGCAGAGGGTGGAACGGCACCGTGTGAAAAAATAGGAGGGTGCAGGTCTTCGTCGGGGTCCGACAACCCTGTTAGTCGTAGCAGTAAAACAACAAGTGAAGCAGCACTCCGAATGGTTAAAGTGAAGAAGTTTTTTATTCCACCATGGATAAGGATGCTTGATAATGTCTTCATAGAGCAAGACGAAACGTTGCATCCTTATCCATGGTGGAATAAAAAACTTCTTCACTTTAACCATTCGGAGTGCTGCTTCACTTGTTATCTTTGGAAGGGAGATGCCTTCCGATCTTTAATTATTAACGCCTGCTTCATTGTAGCCGTCCTCCTTCAGGTGCCGATAGCCGTGACGTCAGCAAGCTCTCTGCACCTATCGCCGGCCTGCTGTGTGAGAGTTAGTATTTGCGCATGCGCGATAGGTGCTGAGAGCTTGGTGACGTCACGGGAAGGAGGCGGGAATAATTAAAGATCGGAAGCCATCTCCCTTCTGAAGATGACGTAGGGTAGCACCGGAGGGCTATTTTCATATGTAAGTAAAACATTTTTTTAGCTAAACTAACGATTGCCATGCCTAACTAAAGTATGTGCCAGCATTAGTATTAAATAGCCTGCCAGGTGGTTTGCTCGCATGATTTTATCAAGCGAGCAGTGGTAGGTTTCCTTTAACTGTGGCGTGTAAGGGGTTAACACCGGTTAACAGACGGGTGTCGGCTGCAATGTGCAACTGACACCCGTTCTGTACGGTGCCAGCTCCGAACGAGAGTTAAGTCGTTAAGTCATTTCCCGCTTTCCCGCCTTAATGGGCATGACATTTCTATTTGACATTTCTATTTTTTTGCTTACAGAGCTGTTTCAGGCCTTATTTTTGTAAATGTTGCTTTTTGATCACTTTTTATACTGTTTTTATTAGGTTTTTTCTGATTCTTTTATTTACAGCGTTCACCGTACGGGTTCACGACAATTTTATTTTATTGTACATGTTGTTACGGACACGGTGATACCCAATATATAGTGATTTTGGTGATTTTCGCTTTTTTATGTTGTGTTTAAATTTTTGTTTGGGATAGAGCATTAGGTGACTTTTAATTTATTAGGTAATTTTTTTATTTTCACTTTTTAAAAAAAAACTTTTTTATGACTGTTTTGTTTTTTTCCCATGGTGGGACATGAACAAGTGATCATTTCATCGTGCTAAAAGCAGAATCTAACAGGCTTCTACTGAAGGCAGCCCTGGGGCCCTCATTGAATCTTAGAGCTACCATAGCGACCAATCATCCCGGTAATGCTCTACAGATTCCACAGTCAAAATGTGGAATAGTGAATAGTGGGATAGTGAAATGGTAGTCGCGATTGCGATCGTTACTGCGGGAACCCAGCTTTTGCATACTGCAGGGAACCCACAATGATCACCTGGGCTTAGTTTCTGACGTAGCTGTACATCATGATGCAGTAACTAGCCGCACCTTATGACATACAGTTATTTTAGGGTGCAGAGAGCTGTGAAATATGAGCGCAGAGCAAAGGGTCTGACTTATTTCAGTTTTTCTTGATTAATAATTAGCAAAAATATTAACATTTCAGTTTTTTTGTTTCAAGATGGATTCCAGAGTGTACATTAATGAGCAAAAATTAACTTTTTTTATCTTCCCAATTGGCCGGAATGAAACAAAGAGTAAAGGGATCTGAATACTTATTGTACCCACTGTAGAAGAGCACAGTACTGCTGCTTTGATCCTGCACATATGGGCACATCACAGTGCTACTGCTCTTATCCCACAGACTTCCATCTTTTGTATAAAGACACAGCACAATACTGTGTCTGCATATATGGGCACATAATAAACTACTAGATTGATGGATATAAAACCAGCAGATACTATAGCTGAAATCATGGCAATGTGGTCAGACCAGGTCTAACCTTGTGAGAGTACTTCCTGATATCTTGCCTGCAGTGCGTTTGTGGAGGAAGAGGTGGTTGGTGGATTAGGACTGCCTTTCAATATGCCAGTCTTAATAAATTGCCACCATTATGTTGAGATGTACTGTGATTATATAAGTATAACCAGTATCTACCACAATAGAAGTACATGGCTGAAATAATGGTTTAACTGGTTTGAGGCCCACTTTGGTGGGTTTTCCGCCACTACCCTGAAGTCATTCTTGGCAGAGAGGTCAGCTCTGTGAAGAAGCTTTTTAATCTAAAGGCTGGATTTTGTACCATGCTTCATACTCTCTAGACCACAATATGCTTGTGAAATTATAGGTTAATATAAAGATACACTGGTGTTTTACTTGAAAAATGAAGAGCAATAAAAAAAATCCATTTATTGCTTTTAACATAAAGTATTAGTTTGACCAATAGCTCAATAAATGAATGGCATTATATATTGATGCTCATCTTATATTTATATTAAAAAGTTAATGAAAATTGAGGCTAGAATTTTCATAATTTTTGTAAATCAGGAATAGCTGCTACTAAATACCCAAGACTACAATGCAGCTTTAATGGGTATTATAAGAGCCATCTGAAAGGGATAAGTGATTTAACCTCAGTGAAGAAAAAAATCTTTGTGACAACCATTTTATTTCAGTTTAGAAAATTCTGCACATAATGAAAGCTCATATAACTAATTCATGGCCCACAGGTACATGCATAATTGAGAAATGTTTCGCTTGCATATGTGTTCACAGTATGAAATAAGGAAAATACTTAGCTGCCTATTTCACAAAAAAATTGAAAAAATTATATTTCTGCTGGCGCCCTCTCTAATCTCAAAAATGTCAGTTTCAGTTCTAGGGTTAGTTTTACAAACAATGCTTAAGATGAAAAACCAAGGGTTTCTATTTAGATGCATTTCTGATGCCATTTGACCTAACACTGCTTTGACAAATTGCAATGGCTGGAGGACACCAGCACAATGGAATAATGAGATACCATCCCTAAAGATTGTGCTTGCTTGGAATATATATTAAAAGATAATAAAGCCTTCCAGAAATTCTTTTGAAATTTATCAAAATATATTGTGCATTTCAACAGGAATGGTCATATGCATACAACTAGCTTTACAAGATAATCTATTTAATGTATTTTTTCTAAAGTCTGCATTTTCTTAACAATTTTATGCAATAGACAAATTCAGCAAGAATGTCAAAGAATTTTTGTCTTTTGTTATTTTTGAGGACCTCTCTTTCAGTCGTATTTCAGTCATGTTATATAATAAGTAAAAATGCCATTAGTGCTTTAGGGATCTCCATACATGCCCCCTCAATACAGGCTTAAATGAAATCTTCCATCAAAATCAAGCACAATAAACCAGGGACACTTACTTATAGATTCAGGCACTGGGACTGTGAATCTGCTTATGTTTGTTATTTATGCCCTCCTTCCTTCTAAAATCAACTTTTAAAATGATGCTAATTAGCCTGAGAGGCAAGCCTAGCCCTCTGTGATCAGGCTTTACAGGCTGTTGTCTCACCCTTCCCTCTGCTTCCTCGGTACTTGTTCATTGACCACTTCCTGCTCACTATATTTCAGCACATTGTGGGAGGAGGGGAGGAGTGCAGAGGGAGCAGAGAGAGGTTAGGGTTTTGTGCAACATCTTGGCCTTTGAAACACAGGCTTAGTTGGTAAGCAAATAATGGTGAATAAACAGTTCTTTACCTCCATGTCAGTGTCAATTCTCTTTTTAATTGATTAATTAAGACTGTTTACAATTTTTTTGTTTGTTTTAATGTAATGGCCCAAAGAGTAATTAATATTGTTAAAAAGTAGGTAAATGTTTAACCCCTTAAGGACGCAGGGTTTTTCTCGCTCTCCAACTTCAAAAATCCATAACTTTTTCATTTTTATGTGTACAGACCTGTGTGAGGGCTTATTTTGTGCGTAACAAATTTTACTTTCCCGTAATGTTATTTATTTTAACATGCCGTGTACTGCGAAGCTGAAAAAAAATTCCAAATGTGGAAAAATTGAAAAAAAACTGCACGTGCGTCACGTTCTTGTGGGCTCAGTTTTTACGACTTTCACTCTTCGCTCCAAATAACATGCCTACTTTATTCTTTGGTTCGGTGCGATCGCAGTGATACCAAATTTATATAGGTTTTATTGTGTTTTAATACATTTTCAAAAATTAAACGAATGTGTACATCTTCTGACGCTAATAACTTTTTCATACTTTGTCGCACGGAGGCGACGTTTTTATTGCTACCATTTTGAGGTCTGTGCGACATTTTGATAATTTTTTATTTCATTTTTTATGTTATGTAAAAAGGTGTAAAAGTCGCATTTCGGACATTTGGGCGCCATTTCCCGCCTCGGAGGTCACCGCCGCCCCTAAACGTTTTTATATTTTGATAGATTTGGCATTTTGGGACGCGGCGATACCTAATATGTTTGTGATTTTTACTGTTTATTATGTTTTATATCAGTTCTAGGGAAAGGGGGGTGATTTGAATTTTTAATATTTTATTAATTTTTTTTATTTTTTAAACTTTTTTTTTTCTTTTTTTTTCCACTATTTTTTAGACCATCTAGGGTACATTAACCCTAGATGGTCAGATTGCTCCTACCATATACTGCAATACTACAGTATTGCAATATATGGCATTTTTGCAGGTCATACATTACAATGAGCCACTGGCTCATTGTAAGGAACCTGCATAAGCCATGTAGCCTCGTGTCAAAAGAAGACCCGAGGCTACCATGGTAACCGATGACGTTCGGGGGCGCGGCGATCGTAATAAAGATGGCGGCGCCCGCACGGCGCCGTCTTTTAAACGCCGCCGGCGACTTTGCCGCCGGCGTTGAGAGGGTTAATAGCCGCGACCGGTGCAAGCACCGACCGCGGTTATTAGCGGTGGGGGTTTTGTGCAAAATGCAAAAACCCCCACCGTTGTATGAAGAGCCCGTGAGCCCTCTTCATACATCCCTTATACCTCTGCGCCGTAGAGCTACGGCGCAGAGCGTTAAGGGGTTAATGGGTATTCCCACGAAGACAAGATTCTTAATAACAAAATAACACATTCTCTAATTCACTGTTATTGACAAAAATACAGCTTTTCAGAACATAGAATACCAACCTGCCTCATTTAGGCCTGGTGTTTACAATTTTGATTGTCCCTTCATGTGACCGTAAATCTGTGGTCGGATTCTTCTCATGAATAGCTTCTTTTGTCTGCATGCTGCAGTGCTCTCTGCCTCCAGCCCCTCCACCCTGCATTACACACTACAGACACATGCACATGTATTATACTTACACCTAGTAACTGCTTGTAGTTGTTACAGATCCTTTAAGGAAAGTAATAGTCTGCAGGCCAACCTTGGTTTCCATCTAAATAATAAGTATCTAATTTACCTAGCTTCCCAACTTAAGTTCACACGTTGATGGAAAGATCTCTACAAGAGTAATGCATCTACTGCCCTTTCTGGGACCTTGATGGGCTCCTATGAGTATTTCTGTATTATTACAAGTCCTACTCAACAGTGACCTAAACCCTAGTCTGGGTTCCAGCAGTCCTCTCACCTCCCATGTCCTGTTGTTGTTTAACCCCTTAAGGACGGAGGGTTTTCCGGCTCTTTTCTCGCTCTCCAACTTCAAAAATCCATAACTTTTTCATTTTTCCGTGTACAGACCTGTGTGAGGGCTTATTTTGTGCGTAACAAATTTTACTTTCCTGTAGTGTTATTTATTTTAACATGCCGTGTACTGCGAAGCTGAAAAAAAATTCCAAATGTGGGCACGTTCTTGTGGGCTCAGTTTTTACGACTTTCACTCTTCGCTCCAAATAATACGCCTACTTTATTCTTTGGTTCGGTGCGATCGCGGTGATACCAAATTTATATAGGTTTTATTGTGTTTTAATAAATTTTCAAAAATTAAACGAATGTGTACAAAAAAGAAAACAAATTTTTTGCCATCTTCTGACGCTAATAACTTTTTCATACTTTGGCGCACAGAGATGTGTGAGGGGTAATTTTTTGCGAAATGAGGCGACGTTTTCATTGCTACCATTTTGAGGTCTGTGCGACATTTTGATAATTTTTTATTTCATTTTTTATGTTATGTAAAAAGGTGTAAAAGTCGCATTTCGGACATTTGGGCGCCATTTCCCGCCTCGGAGGTCACCGCCGCCTGTAACCGTTTTAATATTTTGATAGATCGGGCATTTTGGGACGCGGCGATACCTAATATGTTTGTGATTTTTACTGTTTGTTATGTTTTATATCCGTTCTAGGGAAAGGGGGGTGATTTGAACTTTTAATATTTTATTAATTTTTTTTATTTTTTAAACTTTTTTTTAAATTTTTTTTTTCACTATCTTTTAGACCATCTAGGGTACATTAACCCTAGATGGTCAGATCGCTCCTACCATATACTGCAATACTTCTGTATTGCAATATATGGCATTTTTGCAGCACATTCATTACAATGAGCCACTGGCTCATTGTAACGAATCTGCAGCTGCCAGATAGCCTCGTGTCAAAAGAAGACACGAGGCTACCATGGCAACCGATCGCCGCCCCCCGATGACGTTCGGGGGCGTGGCGATCGGAAACAAGATGGCGGCGCCCGCGCGCCGCCGTCTTTTAAACGCCGCCGGCGACTTTGCCGGCGGCGTTCAAGGGGTTAATAGCCGCGATCGGTGCAAGCACCGACCGCGGTTATTAGCGGTGGGGGTTTTGTGCAATATGCAAAAACCCCCACCTTTGTATGAAGAGGACTCAGCCCGTGAGCCCTCTTCATACATCCCTTATACCTCTGCGCCGTAGAGCTACGGCGCAGAGCGTTAAGGGGTTAACATTTGGCTGTAGCACCTTTGTGGAGCATGGGCTGTGGCTTGCATTCAATTTATTTACTCAGCTTCTGCTGCTGAGTCTACCACGCTCCAATTTCCTGTCCTTCAGGAAACACTTGGTGTTCCACATATTGCTTTATTCCATTATGTACATTTATGTCGTGCTTTTAGGGATGCAGTTTCAATCTGGGTGCCTTTTCAAAGTTAAGGGACTTTTCCTAACCTACTGAAACCTCTTACACAATTATATACACTCATGCATAAAATGGAAAGGGGCTCTCCTCCTCTCCTATTCCTCCCGGACCTATTATACTTGATGCAATGGGAAACCAATCTGAACATCTCTCTCACACCTGAACAGAAGTCACAAATCTTTGAGTTGTGTCACAGCACTTTGGTGAGTTCACAGTATCAGGAAGCGTGTTATAAACTCATGGCCAGGTGGTATAGGGTCCCAATCCAGTTACATACCTTTTTCCCACAAGTGCCCTCCACATGCTGGAGATGCGAAGAGGAGGAGGGATCCTTTCTCCACGTGTTTTGGTCGTGTAGGGTTCTTACCCCATTTTGGCAGGACCTACAACGTCTTATATCCTTAGTCTGTGAAGACTCAGTAAGGTTGGACCCTCCTCTCCTCATCCTCCACTATTGTGACATTGCGGTGCAAACATACAAAGCTCCCTGCTAAAATTCCTAATAATAGCGTCACAATACTTTGTAAACAGACCACTGCCCCGACAATAGCTATGTGGGTTAACAAAGTCAATGACATTATGCATATGAAAGACCTCCATGCTCCATGGAACATATGCCAAATTCAATAAAACCTGGCAACCATGGATCCTCTTACTGCAAGCTGCTGAATACAGACAATCTGAGATGTTGGAGGGGCCTTTCCTTCTGTCTCTCTTGGGCAATCTCTCCCCATGGTGTGGACGTTCCCCCTGTACAGATGCGTATGAATCATATCTGAACGCATTATATGGGAAGAATACTATCATTCTTGATTCATATACCACTTATCATTACATTGTAAATGTTTCTTCATGTATGCTTTTATTGTGGTAAGGACTGCGCTGCTGACTTCTATCTGTGTTTCTGCTATCAATAAAGAAAAAAAAAATGGAAAGGGGGTATTTTTGATCTGGCTGATGAGGAATAGAGAAAGGTAGAGAGTTCACTCTGATTCTGTAGTGAGTGGTAGAGACTGTCTGATGCAATCTAATTGAATGCACTAAAATACCACATCAGCGATATCAATGAATGAAATATTCCAGTTGCAATAAAACATAAAAATGATAAAATAAATATCCCATAGAGGTTTGGATTTGGAATCAAATTTCAGGACTAGCCAACTTTTTTGGAAATGACTCAAGACAAGTAAATAAGGCTCAGTGGTGTGTGGGGACTCCATTTGCCTGTAGGACCTCCCAACAATGCATGGGCATTCTCCTGATGAGGCAATTGCTGTTCTCCTGGGGATCTCCTCCCAGACCTAGATTAAAGTATCAGTCAACTCCTGGACATTGTGTGATGTAATTTGAGATTAGTGAGCAGAATGAGACCCAATGTCCCCTGGTGGAATGGGCTTGTATATAACATCAATAGATAAAGAAGGTAGTTCGGCACTCAATAAATCTGTTTAAAATTGTTGTGCAGCTTTATTCATCCAATAACAGGAACAAAACAGGCAAGTATCATTCACAAGGAATAGGATGCCATACACATCTGACGTGTTTCAATCCATCAGGTCCTTAATCATCTATTTCAGACCTAATGGTCTGAAACGCGTCAGATGTGTATGGCATCCTATTCCTTGTGAATGATACTTGCCTGCATTGTTCCTGTTATCGGATGAATAAAGCTGCACAACGATTTTAAATGGATTTGGTGATTGACAATGTACCTTCTTTATCTATTGATGTTTTATACTCACAAGCCCATTCCACCAGGTGACACCAGTGGACATCAGGCAAGGACTATCAACCTTCTTTATCCATTGCATTATACAAGGAAGTGGAAGACCTTCTTTTGGATTGTGCACCTGGTGGTGGGCGAACATGAGTTTTTCCTGCTTGTTTGCTATATAACATCAATACCATTCATTATGCAGAAACTGCTGACACACTACAGCCATATTACATGCCTAACATTGTCCTGCATCAGTAGGAAATCAGGGCTCACTGCACCTGCATATGGTCTAACACTGGTTCTGAGGATCTCATACCCGGTACCTAATGGCAATCAGGGTACCTCTTGTTCTGGGTGTGAATCACCCCCCAAAGAAATGCCTCCCCTCACTTTCACTGATCCATTGGCAAATCAGGATGTCGCAGGCAGCAGAACCTTCTCCACAGCATCTCCAAATTCCAAAAACATGTGCTCAGTCTGCTCTCATCAGCTCTCAGGGTGCCAATGTCAAAACTGCCAATCTTGGTGTTCTCTGGCAAATGCCAATTGTCTTCCATAGTATTGGGCTGTAAGCACAACACGGACTTGTGGGCACCAGCCTTAATGCCACCCTCATGGAGTCTATTTCTTTCTTTTTATATTGTCAATGTACACAAAGTTTCAACGGTTTTCCATGCCTTGAAAAAATATTGTCGGTTAAAAACACATTTTCTTTCATAGACGTTTAAAAATTGATCAAGGTGCTATGAGAAATAGTGAAAAACTGATGTTTCGAATCTAAACATGTCCAACCACGCTGCTGAGCAGACATGTGTAAGGGTAGCTCTGCCCTAGATAGAGATAGAGTTGTCCATACAACCTCCAGTATGGCACAGCATATGCCCACAACCCTGAACAGCTGAAAGTCCCCTTTCAATAACCTCAGTGAAACACAGCCATATCAGTACAGTGGACTGACCCTACTCTAGTTTGCTACCAAAAAAAAATGTGATCCCTTGCTGATTTTTTAACTTTCCCACTGACAAAGACATGAACAGTGTATAATTTTCAGTAAGTTAATTTTAAAATTGAGAGATAGAATATTAAAAATAAAAATAGAAAATCACATTATTTGTATTTGCATTCTGCCATGAGAAATAAGTATTTGATCCCACTGGGAAACAAGACTTAATATTGGTGTCAAAACCCTCGCTGGCAAGCACACCAGACAATTTTTGTAGTTGATGAGATTTTGGAATTTTGGTCCACTACACTTTTCAGATTGTGTCTACGAGAAAATCATTGCCGAGTCCAGAGGCTAGCTAGGTCACTCCATGACCTTAATGTTCTTCTTTTTGAGTCACTCCTTTGTTGCTTTGGGTCATTGTCTTGCTGGAAGAGCCAGCCACAACCCATTTTTAATGGCATGGCAGAGGGAAGGAGGTTGTCGCAATTTTATGGTATATGGCTCCATCCTATGAAGTAGTCCTTTGTCTTTAGCAGAGCAGCACCCCCAAAACAAAATGGCCCACATTTATAAGCACTAAGTGCAGTTTGCCTGTGGAGTGTGCAGGGCGTGCCAGTTTCATAAAAAGCATGTTCTTCATTAATCTGGGGCACCTTGCACTTCTTGGGAACTTTTTTTGGTGTACCTTTAACACAGAGCATGTGACACACACACACACTCTGCTGCGAAAAAAAACCCTTTCGGTGCCTTTTTGTGTCATGTCGACATTGTGCAGCCGCAACACATCTTAAAGGGAACCTGTCATGAGAAATTGGTCTAATAAACCACTACCAGTATGTTGTCGAGTAGATGAGCATCTTTTACATAATGTTTCTTTCATGGCCCAGCATCATCCAGAAAATCTACTTTCAAGTGAGATGAAAATTGGTTTTATGAAGTCAAGGAGGCAGAGAGTTTAAAGCTGAAGTCAAGCTCTCCCTGTCTTAAAATGCCCCTTCCACAGTAATTCATTGTCCTACGTCCATGGATGTCATTGAACAGATCTCCTGAAGTCTGGCACATGGTGTCAATCACAAGGGAGGAGGTATGGTCTTAATGGTTGGTCTTAATAACTGGTCTGGTCTTGATGGTTGGTAGGGAATCAATTACTCATTTTGCTCAGCAAAATGCAAATCAGTTTATATAATTTATGCACTGTAATTTTTGGGGATTTTAATTTTGTTATTACATCTCTCAATGTTTAAAATAACCTACCCTTAAAATTAAAGACTGTTCATGTCTTTGTCAGTGGGAAAACTTACAAAATCAGCAAGGGATCAAATAATTATTTAATTCTCTGTATATCATAGTGATTTGTAATAATGTTTTAGCTCATTGCATGTACTCTGTCACTAAAATATATTACAAATAAATTAATTAAAGTAGCTTCTTAGTTATGTACATCTCTTTTATTGATGGTGAGCAGATGTAAGTGGCAGACTTGGCTTACTGCTGTAAAAATCTAGTTTTATTTTTGTAGCAGAAGGCACATCTGCAACAAAGATCACAGTAGATATGAATTTTAATTTAATTGCATAATTATTTACTTAAGTAAACTCAGTGTGATGGTTCCAATTAGCACTGCATGCTTACAAAGCCATTGCTTATTTTCTTTTGCAAAGCCTGACTTACAACTTCCCTAGTTTATTACAAGAAAAAAATAAAATCTCTGTGGTGCTGTTTGTATCTAGTCCATTAAGAATTTAATTTATTTGTTGAACTTCCAAGTAAACAAAGAAAAAAATGTTATTTCAATCTGGAGCATTGACAGAAAACCTAGAGTATAAACAGAAGATATTTTAGACAGGTTACATGTAGGATGAACAGATTTGCTGACTTAGTAAATGTACAGTGACAATATGTTTCCTCAGGGCAGAGGTCACAAGCATTTTACATTTTATAAGCCATATGCTGTTTTGCAGCGCCATTTTATCAATTCTGTCAAATTACATGTTCATATCTCAGAGATTTTATGGCAAATCGCACAACAAAGTTGAGACCACTGCCATAAAGAATATTACAATTTTCTTTTAATACAATATTACAATATACTGTCTCTGTTGTGAACCAGTCCCCTGACCTCGCTTCCTGTGTTATTCATTTATAAATCTTGTTTTGTGTCTGTGGCTTAGGTAGAGACTGTCCTAGGATACTGGAAGTAAGTAGGGAGGTGACAGTTATTGGCGGCTCAGTTTAGGGCTCACTGTCTTGTCTGTCCTCACTGTTCCCTCAGCTACCCACTTACATATATTTTATTAAATAAATATGTCCCTGTGTTCTTTTTTTTTATGCCTTTCTTTCTTATTTAAGTATTTTGTGTAAATCGGCATTCTGTCCCCACACTCCACTGACAGCTCATAGTTAAAGGGAACTGATAATGTTTCTAATTACTTAACTCTTTACTATCCATGGATAGTCTAATTTCCTAAAGAGTGGAATCATAAAGGAAAATTTCTTTGGTATGGAAACGTAATCTTTAGCCTCCTTTCTTTATCTATGTGCTGGGTACAGGCAAAAGGAAGCTGCTTTACCTAATGAACTATATTACAAAGTTTACTATTATCAAATGCACTATTAATTTCTGCAATTAAACAAATTACCTTCAAAAGGTTTAGATATGCTTTAACTGGGCTGTGATAAGAACACAAGGCAGGGAGTTCTGGGAGTAGTGTTTGTGAAGGTGACAGGGGACCAAAGAGGCTCAGAGTACTTTGTTCACATAGGGAATAGTTAAACAGTCCCAAATAAGCACAGCCATCAATCCAGCAGAATCCAAGTAACAAGATGTAGGTCAGGGCAGAGGCGTAACTAGGAAAGGCAGGGCCCCATAGCAGACTTCAGAATGGGGCCCCCAAGATATAAGCCTTTACGTAATATGGTGCTGCATAACCGTAAAGGGAACCTGTCAGCAAGGTTTCAGTTATCAGGTTAATGGCTGCTGCAGGTCCCGTTATACACTAAACAAATACGGTATGTATTTTTTTAGAAATCTCATTTAGAAATGGTACTTATCTCTATTCAGCTTCTGGGGCCCAAGTCATTCAAGCAGCAGGAGTTGTGGAATCACCATGAAAGACCTGCCCACATGACTCAGGCTCCAGAAGTTGTATAGAGATAGATACCTTTTCAAACAAGCAGATATATTCAAATACATGGTTTTGTTGTGTATAATGGGACCCACAGTAGCTGCCATTAACATGATATGTGAAATCCTATTGACAGGTTCCTTTTAAAATACATTTGAAGTTACGTTTTACAGTCACAAAATATTGCAGCCTTTCAGTAGGATAGATTATTTATGAGAGATGGACATCTGGCACCAACGCTGATCAGAAGAGAGCAGCTTCCAGCAGCTTTACTACACACAGTGCAGAGACAGAAGTAAACAGCGCTGCCCATTGTGTAGTGGTGCTTAACTGCAACTGCAGGGTCACATCCTCATTACTAACCTGTGCTACAGAGAGGCTGATAATATCCTGCAACTGGAAAACTCCATTTAACTTGACTTTAAATGTATTTAAGGTTTTGGCAGATATGTTGAATTTATGTATAATATATTTTATTTATATGCATATTTATACAGATACCTTCATATACATGTTTATGTACATATACACATATGTATAACCATTATACACATACAGTTATGCACTGATACAAATACATTTTATACTCATATATACACACATTCACTCAGTTATATACATTATGTGCGTATAATAATATACATTATAATATGAGTTGTATACATTTTTAAACTCATATATACATGTATACACACATTTATACATGCAAAATACACTAATATATAAACATGTATAAAATCATATACACATACAATTATAGGCTCATATATAAACATGTATACTCATATACACACAATATACACTCATATATAGATTATTCACTCTTATATACACATTATACACTCATATAAAAATCATACACACAATCAATAAACTCATATATACACATGATATACTCAAATATACGTTATACACTCATTATATACATTTTACACTGATACACACACATTATATACAATATATACATTACACATTCCTATATACACATTATATACTCATATATACATTATACACACATTATATACTCATATATACATTATACACACATATATACATTATACACACATTATATACTCAAATATACATTATACACTCATTAAACACACATCATACACTTATACACTTTATACATACACATTATACAATCATACACATTAGATACTAATAAATTACACACTCATACATACACACACATGATACACTGCTATATACACCACATACACTGATTTATATACATCATACACTCATACATTATACACTCACCGGCCACTTTATTAGGTACACCTGTCCAACTGCTCGTTAACACTTAATTTCTAATCAGCCAATCACATGGCGGCAACTCAGTGCATTTAGGCATGTAGACATGATCAAGACAATCTCCTGCAGTTCAAACCGAGCATCAGTATGGGGAAGAAAGGTGATTTGAGTGCCTTTGAACGTGGCATGGTTGTTGGTGCCAGAAGGGCTGGTCTGAGTATTTCAGAAACTGCTGATCTACTGGGATTTTCATGCACAACCATCTCTAGGGTTTCCAGAGAATGGTCTGAAAAAGAAAAAACATCCAGTGAGCGGCAGTTCTGTGGGCGGAAATGCCTTGTTGATGCCAGAGGTCAGAGGAGAATGGGCAGACTGGTTCGAGCTGATAGAAAGGCAACAGTGACTCAAATCACCACCCGTTACAACCAAGGTAGGCAGAAAAGCATCTCTGAACACACAGTACGTCGACACCGGGTGCCACTCCTTTCAGCTAAGAACAGGAAACTGAGGCTACAATTTGCACAAGCTCATCGAAATTGGACAGTAGAAGATTGGAAAAACCTTGCCTGGTCTGAGGAGTCTCGATTTCTGCTGCGACATTCGGATGGTAGGGTCAGAATTTGGCGTCCACAACATGAAAGCATGGATCCATCCTGCCTTTTATGAACGGTTCAGGCTGGTGGTGGTGGTGTCATGGTGTGGGGAATATTTTCTTGGCACTCTTTGTACCAATTGAGCATCGTTGCAACGCCACAGCCTACCTGAGTATTGTTGCTGACCATGTCCATCCCTTTATGACCACAATGTACCCAACATCTGATGGCTACTTTCAGCAGGATAATGCGCCATGTCATAAAGCTGGAATCATCTCAGACTGGTTTCTTGAACATGACAATGAGTTCACTGTACTCAAATGGCCTCCACAGTCACCAGATCTCAATCCAATAGAGCATCTTTGGGATGTGGTGGAACGGGAGGTTCGCTTCATGGATGTGCAGCCGACAAATCTGCGGCAACTGTGTGATGCCATCATGTCAATATGGACCAAAATCTCTGAGGAATGCTTCCAGCACCTTGTTGAATCTATGCCACAAAGAATTGAGGCAGTTCTGAAGGCAAAAGGGGGTCCAACCCGTTACTAGCATGGTGTACCTAATAAAGTGGCCGGTGAGTGTATATACATATCATATACATTTACATCCCCTGCACACTTACCCTTGTATTCCCTGGAAGCAGCGTCCAGTGATCTTTTCACAGGCACTGGAGCTGTTTACATCCCAGGAGACATTGTCCAGTCAGAGGGGAGGAAGCATAAGGCAGGTAGTGGTTTGTCACTAGATCCTGCTCTACATGTGCCATACTGCTCGCAGCTCAGCGGCCACCCCGTGTCCCAGGAGACCTGCTCCCAGGACCGGGGGTCTGCAGGCCACATAGATAAGAATGCAGCCGGGTGACCGGTCAGGATGTTACCTGATGTTACCTGCCGCTGCCCTCCTCTGCCCCTCCCAGCATTTCTACACTGAGCAGCAGCTCAGCATAAAGTTCTGCAGCATGAAACATGTGCTGTGCAGGTACATTGTCCATTCTATAGTTCGTGTGGCAGGTCGGATCCGGGCGGCTGCTACGTCTGCTACCGCGGTAGTTACGCCACTGGGTCAGGGGCAGACAACAACCACAGTCCAAGGAAACAGGTTGCGGCCGGTAGTTTGCCAACAGAACAGAATACAGAATACATAATGTAGTCATGTAATAAAAGCCAGGGTCAAAGACAGACAAACACCTTAATGCTCAGGTATAATGAAGTTAGGTGTCTTTTATCAACAAGGATGGGCAGTTATTAATATGGGACCGGATTTTTGTGGTCGTTTTAATCTCAGGAATTGATGCTCACACACTTTATGAGCAAGGAATCAGCAGACAGAATTAAGGCTAAGACTCAAAGGAGCACAAGAAGGATCCAGGTCAGAAAAAGAACAGTGGCTATGGCAAGTATCACTGGCATGGACAAAGACTGCCTCAAATATAAAATCTTACCTTAGCGATCTAAAGATATAGACAGAAAGAAATGTTAACAGGCACTCCATGTCATATTACATAGTATGATTGGCCCCCCATTTTGAACAACAGTCTACAGTCCATATTTTCTTAGTGAAAATAAATATTGCAAATATTTATACCATATTATCCATCTAATACTATACTATCCGTCTTTTGTTTCCGACAAATTCAAAGAATATTGAATAATACAAAATCTTTCTTTATAGCCCTGGTTAAATTGTTTAAACAATACTGCCATCTAGTGTTAAAATATGTATAATCATGGATATGGGTCAGGGAGCAATTCATTCTCCTTATGGGGATGTATTTACAGGCAAACTTTACAGGTTAATGGAGTATTCAAGGCTATGCATGCTGTGCTGGGCAAGTTTTAAACATGAATTTTCTAAGGTGGCAAAAAAGAAAACTAGCCTCCTATTCTACATTTCATAAGGCTTAAATAAACTTAGAGTAGCCTTATTGTAACATTTCAGATGATTTTTGATATTGTGTGAGGGAGAGTGTTGTGAACTTTTTAAAAATAAACTTCATTAATAAATTATCCTTAGATTGTAAAGAAACAGACTGCTAAGTACCCCCTAGTACAATTCTAGGCTACTTTCTGACCCATGCTCGCCCTTCCATAGCGTGGACCAACACACAGCAGCTCCCCTTTCCATAGTGATCCACGGCACCCGGAAGTAAACACAGGAAAAGATAAGGCAGGCTCTATCCTTACAGTGAGGCACCGTACCCCCGCCAGACGCCATAGCTGTCTATGGGGACGACGACATTCTTTCGGCCACATATAAACGTCCCCACACAGCCAGTGTGAAAGTTGCCTGATTTCTAGGTTGCTATGGAAAATCTGTCCCTGCTCTCTCCATGGCTGAAGTATGCAATGAGCACTACATTCAAACATCAAGCTGAAAGTAAAGGGGTTAATCCTCCCTCAGAGCCATTTAACCAAACACAGGAGGATTATATGTAAGTCCATGCATCCTCCAAAGGCACACACTGTACAAGCTGGAATATACCTCTTTAACCGCTTCGCGTCTAAGCCATTATGTAGCTTCAGGACCAAGCACAATTTTTAAAATCTGTTCTGTGTCACTATTTGCAGTTATAAATTTAGAATGGTTTATCAAACCTAGGTAATTTTGAGATTGTTTTTTTGTGACATGTTGTACTTCACGTTAGTGGTATATTTTGGTTGTTATGCTTTGCATTTATTTATTAAAAAGTAAGAAATTTGGTAAAAATTTTGAAAAAATGGTGATTTTTTTAATTTCTAAATGTTATTCCCATTTTACAGTTTACATTTTTAAGTCTAACCACACAAATTAGAAACTAATTAACATTTACCATAAATCTACTTTATGTTGGCATAATTTTTTAAATGTTATAATATTTTATTTGGCCATTAGGTGACTTTCTAATAGAACAGCAATTTTTCAAATTTTCAAAAAAATGTAAGATTCAATGATTTTAGAGGTCATTTCATATTGTAAAGGGTTTTACAAGTTATATTTTGTGGAACTCCTCACAAATCATCCCATTTTTAAAACTGCACCCCTCAAACTGTTCAGAACAGCCATTGATAAGTTTGTTAACCCTTTCAGTGTCTCATATGAATTGAAACAAGATGGAGGTTCCATTTTGAATTTTCTAATTTTTACAATTAAGTTAATATTTAGCCCTAAAATACATATGTCAATGCAGGATAAAAGGAAAAAACATCTCACAAATTTTTGTTTGTGCAGTTTCTTTTTACTATGGCAATAATCCCCATGTGGATGTAAATCGCTATATGAGGCCACAATAGGGTAAAGAATAGGAGGAGCGCCATTGAGCTTTTGGAGGGCAGATTAGGCGAAGAACACAGATCAGGTGCCAGGACACATTTCAAAAGTTCCTGAGGTTTCCAGAAGGGTGAAACCCCCCACAAATGACACATTGAAACTACACCCCTGAAAGAATGTATTTTTGGTTATGATAAGCTTTTTGACGCTATGGTTTTTTTTACAGTTTTTTGTTGAAATGTAGCGTGAAAATTTTTTTTTACATTTTTCACAAATTCAGCATTTATAGGACAGATTTGTCAGATGGAGAGCATGAAAGTGAAGCAAATGGGCATAATTTTTATAGTGCCGTTTCTCCTGAGTTCAGATATACCCCCAAAGTGGCATAAATATGTTCACTGGACATATAGCAGGGCCTGCAAGTGAAGCAGCAACCTGAGGCGTTCAAAGACCAATATTTGAATGATTGATTCACCAGCCCCAAGTAATGTTCAAAGAGAAATTGGACCCCCAGAATGATGGAAACCCCCCACAAATGACACCATTTTTGAAACTACACCCCTGAAAGAATGTATTTATGGTTATGATAAGCCTTTTGACGCTATGGGTTTTTTTTTACAGTTTTTTGTTGAAATGTAGCATGAAAAAAAAATTGGTGACATTTTTCACAAATTCGGCATTTATAGGACAGATTTGTCAGATGCAGAGCATGAAAGTGAAGCAAATGGGTAAAGTGTTTATAGTGCTGTTTCTCCTGAGTTCAGGAATACCCCCAAAGTGGCATAAATATGTTCACTGGACTTATGGCAGGGCCTGGAAGTGATAGGACAATTCAAGGATTTTGAAGCTTTTAGGGCTATTTCCCTATAGGTTTTGCAGGTCCCAGTTTGATTTACATTGGCCCTTATAGCCAGAAGTATCTCTGTTTTATAAAAGACCACACTAAATATTTTTTAAGGGGTTTTGTATATACGTTTGTATTGTTCTCTTGTTTTCTTGGAACAGATGTGGTGAATATCTGAAATATTGAAACACATTTTTTATCAAAAATGTCCACTTAGGACATAATTTTCATGCAACAGCAAAAATGTGGAAAAATATACTCTGACATTTATAAGGTTAATTCCCTTCTTTCATAAAAAAAAACCTTTATATACTGCCTGGACACATGGCAGGGCCTGGAAGTGATAGAACGCCACAAGGATTCTGACGCCTTCATTTACTTGGTATTCATCTAGGGGTATAATGGGAATTATGGAGCTGGACGAGATTAGGGGTTCAGAGTATTCAAATAAAAAAAAAAGGAAACAGGTAAAAAAGAAATTTATAAGTCCAGGGAAATGTGGTAAATGCGGAAGCAGTTTTTAATACAAGTCCAGGGTGGGAGGGACATGTGTCGCACTGATATGTTGTGTCTTTGCGTTTGCCATTTTTGAAGCAGACAACACATCTTTTCTGGGGGTGGCTTTTTTTTGCAGTGGGGGGCACTACTCCAGGAAAGTGCTGCCCAGGAACAATTCTGCAGACAGCAGTCGCAGAGGTAGAACTTTCTCCTCCCTCTGCCGCATTATCACCAAAGAGAAGACATTTAATTATCTTCTCCTGGTATTCCAGGTATGATCCCTGGTGACCAGTGCTCCTAAAGATGACATAGGAGTTGTACAATGGCGTTTGGATAAAATATACTGCCAGCTTTTTGTACCATATTTTACATTTCCGCATGGCATTGTACGGTTTGAGGATCTGGTCAGACATGTCCACTCCCCCCATAAATTTATTGTAATGCTAAATGCATAGTGGATGTGAATTAGGGGCTGCTGTTCCGCGGACAGGGACAAGGGAGCTGCTGGCATCATGAATGCTAGATAGCACAAACACTTCTTTTTTTGTCCCTAAATTTTAAAAAGAGGACCCCATCACTGTGAAGTGCTCTGCTATCCACCAACCTGCAGGGTTTGGCTTACTAGGGTCTTGGGAAGGTGCCTCTGATTCCTGCGGATCGTCCCACATGCAAGTGTTTTTTTTCTTAGCCAGGCACTGAAACAATGGCACACTTGTGTACCAATTATCAAGGTACACGTGGTACCCCTTGTCAAACACTGAATGCAGGAGGTCCCAGGCAATCTTCCCAGTTATTGTGAGGGATGGAGGACAATCAGGGGGCTGAATTTGACTGTCCCTTCCCTCATAGATCCGAAATGTGTGAGTGTACCCTGTTTCGGACTCACACATTTTGTAAATCTTTATGCCATATCTGGCACGTTTGTTAGGCAAATATTGCCTAAACTTTATTCTCCCCTTGAAATGCACCAGGGACTCATCCACCGAAATCTCTCTTTTTGGGGTGTATAGGGAAGAAAATTTTTGGCTTAGAAATTTAATCAGGGGCCGAATCTTATACAGTCTGTCAAAACTGGGGTCATTTTTTTGGGGGGGGGGGGGGCATTGGGAATTGTCAGCAAAATGGAGAAATTTTTTGATGGCCTCAAAGCGGGCATTGTTGATCCGTACAATGGGGGTATGATGTAAGAGATCTTTAGACCAATAGTCCCTTACTGATGGGTTTTTTGTAAGACCCATATTCAGCACTAATGCCCAAATTTTTTTAATTTCTTCTCTAGTGGTTGGATACCATCTATATGGCCTGGCATAAAATGAATTGGGGTTAGTTTCTAAAAATTGCTGGGCATATAAGTTGGTTTGCTCAACAATCAAGTCCAGCAGGTCATCTGTAAAAAAATAATTTGAAATGGCCACTTTCAGATAACCCTGCTGTTTGTACTTGGGCTCCTGGAACAGCAGTAAAGTCAAGTACTTGGGGGACATAGGAGGCTGTGGGAAACCAGTTACTTTCTGGAGGTGGAGGTAAAACTGGACTTATGGCCCTCCTAACCCTGCGAGGAGGTTCTTCATTATCAGATGAGGAAGAAGAAGAGGAGGACAGAACAAATTCTGAGCCTCCCTCACTCGCTGATTCTGTGTCTGAGGCTAACATAGCATACTAACTTCAGCACTGTATGTTCTTTGTGTCATTTTGTCTAATGCACTTTATTTGAAACTGTAACAATGTGTAATGTACTTTACTTGCAAATGTAACAATCGTACACACTGACAGCTGGAGTGACACTGACTGCTGCTGGTGGACACAGATGAACTGTCACTGTTCTAAACTGTCAGTCTGACAGTGAATAACGCTGTTGGACTCTCGCTAACACTGAAACTGGCTGTGACGGACGCTCACTGGCTGTGACGGACGCTCACTGACGCTGACGGACGCTGACGGATGCTAACTGACACTGCCTTGTCGGTTAATAGGATACCGGACCCGGCGGCCAGCACCGAGATCGTGAGTCTGTGCCACTGTCACTCATAACAGTGACACTTTATTTGTGACGTGACTCTACGTCTAGGTGCGGGAAAGACCCGCATCCTATGACGTAGAGTCACGTCAAGGTGCGCAAAGGGGTTAAAGGAGTAGTTTTTTTTTTTTTTAACAAACTAAGCAGAATTTCTTAATAAAGTGTACTAGAAAATGTTCACCACTTTCTCCTGCACACAATAAAAAGATGTATCTGAAATGACGGTAACGCTTAAAACTACACTTCAATGCTGACTTTCAGGGACATGACATGGGAAAACAGACAAACCAGTAAGTATCTTCCAAAATGAACACACAGACAGCCAAATATAGCATTGTTTTGAAACAATTGTTCCTTGTCAGTACAGTGGAGGGAACTTCATTGAAACGAATCTGCAGAAACCATGCAGCCTCGGGTCAAGTGAAGACCATGGCAACCAATCGCAGCAACCCCGACCCCCCCGCCCCCCGATGACGTTCTGGGGAGCAATGATCGAAATAAAGAATGCGGCGCCCACCCGCCACTGTCTTTAAAATGCTGGCGCCAACTCTGCCGCCGGCAACGGAAAGGTTAATAGCCGCGATCGGTGCAAGCACTGATCGCGGTTATTAGTGGTGGGGGTTTGCTGCAACATGCAACAACCCCCACCTCTGTATGAAGGTGAGCCAGTGAGCCCTCTTCATACATTCCCTGTACCTCTACGCCGTAGAGCTACGGCGCAGAGCGTTAAGGGGCTAATGTCATGGTAGACGGAACTCACAATGGACCAGTAGACTGCAGACCCAAATTTATTCCATGCCACAGTCATGGCCAAAAGTTTTGAGAATGATACAAATGTTAATTTTTACAAAGTCTACTGCATCAGGTTTTATAATGGCAATTTGCATATACTCCAGAATGTTATAATCAGTTTAACAGCAATTAATTGCAAAGTCAATATTTGCCAGGAAATTAACTTTTTCCTCCTAAACACATTTCAACTTTATCGCAGGCCTGCCTTAAAAGGAGCAGCCTACATCGTTTCAGTGATTGATCTCCAGCCCTGTCCTCATCAACACCCACACCTGTGTTAATGGAGCAATCTGTCATGATTAAGTAAGAATCACACCACTGGACACTTTAACCCCTTAACGCTCTGCGCCGTAGCTCTACGGCGCAGAGGTATAAGGGTTGTATGAAGAGGGCTCACGGGCTGAGTCCTCTTCATACAAGGGTGGGGGTTGTTGCATATTGCAGCAAACCCCCACTGCTAATAACCGCGGTCGGTGCCTGCTATTAACCCTTCCGTTGCCGCCGGCAAAATCTCCGGCAGCATTTAAAAGGCGGCGGCGCGTGGGAGCCATCTTTATTCCGATCGTCGCTCTCCAAACACACACCCCGAACGTCATCGGGGGGCGGCGATCGGTTACCATGGTAGCCTCGGGTCTTCTTTTGACAAGAAGCTACATGGCTTATGCAGGTTCGTTACAATGAGCCAGTGGCTCATTGTAATGTATGACCTGCAAAAATGCCATATATTGCAATACTGTAGTATTGCAGTATATGGTAGGAGCGATCTGACCATCTAGGGTTAATGTACCCTAGATGGTCTAAAAAATAGTGAAAAAAAAAAGAAAAAAAAAGTTTAAAAAATAAAAAAAATTAATAAAATATTAAAAGTTCAAATCACCCCCCTTTCCCTAGAACGGATATAAAACATAACAAACAGTAAAAATCACAGACATATTAAGTATCACCGCGTCCCAAAATGCCCGATCTATCAAAATATAAAAACGGTTACGGCCGGCGGTGACCTCCGAGGCGGGAAATGGCGCCCAAATGTCCGAAATGCGACTTTTACACCTTTTTACATAACATAAAAAATGAAATAAAAAATGATCAAAATGTCGCACAGACCTCAAAATGATAGCAATGAAAACGTTGCCTCATTTCGCAAAAAATGACCCCTCACACATCTCCGTACGCCAAAGTATAAAAAAGTTATTAGCGTCAGAAGATGGCAAAAATTTTTTTTTCTTTTTTGTACACATTCGTTTAATTTTTGAAAATGTATTAAAACACAATAAAACCTATATAAATTTGGTATCACTGTGATCGCACCGAACCAAAGAATAAAGTAGGCGTGTTATTTGGAGCGAAGAGTGAAAGTCGTAAAAACTGAGCCCACAAGAACGTGACGCACGTGCGTTTTTTTTAAATTTTTCCACATTTGGAATTTTTTTTCAGCTTCGCAGTACACGGCATGTTAAAATAAATAACATTACGGGAAAGTAAAATTTGTTATGCACAAAATAAGCCCTCACACAGGTCTGTACACGTAAAAATGAAAAAGTTATGGATTTTTGAAGTTGGAGAGCGAGAAATCAGCCGAAAAACCCTGCGTCCTTAAGGGGTTAAAAGGAGGCTGGTGCTTGGCATCATTGTTTCCCTTCTGTTGACCATGATCATCTCTAAAGAAACATGTGCAGTAATCATTGCACTACACAAAACTGGCCTAACAGGGAAGAGTATTGCAGCTAGAAAGATTGCACCTCAGTCAACAATCTATCGCATCATCAAGGAATTCAAGGAGAGAGGTTCCATTGTTGCCAGCGCAGAGCTTGCTCAGGAATGGAGACTCCTGGAGCCAGGGCCGGCTCCAGGTTTCAGTGGGCCCTTGGGCGACAGAGCCTCAGTGGGCCCCTTTGCAGTCAACTCGCATAACGGCATGGATTCATTATATACAGCCCAGCCCCATCCTGACCCCCAATACATTATATGCAGCCCCCTCCTCGCCCCAATACAATATATGCAGCCCCCAATACATTATATGCAGCCCCCTTTTGACCCCAATACATTATATGCAGCCCCCAATACATTATATGCAGCCCCCTCCTCTCCCCCAATACATTATATGCAGCCCCCAATACATTATATACAGCCCCCTCCTGACCCCCAATACATTATCTGCAGCCCCCAATACATTATATGCAGCCCCCTCCTCACCCCCAATAAATTATATGCAGCCCCAATACATTATATGCAGCCCCCTCCTCACCCCCAAAACATTATATGCAGCCCCCCATCAGATTTCACATTATATACAGCCCTCTTCCCCATATGGATTACATACAGCGCCCTCCTCATGTCCCAATCATTACTAACAGCCCCTATCAAAAGAATAATACTTACCTCAGCCTTCTGCTCAGGTCCGGAGCTTCCCCTCTCCGTCTTCCTTCTCCTTCCGGCAGCCTCACAGCGCTTCAGCCCGCGGCCACAGGTTCCGCTAGCGTCGCGTTCATAACGCGACGCTAGCGCACAGAGGGGCGGGCCTCGGCCCGATCGCATCTGAGATCGGGCCTCGGCCCGCCCCCTGTGCGCTAGCGTCGCGTTATGAACGCGACGCTAGCGGAGCCAGTGACCGCGGCCATGCAGCACACAGAGCGCCGCTTTACGGCGCCAGCACCCGGCACGGCCAGGTCGCTTTGGACGGGGGTTTGGCCACGAGTGGGCCCTCCCAGCGGCTGGGGGCCCCGGCACTTGCCCGGGTTTGCCGGGTGCTGGCGCCGGCCCTGCCTGGAGCAAGGCCTGGTATCAAGGAGGGTAGCAAAGAAGCTGCTCCTCTCCAGAAAAAACATCAGGGGCAGACAGATATTTAGCAAAAGATACAGGGAGTGGACTGCTGAGGACTGGGGTAAAGTCATTTTCTCTGATGAATCCCCTTTCCGATTGTTTGGAACATCTGGAAAACACCTTGTTCGGAGAAGACAAGGTGAGCGATACAACCAGTCTTGTCTCATGCCAACTGTAAAGCATCCTGCAACATTCATGTGTGGGTTTGATTCTCAGCAGAGGGAATCGGCTCTCTCACAGTCTTGCCTTAAAACACAACCATGAATAAAGAATGGTACCAGAATGTCATTTAACCCCTTCCCGACATTTGACGTAATAATACTGCATGGCGGGAGGTGCGTTCCCGCAAAATGCAGTATTATTACGTCATGCTTCTGGCGCCGGCTCCTGAACGGAGCCGGCGCCAGAAGCTGCGGGTGTCGGCTATATATTATAGCCGACACCTGCCTCTAACACCCGCGATCGGAGATTTCTCCGATCGCGGGTGTTAACCGCGGCGTGTCAGAGGCATTTAAATGCAATCTGAAGGGAATCGGACCCCCCCGCGGTGCTTACCGGGGGGGTCCGCTGCTCCGATCGCAGCCCCGGGACTGCCGGTGCCCGGGGCTGCGAGATCTTCATCCGGAAGCCGGGTCCTGCCTTCTGGCAGGACCCGGCTGTAAGACACTGGGCATGCGCAGCATGCTCAGTGTCTTACATTACACAGTGCAATACTTCTGTATTGCACTGTGTAACCTGTAAAATAGCTTGAACAAGTGATCAGAAGATCACTTGTTCAAGCTTAGATGTCATTACCTGTAAAAAAAAGTTAAAACAATAAATAAAGGTTTTTAAAAATAAAAATAAATAATAAAAGAAAGTGAAAGTCCCCCCAAACACCACATTTCCCTTTACACAAGTAATAAAGTATAAAATACACTAAATCACAAAAAAACCCCACTTATTTGGTATCGCCGCGTCCGTAACAATTTGTACAATAAATCCTAATCATAATTGGACCCGCTCGGTGAACGTGGTAAAAAAAAAACCCCAAAAAATTGCCAAAAATTAAAACTTTTTATCAAATTGCTTTACAAAAAATGTTCTAAAAAGTGATCTGAAAAAGTTACAAGCGCCAAAATGATACCACTGAAAAGAACAACTTGTTACGCAAAAAATAAGCTCACAACCAGCTCCGTCAACCAAAAAATACTATAGTTATGCCGCTATAAAGATGGCAATACTACAACAAATTCAATTTTTTCTATTCTAGTTTTCCTTCAATAAAATTGGACAAATATAAATAAAACTATATAAATGAGGTATCACCGTAATCGTAGTGATCCGTAGAATAAAGATAATATACTATTGTTATGCTACAGCGAACCCCCTCCCTCAAAAATGCTAAAAATCCAAAACAAGAATTGATGATTTTATTTTCCTCCACACGAAAAAAGTTAATAAAATTGCTTCAATAAGCTAAACACCCTCTAAAATAAAGTTTTTTTTACAGTGCATCGCGTCTCGCAAAAAATAAACCCTTATTTGTCTAAATTGCTTAAAAAATAAAGATTGTATAGCCTATTCCCAACGCGCGTTGTAATAGAACGGTGCGGCGGGTAGTGACTTGCCAACACGGTTCAGACACAGTGATCGGGGCAAGATGGCAGCTGATCCTAACAGCCATCCATCCTGCCCCATGGACCAGAAGGGTTATGTCCCCCCCACACACCCCCAGTTTATTATCGCTGCTATTGGCTCATCAATTCAGACGAGCCAATAGCAGCGAATTTACTTATGACGTCAGTAATACCGGTCACCATGTCTGTAGACACGGTGATCAGGGCATAGTGGCGGCTGTTCCTGACAGCCACCAATTGTGCCTTGTGGTTCAGAGGGGTTTTGTTGCCCCCCTCTGTCCATGTTTGCCGCTATTGGCTGGTCGATTTGGTCCAGCTAAAAGCAGCAATATTCGTCACAATGGGCATCGCTAGGGTGAATAAGAGCAACACTTGGCGATAATTTCCCTACTAAAACGAAGATATGGTACAAAAGCGCTGGCCGTGTACATTGTACAGATTACGCTGTACAACTCTTACGAGCTGTTCCAATGTGCAGGTCCTGCCGTATCATTTCTCCGTTTTCAAGAGGAAGATATTAGGAAACTAATATTGGGACAAGAAGGACAGGGCCCCAGTACCTCTGGTTTAGATGTTCCTGTATTTTGCCAGGACAGCATTTTCCCGGTGAATTCTGCTGCTTCTAATGGTAAGACTCAATAAAGAGTCTGTTCCAAAAGAGGAGTTAGGATGGACACTATATACTAAGGATGGACACTATATACTAAGGATGGACACTATATACTACTAAGAGACCTGCGACAACTCCAAGTGTGACAAAAGTTTAGATGGTCCCCTGGTCTATTCTACCTCCTTATACGCAACACATTCAAAATTCACGCCCAACCTGTTGTGAATTCAGTAAAATGAATAATTGTAACAACTGGTAGGTCACGTTGCTCCCTATACCCCTCCACATTATTTCATAAGGGGCGCCACATAACGGGCACTGAACGTTCCAGAAATAATTGCAATTTCCATCTTGGACTCCATCGCACATCGTATTTGGAAACCACCTGTATGTTCAAATGCTCATTTCACCACGTGTATTACACTACACCACATATTACACCTTGCTAAATTCCCCAAGGGGTGTACATTCAACAATTAGGGTCACTTTTCGGGTTTTTTCCTCTGTTTTGGTACCACTACGGCTCTCCAAATGTATCCTGACACATGTGAAGGATTTCTTGCAAATTTGGCCTCTAAAAGACAAACACCCCTCTTTTCCTCTACTGTGCGCCCATAAAGCATTTTATATGCACATGTGGGGTACTTCTACACTCGGGAGAAATAGTTTTACACCTTTTTCGGGGTTATTTAATATATTATCCCTTGTGGCTTACATAAATTAGGGGTAAAGTGACATTTATAGAAAAATTTTCACCTTTTTAATGTTTAGGGCCTAATTGGATCATTCACCTGTAGGGGCAAATACATATATTACACATTGCAAAATTCTCTAAGGGGTGTGCGTTCAAAAATTAGGGTCACTTTTTGGATTCTTATCTGTTTTATACCACTAGGGCTCTCCAAATGCATGTCAAACATTTCTGTCAAATTTGGCTTCTAAAAGGCAAACCTCCCCCTTTCCTTTTACTGTGCGCCCATACAACATTTTATATACACATGTGGGGTACTTCTACACTCAAGAGAAATAGGTTTACACATTTTGGGGGGTTATTACATTTTTTTTATCCCTTGAGGCTACAAAAAATTAGGGGTACAATGACCTTTATAAGAAAATGTTCACCTTTGTCCTATTTAAGCCCTAATTAAATCAAACACCTATATGGACAAATACTCATATTACACCTTACTAAATTCTCTAAGGGGTGTGCTTTCCAAAATGGTGTCACATGTTGGGGTTCCGCTCTGTTTTGGTACCACTACGGCTCTCTAAATGCATCCTGACACATGTAAAGGATGTTTGTCAAATTTGGCTTCTAAAAGGCCAACGCCCCTCTTTCCCTTCTGAGCTTCACTGCGTACCCATACAACATTTTATTTGCATGTGTGGGGCAATTTTATACTCGGGAGAAATGCTAGTACACATTTTTTGGGGTTGTTTCATCTTTAATGCCTTATGGGATATAAAAATTAGCCGTAAAAGTGACTTTTTTGGGAAAATGTCCATCTTTTTCCTTTTAGGGACCTAATTGAAGCAAACACCTGTGGGGGAAAATACACATATTACACCTTGCTAAATTCTCCAAAGGGTGCACTTTCCAAAATGGTGACACTTGCTGGGGTTCCCCTCTGTTTTGGTACCACTAGGGCTCTCCAAATGCATCCTGACACATGTAATGGATGATTGTCAAATCTGGCTTCTAAAAGGCCAAAGCTCCTCCTTCCCTTCTGTGCCCCACTGTGTACCCATACAACACTTTATATGCAAAAGTGGTGCAGTTCTGTGCTTAGGAGAAATAGTTTTACACATTTATGGGAGTTGTTTCATCTTTTATCCCTTGTGGCTTACAAAAATTTGGGGTAAAAGTGACTTTTTTGAGAACATTTTCACCTTTTTTCCCTTTTGGGGCCTAATTGAATCAAACACCTGTTTGGGCAAATACACAAATTACACCTTGCTAAACTCTCCAAGGGGTGTACTTTCCCGAATGGTGTCTCTTGTTGGGGCTTTCCTCTGTTTTGGTACCATTATGGCTCTCCAAATGCATCCTGACACATGAAAACTTTTTCAGCCATATTTGCCCTGCAAAAACGAAACAACGCTCTTTCCATTCCAAGTGCCCCCCTGTGCCCGTACAGCAGGGTACAGTGACAAAATGGGCATTGGCATGCTCAGGAGGAATTGCCTTAAACATGGTAAAATGCATTTTCCTTTTTAACCTATTGTGAAGGTGCAAATTTTAGTGTTCAATGAATCTATTGTAAGATAAAATTACATTTCTGTAATTTCACTTTCATTTATCTTTCACCCTCATGAAACGCTCAAAGGGTTAACAAAATTCCCAAAGGTTGTTTTGAATATTTTGAGGGGTGTAGTTTCTAAAATGGTGTCATTTGTGGGGGTTTTCTATCATGTAGGCCTTATAAAGTCACTTCTAACTAAACTGACTCTCCAAAAGTAGGTTTTGATGATTTTCGTGAAAATCAGAAAAATTGCACCTAAAGTTATAAGCCTCCTAACATCCTAAAAAAAAGGAAAAGATGTTTGAAAAATGATGCCAAGTTAAAGCAGACATATGGAAAATGTTAGTTATCAAGTTATTTTAGTGATATGACTAACTTTCCAAAAAGTAGAAAATTTTGAATTTTGAAAACATTGTTTTTTTCAAAATTTTTGGCAAATTTCCATTTATTTCATAAATAAATACCAAACATATTGATTAAATTTCTCGACCAACATGAAGTACAATGTGTCACGAAAAAACAATCTCAAAATCAACTGGATATGTTAAAGTGTTCCAAAGTTATAACCACTTAAATAGACACATGTCAGATTTTAAAAAATGGGCCGTGTCAGGAAGGTGAAAAGTGGCTTCAGCGTTAAGGGGTTAAGAGCAACTTCTCCCACCCGTCCAAAAGCAGTTTCGTGATCCACAATGCCTTTTCCAGCATGATGTAGCACCTTGCCATAAAGCAAAGGTGATAACTAAATGGCTCAGGGAACAAAACATTTTGGGTTCATGGCCTGGAAACTCCACAGATCTTAATCCCATTGAGAACTTGTGCTCAATCTTCAAGAGACGGGTGGACAAACAAAAAACAACAAATTGTGACAAAATTAAGCATTGATTGTGCAAGAATGGACTGCTATCAGTCAGGATTTGGTCCAGAAGTTGATTGAGAGCATGCCAGGGAGAATTGCAGAGGTCCTGAAGAAAATATTGACTTGCTGCAGTAAATCATTCTAACTGTCAATAAAAGCTTTTGTTACTCATAATATGATTGCACTTGTATTTCTGTATGTGATAAAAACATTTGACAAACAAACATAAAAACCAGAGGGCAACAGATCATGTGAAAAATATAATATTTGTGTCATTCTCCAAACTTTTGGCCATGACCATATGTCTTGGAATCACAGAATGGTGCAGTTTAATTTTGTACATCAGTTATACTGTATATACCCGACATAGGTGAGCTGAAGGCAAACAAATGCCTACGTGTTTCGGAAAGCCTTTTCCTTAGTCTTGGCATAATTACAACTAAAAATATCACACATTTATAAAACATACAAACCTATAGACAATGTGATAAGCTTTTTGACAGTTAAAAGGTATAAGTTTAATTATATTCCTCTAAAAAGTACCTAAAGTACCAAGAGCTCACACACACACACAATGATAATTCAATAGCGCACCAAGCAATGGCACCCTAGTGCGAATTCGATTGTCAACAAATAAGTACATAAAAAATGGACTAACCTCAGAAAAAAGCTGGAGATTGGTAAGTTGAGTTAGTTACATACCCTGAGGGGGCGTAAACTGCATGAGACCCCTCTTGGATCCACACTTACCACTCCTAATGTAGCCAATTCTGAAAGGGCCTAAAGCGGGAGAAGGTCCATCCTCTGTTTTTCGTGGACTAATGGGGGAGGTGTGAGATGTGGTCTAAATTCACCCTACACCCCAAAAAGACTCCCGCCCTTACAAGGGCAGTCCCAAGACTCTGTCCCTTGTCCTAAGTAGCACACAAAACACACACCTCCCTGACGCGTTTCCACCATCAGGCTTCATCAGAGGGAGAATACATATAAATGGCCCATAGGGGTCCGTGGTTTATTCCAAAGAGGTGTTAGGTGGGGAGGGAGTGCCCTCTCTCACCAACAATACCTCATGTTCACACCGGGTGGCTTGGCGTCACACGCGTATCGCTAGTCGCCTGAGGAAGCTAGGCGACTAGCGATACGCGTGGGGTCTTCTCCCCAGCTCTTCTCCTTCCCCCCACCGCATTCTACGACAGGACTTTGCCATCTTTACAGGTAAAACCGAGCGTGGACCCTGGGCTAGCGCCCATCACACTTTTTCAGTATCTTGGGTTTTTTTCCCCCCAGACTTTGTACATTTGTACACTACATAGCAAGGTTTTTTCCAACTGATTCATCATCGTACATTGCCTCACACTTGTGCAGAGGAAGGGGTTCTCTGCAGGTAGGGGGAGCTGGTGGTGTGCAGAGCAACCAGCATTATCATATGCTGGGTTGCTCTGCTTGTTGAATTTGTGTGCTTTGCACACTTTTTAATGGTTTTTATTGTTGTTTGTTCTTGCTGTGCTCTTTTTGCATTATTAATAAAATTGTATATCTTTGGTCATATAGCTTACATCTGTGTTCATTTATAATTTTAGTAGTTTTTGGTACAGCTTTGGCCGCCATTGTATGCTTTTTACTTTAGTGGTGCCGATCCCAGTCTCTAATCCTGCAAGTTGATATTACCAGATGTCTTTACCTTATCTTCTCTTGCATATGTCAGTTGGGAGAGTAAAGTAAAAGTATTTTGTACAACTTAATAGTGGAAGCTGAAATTGTAGGGGCCTCAGAGATTTTCTCTATTCTTCTGAATAAAAAAAGAGAGGGTGTAAGGAGAAGAGGAGGACTGTAGCGTTGGATGGGTCCCAGTCGCCATAGCCAAAGTGCCCCCTGCTGATAAATTTCAGTCCAACGTGTTAAAAGAAATCTTTTGCTACAGGAAGATGTCTATGCCTTAATGGTCCCCAGCTTCTTAGTTACTCAAATATGTTTTTTTTGTTTCTCTTATCTGATCTGCATGTTGCTCAGTTGTTTAGTTTTCTACTATTTTCTGCAGTCTCTCATCCTTGCATGGGCTACTGTTGGTGATTACGCTGGCTGGACTTAATTCTGCTGCTGCCCTGAATTTTGGCTTGTTGCTTAACTCAACTTACCCAGACATTGTTTTTGATCATTCGATATGCGAGCTCTGTTTTGAAGTCAAATGGTGAAAATTGACAAGGTCACATAAGACAACTCATTTTCTAAGTAGCCCAAAATTGAAATTGTTAGGTTGTTATCATTCTGAATGAGAGGGGTTGGGCAGTAAACAAAAAAATATTATTGAAAAAGCACAGCTGGGGACCATTAACATATGGAAGACTACCTAACACTTCCCAGTTCCTGTTGACCTATGTTTTTTGAATGTGTGCCAATATCATAAAAAAACTAGGGGAGACCACTCAGTCAATCACTGGTTGGCATAGAGAAACCAGAGAAAATGCCCATTCCTTAGGATGCCCATGCAAATGAAATATAATTATGCCCACTCTTTGGACACTAACAGAAGAAAGGTTACAGTTTTCTTTAAAAGACAAAAAAAGCTTTATGCATTCACTGAAAAAATCTGGGTTCTGACTAACCTGAAGTAGGAACAGGGCACTGCAGCTAAACATCCTCAGTCAGGTTCTGAAACAGGCCTTACATCTGTCAAAGAAGCTAAGACAAGGAAGAGGTGCAAGCCCTGAACTGGACTGTCCCTGGACTGTGTATATAGGAGTCCTATCCACCCCGAGTAACGCACATACATACCTGGTGCCCACCCCCAGTAACGCACATTTATACACGGTACCCTCCTCCAGTTACACCCTTACATCCTTTAATAGGACCGTTTATATATGTGTGTTACTGAGGGTAGGGGCTGTGTATATATGTTTGTTACTGGGGTAGGGACCTATTTACATATATATATATATACTCTACTTTACTGGGGACTGTGTATAAATGTTGGGGGTAGGGACTGTGTATACATGTGCATTACTGAGGACCGGGGATTGTGTATATATGTGTTACTGCAGACCATGTATATATGTGTGTTACTGGGGTAGGGAATGTGTATACTTGTGTGTTACTGGGGACCAGAAACCGTTTATACATGTGTGTTACTGGGGACCAGGGACTGTGCGTACATGTGTGTTAATGGGGTGGGTACCATGTATATATGTTTGTCATTGGGAGCTGTATATAGTTATTACTGGGTAGGCTGTATATGTATTACGGGGGCTGTATACATTTATTTTGGCTGTGCTGTATATATTTATTATGGGGGGCTGTATATATTTATTACAAGGGGCGTTTATATATGTATTACTGGGGGGCAGTATTATTACTAGCAACATTTACTTAAAAAATATATTGTGGGAGGGGGCAACAATGATGCGCCCAGGGGCCTCTACCACCCTTTATCTGGCCCTGCCATTAGCAAATGAGGCCTTATCAGGTTCCTCACACAACAGTTCCAAATCAGAGTAAAATAAATCAACAGTGGACCTTTCAGGTGCAAGAGCAAATGGCCACTCTCAAAAGAGTAATAATAAAACCCACTCTTTGGACATCAGAACCAGAGTCCTAGAGTCTTTCTCTAAAAGAAAAGATTTTCCAAGGAAAATCAGTGCCTTATGGAAATACCCTCTGTAGAGATATCATGAGTAGGGAATGGTCTGATATTACAAAGTCACCAATGACAGCTAAAATAAGGTGGTGACATGCTCGGTGTAAGGGTAACATATAGTCAATGTGGGACCAGCTATTATGTGTGGGGGAATAATTGGTATACTCCTGGTTGTGGGATGCAATAGTCTCCAGGCATTCCCCAGATCTGCCTGTGACAAAAAGCCAGGCAAAAGATTCCATTTTTATTCAAATAACATCAATGGACGTATTGTGCATTTACAAATAGCAAATAAGTTTCTTATTCCCTCCAGCGTTCTTAGCCATGGCTGGCTAATAGATTAATCCCCACAATAGATTAATCCCCAGGGGTTGGGTCTTGGTTTGGATTCATTTAAAAAACTACATGTGACTTGCAGACTGCTCAGCTCTCGGTCCCCACCTTTGTGGTAGTACAGTACAGCCCGGAATGTGCAAAGTCCAACAGAAAACTGGTGCAAAGCCCTTATTGGGCCCCATTCTGTGTGTAAACACTTTTTATATTATACATCATAGTATCATAGTTTATACGGTTGAAAAAAGACACCTGTCCATCAAGTTCAACCAAGGAAGGGAAGGGATTGCATGAAGAAGGGATTTAGGGGATACAATTATATATAACATAACCATCAATGTTATTTAGGTGTAAAAAGGCATCTAGACCCTTCTTGAAGTTCTCTGCTGTCCCTGCTGTGACCAGCGCCTTAGGCAGGCTATTCCACAGATTGACAGTTCTCATTGTAAAAAAGCCCTGTCACCTCTGGTGATTAAACCTTGATTTCTCCAGATGGAGATTGTTCCCCCTCGTCTTTTGATTTGAAACAACTAACCGCCATATTTTTTGTATGGACCCTTCATATATTTAATATTTACCGTATTTTTCAGACTATAAGACGCTTCTTACTATAGGACGCACCCCAGATTTAGGCTTCCAAAAAAAAGGAAAAATATATTTTACACCAATTAAAATATCCCTGTTGGTCGCACTAAAGCACAGCACACACAGCTATACACACACAGCTCACCTATACACACTCATTTCACCTACACACACTCATTTCACCTACACACACTCAGCTCACCTATACACACTCAGCTCACCTACACACACTCAACTCACCTACACACACAGCTCACCTATGCACACTCTGCTCAGCTATACACACATACACATACATACATACATACAGGGGCGTAACTACAGTGGTAGCAGCCATAGCAACCGCTATGGGGCCCACAGTGTCAGGGGGCCCCAGCATCCGACCTGACATACTAAAGAGTGGAGTATGTGCATCATTATATCCATATTGGAGCAGATTTATCAAGTGTCTGAAAGTCAGAATATTTCTAGTTGCCCATGGCAACCAATCACAGCTCCCCTTTAAAGTATTCATGAGCACTGGTAAAATGAAAGCTGAGCTGTGATTGGTTGCCATGGGCAGCTAGAAATATTCTGACTTTCAGACACTTGATAAATCTGCCCCATTATGCTGCACTTTGTACATCATAATATGTATATAACATAAATGTGATGTATATATGCTGCATCTGTGTATACAGTGTATGGCGTCTGCATAGACTGCATGTGTGTATATATGCTGTGTGTTTGTAAATGTCACTGTATATGTGTGTATATGCTCTATATAAGCATATGTGCATAAGTGTACAAATGTGTGATTGTAACTTGCATGTGTGAGTGTACAAATATGTATAATTTTCAAGTGGGAAGGGGGGCCCATGCCGAAGCCTACTATGGGGCCCTGCCACTCCTAGTTACGCCACTGCATACATACTACCCCCATTCTCCTTGACCTGTGAGACCTGTGGTGATGTAAGAATCATGTGATCAGTCAAATGATTCTGACATCACCGCAGGTCCTGTAGGAAGAGAGCAGTACGGAGGCTCCTCTCTGGGAGATCGGGTGCAGCTCTGTATCAGAGCATCAACTGATCTCCCTTACAGAGGTCAGGAGGGTCTGGCAGTGCTGGATCCTCCTGACCTACAGGCTATAAGACGCAGGGACTTTTTAGCAAGATTTTTTCTTGCTAAAAAGTGCGTCTTATAGTCCAGAAAATACGGTATATAAATTAAGGTAATCGTCTCTCTTCTCCAGCTCCAGGGCATCCTTTTTATGGACCGGTGCCCAGAACTGGACAGTATATTCCAGGTGAGGTCGAACCAATGCCTTGTACAGTGGTATTATTAAATTCCTATCATGAGAGTCCATACCAATTTTGATATATGACAAGATCCTACTGGCTTTAGAGGCAGCTGATGCCTTTGGATTATTAGCCCCCAGGTGCATAACCTTATATTTATCCACATTGAACCTCATTTGCCAAGTGGCTGACCAAACACTCCGTTTGTCCAAGTCACCCTGCAGCCTATGAGCATCCTCAATAGACTGTATTACACTACACAGCTTGGTGTCATCTGCAAAAATAGACACAGTGTTATTAATTCCTACCTTTATATCATTAATAAATATATTAAATAGTAGTGAGCCAAGCACAGTAACCTGGGGTACACCATTCATAACTGGTGACCATTCCGAGTAGGTATCATTGACCGCAACTCTCTGGATACGATCCTTCAGCCAGTTCTCAATCCAATTGCAAATGATTTCTGCCAAACCAATAGACCTTATTTTACCCATCAGGCGTCTATGGGTACACAATATCCACAGCAGCTCCTCCATCCAGGCATCTCCTCACCTCTTCATGGAAGCAGATCAGGTTAGTTCGACAACTTCTATTCTTAGTAAACCCATGCTGGCTGTCACTTATTATACTATATGATGTCACATATCCATATATAGTCTTTAACTAACCCTTCCAATATTTTCCCCACAATGGAAGTTAAGCTTACAGGCCTGTAATTGCCTGGCGAAGTTCTAGAGCCCTTTTTATATTTTGGCACCACATTTGCATTGCTCCAATCACTTGGCACCACACCAGACATTACGGAATCCCTGAGGATTTTAAAGTGCGGTACAGCAATAACAGAACTGAGTTCTTTAAGAACTCTGGGGTGTAACTCATCTGGTTCAGGAGCCTTATAAACATTGATTTTATTGAGCTTAGATTGGATCATGTCTACATTCAGCCTGTCTAGTATATTACAGGATGCATGACCCGTGCATGAACCTCTTGGTCTCCAGTCACCGATGCCCCATTTTCAGAATAAAGGGGTCCAGCATGTTCTGACCCATTTTTTTTTTTTTGCAATGATATACTTAAAAAATTTCTTGGGATTTGTTTTGCTATCTTTAGCCCCCTGTCTTTCATTTTGTATTTTGGTTAATTTGACTTCCTTTTTACAGATTTTGGTAAGTTTTTTGTAAGTATTGAAAGCCTCAGGTGACCCGTCAGATTTATATTTTTTTAATAGCCCGTCTATACTTGTTACCTATTGGAATAAATTTAGAAGTATAATTACTCAGGATAGATTTGAATTTCTCCCATTTAACATTAGTATCATCATTTGACAGTATTTGATCCCAGTCTGTATCCACCAGTGCAGCCCTGAATTTCTGGAAATTAGCCAAAAGTCAAAGTTTTCAATTTTCCCACCTGTTTCTGCTTTTTACAGTTTAAGAGGAAAATAATTATATTATGATCACTGTTCCCAAGGGGTTCCCAGACGCTGACATTTTGGACAATGTCCGCATTGTTAGAAATCACAAGGTCCAACAATGCATCACCTCTTGTTGGATCTTCTACGAGCTCCAACATAAAATTATCCTGCAGAAAGTTGATAAAATGTCTCCCCTTCACAGATGAAGAAGAGCCCTGACCCCGAATTTATATTTGGAAAGTCTCCCATTATCACTACTGCCTCCTTCTGTGCAGCCTGCTCTATCTGTTTAGATAGGTGACACTCTATTTCCTTAGGGATGTTAGGGGTTCTATAAGTTACACCAAAAATAATTTTCTCAAAGCTCTTCTGGCTTTGAATTTCAACCCACAAAGTTTCAGCCTCCTCACACTCTGAGACCACTGTCTCATTCACAATCGCTTCTGACATACAGACATATACCACCTCCTCTCCTATTTGCCCTGTCTTTCCGAAAGAGTGTAAAACCTTGAATATTAACACCCCCATCATGTGATGCATTGAAGCCATGTCTCCGCTACACCAACAACATCTAACTGTTCCTCTAATACCAGAGCCTCAAGCTCGCCCATTTTGCCTGCAATACTTCTGGCATTTGTGAACATACCATATATACTCGAGTATAAACCCAGTTTTTCAGCACAAAAAAATGTGCTGAAAACCCAAACTCGGCTTATACTCGAGTAAAAAAATATACGTTTTACTAGGGGCCTTGGCTTATACTTGGGTCGGCTTATACTCGAGTATATACGGTAAACTTTAATTTTCCACAGTTATTTATCTGATTTAAAGTAATTTTACCGGCACATATATCCTCACCAGTGTTTTGCAACTTGTGGATTTCCCTGTCCACTACCTTAGGCTCCCATACACCGGCCCCCTCGCCACCCACCAACTTAGGCTGTCCCCTCTCTGACCTGTCTACCCCTTTAGCTTCTTCCTTTTCCTACTCCCCCGATCCTAGTTGAAATACTCCGCCACCCCTGCAAGATCTTCTCCTCTAGCACAGCAGCCCCCTTCCAGTTATCTGTGGAAAACAGCTTGTACCCCAATGAAAATTCAGTTCTAGGAACCCAAATCCCTCTGCTCAACACCAGGATCTGAGCCATGCATTTAGCTCCCTGAGCTCCCGCTGTCTGCTCTGTGTAGCGCATGGCACAGGTAGAATTCCGGAGAATACTACCTTGGAGGTCTTTTCCTTAAGCTTTGAACCTAATTCTTTAAAATTATTCTTCAGGCTCCTTCACCTACCAACTATTCTGTCATTGGTACCAACATGGACCACCCTTTTTACTTGCACCTTTACATTCATTGACTAGTACCCTTCTGTTTACTGACAATCAATTTAGAGACACCCTGCTATTTATCCTCAACACCATTTTTCTGCTATCTCCTTCTTCTATTGACACTGGGCCCCCCTAATTCTCTCACTACTAATTTCCTATGCATCTAGCCTCTTTTTATATATTATATTTATTCCTCTATTTTTGTCCTCATTCCATCATGGCTTTTCTTTGTTTTAGTGTCATGAATTAATTTTGTTTAAGTATCCAACCCCAAGCTTCATTGTTACTAAAGATAGAAATTTGTCAGTGTTCCTCTTAACTTTTTCATTTGCCAATCCTTCTTTTTATGCCTGTTACCTTTTTATTATGTGTTCTGTATTTTATTTCTCCCTTTTTCATCTTCATTTTCGTTTCTACTTTTCCATACTTACCTTCAATCCAGGTACCTGTGCACACTCAGTCAATGCCCATGTGATCAGGAGAGGGGGCTTACACCATCCTCCCTTTCTCCTGACCTCTTCCATATCCTCAACTGTATGTGTATAGAAATGCTGATACAGTTGAGTCCTATGCAGCACAGGGAGCCATAAAGACAATGTAAAATCGTTCCTCCTCTTTTGGCTGGTCACAGGCAGGGGTGAAGCTTTGTGGGTGAAGGGTTGAGCCTCCATATGGCGGACAGTGAAGAGGAGTGCCTGTCTGCTGTGGTGCGCGGGGCCAGCATTATGGCTATTTTATTCAGGAAAAGTTTAAAGAGATGGGTGTGTAAATTGTTGGATGAGGGCACAGAAGCAATGTATTATGGAATATACATTTACATGAGATTGTATGTTGGGGGGTTGTAAAATAATCCACAGTTTTTGTCCAGCAAAACAATGTTACAGCTCTATGATCCTTTGCCAAAACATTTCTACACACAAGTTACATGTGAATTTTCCACAGTTTTCTGTCCAGATTAAAATGTTCAGATCATACACAACGGAAGACTTAACCAGTGTATAATGAAAACCCCACCTCTACACCCCATAGGATACATCAGCAAGCTCCAGCTGCGCTGGCATCCTACCTGATGTATATTTGCACTATAGTCTGCCCTGAACAGGTGCAGGCTACAGCTAGTCCACTCATCTGGTCCACACTGGTCCACTCTGGCACGGTGCCTTTCAAGCTCCTCCACGCCCACTTGGCATAATTCCTGGTGGCGGGCAAGTCCTGATAAATCTCCCCCAGAATGTTTACTCCCCATGTGCATCAGTTCTCTATGATGATTGCCCACTAGTGAGATCGGTACAAAAAACTCCATTCATGTGCAGGATTTAGCAGACCAAATCTACAACTGCTGAACCGAATGCACATGAGTTCAGGGTAGTAATTGTAGGTTCACTTTGGCAAGTTGGAGCAAACGCACTAATGTTCAATTGGCCCTAGGCTAGCTATTCAGCAGTGATTTCAACCCCATTTTGAAATCATCATAAACAAGCTGAAATCACCTGAAATGCAATTAAAGCGCAATAGGGAGGAGTTAATCCTAAACACAGGGGGGCGTGGCCTGACTGCGGACGGAGACGGCCGCACATTAGAGCTCGAACCCTGCTCCAGCACCGCTAACGGCACCGAATCCAGTCCCTGACACACCTGTTAATGGGAGCTAAGAGAAGAGGGGGTACCCGGACCCCAGAAGCGCCCCTTAGTCGATCCTCATCCCGCGGAATTGGCCGATTCCTTAAGGCAGCGGCCTCCGCTTCCCATCCTGCAGCCACGGCCGTCCCTTCAGCTGCATTGAGACCGGTTCCTCAATCCTACAATACAGGCCCAAAGGGCAGTGGAGGCACCAATGGAGACTTATGGCCCCAATGGGCTACCCCAGGAAGGACCCTTGACCCTGTCCAGTGGAGTTAGCCCCTCGTGGGCTGAGCAGGTGGAGCTACAGCAAGTGACAGTGAGGGGTCAGGGGGACCCACAGTGAAAAAAGAGATGGTGCTACCTCCGACACCCCACTCCCCTGTGTTATGGCCGGATTCAGGGGAAGAATGGCTGGCCACCCCCGTGGCACATACCCCATGCCCCTCTCCAATGTGGTCTGCATCACAACCATCACAAGACAGGCCGCATCAGGCCAACAACTTTATTGGCCGTACTGCATCTAATACAGAGCTCTCCCAGGAAGGAGTCTTTGAGTCCCAAAGAGTCATGTTGTCACAAGAATTTGGTGCACTGGCTGAATTACACGCCCTGAGCTCCCACCTTCGCACCATTCCCACTAGGGATGATATGGAAAGCTATGTGGCTAGATTATAGCAGTCGTACACCGCTGAACTACACGCGGTGAGGGAGGATGCTCGAGCATCGAGTAACATCTACTGAGGTCACCCAGAATGATCTTAGTGCCAGTCTGGAGACACATGCAGCTACTATTGCCTCTCATTCTTTCCAACTTAAATTTTTGGCGGACCAAATGGATGACGCCAAGAACAGGGGACGGCGTAACAATATCAGAGTTTGGGGCCTGCCCGAATCAGTAGAGACTCCTGCGCTCCACGAAACCTTACGCCAGTTGTTCAACTCCATCTTGGAGGTACCAGCAGATTCGCCAGTGGAGCTGGATAGAGCCCATCGTTTACTACAACCCAGACCTGCAGCGCTAGAACAACCGAGAGACGTTATCTGTCGGGTGCACCGTTATCAGCTAAAAGAGGCTATATTGTCCAAGGCAAGATCAGCAGGGGACATCATGTTCCAGAGGTCCCACATACAGCTCTTACCGGATTTATCAAAGGTAAGGGCATTGAAGCCCTTCTTGGAGGAACTACGACATCGAAATATACCCTACTCTTGGGGGTTTCCATTTCGCCTCCAGATCCGACAGGCGGAGCACAAATTTGTTTTCGACACCAGGGAGAGGTTGCGGCCAGGGCCGGATTATAGGCGGGGCTCACGGGCCTCGAGCCCCGGGGCCCCCACCATCTTGCCCCCCCTAGGGGCCCCCACCAGATCGCACCTCCCGGGCCACCCGTCTGAGATGTCCGCTCCCAGACTCAGGTGACCGCCTCCCCGCTCATCTCCCTGCACTACAGAGACGCCCCCGTCAAAGGTGACACCGCCTCCACCTCCACGGCCGCCCCCCTCTGCACAGGTTACAGCCCTCCCGCCCGCCAATCCCCATGCATGCGTGGCCGAGCAACAACCCCGGCCGGCCCGCCTGAACGATTGCCCCGCTCCCGCTCGAACAGACACCCACCGCCCCCCTTCACATCCCCGGCCGAACAAGAGAGCCCCGGCACAGGTGACCCCCTGCCGGCCCGCCCAACCACCGCCATGCCTGGCCTTAACATCCACCCCCCCTGCTCGAGCAAGGACCCGCCGCCCCTCCCCGGCCGAACAAGCGACCCCCCCCCCTACACTCCGCTCCCTGCTTGAAAAAGCACCTGGCGCCCTGCTCCCTGTCTGATCAATCGTGGCCCCCCCCCCCCCGCATGAAAAAGCACCCGGCGCCCCCCCTCCCCGTCCGAACAAACGACACCCCGACGCCCCCCCCGCGTGAGCAAGCACCGCCGACCCCCTCGCAGCTGAACAACAACCGAAAGAACCCCCAACCCGCCTGAACACCCACCTGAAGCCACGGCCGATCACCCTAAAAGGTAAGTATATGCATATGTATTTATTTGTGTGTATATATGTATATACTGTGTATATATGTATATACTGTTTATTTATGTGTATATATGTATATACTGTTTATTTATGTGTATATATGTATATACTGTTTATGTGTATATATGTATATACTGTTTATGTGTATATATGTATATACTGTTTATGTGTATATATATATGTGTATATATGTATATACTGTTTATGTGTATATATATGTGTATATATGTATATACTGTTTATGTGTATATATATGTGTATATATGTATATACTGTTTATGTGTATATATATGTGTATATATGTATATACTGTTTATGTGTATATATATATATGTGTATATATGTATATACTGTTTATGTGTATATATATGTGTATATATGTATATACTGTTTATGTGTATATATATATGTGTATATATGTATATACTGTTTATGTGTATATATATATGTGTATATATGTATATACTGTTTATGTGTATATATATATGTGTATATATGTATATACTGTTTATGTGTATATATATGTGTATATATGTATATACTGTTTATGTGTATATATGTATATACTGTTTATGTGTATATATGTATATACTGTTTATTTATGTGTATATATGTATATACTGTTTATTTATGGGTATATATGCGTCTACTGTGTATATACTGTTTATTTATGGGTATATATGTGTCTGCTGTGTATATACTGTTTATTTATGGGTATATATGCGTCTGCTGTGTATATACTGTTTATTTATGGGTATATATGCGTCTGCTGTGTATATACTGTTTATTTATGGGTATATATGCGTCTGCTGTGTATATACTGTGTACATGGGTATATATGCATCTACTGTGTACATGGGTATATATGCATCTACTGTGTATAGTTGCATAAGATGCATATACTGTATTTATACATGCATATATGTGTGTACATTTAAATTATATTTATATATTATGCTGGGTATATGGTATGTATGTATATGCTCTATATACTATGTGTGTATTTCCCATGTGTGTGTGTATATGCTGTATATACTGAATGTGTGTGTATTTGCTGTATGTGTGTATATTCTTTATGAGTTTGTATATACTCTGTGTATTAGTGTATAAATGTATATGAGTGCATAAATGTGTGTGTATATATGGGTGCAGGTATATGCGTGTAGATCTTTATCTGTGTGTATATAAGTATATAAAGGTGTGTATATATCAGTCTGGGGGTGAGGTAGCTGTATGTAGCTGTGTTACTGGGGGCGAGACGGCTGTATGTAGCTGTGTTACTGGGGGCTAGGTGGCTGTATGTAGCTGTGTTACTGGGGGCCAGGCAGCTGTATGTAGCTGTGTTACTGGGGGCGAGACGGCTGTATGTAGCTGTGTTACTGGGGGTGAGGCAGCTGTATGTAGCTGTGTTACTGGGGGCGAGGCGGCTGTATGTAGCTGTGTTACTGGGGGAGAGGCGGCTGTATGTAGCTGTGTTACTGGGGATGAGGCGGCTGTATGTAGCTGTGTTACTGGGGGCGAGACGGCTGTATGTAGCTGTGTTACTGGGGGCTAGGTGGCTGTATGTAGCTGTGTTACTGGGGGCGAGGCGGCTGTATGTAGCGGTGTTACTGGGGGCCAGGCGGCTGTATGTAGCTGTGTTACTGGGGGCCAGGCGGCTGTATGTAGCTGTGTTACTGGGGGTGAGGCGGCTGTATGCAGCTGTGTCACTGGGGGCGAGGCGGCTGTATGTAGCTGTGTTACTGGGGGCCAGGCGGCTGTATGTAGCTGTGTTACTGGGTGTGGGGCGGCTGTATGTAGCTGTGTTACTGGGAGCGAGACGGCTGTATGTAGCTGTGTTACTGGGGATGAGGCGGCTGTATGTAGCTGTGTTACTGGGGATGAGGCGGCTGTATGTAGCTGTGTTACTGGGGATGAGGCGGCTGTATGTAGCTGTGTTACTGGGGACGAGGCGGCTGTATGTAGCTGTGTTACTGGGGATGAAGCGGCTGTATGTAGCTGTGTTACTGGGGATGAGGCGGCTGTATGTAGCTGTGTTACTGGGCATGAGGCGGCTGTATGTAGCTGTGTTACTGGGGATGAGGCGGCTATATGTAGCTGTGTTACTGGGGATGAGGCGGCTGTATGTAGCTGTGTTACTGGGGGTGAGTAGGCTGTGTGTAGCTGTGTTACTGGGGGCCAGGCGGCTGTATGTAGCTGTGTTACTGGGTGTGGGGCGGCTGTATGTAGCTGTGTTACTGGGAGCGAGACGGCTGTATGTAGCTGTGTTACTGGGGATGAGGCGGCTGTATGTAGCTGTGTTACTGGGGATGAGGCGGCTGTATGTAGCTGTGTTACTGGGGATGAGGCGGCTGTATGTAGCTGTGTTACTGGGGGCGAGGCGGCTGTATGTAGCTGTGTTACTGGGGATGAAGCGGCTGTATGTAGCTGTGTTACTGGGGATGAGGCGGCTGTATGTAGCTGTGTTACTGGGCATGAGGCGGATGTATGTAGCTGTGTTACTGGGGATGAGGCGGCTGTATGTAGCTGTGTTACTGGGGATGAGGCGGCTGTATGTAGCTGTGTTACTGGGGGTGAGTAGGCTGTGTGTAGCTGTGTTACTGGGGGCCAGGCGGCTGTATGTAGCTGTGTTACTGGGGGGGAGGCGGCTGTGTGTAGCTGTGTTACTGGGGGGGAGGCAGCTGTATGTAGCTGTGTTACTAGGGATGAGGCGGCTGTATGTAGCTGTGTTACTGGGGATGAGGCGGCTGTATGTAGCTGTGTTACTGGGGATGAGGCGGCTGTATGTAGCTGTGTTACTGGGGATGAGGCGGCTGTATGTAGCTGTGTTACTGGGGATGAGGAGGCTGTATGTAGCTGTGTTACTGGGGGCCAGGCGGCTGTATGTAGCTGTGTTACTGGGGACGAGGCGGCTGTATGTAGCTGTGTTACTGGGGACGAGGCGGCTGTATGTAGCTGTGTTACTGGGGGCCAGGCGGCTGTATGTAGCGGTGTTACTGGGGATGAGGCGGCTGTATGTAGCTGTGTTACTGGGGGCCAGGCGGCTGTATGTAGCTATGTTACTGGGGGCCAGGCCGCTGTATGTAGCTGTGTTACTGGGGATGAGGCGGCTGTATGTAGCTGTGTTACTGGGGGCCAGGCGGCTGTATGTAGCTGTGTTACTGGGGATGAGGCGGCTGTATGTAGCTGTGTTACTGGGGGCCAGGCGGCTGTATGTAGCTGTGTTACTGGGGGCCAGGCGGCTGTATGTAGCTATGTTACTGGGGGCCAGGCGGCTGTATGTAGCTGTGTTACTGGGGATGAGGCGGCTGTATGTAGCTGTGTTACTGGGGGCCAGGCGGCTGTATGTAGCTGTGTTACTGGGGGCTAGGTGGCTGTATGTAGCTGTGTTACTGGGGATGAGGCGGCTGTATGTAGCTGTGTTACTGGGGGCCAGGCGGCTGTATGTAGCTGTGTTACTGGGGGCCAGGCGGCTGTATGTAGCTGTGTTACTGGGGGCCAGGCGGCTGTATGTAGCTGTGTTACTGGGGGCCAGGCGGCTGTATGTAGTTGTGTTACTGGGGGCCAGGCGGCTGTATGTAGCTGTGTTACTGGGGGCCAGGCGGCTGTATGTAGCTGTGTTACTGGGGATGAGGCGGCTGTATGTAGCTGTGTTACTGGGGGCCAGGCGGCTGTATGTAGCTATGTTACTGGGGGCCAGGCGGCTGTATGTAGCTGTGTTACTGGGGATGAGGCGGCTGTATGTAGCTGTGTTACTGGTGGCCAGGCGGCTGTATGTAGCTGTGTTACTGGGGGCTAGGTGGCTGTATGTAGCTGTGTTACTGGGGATGAGGCGGCTGTATGTAGCTGTGTTACTGGGGGCCAGGCGGCTGTATGTAGCTGTGTTACTGGGGGCCAGGCGGCTGTATGTAGCTGTGTTACTGGGGGCCAGGCGGCTGTATGTAGCTGTGTTACTGGGGGCCAGGCGGCTGTATGTAGTTGTGTTACTGGGGGCCAGGCGGCTGTATGTAGCTGTGTTACTGGGGGCCAGGCGGCTGTATATAGCTGTGTTACTGCTGGGATAGTGGAAAGGAAGCAGGTGGACGTGTATGCACGCTGCACTCAGTGGGGGCCTCCACCAGATTTTGCGCCCAGGGGCCCCCACCAACCTTAATCCGGCCCTGGTTGCGGCTGTTGCAGCAGCACTGCATATCACAGCTCCTGAGTTACCAGAGTGGCCAGGCCTGCCATTACCTCCACTACGCGGGAGGTGCACGGATGGGCCGTGATCCCGGGCCACTGCCCCCAAAATGATTTTCAATGAGTAGGATGGCTTACATGTGTTTTCTTTCTCAGGGTTGCGGCATCAGGTGGAGGGGGAGGTCATATAGGGACGAGATTTGGGAAGCTGATGAGGCTCCTACGTTTACTATCAACGGTTTATGATGATAGTGGGACCCTTGGGGTTCATGAGTAGCTTGATGTCCCATTGCCGCCTCTTCTGCCCGCCAAATGTTTATTACTGTTTTAATTCTTAAATGATGTTTTCTCTTTTCATCTGTATTTTACTCTTGAAACTGGATTTGGTTTATTGATTTGATATAGCTTCACTGTGTAATATGCAGTTGTTGGGGTGGGGGGAGTGGGAGCCTTTCGTAGTCAGTACACTACCCACCGGGGAATCCGTAGTCAGCGGGCCTGCCTGCGGTATTATAGGTGTTGTTTCCCCACTGTTCAGTGTTTGTCTGTCGAGTGTTAGTCTATCCAGTGTTGTGTCTTCGTGTGTCCCCTTCTATACCCCTACCCATTCCTTTTGCTATAACACCTGGGGTCCGGAATTGTCCGCTGCCCTTCCAGGGGGGTAGTGAGAGCTTAGTAGGGAACCAGAATTACCATGGATACTTTTCGTCTAGCGTCCCTCAACGTTAGGGGACTTAACGTCCCGCAGAAGAGGACACAGATCCTATATGACATGCACAAACAGAATTAACGTCCTTTTCTTACAGGAGACTCATTTCCGCGGCACCAGCGTGCAAAATATCCGAGACCATTATTTTACGCATTGGATCCACAGCGCCAACCCTGAGGCCAAATCAAAGGGAGTGTCGATAGTCTTTCACAAATCACTGCCATTGGAGGTCCTGGCAACAAAGGTAGATGATGACGGCAGATATGTCTTTGCGAAGATAAGAGTCTTCGGGCAGATGCTTACTCTTGCCATCTGGTACCTTCCCAACAACGGCCCTATTCCTGTTTGCAGGTCCCTTAGACCCTTCAGTTGACACGTCAGGGGGGCGGGGTGCTATCCCGCTCAGCCACTTCCGTGGCCTGCAGAGAGACCTACACGCCCTGCAGCTGGTCGACATCTGGCGGATCTTACATCCCCGGGATCGGGACTATTCCTACTTTTCCCCAGCGCACGGCTCTTACAGCAGAATTGATTTTTTTCTTTTGAGCCACAACGCTCTTAAATGGGAACCCACGGCATCAATCGGGAACATTCTCTTTTCTGACCATGCCCCTGTTTTCTTGACACTGTCCTTGCAGCGCCATAGTCGCAGTCCGTGGAGATGGAGACTAAATGACAACCTCCTCAGGGACTCCGTTAGTGCAGAGGAGATCAGAGAGTATATAGCCTCGGTTAGCAACGGCCCCGAGTGGAGCGAACCGGCGCACTCTCCTTGGAGGTGGGAGCAACTCAAGGGGGACTTGCGGGATATTTTTGTTCGTCACGGTCAAATCAGAAAACAATGCACGGATTGTTGCCCTCACGGCTCAGATCCAGACATTGGAGTTGCGCCACAAGTCCTCTTTGACTGCATCCGACTTGGCTGAGTTGGCAGGGGGCAGGGAGTCCTTAAGGTCTCTCTTGGACCAAAAATATTTGCAACATCGGGCTCGGTTTCAGAGCTATTTGTATGATCACGCATACAAATGCGGCAGACCTCTGTCCCGACTACTACATCCCCGCTCCTAGGCCTCCTATATTCCCAAGATCAAAGGTCCGAGGGGAACGGAGGTTTTCCACCCTGATGAGATATGTGATAGATTTGCTTCCTACTACACTTAGCTATATGACATTAGGGGTACAGAGGGACCGACATCATCCCCTTCCAAAGCTTCCCATATAGACTCGTACGTGGCGGAGACAAGCCTTCCAGTTTTGCCCACGGAAATCACCGATACTCTGGAGCAGGATATAGAGGCGGCAGAAGTCTCTGCTGTAATTAAGGACACACCCACTGGTAAAAGTCCTGGGCCTGATGGGTTTACCCCGGCCTTCTTTAAACAATTCAGAGAGTTGCTGTCCCCTGTGCTAGCTAAAGTAAAGTCCTCAGATTCAGGCTTTTCCCCCAGCAATATGGAAGCTCACATTAGTGTGCTGCCCAAACAGGGTAAGGACCCCTCGCTCCCAGCTAGTTACAGACCCATATCCCTAATAAATGTGGATGTGAAGTTATTCTCTAAGGTTTTGGCGGAAAGGTTGGCCCCCCACATCCTGACAGTGATACACACGGACCAGGTAGGATTCATCCCGGGGAGGGAGGCACGGGATAACTTAAACAAAACTATCCTCCTAATGTCCCATGCGCAGGCGCGCTCCATACCCGCTTGTCTTCTATCCGTGATCTGTTGTTATATGTCTCCCAACCAAGGATCTCCTTCCTGTCGCTCATACATGAGTTCAAGAGATATAGCGCGGTTAGTGACTTTAAAATCAACTATACCAAGACTGAGGCTCTTAACATATCACTTCCCGCGTCAGAGGTGGACCACATTAATGATAACTTCCCCTTTCAGTGTTGCGGCAGACGTCCCTCATGTCATGATTCCAACTGATCTGTCGAAGCTATACACTCTTAATTACTCGCCCCCTTCTGGGTCGGACTCTGAAAGACCTCCAAACATACGACTGTAAGCGCCTCTCGTGGTTCGGCAGGATTAATGTCCTAAAAATGGATGTGCTCCCACGCTTTTTATACATTTTTCAGGGCGTGCCGATCCTACCCCCTTTGGGTTTTTCCGCACCTTAAGGTCTGCCATGTTGCGATTTATCTGGGGATCTAAGCGCCCTAGAATAGCTTGGAAGACGTTGATTAGACCAAAGACAATGGGGGGGGGGGGGCGGGCCTCCCCGACCTTAGACTGTACCACCGAGCCTCATTACTTCTCAGACTGTTCGACTGGACATAGAACATGGTATCTAAACAATGGGTTGCCCTGGAACAAACGTGCTCCTCGTCACTCCTTAAATTGTTGCCTTGGGTTCCAGCAGGGACCTTCCCCACTCCTGCGCCTCAGGCTTTCTTGCTTAGGGACGCGTTACGCTTATGGAGATCACTAATAGCGAAGAAATCCTTGTCCCGCGAGCTTGGCCCCCTCACCCCGATCTTTCGGAATCCGGGATTCCAACCAGGAATGGCTAAGTTGTCCTTTCTGGGCTGGGGGGTTTTGGAGGACCCACGGATGTACGACCTGCTGCAGGGATCACCACTGCCTCTTCATAGGGATTTCAATCCACGCCAGGGCCACACGGGTAGCTCCTGGTTCGAGTACTCACAATTACGGACCTTTATAGTGGGGGTGGGTGACTCTGCGGCCTTTGCTGATTCCCTCACAGCCTTTGAGGGGTTATTCCGACTAGACGCAGCCCCACCACATGCTATTTCCCAAATCTACTTTATCCTGAGGGGCGACTCTAAGACTGCAGAACTCCCATTCGTTAGGAGTTGGGAACGCGAGCTGGGAACCCCCCTGTCACAGGATGACTGGGACAAATCTTTCCTTTTTACGTGCAAAATGTCCTCCCCTTGTTCAGCACAGGAAAAGGGGTGTAAGATACAGTGGTACAGTGTTGCACCTAGCCTTCCCTTTGGGCTCGGACGTATGCTGACGCTGTGGAACTGATAGAGGAGATATGCTGCATGTCTGGGGGAATCAGGTGTTCAACACGTATCAGCGAATTTCGGGCAAAACAGTGACCGCATGTCCAGACGTGGCTCTTCTCTCGGTCCTTCCTGGTCAAATCGGAGCTCAAAAGAAGGACATTCTCCGTTTTTGCCTAATTGCAGCTAGGGCAGTAATACCACGCCACTGGCGGTCCACCACCTGTCCTTCACTCGCCGAATGGGCCACAGAAATGTCTCACTTGTTCCGCATGGAGGAATTGGCTATCTTAACACCAGAAGCCCATGAAAAGTTCCTTCATGTTTGGTCTCCCTGGATGAGCTTTAGGGACTCCCAGGACTTTAAGGCCCTTTTTGAAGTGCAGGCCCCCGGATAGACTCCCCTAAGCTCCTGTAGGGGCATATATAGCCTTATCACGGGAGAAGGGGAATCCCTGTAGTTTCCCTCTCACCTTTCAGAACACGCTCCACAGCGCCCCTCCTTCTTGTGTATCCTATCCTTATTGTATCTGTCTAAATGTCCGTCTTGTTGTGTATTGTGTTCTAGCCTTATTACCATGCTCATTCCAGGCGTGCAGCCCACTGCAGTTTTTGGAACTAAACCGCATACCATCCTGAAAGGAATAGGGTGACATGTTGTCAGGGGTAGGGATGCGGCGGTCAAATGGTAGGCACTCTTCAGAGTTCAGATGTGGAGCCTGCTCCCCTCTCCACCCGGAAGGCCATTATACTCTTTCAGGGCCTCACTGGAGGCATAATGAGTGACCTGGATATACGTTTATCATACATTGCGTGTTATGTACTGATTATTGTAGGCTCTGCCTAATATTTTGTGAGTTTTTGTTCTACAATGTTTAATAAAAATTGATTCAACATTATCCTAAACACAGATGTGTTTAGACCTAAACACTTGCATTCAGGAACTAGCTACATTTGCTTTGCCTTGTTAACTATGATACATATTGTTCCAAATTGCAACCAATTAACCTCTACTACTATTTAACGTACTACAACATCCTAGCGCTGCAGGGGTGTATGGAGAGAGCTCCATTGCCGCGGTTGGGGCTGGCACTAATAGTGGCAGTTATGGCCGCTGCCATCTCGGATGGATGATCGCCGCCCCAGCTAGCAGAACAAGCACATCAAAATCAGTGAAGAAAAGACTAGCAAGCGGCACTTACCAAAAAATGTCAGCCATAAGACAGGGAGGTAAAGCAAGGCACTAGCGTCGGCGACGGACTGTTTCTCGCACTCCTGCTCTTCGTATTGCTGTATGACCTAAGCGGTCCATCGACGACGCTAGTGCCTTGCTTTGCCTCCCTGTCCTATGGCTGACACAAAATAAAGAAGACGTTAATGGTGAGTGCGGCAGATGGCAGGCTGTTAGAGATTATCAGTAATATTGCTTTATACTGCAGTACAGTAGTATTGCAGCATATAATATTAGCAATCAGACCCTGCAGAGTTAAACTACCCTGGATGACCTGAAATAATGGTAAAACAGTTTTTTAAAAACATATTTAAAAAATGTAAAAAAAGGAAAAGTTTAAATCTCCACTAAAATAAATGAACAGTAATAAGTAATAATAAGTAAACTGCAGTCACGGTTTTTATTAGGAGATTCTACAGCAGTTGAGATGTGTATTATGAGGTTCTCCAGCAGCTGAGGTGTGTATTATGAGGTTTTCCAGTGAAGTGTGATTAATATTTAGTATCAGTATGTGAGTTCTATTATCAGAGATATCACTTTAATTTGGAGGGGCAGCATTTACAATAGAAATACATACATTTTTGGGGGCCTCCACCACATTTTTCGCCCAGGGTCCTCCACCATGCTTAATCCGGCCATGATGGCAATCCACCAGATGCCATCTCTCTGTCTACACAGGAGATGTGCATGCTCAACATACCAGAACTTCAACTAAGCCTCCTTCTGGGTGACTCCCATATGCGCATCTCCGGTAGGACGCCATTTATAGCTCCATAAAATCTGATTCCTTACTTTCCATACTCCATCATGGAGATTTCTTCGACATGATAGGTCCACACTCATGCCCACAGTTTAAATGTTTCTGCTCCTACACCTGTACACGTTTCCTGAAGAGACATCATCATGAAACGCAAGTCAAGGCATAGACTTGGGACAGAGTTTTACTACAACTTTGGTAAACTTTGACACTATTGATCTTTACAATTATGAGCCTCTGGCTAAAACTTATGTATCCATTACATTTGACTTGTTTCCTATATACATACCTATGTGAATCATACTAGTCTGACATCTAGTGGTTGTTACCGAAAGTTCCAGTTCTCCTATGCATTTATATCATTCCTTTATTTATCCCTTGTATTTTTAAATATTAATATATAATTATAGTGACTGTTTTTTTAAATAATTTATTAATAAAGAATTGCATATTTTTGTCAACATATGTGCATAATTAATTCCTTTCTTCATACTAGGAACGAAAATAAAAACCCTCTTAATTTAAGTTGCCTTTCAGGATCCTTTCATTTGGAAAGCTGGGTGTGTAATTCTGCATTTTGTGTTAGGGTGATGCCACACATGGCATTTTGAACCAGTTTTTGGTCCGTTTATGAGCAGTCTGTAAAAAAATGCATGCGTTAAAAGAACGCATCAGTTTTTGAAAAAGGCATTACTTAAAAAGGCAATTATCTCAATTAAAACTGTTCAAAAACAGATGCTTTTTTTTAACGGACTGCTTAAAAAACAGGTTTAAAACGCCATGTGTGGCACCACCCTTAGGCTGTTGCTTGCGTTGTAGATGGTCAACCCAGCAGCTGCTGGGGGCTGCGCCCAATTTACTTTTATATGCCTCCTGAGCCTCTTAACAGGTGCTAGTTATTTTCAGTCTACTGATTCTTGCAGTCTGCTTGCTATTGCTATATCTTGCAATTCTGGGTATCCAACCTCTGCTACATTTATTTGACTATTCTTTTGCCTCTTAAAGCTTGGCTGCGCCGCCAACTTGTATTTGACTAGGTTCAGCCTAACTTCACTAGCCTGCGTTCTCTTTTGTGTTGCCCCTCTCCATGGAAATGCATATGCAATCGTGTTTATGCCTTTCTGAATCCTATGAATCCTGTGAACACTGTTGTGTCTCTGACTTCCTGTTACCTATCCACTCTACCATCCAGCAGCTGCCAAACAAAGTAAGTTTACTCCCTCACCTTGCAGAGTCTCCTAGGGTCCATTAGCAGGTTTCTAAGAGGATTAATTATTATCAGGGCGGCTTATTTGCTGTTGGCAGGGCCATAGTCCGCCAGGGTGACACAGATCAGTTCACCACCACTTGTCTGACAGCTTGTGCCAAATCAGGTTGTGGTTGCACTGTTTGCTTAACAAGTTCTGACAGGTTGTTGACAGGCTTCTATGATACACAAAATTTTATAGGCAAAGTTATCTCCAAAATGACCACCACAACAAACTACAACTCCCATGAGCCCTAAGTTCTCAGTTACAGCTACTAACTCTCATGCTCTGCTCCCAGTTATCTGTGAAGTAATGATCTAACAGACTGTCATGCTGTCATCACAGTAAGGGAAGCTAATAAACTACATGTTTCTCTCACTTACTCTAGCTGTGCGTGTAATTGCAATTACAAGGGCAGTTTCTAGGTAATTTGTTGTACAGGGTGAATCTCATAAAATGGCCCCCCCTCCCAAGTTTTTAAAATATATACAATGTGCTTATAGCCTAAGACAGTCCGATAAATAGTAGCAAAGAGAGTAGAAAACGCGGCCACTCACCATTAAAACTTCTTCTTTATTTCATCATTGGATAAAAAGTACAGTGGCACGGATCAGTCAGGATAGAGGTAGGAGCAGGGGGTAGAACAAAGCGACAGCCGTTTCGGGCCGTCCGGCGCTTTCTCTAGCCTCTGTGGAGTGGCGTCCACACCTGATACTTAATCTAACAGGCGGGACGTCACTTCCTTGTAGCCTAGTAACCAAGACGCTCTTAGACGAGAGCGGAAGTTTATTATGTTCTTAAAAAGCATTGTACATTACAGTGAAAACAGTTACATTAAAAGGGGAACAAAGTGAGTACATGCAGGGAGCACAAAAAACAGTGGACTAGTCGTATTTTCATTACAGGTATAAGGTATGTAGCAAGCCACATTTAAGAAGTATGCGGTATTAAACAGTAAGGAGTAGTACGAACGTATAAAGCTGGCCTAAACGAATACGTAATACTAGTTATAACATACGACTATCGAAAGGCATTTGTAGTTAGAGAAATACACCCATATCGTTTTTGTCATTAAGTCCCAAAGGGCCCATGGCATTAGTCCTCATAATCCAACGTGCCTCCTTCCTTAGGAGGTCTCTATGACGGTCACCGCCATTAGGTGGTACTAGTACATGCTCTGTACCTCCGAAACGGAGTATTTGTGTATTACTTCCGTGTATTTTATTTACATGCTCGATGAGCCTGGGTGTGCCTTCTTTACTTCTGACTGAATAGCAGTGTTTGCTAAATCTAATATGTAGTGGTCGTATTGTCTTCCCTATATAAAAGAACCCACACGGACATATGATCACATACACCATATATTGTGATTTACATGAGAAGAACTGACGTAATGGTATATCAATGCCTCCCAAGCATATATGTTTAGCCTTTATATTTTAGTCACAGTACCTACACTGGCCACATCTGAAATTGCCGATGGGGGTCATCTTGTTTAGCCAGTTATTTTTTGGAGGTGGTAAGCGACTACGTACCAGTATATCTTTTATACTTCTGCTTCTCCTAAATGCAATCAAGGGTGGTGCTTTGATCAATTCTTTTAAAAGGGGGTCTTCGGCTAGCATGTACCAGTTTTTGTATATAGTGTTTTTTATTTTTTGGGCTGTTGGGCTATAGTTAAAAGTAAAGGTAAAGCGCTTTAAATGCTGCTGCTTTTTCTTAGTATGTTTGGGGTGCAGTAAGTCTTCGCGTTGAAGGGCTGCTGCTACTACGAAGATATCGTCCACATACCTTAAAAAGCTATGTATAAACTTGGCATAGCGATTTTTTTCTGAAAAAACATATTTATCTTCAAAGACAGCTAGAAATATGTTGGCATATGTGCAGGCCATGGGCATACCCATGGCCGTGCCGTCAATTTGCTTATACCACTGAATTTGGAATTGAAAGGTGTTATTAGTAAGGATAAATCGAATAGCATTACATACAAAATCTATAAGACTATTGTCGCGATTGGAGTTAAGGAGTACTTTTCTTATTGCCTCTATCCCTATCTCACGGGGGATTCGGGTATAGAGGCTTTCCACGTCTATGTGGCTATTTTAAATCCGTCTTGCCATGGGACATTTCTAAGGCTTTGGAGGAAATTGTTTGTATCTTTCAGGTACGTGGGGATCTCTTGTAGAACTGGTCTTAGGATCCAGTCCATGTACCTAGAAAGTGACTCCATGATGGAGCCTACTCCTGCCACGATGGGGCGCCCTGGGGGAGACTGTAGGGTTTTATGGATTTTTGGGAGAAAATACCATCCTGGTTTGTGTGGATGAGGAGGGAGTAGTTTTTCTGCAAAGGTTTTACTCAGCAGAGGTGCATTTTGATTTTAAGGGTGGGATCTGATGGCAGTTTCTGATAGACTTTAGGGTTATTTAATTGTCTGTATGCTTCCTTTTTATAGTAATCCCGGGACATGACCACAACGTTACCCCCCTTATCTGCTCTTTTTATTATAATGGCCTCGTTGTTTTTTAGCCATTCTAGGGCTGCTTTTTCCTCTTTAGTTAAATTGTCGGTATCTTAGAGCTTTCATGCTCTGTGAAACTCTTTTATGGAATTGGTCTAGCGCTCCTCCTTGTGGGATGGGGGGATTAAATATAGATTTATTTCCTCCTTTAAACCCAGCTTCTATCCCTAAATTAGGGCTGGAGGTATCCTGCTCATCTAGATCCATAAGGGATAATAAGAATTCTCTGTCCTGCTCTTCTGGTGGATCATTTACCATAAAGCTGAGGGGACCAATCTGTATAGGTATCTCTCCTTCTTTTTTTACATCGGATGGTACAAATAATGCATCGTTTTTTTCTTCAGATTTATATTACGTACACCTCTGAAGAGGTCCATCTCAAAATCTACAAAATCAAAAGTATTAGTGAGACAAAATCCGAGACCTTTAGACAATACTGAGAGACATGCAGGGCTTAAATCAATATTTGTGAGGTTAACCACTAATAGACTATCGTTATCAGTCTCTTTTTTTATCGTTGTTGTGTCTTCTTTTTTTTCCTCTTTTCCTATTGCCGCCACGACACTTGCTTCCTCTTTTTTCCTTGGCCTCCTTCATACGCCCCCTCCTCGTGCTTTTCCTAAAGTGGTTGTAGTTATTTCGGATTGTAGACTCTGTACTCGAGCTCCGGTATTCTCGTCGGAAACGCTTGAATCGGAATCCGTTGTCCAATAGTCACTGGGCTTCTTTTTATTGCTAGATCTTTTACGCATTTTGATTTGCCTTTGACTACCCCAGTCAAATACGTTATCATTATCGAAGTCGTGTTTGTCTCTTATGAATTTGTCTTTTCTTTTTTTCTTTTACTTCTGCTTGTATAGGTATGAGACGGTTTTCTATTTTTTTAATAAACGTAGTAAACTGTTGTTCCGTAAGTCTTATTCTCAATTCCAATTTTGTTTTGCATAGTTCTTCTGCCACTGCTACATATTCTTTTTCGTTCCTAGATAGAACCAGTCTCGTTAGGTTCAAAGAGTGGTCAAGGTGAATTTTTTTTAATTCTAACATATACAGTGCCCCCCTTTAATTAAATTGTACATTCTTCCAAATGATAACATTGTACCTATCATGATTTCTTAAAATAGCGATTTTCATACACACTTCATCAGAACAAAGCTTAGGACATAAATACAGCAGCAGTATGGAGTTCAATACATAAGTGCAGTACTAGAATCAAGCTTTATACAGTAACACTGAACCAGGACCAATTCCTGGGCCATATATCCATATATGCAGTATCCCAAATGATTTTACATATGTACAAAGCCCTCAAATTTACATGTACAGTACCCCTATATTGACTGAATTCATGCAGTCCCTACTTTTATTTCACACTGTGCACTCTGTAATAAATATAGATAGATACTATGCCCCCTGTCAGGGTCATATTTAATGTTGATGCTGCCCTATTGGACCTGTCAAGTTAACGCCTCTGCCCATAACTCTCAGAATGTTACTAGAAGAGATCAGCGCCGAAACCAGGAGGCGTCTCTCTTGTGATCCACTGTAAGCATTAGATTCAAAAACTGCTTCAGGCAGTGTTCACATGATGCGTTTTGATTGTGTTTTGAAATGCAATGGGCAAAATACTTTTTACATGTAAATACATTTTCTTATTAGCAGCATGACATTGTTAGTCACCACTATTAAAGGGGTTGTCCCATCTAGCAGGTACGGAGCTCTGATATTTCCATTAGCTCCATAGAGATGAACAGGGAAACCCGCACATGCACGATCGGCTGCTCGGGTCGAGTGGCACGGGTACATCGGACCCATGTTCTCATGATCCATGGGGATCTCATCACTGAGACCCCCACCGATCAGCAAGTTAGGTCCTAACTGACAACCCCTTTATTGTTAAAAGACAAAACACATGTTACACTGTGGGTCCTGGCTGTGGTCAGCGTAACACACAGGACGGAGGCTTCACAGAAAGCACTATGGTGGTGACATGACTGCTGCATCTATGTACATACAGATTGGGGTGATAGAGGGCAAAGCACTGGCCCAGATCACCAGAGCGGGTAAGTACATCTGCTTTCTTGTTTTAACAGCCTCCTCACTCCACTACTAAAAAAAATGCAAGCCTGGAAACCCCTTTAATCATTTTTTGGGACTTTTTAGTTGCACTTTTGCGACAATGCCAAGGTTTTAAGAAGTTAGCTGTCACGGTTCGGGATGAGTGGATCCTCTGGACCACCACGGGTGGTGGTACTAGCCAACACCTGGGACTGCAGTCTAAGTGGCAAAGCAGGATGGTCTTGCTGCGGCAGGGTACCACCAGGTCATTCCACAGGTGCGACTAGCCCCCAGTGGCAGCCGAGGTCAAGGTACCTTAGCGGAAGACAGTCTCGTGGTCAGGCACACGGTCAAGGCAGGCAGCAGAGATTGGTCAAGTCCAATCCGGGGTTAGCAACGGGAGGTCCAGGCAGATGGGACCGGGAACACAGGCATACAGGACACGGGAACTCGGGAGCAGGGTACCCGAGACGTGGGTCACGGGGACACTCATGACAGTACCCCCCCTTTGGCCTCCCCCTCTTTTTGGTATGGAGGAACATCTGTATGAGGCCACGGCCCCAGATACTGTCCTCGGGCTCCCAAGATCTCTCTTCAGGCCCGAACCGCTTCCCTCTTACTGTCTTCATGTCCAGAACCTCCTTTACCTCAAGCTCAGTTGTAGGAGAACCCTGCCCACGGTAAGAGGGAAGACCAGTCATCCTGACGAGCAGAGACAAAGTGAAGAGGGTAACAGCCCAGAGTTTGGTTGACTCTCTCTACTGGCCCGTTAGTCTTGGGGATGATATGCGGAGGAGAAGTCCAGTTTGACCTGCAGTTGATTGCAGATTGAACGCCAGAATCTGGAAACAAACTGGACCCCACGGTCAAAAACAATGTGCAGAGGGAGTCCATGTAACCGGAAGATATGGAGGAAGAACAAACTGGCCAGACAAGGAGCTGATGGCAGACCTGGCAGCGGAACAAAATGAGACATCTTTGAGAACCTGTCAGTTATCATCCAAATGACTGAATTTCCAGAGGAAGATGGTAGATCCGTAATAAAGTCCATGGCCACGTGAGTCCATGGGTAGCTGAGTAATGGCAACGGCAACAGGAGACCAGCATGTTTTAGGCGGGATGGCTTGTTACGAGCACAGGACGCACAGGAACCCACAAAGCACATCTTTGACCAGGTCTGGCCACCAATAGTAGCAAGAAATGAGGTCACTGAACGCTGCACCCTGGAATGCCCAGCCACTCGAGAGCAATGTCTCCAAATCAGTATCTTTTTCCGCAAAGCATTGTCGGACATATGTCTTGCCAGGAGGAGCTGCCGCAGATCAACTGGAACAGAAAGAATCAGTCTTTCAGGAGGGATTGTTATCCGGCTGTGGAGCCAGTTCTTCCCCGACAACATTGGAGGCATGAGAGAGAGAGCATCAGCTTTGACATTCTTCTGGATCAGGAAATTAAAGCGAGAAAAGAAAAGGGACCAGCGAGCTTGTCATGGTTTGAGGCGCTGAGCAGTCTGGTGGTACCTGTGATTCTTGTGGTCCGTATACACACAGACCAGATGACGAGCCCCTCCAGAAGATAGCGCCACTCTTCCATGGCAAGTTTAATAGCGAGAAGTTCTTGATCTCCAATGGAGTAATTCCTCTCGGCAGCGGAGGTTTTGGAGAAAAATGCACAGGTGAGTGTTCGGCCTTTAGGCCCTTTCTGGGTGAGAACAGCTCCAGCACCTACATCGGAAGCATCTACCTCAAATTGGAATGGTTTCTCAATGTCAGGCCATGTAAGGACAGGGGCAGAAGCAAAGGCAGAATTAAGCTTGGTAAATGCTTCTTCTGCCGCCAAAGGCCAGTATTTAGGATCAGCATTCTTTTTTATTAACACCACAATGGGAAACGCGAGAGAGGAAAAATGCAGTATAAACTGCCGGTAGTAATTGGCGAAACCCAGGAATCTCTGTATGGCACAAAGTCCTACTTGTCGAGGCCACTGAAGTACCGCAGATAACTTGGTTGGATCCATCTGTAGGCCCTCACCGGAGATGATGTATCCAAGAAATGTAAGACTCTTCTGATGGAACTGGCACTTTTTCCAGCTTGGCATAGAGATGATTGGCCCTTAGGCGCCTAAAAACTTTTCGTACGTGGAATGATGAGACTCCAGGTCGGCAGAAAACACCAAGATATCGTCTAGGTAGACTAGGTGTAATTGACAAATTCCTGAATCACTGCAGGCACATTGCATAGACCAAAGGGCATAACCAGGTATTCAAAGTGCCCGTAATGAGTATTGAAGACGGTCTTCCACTCATCACCTTAACGAATACAGATGAGGTTATATGCCCCCGCAGATCCAGCTTGGTGAAAACCTGGGCACCACGTAAATGGTCAAAAATTTCTGTGATCAAGGGTAACGGACTCTCGGTTGTGCTAGTTCAACCCGCTGTTCTTCCTTGCGTTCAGAGAATCGGATGTCTATCCGAGTAGCCAGGGAAATTAGACCATTCAGGGTAGACAGCAGGTCGTGTGCAGATAGGGCTTCTTTGATCTGACTAGACAGTCCTTTTTTAAAATTAGTGATCAAGGCTGCTTCATTACAGGAAAGTTCTGATCCAGAATACGGAATTGCACCGCATAGTCTCCCACAGAGGAGTCCCCTTGGCACAAGTTCAGAAGGGCAGTCTCAGCAGAAGACACCTGGGCTGGTTCCTAAAAACAGTCCATAGTTCAGCGAAGAAAGCGGTAATGTCTGCTGTAACTGGGTCTCCCTTGTCCCAGAGGGGTGTGTCCCAGGCCAGGGCTCTTCCAGAGAGAGGACTGATCACGGAAGCCACACTCGACCTTTCAGTTACAAACTGTGTTGGCATTAGTTCAATATGCAAGGAGCACTGGGTAATAAAGGCTCTGCACAACTTCGCATCCCCATCATATTGGAAGGCATAGAGAGCCTAGGTTCTCAGCCTAGGTTCTGTGGAAGGTAGACAAACCGGGCTAGCAGATGGAACCGCAGGAGCCTGACGTGATTGCTGAGAGGACAATAGCCGCCGTAAAATGGCGTTGCCTTCTCCCAGCTGCTAACTTTGTACGGCAATATGCTGGGTTTCGATGGAAGGGAGATCAGCTAGTTCTGGTAGCGGAACATCGGTGGGATCCATGGTTGGATTTTATTGTCAGGGTTCGCGGGTGGTGGTACTAGCCGACACCTGGGACCAAGTGTCACCAAGGTCTTCACTAGAGCCTGCCGCAAAGCGGGATGGTCTTTCTGCAGCAGGGTACCACCAGGTCTTTCCACAGGTGTGACTAGCCCCCGGTGGCAGCCGAGGTCGATGTACCTTAATGGAAGACGGTCTTGTGGTCAGCTCCAGGCACAGGGCCAGGGAAGGCGGCAGAGATGCAACGTCAAGTCCAATCCGGGGTTAGCAACAGGAGGTCCAGGCAGATGGGAATGGGAACACAGGCACACAGGACATGGGAACCCGGGAGCAGGAACGCAGGATACACGGGAACACAAAGGAAAGCAGGAGACACAGGAACGCAGGAGACACAGGAACGCAGGAATATCGCAGGGGAGCTTTTTCTAAGGCTGTGAGGCGCAAAGATCTGGCGGGGAATGCCAGAAGTGGCCGGCTTTTATAAAATTCCTGGAAATGGCCACTGTCAATTAGCGGTATGCTGGCCCTTTAAATCTTTGAGCGCTGCCCCGTGCTCCCCTCCTCCCCCCCTAGGTGGCATGGACGCGCGCCGCGCTGCTGAATCCTGAGCGGAAGCATGGAGAGGTAAGGCAGTATGGGGGGACAAGGGGGCCGCGGAGCTGCCGGGGACCAGAGTGAGACACGGGTGACATGGGTTGCGGGGACACCCGTGACAGCGAGTGTGTTTGCTGCAGTGCTGCTAAATGTTTCTTTCCAAGACAGATGTTTTCTTTGTTTTGTGACGTTTTAGATGCAAATTAAGTACAACTGACCCCATGCTTAGTTCCATACATGCACCTAGAAAAATTTTAAAAACTTGCAAATCAGAGACAAAGAAAATAAACAGACATGCATCACAACGGCAAATTTAGAGAGATACATAGCACTGCTAAAGTATCCTGACTTCAGGCAACTATAAAAGGTTGCAAAGGAAAACAAATGATACACAGCAGGAGATTTATCAGAGGCGTCTGAGGTAAAACTGTTCTAGTTTCCCTAGTTTTCCATTTGTAAAAGGCTATGGGAAAATGAAAGCTAGGTTCTGATTGGTTGCCATGGGTAACTTGAACAGTTCGGTTCTCAGACACTTCTGATAAATCTCCCCCACAGACTATAAGTATGAGTATAAGTACAGTACAGACCTAAAGTCTGGACCCACCTTCTCATGCAAAGAGTTTTCTGTATTTTCATGACCATAAAAATTGTAGGTTAAAACTGAAGGCATCAAAACGATAAATGAACACCTGTGGAATAATATACTTTACAAAAAGCGTGAAACAGCTGAAAATATGTCTTATATTCTAGGTCAGTGATGGCGAACCTTTTAGAGACCGAGTGCCCAATCAACAACCAAAATCCACTGATTTACCATGAAGTGCCAACATGACATTTTAAGCAGTAACTTATTGCTACCTGTTCTTCCACATCTTTCAATCGTATCGGCCACCTGAGGCCACCAATTCAGTTGAAAGAAGGAGGGCAAATTCAACATATTTTGTAGCTTCTCTCCAGGGCCTCTCTGTACAGGAAGAACGATGGGTCCAGCAGGATGACCTTTAAAGTTCTTCTGTCAAAGCCTTCTCATTTTTCCAGCAGTTCCAAACAGCCAATGAAGTGTCACTTTAAAATAGCGCTAAGAGCGGCATATCTTAAGTTGCCTGGGACTGCAGGAAGATTCAGTGTTTGGTGAACTCTGTCCTGGGACAATGGCCTGAGTGCCCACAGAAATGGCTTTGAGTGCCACCTTTGGCACCCGTGCCATAGGTTCGCCACCACTGTTCTAGGTTCTTCAAAGTCGCCACCTTTTGCTTTAAATACTGCTTTGCACACCCCTGGCATTCTCTTGATGAGGTTCAAGAGGTAGTCACCTGAAATGGTCTTCCAACAGTCTTGAAGGAGTTCCCAGAGATGCTTAGCACTTGTTGGCTCTTTTGCCTTCACTCTGCAGTCCATGTAAGCCAGTTTGTTTGTAGCGCTTGATGGTTTTTGCAACTGCTCTTGGGACACTTTCAAAGTTTTCCCAATTTTTCAGACAGACTGACCTGCATTTCTTAAAGTAATGATGGCCACTCGTTTTTCTTTCCTTAGCTGAACTACACCCCTCAACATTTGTAAAACAACTTTTATGAAGTCTGTTAACCCTTTAATTATTTTACAGGGGTTAAAAAAATGGTGCAATTTTTATTTTTTTTAGCTAAATGAATGTGTTTTTCAAAAAATTTACACATTCTCAGTGGATAAAATACCAAAATTCTCCACAAAGCATGATACCCGATTTCTCCCAAGTGCCAATATGTGGTGGTAAACTGCTGTATGTGCACACACAAGGGCACTAAGAGGAATCTGCACCATTCAGAGCAATCATTTTATTCATTTTAGTAGGTCATAAGCTTTTTGATAAGATTTTATTATCTCTTGAATGGATGGAGGAAAAAGAAAATTGTGAATTCTGGTTTCCTTTCTTTTTGTATTTTTTGCAATACTGCTGGAGAAGAGAGAAGAGCCACAGTGAGTACTTTTTTTTACTGGGGGCAGTGGGCTGGCGCCATCACTGCACATTACCTCAGCCCACCTGACTACAGTTTGTGCTGTTATTGCAGCTCATGTTTTTTGGAATGTTTGGTGGCATGTTATTAGGTTATTTTCCAATATACGTCTAAAAAAAGTTTTGCACCACTCTCTTGAAGTAAGGTTTCGAAATGCATTTTACCTCATCAGCTCCCATTCCTTTCCGGAAAACTATTATAAATGTCCTGGAAGGTAGATTGGTAATGGACAGTTAAAAATAAAATGACCCTCCATCTCAAGCCATTTTTTTTGGACAGGAATGACGGTTGTTGAATTAAAAAGCATTTCTTTCATGTCTGCATAAAAACCTATTAGATGGCAAAATATTTCATTACTCAGTATAATCATTGGAAAAAAACTGATGGCACACAAATGTCTTCAGGTTTTTTGCTGACCCATAGACTTCTCTTGCTGTCAGTGAAAAAATAGGGCAGGATCTAAAATCTTTTCCACGGATTAGGAAAAAAAAAACTTACATGTGAAAAAGTACATTGAAAAGAATTGTTCCGAAAGGCATCAGTGAAAATCAGATGGCAAGCAGAGAAAAAAAAATGACTTGTGAATCAGCCCTGACTAAAAGCAGTCAGTATGCCACCCTTGGAAAATGACAGAGATGTGTCTGATTTGTAAATAAACCCTAAACCTTGTCGTTGATACTTGATCCTAATGTTTTTATGATGAGGCTTGGTCCTGTTATGAAAAGCTTGGATCAAGAATGACAACACACATTCAATCAAATATACCACGTCATGAGAATTTTAATAAAAACATTTTCCTTTGTGGTAGTACAAGAAATGTTTTGCTCCTTGTGTAATAATATTTCAGCATTTATATATACAGGCAGTCCCCGGGTTACGTACAAGATAGGTTCTGCAGGTTTATTCTTAAGTTGGAGTTGTATGTAAGTCGGAACTGTATACTTTATTATTGTAACCCCAGTCAAAAATGTTTTGGTCTCTGTGACAATTGGATTTTAAAAATGTTGGGTTGTCATAAGAACCAGGAGTAACAATAAATCTTCATTGCAGACACATGAGATAACTGTTATAGCTGTTTATTGTAGCCCAAGACTAAAGTACAGTAAATTACCAAAATCCAGAGGTCCTTTTTTACATAACCAGCTTCTGTATTGTTTAAAACAATAAAACATAGGGGGACCAGGGTAGAGAAGGGGACACAGGGGGAAGGAGAAAAGCAAACAGTAAAAAAGATCGCAAGAACTCTATAGTGTAGAATATGGAGAGCCCAAGACTATGTGTGGAGAAGTACTGGAGCCATGTTGATGCATAATGGACCATCACGGGCACAGGGATAAAGCTCTCTCTTGAGGGTGGGGAGCCTTGTGAAGCGATCCAGGGGTTCCAGATCCCTTCAAACAGTGGGAAAGTGTTTGTCCTAGTCGCCTCAATTCTCTCAAACAGCATCAGCAGGTTGATTTCATTCTTAACCGTGGTAAAGGATAGGTCAGGAGATTTCCATTTAGCTCCTATGTGATTTCTAGTTGTAAAGTTATAAATTGGACTAAGTGATGGGCTCTGTTTTAACCTTTGCTGGTTTATCTTATAGTAGGAGTAGTGCTAAGTTTACAGGTGTGGCGTTACCTAACAGAGAGCGATTAGGGTTTTCACAGGGTTCCAAATGAGGCAACTGTGGGGCAAGACCAACTTATATGGGCCTTATCGCCCAGGGCATTGCAGCCTCGGAAGCAACTCTTGGGCAGGTGGGGGTACATATGGCCAGGACTCCCACTGTTCCATAAAGTGTGACTTGATGTTCGGTGGGGGCACATTGAAAATAGAGTTTAGCAGAGAGATCGTTCCTCTACCAAATAGGTCATTTATACAGATATTTTCAAATGCCGTGTGGGAGTTTGAGGACATACATCCCTGGTACATTTTACAGGGAGACTTCAATTTCGCCTGTACCTGCCCAATGAGAGGTCAAGTATGGGGTGAAGATGTATAAGCTGTGCGAAAGTATCAGAGTATACCTACAAGTTCAGGCTATATGAAGGGATGAACTCTACTATAGTGCCCCAGAATGCCCCCCCCCCCTCCTGGGTATTACTGCGAAGATAGTGTGGGATTTGGTGCACCCACTGCTGGACCAGGGGTACCACCTCTACCCGGACAATTTCTAAACCAGCACAAGTACATGGGAGGGGTTAACTTGTCGGACCAGGTGCCTCAGCATACAACGCCATGAGGAAATCGAGGGTGTGGTTCAAGAGGCTAGCCATCAGCACTATAGAACTATGTAATTCCTACGTGCTATATCAATGTGCAGGCCAGAGGGGAACTTTCCTGAAATTTAAGGTGGTTATTCATTTTTTTCTCTTTGGAGACCATGAAGGGGGGAGTGCCAGCACTTCTGGAAGTGAGGCCGCAACACGTATTGTACCAGGGCAGAACTTTCCAGGAGAAGGTCCCCACACTGCCAAAAAGGGACGGACACAAAAAAGGTGCAGGGTGTGCTCCAAAAACGACATACAGAAGGACACCATATACCATTGTGAAACATGCCCAGAAAAAACAGGACTATGTATGAAAGAGTGCTTCCGTATTTATCACACATCCCTGAACCTTTAGATGTAGATTTTACACTCATGTACTATGCACAGCTTATACATCATGCCGCATGCGGCACCTTCCCTTCTGAGCCCTGCTGTGTGCCCAGCATTCAGATTATTGCCCCATACGTGGTATTACCGTACATGGGAGAACAAGCACCATGATTTTTTTGTGCTGTTTGTCTCCCGTGGCAGGAGCCGGGCACAAATTAAATAATGGATATTTTTTACTATGCAGTATCCATTATGCATTTTATTTGGGGTCCACCTGTGGGCTTAAAATGCTAACTATACCCATGGATTCATTCATGTAGTTTCTAAAATAAGGTCAGTTCTTAGGGGTTCCTACTGTTATGAAAATATAAAGAAGACGAATGGCAAAAGGTTTCTACAAAAAAAAATTGTGGTATGACTTTTTGTCTAAAACTATGAAACTTTGAATATTGTAATTTTTTTTAATTGTTCCTAAATTATTGAATTTTTACCCCACCCAAGAGAAATTATCAGAGAAATTATACCACTAACTACAATGTCCCACGAGAAATCTCAAAATCACAGGGATATGTTAAATTGTTGAAAAGTTATTACCACAGGAAGAGACACTGGTCAAATTTTAAAAAAGAGGACTGAGCCTTAACGTACAAACAGGCTACGTCCTGAAGGGGTTAAACACTTACCGTATATTCCGGCGTATAAGACGACCTGGTGTATAAGACGACCCCCCTACTTTCCTGTTTAAAATATAGAGTTTAAGATATATTCGCCGTATAAGACTACCCCTTTTCCAACGCATACAAAACACCGGTAAAAATTAAAAAAAAAAAACAGATTTGTATTTAACATGATCCTTTTTTTAATTTAAATTCTTGTGACATGCAGGTATATAGCAGGAAAACTGTCGCTCATAAACATAAGGCATACAACAACAACATTACCATCGTCCATTTTACTGTAAATGTTACCATACTGTACCTTAAATTTTTATTTTATTAAATATTCCATGCCATGCGAAGCCGAAACCAGCCACACAGCCTTCAACACCGGGAACACCGTCCTGTGTTTACCCTGAACCCCGGCGATCCTGTGTTCACCCTGAACACCGGGAACACCGTCCTGTGTTTACCCTGAACCCTGGCGCTCAAGCAATTATCACGGACCTGAGGAAGGGGGTAGACCACCCCCGAAACGCGTAGTCCTTTTTATCCTCTAAATAAATAATATCTTGCACTCCACTACCGTGTCGGATACAACTCAATTGGGGCAGCGCGTCTTACACCAACCCGGTTTTTTCAAACCTTTACATCCCTGTGTATTTATATTTATGTCAGTTCTAGGGAAAGGTGGGTGATTTGAAATTTTAGGTTTTTTTATTATAATTTTTTTTTTTAAACTTTTTTTTATTTTTATTTATACTATTTTTCAGACTCCCTAGGGTACTTTAACCCTAGGTTGTCTGATCGATCCTACCATATACTGCCATACTACAGTATGGCAGTATATGGGGATTTTCCTCATTCATTACAATGTGCTATCAGCACATTGTAATGAAGGGGTTAAAACGAAATAGTCTTCGGAATAGTCTTCGGAAGACCCGAGGCTACCATGGAGACGGATCTCCATGCGCCGCTATCTTTTTGAGGCTGCCGGCAGCTTTGCCGGCAGCCCACGCTGTGAAAACACCCGCGATCGGTGCTAGCACCAATCGCGGGTGTTACCGGTAAGCCTTTGCTGCAATATGCAGCAAAGACTTACCGGCTATGGAGAGGGCTCAGCCCGTGAGCCCTCTCCATGCAGCGCGACCCGACCGCCGTCGTGAATACACGGCGGGCGGGCGGGATTACCGGCGTATAAGACAACCCCAGAGAAGACTGTCTTTTCTGTCTTCAAAAGTCGTCTTATACGCCGGAATATACGGTATATGTATTTTTATTTTGTGTTTTATGCCGACTTGGGCAATATCTTTTCTATTAACAACAATAAAAATAACTGAGAACAAGTGATCCTGCAGAGTGCAAAGGGAAAACCACACTGAGGCTTCCCAGATGTGATATTGAGGAGATCCAGAAATGTTGATTCTCATTCTTTCGACCAGACAACAGAAACCATCATATTTCACAGTATGCCAAATATTGTCCAGCTTCTAAGTCATACTTAAACCTAAGCTTTAAGTGAGAAGCCGCAGTTCAGTCCAGTGCAAGAGGTGCTGAGCAGTCAGATTTCATGATACCCAGGAGGAAGATGGTGACTTGCAAAAGCTTGTCCCATAAGATGTCTTCAAGCACTCCAAGCTGCAACTCTATCAACTAACAATAGACCACGTTTTGGCGTATTTGGAATTTGGGAAACTTCATTTGGATTTTTCACACTTCATTGGGTAGTTAAAAAGCAAATGAAAGAAACAATGCTTATCCTGGAACACTGATATAGATATTGACCATTAAAAAGCCTTTACTACTAATCTATAGTTGCCATATACAATCTGAACTGTATATTCCTTTGAATATACTAAAAGTTTTACAAAAATAAAATTTGCTAAACATATACATGTGCTAATAAAATTATGTCATTTCTGGTAGGGCAATTCATGAAGTTAGTTCATTTGTGAGTTAATGACTTCATCATACTTTCAAATCAATATGTCTGCACAAAATATACATATTGATGAGTTTCATTTGGATAGCTTTAATCAAGTAATGTCATGAGAGCACAACTGCCTACAATTTGAGCCAGGCACCTCCAATTAACTAGATACAACAATTTAAACCTTTTTTTGTTTTGCTGGTTGTTTATACAAAGGGAAGTAATTACAAATGTAGTATTTGGGTCTTTAGTAAGCATACATGGTTTTCCAATTCCCCATCAGAACTAAATAAACCCAGAAAAAGGAATTGGTAGCATCTGCTTGAGGAAAGAAAAAGAATTGAAATAGATTATGCACTAATGAGGAGAAAATATAGACGGGTGTCAAGCTTAAAGGGGTTGGCCATTTCTCATCAAAGTTTTTTATCTTGTGTGGGGGTAGGATGTTCAGTACCTTGCCAATACAGGCGGTCCCCTACTTAAGGACACCCGACTTACAGACAACCCATAGTTACAGACAGACCCCTCTGCCCACTGTGACCTCTGGTGAAGCTCTCTGGATGCTTTAAAATAGTCCCAGATTGCAATAATCAGCTTAAAATTGTCTGCAATGAAGCTTTATTGATAATTCTTGGTCCTATTACAGCAAAAAAATTTGAAACTCCAATTGTCACTGGGGCAAAAAAAAAAAATTGTCGGGAACTACAATGATAAAATATACAGTTTCGACTTACATACAAATTCAACTTAAGAACAAACCTACAGTCCCTATCTTGTATGTAACCCGGGGACTGCCTGTATACATCAGATACTGCTTTCTATAAATGTAAAGTTAAATGCCAGGGCTCAGTTATGTCTTTTACCTCATTGACCAGACATTCCCGTCCATAAAATAGCAGCATATGGATTGTTATACATATATCATTTGTTATAACTTTCAATAAAGCTTATTGAAAGGAAAATGGTAGTATATAGAGGGTCATTGTCCATGACCGATCTACCTTCCAGGACCTTATGATAAAATTCATGAATGCAAACTTAAGGTCCTGGATGTAGTTTGAGGACTGCATAACACTGTCTATCTGGCCAACCACGTGTTAAGTGTTCACATGATTGGCCGGATAGACAGTTGTATTATTTATATGTACGGCTTCATGCTGGGTTTTGTATATGTTTATTTGAGACTTATAGTTATATATACATAGTATTTTTTATTTAAGAATAATTAAAATAAGACTATAAGCTTTTGTAGAGAATATTTAAAGTTTTATTGGAACATACAGGGTGGAGCCCTTAGTATGTTGTACGTGTTTTATAATTTACTCACTGCTGTGTATTTTGAAAAAGGGTCTGCCTTTTTTTATATATAAAAAATTATTCTTCAGCTTTTCTCTGTGGGAGCGCCGTTCCATCTTTTTTCTTTGTGCTGCTTGAATCCTAGATCTTTACGACCAAAATTGAATCCTAAATGCTGTGGGCATTCAAACCGGACTGCTGGCAACCTTAAAGTTATATGATTTTTCATCCTCACAAGGTAAGAGTCCAATTCTTTTTATTTCTCTATCTTATCTAATGAACTTTACAAGGCTGAGGCCACCTTCATGCAACTTTGCAACAAACAGTAATAAAATGCAAAAAATACATGAAAATTCAAAATTTCCTCTAAAATATGTAAAAATCCAGTATACTTATATAAAGAAAATATACTTTCCTAAAAACAGTAAGATGTGAGGAATTCATACATACCCCACATATGTATATTGACCAAAATATGCCGCAAAGGGAACGTTAAATCCACAGGAGGCGCCAAACATTTTTTGCAGAAAATTGCTTCACATAGATACATTATTGTATGCTCCCTTACACAACGGTAACCCAAATTTTAAAAAAACTATATATCCATAAACCAAAGCTAACAAGATAACAAAAGTCATGCTTAGATGTGCGCCTATGTATTAGCTGCGCAATAACAGAACCCTCCACGGGTTCAAAAGAAATTGAGTAAGAATGCCATAACATACAGTAAGTATAAGTATGAGATGGCATGAAATAAAAACAAGGAATGTGTGTGTGTTTTTTGTGTTAAATATAACCTTATGGACATGTTCTGGGTCGTGGTGTTAATATGAAGCCACATTAGCTGAAGAGGATCGAATGTTCATTGTTTCACTAAAATTTCAGAAAAACAAGAAAAATAAGGTAATCAGAGAGCAAGTGTGTTCTCAGTTTGTTCTGGATAGGAGAGGGTTAAAAACATGAACATTAGTTGATATTATCTCATATCAAAATATAGTAACAATAGTAACAAATAAAGTCAATATTTACCATCCTCCAAATACTTCCTGTAGCCTGATGGCTAAGAATCTGGGAGTGGGGGACACACTTCAGAGGGCTAAATCTTTGGTTCTGTGGCACCTAGACACTGACTTTTTTCCTATGAAAGAGGAAAATGTTTTCTTTCATATGAATCTAAATTTGTGTTTCTAGGTCTCAGGAAACTGGAGATATTAACTGTTACAGTGCCGTCGGATGTCACTATTATATATAAAAATTGTACCCGAAATTCTCACTATAAACGTAAATATCTCTGGGTCACTGACAAGTGTGTTTCTAGGTGCTACACAGCCGATGTTATAGCCCTCCGAAGTGAGGATGCATTACATAAGTCCTTGGCTATACATATTCCAGCCTGTGACGTATGATATATGTCCTTGGCAGGAAAACAGTTAGAAATTCATACTGATGCCTCTTTTTGGTGATTTTTGGGGTCTGTACACCCAGAGGCCTTCTGCTAGTTTGTGTGCTAGTGCATAATTGTTAATGCACCACATTTTTTTTGCACATTGCAACAAATTTTAGGGGGGTCACTGTTACCATAATTGGTGCAAAATGCTAAGCATAATCTGTTCGTATCTTATTGCTCTTGGAACTATAGTATGCAGCGGTTAAATGTCCCTTCAGTTATTGTAATATACAGCGCAATTAGTTTCTAATTGTTCCAGGAAATATAGTATATTGGGGTATACAAGCTCCCTTAGTTATTGTATAATACATTACATACTTTGCCAGTTTCCAATTGTTCATGGAACTACACTATATCAGGGTTCACAGTCCACCTCAGCTATTGCAAAATACACTGCATTCTCTGCAGGTTCCAAATTGTTTGTGGAACTAAATTATATTGGGGATCACTGTCCCTCTGTTTTTTTTATAACCAACATCTTTAATGGTCATCTGTGATAAAAACAGGTACATTACAAGCAATATGTAAAATATGAAACAAGTTCAGTACAATGCAGTTCAGTCTACCAATGACCAGCAGGATGCCTGGCTGACATATACATATCTTCTGTGTGCTATGTCCCTTTCCAGTTAAACGTCATTTCGACAGCTCTAATATCTAAACTGCCATTGTATACTATTTCTGTATTTCTGTTATCCAATTCTTGGCTTGTTCTGTAACTACCCTTCAGTGTTTGCAATTCTGTACCGTATATCCTATCACAGTTGTGACCCGGATTGTTTACCACCCTTATTTGTGTTTATTTACAGAAAGAGAGGGGAAATAGAATTGGGAACTGAAAAAAACCACAGTAGGAGACACTCGGTCTGAGTAATTTGACTGAAAGCAATGTGAGGATTGGAGAGATCATCAGTTGTGTTGTGGTGCCTAGAGACAAAGGCCTACATTTATCAAAAACAGTGCAGTCTGTACTATGTGCAGTTTGCCTGTGAAGTGTGCAGGGTGCGCCTAATTCATGAATTGTGGTGCATGGTGTTCATGAATCTGGCACCCTCTGCATTGCTCTGCACGGTCCAACTAAACAATTAAACACCCTTTTTGGTGCATATTTTGCTGTCTTGTCGGACACAGTGCATCCGCGACAAAAAAAACGGTGCAGACACTTTATACATGTGCAAGCAGTTTGCTCTTAAAAGAATGTACAAAGTCAGACAGAAAACCGATGCAAACACTTTAATAAATGTTTGGCAAAGAGTTATACGTTCAGTCTACCTAATGTCCTTTTAATGACAAGCTTTGACATAAGCTGTTTGATTTCTTCAGTTGCGAGATGCGTTATGATGAATTTGCATTACTTACGAAAAAAATTTTCGGTGCGTTTCTTGCCATCTTGTCAACTTCTAAGTAATATTTAATTTGGACTAGCACTAGCACTCACTCTCCAAGTGAGGAGAGAATTCTCTAACCAGTGCTTTAGCAAACACCTCGTGGCCACTAATAATATGATGTGTACTACTCGTGGCAATGGCTCTCTTGTCTACACCTCCACATCCACTGGTGTTGCTGAATGCAAAAGAATGGTTCGGAGATGCAATGGAAGAGCGCAAAATAAGGGTGCATGCCCCAATGTAGAATCTTTCAGGACGGAAATTTGCAGCCGGATAGAGAACTCTAACGGTGTGAATATACCAAGCGGACCGGATGTAGCCAAAACACGGCTGAGGTGCAGCTTGCCCCATCAATGAAGGTTTACAATTTTACCGGTGGGGCTTGACATTTCGATCACTTTGTTATTCTGTGAGGGCGTGATTCAGATGTCAGGAAATGTATATTATGCTGCTTGCATTCATTTGTAGGATTCCGTCCCTATATCTGTTAAAGGGGTTGTCCGAGTTCTTTAAAAAAAGCTAAAAGTGGCCGGGACAGGGCTGCTTAAAAAAAATAAAGATGTACTTACCTCCCGGTGCCCTCCCGTATCCAGCGCTGCTGCCGCTCCGGGCGCCATGTAAACAAACATGGCCGCCGGAGCAGCGCTGGACTCAGTTCCGGCCGGACCCGACAACCTTCCGGCCCCCATACACAATGCTGTGTATAGGGACGGATAGGTGTGCCCGGCCACGGCCGGCCGGAAGCTGAGTCCAGCGCTGCTCCGGCGGCCATGTTTGTTTACATGGCGCCCGGACCGGAGCGACAGCAGCGCTGGATACGGGAGGGCACCGGGAGGTAAGTACATCTTTATTTTTTTTAAGCAGCCCTGTCCCGGCCACTTTTAGCTTTTTTTAAAGAACTCGGACAACCCCTTTAATATATGCCTACGTAACCTCATTCGCACTTTATTCCCAATCTGGATTTAAACACATTTCAAAATTAACCCCAAACTGGGGAAAAGGAAACACAAACCTCAATCACAAACACCTGGGTCTGAATAATTGGAAGATGATAGCCTCATATATATCATAATAGCTGTAAGAGTCTCTCTAATATTCAAAAGTGCGGGAAAAGGCAGCATAAGCTGTGACAGAGATGCCAAAGCAGAGGGTGTACAGGCACTATGGAAGACAGAGCGCTAGGTGAGGCGGTGAAGATGGAGGACATCCGAATCCATGTTGCCTGGATGAGTGTTAGCTCCAGACGGTTCTGGGAGTTGAGGCACGGCTATATTTAGCGGCAGCCCCTCTCTCCACCTCACACTTCCCGCGCCCCCTCGTCACCAGCACGTGCCCTGGATTTGCTCACACGCATCACCAATAAGGGGGGGAGCGGGATCTGACGAGGGATGTCATGTGCACTTGGCGATTGGTACCCTCCTGTCATCTCGGCTGAGACACCCAGCATACATTACCGCGTTGGCCGCTCCCCTCCCATCTCGCCGTGGTTCCGTCTGCTTCTGACACATTAGGATGCAGAGCTGCTGCAGGTCGCAGTGACCGATAACGGTCTGCGGAGACAGCTCGGAGGACGAGAGGGGTGTGCAGAGAAGGAATCTCCATGATGCGCTCCATCCTGAAGCCGCATCAGTCTCTCTCCATGCCGCCGCTGCAGTGATTTCGTCTCTACAGTCACCAGCGGCGCCCCCTATATAAGGTGTCGATGATGCCAGATGCAAGCCTAGCGATGCTGTCCCCCCAGGAGGCGGCCAAGATCTACCATGCCAATTACATTCGCAACTCACGGGCTATCGGGGTGCTGTGGGCGATCTTCACCATCTGCTTCGCCATCGTCAACATCGTTTGCTTCATCCAGCCCTACTGGATAGGGGATGGAGTGGACACCCCTCAGGCCGGCTATTTCGGACTTTTCCACTATTGCATAGGTAGCGGCTTCTCCAAAGAGCTCACATGCACCGGCAGCTTCACTGATTTCTCCACCATTCCCTCCGGAGCCTTCAAAGCCGCCTCCTTCTTCATCGGCCTGTCCATGACGCTCATCATCGCCTGCATCGTGTCCTTCGTCCTGTTCTTCTTCTGTAACACAGCCACCGTGTATAAGATCTGCGCCTGGATGCAGCTCTCCTCAGGTGAGTAAGGGGACAGCTGTGGTGACATCGGTCTCTTACCTGTCTGATGTAGGACAGTCAGTGACTGTTGGCCCATTAGGTGAGTATCTCAGGGATGACCTGGACACAAATATCTTTTCACATTGGACTCCCCCCATGATATGACTCTTATCTTAGTGGCTTGTATAGCAATGGTACTGCCGCCCTACACTAATCAGTACATTGTATACAGTATTTATACACATTATAACTCAAATCTGAATGGCTGCTATAAGCAGAAATATACTGGTGAGAACTGATAAAATTAGAAGTTTTGCTCCCCAAAATTGGTGTGTGCATGCCAAATAGTCTTTTCCTTTTTGTATGGGGCAGCATAACGCTTAAAGACTGCTGTATCTATCAAGTTGTAGTCATTTGTTTCCTTGGAGGTTAGTGGAACTAGAGATGACTGATAACTCGGTCCCCACTGTTCTTGAGAACATTATGCACATTGTAACTTAAAAATAGAGTCTGTTAACTGTCCAATTGGAGAAAAACTGAAAGATAGAAAAAATGATTTCCCCAACAAACAACAGATATGCAACCTCTTGACTCTTCACTTATTGAGGTGTGTTGGTTGGGGATTTGAGAGCACATGTGTTCTACAGCTTTTCCTCAGAGAGTACGCAGGCCAGCTTCATAGTAGTAATACAAAGTTGCAAAATTAGACTAGCCAGTCTTACACTGCTCTATAAATATCACTGATACTGTCACAAATACAGCTGATACTGATGATAAATTAGTACTGTCTAGTCAGACTTTGCACCTCCCACCACCTTAGTTTACGGCTGAAAATTGTGTTCTGACTTTGATCAGATGTTTGGCTCAGCATTGAGCCAATCTCATTTTCTCCATGCCCTTAGTCATTCCCTTAATTGTACAAGTTCTTTAAAAGTCTTAATAGTCTTTTAAACAATTCATATATGTGTCTCAGAACAGGCCAGAATTCTTACTTATCTACGTCAATCAGTAAGGGTAGTTCTTCTCACGCCACCCCTTACTGTGGTGCCATGTCAGAAGAAGTTTACAGGATATCGGGTCCTGCTTGTGCCTGGGCTGGGCTGTATTATCAGCTGTGATTGGATAAGCTCCGATCCCTGGTATTTAGCAGGGATCCCTGGTTAGACACCGCACTCCCTCTGTCACCCATAGTTGCATGTGTTAAATATCTATAGTGCATTTTATAAGAGATCAAACTATCATATGTTAGTGTCTCCTTGTGCGAAAAAGTGATATAAAAAAATAATAATAAAGTTTTATGTAAAAAATAAAGTCTAAAAAAGACTTACAAAAAGTAAATCGCACATATTTTGTACCGCCACACCCATACCAATCCATTATACAAAACTATAATGGTATTTATCTCATACAGCAAAAAATCTTTAGAAAAAAATAAAGGAAAACACTATGCCCAAATTGACATATTTTAATCCGTCACACATAAAATGAAATTCATCGCAATCAAAAAACTTTGTGAACCAATATTGCAGTGATGGCAAACCTTTTAGAGATCAAGTGCCATAACTAGATCCAGAACCCACTTATCTATAGTAAAGTGCCAACAAAGCAATTTGAACAGTAACTTATTTTAAGGAGTCTGCCTCAACTTAAAATCGTATACATTCCCTGAGGACACTGATACGTTGAAGAAGGAGAAATCCAAGAAATGCAGTATCCCAACAGGTTTCCCCTTGAAATCAAGATGGTGGAACTCGGAGCAGGTGCATGCCCTGTTCATATTTACTCACTCCTACTTCACTCTAAAGCAACCAAGGATGTTTCGATTTAAAACCGTACTGAGCACAAAACGTCCTAGGCTGTCTAAAGTCCTGTCTGGAAAATTATTTTCTGGGACAATGCCCCAAGTGCCCACAGAAAGAGCTACCCCTGTGCCATGGAATTGCCACTACTGCCCTAATGTGTACAAATAAAATATACAGGTCTTTTCACAAAAAATAAATCCTCACACAGCTACACTGAAAAAAAATGTAAAAAGTTACGGCGCTTGGAAGGTGGCGATGCAAAAAGTTTTTTTTCCCAAAAGTATTTCATTATACAACGAAAGGTCATTTGAGAAAAAAAAATGTAAATTTGGTATTGCTGTATGTGTATTGACACAGAGAAAACAGTTAATATGTTTTTTAGGTTTGGCAAAAAAAATCTGATTTGCTGAAAAGTTCACCAGTAGGACATATGGTGAACGACATGGTCACAGTGTTATGAATGTACTATTTGTGCTGCTCGCAGTGTTATTCAACATAGTCCATTGCTGGGAAAGGTTACCTACAAGATTCAAGGTTTTGCAAGTTTGTTCTTAAGTTGAATTTGTATGTAAGTCAGAACTATATACTTATATACTTGATTATTATAACCCCAGTAAAAAAATTTTTGGTCTCTGTGACAATTGGGATTAAAAATAAATCTTTATTACAGACACCTTTGATAACTGTTATAGCTGTGTATTGTAGCCTAGGGCTAAAGTACATTAAAATACCAAAATCAGGGGTCGTCTGTAAGTTGGGTGTTCTGAAGTAGGGGACCACCTGTATATATTAATATACTGGCAAGTAGTTCCCAGTGATGTTCCTATCCTATCTGTAAAAGTTAGTGGCCTACTTTGAAAATGAATTTACTAATAATACAATGTAATGCATAATGGGGCATATTTATCATATATGATAGCCCTGACGCTGCATGTTCGCAGCCCGATACATCAAGAGGCTTCCTCCTGATGTATTCGGCAGCGCTGGAGCTGCGGCGGGCTTGTCATATGATAAATAAACCCCAAATATTTAACTTCAAGATATTTTAGGAATAGAGTCAAAATATGAGCATTTACTGTTTCTATGAATAGCCTCTACGGTGTCTGTCACTCAGGTTCAGTCTTGTCATCATATTATTGTGGAATCTTTTTTAAATTACCCCCTCCCCCGATTAATAATTGTTAATGCAAAAAAATTCCTATGCATGCGCAGGTTGCCCCGTTCATTTCTATGGAGCTGACAGAGAATGCCGAGCGACGTACTTAGCAATCTCTGTCAGCTTTACAACGACGTACAGAGTAGCCTGCGCATACGCTCCGGTCATCTCAGGGAACTGACGGGGGTACACTGAGAACCCCATGATCAGCAAGTTAGGCCCTTACCTGTGGATAGGGTCTAACTTGCTTTGTGGGAAAACCCCTTTATGTCACTATGATGCACAGAGTCTAGTCCTCTGCACTGTGATTGATCCGTAAAATCTGGCCATCAGGTGGTCCATTTTTCACAGACCCACCCTGGTCATGTGTCACCGACCTTAGTGTACTATTGGCAAAATTGATTTTCATTTCGGTGGGGTTTATCTTTAAAGCGGTTTGCACAGGAAAGAAAATTTGTAAATATCAATCCCCTAGTGATGTTTGCTGTGTGCTGACAGTGTGGTTAGATTATCAGGGTAAAGGTTATATAGACCTTCATTTAGCTTCTGAACATTCTAATAGTATCTGACACATAGAAAGAGAGATGAGACAGATCAGAGTTTAGAGAAGATAAAATCCATGAGGTGCATATCACCATGACATTCTTAGCTCTGCTATCACGGCCATAACATACACAGCTCTGCTATATGCCTCTCTCCACTTATCTGCCTGTAGATTGTATTGTTACTCTCCTCATGTTGCTGCTGCTGTTTGCCTACAGGAAGTTAGTGTCTGTCTGTGTGAGCTCGTCCTGGAATGCAAGGGTGGGGGCTAGAGGGTGAGAGGAGCTCTGCTCAGTGCAGTGTCAGACAGAAGCACAATATGTCTGCTGACCCTAAAGTCAGAAGATCCAGGGTCGGATCCAGGGCCAACCAAAATTGTGTGCCCAGTACTGTTGGAACACATTTTGGAATTATATCTGTGAAGTGCTGTAATTTTGTTAATAACATTACATTCCTGAGTACATTTAAGAAACGTGTCTTTGTGGGAATACTGCTTTAAGTCAATTTTTAAATTGATCAGCATGGTAAAGAAGCAAGACATCTGTTACAAAGGAACTAACATCCTACTTCACAGACTTTAACATTCGAGATCTATTAATTTTTAATCATTTTATGTTTTCTCTTGGCCTTCATCATTGTGAACAGATTGTCACCATTTACAATGTTGTTCCCTGATTCATGGATGCTAGCCTTTATTACTGGTCTGTACTTTAAACTTTACATGATAGAAAATTTAGAAAATAAATTATATAAAAGAGATTTTAATAGTTTTGTCTGAAGAAGTATGGTAAAGTTTTAGAAAACAATGGTAAAGTTTTTACTGTTACCAATAATATAAAGGGTTGTCTTGCCAAAGACACTGAGTGCCTGTAGGATGCAAACGTCTACTTGTATGGATTGAATGAATGGATCACCATTGTGCATGCATGACCAGAACCACATTAACTGCATTGGGGTAGCAAGATGTCACCAACCCGATGCTCCATTGAAATTAATAGATTGCTGGTCAAACAAGTCCTCTGCCAATCCATCCACCTTGTGTATATAGGGAGCCTTTGGGTCCCACCGTTCTTACTGAAGATTTGACCCTTGGCACTAATCCCTTATCCTGTTCAGCTTCATCCTTGTAGCCACCCATTTTGTACTACTACTGTTTCTACATTTCCTCTTTTCTGCTCCCACATAGAATGAGTAAAATGTCTGTCAGAGTAACTTTGCATTTTGTAATCGGGGATATTGTGCATCCAAACGGGAGCACAGTGATAACATGCAAGTGAAAAACCTGTGAGAGTAGCATGATATTACAAACAATTTCCAGTTCTAGGTGACCCAACCTATTTCAAAGTTTCATAGTAGATAAGGTTGGAAATAGACACAGGTCCATCAAGTCCAACCTATAAATCATACCGTGTTGATCCAGACGAAGGAAAATAAAATCCTACAAGGATGATGTTAATTTTCCCAAATTATTGCAAATCCCTTCTTGTCCCTATATGGCAGTCATAACTTGTGGTATTTTTGATCCAGGCCCCTCTTGAACATGCACAAAGTATCAGCCATTACAACTGTCTGTGGCAGAAAGTTACATAGTATCACTGGTTGTAAAGTAAAGAATCCTGATGGCTATGGCAATGGTAGAAGTCTAGGCCTCTCCTCTAGGCGTAGCGAATTACCCCTTGTCCCAGTCACAGGCCTAGGTATAAAAAGATCCCTGTACTTAGGTACATTTTAGGTAAATTTAGGTATTTGTAAATTCTAATGAGATCTTCCCTTAGCACCCCATAATGTTATTAGACTCTGGTCACTAAAATTAACTAAAAGTAACTCACTATTTAGAACAAAGTTGTACTTTTTGTTTCCTTGGCCCAAGTTCATTAACTTCAGATTTACATAGAAAGTATCTATGCATTGAATGATTATACAGTAAGGCTAGGCTGTAAGTAACTATACATATTATCAGTATGTAACTACATGTTATCAGTCCATAGGACTCAGTATCACCGATTAGTGTGTCAATGAAGATGGATGGCCCTCACTTAATGATTCATCCTGCCTTAGATGGTAAAATATCTCCCAGGGAAGAACAATGGACACAAGGGGTGCCCTGATTATATTAGGACACACCCATGGGAGTACTTTAGAAACCCTCCTACCTTGGATCAGATCTAGGACCCTTGAGGAGTTCTAGCCTCTCAATGGTAGTCTTATTTGATCCAGACGAATTCCTGGATTACATTGTGAGCATACATGCCAACTTCCTATGCTCCCTTCGAGAGTTATTTATATCTCTTTCTGTCCAAATGCTGGACCAAATTGAGCCACCGGTATGTCTTTTGCTAGCTTCCAAATATGCATTTTTTCTTGGACTGAGATGGATCATAACTCCATAACTGACATATTGGTCATACGAGCAAATAGGGTTTTGTTATCCTTCGTCTTAAAGTGGAGGGAACTCTAAAGCAAGTTCTGATTGAAATGCATTTCAAAACGCAATTTTACCAGAGCCTGTGAACGCAGATCATGTTCTTTCACTTAAAGGGTATTCTCATCTGGGCATTCACATTTTATTTAATTCATCAGCCAAATAGATACATTTCTTCAATTGCATTTTATTAATAAAAAGTTAAAGATAATTTTCTGTGACCATTTTACATGAAAAAACAATTTGTTTCTTTGTGCAATCTCTGCAGCAGCCATGGTTGTATCCAACAATACAACAATGTCATTTCGAAGAGACAATATGGCTACATTCATGGAAAATCATCTTCACACAGAAACTCTTTTAATGCAATTGAAGATATATGTGTATATGAGAGATTAAATAATTGAAATGTAAATGCTCAGGGAATACCCCTTTAAGCCCCTTGCACATAAACAATTTTCTTGAATAATTGCAGCCTTAACCCCTTCACGCTCCGTGGCGGATATATCCGCCATGGAGCGCAGTGACTTAGCGCTCAGTGGCGGATATATCCGCCACGGCGCTTATGCCGGCTCGGCTCTGGATCAGAGCCGAACCGGCATCGGGAAACACGGGGTGCCGGCTGTAACTAATAGCCGGCACCCCAGTGTAACACCCGCGATCGGAGTTGTCTCCGATCGCGGGTGCTTAACCCGTTAAATGCCGCGGTCAGCGCGACCGCGGCATCTAACAAGCATCTGGGGGGTCTTTCCCCCACGATCGGCCCCCCCGAACCGTTTTCGGGGGGCGCCGATCGTTGCCATAGCAACTCTGGGGTCCGATATGGACCCCAGAGTTACTTGCAAGAATTGCCAGTAAGATGGCGTCTGTGACGTCATCTTACTGGCACAGTGCCAGCCTATGCAAGTGTATAGGCTGACACTGATAATACTCTGCAATACATGAGTATTGCAGAATATTATCATGAACAAGCAATCAGAGGATTGCTTGTTCATATCCCATGGTATAAAAGTGAAAAAGTAAAAAAAAAAAGTTATTCAATAAAAAAATAAAGTCATAAATCACTAAAAATGCCCCAAACCCCCAAAACATATAAAGAGACATATAACTCAAAAAAAAAGTCTAAATCATAACACAAACCACACATATATAGTATCACCGCGTCCGTAACAACCCGTAGAATAAAAGTAAATCATTATTGAACCCCCACGATAAACGCCGTAAAAAAAAACTGTTATAAACCCTCCAAAAATTATGATTTTTACCTTTTCAATCCCACAAAAAATGCTATAAAATACGATCAAAAAACCATATGTACTCAGACATGATACTGGTGCAAAGTACAACATGTCCCGCAAAAAACAAGCCATCAACTAGCTCCGTAGCCAAAAAAGTAACAATGTTATGCCACTTGGAAGATGGCAATACATAAATGATAGATTTTTCCCCACATTAGGGTTTTGTTTGACAAATTTAGTAAAACGTAAGAAAATATATTCATGTCTGGTATCCCCGTAATCGTATCGACCCATAGAATAAAGATAACATGATTATTAGTCTATACGGTGAACACCAAAAAAAAAACAAGTAAAAAATCCAGTACAGAATTGATGCTTTTCTACTCCTGCCCTCAAAAAAAGTTCCTAAATTTTCAACAATAGGTGATACCAACCCCAAAATGGTAACAATGGAAAAAGCATCTCATCCCGCAAAAAAAGTGCCGTCACATGGCCCTAATAGCGCAAAAGCGAAAATTTTATAGCCTTCAAAAGGGGCCAATGAGGAAACTAAAATCCTGGCAGCTGCAGCGCCCTCCTTCCCTTCTGCACCTCGCTGTGCCCCCATAAAACAAGTCACAGCCACATGTGGGGGGTCGCTGCACTCAGGAGAAATTGCAGAACAAATTGTATGGTGGGTTTTCTCTTTTTATATTTTGGAAATGTGTAAATTTTAGTGCTAAATGAACGTATAAGGGAACAATATGACCATTCTAAATTTTTCAAAAAATTTATCATATTTTCTTTTTTTTGTAAATAAACGCAAAACTTATCTGCCAGAATTTACCACTAAAATGAAGTACAACATGTGGGGAAAAAACAATCTCAGAATCGCTTTGATAAGTAACAGTGTTCAAAAGTTATAACCATATAAAGCGACGCAGGTCAGAATCCAAAAAATCGGGCTGAGCCTTAAGCTACAAAATGGCTGCGTCCTTAAGGGGTTAACCTAAATCAGGCAGCACTCTGACTGAACACTGATGCATTTGGGGAGATGTATTAACCTGTCGGTCTTTAGAGCATGCTTAGTAAAATTAGACAGTTCTCTACTGCGCCACATTAATCATTGTGTCTGGTGCTGGATGATTAATCTGGTTTAGTATAAGATTGGTGAGTTGTATTTTGCACCTCCTATTAGTTGGTCTAGTTTGTTGCGCCACACATTAAATTTTTGGGCGCACAAGCTATTTTTTGTATAGTCACGCCCAATGGTTACCAAGGACATGCACTTGCGACTCAGACAACTGCTTAAAAATGGTCTACAATATTCAGGTGCAAATTACTCCAATTTTCTGGCATAGACAGATTAATACAACTCCCCCATTCTGTCACTTGTATGAAACAATGCAAATTTTGGACACGGATCATCTGTCCCTGCAGAGAAAGCATGCATTGGTTTGTTCCGATTCTCTCGCAACACATGCCTCATTGAAATCAGTGGGTACATAAAGAAATAAGGAGTGCATTCACGTCAATTTTTCATTACTATGTTGCTTGGAGACAAGGAAGAAAAATAAGTAGCTCAGAGCGGAATACAATTAGATTACAAAAACAGACGCTCAGATAGCACTAGGTTAGAAAACTAATAGATATTTCAAACAATTAGTCCAGTGTTTTACTGATCAAACATGGATGAGTTTTAAATTGTTTAAATGCATCTCATCTTAGAAATTCAGGCCTGATATATAAGGACTGAAAAAAGGGAACCATCATCAGAAATTGACCTACCGTAATATACCAATGTATATACAGCTAAACACCTTCTAGATCATGTTTCTTACATGGCACTTGACTTCATTAAACCAATTTACATCTCACTTCAAAGTTGGATGGATGATGCCACCACACCAGGCCATGAAAGAAACATCATCTAGAAGCTGTGCGACTGCTTGACAACATACTGATAGTGGTTTATTAAGCCAATTTCATAAGACAGGTTTCCTTAAATGTCAGGTTTTGTTTTTCTTTTTTTCACATACACTTGGCCTACTCTTTACCTATTTTTTTAAGGTGATGAAAGTAATCATAAATGTTTTATATTTTGTACATAAATGCAATACCACTACACTTTTGAGCAGATCCATAGAAGCATTTTTACAACTGGTGGATTTGTCCAGTTTGCTTGGTCTTCTGTTTATCAATTCTAATCGGGTTTGCTGTAAAATGCTGATAATACGCACATTCCATGAGGCGGTAAATCTCAATCTTTTAGTGGCTTGCAGAATGAATCCAATTACCTTTTTAAAGTTAAGCTGTTGGTTTAAAATGCAATCAAATCCAAACCATGAATGATAATTTGAGAGCCAGGACTTGTTAGATTAAGGTTGTCGAAAAACAGTTCAAACATTTTTAACTCTATCAAGACCATAGAACTTTATAATAATACTACACATGGTACACTATGGGGCTCATTTACTAAGGGTCGCACTTTCGTTGGACTTTGCACCTTTTTCGGGGATTGCACGGCTTTTAAAGGTATTTAACAGGTGTCTGCGCACACAATCATTTTTTGGCGCAGTTGTGCTGGCTTCCATGTGACACAAATTGGGAGGCGTTCGGACTGAGCGCGGAATTTAACTTTCAAATTGTGGCGCAAGACAATGCACTTACATGCACCATGAAAAAGAAGGTGAACTCTGTCGGACCTGAGCGGGGAAGCGACACATGGAGGATATCGGGCACACGATCTTAGTGAATTGCGGCACAGTGCATGATCATCGGACAATGCACTTTAAGTCTACTCCAGTGTCCGCTTAACCCCTACTTAGCGCACCGGGACATGCTATAACGTCCTGCTTCTGGCACCGGCTCACGAACGGAGCCGGCACCAGAAGCAGCGGCTGTCAGCTGTCTATCACAGCTGACACCCTGTGCTAACACCTGCGATCGGAGCCGACTCCGATTGCGAGTGTTAACCCCTTACACGCCCTGGTCAAGCATGACCGCATGCTCAAACAGTTTACACTGCTCTACAATAAATTAGTATTGTAGAGCAGTGTATTGCTCTTGAACCAGCGATCAGAGCATCACTGGTTCAAGTTCAAGTATGGAAAAGTAAAACAATGTAAAAACACTAAGGTTTACACATAAGAATAAATAAAAAGTAAATACATGAAAATATAAGCCCCTAAAATGTCACTTTCCCATAAAAACACTTAATAAAGTATAAAAAACACAAAAAAACCCACATATTTGGTATTGCCGCGTCCGTACAATCTGTTTATTAAAACAGAACCGTTACTGGACCTGCATGGTAAATGACGTAGGAAAAAAACGCAAAAAACGTTCCTAAAAAAGATAATTTTTAATTAATACCTTTAAAAATGTTCCGCACTCTAAAATAAGCCCACTAAAAAGAACAACTCTTCCTGCAAAAAATAAGCCCCTAACCAGATTTGTCAGCCGAAAAATAAAAAAGTTATGCATATGAAAATATGCTAAAATGTACAAGATTTTCTCCAAATTAGTTTTTATTCAGTACAATTGAATAAAATACACAAAATCCCCACATATTTTGGTATCCCTGCGTCCGTAACAATCTGCATAATAAAATAGAATCGTTATTAGATCCCCAAAGTGAACCCTGCAAAAAAAAATTAAAAAAGCGCTCCAAAAAAATATAATTTAAATAAAAAATGCTCTAAAAAGTGATCATTCTCGCTAAAAATAAGCCCTTAAACAGATTTGTGAGGCGTAAAATAAAAAAGTTATGCATATGAAAGACGGTGATGCTAAAATTAACATTTTTGCCAAATTACTTTTTATTCAGTAAAAATGGGGAAAAAATTAAAAAATCTATATAAATGAGGTATTTTCGGAATCTTCCTAAAAATTGATGATTTTCATGTCCTCCACCAACAAAGAGTTAATAAAATCTCACCAATTAGCTATAGGTGCCCCAAAAATACATATTAGAAAAGTGCATCTCATGTGGCAAAAGAAATAAGCCCCTATAGGTCCATATTTAAAAAAGAAGAAAATTATAGCCTGTACAATTTGACATAGCAAATCTGATCTGGATGGCGCCTCCTTCTCTTCTATGCCCGGCCGTTATCACCACCATCAAACTTTGTGGAGCTTTTTTTCATCTAATCCATTGCAAATGTTTAATTTTCTACCCAAAATGAATGTATTGTGAAAAAATATTACAATTTTTAGACTGCACCTCCATTTTGTTTTAACCCCTATAAGACACCTAAAGGGTTAACAAACTTTTTCATACGTTGAGGTGTTTAGTTTCCATAATCGGGTAATTTACGAGTCTAGCTATTATTTAGGCCTCTCACAGTCAATTAGAAGTTGAGCAGGTCCATCTAAATACGGGTTTTGGTGATTTTACAAAAAATGTGAAAAATTATACCTAAATTCTGAGCCTCATAACATTCTAGTAAAATATGTGGAATCTTAAAAAAACATGGCAACATAAAGCAGACATTTGGGAAATGTAAGTTATGCATTTATTTGGGTGCTATGTCTATCTGCATCAAAAGTAGAGAATTTAGAATGTTAAAAATAAAGAATATTTGCCAAATTTAGTTTTTTTTTCATTACTAAACACAAAAGATATCCAGATTTGTAAACTAATTTGAAGTACAATGTGTCACGAGAAAACAATCTCAAAATCCCCTGGATATCTCATAGCGTTCGAAGCTATAACCACTTATGGTGACAAAGGGCAGATTTGAAAAATGGGGCCGCGTCCTTAAGGCCAAAAGAGGCTGAGTCCCGTAGGGGTTAAGTAAACGAGCCCCTATGAATTGCAAATATAATTTTTGACATTCTGCTATGAACTTTAAATGACAATATCTCTGGAAAAGCTTTACGTCTCAACACTTTTTACTTAATTTTTTTCATGACAACTTGACTACTTCTTCCCTAAATAGTTTGTACATAATTAGGAGGTGTGCTTTTGGCCATTGTCCTCTTGTAGGATGTTCTTTTGCCCATATAATCTTTTCCTTTTATTATCCAGTCTCAGATATGGCTTTTTCTTTGTCATTCTGCCCTAAAGGCCAGCAACCTTGAGTCGCCTCTTTACTGTAGAGCTTGATACTGGCATTTGGTGGGTACTATTTAATGAAGCTGCCAGTTGAGGACCTGTAAGGCATCGGTTTTTCAAACCAAACACGCTAATGTACCTGTCTTGTTGCTAAGTTGTGCAGCGGGGCCTCCCACTTCTCTTTCTACTTAGAGCTTGTTTGTGCTCTTCTGTAATGAGAGTAGTACATACCGTTGTACAAAATCTTCAGTTTTTGACAAATTGTCGCATGGAATGGGCTTCACATGTACAGTCTTTTTTTCTGGCTATTGTGAAGAGATTAATAGAAGAAATAAATGTGATGCTCCAGATTCTCAACCAGCTCAAAGGAAGGTCAGTTTGAGGGTGCAGTCACACGTTGCAGTTTAAACTGCATCACAATTAGTTTTGAGGTGGTATTACTTATTTTAACTTATTTTTTATTTGAAGTGAAAGACATCAAATTAACAGGTGAATGGCATTTGTTGAACAGCTTTCTCCTTCCAAATCAAATTCACCCATTCAGTTCATGTCTTTCACCTGTGAAACTGACAAAACTGCACCTAAAACCACCTCAAAACTGAATGCGATGCAGTTTTAACTGCAACATGTGACCGCACCCTCAAAGTTTCTCTAATCAGCCAAACTGTTTTCAGCTGTGTTAATACCAAGGGTTTTCAAAGGTTTTCTAAACATCCATTAGCCTTCTTACACAGTTACCAAACATAATTTACCATTAAACCACTATAATAGTGGTTGTTGGAAATGGGCCTATATACACACATGTAGATATAAAAAAACCCAGACATTTGCAGTTAGAATAGTCATTTACCACATTAATAATGTATAGAGTGTATTTATGATTTAATGTTAACTTCATAGAAAGAAAATTGTGCTTTTCTTTCAAAAATAAGTACATTTATAAGTGACCCCAAACTTTTGAGCGGAATTTTCCAATAAAAGTTTTTTTTAAATCAGTAGTATTTCATCACCCTTTCCCAGGTTCAGCTACAGATGCAGAGGGTACATGCACTTCTCCAAAGTAAAAGTGAAAGTCTTTGTCAGGGATGCACGCACAATCCATGTGTTGGATCGTGGGCACACCCCTACCCCTCTATGAGGCTGAGGCTGTGCACCGGCTCTTCAGGATTTAAAGGGCCAGCGTCCTCCTGATTGGTGCTGGTTAATCTGGCTCTGCTATATAATCCTGCGGCTCCCAGCATTCTCCCGCCGGATCTTCGGCATCGTTTCCTGTTAAGTGAAAGCCCTACAGTGTTCCCTGTGTTTCCAGTGTTCCTCCGTGTTCATGTGATTCCAGAATCATGTTTCCCGTGCCTGCTGTGTTCCCGTCATCCGTTCCTGCCTTCCTGTTCCGTGTGCCCTCCCAAGCTGTTCTCCTGCTGTCACCCCAGGCTCAAACTGTGTCCTGCATATCCGTACTACTTTGGCTGCCACCGACGGCCTAGTCGCACCCGTGGAACGACCTGGTGGCACCCCACCGCAGCAAGACCATCCCGCTTTGCTTGGGCTCTGGTGAAGGTGTCACTTAGACTCCGGTCCCGGGTATTGGCTAGTACCATCACCATCTCCCGTGGTGGTCCAGAGGGTCCACTGACTCTTCCCTAAGAGACTCTGACAGTTCATCGAACTGTGACAGTCTTTCCTGAAGCTCCTTCTAGATTCTAGGGGCACACTTCAAACGGCTATTTCTCATAAATCAGTCAAATTAACTCCCAAAACTAAATATATTTTCATAAACTGCCGTTAGAAAGCATTGCCCATATCCAGAGGTCGCACTAACATTTTTCCAGAAGGGTAATAATACTCCTCTCACCATTTTTGAGGAGTATTTTTAGCCGAGGAAGAGTATGGAATTTTCAGTAATACAAATATATAACTCCTATTCGTATACATTGTTAACAACCAGCCCCAAACCCCCTACCTCCCCACACTGAGCAGGCTGGGGCTACCGTCTCTAAATTTATTTCATTTACTTTTTGGGGTGTTGAGGGCATGCCACTTTTTTTTTACACTGTTTATTTTTTACTAAAGTAAATAGTCCTTCCCAAAAACATAAGCCTTCTGACCAATGCACTTGCGTTCACTAACTAGCAAGATGTATTTGGCCACAATAAAGTTGCTACTTACTGAGCACAAGTGTTTTGGTTTGGGGAGGATTTTGTTCAATAGAATGAGTTTCAATACAATATGAAAACATTGGGGTCTTTGGGATATTTATTTAATTATCCCTTACTTGAAATGCCTGGATCATTGTACAAGTACTGTCACCCTCTGTGTCTGTACTGTAAGCTCTTGTGACCATTGTATAAGGACTTATGTATACAGAATTGGGATCTATACTATTAGATAACACCCAATCAATGGGCTACACACATGCAAAAGTGGGCTACATAGAATAAGAACAGAACAACATGTGTAAAGTAGCAAATTAGCACAAAATAACTTTATTGAAAAGTTTGGACAAAGGACAAACATCAACAAGACAAAAATGTCATAAAATCATTTAAAAAGGAATGCACCCTAGTGCACCCATGCATACAAAATCCACTGGAGCCCAAAACCTGATATTGTCGGGTTTAACCAGGCCTGGGCCTCACAAAACCATCCCACCAAGAAAGTGAGTGTGTAAGCCGAGCATGCGTCTGTGGGAAAAAAGGTGTTAGCGAAATAACTGTCAGACAGTCCAGCCCGAGGATGTATAGAAATGAAAGCACAAAAGTGCATATGAATCCTCTGTGCTGGAGTAGCTGACGTGCAATAGCGAACCCACTGGACACCGGTCTAAACTGCGATATTTACCGGGGGATGTGAGGTGGAGATGTGGACCCAGGACAAGTCGCCCCACGCTTCCTCAGGGGTGCCCCTGGCATTTTGCTACTTTACACATGTTGTTCTGTTCTTATTCATTGTATAAGGACTGTCACCTCCTATGTCCCTTCCTTCTCATAGATTGTAAGCTCCTGTGACCATTGTACAAGCACTGTCACCTCCTATGTCCCCTCCTTCTCATAGATTGTAAGCTCTTGTGACCATTGTACAAGCACTGTCACCTCCTGTGTCTCTTCCTCATAGATTGTAAGCTCCTGTGACCATTGTATAAGGACTGTCACCTCCTGTGTCCCCTCCTTCTTATAGATTGTAAGCTCTTGTGACTATTGTATATGCATTGTCTCCTCCATTCTCCCTTTGCCATCTCCTAGATTGTAAGCTCTTGTGACCATTGTACAGCATTGTCACCTCCTGTGTCCTCCTCCACATAGATTGTAAGCTCTGGGGACCATTGTACAAGCATTGTCACCTCCTGTGTCCCCTCCTTCTTATAGATTGTAAGCTCTTGTGACCCTTGTATAAGGACTGTCACCTCATGTGTCCCCTCCTTCTTATAGATTGTAAGCTCCTGTGACCATTGTACAAGCATTGTCACCTCCATTCTCCCTTTGCCATCTCCTAGATTGTAAGCTCTGGGGACCATTGTGAAAGGACTGTCATCTCCTGTGTCCCCTCCTTGTTCACATAGATTGTAAGCTCTTGTGACCATTGTACAAGCATTGTCACCTCCTGTGCCCCCCCTCCCTCCTCATAGATTGTAAGCTCTTGTGAACATTGTAAAATCACGGTCACCTCCTGTGTCCCATGTAGTCCACCTATGCATGGAACCTCAATCATAACTATTTTGTAATTTATTGAATACATCTTATGTCAGGCTCAGGTAACCACTATTCATCAATTGAACTCCCTGGGAATACAATATGTCAGTCACACAAACCTGTGAGAACACCACAGCAGGCACAGGACCACCACAGCAGACACAGGACCACACCAGATGACAACTAACACCTTTGGAATCAAACGCTCCGCCACTCTCCTTTCCCTCACTCTGCCAAGTTTGCTAGTACGCATGTGCAGCTGTATCTATTAGAACTAGAGACGGGTCAGGAGGGGAGGAGGAGCAGAGACCCCAGTAAAGGTCACATGTCCTGTCCTCCTGCCTGTGCCTTGCCCCGCCCCTCTTCAGTGTAATGCGATTCCCCTGCTGCTCCCTTTATGCTAGTGACACTGGACACAGTGCAGCTGGGAGAAGACAGTGACTGCTCCGTGTTAAGGAGGGCGTGGCCTGAGCTCCTCTTCTGCGGGGGAGGAGCAGATACATCTCTGCAGTGTAGTGGGTCCATGTGCACGTGACTGCTCTGTGTCTGAGCTCCGCTGTCCGCTCTGTCTCTCACACACTTGCAGGCGGCAGCTGCACATCGCTACTGTCTAGAGCCAGACAGCGGTAACACAATTAAATTGCCAAGCGTATTTATACGCTTGGTGGTTTTTTTGGAGAGTAAATCAGCCTCTGCATGCGTCATAGACGCTAGTAGAGGCGTTATTACGATCTCTGCCCATATCCCTACATGCCTGTAAACTCAAACTATCAGGTCCTAAAGCTCCATGCAAATGACCTGAGATGGGTCTAATGAGCTGTTATCATATTTAGCAGTCCAGTTTATTCATGACCGAGAGCCTACGTAATGATGTGACACACCTGGTGCTGGCTCCTCTATGTGCTTCCTGGTGCTGGCTCCCCCTGCAGCCTGTGTCTGTATGAGATACTGCTATACACATGACTGACAGCCTATATAAAGATGTGACACTCCTGGGGCTGTCTCCTCTATGGTGCTGGTGCCTCCTGCAGCCTGTGTATGAGATACTCCAATACACATAACTGACAGCCTGTATAATGATGTATAACTCCTGGTGCTGGCTCCTCTATGTGCTTCCTGGTTCTGGCTGCGGTGCCACTCGAAGCCTGTGTGTATGAGAGGGGGAACTGCTACAGGATGAGCATGTCAAGTACTTTTTCTGTAGCTGACATCTAGCTGATATTTGTTTCTCTCACAGAAACACATACATGAGTAGGGAGAGGGGAGGGGTAACAGGGGTGACATCACTTTAGCAGGTAGTGGTGACACACTTTAAGAGTGGATATCTCCGGTTCTGTTAAGCATCCATACACATTTATCACATTAAAGGGGAGATTCTCCTGTTTAATATGATAACAGAATTGTGTTTCTCGGTGCAAGGGTTCAGTAGATATGGCCGTTTGAAGTTGGTCACTGTTTACAAACAGTCGTGAAGGGGTTAAACTACCAATTATATAGAGAAATACAATAAATTACATTTAACTAAGGTTGTGGCGCAAAATGCATGTTGAGGTTGTTCTCCTGCAATATGCCTGATTGGTGAGTTGCTCTTGGAATTTTTGTACTGTTGAGATTTAAGGCTACATTCACACGATGTATGCCCGCCGTACCGTAGTACGTAGGACATGTCCTATCTTTTTCCGGGCTTCGGAGCGGTACGGTGCCACACGTATGCTGCACCGTACCGCTCCCGTACAGGGCCGTGAGCCCATAGAGGTGTATGGGGGACGTATATCGGCCGTACATACGTCGGCCGTATATACGTCCCCCATACATGTGTGTGAATGTATCCTTAGGCATAGGTTTGCTTCTATATGGCCTCACCAGTGGAATTTATTGTATTTCACTGTACCACTTATCCTAATTTTACAAACCATATACCTTTAAGATGTGTGTGTTACAGTTGTTTTGTAACATTGTTTAGGTCTGTGTAGAGTTATTTGCATGGAGATAAAGCTAGCAAATATTGTTCTTAGAAATAGTTTTGACATAACTGAGGGGAATATACAGTTTGTCTAGACTATTAACTCCTGAACACTTGTAGTGGTGGTACAGTTTAGTTCTCAGTGCGCTCCTAATGACTCCGCCCCATCACTCTTTGGTTCAGTATAGGTTTTTTTATGTTTTGATGCAGAAAAATGTCTTCATTTTGTCATATTCTGAGACCATTAACTTATTCATACTCCGTGTACTAACCTTGTGAGCCCTCTCCGTACACCACTTTGAAGGAGTTGAAGAAGGATAAACAAAGATCCCACCATCTAGATGTGCAATGCTGGTGGAGACACACTCAAAAAGATATGCAGCTCTGATTGTGGCTAAAGGTGGTCTCAGGATCTGTTTCACTATTAAGTGTATGGTGTATGCATAAAAAGTAAAACAACTTCAAAAAAAGTTAAAATAAAAGAACTAGAGATAAAATTAAATAATTATCTTGAGCAAATAAAATTTTTAGAACATTAAAAAAAAAACAGAAGAATGATTTAATAGGGAGGCTTATGAGGTTAAATTACGGGAAGTATTTGTGAAAGAAGATAACCAGGGCAAAATGTTTTTTGATTCAGAGGAAATTGTTGAGGTTTTTCACTAATATTATTACAGCCCATTTAATCTTAAAAATAATAATGCTATAGAGTCAAGCTGCAGACAAAATGCATAAATATCTTTAAAGAAACTATAAATGAGGATCAAAATATAATATTGAATAATTCAATAGTTAATTCTCTAGGAACCACCAAAGCTCCTGGAGCTAATGGCATCATCAATGAGTACTAGAAACTATTGACTGATATCTTAAAGGCGTTTGCCACCTTACCTCATGTTTTTTTGTAATGTGTATGTAAGTATGAGGGGTGGGTATTAGGTAATTTACCAATATAAATCTATTAATAGTTCTGCTCCGCTTTCTTGATATGTAAAGTGAAACCTCCTGTCCGGTTAAGGACCCTTTCCTGTTTTTTCATGTCCATTTTTCACTCCCCACCTTCAAAAATCTATAACTTTTTTATTTTTACACGTAAAGAGCTGTGTGACGGCTTGTTTTCTGCGTAACAAATTGCACTTCATAATGATGGTATTAAATATTCCATGTACTCGGAAGCGGGAAAAAATTCTAAATGCAATGAAAATGGTGAAAAAACGCATTTGCGCCATTTTCTTGTGGGCTTGGATATTACGTCTTCCACTGAGCGCCCCAAATGACATGTATACTTTATTCTTTGGGTCGGTACAATTAAGGGGATACCAAATTTGTATAGGTTTTATAATGTTTTCATACATTTACAAAAAAAACCTCCTGTACAAAAATAATTTTTTTGATTTTGCCAACTTCTGGCGCTAATAACTTTTTTATACTTTGGTGTACAGAGCTGTGGGTAGTGTCATTTTGTGCGAAATTTGATAATATTTACAATGATATCATTTTTAGCACTGTACAACATTTTGATCACTTTTTATAGATTTTTTTAGATTTTTCAAAATGGCAAAAAAGCGCCATTTTCGACTTTGGGCGCTATTTTCCGTTACGGGGTTAAACGCAGTGAAAAACCGTTATCATATTTTGATAGATCGGGCATTTTCGGACGTGTCGATACCTGATGTGTTTATGATTTTTAATGTTTATTTATATTTATGTCAGTTCTAGGGAAAGGGGGGTGATTAGAAATTTTAGGTTTTTTTATTATAATTTTTTTTTAACTTTTTTTTATTTTTATTTATACTATTTTTCAGACTCCCTAGGGTACTTTAACCCTAGGTTGTCTGATCGATCCTATCATATACTGCCATACTACAGTATGGCAGTATATGGGGATTTTCTTCCTCATTCAGCACATTGTAATGAAGGGGTTAAAACGTAATAGCCTTGGGTCTTCGGAAGACCCAAGGCTACCATGGAGAGGGATCGCCGCCCCCCGATGACGTCACGGGGAGCGGCGATCCCAGGTAAGATGGCGGCGCACATACGCCGCTATCTCTTTGAGGCTGCCGGCAGCTTTGCCGGCAGCCTACGCTGTGAAAACACCTGCGATCGGTGCTAGCTAGCGGATGTTACCGGTAAGCCTTTGCTGCATTATGCAGCAAAGACTTACCGGCTATGGAGAGGGCTCAGCACTTGAGCCCTCTCCATGCAACGCGACCCGACCGCCGCCGTGAATACACGGCGGGCGGTCGCGAACCGGTTAAATTCATCAGTCACATATTCCTGTCCATAATATGACCGCACAATGAGGGTTACGTGATCTCTAACTGTCCATGAACAATCGCCAGTTAGAGATCACATGACCCTACATCAGCAGTTATTTTATGGTCATTGCGTGAGACACAATTGCAGCGCAGACACCGGTTAAATACCTGTCCAAGCTGTGCAATCCCCAAAAAATACAAACAGTCCAAAAAACGTGCGATCCGCAACCCTTAGTAAATGAGCCCCACTATGTCAGTTCACTGTCACCATAGACAGAGGATGTTCACCAGCCAAGCTCAAGTATCATGAAATGGTGAAACCAGGTGATATAACTTTTAATAAATCTAGCATAAAATCTGTCAACAGATACCAATATCCATCCAGTCCAGAATATCAAGGTGGAGAAAAACACAACAACCAATATGCACAACTTAGGACGGAAGGATCACAATTAGTAAAGCATAATATATAATAAAAAGGAAGCAGGAGCTGATGTGTAGAATAGATTGATGCAGCCACTGGGTCGGGAAGTCCCAGACCAGGAACGGATATAAACACTGCATCTAGGTGCCCCTGCAACTGCTCTGTCCCTATTTCCCAAATATGAGCTCCCGTCCTTACAAGGACAGTCCCAGGGATTTCCATTCAAAGTGGTCCGGCGTATTCATGAGGGGGCGGGACTAGGAGCCTTTGACTGCCGCATGAAGCTCGGCAGTCACCGCCGGCCTATGGAGTGAGAGGGGAGGTACGGGGAAAAAGGACCGCCCCCCTTCATGAATATGCCGGACCGCTTTGAGCGCCTTTCTTTTGTACTACGCAGCAGTGTCTGCTAGCTTCAAAGGAGGGTTCCAATAAGGCTAGCAGTTTATCACTGCTAAAAATGGGCTAGCGCTAGGAGCTGCTTACTTTAGTAAGCAGCTCCTAGTGCCTTTTTTATAGGTGACAGGTCCGCTTTTAGTTTACAGGCATGTAGAGGGACAATGAAGGGATAGGAGCAATGCTTTCTAAGAGTAGTTTATGAAAATATATAAAGTTTGGGGGATTAATTTTCCTGATGGGTTCTGTATTAGAGGGACTTAAGACATTTTTATTTCAGAAATTTATATTTATGTAATATACTTTATATACTTGAGTGTAAGCCGACCTGAGACCACTAATTTTAACACAAAAACCTGGAAAAACCTATTGACTCGAGTATAAGCCGAGGGTGGGAAATGCATTGGTCACAGCCCCAGTATAAAGCCAGCCAGCCCCTGTAGTACATAGCCTGCCAGCCCCCTGTAGTATATAGCTTCCCAGGCCCTGTAGAATGTAGCCAGCCAGCCCCCTGTAGTATATAGCCTTCCAGCCCCCTGTAGCATATAACCTGCCAGCCCCCTGTAGTATATAGCCTGGCAGCCCCTGTAGTATATAGCCTGCCAGCCCCCTGTATTATATAGCCTGCTTGCCCCTCCCGTGTAGTATATAGCCTGCTTGCCCCACTGTAGTATATAGCCTGTCTGCCCCCCTGTAGTATATAGCCTGCAAGACCTGTAGTATATAGTCACTAGCCCCCTGTAGTATATAGTCATTAGCCCCCTGTAGTGTAGCCAGCCCGAAAAAAAAATAAACTCCGTACTCACCATTATGTCGGCCCGGGCAGCTCCTCTTCTATCTTAATGTTCGCGGCAGCTCCTCTTCTATCTCCATGTTTGCGGCGAGTCCGCAACAGTTCCTCTTCTTTCTTCAGGCCGGCGCCAGGACAGCGACAGCTCCGCGTGCATGGCCCGGCCGGCGCACTATGTGATGTCAGCAGTGGACCTGGTGCCGGCCTGAAGAAAGAAGAGGCACTGTCACGGACCCGCCGCAAACGTGGAGATAGAAGAGGAGCTGCCCGGGACATCAGAATGGTGAGTTGTCAGTTTATTTTTAAATATCCGAGTATAAGCTGAGTGGGGATGTGTCGATATTTGTATTGTATGTGTTAAAAAAATTGGTGATCAAAAAGTAATTCACTCACCTCTGCTGGCAATCTTCATCATATTCATCAGCATCAGTAGCAGCATGTTGACTGCTATGTATGGAGCCACACAGGTACATCACATTGGCAAAAATTATTTGGACTTCTTGTCCAAAATAAGGCTAGTCTGGGTTGAGATTTACAAAAAAAAAGTCTTCTTACAGCAGACCAACTACAAGTTTGCCATAAAAAAGTTGCACTTTCTCAAAGAATTTGGCTCGCAAGCAGCATGACAAATTCTCACTATGCAATACTTCACTCCACTATTTAACCAAGATTGTATCACCATAGATTTGTTGTACTGCTAATTGATGGTCAGACACTCTAAATGCTGCTAAATGCTGCATACTCCTGAAAATGTATTTCTGGTGTATGCATTTTCATAGAGGATTATTGAATGCCATGCATTGAGGGACGTAAGTAACCGGCTCTCCAGAAGTCTGGTGGAGGATTTCAGTCACAGTAGAGGCTGAGTTCTGAGGTGGGGAGAGCTTCACTTCAGTTCTTAAAGGGGTATTCCTATCTGGGCATTTACATTTAATTGAATTTATTTGCCACATGTAAACATTTCTTCAATTGGACGTTATTAAAAAATGATCCTGTGTGAAGATAATTTCTCATAAATGTAGTCATATTGTCCCTTAGAAACAAGATGGCTTCCTCGGATACGACCACCTCACATTTTGCCAGCAGTGGCATGTGCTATTGAGTCCTGCCTGACCACCTTGATTCAGCAATCATTACCACAGAACAATTGTGGGACATACACTAACTCCCGGACATTTCATATACAAAAACCTTTTGTTTCTTTGTGCAATTCCTCCAGCAGAAAAGGTCGTATCCGAGTAAGCTCTCTCATTTCTAAGGGACCATATGACTATATTTATGAGAAATTATCTTCACTCAGGAACATTTTTTTTAATAACATCCAATTGAAGAAATGTTTAAATGCGGCAAATGAATTCAATTAAATGTATTCAATTCAATGAATTCAATTAAAAGTAAATGCCCAGATGGGAATACCCCTTTAATTCTCCATCACCATATCTTAATACTAACATTTTAAATTTCACTTAAAATTTGATTTTCTGGATGATGCTTTCAGGAAAGAAACATGACCTGGAAGTTGTTAATCACTCAACAACATACTAGGAATGGTTAATTAGGTCACTTTCTGCCAACAGTTTCTCTTTGAATGAAATCTATCATCAAAATCACGCATGATAAACCAGCATTATATTTGTTATCCATTGCCTCCTTTCTTCTAAAATAAACTTTTTAAATTATACTAATGAACTGGAAGGGCTCTTAATGGTGTTAACAGAGCCCCTCAGTTTGCAGATTAACACGTTGTTACAGTGTTCAAGCAGCCCTTTCTCCTCCCACTGGGTGCTGAAACTTCCTCTGCTGCGGTGAAATTACATCAGTCAGAGCAAAGGAGGAAATGCTAAGGAAGCAGAGGGGAGACAGTTTAAAAGCCTGTGAAGCCCTAGTTTTTAATGCTTAATTTTTATAGTAGGGTTCCTTTAATTTACTAAAAAAATCAGTAATACTGAACACATGTTTTCATTATTTTATAGGGAACCTGTCATCAGGAAGGCCATTTTTACTTGATGGCAGTTTACAATAGCCTCTAGCATATTGATTTCAAATATGCCTTTAGGGTACATCTGAATAATTCCACAGCCTTTTAATTGCTTCTTTAACATTACCTGAATTGCTTGTGGAGTTGAGCTGACATTTGAAATGCCCCCTCTCCTGGGACTCAGTACACACAGCTGGCAGGGAGCCGAGTGATGATGATGATGAAACAATTAAAAAGCACTGAAATTATTCAGATGCACCACAAAAGCATATTTGAAATCAATATGCTAGAGGCTATTGGAACCTGTCTTCATGTACAAATGACCCACCTGATAATAGATTCCTTTTAATAATTTGAGTTTTTGTTACTTGTTTCATGTCTTAGTAATGTGTTTGTTTCTTCCCCCAGCTGCTTGCCTTGTTCTTGGTTGCATGATATTTCCTGATGGGTGGGATGCAGACGAAGTCAAGCGTATGTGTGGTGAAAAGACCGACAAGTATTCCCTTGGTGCATGTTCAGTTCGTTGGGCCTACATTTTGGCAATCATTGGAATTTTGGACGCTCTCATCTTATCTTTTCTAGCCTTTGTGCTAGGGAACAGATTGGACACCTTAATGGCTGAGCAGCTCAAACTTGAAACAAAAGGTAAGACGCTTTTTATTATACAAATGGATGCATTAAATATGTAGTGATTTTTAATTGACACACAGATATTCAGCTAGGTGTTAAATTCACATGTATGTGAGTTTGTTGAACTGAACTGAAAATGAATTGCAACAGTGTAAATTATAAGCTTAAAGGAAACCAAAAATACATTTTTATGTAAATTGATGTTTAACCCCTAAGGGACAGAAAAATTCCAAAAGTTATGGCTTTTTGGAGGTGGAAAGTAAAAAACAAACCCAAAACAGAAATAAATCTGGGATTTAATAGCCAAGGTTTCTATATTTACTGCAATCCCCAACATCAACAAGAGTTAACATTCTAAAACAAAACAAAAAAAGCCATGCTGACCATGGTGTTCAGTTTGTTTTTAGTTTCTGGAGGGGTTTATTGTAAGAGGCTGGGGGTTCAATTTTTCAGTTATACACGCTTTTTATCAATGACTACCTTACTGTCTACTTATCCGCAGTCTGATGCCTTTGTTTCCAACATGTGGGAACAGTTTGGGTACAGGCCCACAAGAGCCTGTTAAAAGCCCAAGGCATCAACTACAACAGACAGAAGACACATTGCTGGACCAAAATTTGTAGTAGAGGAAAAGGTATGGCTTTCAACTTAAAGCTTAATTCAGTACTTATTATACAAGTCTCTATGAGATTCTGCTTTACGCCATATTGCATTTGACCGGCTTGTCTGACTTCACCTAGTTGCCTGTCTTATGTCTGTCAGGACAGAGAAAAAGGTGTAGGCCCTGAGTTAACCTTTGTCCCTGCTAATTTTGCCATGTCCTGCGCTAACCCACAGGTGGAAACTGGTCGATGTTCCCTACTTTGAGTATGTGCAAAGAGAAAAGTCGCAGGCTCGCGACGTAACGCGTGGGGTGCCTCCGGCCACTCGTCCTCCTTTTTCACTCTTTCCCCCTATGGCTTACTTTGCAACTTTCTAGTCATTTATATTTTTTTGCTGGTCCATTTACTCTTTACTGGCTGACTCCTTTTTGACCATTACTTGGGTTTTACCGTCTCTATTTAGGAGTTCGCCCATATCCTTAAAAATTTGACAGACCGATGCGCCAGTAATCTGGATTCATTGTTGACTATATGTTCTTTCTAACCTTGCATGGGGGTTATTTCTTTTACCTAATGGTGACTAGTGGCCGTGTGTGGATCGGTTGGATTGGCACCGTTCCACTTGTTATGTGTATTTTATACGCTTTTTAAATGTTTTTATGCAATGTGATGCATGGCATCTTTCATATGTGTGTCTCATATTTTCAAATAAAATTTATATACTATTTAGCCTTTACACACCAACTTGTTCTTTGGTTTTGATCAAAGAGAAAATGGGGAAACAGGGAGAGACAGAAACCGCTCCTATAGTATAGTACCCTTTATATGATTATTGGTGAGATGGTGTATTAATACACTCACCTGACGGAGTTGTGCATGAAGGGCACAACTCCTCGTAGTGTTTGTATGAAGAGCTGATGCTGCTGCCGCATTCCACTGCTTCCTCCCCCATGATGGATATGCAGTTTCCAAACGCGTGTCTTCCAGCATCCAATGGATGATGCTTTTTTCTCTTTTTTTCTCTCTTAGTACAAGCGCAAAGCGCGTTATTCCTAATTCTTTTTATACATACCTTTTTAATCTGACTGATTGTTCTATACTAATAAAATAAGATTTATTACGCCAATTCGACCAAGCCAGCACCATTCTTTAGCGTTCCGCACTAGAGAAATAAAAAAAGCATCATCTATTGGATGCTGGAAGACATACTTTAAGTATGTGCTCAGAACAGATTACAAACAAACAGAAGGAGACAAGCAAAGAGACAGATAGACAAACAAAAGCAAAGTCAGAAGAACAAGGTAAAATTCAAGAAGGTGGCGAGGTATGGACTTGTGAGGCAGAGAGTAGTCAAAAAAGATAGCAAGGGTCGGAAAAAAATTCAATGTTTCAAATGCAGAATAAGTAAAACAAATGCAAAGACCCCAGTATAACCAGCATTTGAGTGATACAAGGAGAAGGTATATGTGGAGTACCAGAATGCCACCCCATCAGCTGTTTGGATTGGCTGTCCATCACTCAAACCTGACACACTAACTCCCAAATGAAACCACACAGCTTTCCAGAGAACACGCACTCAGCTCAGCCAAGGGAACTAAACTCTGCATAATTTTTAAAACCTTTTTTTTTATAAAAATAAGGTTTTAAGAAGCTAAAAGAAGAGCAGATCCTGCCAGTGGGGGCACACACCAGTATGTCAGCGTGCTTGGTTTTCAATCATTCACTTTGGCGGCAGATGTCCTTTAAATCTGGATGTGATATTACGGTAGATAGTAGAAATAGTGCAGTCATATTGGTAGTCTGAATAAGAAGTGCTTTCGGAAAGTCATCATGGCAAATAATTTTTTACAGTTCTAGTGCTAAAAATATAAATATAAATTTTTTTCTCAGTACTCTATAATAAAGTGAATGTGAATACGGTGAAAACAGAATGCTACAAATCTTTGATAATTCATTGAAAGTGAAAAAGTATCTGTTATGTACTTTGCACACAGTAGACACAAAGGGGGAATTTATAATATGGCTCTAAAGTCGCTCTAAAGTCACAAATGTTGAAATAAATCCAAACCTGCCCCCTACCAGGTTTGCAATTCACTAAAGACCTTAACAAAAAGCTGACCCCGTGACGTCATTGGGGAGCAGCAATCAGCCGCCATGACAGCCGCGGGTCTTCCAAAGACCCGGGCCTGTCTCTTTTTAACCCATTCATTACAATGTGCGGTTTGCATATTTTAATGAATAAGGTAGAAAATCTGTACTGTAGTATGGCAGTATATGGTAGAATCAATCAGACAAGCTAGGGTTAAGGTACCTTAGGGGGTCTGAAAAATAGTAAAAATTAAAAAAAGTTTAAAAAAAATGAATAATAAAAAAAATGAAAAATAAATAAAAATTCAAATCACCTCCCCTTTCCCTAGAACTGATATAAATAAACAGTAAAAATCATAAACACATTAGGTATCGCCACGTCCTGATCTATCAAAAGATCATTCAATGGAAAATAGCGCCCAAGGTCGAAAATGGCACTTTTTTGCCATTTTGAAAAATATTAAAAATTCAATAAAAAGTGCTCAAAAGGTCGTACAGTCACAGAAATAGTAGCATTGAAAACAACATTAAAAGTTGCACAAAATGACACCACCCACAGCTCCATGCACAGAAATAAGAAAAAGTTATTGGCGCCAAAAGATGGTAAAATAAAAAAAAAAACATTTTGTACGGGAGGTTTTAATTTTTGTAAATGTATGAAAATATTATAAAAACTATGCAAATTTGTTATCCCTGTGATTGCACTGACCCAAAGAAAACTGCGCTTTTTCACCATTTTCACTGCATTTGGAATTTTTTTCCTGTTTCCCAGTACACGGCATGTAATATTAGATACCGTCACAATGAATTGCAATTTGTTACCCGGAAAACAAGCAGTCACAGAGTTCTTTACATGTAAAATAAAAAAGTTACAGATTTTTGAAGGTGGGGAGTGAAAAATGAAAAAAAAGGGCCAGATGGTTAAGGGGTTAAAGAGATTTGGCTTGGCACTATTGACACCCAGTGGGCAAATCTTGAGTTCAAACTTTTACAGACCCGTTTGATCTAAAAGGTAGAACAATTTTTTTCCACCAATTCCTAAATCATTCCAAAAGTTAAACTAGTACTTTATAGGAACCCAAAAAAAACTGAATAGAACCTCTTATCTGATGAAGGAGTTGGTTCACATCTGAAATGCATCTGTCAAAACTTGCAAATTGCTCTGAATGGGATCAGGTTTCAGGCTTCTGTGCTTCAAAACCACAACAGAGCTGCTTGTGATTGACAGCTCCACAGACCCACTGAACCACCGCAAGCGATTACATAAGCCGACACCTTGGAGCGGAGTCTAAGTGGCACCCGGTATTACCCAAAGCCCGCCACAAAGCTTGCTGGACTTGGGGGATACCAAAGGGTCACATTGCTGGCCCATTAAATTTTATAAAGCTGGCGTGTGTGCGCCCTAGGAGGTGGGTACATGCGCACCGGAGCACAGAAGCCACCGCTGTAACAAGGAAAGGTGAGTGAGCCTGCGGCCGGGCTTTATAAGGATGATAGAATGCTTAGAAATCAATAGCTCTTGGGATGCCTATTATCTCTGCCTATTATCTCTGTTACCTATATCCAGTAATTTCTTTGCTACACCCCTCATATTACCACATTGCTGCATTAGCTGCTTCCTCTCCCAGTGCTGATAAGCCCTGTGAGTCCGTAGTTTGTTTATCTTATGGTTTCATGAGAGGAGAGGGGCTTCTGCTCCCTGCTCACAGAGGAGGAGGTCATGCTCTCTCTGTGTATGTAGCAGAGCTGGATGTGTTGTGGACTGTGGATACAGATTCCTCCTGCACAGAATATTGAGGTACAAGATCTCCATTGTTCCCTATCAGTTCCTCTATCCCATTCTGTGATTCTACAGAACTTTCTCTGTCTCTTTCTCTGTACCTCATGCTACAGCCCTTCCCCCACCTTGCAGTGGACACTTTGTGCTCTGTGAAGAGAAGCTATTAACCCCTAGTGCTCACACAGCACAAGATATACACTTCATGTAACTGGTTTACTTATGGTTTCATTCACTTATGGTTCCATGCTCCTCCATGTGATGGAAACTTCCAAGCTGGGCACCGTATACATCCTGTATGTGTACTGTGCAGTGTTCAGTAGATTTACTTGTGAAAAAAAGTAAGGGGTTGGCCACTGCTTAACATTGCCCATGTGCCTTTACTGCCTTAATAATAATCCCTGAATGCTTACCAATTCATTCATCATCCCTGTTGCTTGCTTTATTGTTGTGTACAGATTCTGTATATAGACATGTAAACAGAGATCATTCACTGGTAAATAGGTGGAACCTGCAGCAGGAGATGATGACTCATCCTGCTGTCCCACCTCTCACTGTGTCAGTGAGACAGACAGAGAGAAAAAAGACACATTGGAGGCAGCCATGACAGACATACTCAAGGAGTGAGAAACAGGAAGTTGTTTAGAGATGCAAAGTGTAGCATGTAGATAACAGGGAAAGGCTGAAGCTCTCACATGAGGCAAAGACACAGGTAAATGTACATGCCAAGACCTGCTTAATGGATTGCATTTATTGAAAAGTAGTCAACCCCTTTAATGATAAATTACTTTGAGAGAAAACACAAGGTATCATGAGATGTGTGGGCAAGCTAACTGGCCTCATCTTGAGGGCATAGAAAGACATTAGTCTCCACCTACTTCACCTTTGGTGAGAAATATTTTTGTCAAACACTTTCAGAACAGAAAATGCCATAACTTTGGAAAGAAAATGGTGAGCAGATGTTTGATGTTCTGTATAACAGTTCAAGCTACACCCAGAGATTCCATTAATGCCTCTACAAGCGTTTCTGACACATGTAAAGTCAGTTTTAAGCCTTGAAAATAGCCTGATGCGTATAAATCCGCATCTCATCTCCCTGTGTTAGTGCTGGAAGTTGCAGCCTCTTCATGTCACTGCTGTAGCACCCAGCCTAATAGAAAATTATGTGATCGGAGCTCAACTACTCAGTATAGGCTCCGGTCACATGACCTAAAGCAGAGGAGACAGGCAGGAGGCAGTCTGCACTCAGAGGACAGGGGCATTGGCACTCAGCAGCATTGAGGAAGAAGCTTTTCTGCTTTGAGCCGCCCTCTGTGTTTCTGAAGCATTTCCTCCCCTGCCTGCGTGTCTGCTAAGCCCTGCTACATCAGTCGGAACAGGGGGGGAGCAGGGCAGCATGTGTAATGCCAACTTCTCAGCCCTGCAGTCAGTGCCCTCATCTACAGAAGAAAAGACTCTGAAGAGCAGAGATCGCATTAACGCCTCACCAAGCGTCATAGACGCATGATGAGGCGCCATTACTCCCCAGAATAATTGCCAAGCGTCAAAGTACGCTTGGCAATTATCCCTGGCTGTAGTGTGTGAGCTGAGCGGTCCGGAGCGCACAGCAATGGTCTGCATGTCTGGCGGGTGCTGAGGTGGCAGGTGTGTGTTACGTAGGACTGAGTGTCTGGCGGGTGCTGAGGTGGCAGGTGTGTGTTACGTAGGACTGCGTGTCTGGCGGGTGCTGAGGTGGCATGAGGTTTATGTTACGTAGGACTGCGTGTCTGGCGAGTGCTGATGTGGCATGAGGTTTATGTTACGTAGGACTGCGTGTCTGGCGGGTGCTGAGGTGGCAGGTGTGTGTTACGTAGGACTGCGTGTCTGCCGGGTGCTGAGGTGGCAGGTGTGTGTTACGTAGGACTGCGTGTCTGGCGGGTGCCGAGGTGGCATGAGGTATATGTTACGTGGGACTGCGTGTCTGGCGGGTGCTGAGGTGGCAGGTGTGTGTTACGTAGGACTGCGTGTCTGCCGGGTGCTGAGGTGGCATGAGGTATATGTTACGTGGGACTGCGTGTCTGGCGGGTGCTGAGGTGGTATGAGGTATATGTTACGTAGGACTGCGTGTCTGGCGGGTGCTGAGGTGGCATGAGGTATATGTTACGTGGGACTGCGTGTCTGCCGGGTGCTGAGGTGGCAGGTGTGTGTTACGTAGGACTGCGTGTCTGCCGGTTGCTGAGGTGGCATGAGGTATATGTTACGTGGGACTGCGTGTCTGCCGGGTGCTGAGGTGGCATGAGGTATATGTTACGTAGGGCTGCGTGTCTGGCGGGTGCTGAGGTGGCATGAGGTATATGTTACGTGGGACTGCGTGTCTGCCGGGTGCTGAGGTGGCAGGTGTGTGTTACGTAGGACTGCGTGTCTGCCGGTTGCTGAGGTGGCATGAGGTATATGTTACGTGGGACTGCGTGTCTGCCGGGTGCTGAGGTGGCATGAGGTATATGTTACGTAGGGCTGCGTGTCTGGCGGGTGCTGAGGTGGCATGAGGTATATGTTACGTGGGACTGCGTGTCTGGCGGGTGCTGAGGTGGCAGGTGTGTGTTACGTAGGACTGCGTGTCTGCCGGTGCTGAGGTGGCAGGTGTGTGTTACGTGGGACTGCATGTCTGGTGCTGAGGTGGCATTAGGTATATGTTACGTGGGACTGCGTGTCTGGCGGGTGCTGAGGTGGCAGGTGTATGTTACGTGGGACTGCATGTCTGGTGCTGAGGTGGCATTAGGTATATGTTACGTGGGACTGCGTGTCTGGCGGGTGCTGAGGTGGCATGAGGTGTATGTGAAACAGAACTGCATAAACAGTAAAAACACGTAAAAAATGACAAAGACACAAATTCAATTAATAAAAAACCTAAAAAAAACGCCTCCCCCCAACACAGGGAGGTGGTGGGAGGTCTCGGAGGGTCACAGTGTGGTGGTGGGAGGTCTCGGAGGGCCACAGTGTGGTGGTGGGAGGTCTCGGAGGGCCACAGTGTGGTGGTGGGAGGTCTCAGAGGGCCACAGTGTGGTGGTGGGAGGTCTCGGAGGGCCACAGTGTGGTGGTGGGAGGTCTAGGCGGGCCACAGTGTGGTGGTGGGAGGTCTCGGAGGGCCACAGTGTGGTGGTGGGAGGTCTCGGAGGGCCACAGTGTGGTGGTGGGAGGTCTCGGAGGGCCACAGTGTGGTGGTGGGAGGTCTCGGAGGGCCACAGTGTGGTGGTGGGAGGTCTCGGAGGGCCACAGTGTGGTGGTGGGAGGTTTCGGCGGCCGCAGTCTGGTGGTGGGAGTTTTCGGCGGGCCGCAGTCTGGTGGTGGGAGGTTTCGGAGGGCCACAGTGTGGTGGTGGGAGGTTTCGGCGGCCGCAGTCTGGTGGTGGGAGGTTTCGGCGGCCGCAGCCTGGTGTTGGGAGGTTTCGGCGGGCCACAGTCGGGTGGTGGGAGGTTTTCGGCGACTTTGGTTGGGGGGTTGGTGGCGTTGGCTCCAGTCTGGGCAAAACATCACTATAACTGCCTCAATTTGCTATTTAAACACAGAAGATACTGACACATGATTTTCTTATATAATTAGCATCTATCAACATTATATACAGCCATGAGTTATATACTTGTATTACTGAAAATTTCATACTCCTTCCCAGCTAAAAATACTCCTCAAAAATAGTAAGAGGAGTATTATTACCCTTCTAGAAATATGTTAGTGCGACCTCTGCTGAAGAGTATGTATAGGTAATGTGTCTGATGTTTATGTGTTTTTGTGTAGTTTGCTATTTGTGTATGTAGGTATGATGTCTGATCTATACATGGTTAACAAAATGTAAATGCAAAGTGCACCATCTATGTACAACTACAATAAAACTATACCCTTGGTTGGATTAGGTAAATAATTGTTATTGTTTAATATAAGAAAAAGTAACATAAAACTAAGTATTACAATGTATCACAAATTATCAACAATAACAATTATTTAACTAATCCAACTAAGGTATAGTTTTATTGTGGTTTTACATAGATGGTGCACTTTGCATGTACATTTTGTTAACTATTGAAACCTAACAGTATCCTTTTATACCTAGCATAGCAACGTTGCACATATGCTACCACCCTTGATCCTTTGATGATGCCCCACTAGCTGTAATTTTACTATATGTGTACATGTTTATTCACATGTATAATGTATGAATGTAGTGTGTGTCAGTGTGTTTGCTTGTAGTGTACTATTGGTTGTGTAAAACCCCCCTCCCTCCCCCGCACTGTATAACGAAGCGCACTATGGAACTCCCCCTGCGTACTGTATAACTCTCATCCCCTCACGCACTGTATACAGGCCAGCCACCCCGCACACTATATACTGGAATCCCCCCCCCCCCCCAACGCACTCTATAACGCTCACTTTGTGCATTGTATAACGGGCTGAGCCCTCTCCATACAGGGTGGGCGTTTGCTGCATATTTGCAGCAAACATCCACTAGTAACACTCTGTTAACTCTGTAAATGCCTACGTCGAAAATGCCAGAGGCATTTAAATCCTGGTGGCGCGTGTGGCAGACCCAAGGCTGTTTGGCTTTCGCATATTCGTTACAATGAGCCAGTGGCTCATTGTATTGAATACGGTGCAAGATGGCATATACTGCAATACAGTAATATTGCAGTATATGGTAGGAACAATCAGACCATCTAGGGTTAATATACCCTAGGGTCTAAGAATTAGACATTAAAAAAAACATTAAAAAATAAAAATAAATTATATGAAACAAATCTAAAAATTCAAATCACCCCCCCCCCTTTCCCTAGAACTGATATAAATATAAATAAACAGTAAAAAGCATAAACATGTTAGGTATCCCAAAATGTCTGATCTATGGAAATATAATAACGGTTTTTATAATAAGAGTTTAACCATGTAACGGAAAATAGCACCGAAAGTCGAAAATACGACTTTTTGGCCATTTTGAAAAATATAAACACAAAATAAAATGTGATCAAAAGGCAGTACAATCCTACAAATCATCAGCATTGAAAACGACATCAAAAGTCGCAAAAAATGACACCATACACCGTACACCCAAGTATGAATAAATTATTAGTGCCAGAAGATGGAATAATGAAGACATTTTTTGTACAGGAGGTTTTAATTTTTGTAAATGTATGAAAACATTATAGAACCTATACAAATGTTGTATCTTTTCACCATTTTGATAGCATTTGGAATTTTTTTCCCACTTCCCAGTACATGGCATGGAATATTAAATTCTGTCTATTAAGTGTAATATGTTATGCAGAAAACTAGCCCTCACACAGTTCTTTACATGGAAAAATAAAAAAGTTTTTTTTTAATTGAAAAGGTACATTTTAATAATCCATACAATTACAACATTTAAAAAAAAAACAAAGTTTTAAGATTCAAAAATAAATTTTCGGCTTAGTCTTATATTCATTGGAGACCTTAATCCTCCATTATATTTTGTCCATTTCTTTTTTCATATATATTAAAGGAAACCTACCACTGCTAGTGGTAGGTATTAGCTGTAAACACCGGGCACCAGCTCAGGGTGAAGGGTGAGCTGGTGCCGGAGGTGCGTCGGGTCTGTTCATCAAAATGTGTTTAAACCGCAATATAGCGGTTTAAAACACTAGCAAACACCCTGAGCTGGTGCCCGGTGTTTACCGCTAATACCTACCATTAGCAGTGGTAGGTTTCCTTTAATATACCCTAGGCCCGTGGCGGCGAATCTATGGCACGGGTGCCAGAGGTGGCACTCGGAGCCATTTCTGTGGGCACTCAGACCATCACCCCAGGACATAGTTCACCAAATAGGACCAAATCCACCAAATCTTCCTGCAGATCCAGGCAACTTGGGAGATGCTGCTCTCGGCGCTATTTTAAAGCAACACTTCATTGGCTGTTAGGAACTGCGGGAAAAGTGAGAAGGTGTTGAAATGAACTGCAATATCTTTGGAGGTCATCCTGCTGGACCAACCATTTTTCCTCTACAGAGAGACCCTGAAAAGAAGCTACAATGAGAGTCTGAATTTGCCCTCCTTCTTTAAACTGTATTGGTTGCCTCAGGGGGGCGATACAATTGAAAGATGTGGAAGAACGGGTAGCAATAAGTTACTGCTTAAAATGCCATGTTGGCATTTCACGGGAAAATACGTGGATTTTGGTTGTAATTTGGGCACTCTGTCTCCAAAAGGTTCGCCATCAATGCCCTAGGCACTATGTTCTTTCGAATCAGACTACTAATTGCACCTGATTTTTCTAATCTAACGTAGGAGATTTTTCAGAAATCCAAAAACATAATAAACTCCCTCTCGCAAAAAAGAATATCTGAGAGATTATCCTTTTCTCCTCATTGCACCTTTGAACATTTTTATCATAACCCAAACCCCCCACCCATGGATCCAATACCATTGTAACATTAAATATTCCATTTATAGTGTTAAACACCTCTTCCTAATACCTATAAAGCTTTGGGCACTTCAATAACATATGAGCCCAGTCAGCTTTTTCTAATTTACAATTTATACATTTATCATCTTCCCTATATCCTATTCTAAACATCCAATCTGGTGTCCTATGTAATCTGTGTATTATAAATAACTGAGAATTCTGTGAGATCCATCATTTGATACAAAATCTGGAGTTTGCATCACATACTTCTAAACTTCCTCTCCATCCTCGTGCTGCCCAAAATCCTCATTCAATTTTTGTGCAAATCTAAACTGTACTTTTTGAGTGATTGTATGTATTATTGTGTCATATGTACTAGACAAAGTCCTTTTACTCAAAACACCCATAAAACAAATATTTCCCTGACTTTCCAAATAATTAATACTCCTTCAAATTGATCGCAATTTTATATACTTAAAGATATCTCCAATAGCCTGATGAAATTCTTTAGCCAGTACTTCAAAGGATTTAAAGATTCCCTCTCTACATGACTGTGAAATAAACCTCAACCCTTTATTGCCCCAATCTTTATATCCTTGAATTTTCTCCCCCTCTATATTCATGTTGTCCCAAATATGGGAAAACTCATTTTCCCCGACCAACTCCTTCACTTTTTCCCAACAATATAAAGATGTATCTATCTCTTTGACCTTTTTTGACTCTGGGGAGTGACCTGTCTTCATTATCTCTAAAGTCCAGACAATGATCCTGATCTTCTGCCTGTTCCAAAAAACATCTACCGATCACCTAAGGCTGTGGTGGCGAACCTATGGCACGGGTGCCAGAGGCGGTACTCCAGCCCTTTCTGTGGGCACCCTGGCCATCGTCCCAGCTCACCAGACTGGACTCAAAGAATTTTCCTGCAGTTCCAAGCAACTGGGAAGCAAATATGCTGCTTTGAGTGATATTTTAAAGTGACTACTTAGGAAGAGGGAGAATGTGTAGACAGGCCCTAATTATCTTTTGAAGACCTTCTGCTGGCCCCACGATTTTCTGTGTACAGAGGGACACTGGAAAGAAGCTACAATGATGCAAATTTTCCATCTTTTTTTCTACTATGTTGGAGTCCTCGGGAGGCCAGTATGATTAAACTTAGTTGAAGAACAGGGATCAATAAGTTACTGCTTTAATTTTTGGGTGGCACCTCGCAACCCCAAATGAGGGTTTGGCATTGCAGTTTGGGCACTCGGTCGCTAAAAGGTTCGCCATCACTGACCTAAGGGGATTCCTTCAGGATAGCCACCAGTTATGCTGACAAAAAATATGAACTCCCATCTGGCAGGGCTAACCCACCCTTCTTTTTAGAGCATTTCAAATATTTCCTTCCGATTCTAGCCCTTTTTCCTCCCCAAAAGAACTCTCCACATATTTTATCCATCACTTTGATGATCTGATTTGTAAGCTTAACTGGGGAATTCCTGAATACATACAAAGCCTGTGGAAGGAATACCATTTTTATAAGACTTAATTGAGCAGCATAAGAAAGATTTAATTTTGACCATACATTAACCTTAGCATTCCATTTTTTCATTAAGGGAAGAATATTGAGTTCTACAAATCTGTCTAAAGAACTAGCCACATTTATTCTTAAATATTTAAATGGTTTTTCACCTTCTATCACCTCCAAGGACAGCTTCAAGTCTAATTTATTCTCCCCCAATGGCTTCACAGCCAATTTGGCCAAGTTTATCTGCAAGCCTGAGCTTCCCATATTCCTGAAAAAGCTCCTCTATAATACTCAAAGATCTAGAGGGGTTGCCGAGGAATAAAAGCATATCATCTGCCTACAATGATGTTTTCATTTCCATTTTCAAGCCCTCCACTCTCTTCTCTCCCCGAATCCCCACTGCCAGTACTTCAATTATTAATGAAAAAAGCAGAGGAAAGAGCGGACAGCCCTATCTTGTCCCCCGTGCTAACCAGAGCGTGAGGGACCTCTCCCCACCGACACATACACAGGCACTTGGGTTCTTATATAATATCTGTATCCATTTGATAAACCTTTCCCCCAACCCCATCCTTCTCAAAGTCTCCCACGAAAAAACCTATTCCACTCTATCAAATGCCTTGGAGGCCTCCAAAGAGAGGATTGCCCCTCCCCACCCTGGTCACACGCAGACATTTCTGCAAATTATGAGCCTCATACTTCTCCTTCACCTTCTCCCATGGCTCCAAATTTGTAGGAAAAATAAAAAAAAGTTTTAGATTTTTGAAGGTGGTGAGTGAAAAATGAACGCAAAAATAAAAAAGGCCCTCGACAGGAAGCGGTTAAAAAATGGTAAGAAGAGTATTATTACTCTTCTGAAAAAAAATTTAGTGCGGCCTTCACACTATCTTGTGCCTTGAGACCAATTGGTCTGTAAAAAAAAGGAACAAATGAGGTGTAATAACAGTACAGGAAGTCCCCGGGTTACATACAAGATAGGGTCTGTAGGTTTGTTCTTAAGTTGAATTTGTATGTAAATCGGAACTGTATATTTATAATTGTAACCCCAATCAAATTTTTTTCAGTCTTTGTGACAATTGGATTTTAAAAATGTTGGGTTGTCATAAGAACCAGGATTAACAATAAAGCTTCATTACAGACACATTTAATAACAGTTACAGCTGTTTATTGTAGCCTGGGACTAAAGTACAGGAAATTACCAACTTCCAGAGGTCCGTTTGTAACTAGTGGTCGTCTGTAAGTTGGGTGTTCTTAAGTAGGGGACCGCCTGTACAGTGTTTTGGAACAAATAGGCTGCCAAAGTTAGTCTAATAAGCCTGCTACAATGTGTCTGGTCTGTTTTATTTTGTTGTAGCTATTATTCTATATTCTATATTTCCGTATAGATTGTACAGCAGGGTCTATGCACAAGAAATGTACAAGAAGTGGATACACATACAGCATATTGCATTTAGAGATGTATACAGAGTACACATGGGCTGTTGAATTATGGTTTTAGCTATGACTGTGCTTTTAACAAGATGGATTTTTACATTAACCAAATGTGTATTTTTAGCCATACAGTTGGCCAACAGTTACACCCTAACAAGCATGTTTTCCCTTCTTCACAGATGATGGGAATGCCTAAAATCTCTGAGGTATGTACAGGATACCACTATTTGTCAAAGCATGGCACATCAGTGACCACGTTGTAAAATACGTATCTACATGCTTGTGTTTTTATATCTGCATGGCTTATTGCTTATAATCTGTGGTTTGGCACAATATATGTTTTTACGTTTCACAGCTTTTACAGTCATTCCTATTATTGACACCCTTGAAGTTTAAGTATATAATGTGGAATCTCTCCTGAAAACAATGAATCAAGTGAAACAGTTTTTGGTATAAAATACTCAACTTTAACTTTGTTAAATGCTAAAGGGCAAATGCGAAACAGTAATTTAAAATAAAACACAATGAGAAGGAAATTATAAAAACCTAAAGGGAACGCATCAGGCAAAATAACCCCCAAAAGTTAATATATATTCATTAATCATTACCCCTATCCCTTCATTGTCTCTCTACATGCATGTAAACTTAAGCAATCAGGTGCAAATGACCTGTGAGATGTCCAATGAGTTATTATCATATTCAGCTGTCCAGCTTATTCATGAGTGGGATGCACAGCCACACCCCCTGTGCTTGACTGCAGCCTGTATAATGATGTGAGGTATAATGGTGTAATGGCTCCTCCATGTGCTTCCTGGTGCTGGTGACCACGTCCCCTGCAGCCTGTGTGTGTATAGGAGAGATACAACAGCTCCAGGCAGCCATGTTATAGCAGAACATGTCAGGTACTTGTGTAGCTGATGTCAGTGTGTCACATGTCACATATGTGTATAGGAGAACCCTTAACCCCTTCATTCTCTGCACGGTACATGTACAGCACAGAGGTGCGGAGGGTGCATTAAGAAGGCTCACAGACTGAGCCCTCTTCATGCACAGGTGGGGTTTGCTGCAGCAAACACCCACCACCAATACCTACAGTCGGTTCTTGCACCGATCGCGGGTATTAACCCTTTCGATGCAGACGGCAAAGCTTAAAAGTTTCAAAAATAATAAAAAATATTAAAAACCTAAAAGTTCAAATCACCCCCCTTCCCTAGAACTAATATAAAATGTCACACAGTCCTCAAAATGGTAACAATGAAAACGACAGCTCATTTCACAAAAAATGACACCTCACACAGCTTTTTTCCAATTTCACCACATTTGGAATTTTTTGCCAGCTTACTAGTCGGTGGCATGGAATAATAAATAACGTCATGGAGAAGTAAAATGTGTTACTCAGAAAATAAGCCGGCACACGGAAAAATGAAACACGGAAAAATGAAACATCTATCACCAGATTAAGGATTGTAAACCAAGCACACCGACATACTTGTATGTGCCCCCTCTGGCATGATCTGCTTGTCTTTTGGCTTGTTATGCCCATGGTTTTAAGAAAAAAGGTCTTTATGCAAATGAGCCTGAGGGGCTCCAAGCTACATTAACTCCTATGGAGCCTGGAGCCCCTCAAGTTCATTTGCGTAATTTTAAAATCCTTTTTTTTTTTAAAAACCAGGGCATAAAGAAGAGCAGATCCTGCAAGAGGGGCCACACATCAGCATGTTGGTGTGCTTGGTTTACATTCCTTGACCTGGTAATAGATGTTCTTTAACCTTTTGGCACTCTGCGTCCAATATAGATCTGAGCCAAAATTCCACAATCAGCACGAACGCAGCATTTAACCTGCCTTTGGGGGTGTCTTTCCCCGATCAGGACCCCAGAGCTGCCTGCAGGCACTGCCTGAAAGATGGCGTCCATGGCTGACACTGCTAATACCCTGCAATACATCAGTATTGCAGAGTATTATCATGAACAAGCAATCAGATGATTGCTTGTTCATGTCCCATGAACAAATAAAGTAATAAACCAAAAAAAATGTCCAGAAGCCCATAACATATAAAGAGGCATATAACGCTAAAAGAAAGTCTAAATCATAACACAAACCCCATATATAGTATCACCGGGTCCGTAACAACTCGCAGAATAAAATTAAATAGTTATTGAACCCGCACAATGAACGGCGTTAAAAAAAACTGTTAAAAACCAGCCGAAAAGTATGATTTTTACCTATTGAATCCCACAAAAAATGCAATAAAAAGTAATCAAAAAAACATATGTACTCCAAAATAATAATGTTGCAAAGTACAACATGTGCCGCAAAAAAAACAAGCCATCACCCAGCTCTGTAGCCAAAAAATTAAAAATGTTATGCCACTTGGAAGATGGCGATGCATAAATGATAGATTTTTCCCCACCTTAGGGTTTTATTTAGCAAATTTAGTAAAACGTAAAGAAAAAATATTCATGTATGGTATCCCCGTAATCGTATTAACCCATAGAATAAAGATAACATGATTATTAGGCTATACGGTGAACACCCCCCAAAAAAATCCAGTACAGAATTGATGCTTTTCAACTCCTGCCCACAAAAAAAAATTCCTAAATTTTCAACAATAGGGGATACCAACCCCAAAATGTTAACACTGGAAAAAGCATCTCATCCCAAAAAAAATGGAAAAGCTAAAATTGTATAGCCTACAAAAGGGGTCAATGAGGAAACTAAGGAAGCAGGGCGCTCCTTCTCTTCTGGGCCTCACTGTGTGCCCATAAAACAAGTAACAGCCACATGTGGGGGGTCCCTGTACTCGGGAGAAATTGCATAACAAATTGTAAGGTGGGTTTTACTCTTTTTATCTTATGGAAATGTCTAAATTTTAGGGCTAAATGAACATATAACCGACACAATTGACCATTCTAAAGGGGTTAACAATCTTCCTAAAAACAGTTTCTGATAGTTTGAGGGGTGCAGATATGAAAATGGGTTGATTATATAGGGTTTTTTTTATGTTAAATATGTAAAATTTAATGCAATAAAATGAATTTCAACAGTATTTATCCCCAAAATAGTCAATTATGAAAATACGGAAAATCGATATTTGATTTGTAAGCCTCGTGACATTGAAATAAATTATCCAGACATTTCAAAAATTATGAACATGTAAAGTAGACTTATGTAAAATGTCATTCAGCAACTTATTTAGGTGGTAAATCTATCTGTCTGAAAACGCAATGATTTTGAATTTCGAAAATGGCAAATTTTTCAAAAAATTCATAATTTTTTTTTTTTTTGTAAATAAGCACAAAACTTATCAGCCAACATTTACCACTAAAATGAAGTACAACATGTGAGGAAAAATCTCAGAATCGTTTTGATAAGTAACAGTGTTCAAAAGTTATAATCATATAAAGCGACACAAGTCAGAATCCAAAAAATAGGTCTGAGTCTCAAGCTATAAACTGGCTGCATCCTTAAAGGGGTTGTGTCACCATAGCAAATGGCTGTAATTGCGTCCAATGCATTGTGACAAGCACTTTCACCATTTACACTTATTACAAAATCTGCAGCCTTACTGAGATAACTCCTTTTGTCCTGGTTGCTGGTGCCCCCTGGTGGTAGCTGTGTCCCGTCCTGAGTTACAGCTGATCTGGCCGAGTCTGCGCACGAGGAGTCAGCAGCTGCTCTGCACTACATATTACTCCACAGGCTCACAGCTCCTCCCACACTGAGAGATCAGCTGACACACTGCAGCCAATAGGAGGTGAGAGAGGAGGTGGGGCAGGGATTGTGCTGTGATGGCCACTGCTTACCAGCTCCACAGGAGCCTACAGCAGAAGATACAAGGTAACTGCAGCCAGACTGCTCAGAGGAGTCCTCCCCCAACATGGATCATAGCAATATAGCAGTCCTCCCCTCCCTCCACCATTAGTCAGGTCACACAGGAGCCTACAGCAGCAGATACAAGGTAACTGCAGCCAGACATGACTATCTGCTGCACAGAGGAGTCCTCTCCTAACATGGATCATAACAATGTAGCAGCCCCATCCTCCCTCCACCATTAGTCAGGTCACACAGGAGGCTGCAGAGATAACACAAGTAACAGGCTGAGCTCTGATCTCTCCTGATGCAGTCCTCCTCCTGTACTCTCCACCATTCACTGTCCCTCCATGCTACCCTGCTGTCCTGCAGTCCTCCTCCTGTACTCTCCACCATTCACTCTCCCTCCATGTTACGCTGCTGTCCTGCAAAGGGGCCCCTGTCCCTGACTAGCAGGGAAGTAGCTAAAGATCAGTAACATGTGAGAAGCTGTCACCTATTTATCTATCCAAGTCCTGTTATCTATCACCTGTCATCTATCTATCTATCTATCTATCTATCTATCTATCTATCACCTGTCATCTATCTATCTATCTATCTATCTATCTATCTATCTATCTATCTATCTATCTATCACCTGTCATCTATCTATGTATCTATCACCTGTCATCTATCTCATATCTATCTCCTATCTATCTCATATATATCTTCTATCTATCCATCACATGTCATCTATCTATCTCATATCCATCTATTTATCTATCACCTGTCATCTATCTATCTATCTCTCACATCTATCTATCTCTCATATCTATCTATCTATCTATCTATCTCATGTCTATCCATCTATCTATCTCCTATCTATCTCTCATATCTGTCTGTCTATCTATCTATGTATCTATCTCCTATCTATCTATCTATCTATCTATCTATCTATCTATCTATCTATCTATCTCATGTCTATCCATCTATCTATCTATCTAGTGAATTAGTTGCAATTCCTTACAAAATACACAGAAAGAGATGCAATTAACGGCCCCAAAGTAACATACAAAAATACAAAAGTTTATTAGTAAAAGTCATAAAAACAACTAAGAAGGTCCATGTTATTGCACCTAATTTTATACAATCAATGCATACAAGTAGAGCAAAACAATGTATTCTCACAGCATCATGGTCGTCAGGCGGACAGTAAAGTGTAAATATGTCAGAGGTTTTAGTTTAAACATTTTGGTGGTATGTTTTGCATTTATTTATTAGAAAATCAGATATTTGGTGAAAATTTGAAAAAAATCTTAAATTTTTTGAAATTCAAAATGTTCTTCTTTTTCCACACATTGTCATAACAGCAAAAAAACTTGATAGCTAACATTAACTGAATGTCTGCTTTATATTGACACGGTTTTTATGCGTCCTCTCATTTTTGTAGGATGCTATGGGGCTTTGAACGTGCAATTTTTTTACATTTTCATAAAAACCGCTCAGGTTTCAAGTGTCTTTGAGAGGCCTAAATAAAAGCAAAACCCCATAAATTACGACATTATATAAACTACACCCCTCAACGTATGTAAAATAACTTTTATGAAGTTCGTTAAAACATTAATTGTTTTACAGGGGTTAAAACAAAATCGTGTGCAATTTTGAAATTAAAATTTTTTGACTAAATGAATGTGCTTCATAAAATGTACGCATTTTCAGTGGATAAAATACCAAAACGCTCCAGAAAGTTTGATACCCAATCTCTCCCAAATATAACTACCTATGTGGTGGTAACCTGCTGTATTTGACACATGCCAGGGCATCGAAGGGAAGGCGCCCCATTCAGAGCATTGTCACTTTTTATTGGCTATATAATCTTTATTTTTTGGCAATGAGGAACTATAAGGGCTTATTTTCTGAAACATTAGATGCACTTTACAAATACAGGCAGTCCCCAGGTTACCTACCGGAGGTTTGTTCTTAAGTTGAATTTGTATGTAAGTCGAAACTGTATATTTTATAATTGTAGATCTAGACAAAAAAAATTTTGGCCCAAGTGATAATTGGAGTTTAAACATTTTTGGCTGTAATGGGACCAAGGATTATCTATAAAGCTTAATTACAGACACCATACAGCTGATCATTGCAATCTGAGACTATAGTAAAGCATTCAGAAAGCTTCACCAAAGGTCAGAGGGGTCCATCTGTAACTATGGGTTGTCTGTAAGTCGGGTGTCCTTAAGTAGGGGACCGCCTGTACTTACCGTATATACTCGTATATAAGCCGAGTTTTTCAGCACAAAAAATGTGCTGAAAAAACTCACCTCGGCTTATAAATGGGTCAAGTAAAAAATAAAAAACTTAATACTCACCCTCCGGCGTCCGGATCTTTGGCGCGGCTCCCGATCTTCGGCCCGGGTCCCGGCGGCTCCTCTTCTCTCCTCTTTCTTCTCTCGCCGGCAGAGTCGTGTCCATGCAACCTGCCGGCGGGTGCACACTATGATGCGGCGGTGTCACCGCTGGTGACGTCATGGCGGCGAGAGAAGAGGAGCCTCCGGGACCCGCGCCAAAGACCGGGAGCCTGGCGCTGAAGATCGGGACCCGCGCCATCGATACGGACACCGGAGGGTGAGTATTAAGTTATTTTTTTTGGCAGGGGGTTGGCTATATACTACATGGGGGCTAGCTGTATACTGCATGGGGCTGCCTGCATACTACTTGGGGCTGGCTGTATACTACTTGGGGCTGGCTGGCTGTATACTATATGAGGGCTGACTAGCTGTATACTACACCCTCGGCATATACTCAAGTCAATAGGTTTTCACAGTTTTTTGTGGTAAAAATCAAGGGTCTCGACTTATACTCGGGTCGGCTTATACTCGAGTATATACAGTAATTTTAATGGGTCTTTAGCCTAATGATGAGATTTTATTAACTCTTGAATGTATAGAGGAAAAGAAAATAGTTAATTTTGGTTTATCTCTTTTTGTATTTTTTGGGGGGCCGTACACTGTACACTAAAAATACTATATTATCTTTATTATATAGATCACTACGATTACGGTGACACCTCATGTACATAGTATTTTATACACTTTTACAATTTTACTGGAGTTAACTACATATACTACTCGTGTATAAGCCGAGTTTTTCAGCACAAAAATTTGCTGAAAAACCTCACCTCGGCTTATACACAAGTCAATAAAAAAATAAACTTACACCCTCGATGCTTGGCGCGGCTCCCTGATTCTCGGAGCGGCTCCTCTTCTGTCTTCTCTGCAATGCTCCGGTCCCATCTATCTGCTGTAACAAGCGGCAGAGACACGGCCATGCGCTTTGCTGGCCGGCGCATACTATGACATCATCAGTGGCCACATTATAGTGTGCGACTCGAGCATTGCAGAGAAGACAGAAGAGGAGCCGCGCCGAGCATTGGGAAGCCACATTGGGACCACTCGATGGTGAGTATCTAAGTTTTTTTTTTTGCTGGACAAAATGGGAGCTGGCTGGCTGTTATTTTTTACGTTTTGAGTTGTCCTATTCAGTGGTACCATTTTGGCGCAAATACCATTTTTTGCACTTTTTGGAACATTTTTGTGAAGGGATTTTATGATGAATATACATTTTTGGTGAGTTTTGTGGGTTTTGATTTTAGGCGAATGAGTCAAATAATGTTTCTGATTTATTGTATGGACGCGGTGATACCAAATATGAAGTTTTTTTGGGGTGATTTTGTGGTTTTTTTTTCTTTATTAGATGTGTATAGGGAATGTTTGTGTTTAGGCGACTTTTACTTTATTTAATTCATTCTTTTTATTAGAAAAACTTTATTATAGTGTTTTAAACTTTTTTTCAACAGGTTGGCTTTCTCAAGCTCTAATTCATATTACACAGTGTAATTCAGATGTATTACACTGTGCTATGCTGTGCATGCTCATTGTGTTACAGCTGGGTCCTGCTAGAAGGCAGGACCTGGCTCACGGAAAAAGATTGTGCTGCCATCTGAGCAGTAAACCTCCCTGGTAAGCGCTTCGGGGTCCAAATCACTTGAGATGTCCCTTACATGCCATGGTCAAGTGTGACCGCAGGGTGTAAGGGGTTAACAGTTGCGATCGGAGGAATCTCCAGTCACGGGTGTTAGAGGTGTTAGAACCCCTGAGGAAGCCTGCCCAGACAGGCGGAACGTGTGGGGACTGTTTCTTGCCCCTTCTATCCCCAAGCTGGAGGATCTAGACATTGAGGTAAATTGTGACTTTCTATAGACTATATGCTTGATGCTCACCTTGGTCTTTCATTTCTACTTATGTCCATTTTAACTTTAGCCTCAATGACCTATATCTCCATTTACCTACTATATCTTTAGCAGATTTATCTACCATTTGTGATAGTGGGGCATGTGCAGCACAGAATTGTGCTTTTTAAATGTTTTTTAAAATACATTTATCTTCTGTAATTAAATAAAATTGTTATTTGCATTGAAAAAACTTTCATAGACATCCGTCTTTTCTCTTTAATTTGGGTGTTAGAGGCAGGTGTCGGCTATAATATACAGTGGACACCCACAGCTTCTTGTGCAGGCTCCCTTCAGGAGCCGTGCCAGAAGCTTGACCTAATAGTACTAAATAATCCGGGAACGCACCTCCCGCCATGCAGTACTATTACGCCAAATGTTGGGAAGGGGTTAAGTATTTGTTTTGAGTTGAAGATCATGAGTCCTTTAGCAAGACAATGACCCAAAAGCACACATCCAAAAGTACACAGGTATGGTTGAAATAGAAAAAATGGACTGTTTTAATATGACTAGCAAAGAATCCTGACCTCAAACCCATTGAAAATCTTTGGGTTTAGCTGAGATCTGCTATTGGGAAAAAGCCATGAGTAAGGTCCACATCGGCTTTTTATTTGATGTGTTCTATGCATCTACACATGGATTAACCCCTTCCCGCCAAGGACCGATTTCTTTTTTTCCATTTTTATCTTTCACACCTCACCTTCAAAAATCCCTAACTTTTTTATTTTTCTATGTAAAGAGCTTATGTAAAGAGCTGTGTGAGGGCTTGTTTTCTGTAACAAATTGCACTTCATAGTGACGGTATTTAATATTCCATGCCGTGTACTGGGAAGCGGGAAAAACATGACATGTCTACCTCAATCTTTTGGTCGATGCCATAATGGGGATACCAAATTTGTATAGGTTTTACAATGTTATCATACATTTACAAAAATTAAAACCTCCTGTACAGAAAAAAAATTCTTCATTTTGCCATCTTCTGGCGCTAATAACTTTTTTATACTTCGGTGTACGAAGCTGTGGGTGGTGTCATTATTTGTGACTTTTAAAAACGTTTTCAATGCTATGATTTGTAAACTTTTTTTTTTTTTGCCTATTCTTAGACCTCTAGGGTACATTAACCCTAGATGGTCTGATTGTTCCTACTGCATACTGCAATACAATTGTATATGGCATTTTTGCACAGTATTCATTACAATGAGCCACTGGCATTAAGCAACAAACGCCAACCTTGAATGCAGAGGGCTCAGCCCATGAGCCCCTCCATACACCCGCAGCCTGCATGTGACGTAATACTAAGTCATATGTCGATAAGGGGTTAAAAAAGGAGTAAGCTTTTTTTATGGAGCTGGATGCTGGATGTTTGAGGCACATTTACTTACCCAGTCACTGGAGTTCACTGAAAGTGCATTGTCCGTTCTATAATGCAGCATGCGGCTATTCACTAAGATCGTGTCTGAAATCATGAATGTGTCACTTCCTCGCACCATCTTTTTTATGGTGCATTTTAAACATAGGGCTTGTGACACAATTTAAAAGTTAAATACGGCACTCGGTCCGAATCAGTCCCCTAATTTGTGTTGCATGGAAGCCAGCGTAGCTGCGTCACAAAAGGGTCGCATGGGACACAGTCGCAGCGCACTCACTTCTTAAATACCTGTGAAAGCTGTTTTAGCCCTGAAAACGGTGCACTGTCCGACAAAAGTGTGCAGTATGACCCTAAGTAAATGAACCCCTTTGTCTTTAATTGGGAAAAAGAGCCTTGCAAAAGGAAAAGTGAAAGTGGAAAATTCCAGCTGAGAATTTCCATAGGCTTATAGATGGCTACAAAGCTAAAGGTTGTGCCATTAAATGTGAATTAGGGGTGCCTTTATTGCTGCACATGCTGTTTATTCTTTGAAATTGCAACATGCAAATTGAAAAACAATGTTTCATTGTAGTATCACTTCGGACTACTAATTAAAAAAACTTGCTGTGCTGTTCTAATATGCAGGTTATCATTTAATTAAGGCACTTTTATATGGACAAGAAAGACAGGGCCCCAGTACCTCTGGATCCGATGTACCTGTTGTATACAAGGGCAACATTTTACCCGCTGAAGTCCCCTAGACTGCTAAGAAAGGAAGGACTCAAAAAAGATGTAGAGGGAGTTAGGAAGTACACTATACAACAATGTGAGATCTGCCCTGATAAACCTTGCCTCTGCATGAAAGAGTGCTCCAGGATATACGATACAACTTTAGTTGGTCCTCTTCTATATTCCACCACCTCATACACATTGCACTCTGAACACAATTCACTCTCACCCTTTGTTGTGCATTCATTTCAGTAAAAGGAATTATTGTAACAACTGTTAAGTCAAATTGCTCACTATACCCCTTGATTATTTCCTAAACGGGTGTTGGTTACAAACTAGGTTCACTGTTTTTTTTTAGGTTTTCTATTTCCCCTCACATTTGTCAGGACATACTAAGTAATTCTCCAAGGTAGACCTCAAATACTCATTCCAGAGCCCTTTTCTATTTTGGATGTTTCTAATGTCATATTTGGAGAGCTGTCTTTTCTGTCTGAGCATCACGTATTGGGCACTGAACTTGTTTATGTCCAGAAATAATTACAATTTTAATTTTGTAATATCCATTGCACATGATTTTTAGAAACCACCTGTAGGCTCAATTTTCTTAATATATAACCCATGATAATTTCCATAAGGTGTGTAGTTTCCAAAATGGGGTGATTTTTGGGTGTATTTTTCCGTTTTGGTACCTCTCCAAATGCACCCTGCAGCCTGGAAACTATTTTAGCCAAATCTACTATTCAAAATCCAAATGGTGCTCTTTCCCTTTCTAGTCACGTCTTGAACACATGCAACAATTTAGAACCACTGTTGTGCATTTTCTCCTTTGACTTTTTCTGAAATTTTAACTGACATGGGAGGGATATGTTATCTGATCTGTTGTACATTTAGTGCACAAAGAGTGAGAACAGAAATTAAGTTGTATATTTGTCAACATTTGCAAAAATGTTGATGAAAACCAAACACGAAACCAAAATGCATCAATATTTTATAAATAAAGCAAAGATGTTGAAAACTAGATCTGAAAAAATATGCATTATTACTATCTTTGCAATGTATTACTTACGGTTTACATACACATATTTAATCATCTTTCTTAATAATTGTATCATATCTATAATAGTTTATATTTCTTATGTTTTTTTCTGCAGTTCTCCTAAGATAACATGTTCATTGACAAGCACAAGTGAAAACCTGCAGAAGTGATTTGGAATGCCATCATTATGCTAGAAGAATGTTCCGTGTACTAGGATGTTTCAGAAGTTACTTTTCCAAAATAGAATATGAATATTTTTTAATGTATATTCTCCTCTCTACATTTTCTAATAACTATTCTAACAATATTGATGTATAACTGTGACTACATAATAGTGACTGGGCACTGTGCATCTGGGAACCCGTCAGCAGTAATTGAACTAATAAACCACTACCAGTATATTGTCAAGCTGCTGAACACCTTCTAGATCATGTTTCTTTCATGGCCCAGGTTAGTGGCATCATCCAGACAAATCAGCTTTGAAGTGAGGTGTAAATTGGTTGTTGAAGTCATTTATAGGGGAGAAGGCGTTCAGAGGCGAGGAGAGCTTGACTTCCAATTTATATCTTCCACTTCAAAGTTAATTTTCTGGTTAATGCCACCACGCTGGGTCATGAAAGAAACATGATCTGGAAGGTGTTAAGCTACTTGACAACTTAAGGGTTATAGTTTATAAGGCCAATTTCTGATGCCATGTTCCCTTTAAATAGAAAAAAAAGTGCTCTGTACATTTGTAGTTACCAGATTACTGACCATGTGGTATCATTGCCTGAAACTCCATATGTTGTTAAAATGTTACATTTTTTTGCAAGATTTTTATCTCACAAGGTAATCATTTCATAATGGTATACTACATGTATACTCTCACTGTAGAGAGAAGTCAGCTTCAAGACACTTTAGCAGACTATAATTTATATTAAACATTTGGTCAGTTCCTGCATTTCCACAATATTTTGTATCTTTGTATTTTCCACTTCTTTTGGCATACAAATACTTAAATAAAATATTGTGCTAAGTGGAACATTTAAGACATAAAGACAGTTAAGGTATGCTTTCAGTATAGGTATACTTACAATTTCACAATGAATCTCAACAAATCTTAATAACTGATTTATCCTATTGAAAAAAACATAACATTGCCCACATTGCGTCTCTCACTTTTTTATTTCCAAAGATATTTCATTTAGTTATGAAGCTACTTGTCAGAAATATTCCTTCACAGCACAGGAAGGGGCCATTCCTACTTCCTTTGTATACCCTATTACAGATCATCTCTACTTCCCAGGAGGCCTTGTGTTCTCTCATAATAAAGGAACTTAGGAGCTAATCCAATTACAATACAGTAAGCACATCCGCTGTCCTCCACTAAGCTCCACATAGTGTAAACATAGTGAACATAACTAGATGGAAAAGTAGTCTGGCTACTGAATTATAGATGGCTCTTTGGATAAAAAGCATAGAGTTTGCAATGTACGGAAAGTTTTAGAATAGTAGGTGCTGCAAGGAAGGGAGTTGCAAAGGAGTAAAGGAAAGCCATTAGGGCAATGTGAACCAAGGGACTGGCACAACAGAGCAGTATGAGCACAGGCTATGGGGGACCATTCCTATTCCTTCCAAGAGGGTTCTGCTCGCAAAGAAAGCTGCATTGGCACAATACTCTCCTGGTAGAATGTACTCACCCCTCTCCTCTCCATTGAAGCTAAGCAGCTATGCTGCACATCAGGCAAAATGTATGTCCTATATTTTGTGGTGTGGCCTCCCTTAAAGCTACTGTGTCACCAATGCTGTTTTGTTTTTTTAACCAAGTCTACCTTGCATCTTGAACCATTTTTGTTTTATATCATTAAATAAAATAAATCACATTTTTTCTACTATCTTCCATGATTATGGGGCTGCCATCTTGCCTGAGAAACATTTTCTTAAAAAATATGATTAACTTAAAAACTTGGTTAAAACTAGGTCATCTTCTGTTGACACTTTCACTTTATGAGATAAAAGTCTGTAGACTGGTGCTCTTATGGAATACACTATGGATGTCAGCAAAGGAACAACTGTTTAACGGTAATTAACCCTAATTAACTTGATCCCAAGTGCCCACTGACAGAATGGCTAATGGCAGGAGCAGGACCGGGGCTATGACAGAGAAGGCATGAGCGGTAAATTACCACCTCTGCTTTCTCCTTTCTTCTCTGCATAGCGCTAAAGTAGTGCTAAAAAAGTGGAAATGTTCTTCGAGGGTCTTTTGTGACCTTGTTGGAGACATAAGTAAAAGTAAAAAAATATATACACACAAAATATTAATAAATATTAAAAAATAAACATTAATATATCCCAATTAAAAAATCCCCCTCTACACCATAGAAAACATTGGCATAGTCTCCATGTTTGACCCAGGCTATGCATATTATAAATCAAAGTGACCATCACACACTAGGAAATTAATTTATAATTGTCTTTTTGAGTTTTTTGAAAACTGAAAAAATGTAATATACATTAACAAGAAAAAATCTTTTTCTCCAGTTTTCATAACTTTAACCCCGAAAAAAAAAATTAAAAATGACCAAAGGAACCTTTAACATTTTTTTTATTTTTATCTATAAGTGTCACAAAAAAAGTCACAGAAATTTTCAAGGTATTGCACAAAAAAGGAAGTTATGGCCCTTAGACCAATAAGTATGAAAATTTGCTAAAACTGACCCGTTCATTAAAGCCTTTTAAGGCCTGGTCAGAAAGGGGTTAATAAACAAAGGTGTTAAGCAAAAATCCATATTTTGAATTACCACCTAAAGTGTTTAAGTTGTAGACAGTGTCCCAGATTTATAAAGCCCCTACACGAGTTTTCAGTCTGACCTTGCACAGTGCAAACTGCTTGCACATGTATTTAAGAACTGTTAAATTTGTGTCGCGGCTGCACTATACCAGACGCAACACTAAATTTTGCACTGAAAGGGGCGTTCTGGTGCACAGTGCGACACAATTATCATGCAGTATCCAACAGAATTTTGTTGCATGCCCTATGTTAAAGGTTCCCCCCCAAAAAAATTGGTACACTCTGTCGGAGCAATGCAGGGAGTACCAGATTCATGAAGACCGTGCGCCACAAATCATGTATTTGCTGCACCTGCACACTTCACAGACAAACTGCACCTAGTGCAGTTTACACCGTTTCTGATAAATGTGAGCCAATGGGGGTCATTTACTAAGGGCCTGAATCGTGTTTTTCCAACCTGTTTCCCGAATATTACAGTTTTTCCTTGAATTGGCGGGGGTTTTGGCGCACGCGATCGGATTGTGGCGCATCGGCGCTGACATGCACGCAACGGCAATCGAGGGAGTGGGCGCTGGAAAAACCGATGGATTTGGAAAAATCGCCGTATTTTTTTTTAAAAATGTGTTGCTTGACACGCACTTACCTGCACCCAGCCTAGCTTGTTGAACTCCGGCGGACATCGGGCTCACTACCTTAGTGAATCGCCGGAAGACACGAATCAGTGTCGGAGAACCCGCGGCTGGATCGCGAATGGAGCGGGTAAGTAAATGTGCCCCAATGTATTTCATCATGTGGTTAGCCTTCTAAGGGTTTTTTAATGTTTCCATTGATAAAGAAACCTGCCTTCTTCTTAACCTATTAACAACTTGCAGTATGTGTAGCTCTAGATGTTGGGTTATCTGAATGTTACTCTAGTCTAAATGTAAAGACAAGGATTTGACAAGATTAGCAAAAAGTATGCATGAAGCCACAGCCTCTATGATTGTTGACATGTAAGTATTAACAATTGAATCCTCAACAGTTTCTTGGTCGTGTTCATTATAAATATATAAAATGATCTTTTGGTCATTTTATCATTGAAATATACATTTCTGAAATTATGTATTGTGTAATAGCAATTTTAATTTGTATACACTTTACAGACTTGTAGAAAAAAATGCTTATTTAAGTATCCAAAACTCCTTGGACTCTTTATTGGAAGGAGCCTTGATTGTAAACTGTGCTGTTCTGTGTTCTTAGATACTTAAGGTGGTTCTGTAAATAGTTTATAACAAAGAGTTAAAGTTTGTACCGTTTTAAATTGCCTGTAAATTATATTGTCATATGCTATAACTTAAAAGCAAAGGTTAAAGATATCTCTTGCATTATTTTACATCACCTTCAATTTACGATAGATTTTATGACTGGAACATACATCCAATATTTGATTTCTAATTTTTTTTTAAGAAACAAAATCTAAAAAAGCAGGGGTAACTTACCCAGAATATTCTTCAGGACTAAGACATTAAAACCGAAATCTACAGGATTGTAACACACAGCATTCTATAGATTGTATTTATTGCCTGTAGGGGAAATGTCTGATGTGCAGTATATGTTTAAAATCTCTGCAGTTCGTGCAAATTATTGATAGAGGAGATGCATCCAGTAAAAAAAAGTATTTATATTTTTGTAACCAAAATCTTTAGAAAATATGTTGTTATGCATATAGTTTGACAATATTATATGCTAGAAAATATGAAAATTGAAAAGGAAAATTATACTTGTCTATGGTTTGGTTCTGCTTTGTAATCCTAATCAAAAGTAATGGCTAATACCATTTCAGGAGTGTTAAATTCATGCTTACCATAATATTCTCACATTTTTTCAGGCATAAAGTAACTGCCTTTTGTAGTACATATTAACAATCTGAGAAATTAGAGTACATTAATGTGTATGGATAGAAAATGTGCCAATCAAGATTTGATGGGTCTCCTGAATTACTGTACATAGTTTTAAAAGACATCTGCCCTCCCTTGTCACCTTGTTATTAAATTTAAGGTTGCTTTCAATCCAGTTTTCTTTTAAATAAAAATTATTTAGTCTGAAGGACTGTTTTTCCAAATTATCAATTATATGTATTATAATAAATAAATTGTTAAACCCTTTGTGCAATATATGTAACGGAGCCAGAAATGTCCCCTTATGTATAATTTCTGTAAATATATATGTTTTATATGTTCTTGAGGAGTGTAGGGGCTTTTCTTGGTGTAGAGCTCTTTTAGGTGTCCTGTACAGTCAGCTTGTTCATTCCACTTGTTCATTCCCCTTTTTCTAGCTTCATGAGAAATGATACAGCTATCATTCTTTCTATCTTTTATCACTGCAAGATTTTTACTAGACAAATGGTAACCCCTTTTGGAACCTTAAAGGGGTTTTCCAGGCTAAATATAATGATAGCCTATCCATAGAAAAGGATAATATCATTGGAGGTATAACATCTAGCATCGCCATGGATCAGTTGATACACAGAGCAAGAAGCAGACTGATCTCTAATAAGTAAATACCCGGAGAAAGAGAGCCTTAGCTCTTGAAAACGCGTTCAGTGCGTGTTCACCTATGTCCCACTGCTCCATCCGTAACTTAGAGTGACGTCACTATTCACTTCCGATTCATCGTGTGGTCGAGCCACCGGCCAGGGCTCCCACACTGAATCGTTCTGCTCTTGGACTGACTTAAAACTTGGCTCACAGAAAAAGCCATCTACTACATTGGATACCTACTATCCTTGTGGGACTATTCACACTGCGGAGAAACTTCTTGATTATCACCACCTCCTCAATTGAAGACTGTTTTTAATCAGGTCAGTCACCCACTCAGCCAATACATCTCTTCTTTTTTTTTTTCCCCCTTTTAAATGTTTTTATTATGAAAAAAATACATTTTACAATAACAGCAGAGCTTACAGGCATTATAAAACTTATTAACATAATATTACCACAGAATTAAATGCTCTAAGCCCGCAAATAACCAGGATAATCATCTTCATTATCCCCCGCGCACCCCATCCCCCCGCCAACCCCCTTCCCTACCCCCCACCCTCTGCCGTAGGGAAACGCCAAAAAGGGACATATCTCCATTATTGTGAAATAAAGCCGACCTTTTACTGTGCCCGATACTTTTACTGCTTTTACTTTCTTTCTTTAATTCTCGATCCCTATACACCAGATCTTTTTCCATTTATCCAGGTATCCTCCCTTAACTGCCATCAATCTTTCATATTTTTTGCACTTCTCCACTTCTCCTAAGAATTCTGCCGAGGCCGGGGCGGTCGGACTCCCCCACTTTCTTGCAATAACCAATCTTGCTAACAGAAGAACCTTGTTGACTACCAACTTTTTACCCCTGTCCCTAGTACTGAATTGGTTAAGACTGAGTAGAGCGACCCGAATCGTACGGGGCAGCTTTACTTTAAATGTTTCTTCCATATACTGGAAAACCCTGGCCCAATAATCCACAACTTTATGACATTCGAAGGATACATGTATAAAGTCTGCCTGCTCCGAATTACAGCGCAGACAGCAAGAATTATCTTTCACTTTCATCCTGAATAGACTGTAGGGGGAATAGTACAGTTGGTGCACAAAATTAAATTGAACCATTCTGTGATTCCAGGAGAGGGAGGACAGCCCTATACCCTCATAGCATTTATCCCAATCCGCCTCAGAGAGAGCACCCAGATATTCCTGCCACCTTCTTTTTGAGGGATGAGTGATTCCTTTTGAGAGTCCTTGAATCAAATATCTATAAATATGTGCAACCACCTTATTCTGAATGGAGGAACACAATAAAAGTTCTACTCCTGCATCCGTGCATAATTTAAGCCTATTTTTATCCTCAATCGAATTGTGTGCGTGCTGCAATTGAAAAACTCTTAAGAAGCATATCTCCATGCCGCTATCTGATGCTAAAACATCTACAAAATTCCGTGAGTGATCTAAATTAGTGAGTTGTGTAAGAGATTTTACTCCCCTTTTCTCCCAATATCTAACATCCGGAATGGATCTAAACTCTTTAAAGTAATAATTCCCCCATATTGGAGTAAAACAAAAAATACCTTGAATACCTTTTTTTTTTTTTATACGCGACCCAAGTGTTATCCAACAGTTTCCCTATATAAGTGCCTCTATATCTATCGTGACCTAATTCCCCACTCTCCAAAAGACTAAACATTGAATCCCTTGTGAATTGACTTATGCGTAATAACTTCCCAAAGGCACTGCACTCCCTCCTTGTGATCAAGAACGCTAGCTGGGCTGCTATAAAATACCCAAAGAGATATGGGACCCCCAGCCCCCCTTTATCTATCGGACAACACAGGGAAGACAGCCGGATCCTGGGGGATTTTTTCCCCCAAATTAAATCTCTGATTAACCCGTCCAATAATTTAAACAGTCTGTTAGATAACCAAACAGGGGAGACCGAAAGGGGATATAAGAACTGCGGGAGCAAGACCATTTTTACTATCCCCACTCTATCCGCTCTAGAAAGGGGCATTTTAAGCCAGCCATTAATGCTATATCTGATTTTAGTAATAAGCGGATTGATATTTAACTCCGCAAAGCGTCCCAGATCCGCTGAGACATAAATCCCCAAATATTTAAATGATTCGTCTCTCTTAAGGACCCTGACCATATCAACGCCCTCATGCCCTACGCTATCCAAGGGGAGAAGGATGGATTTTTCCCAATTAATACTAAGACCCGAATAGGAACCAAATTCATTCACCAGATGAATCACATCAAGTATAGAGCTTCCTGTGTTCTGAATAGTCAGCAGGATATCATCCGCATAAAGTGAAATTTTTTCTGCTTCCCCCCCACACCCCCATCCCTTAATCCATTGGGATTCCCGAATTTTAATAGCTAACGGCTCTATAAAGAGCGTGAATAGGAGGGGGGAGAGGGGGCAACCCTGTCTGGTTCCTCTATACAGACAAAATGGCTCAGAATATAATCCATTAATACATATTCGTGCTCTAGGGGAGTGGTACATTATTTTTATCCACTCAATAAACTCCCTACCTATCCCGAATTTCTCCAATACCTTCCATAGGAAGGGCCACTCCACCCTGTCGAACGCTTTGGTCGCGTCCAGAGACAGGATGGAGCGGTCCACTCCCGTCCCTAACTGCATATCTGAAAACAATCTATGAAGATTATGGGCAGTACCCCTAGCCGGGATGAAACCATTTTGATCCGGATGGATTATATGAGAGATTACCTTCTTAAGCCGCATCGCGAGGATCTTGGCCAGGATCTTAACATCCGAGTTCAACAGTGAGATGGGTCTATAAGAACCCATCTCTGTCTCTTTTTTGTCCTTTTTAAGGAACAAAACTATAGAGGCTTCCGTCATAGAGCCATAGACTGTCCCCGCGGTCAATGCTGCTAAGTAAACCTTTTCCAGAATTGGAGCAAGCGTCTTACTATATTGTTTATAAAAGGCCAGTGGCAAGCCATCTAGCCCTGGAGCAGAGTCTGCCGAGGAATTATTTATTGCAGCCATTATCTCCTTAGCCCTTATGGGGCTATTCAGAGGGGAGCTCTGCTCCTCTGTCAAAAAAGGAAAAGACACAGATTCCAAATACTTCTCCACTTGACTATCTGTGGACTGTAACTCTGAGCCATATAATGACTGATAGAAAAGCCGAAAGTTCTCTAAAATTGCCCCGTCTCCTTGTACCCTCTCTCCTGCAGAGTTTATAATCATATGAATCCCGTTAATGCTATTTTTTTTTTTAATGAGATTAGCTAGTATTTTACCCGGTCTCCCTCTCTCCACATAATGTTTTTGCCCGGCAAAAAAGATTTTATGTTGCGCCCTTTCGGACGCAAAAGAATTAAATGCGGCCTGTGCTTCAATATATCTGTCCCTGTCTTCCGTTGAGGCTGACCCCACCCAGACTTCTTGTGCATTAGCTACATTTTTTTTTAAAATACTTTCTCTCTGTCTATACCTCTTCTTAGCCCACTCAATATCGGAGAAATACAGGCCTCGGGGGAAGGCCTTAAGCGCATCCCATACCAAGCCCGGGTCCCTCTCACGAACATTATTCCCCCAAAATTCCTCAATCAACTTTGTGACCTTTGCATCATTGTCCAGGACCGAGAGCCAATGAGGATTGAGCCTAAAAAAGCTTTTCTTATCCAGGAATGGGCCCCGTTCTGTCCTAATCTGGAGAGAGATGGGTCCATGATCAGAAACTACAATAGTTTCATATTTAATCTTAGCTATAAAGCACAAAAAAGCATTCATTGGCCAGACACATATCGATCCTGGATAATGTAGAGTGGGTGCGGCTAAAGCATGAAAAGGCGGGTTTGTCCAGGTATTTAATCCTCCAGGCATCCCTTAACCCCAGGTTCTCACAGAAAGTTCTCAGGCTGGAGGATCCCCGTTGACTCTGGTGACCGACCCCGCGTAAATTACGTCTATCCTGCGAGGGCTCCAGAACTGTATTGAAGTCTCCTATAATCATCAATGGGCTATCCTCCCGATCGATCAAAAACTTAACAAAGGCATTCAAAACCTGAAATGAAAATGGAGGGGGGATATATACAAATGCCAAAATACATCGCACCTGCTTCAAGACACAGTGTAAGAAAATGTACCTACCCTGCTGGTCTATCTTATATGTTAGGACCCTAATGTCCACCTTCTGATGAATAATAACAGATACTCCCCTGGAAAATGCAGATCCATATGAATGAAATGCCCTGGAGGCCCAGCGTCTTTCTAGCCAACTGATAGTATCCTGGGTTAAGTGAGTCTCTGTAAGGCATATAATCCCTGGAAGGTGCCGAGTCACCACATCATTTACCATGCACCGCTTTCGGCGGTCATTCAGACCCCTAACATTCCAACAAAAAATTTGCGTGGCCATTCCTCAATAAAAGGGCAGCAGTAAGCAAAGAATATTACAAACAAGACAATAAAGCGTTCCCTACAGCAGAGTCCCACCCCAACAACCCCCCACCCCACCTCCCCACCCCCTGCTTGACCCATCACTATTGACAGGTCTCTCTTCTCCCACATCCCCGTCCCCCCTACCCCTCCGACATCTGCGCGCTGTCCCTTATGAGCTTCTTACAGATCTGTGGTGTCCTAGCCACCTACCACTACACCCTAGAGCCCCTTCGACTCCAACCACTCCGAGGCCTCCTTGGAATTATCAAAGAAAAGGGTATGTTCATTATGAATTACTCTCAATTTTGCAGGGTATAATAGAGAAAATTTTAGTCCTGCCTCCTTTAGGCGTGACTTAACATCTTTAAATTTGGTTCGCTTTTGTTGCGTGGCCTGTGAGTAATCCGGGAAGATGAAAATTTTGACCCCATATACTTAATATCCTGACTAGAGCGGGACCATCTGATAATTACATCTCGGTCTTGGGAGCATAAGACTTTGGCCAGAATAACCCTAGGTGGGGCCCCTGGGATGGGAGGTTTATTAGGAACTCGATGGGCTCTTTCGATCATAAACACAGACGATAAAGTCTCGGTGCCCACATGCTCCATTAACCACTCCTGGATCCATTTTGAGAGGGAATTCTCCCCTACTTCTTCTGGGAGGCCTATAATACGAAGGTTAGATCGTCTAGACCGATCCTCCAAATCAGTTAGCTTATCCCTTAGGGAGGATTGGGCCTTGGACAGAGCACTCACTTCTTTTCTTAAACTCTTAGTCTCTCCCTCCAGAATTTTTACCTGAGTGACCACCCTGGAGACCGTTTCCCTGGTTTTGGAGATGTCCTCCTTAACCAGAGCTATATCGGAAGCCAGGGCCGCCACCTGTTTATCTAGCCCCTCCACAGTTACCCCGGTCTTTTGGACGGTTGCCAAGATCTCTATCCAGATTGGATTATTGGTATCCTCTGACTGTGCCGACTCATCCCCCTGCAAGGGACCTTCGTGTATATCCGGGGGGGCCGTAGGGGGGGATTACCTCCTTTGCCAGTTTGGCGAGTTTTAACTATAGGGGAACTCCATAATTTTTCCAACTTTCCGGCTGCGTCATTTTTACTGGCGCCACGATCTTTCGACTCCTTAGGAGACCCCCCACCCCACCCGGATTTCCGGCCTGAGTTTTTTGGTGGCATCTCAAAGGGAACTTGCAGGGGAACTCACAGCAAATCGAGAGCAACTGTACCCACACTACCCCCAAGGAAAAGCTCGTTCTGTTCAGTATAACAAACACAGAGAGAAAAGAAAAAGAAAAAAAAAAAAAAAAGAACAAAGAAAGAAGGCCGTATGGGCCTAAAGTCCGAACAGAATCTAAGCCAATCCAATGAAATCCGCCAAAGTCCAAGAATTAGTCCTGTTAGCAGAAGGGGGTTTCAACGCTTGCCGTACAGTAAGTAATTTTAGTATTGTTAGCGCTAGCAAGCGGAGAAAGCTGCAAAAAGTTCAGAAGATTAGTCCAGAAAGTCCAGCACCTTAACCTACATAGATCAAAGGTTTCAGCAGTTAACATGCAGTTAATTGTTTTAGTATTATTGCCGCCAGCAAGCGGAAAAAGCGGCAAGAGGTTAGAGTAATCCAGAAAGTCCAGCGCAGTAACCTACAAAAATCAGGTGTTTCGACAGTGGGCATGCAATTAATTATTTTAATACTATTACCGCTAGCAGACGGAGGAAGCTGCAAAAAATTCAGAAAATTAGTCTCAGAAAAATCCAACGCATCAACCTACGCAGTTCAGGAATTTCAACAGTTAACATGCAGTTAATTATTTTAATGTTATTACTGCGAGGAAGCGAAAAAAAAAAAAAAAGCTGCAAGAGGTTCAAGAGGTTAGTCCAGAAAGTCAAGCGCATTCGCCTGCGAAGTTCAGGGGTTTCAACAATTGACATGCGGTTAGTTGTTTAAGTATTATTACCATTAACAGGCCTTGTTAGTTGGATTAGTACCCAAGTAGACAAATTGCATTAAATTTCTTGAACAAGGACATAACGCATTTGGATTAGTACCCAAATAGTCAAATTGCATTAAGTTTCTTGAACAAGGACATAACGGATAGAAAAGGGATAATAGTTAGCCGTAATCAGACTGCTTAATATAACTGACCGTCTGCCGGACACCAACTTCAGGGAACGCCGTTTGTATGATGCACGACTACCTTTAACACTCCCGACCAGGAGATGCTGGCGACACGGCAAGCCCGCCAGGTAGCCCGCGTCACGTAGCGTGGTGCCTGCTGATCGATGTAGCAATCTGGGGATCGATGTAAAATCCAGTGCTGCAAATACCCTCTTCGGTCACATCTCCTTCCCAGGTGCCATCCTACCCGATACACACCGATGGCAGGGTCCGTGCTTGTCCGCTCCGGCTCTGTTGCAGCGCGCCTGCGCCCTCAACTGTCAGGATCCAGCCCCCGGCAAGAGGGTTCCGATATTCGGGAGCGCTTCGCACCTGCTACACGAGTGGCGCCCCGCCAGCACCCAATAGAGGATCGAACCGAGGTGCCCAGGGTCCGAATTTACTGGGTCGGATCCTCTATGGCAACAGGGGCCATACTCGTGGTGGAGTAGGGGGGATCTAGGCAGCGGCAACAGCTGCCACTGACGACTGCAGCGAGCACGCGGACGCGGAGGGGGAGGAGATCGGGTCCGGACACTACGTGGCTCCTCCTCCTCCTCGCGTCATGCCGGCCGGATGTGCTACCGAAAATGCCAATACATCTCTTCACTTCATATATCATTGTTTGCATCAGCAGTCACAGTCAGCGCAGGTATATTGTTATTTTGTCTTCTATTGTGTTGTACACTTGTATGAGCTCGGGCGGCTCATACTATACCAGCAGCGACACCTCTGCCATACCATTTATTCATATAGACCCCCGACTTTTGCACCAACGTCTCCCCTTTGTTCAAGTAAATAGAGTTGTTCTCTTGTTTCTCCCACACTTCTATTGCAGGAAAGATTTTATGGGATTAAAGGTGGGCAGGTTCTCTGGTCGCTGTATTGTTGCCAATGACCACTGACCTTACACCTCGTGTATAAGCCCAGCGCTTGTTGCTCCCATGGCAACCTGCCTGCCTGCATTAGTAACTACAGCAGTAGATCAGAACATGTATGGTCATATGATGTAGGATGCTGTCATGTATCTCGTAGTGTTCATATAGACAGCATGCGGTCAAGTTGTGTCTAAGGAATCTCCCTCCCTAAACCATGAATAGTGCGCCACAATGCCCTAATATATTGAGGTGACTCTGCTTCTTCTGAGGGCTTCCAAAATAGTACACAATAGGTGTAGTAGAGAAATATAAAATTGTATACAATGGGGGACTTCTCCTCCAATATTTTACCTCACCTGTGAAATTACAGCAACACATTGTGTGATTATATTACTCTGTTCTCTGTGTAGTGGTCATATCAGATTCCTGAGAATGAGTTGAGTACAGGTGATCTATAGGTACTGGGTGATGGATATCAATATGCTATGTATGACCTATACTTAGATAAGTCATCAGTATATTAGCCTGAAAATTAGACTCAAAAAGAACACTGCTAGAGCATTGTATACAGTTAGTGATAGCTGCCTTAGCTTCTAGGACTGTCCTCTACATGTCCACTGTAAGACTGCTCTACTCTCTGTATGAAAAGGTATGAGACATAGCTTTTATTAAAAAGGTACAAAAAAAAGCTAAGCTGAGAAAATACTATTTAGGATTACACCTTCTGTCAACTGCTTTGATCTATTCTAAATATAATACCGAATGATGTACACTGTATATCTAGTCATAGGAACATAAAGATTACTATATAGCGAAAATTGTTACTCACCCTACATCAACTCAATACAATGCGGTAAAGAAGCCCATGGAGATGTGGGTGTTTCATGTGGGTGAAACACTTTTGGAGTCACTCAAAGGCCTGGATAGCATCCAGATTTCAGGTTATAGTCAAGGTAAGATCAAAAAAGTTCTTTTTTTCTCATTAATGTACACTCTGTACCCCATATTCACAGAAAAGAACAAATGTAGATATTTTGTTCAGTTTATTAAACAAAAAAAACTTAAACAAAAATGTGGCAAGGCACAGATCTGGCCAGGGTTACAAAAGAATTTCTGCAGCACACAAGGTTCCTAAAAGCACTATGACCTCCATAATCCTTAAATGAAAGAAGTTATTGCCGACTAGAACTGTTCCTCGACCTGGCCGTCCTGCCAAACTAAGCAATTGTGGGAGAAGAGCCTTGGTGAGAGAGGTAAAGAAAAAAACCCTAGTCAGAACAGGTAGTTGGGACTCCACTGTCCGGGAAAGACTGTTCTGTTCTGACTAGGTAAGAGCTGGCACTCACTCTCTAATGTTTACCATATACTCAGCCCCTACATAGGGTATTGCTGCAATTGTTCACACCAGGTACTATAAACAGATGGTCCATTAGGAGGCTCCATGCCCACTTGTGCCCAGCCTCATCTGACTAGACCCCGATAACTACCTCTTCTCCACATTGTCCGGGTTGGTCCGTTTCTTTTTCTGCACCACACCACTCGGTATTTTATTGCATTTATTGATGCCCACAGTACAGTGCCATTTCATGTTGGCACCATTCGTGTTTATGTCTTCATTGTCTATGTGCCATTAATAAAGATTCAATTTTATGCTCACATTTCTGTTTTTTTTCCTTTTTTCCCCTGTGGTTAAGGGGTGCCTCTGTTTTCAATTTTATCATCTTCCTAAGGTGCACAAAGATGATAAAAATCCACCGGACCGCCCGATCATATCAGGCATAGACTCAATTACATGTAATCTGTCCCACTTTGTTGACCTTTACTTGCAACCCCTAGTGAAGGCACTCCCTTCGTGACTCGGGGAGTTTGATATTATAGACCTTTTGGTGAACAGATGACATTGTTAGATCTTATGTCACTAGACACCGAACAAACGATTGCAGATTGTTTATCTAACAAATCTAATTTCATCTAGGGCCGATTGCATGGAACTTTTCCAAGAGAGAGTGGAAAAAGATCTCAAAACTTTAGAACAAGAACTATCCCCTCCCCAACATAATTTATCTTTCTCCCAGAGACAGGCTCTTAAAGAATTACTGTCTTGGAAAGATACCATTGTTCGCATGGCTGATAAGGGGGGTTCAGTAGTTGTCCTGGATAAAGACATGTATAAAGAACAAATCTTGTCTATCTTAAATGATGTCCAGACTTATAGAAAATTACAGGAGGATCCCACCACATGTTTCTTGGGAGAACTCCGGAAGACCCTGGCAGAAGGGGTCTCTCTGGGCATTTTCACAGAAACATTGGCGGAACAAATGATAACACAAACACCGGTTTTACCCATCATGCATGCTCTACCCAAAATACACAAAGGTATAACTCCCCCCCCAATGAGACCCATAGTCTCTGGGATAGGGTCAATTAATGAACATCTATGTAGTTGGCTAGATCAGGTCTTACAACCATTAGTCACAAGAACACCGGGTTATCTCCAGGATTCTAGAGACGTGTTGTCCTCTTTTGACAATGTAATATGGAAACCGGGTTTCCAGTGGCTAACCTGCGATGTGGTATCACTATATCCTTCTATACCTCACAATGTGGCTTTAACAGCATTAGCCTTTCATCTGAACAAGTATTCTAACTATGACAACGAATTCAAAGAATTTGTATTGGGAGTTTGCTCTTTTCTTTTGACTCACAATTATTTTATTTTTGATAACAACTTTTACCTTCAATTACAAGGTGTCAGCATGGGTGCTAAATTCTCCCCCTCACTAGCCAATCTCACCATGGCGTGGTGGGAGGAGCATGTCATCTACAGTCATGACAACCCATTCTTGAATGATGTACACTGGTATGGCAGGTACATTGACGATATCCTAATCATATGGTCCGGAGATGTACCTGCCATATCTGCTTTCGTCAATTACATCAACAATAACGACATTAATCTAAAATTCACTGCCAATATTCATGATTGTAATATGACATTCTTAGACCTTTCTTTGAAAGGTGTACCAAACCAATCAATTATCACTTCTACCTTCAGGAAACCCACAGCAGGTAATACTATATTGCATGCCACATCTCACCATCCCAAACATACAATTAAATCCATACCGGTGGGAGAATTAACCAGGAGCAAAAGAAATTGCAGCAAAACAGAAACTTATGATCTTGAAAAATACAACATTTGCAAAAGACTAGCCTATAGGGGATATCCCAACTGGACCCTAACACGAGCCATCAATAGAGTAGAACAAAAAGAAAGACGAGACCTGATAGAAGGACAAGATAAGCAACGCACCCACAATACAAACAATTGTATTTCGACTAACACAAAACCTACATCCCTCCCAACAGCAGTTCTACAGTACAGCCCACAATTTAAACAAATATCAAATATAATCAAAAAACATGTACCACTTTTACAAGCAGATCCAATTTTGGATTCAATATCATCCCAAGGATGCAGAATAGTATCCCGTAGAGGACGCACCCTGGGAAACATGCTATCTCCTTCTTTGTTTAGCTCCAGATCTGATCACAATAAAACATGGCTCAATATGGAAGGTTTTTACAAATGTGGAGCATCACGATGCACCACCTGCAAGTATGCAGAAAACAAGAAAAAACATTTTTCCAATAGTGAGGGGAACAGAGTATTTCCTATACATGGTTTCAATAATTGCAATACGAAAAATGTAATTTACATAATCTATTGCACTTTGTGTAACTTAATGTATGTTGGCCAGACAATGCGAAAATTCAAAATCCGATTCATGGAGCACCTACATGACATCACACGCCCCGAAGGACGCAATTTGTCAGCCGCATCAAAACACTTTTTACAGGTTCACAGAGGCAACACAGATTGTTTGAGCACTTTTATCATAGAAAAAAATTCATAAACCAATCAGATCAGGCAATATAGGAGATATTTTAAGAAATCGGGAAGCTTTCTGGATCTTTCATCTAGGAACACGCTCTCCATCAGGTTTAAATCTAAAAAAAGAGCTAATGTACCACTATTTACACACCAGATAAACTTATCATTATTATGTCCAATTCGATTATATTCTCTTGCTAACACTGCTGCCTTTTCCACTACAGTTGCAGACAATTATATAGCCTTTATGCATTTTTTGTCATGGTGGTATCGACAATTCCTTGATACCACGAACATTATATAATATATAATATATATTTTTGTCTTGCATCTGTTTTTAAACATCAACAACTTTGATTGTGTTTTTACATGTTAAACTAATTCATCCTTTGTTTGTTTTTGTATTTTAGAAGGTGACTGAATGTGACGCTGCCCCGCGCCGGGCTTTTTAGGGTCCTTTGAATCAGATTCACATATTGGCCTATCGGCCTTTCTACCAATTATTTGTGACCCTATCCTGACGTGGAACGGCGTTTCTTTTCAACACCTTTACCATATGTATCTGTTTTCATTATCAATATTTATTGCTTTGTATTCATTACCGCCCAAATTTTAGTAACTATACAATTACATTATTATGGCTTTTTCCTAGCATGTCTCGCAACAATGTTGTTTGTATACAATGTATCTTTGTACAAGGTATGTGAAACTTACCGGATTCCCACGGACCACATCCCCTACTCATGAATATTCAACACCTGATGGGAAGTGACGTGCTACTTCGGGGAGGAGCTGTACTCTCCCGGCGGGACTTTTAAATGTGTTGTGTGTACCATATGTTTATTATATACCAGTCATGATTAAGAGCGGTTGATCCGCTGGAAACGCGTTGAATTGACCTACAACTCCATTTTTGTACCGGTGATTTATTCAATAAAGAAGTGTGTATCGGACATTGGCTGGATCGCGACTATTTTCTCACTCAGAAGCTCAAATGCCCCAGCAGCGGGGTGGTCCGTGCCGTCTCCATCACACATGAAATCATGCTGGGAAGGTGAGCTCTACCTTTTCCTCAAATAGTTTGATATTGGACCTCGAAAAATGTATCTGGAAGGAGAACTATCTTTTTTTTACCTTAAATATCTCCTCACTATACTCAAATATAAAACATGATCTCAGTATGGAAGCCGTAAAATGGTACTTAAACAACAAAACCCCCATCCCAGGAGACCAAATAAAATTTCTCTCTGAAAGTCTATTATTTGTGCTAGAACACAATTACTTTCAGTGCGAGAACGAATTATATTTACAAAAATGTGGCACAGCTATGGGGACTCAATAGCAGAAAATATAAGATATTATAAATGGTACATTGACAACCTGTTTTTCATCTGGCAGGGCTTAGAAGAAGATGCCCAAAAATTTATAGACACTCTGAATTCCAATACATGGGGTTTATGCTTTACTAAGAATTTAGAAAAGGAAAGAACTGTTTTTTTAGATCTGGAATTATCACAAGAAGAAAATCGCATTTATACCAAAACACATTTTAAAAAAGTGGATAGTAATGGCTTTTTAGATTACACCAGTGGACATTATCCCAAAATATCCCCTTTAGTCAGTTTCACAGACTCAGAAAAAAAAACTATATTAACTTATCTATGAAAATCAAGCAGAAGGGATGAAAGAAAAGTTTAAGCAAAAAAAAACTATCCGATGCCCCTGATTAACCAAGCTTTTAATTTAAATAAAAAGAGATCACAAAAGGATTGTTTAAAACCAAAAGCGAAAGATGAACTGGATATAACCAACACTAGATCATCTTTCTCAATGAATTTCCTCACTACTTAGGGGAAACAAAGAAAGGAGAGTATTAACAAACATTGAGGAGTCCTACGGATGGACCCTTTCCTAAAAGATATAATACCAGAACAGGCAAAAATCACATTTAGGAAAGCGATATCGATAAAAAAATTAATTGCACCCAGTAAACTGAAAAATGACATAAAAAGAAAGAATAAAGGGAAAACGCTTACACCAGGTGTAAAAAAAATGTGGGCATAAATACCTTTGCTATGACATCATAAAACACAAAGAAACTTCATTTCAATCAAAAACCACAGAAGAGGTGTTTAAAATAAAACAAGCCCTCTCCTGTGCTTCAGACAATGTCATCTATCTGGTCAATTGCGCTTGTGGCCTCCAGTACGTTGGCCAAATTCAGATCCCAAGAGAAAATAAAAATAGGATAAAAGCCCTGAATCGAAGAGAATCCAATTGGATTTTTAGATTACATTCTCTGCATCCCTTTGGCCTTAATGAAGTAATACAGTCTGTGTAAGAAATACCTACCATTACTGAATATGTCATTATTAATATTTTGTACTTTTGTTTGTATTATATTTTAAACAAGTTCAAAAAAACACTTTTAAGAGATAGGTCACTTACATTCTACATACCCCGAAAATTTCCCAAACAGCATATGGACCAGGCCCCCACTCGATGTGAGTCAGCTTACCAAGGAAATCATTACAGCATAATCCCGTCAGTGACTCATGCTCCCTAGCTTGCGAGCTGGTAATCATTCTATCGAGTATCAAGAACCAAAGCTTTTTGGATCCCTGCGGCTTCCGTTGCAGACCCGGTTGCCTAGCAACATGAATGGCGTCCTCCAACAAAGCGAGGCTCCTTCTATTCTGTAGCTCCCACAATCTATACGGTCGCTAGGCAACATACTTGGTGTCCCACACCGGAGATAGATACCTTCCGTCTCTCATGATAAATGTATACTTTGTATTAATGTCTTTTAAAAAAGTTTATATGATAAGTGTGTTCTAATTGAACGCTTTTGACAATATGGATTGATAGTTATTGTGAATTTATAGACATATTTACGGAACCCATCACGGACACCTTGTTTTCATTTTTTGTATGTATATAAGTGTTGTTGTTATAGTTATATTTTATGCCTGACGAAGGTCCAAGTCTCAGACCGAAACGCATAGCTACCATTAAAGCGAAACTTTTATTCTACACCTTATTGTGAAGCTGATTTCCTGAGAGCCATTATCCATCACTCCAGCTAGGAGTTCAGACCCTTTGTCGATTGTATACTGCCTATCCGGAGAAGAAAGGATACAGTCGCCGGAAATTCTTACATGCACATATTTTTATGCAAAAAGGTGAGCAACTTATTGTACTAATCACTTTTTATTTTACTGAAAACAATATTACACGAGGAGAGTGCTCCTATGTTTCTATCTTGTCTCTCCTCTTGACTATCACTGAAGATCTAGGGCTCAAGATCTAACGGATCGCCTAACTTCAGTATTTTTCCCAGGTCACTTACCAAGTTCATGTTCCAGGAATACAGAAGTTCTAATTCTGGAAATGCAGAAAGTCAAAATTTCTATTCAAAGTCCCAGGAACTTCATACTGTGGGACTGCCGCGATCAGATCTTTCAAGCTATTTGTCACAACTAGCCTATACGGGAACTTTTCAAAGGACAGCTATTTGAAAATGCCCTTATTCAAGAATCCAGAGGTTCTTGGGCCAAACTTCTGCTTTCTATTCATTATTTGGGGGACGGAGAGTTGAATGGATAGTGTGGACAGCTTTGGTGATAGTGTCACTGGTGGTAGTGGTGTCATCCTCCCATGCTGCAGACACACTGGGATTGCCTTTGTTTTCTTGGTCCCTGCAAGCTGACAGCAGCAGGCAACAACGTGGCTACAGGCTGACCACTGTATTAGCATCTTTATGGTCTAGGTATTAGTGCACGCTATTCAGAAGCACCCTTATAATCTAGTGATTAACCCCTTAAGCCACCATGACGTTGAGGAGAGTCATAGTGAGCTTCTGTTCGGGCCACCATGACGTTCCCGAACGTCATGTGGTTCACACAGGCTCAGAAACAGAGCCTGTGTGATCCATGCAGGAGGCTGGCTGTATTTGACAGCTGAACCTCTGCACGAGCAGCCGGGATCGCAATAGTCAAGATCCAGGCTGTTTAACCCTGGCATGTTTGACCCCAGCGCCTAAAGGGGTCACCCAACTGTCCACCCTGTGATCAGCCTCCCCATGCCGATTATGGGGGTGCCGATTGTCTCATTGGTAGACCCTAGGTCCGATGAAGGACCCCAGGGCTGCCTTGTCTGGAAGCCTTCTGGGTCGGACCCAGCAATGCTGCAGCATTTGCGTAGGCTGACTCTTCAAATACACTGTCATACTTCAGATCAGGGGCGTCGCTAGGTCAAAAGATCCGGGGCTCGTGCCCCGGATCTTTTGGCCTGTGCCCCGGATCTCCCCGGGCATCCTCCCCTCTCTCAACACGATCCGTGTTCTGCACGGATTGTGATGAGAACGTTTGCTGTCACTGCTTTCCCCAGCAGCTCAGCCTCCGGTGAATAATAGTCACAGGGGCTGAAGGACCTGTGATGATGTCATGGTCACATGATCTGCCGGGGAAAGCAGTGCACACACAGAGAGAGAGAGAGAGAGAGAGCTGCATCTGTGAGGTAAGGGGGGAGACATGATAGGAAAGGGGGGGGAATAAGGGGGGTAAGTGTGAGGCACATTACTTAGTGGGGGGGCTGTGTGAGGCACATTACTTAGTGGGGGGCTGTGTGTGAGGCACATTACTTAGTGGGGGGCTGTGTGAGGCACATTACTTAGTGGGGGGCTGTGTGAGGCACATTACTTAGTGGGGGGCTGTGTGAGGCACAATACTTAGTGGGGGCTGTGTGAGGCACATTACTTAGTGGGGGGCTGTGTGAGGCACATTACTTAGTGGGGGGCTGTGTGAGGCACATTACTTACTGGGGGCTGTGTGAGGCACATTACTTAGTGGGGGGCTGTGTGAGGCACATTACTTAGTGGGAGGCTGTGTGAGGCACATTACTTAGTGGAGGGCTGTGTGAGGCACATTACTTAGTGGGGGGCTGTGTGTGAGGCACATTACTTAGTGGGGGGCTGTGTGAGGCACATTACTTAGGGGGGGCTGTGTGAGGCACATTACTTACTGGGGGGCTGTGTGTGAGGCACATTACTTACTGGGGGGCTGTGTGAGGCACATTACTCAGTGGGGGGCTGTGTGAGGCACATTACTTAGTGGGGGGCTGTGTGGGCACATTACTTAGTGGGGGGCTGTGTGAGGCACATTACTGGGGGCTGTGTGTGAGGCACATTACTTACTGGGGGGCTGTGTGTGAGGCACATTACTTAGTGGGGGGGTCTGTGTGAGGACATTACTTACTGGGGGGCTGTGTGGGGGCACATTACTTACTGGGGGGACTGTGAGGCACATTACTTAGTGGTGGGGGCTGTGTGAGGACATTACTTACTGGGGGGCTGTGTGGGGGCACATTACTTACTGGGGGGACTGTGTGAGGCACATTACTTACTGGGGGGTCTGTGTGTGAGGCACATTACTTACTGGGGGGGCTGTGTGTGAGGCACATTACTTACTGGGGGGGCTGTGTGTGAGGCACATTACTTACGGGGGGGCTGTGTGTGAGGCACATTACTTAGTGGGGGGCTGTGTGTGAGGCACATTACTTAGTGGGGGGCTGTGTGGGGGCACATTACTTACTGGGGGGACTGTGTGAGGCACATTACTTACTGGGGGGCTGTGTGAGGCACATTACTTAGTGGGGGGCTGTGTGTGAGGCACATTACTTAGTGGGGGGCTGTGTGTGAGGCACATTACTTAGTGGGGGGCTGTGTGTGAGGCACATTACTTAGTGGGGGGCTGTGTGTGAGGCACATTACTTAGTGGGGGGCTGTGTGTGAGGCACATTACTTAGTGGGGGGCTGTGTGTGAGGCACATTACTTAGTGGGGGGCTGTGTGTGAGGCACATTACTTAGTGGGGGGCTGTGTGAGGCACATTACTTAGTGGGGGGCTGTGTGTGAGGCACATTATTTACTGAGGGGCTGTGTGTGAGGCACATTACTTACTGGGGGGCTGTGTGTGAGGCACATTACTTACTGGGGGGCTGTGTGGGGGGGACATTACTTACTGGGGGGCTGTGTGGGGCACTTTTCTTACTGGGGGGCTGTGTGGGGCACATTACTTACTGGGGGGCTGTGTGGGGACATTACTGGGGGGCTGTGTGGGGCACATTACTTACTGGGGGGGCTGTGTGAGGACATTACTTACTGGGGGGGCTGTGTGAGGACATTACTTACTGGGGGGCTGTGTGTGGGCACATTACTTACTGGGGGGCTGTGTGAGGCACATTACTTACTGGGGGGCTGTGTGGGGGGGACATTACTTACTGGGGGGCTGTGTGAGGCACATTACTTACTGGGGGGCTGTGTGGGGCACATTACTTACTGGGGGGCTGTGTGGGGACATTACTGGGGGGCTGTGTGGGGCACATTACTTACTGGGGGGGCTGTGTGAGGACATTACTTACTGGGGGGCTGTGTGTGGGCACATTACTTACTGGGGGGCTGTGTGTGGGCACATTACTTACTGGGGGGCTGTGTGGGGCACATTACTTACTGGGGGGGGGCGTGATGGGTAACACGCACCTGGTTTTGTTTAAATGCAAGACAAAGTGTGAGCGCTGCCTTACAGTATTTGGGGGGATTGTTAGGGGCAGCAGCAGAATAACACTGCCCAGGAACCAAGATTTAGGGACAATGAGGAACATAAGATGTGGTGATGCCTAATGGAGAAGATGGAGGATGGGTCACCTGCAGTCACGGGAGGGAAAAAGTAAGGATTTCTCTGGTGTTTCTGTAGCTGTATACACTGTCAGTGCCCCGGATCTTTTACAACCCTAGCAACGCCCCTGCTTCAGATGACAAAAAAAACAAGTACAAAAAAAAAAGCTTAATAAAAATAAATACTAAATTAAAGTCCCCTAAGTTCCTCATATAATGTAAAACTCGCAAACACAATAAAACATGAAAATCACCTCATAAACAGCACATATAGGGTATCGCCACATCCATACATCCTGAGCAATAAAATAAAATCATTACTGAACCTGTATGGTGAACGCCTTAAAAGAAATAAATAAAACACAAAGTAAAAATTATGATTTTTGTGTATGCAATCAAAAATAAAACATAAAAAGTCACATCTACCCCTGCATAATAGCAATAAAAAGTACAACTAGTTCAGCAAAATATATGCCCTAAAACAGCTCAACAAAATATTAAAAAATATTATGCCGTTTAGTAGACAGCATTGCAAAATCAAGGGATTTTTCTCTCCAAATAAGTTTTTAATGTGTAAAACAAATAACAAAGCTGTATAAATGGGATATCACCACAACCTCTATAACCCATAGAACATAAGTAGCATGTTATCTATGCTATTTGGTGTATAAAACACACTCAAAAATGTACAAATCAATTACTGAATAGATTTTCTTTGCAACCACCAAAAAAGCTAATGAAAGTTAAATAACTGGGTATTGCGCCCCCAAATATAGTGTTACTGCAATCCTTGAGGAGGCTAGTTTTTAAAATGGGTCAACATTTAGAGGTTTTTACTGCCCTACTATATTAGGGGCTCAGCCAATGCGACATAGCGCCTGAAATCTGTTCCAGCAAAATCCACCAATAGACGCTCCTTCAAAGCCCCACAGTGCAGCCATACAGCAGTTTGTGATCACTTGTGGGATATTGCATTCAGGAGAAACTGGGTAACAAACTATGGGGTGCATTTACTTCTTTAACCGGTTTGTGACCCCCCGCCGTGTATTAACGGGGAGCGTTGGGTCCCGGTACATGGAGAGGGCTCACGGGCTGAGCCCTCTCTATAGCTGGTAAGTCTTTGCTGCGTATTGCTAGCACTGATCGTGGGTGTTATCACGGCAAGGCTGCCGGCGGCTTCAAGAAGATGTCGGTGCATGGGTGCTGCCATCTTGTCGAGGATCGTTGCTCTTCACTATTTTCACTGCATTTGGAATTTTTTTCCCATTTCCCAGTACATGGCATCTCTTTACGTGTAAAAATAAAAAAGTTGTAGATTTTTTAAGGTGGGGAGTGAAAAATGGAAATTAAAAAACAGGAAAGGGCCTGGTCCTTAACAGGTTAACACCTTCTAAAAATGAAAATTTAGGGGCCAAAGCAAGGTTTTTTGGAAAAAGATTTTCACTTACATAAGCCAATGTAAATATTTGCTATAAAACATCTGTGGTGGTGAAAAGCTCAATATAAACCTTGATAAATTCTGTGGGTGATGTAGATTACAAAATAGGATAATTTATGGGGGGTTCACTGTTCTTGTAGCTTAGTAACCTTTCAAATATATAATGGCACCTGAAAACAACATCATCAAAATCTGCCCTCTAAAAGCTCAATGCCTCCTTCCGTTATGCGCTCTGCTGTGGGCCCCTATAGTAGTTTACATTGACATGTGAGGTATTGCCCTACTTGTAAGAAACTGCACAACAAAATCTTCATTTTATCCTGCATGAATGTGTAAATTTTAGGACTAAATAATCATTTTAATAATCATTCCAAATAGAACCTCCATTTTGTTTTAATTCTTGTGAGAAGCTTAAAGTGTTAGCAAGCTTACCAAAGGCTGTTTTGAATAGTTTGAGTGACGTGCATAAAGGACAAAATTTTATTGGTAAAGAATGATGTGCATAAAGGACAAAATTTTATTGGTAAAGAAATTACATTACAAAAAACATTAAACACACTTAAAACAGCCTAGCATGGGGGGCGTGTCCTAGCCATGGAGGAGAGCGCACGCATTGCAGCTTAGCTCCCGCTACTACCCGTGGCATATACCGTGCAAAACGGCAATCCAGCACCCAATCCCCCCCCTTACTGATGGGAGTTAAGAAGAAGGGGTGCTCCAAGACCCCGTCGGTACCTTTGCCCCGCTCCTCCACTCGGGGTATCGGAAGATTTCTCATGGAGCGGGCCTCTGCATCTGACCCACCACGTGCGCCGGACATGGCCGCGGCGCCCCTGCGGGCGGGGGATCTCCCGCCGGCGCCAGACTCCGGAACGCATGCGGGTCGCTCCCCGCTGGGAGCGATCCATCAGGCAGAAGACAGCCAGACTCCGGGCCCTGCGGGAAAGACAGAGGCATCAGCGCATACAGCGGCGCAGCCCTCGCAAGAAGTCAAGATGGCGCCCGCGACGAAGCACGCTGACTCCGTGGCAACAGAGGCAGCCGCAGAGAACACCACAAGGCCAGCAGCTCCCTCTGATGAAAGCACCGATCTGCAGAGGAAGGTTAGTGCATCCCCCACAGCTGCACAGGCTGAGGCACAGGGCGCACGTACAGCAGCAGGTGGCTTGCAAGCCCCCATGCCATGGAGCCCTTGAAGATGACTGAAAAGGTGCACTCCCTCTCCTTGGCAGCTAGTGCTCCTTCAGGGTCCCCAACGCACAGTACTATTCGTGTAATGGTGGCGTCCCCTCCACACTCCCCAGCCTTATGGTCAGACATGGGAGACGAATGGCCTGCTACACCAGCAGCACACACGCCACCTACATCACCACTGTCTGCGGTGCCCTCAGGCTCTCAGGGCCTAGCCTTGACATACCCCTCTATGCCCTTAAAGGACACTCATGCTCCATATGTATTATTTTCTCAAGATCAAGGGGCCTTAGCCGAATTGCGGGCTCTCAGCTCACATCTTCGCACCATTCCCACTAGGGATGATATGGAAAGCTATGTGGCCCGTTTGGAGCAATCTTATGTCGCAGAACTGAACGTATTAAGAGAAGAGGTGCAGAGATTGGATACTAGAGTGTCATCAACTGAAGTAACACAATCCTCGCATCGTGCCCGACTTGATGCTCATGACAGAGTTTTATCCGCTCATGACTATCAACTTCAATTTTTAGCGGATCAGCTAGATGATGCCGAAAATAGGGGGCGCCGTAACAACATACGGATACGGGGCCTTCCAGAAGAAATAGAACCCCCGATGCTTCATGACACCTTGAGACAGTTATTTAATTCTGTGTTGGAGGTCCCTGCGGATTCTCCACTGGAGTTGGACAGAGCTCATCGTTCGCTCCAAGCCCGCCCTCCAGCTCGAGAGCAACCAAGGGACGTCATCTGTAGAGTCCATCGATACCAAATAAAGGACTCTATCATGTCTAAAGCTCGGGTGGCGGGTAACATCACCTATCAAGGTACTCCGCTACAGCTATTACCAGACCTCTCCCGGCTGACATTGCTCAAACGCAGGGCACTGAAACCCTTGTTGGAGGAATTACGACGCAGAGACATCCCATATTCTTGGGGTTTCCCCTTCCGCTTACAGGTTCGACACGTCGGCCGGAGGCATACAGTGAGGCACCCGGATGATATTCGTGCTCTGGCAGCGGCACTGGACATTCCGGAACCAGACATCACTGAAAGGCCGAGTCTTCCAATGCCACCTCAACATGTTGCTCCACATTTGCCCGGAGAGCCCCCACGTCAGGGAGGAGGGGGAGGGGGCGGCCGTGGTAGAGCCCCCCCGGAGTAATTGAGTGAAGGCCTCATGTTGTGGATCTCTTGCTACTTGTTAACATGTTTCTGTATTCCTGCATATGTGATCTGCTTAGTGATACCTCCCCTGCCCTGACGCATACGTGTTCGATGTTAGGGGAGATAATAGATCTGCGTCTAGCCTCACAAGATGCAGGAAATATTTAGGTTCACTAGTATGCCTTGTTGCTCCTTTGGGAGAGCGGGGGCCCCCCGTTCTTCTTCTTCCCCCCTTCCGCCCCCTCATTCCCCCCTCCCCCATTTACAACATTTCCCTGTCCCTTATCCTATGCTGGATTAGCTCAATGCCTTATAGTTTCTGATACAATACAAAATGCACGGTGGCCGAAAGGGTTGCTTCTCCTTGGTTAGCCCACCACCCACAGGGGATTCCGCGATAGCGGGTATATTGTGGAGTTGTTTTTTCTTGTTTCCCCAAAAGTTAGTTAGTTCTTTTATACTGAGTTGAGGTTCGGAGAGTAGTAGATCCGAAGAACCTCGTTTTTGGTGTTTCCCCCTCTGTGTTATTGTCCACCCCTCTTCCCCTGCGTAAACGTCTGTCTAGTGTTACTCCCCCCCCCTTTTCAGGAGGCTGGTTTGTTTGATCTCAAAATGGATACACTTAAACTTTGTTCATTGAACGTCAGGGGCCTGAATACCCCCCCAGAAGCGTGCGCAAATTCTATATGACATGCATAAGCAGCGGGCTAACATTCTTTTCTTACAGGAGAGGCACTTCAGGGCCACCAGTATACCAGGTATCCGAGACAGAAATTTTCCACACTGGTTCCACAGTGCCAACCCAGAGTCCAAATCCAGAGGGGTCTCTATAGCCCTGCACAAGTCTCTCCCACATGAGGTTCTCGCAACACAGATAGACGATGCTGGTCGCTTTGTCTTCCTAAAGGTAAAAATTATGGGCCAGATACTCACGCTGGCAAATTGGTACCTACCTAACCTGAACCTGAAACAGACCTGCGGCAGCCTCCTGACAGCACTTTCAGAATTCACAGAAGGATACTTGGTGGTGGGAGGGGATTTCAATTTTCCGTTAGATCCCTCAACTGACACTTCTAGGGGTCGCAGTGCTATCCCACTTAGTCGGATTCGCGCCATTAAACGAGAATTTCAGGCACTTCAGCAGGTAGGTGTTTGGAGGATACTGCATCCACAGAATAGGGACTATTCGTACTTCTCTCCTGCACATAGCTCTTACAGCCGTATTGACTTCTTTCTTATCAGCCATGGCGCACTGGCGTGGGATCCTGCTGCAGACATAGGCAATATTCTGTTTTCAGACCATGCCCCGGTGTCATTGTCGTTGAAACTGCCGCATAGTTACCAACGTCAGTGGGCATGGCGTTTAAACGATAATCTCCTCAGAGACTCTTTGTGCTCCACAGAAGTCAGGGACTGCTTAGGCTCTTGTACGCAGGATATTAATCAGGTAGATGCCATCGGGTTACCACAGCAATGGGAAAATATTAAAAACAAACTTAGGAACATTTTTATAAAACATGGCACCCGCCTTAAGAAAGAGAAATCCGCTAAGATACAGGCTCTAGTGTCTCAAATACACAACCTGGAATCCCGACACAAAACATCCCTATCCCCAGAGGTCTTGGCCGAGTTGACCCAGGCTCGAGCCACCCTGAAATCGCTCTTAGATCAGAAATACTTACATCATAGGGCACGATTCCAAGGCTATTTGTACGATCATGCCGACAAATGTGGCCGTCCATTATCCCGTCTCCTTCACCCCCGCTCCCAGACTTCATACATCCCTAAGATTAAGGGGTAGAGGTTTATCATCCGGTGGAGATGTGTAACAGTTTTTCTTCATATTATTCTTCTCTCTATGCCCTTAAGGCGCCAACAACAGCGAGAACAGACTCTCCCCTACATGATCAAATAACATCTTACATCTTAGAGACCAGTTTGCCCGAATTAGAGGAGGATGCGGTGACAGCCATGGAGCGGGAAATTGAATCCACAGAGGTTTCCGCGGTTATTAAGGATACCCAGACGGGTTTACCCCGGCCCAGGCCCAGACGGGTTTACCCCGGCATTCTATAAGCAATTCAGGGAACTCTTGTCTCCTCTTTTGGCTAAGGTTTTCAGTGCCGTCTCCATGGACTCTGGATTCTCGACTGGGGCTTTGGAGGCACATATCAGTGTGCTACCCAAGCCTGGAAAGGACCCCTCTCTCCCGGCCAGCTACCGACCTATATCTCTGATTAACGTGGACATTAAACTTTTCTCTAAGGTGCTGGCGGAGAGGCTGAGCCCTCACCTACCCTCGGTAATTCATAACGATCAAGTGGGATTTGTTCAAGGCCGCGAGGCTAGGGACAATTTAAACAAGACGTTTCTCCTTATGTCACAAGCTAAGGCCAAATCTCTTCCATCCTGTTTGTTGTCCATAGACGCAGAGAAGGCCTTCGATCGGGTGCACTGGGGTTTCATGGAGGCGGCACTGAAACAGATAGGGGTGGGCCCCAAATTCCTGAGCAGGATTTTGGCACTATATAATGGACCCATGGCCATGGTCAATGGTAACCTCTCCACTTCTTTCCCGATCCAAAATGGGACACGCCAGGGTTGTCCCCTATCCCCTTTGCTATATGTAATAGTTATGGAACATCTGGCCAACGCCATACGACAAAACCCCAACATACATGGTATTCATATGGGATCTCGACATTGTAAAGCAGCGCTATACGCGGATGATTTACTACTGTATGTGACACAGCCAAGGATTTCCTTTCCCTCACTTATCCAGGAGTTTAGAAGATATGGGGAGCTCAGTAATTTTAAAATTAATTACTCCAAATCTGAGGTACTAAATATCTCACTCCCTCCGACAGAGGTACAACATGTGAAGGACAATTTCCCGTTCCAATGGCAGCAGACGTCAATCCGTTATTTGGGGATATCAGTTCCGAGCGACCTGTCCAAATTGCATACTCTGAATTATGTACCCTTATTGGAGCGCACCCTGAAGCACCTACAGCAATATAGCCGGAAACGACTGTCTTGGTTTGGTAGAATTAACGTTCTTAAAATGGATGTTCTCCCACGGTTTCTGTATGTCTTTCAGGGTGTGCCCATCACTCCCCCGGCGAGCTTCTTTCGCTCCATACGTACAGCGATGCTAAAATTCATATGGGGGACTGGTCGCCCTAGAATAGCGTGGAGAGTCTTGACTCGCCCTAAATCTAAAGGAGGTGCTGGCCTCCCGGATCTCAGGTTGTACCACCAGGCTTCGATACTCCTACGACTCTTTGATTGGCACTTCCATTCTGTCCCCAAACAGTGGGTGTCTTTAGAACAGGAGCTTTCCCCGACACTTCTCAGACTGCTTCCGTGGATTCCAATGGAATCCGTTCCTCCCATTCCCTCACAAGCGACACTACTGTGGGAAACACTTAGAATGTGGAGAGCCCTAATCTCCAAAGGAACCCTTTCCCGACATTTTAGCCCGCTCACCCCGATATTCCGCAATCCAGGATTTCCCCCTGGAATGTCTAAACTGTCTTTTTTAGGGTGGGGAATTTTGGAGGACCCTAGGATGTGTGACATACTGCGAGGCTCATCATTGCCCCCTCTTGGAGAGTTTTCCCCACGCCCAGGCGCTCAACCGCCATCGTGGTTTGAGTACTCACAACTCAGGTCCTTCATAACTAGTAAAGGTACAAATGCAGCCTTCGGGGCATCTCTCACGACATTTGAGGATCTGTTTAGATCGAAATCCCCCCCAACGCACATTATTTCACAAGTATATTCTCTCTTGTCCCAAGGCTCGGACGTGACTGAACTCTCATTTGTAAAACACTGGGAGCGGGAGCTGGGTGCTTCTAAATCTGAGGAGGAATGGCAACGCTCTTTTCTTTTTACCCATAAAATGTCTTCTGCATGTGCTGCTCAGGAGAAGGGTTACAAAGTTGTGTCAAGATGGTACCGGGTCCCAACAGTACTCCATTTGGCCTTTCCATCTGTTCCGGACTCATGTTGGCGTTGTGGCACAGAGCGAGGGGACATGCTGCATATCTGGTGGTCCTGTGCTGTTCTCCGGCAGTTCTGGGATCAAGTGTTCGAGGCATATACCAAGATCACAGGTAAACAGGTGACCGCTTCTCCTGATGTTGCCTTACTGTCTATCCTCCCTGGCCCTATAGGCCTACAAAAGAAGGGTCTTTTGCGATTCTGTCTGATCGCAGCCAGAGCAGTTATCCCCCGACATTGGCGCTCCGCGGTATGTCCTACCATTGTGGAATGGGCTCAAGAGATGCTGGTTCTGTGCTGCATGGAAGAGTTAGCAGCAATTGAGCCAGATGCCTATGAGAGATATCTAAAGGTATGGGGCTGGTATTCAAAGATTCACAAGAGTTCCGAAACCTGTTCGGACCCAGACAGCCAGCTGACCCTTGAACCCTGTAATTTAGATAAGTCCACCTCTGTTGTTTTTTCCTGTAAGACGCCTCCTGCCCCCCTTGTTTTCGTCCTTGTATGTTCCTCTCCTGATGTACTTCCCTTATTGTGTGAGTATTTTTGTGAACTGTTATTTGTTTCGTTAGGTTCTCCAAATTCTTTTCTTTTGAATTGATAGTTCATTAGCAGAGGGCACTGGAATCATTACGAGAGAGGTTGTCCTCCTAGGTACGATGCTGGGATAAACGCGGGTGTGTAGGATGATTTGATTCCTGACATAGGCAGTGACAGTCTCCTAGAATCTATTCTCAGTATTAGTCGGATGTGCTGCTTCTATATAATAACCTAGTACGGAGGAGGAAAAGAGATGTATCCTAAGGTTACTGCCCCATCTCTATGTGCCTGGCTTTTTCCAACCTGATCACTTATCTTCTTTATTTGTCATACAGTAATGCCATTAGTATGTTTTCTGTAAAAACAATGTTTATTGTCTTGTTATGTATTATGTTTGTAAATAAAAATGATTCAACATAAAACAGCCTAGCAGGCTGGATACTAGCATCCACTTCCAGGATTAGTGAGATGAGGTTCAGTAGTAAGCAATATGATCAAATGGCTCCAAAGTACCGGAAATTTGTTTATAAAAGGTTCGATCAAACACAAAATAATTTTGATGGAGTACAATGTACAACAAATTCCGTATGAAGGAGTCGTGCCTTCTGTTAGTGGACCAACTTTTGTCAAGAATATATATGTGTTCAATGATGGTATAGAGTGATTCGACGTCCAGGGTAACAAGAAGGATGGAAGTTGGAGCTCAAATTTCCGGTACGGCAATGAGGGCACAATCTGCCCCCTCAGATGCCAACCTGTTTTTAGGTTGGTGGGAGGAGAATGTCTTTTATCCATCCAACATCTTCCAGCTACATTTAATGGGCTGGTACGTCAGAGAACGCGCAGCTGGATCGTGACGGGACCGGGTAAGTAAATCTGCCCTTATGAGTGTGTTTTTCGACATCTCCCTCTTTTAAGCACACTATATTAGTTGTCTCTGGTATAATATATATATATATATTTTTTTTTTTTTTCCGTTCTAAATTGTACTTATGGTTGATGGTGAATATTTAGCATACTCAATATGAAGTTTGGCCAATTCTTTATTTTAGAGCATCTGTATGGATTATTCTATCGGCGCTGCTGATTTCTCCAGCAAACTATATATTAGGCGACATTTTTGTCACAATTATATTATCGACATTTAAACCGTTATATGTAACTGGGATTTAACAGTAAGACAGATAGCATGTACACAAGATTCAAGGTACGTTTGGAACATCTCATGTTAATAGCCCTATGTGGGAAGCCAGAGCGTTCATCACACCAGCAGCAGACGCCTTGTGAAAAGTGAAAACCTGATTAAGATATTTATGGAGAGGCTACTAGCTTACAGTAGTAGCTATTGTTGAGAGTAAGGCACACGCCAAGGTGAACAGAAACACAAGGGAATGACCAAACAGATAGAGCAGCCAAGGAAACTACCAGGATGTCTGTACCCTTAGTCGCCACCATGACTGTGTTGCCATTTGAGGAAAGCTCTACCTTGGAAAGTCCTAACATGCTACAGGTCCTGCAGAGACAAGCGACAAAAGAAGAACAGAAGATGCAGCTAGAAGAAGGTGGACAATGGACTCTTTAGAACCTACTGTGACCCAGGTAACTTATAGTTTTATCCACAAGTTTAAAACATCCAGGTGCTCTAGTATTTGGTGTAGTGGCCTTTGTGCTTCAGACTGTAAAGGTGCCACCCTGGCACACCAAAGATTTTTGTATTTTTCCCAGAAAGCAGCGTATTGACTATGTTCAGTTCAAAAATGGTCTACAGGTATGAGTGACCAAAAGTGCTCCAAAGGTACTAATGACTGTGCTCAAGTAGATCAAGTAGTACAAGTACAAGTAGAACAAGTAAGCCTGACACTCTGTCTGTCTGTCTGTGCTCCTAACATGTGTGCACACAAGGACTGTTACATCTGCACATTAACAACTTAACAAACTGACCTGTGGCTTAAAGTGGTGTAGTAAACCTACATGGAAGGGTATAGCAGCTGGTAATAGGATTCAGTTTTTAATGTGTTGTGAGCAATATAATATCACTACCATCAATGCTGCATTAACTAATGCATTTCATTACTCAGGGAGCCTGTGGCCATTGCATTTCATAGCCTCAGCTTATACTTTCCCATTTTTTTTGTGGTAATATTAGGTGCCTCGGATTATATTGGGGTTGGCTTATACTCGAGTATATACACTAGTTAACAAGCTAGTGAAATGCACCTAAGCAGACAACACAAGGATTTAACCCTTGTTTACATCTCTACCAAATATTGGAGACCCGACACACATTTCACAGAAAGTGTAATTCTTAATGTTTGTTTCTCATGTTTGAGGCACGCATGTTTTATACATATTTTTCTTCTGAACAAAAGCTGCAAATTTCTCATATGTTGAGACCCCCCTACCAAAAATGTATGCCTTTTTCATTGCCAAAAGGAAGAACATTGACCTAGAATTTTTTATGCTATTTTCCATTATCTGGAATACAGAAATGTATCGAAGTGAAAATGAAATAAATAAAAAATTTAGTGCAATAATTTAAATATATGGAAAATTGTGGTTTTACTTTTTGTTAAAAGAAAATTCAATTATGTGTCCTGTTTCTTCTATGTTTTTCACAGTTAAGGCTCTCCTTTCATCACACAAAAGAAACCTGTCTATATTTAGACAATATAGTTAACAGATATAACAGAATAGCACCATGGTATGTATGTGTTGTTTCTCTCACCAAAGAAATAAATTAGAAACTTAGAATTAGAAATATTAAGGTAAGGACTAAAAGAAAGGAGGTGGATTAATACTTATTTATCTTTTCATAACTCCACACTTAGGGAATTATCTATATGTTTAAAAGAAGTTTCCACTTTCTACATACAATACTACATGAAATAAACAGAAATCTAGATGTTCTGCATGTAATCAGGCACATCTCCTCTTTTCAGCTGTTGTAAAGTGTTTCAAAACACATGTATGCACCCTCAATGTAAACACAACAATATATATATTAGTGAATGAGTCGTCTTCTGTTGACGTCACACCTCCCAGCAGTCTTCAGCTGAGGTGTGATGCAATCAGAAGACATGCAGGCACTCCAATTACTCCTGGACACATGTATAATCAATGAAAACATATTATTGATGATCATTCCCATTCTTGGTCACTATATAAAGTTAAAGGTTTCTATATATGCAAGACGTCATATAGTAAATTAAATTGCTGTGTGATCAGTGGTGTAACTAGGAGCGGCTGGGCCCCATGACAAACTTCTGCATGGGGCCCCCTTCCCCCTGGGATGAATTCACACAAACGTGTGCCAGCTGTATTGTATGGGACATGAGGAGGGGGTGAGGGCTGCTTGCCCCCGTCCCTCTCCTTAGCGATGTTTGGCGCACTGTGCCGTATTACAGGAAAAGATAGGACATGTCCTATATTTTCCTGAGGTGTGGAATGGTACAGCACGTGTGCTGCACAGCACCGCTCTGTACCTCGCCGTGCACCCATTGCCGGCCAATGGGGGATGTATATACGGACGCCGTATATACGTCCTCCAATGGACTTGTGAATGTAGCTTTAAAAAAAAATATATATATACATATTTGTACAGATGTTTATACATTTACACACATTTATACTCTTTCATATACACACATACATGTATACACTTATACCCACACATTTATGTACACACGTACATACAGCATATACACACATACAGTATATACAGATATGCTGCATATACAAACACATAAAACATATACACATATGTACAGTATATACAGCAGTTGGAGAAGGCGGGCCCCTGTGCCATGCGGCTATGGCTGCTGTTACGCCTCTGACTGTGGGACCCCGACCATCGCCAGGACCAATCATTACGCCACTGTGTGTGATTATCTTATATATGTGAACTGGACCCTATTTATAGTGCAGTTTCTAGGTACTTTGTTGTACTGGGCAAATCTCAAATAAATCACACACATACCCCCACCCCCACGGTCATTTATCATATGTATAATGCACCCCAATTTTTAGCATAAACAACCCCCCATAGCAAATTAAAAATATTAGAGACATGCATTTATGTATGGATTATAGTGTATGCAGCACTAAGTTAGCTTAGCCTATGTATCCAGCACACTGCCTCCAGTATATGGGTTGTCCAGCAGTCTCCCACAGTATATATGTATCCAGCACACTGCCTCCAGTATATAAGTATTAAGCACACTGCCCCCAGTATATAGGTATCCAGCACAATGTTCCCAGTATATAGGTATCCAGAACAATACAGCCAGTATATTTGTATCCAGTACACTGCCCCAGTATATAGGTATCCAGCACAGTTTCATCCTCCAGTATATCGGTATCCAGCACAATGTTAGAGATTTTTATCTAGGGCTTAAACGCCCTTCATGTTGTACAGTGACTTTCAAATTAAATATTTCATGGCTGCCCCGGGGCTTGAACACAAAACCAAGACTCGTCAGTCTCTTAGTGTATATAAAGATCTTCTCCCCCATTTAATCTCTCAAATGCATAATATCACAGACAGAAGAGTCATCAAAAAGGCGTGAATAGTACACTGCAATGCTATTGGCCATAATGAATTCATCAGCACATTCTGTGAAAAAAATTAACAGACCTTGTTCCCAGACATGTTTATACCACAGAGTGTACAGAGAATGTCTCTAGAGCCCAAACATTTATGATAAGAAGAAGAACATACTGAAGGTCAATCATCTCTCACATGTGCCAAGGAAAAACTTTTACAAGCAGGTTACACAAAAATGGCTGAATCATGACATTTAACTGGACAGAGGTCAGCTAAAATGTTTGCTTGATCTAACATGGCTGACAGTATGCAAGATGTTGTCCGAAACCAGTGCGATCTCCTTAACAACACTGTCCTGCAGAATATAGGTATCCAGCACACTCCCCCAGTATATAGGTATCCAGCAGTTTCACCCTGCAGTATATAGGTATCCAGCACACTGCCCCCCAGTATACAGGTATTAAGCACACTGCCCCCACAGTATATAGGTAGCCACCACACTGCCCCACAGTATAGAGGTATCCAGAACACTGCCCCCCCCCAACTATCCAGTGTTGCCCAGCACACTGCCTCCAGTATATATGTAGCCAACACACTGTCCCCAGTATATAGGGTTGCCCAGCAGCCTCCCCTCAGTATATATGTATCCAGACACTGCCTCCAGTATACAGACATCCAGCACACTGCCCCAGTTTATAGGTATCAGCACACTGCCTCCAGAATATAGGTAGCCACCACACTGCCCCACAGTATAGAGGTATCCAGAACACTGCCCTCCCCAACTATGCAGTGTTGCCCAGCACACTGCCTCCAGAATATATGTAGCCAACACACTGTCCCCAGTATATAGGGTTGCCCAGCAGCCTCCCCTCAGTATATATGTATCCAGACACTGCCTCCAGTATACAGACATCCAGCACACTGCCCCAGTTTATAGGTATCAGCACACTGCCTCCAGGATATAGGTATCCAGACACTGCCCCAGTATATAGGTATCCAGCACAAGTTTCACCCTCCAGGATATAGGTATCCAGCACCAACCCCCAATATACAGGTATCTAGCATACTTCCATCCCAAGTATACAGGTATCCAGAACACTTTCCCCAGTATATAGGTATCCAGCACACTGCCCTCCCACTATACAGGTTTCCAGCACACTGCCGCCCCAAGTATTCAGGTATCCAGTACTGCCCTTCCACTTTATAAAATACCCAGCATCTGCCCACTAATAAAATCTCCCTCTATACCTCTATATAATGTTGCTCAGCACACTGCCCCATATATATGTATCCAACACATTGGCCCCAGTATATAGGGTTGCCCAGCAGTCTCCCCACAATATACATTTATCCAGCACACTGTCCCCCATATATAGGGTTGGCCAGCAGTCTCCCCGAATACATATGTATTCAGCACACTGCCTCCATTATATAGGTATCCAGACACTGCCCCAGTATATAGGTATACACTGCCCCCAGTATATAGGTATCCAGTACACTTCCTCCCAGTGCATAGGTATCCAGCACACTGTCACCCTCCAGAATATAGGTATCAAGAACACTGTTCCCCCACAGTATACAGGTATCAGGCACATTGCCCCCCCCCCCCAAGGTGTGTAGGTAGCCAGCATACTGCCCCCTATACAGGTATCCAGCACACTTTTTCCCCCAGTATATAGGTATCCAGCACTCTGCCCTCCCCTCCCCAGTATACAGGTTTCAAGCACACAGCCCCCCAATAAACAGGTATCCAGTACACTGCAATCCAAGTATGTATGTATCCAGCACACTGCCCCGCCAGTATCCTGTATTTACTGGCGGGGCAGTGGCTGCATGCCTACATATGGATATATGGATATCCAGCACAGTGCCCTAGTGTGTGCTGGGACTACCTTTATAGAGGCAGTGTGCTAGATACTTATATACTGGAGGGGGGGCAGTGTGCTGGATATCTATATAATCGGAGGGGCAGTGTGCTGGTAGTCCCAGCACATTGACCCCAGTAAATAGGTACTCCAAGCACACTCCCCCCAGTATATGGGTAGTCCCAGCACAATGTCCACCAGTATAGAGGTATTCCCAGCACACTGCCCCAGTATGCAGTTAGTCCCTACACATGCTCTCTAGTATATAGGTATTTCCCACACATCTCTCAGTATATAGGTAGCCCTAGCACACTGCCCCCCCCAGTATATAGATAGCATAGATAGCCCCAGAACACTGCCTCAGTATATAGGTGTTAGAACTCACAAATTGTTCTGATGGGATCAGTTTTCAGGCTTATTGCTGGAAAATCACACCCAGTGCTGCATGTGATTGACAGCTCCATTTCTGATCCTGGAAAAGCTGGTTGTGTCTTTGTACTTGTTTTGTCTTCAGTTGCGGTTTGAGTGATGTTCCAGTGCTAGAGGATGTTTTAGTGCTGGAGGTAGTGTCCATTAATGCCTTATATTCTGCCCAATCCCTTCATTGGGTGCTGGTTATTAAGTCTCCTGTGTCCTCTATTGCTCTTTCCATTGTGGTTCTTGCTATTTTGTTTATTGACTTCTGCTTTGCCTACTGACCATTCTATTTGCTATACAATTCTGTACCTTTGCCACCATCTTGGTTTTGACCCGGTTTGTTTGATTCCGCTTGTCTGTCTGTATCTGTTGTTTGTCCCTCAGTATTGTTTATCTCCTAGTGTTACCCCTCCTTCCTGTCCCAGTCTTGTGTCAGTTTCTGTGTACCAGTGTGAACACCGGTCTATACCTGTATTCCGGTTACTTGTTTGCTCCACCATTCAGCAGCTGCCAGACGAAATAAGTCTTCCCTGTCATCTTGTAGGGTCGCTAAGGGACCGTCAGTTAGGTTCCTGATAGTGGGTTCTCCCTTGCCAAGGCGGTTTATATGCTTTAGGCAGTGCCTAAGCCCGCAGGGACATCACAGGGTGAGTTCTCCACACTTACCTAGTCTTACAACTAGCGCCAAGCCTGGTTGTGGTTGCCCGGTTGCTGGACATGTACTGACAAAATAACCAGCCTTACTTACACTATGGAGGCCATGGAAGCTGTTGTTAGTCAGGTACAGAGTCTGGCTCACATGGTTCAGAATCTGCCTGAACGTATGCAGCAGCAGGAACAGCGCCCTCCCTTTGATTTCAGGTCAGTCTGTGTATGAGCCTAAGGTTAAGCTTCCTGATCTGTTTGCTGGAGACAGAAGAGTTTTTTTCCCTTCAGGGAGAGTTGCAAGCTGTATTTCCGCCTTTGGCCCCAGTCTTCTGGTAATGATGCCCAGAAGGAAGGCATCATCATGTCACTTCTGCGTGGTAGCCCTCAGGAATGGGCATTTTCTTTAGCCCCTGATGCCCCAGAGGTGTCCTCAGTAGACCTTTTCTTTTCAGCCTTCAGGTCTTTTTATGAGGAGTTAGATAAAACCAATTTTGGAGGAGTTCTGGAGGTGGTCCATTCCAAGCGGATGGAATGATAGAGCCTTAAGATGTCAATTTAGATTGGGCCTGTCTGATGCTATTAAAAATCTGTTTGTGGGACATCCTGAGGCTAAGACCTTAGAACAGGCCGTGATTCTAGCAGTCAGAGTAGACAGACGTCATAGGGAACGTAAGCATGAACGTGAGTCTGTTTTTCCTGATCCTTCTTCTCTACCTTCTTCCACTGTCTTACCTGCTCTATCTAAAGAGCCCCTAGAAAATACTGTAGAGCCATGCAAATAGAAGCGGAAGAGCCCATGCAGATTGAACGCAGAGATCTACGTAAGAGGAATGTCCTGTGCTTCTACTGTGGAATCTCCAGTCATTTCATCGAGTCCTGTCCTGTCAGACCTCCGGTGAAGAAGCATCAGTATCTAAGTGATAATCGGGGAGGTCGCTTAGGTGCCCAGGTATCTCAGAAACCTCAGATGAGGTCACCTGTTGTTGCTTCCTTGACTGAGGATAAGATGTCTGACAAGGCCATTGTTGACTCTGAGTCCGAGCACTACAAGTCCATTAACCTTGAGTTATGTGGTATACAAAACTCTGAACCTGTGTCTGTTTTGCCTCCTAAGGTTGATGTGTCTGCTAGTGAGACACATTTATTTACTGTCATCTGTGATAATCAACATCTGGCTCCTTATAACACCCCTGCGGATAAGCTATTTGTACCTTCCCAACACCGGGTCAAGGTTATGGAGGAATGTCATGGTACTACACTTGCTAAACATTCTGGAGTCATTGTTACTAGGAATGTGGTTTCTGAATCTTATTGGTGGCCTAAATGGTCACATGATGTTGAGGAATATGTTGCAACATGTAATAATTGTATTGAGGCCATGGTTTCTAGAGAATGCCCAGTGGAATCCCCTGCTCATCGATCCGTTCATTCTAAACCATGGACACATGTATCTATTAATTTTGTCAAGAATTTACCTTCTTCTCAGGGAATGACAGTAATTTGGGTGGTTATTGACCTTGTATCTAAAATGTGTCATTTCTTTCCACTAGAGAAATTGCCTAATGCCATGGAATTTGCCACTATATTCATTGACAATGTTCTTAAACTGCATTGGGTACCTGAGTCTGTTATTTTTGATCAGGGGGGAACCATTTGTATCTCTGAGTTTCTGGGGTGAGTTCTGTAAAAAGTTGGGGATACAACTGTCTGTCCAGCAGTCTCAGGATGACAGGACTGTATTCCAATCTGATCAAGACAGTTTATGGGTTGAGCAGTTCCTTAGGAATTTTGTACCTGACTGCCAGGAAAATTGGGGTAAACAGCCAGCTATTGCTGAGTTTGTGTACAATCACCAAGTCTCCCCATCTGCTGCCAAGTCCCCATTTCTCTACAGTTATGGTTTTGTTCCCCGTTTTTCATGTGTGTCTATTGATCTATCCAGTAACTCGCAGGCAGATGCTGTTGTGTCCAGCCTATGTTCTGTTTGGGCATAAGCCCACAAAAATCTGCTAAGGGCCCAAGATCTTATTTGCATGGGAACAGATGGTGCATCTGTAGTTGAGGGTCCAGTGGCCTCTCATAAAAGGGGGGTACTGTCAGAACTCACAAATTGTTCTCATAGGATCAGGTTTCAGGCCTAATGCTGGAAAACCACACTCCATATCCTGGGAAAGCTGGGTGTGTCTCTGTAATCGTTTTGCCTGCAGGTGCGGTTTGGGTGATGGACGGCTGAGCCAGTCAGTGCTGGAGGCAGTCTCCATTAGTGCCTTATATTCTGCTCAGCCCCTTCATTTGGTGCTGGTTATTGCAGTCTTTCTGTATATCTAGTGCTCTTGCTATTGTGTTTCTTGCTATTCTGTGTACTGACTTCTGCTTTGCCTACTGACCATTCTATTTGCTATCCGATTCTGTACCTTTGCCGCCATCTTGGTTTTGACCCGAAGAACAACCAAATATGAGAAAATGAGGAAAACAACTCATCTCTTTTTCACATCAAACATATAGGGGCAGATTTATCAAGCAGTCTGAAAGTCAGAATATTTCCAGTTGCCCATGGCAACCAATCACAGCTCAGCTTTCATTTCACCAGTGCTCATGAATATTTTAAAGGGGAGCTGTGATTGGTTGCCATGGGCAATTGGAAATATTCTGACTTTCAGACTGCTTGATAAATCTGCCCCATAATCTTTATTAATAAGAAAAGAATGCAGGCAGGCAGCACAGTGAGAAAAAGGGGATTCAATCCGTATGGGTGCCGACTACTTTGGTCTGACCAAAGACCCAGGCACATAAAAGTAGTGGAGGAAGCAGCAGCACTCCGTCTTCCAGTTCAGGATATTTTTATTCACATGTGGTTACAAAGCTATGTTTCAGCTAGCTCAATGTAGCCATTTTCAAGCTTCCTCAGGAAGCGACGGCGAAACGCGCGTCGGGGTTGTCTGGTACAGCGCCACATCTCCTGTTCAATATGCAACCTGGTTGGTAAATACAGCTATTTTGCACGAAGCACTTTATTTTGTCTTGTTTGGTTTATATGACCTCCTACCAGGTTCCATGTTATTTAGATTAGGTTTACGTTATAACCCCTCGTTTACACTTGTAATATATTATATTGATTGACTTGTGTGTTACATTGAAACCTTATGTTTACACTTGTAATGTATTGACTGACTGTGGTTTACAATGTGATTGTACAGGATTGGCGGTGTACTTTTAGTCCACCAGGGATTGATTTTATGGGTTGTTTTTATTGCAGTGATCATATGTGTATTATTATTTTGTTCAATAAAATTTTGTGTTTTCCATATTATGGTATTTATACATATATTTTGTGTACTTTGTTGTACAAGGCCTGTATATAGGTACATATTATTATGCCACTTGCCCGTGTTCCCTTATCTATGTTGGAATGACCACCAGAGAATTAAAATCACGTGTACAAGAACATGTATTGGGGATTCGGGCTGCAGCGGATGTACAAGAACCAGATGCCGCTCAATTGAAACCGACTCCTTGCCACTTCCGGCAATCCTGAAAGCTTTCAAGTAAGAGGAATAGATCATGTGAAAGCTGATTTAAGAGGAGGAGAAATATAAAAGAGATTATTGCAATTGGAAGCCAAATGGATTTGCAGGCTAAATAGCGTTAAACTATGTGGTTTAAATGATGATTTTGGATTCTCATCCTTTCTCATCATCTCTTTTCTGGGTCTTACCAGTGGTAGATGTTGAATGCCCATGGAAACTACACTGATATTGAGGAGCTATGATGTTCAATTAACCCTATAGCTTAGTAAGTCTCTCTCCCAAGTGGTGCTTTGTCGACCATCACATTTGTGATGGACAGGTACTGACAATAGGTAGCCCCAAAATACTGCCCCCTAGTATATAGGTATTCCAAGTTCACTGCCCTTAGTATATAGCAAGTTCCAGTAGACTGCTCCCAGTATATAGGTAGCTACAGCACACTGCCCTCCAGTATACAGGTAGCCCCAGCACACAAGTAGACCCAGAACACTGCCCTCCAGTGTATTTAAGTAGTCCCAGCACACATGCTTCCCAGTCATGGCCGCATCTGCCATGAGGCGACATGAAAATCTCGGCAGAATGCGGAGCCCTCTGGAGAGCAGCAAAATTAGCCACTTTAATGTGGACTATTCAGGTGCCTGTTGTTGCCCGAATCACCCACCAGATAAATAGCACATGTCTCTTTAAGACACAGGTGTGACTTGAATACGGAGCGATGCAGCACCTTTCCGGACGCCTGTGTCACTGCGTACTATGCAGGGACACAGGTGGTGGGTGATAACGTCACGCCACCCGTGTCTCTGAGCAGAGCCGTGGCTCACAGTAGAGCCACAAAAAGAATGGAGTCACGTGGCGTGGGAGCATCCTGTCTGCAGGTAAGAATCTGCTTTGTTATTTTTCATGGACAAGGGGCCGAATACTGATATAAGGGATAGAAGTCTGCGTGGGGGGGCTTCTATATACATTTATATGAGGCTGGATTCTACACTGGGGGGGCCTATATACATTTATGTGGGGCCGGATTACATTTATACTGGGGGGAGGCTTCTATATTGTCACAGTTCATAGGGACGGACTGTCAGAGTCTCTTAGGGAAGAGTCAATGGACCCTCTGAACCACTGCGGGAAATGATGGTACTAGCCGACACCTGGGACCGGAGTCTAAGTGGCACCTGGTCTTCACCAGAGCCCCCTGCAAAGCGGGATGGTCTACCAAGGTAGTACGGAGATGCAGCACACAGTCCGAGCCTGGGGTGAGAACAGGAGAACAGCTTGGGAGGAAAAGCTGGAACTCACGGCAGGAACACATGAGCTGGCACACAGTACAGACAGGCAGGATCGGACTTGCACATGGAACAGGCAGGCAGGAACGGATGACAGGAACACTAACACAGGAACACGATACTGGAATCACAGGAACACTGGAAACACAGGGAACACTGGAGGGCTTTCACTTAGCAGGAAACGATGCTGAAGATCCGGCGATGCAAGAAGGGAGGTGCTGGATTATAAGACCGAGCTGGATTAACTAGCGCCAATCAGGAGGACGCTGGCCCTATAAGTCTTGAAGAGCCGGCACGCGCGCTCCCTAGGAGCGGGGGACGCGTGCGGACTAGTTGGACCGGAAGCAGGTTCGTGGAGAGATAAGTCCGGGCCGGGGGCAGCGGGGGCTGTGACACAAAAAGGGGCACGGGTGTGCCCTTGATCTACAACAAGGATCGCGGGTGCATTTGTGACATATATATATATATATTTTTTTAAATGGAGCTGGATACTATATATACGGGGGGTGGGGGTCTGCATATATTTATATGGGGCTGGATCCTGTTTATACTGGGGGGGCTATATACATTTATATGGGGCAGGATACCGTATATACTTGGTGGGGGGGTCTATATATATTTATATGGGGCTGGATTCTGTATATAAGGGGGGGTGTCTGTATATATTCATATGGGGCCGGATACTGATATACTAGGGGTGTCTGTATATATTTATATTGGGCCGGATACTTTTTATACTGTGGGGGAGGGGGGTATGTATGTAACTAAGCTAAACATATATAGCTATATATAAATTAAATAAACTGGGGTGGCTATATGTGAAGCTGTATATAAATGAACTGGAGGGCTTCTAAATACAGGCAGTCCCCGGGTTACATACAAGATAGGGTCTGTAGGTTTGTTCTTAAGTTGAGTTTGTATGTAAGTCGGAACTGTATATTTTATCATTGTAATCCCAGCCAGAACTTTTTTGGTCTCTGTGACAATTGCATTTTAAAAATGTTGGGTTGTCATAAGAATCAATATTAACACTAAAGCTTCATTACAGACACATTTGATAACTGTTATAGCTGATCATTGTAGCCTAGGACTAAAGTACAATAAATTACCAATATCCAGAGGTCCGTTTGTAACTAGGGGTCGTATGTAAGTCGAGTGTTCTTAAGTAGGGGACCGCCTGTATAATAAAACTGGGAGGAAAATCTACCATATATATGGGGCAAGTTAATGCTGTTAAGGCTGCATATCGTCAAACTAAGGGGGAACTAAATATGGGGCAACATATTAATTGAACTGGCACGAACCAAATGGTAGAGAATGTATATAATTAAACTGAGCAGTTGGGCTATATTTTGGGGCCAGATAGTAATTCAACAAGGGTGGTGGACTATATGGGTAAGTAAATAAGTAAACTAGCGAGTTCTGTATACAGGGCTGGATTTCAATAAAACTAGGTGGGGCAGTATATGGAATACAGTATATTACTAGACGGTAGACAGTATACTATTAAGCTGGGAGGGCTGTACATGTGGGGACAGCTTTTATTTAAGCTGGAGGGGATTTGTATATGGGAGCCGTATATTATTTAATTTGGGCGGTGGATAATGAGGCCTTTAAATATATAAGAGCAGGTCTTTATAAAAATGAATTATATATCCATTAGGGGGTGCTATATATTTACATTGGTCAGGGTAGCACTGTATATAAAATCATATGTAACATAATAACAGGGTGGGATACATTATTTATAGGATAAAATAGATTACTTTTCATCATGTTGGGGGGGGGTCTGTATTTATAAATCAGAGGTGTTGTATATATACCGTATTTTCTGGAATATATAACGCACTTTTTTCCCCCAGAAAATGGGGAAAAAACAGTGGTGCGTCTTATAGTCCGGATGTACTGCAGGAGGGGATGGAGCTGCGCTCTGCCAGCTAATACTGGCAGTAAGCGCAGCCTTTCACAGTGAAGCGCAGCGGTTCTGTTCTGCGCTCCTCCTCTCAGCCCTACACTGCTAGAGGGAATGGAGGGCAGCTAAAGCTGGCAGAGCGCAGCGCTTTCTAACTCTCATATATATCCAGGTCCTCCAGCTTGGTGGTAGAGCAGCAGCAGTGGAGAGAGAGGGGAGGAGAAAGGCACTGACTCTGGCCAATCCCTGCTCGGCTTGAAAGTAGTCTAGGAGGTTCAGAGTGTAGACAAAAGATGAAGGCTGCCAGCAGTGTGTGAGAAGTGGAGCCTGTACATTGCTGCAGTGTCTGACCTGTAGCTTCTCTCCAGACAGGATCAGATAAGTGATAAGTGCTCCCTGCCCCCAGATCTCTGCTCTCACACTCTTAACCCCTTGTTGCCTGGTATGTAGAGGCTGCTGTCTTGTGAAGGTACCTTACCCCACAGACCAAGCTCTTGTGGCCATTATACAAGCACTGTCACCTCCTGTGTCCCCTCCTCCTCATAGATTGTAAGCTCTTGTGGCCATTATACAAGCACTGTCACCTCCTGTGTCCTCTCATCCTCATAGATTGTAAGCTCTTGCAACCATTGTACAAGCACTGTCCCCTCCTGTGTCCCCCTCCTCATAGATTGTAAGCTCTTGTGACCATTGTACAAGCCCTGTCACCTCCTGTGTCCCCTCCTCCTCATAGATTGTAAGCTCTTGTGACCATTGTAGAAGCACTGTCAACGCCAGTGCCCCTCCTCCTCATAGATTGTAAGCTCTTGTGACCATTGTCACATATACTCATACCTATACAGCCCTGGTAACTCTTGAGACCCCCTGACTACGTACCAACATAATTCTATCTAAAGATAGACGGCGGTGCCCGGGAGAGGGGGGGTGAGCGCTGCTCGCCCCTGCCCTTATCCAAAGAGAAACATGGCTGCACTGCACAGCCCAGTTACTTTATTAAATATTTTAGTATACTATTTGGGGAAACATTTTTTTTATAAGTGTTATATATGGGGATTTCCTACCTTGTCATTAACCTACACCTGCTAATACAAGTGTGTATAGGGGCGGAACCCTTTGTTAATCACGTGTTTCCTTTTCCCTATATACCTGTCTCTGCATTTTCTTATCCTTTAGGTATGACTAAGGACCCATGTGGGGGTCTGAAACGCGTTACCGTTTTTTTCTTCCTGTGATCACATTTTAACATGTTTTATGTTTAAATAAACTTTTGCATTTTTACCTACTTTTTGCCATAACTACTATAATACTGCCCCCTATGTACAAGAATATAACTACTATAATACTGCCCGCTATGTACAAGAATATAACTACTATAATACTGCCCCTATGTACAGGAATATAACTACTATAATACTGCCCCCTATGTACAAGAATATAACTACTATAATACTACCCCCTATGTACAAGAATATAACTACTATAATACTGCCCCCTATGTACAGGGATATAACTACTATAATACTGCCCCCTATGTACAAGAATATAACTACTATAATACTGCCCCCTATGTACGAGAATATAACTACTATAATACTGCCCCCTATGTACAAGAATATAACTACTATAATACTGCCCCCTATGTACAGGAATATAACTACTATAATACTGCCTCCTATGTACAAGAATATAACTACTATAATACTGCCCCCTATGTACAAGAATATAACTACTATAATACTGTCCGCTATGTACAGGAATATAACTACTATAATACTGCCCCCTATGTACAAGAATATAACTACTATAATACTGCCCGCTATGTACAGGAATATAACTACTATAATACTGCCTCCTATGTACAAGAATATAACTACTATAATACTGCCCGCTATGTACAAGAATATAACTACTATAATACTGCCCCTATGTACAAGAATATAACTACTATAATACTGCCCCCTATGTACAAGAATATAACTACTATAATACTGCCTCCTATGTACAAGAATATAACTACTATAATACTGCCTCCTATGTACAAGAATATAACTACTATAATACTGCCCCCTATGTACAAGAATATAACTACTATAATACTGCCCCCTATGTACAAGAATATAACTACTATAATACTACATATATACACAGAAGCGAACATGAAAAAAAATCACAGAAAACACATGAGAGATCCATACCTGTTACATCCAGTGACATCAGGTGACGTTTCCTCGGATTGGACTCGTTCCTCATCTTCTCCTTTAGTTCCACCATCACCTTGTCTCCTCCTCCAGGTACACAGCATTCCTGCAAAGTTTACCACACAGACATCTTATGTTCTACACCCAGACATATAATTAATGCCCCCTGCCCGCCCCAGACATATAATTAATGCCCCCCCGGCCCAGACATATAATTAATGCCCTCTGCCTGCCCCATACATAGAATAATGGCCCCCCGCCCCAGACATAGAATATTGCCCCCCAGACATAAAATAATGCCCCCTGCCCCAGACATAGAATTAATGCCCCTTGCCAGCCCCGGATATAGAATATTCCCCCCTGCCCCAGACATTTAATAAATGCCCCCTACCCCTGACATATAATTAATTCCCCCTGCCCGCCCCAGATATAGAATAATGACCGCCGCCTCAGACATATAATTAATGCCCACCCCGCCCCAAATATAGAATGATGCCACCGCCCCAGACATATAATTAATGCCCACCCCCGCCCCAGATATAGAACAATGCCACCGCCGCAGGAATATAATTAATGCCCCCTGCCACCCCAGATATAGAATAATGCCACCGCCCCAGACATATAATTAATTCCCCCTGCCCGCCCCAGATATAGAATAATGCCCCACCTGTCAGCCCTAGATATACAATAATGCCCCCTCGCCCCAGACATATAGTTAAACCCCCCTGCCAGCCCCAGATATGGAATAATGCCCCCCCCCCGCCCCAGACATATAATTAATGCCCCCCTGCCAGCCCTAGATATACAATAATGCCCCCCACCCCAGACATATAATTAATCCCCCCTGCCAGCCCTAGATATACAATAATGCCCCCCGCCCCAGACATATAGTTATTCCCCCTGCCAGCCCTAGATATAGAATAATGCCCCCCCTGCCAGCCCTAGATATACAATAATGCATCTGCCCGCCCCAGACATATAATAAATCCCCCCTGCCAGCCCCAGACATGAAATAATGCCCCCCCCCCTGCCAGCCCTTGATATACAATAATGTCCCCTCTCCCCTGCCCCAGACATATAATTAATGTCCCAATTCTATAATTTAAAAAAAAAACAAAACATCATACTCACCTCTTTGGCGCAGGTTTCTTGCTGTCCCTGGTCCTCGGTAGCTTGGTGTAGAGGCGCGCGATAGTGACGTCACTGCTCCGCGCGTCTTACACCAAGCCGCGGAGCTATGTGGAGGCAGGCGACAGCTGATGTCTGGTAAGTGTCAGCCTCCTCCACGCTACACAGGTCGCGCAATGACGTCATTTGTGCGACCTGTGCAGCTGCGTGTACACACAGACGCAAAAGCAGCGGTGCTGCGCTGCGTCTGTGTGCTAATTACTAGTACCTGCATTGTACGATCGTACGATGCAGGTACTATACATTAAATGAAAATTTGTAGGGAGGGGGTGCGGGCCGGCCCGGACCGGCCCAGGACCGACCGGCCCACCGGGAAAATTCCCGGGGGGTACAATGGCCAGTCCGCCCCTGCCTTCAGTATATAGGTAGTCCCAGCACATTGCCCCCAGGATAAAGGTAGTCCCAGCACAGTTCCCCCCAATATATATAGGTACTAAGTAGGCAGGTGATTGATTGAGGGACCTAGTTCAGGGCTCACTGTCCTGTCATCCTTAAGCCCTGACCTCCCTTTACACCTCTGCTGAGTTCTCCTCTTGTATTTGTAATCCCTCATCACTTGATTTAAACAGGTTTCTCTGCAGACCAATGTACCCTGGTTTCTGTAACTATAAAGAGCCACTGATATCTCTTAACCCTTTACCCTTAACCTATCATGCAAATAAACATACCCAAAATAAAAACTTCATTAAAAACTATAATTAAAAAACATTGCCCATATCCCTAAATGAATTCCTCTCCATGATTGCAATGTGCCAATAATCAATTTGTAAACTTATATCATACACTGAGTCATCCATTTTAAAATTTACTTGCATTGGCCTGCCTCCTTGTTCCTGATTGACAGATCTTTTTGAGAGAGAGCTCTGTTATATCATTGGGCACTTAAAGTTATGTGACCAGGATGACATAATCTAAGGTTCTGTTACATCTGCAACTTCTACCCATGTATGTACCTGATCACATGAAATCACAGCATGCCTCAGTAGAGAATGGGGATGTAGAAATCCATGGAGGCTGCTGCGATTTCATGTGATCAGATACATAAATGAGGTGGATGTTGCAAATGTAACAGGACCTCAGATGTCACCCTGGTCACTTGACATGCTGAGAAGAGGCATGGAACATGGGGAGGAGTAGATGAGAGGGACCATCCCTCTGATGCCAGTTAATATAAGATAAAGTTGATTTACATGGATGTAAGGGAAACAATTTTTAGCTATAAGAAGATTGTCAGTTAGTTAATAGGGCTCTATGGCAACCTGTCACTAGCTGTATTTGTGAAAATGTGGTAAATTTTTTTGTAATCTGACATGAGTCGCTTTATTTGGTTATAACTTTCAAACATTTTAACTAAGGAAAGTGATTTTGAGATTGTTTTTTGTGACATGTTGTCCCTAATGTTAGTGGTAAATTTTGGTTGACCTTCTGCGTTTATTTATTTGTATGAAAAATTCGCCATTTTCAAAATTTTAAATCTCCTTTTCAGACAGATCACCCAAATTAGTAACTTACATTTCCAATATGTCTGCTTTGTTTTCATCATTTTAAAAATCGAACATTGGTTTTACATATTTTAGATTTTAGAATTAGATTTTAGAATTGACTTTTAATTAATTGGCTTTGGATGTGACTTGTTGTAGGGAAGGAGGTCCATGGAACATACAGTTTTTACCTACAGGATTAAGAGATTGATTGGCGCACTTTTGTGAGCTATAAAATATTTGTTTTTTATTTAAGGTTGTCATGTGAGGGCTTTTTTTTGCGGGATGAGATGCATTTTTTAACTGATACCATTCTAGGGTGGCTACAATTCTGCATTTTTTGCATTCATTGGGGCAGATTTACTTACCCGGTCCATTCGCGATCCAGCGGCGCGTTCTCTGCGGTGGATTCGGGTCCGGCCGGGATTTACTAAGGTAGTTCCTCCTCCGTCCACCAGATGACACTGCTGCGCTGAAGTCCGCCGAGGCCCGCTTGGAATGCCCTGAAATTCACCGCCCTATACTTGGTAAAGGTAAGTGCAATTTTCGTAAAACATTTTTTTTTAAATGCGGTGGTTTTTCCGAATTCGTCGGGTGTTCGTTCAGCCACGCTCCCCAATTTCCGTCGCGTGCATGGCGGCGCCGATGCGCCAAAATCCGATCGCTGGTGTATATATAACACCGTATGGCTGGTGTATATGCTACGTGGGACCGTATGGCTGGTGTATGCTACGTGGGAATGTATAGCTGGTGTGTATGCTACGTGTGAAAGTATTGCTGGTGTGTATGCTACGTGGGAATGTATTGCTGGTGTGTATGCTACGTGGGAATGTATGGCTGGTGTGTATGCTACGTGGGACCGTATGTCTGGTGTATATGCTACGTGGGACCGTATGTCTGGTGTATATGTTACGTGGGACCGTATGGCTTGTGCGTATGCTATGTGGGAATGTATAGCTGGTGTGTATGCTACGTGGGACCGTATGGCTGGTGTGTATGCTACGTGGGACCGTATGGCTGGTGTGTATGCTACGTGGGAATGTATGGCTGGTGTGTATGCTACGTGGGAATGTATAGCTGGTGTGTATGCTACGTGGGAATGTATGGCTGGTGTATATGCTACGTGGGGCCGTATGGCTGGTGTGTATGCTACGTGGGAATGTATAGCTGTTGTGTATGCTACGTGGGAATGTATGGCTGGTGTGTATGCTACGTGGGAATGTATGGCTAGTGTGTATGCTACGTGGGAATGTATGGCTGGTGTGTATGCTACGTGGGACCGTATGGCTGGTGTGTATGCTACGTGGGAATGTATGGCTAGTGTGTATGCTACGTGGGAATGTATAGCTGGTGTGTATGCTACGTGGGACCGTGTCGCCGGTGTGTATGCTACGTGGGAATGTATGGCTGGTGTGTATGCCACGTGGGACCATATGGCTGGTGTGTATGTTGCATGGGACTGCGTGGCTGGTGTGACTGGGGTGTATGTTACATGCGAAACTGGGGCGAGGCGGCTGTATGTAGCTGTGTTGTATAGTTTATAATAGTTAGATTCTTGTACATAGGGGGCAGTATTATAGTAGTTATAGTCTTGTACATAGGGGGCAGTATTATAGTAGTTATATTCTTGTACATAGGGGGCAGTATTATAGTAGTTATATCCCTGTACATAGGGGGCAGTATTATAGTAGTTATATTCTTGTACATAGGGGGCAGTATTATAGTAGTTATATTCTTGTACATAGGAGGCAGTATTATAGTAGTTACATCGGAAAGTAGTTGTTTATCGGAAAAGGTAGTGTAGTATTAAGTTGTGTTCTCTTAAAAAAAGAAGCTTTATTCCTGTATAAGGAAGGTATTATGAATTTCTTTCTCTGTGCTGTACATGTTTATTTAGACCATTTATAAACAGTTTGTAACTCCACCCACATCACATGACCACGCCTACTTGTTTTGACCCCGCCCACAGAATGGGGCCACTTTAACAGTTTTTTCCAGGGCCACTTTAAATTCCCAGTCCGCCCCTGGATGTCACCCTGAATGCTCCCGTAAGTATAATCATCTATATTTGCTAGTGTAATAATCTCACATATTGTTATATTTTGCGTCTGATGTATGAGAGTATAATCTCCTGGCCGCCAATTATAAGCATATTACATATTATTACAGTGAGTCCTACTATTCATAAGTCACATGAAGGTTTTACTGTTTCTCATTCACACCTATTACCACATAAAATACTCTATATACACTCACCGGCCACTTTATTAGGTACACTATGCCAGTAACGGGTTGGACCCCCTTTTGCCTTCAGAACTGCCTCAATTCTTCGTGGCATAGATTCAACAAGGTGCTGGAAGCATTCCTCAGAGATTTTGGTCCATATTGGCATGGCATCACACAGTTGCCGCAGATTTGTCGGCTGCACATCCATGATGCGAATCTCCCGTTCTACCACATCCCAAAGATGCTCTATTGGATTGAGATCTGGTGACTGTGGAGGCCTTTTGAGTACATTGAACTCATTGTCATGTTCAAGAAACCAGTCTGAGATGATTCCAGCTTTATGACATGGCGCATTATCCTGCTGAAAGTAGCCATCAGATGTTGGGTACATTGTGGTCATAAAGGGATGGACATGGTCAGCAACAATACTCAGGTAGGCTGTGGCGTTGCAACGATGCTCAATTGGTACCAAGGGGCCCAAAGAGTGCCAAGAAAATATTCCCCACACCATGACACCACCACCACCAGCCTGAACCGTTGATACAAGGCAGGATGGATCCATGCTTTCATGTTGTTGACGCCAAATTCTGAACCAGTCTGCCCATTCTCCTCTGACCTCTGGCATCAACAAGGCATTTCCGCCCACAGAACTGCCGCTCACTGGATGTTTTTTCTTTTTCGGACCATTCTCTGTAAACCCTAGAGATGGTTGTGCGTGAAAATCCCAGTAGATCAGCAGTTTCTGAAATACTCAGACCAGCCCTTCTGGCACCAACAACCATGCCATGTTCAAAGGCACTCAAATCACCTTTCTTCCCCATACTGATGCTCGATTTGAACTGCAGTAGATTGTCTTGACCATGTCTACATGCCTAAATGCAATTGCCGCCATGTGATTGGCTGATTAGAAATTAAGTGTTAACGAGCAGTTGGACAGGTGTACCTAAGTGGCCGGTGAATGTATAATGTGAGGTAATTATATCATGACCCATCATTACATGTGAGGAGTCATTTATATCATTGTCCTGGTAACTGATGAAAGACGTGGAGGCTGGAGCCATTGTTATGGTCTCGGCCTATGACGGTTGTTATGGTCTCGGCCTATGACGGTCTATGGAGCCATTGCTATGGTCTTGGCCTGTAACATTGTATGGAGCCATTATAATGGCCGGGGCCTATCACGGTGTATGGAGCCATTGCTTTGGCCCGGCCTATGACAGTGTATGGAGCCATTGTTATGGTCTTGGCCTGTGACATTGTATAAAGCCATTGTTATGGCCTAGCCTATCACGGTGTATGGAGACATTGTTATGGTCTCGATGAAATTCTAAGTACATCAAAAGTAAATGTTTAAACAGTATATCTTTATTTCTATTTTTGCGCAAAACTGGCAATCAACAATCAATATTAAAAACATCCCATAAAAACAAAACAAAAAGTGGTGGTGGTCAATACAATGATCAATATTAGGCCATATTAGGCATACAAGTAGAACAGTAGAACGTTTCGCCGTCGCTTCCTCAAGGGGGTGTGCTGTGGTGTGGCCCGTGCATGGCAGATATATACAGGTAAGACCGCCCTCGTAATTGTCAATGGCCAATAGATTTCACCTACTGACCTGTGATGTATACGGATGGGTCTGGTAGCCATTCGTGCGCATCCCAGCGGCACTAACACACACATCCGGAGGCCGGGCCGGAACTTCCGCAAGACGAATGACGCGCAACACTAGCGCGTCATCATAGTACGGAGCCCCGCACCCGCCACCAGGATGCGCATGCGCACCGCGTGAATGCGCTGCCGCCGGCCATCTATAATATGGGCGATAATGAGGGCAGCCCTAGATTCGGAGCCATAAATCAGTGAAGTCATATCCCATTATAATGCTAAAAACACGAGACTATGTATACCCATCAGAAGTATTGTCTGCCATGCACGGGCCACACCACAGCACACCCCCTTGAGGAAGCGACGGCGAAACGTGCGTCGGGGTGCTGTGGTGGTGGTCGGGGAGTCTCTCCACTGTGGTATGAATAGATAGTGTGGAATGCCTGGTTTAGGCTCTGAACTCTGGTTATACCGTGATATTTCTCCCTGTTCTACTTGTATGCCTAATATGGCCTAATATTGATCATTGTATTGACCACCACCACTTTTTGTTTTGTTTTTATGGGATGTTTTTAATATTGATTGTTGATTGCCAGTTTTGCGCAAAAATAGAAATAAAGATATACTGTTTAAACATTTACTTTTGATGTACTTAGAATTTTATTGTGGTTCTGTATACTTGAATTTGGTATTCATGCTTTGGTTAGTATAGGGACCTTATGTGAATATGTTGTAAGCGTTATCCCGATTGGTAATAATTGTTATGGTCTCGGCCTGTGACTGTGTATTGAACCATTTTTATGGTCTTGGCCTACGACGGTTTATGAAGCCATTGTTTTGTTCTCGGCTTATGACAGTGTATGGAGTCATTGTAATGGTCCCGGCCTATGACATTGTATGGAGCCATTGTTATGGCCTAGCTTATCACGGTGTATGGAGCCATTGTTATGGTCTCGGCCTATGACTGTGTATTGAACCATTTTTATGGTCTTGGCCCACGACGGTTTATGAAGCCATTGTTTTGGTCTCGGCTTATGACAGTGTATGGAGTCATTGTAATGGTCCCGGCCAATGACATTGTATGGAGCCATTGTTAGGGCCTAGCCTATCACGGTGTATGGAGCCATTGTTATGGTCTCGGCCTATGACTGTGTATGGAGCCATTTTTATGGTCTTGGCTTATAACAGTTTATGAAGCCATTGTTTTGGTCTCAGCCTATAACAATGTATGGAGCCATTGTTATGGCCTAGCCTATCACGGTGTATGGAGACATTGTTTTGGTCTCGGCCTATGACTGTGTATTGAACCATTTTTATGGTCTTGGCCTATGACGGTTTATGAAGCCATTGTTTTGGTCTCGGCTTATGACAGTGTATGGAGTCATTGTAATGGTCCCGGCCTATGACGGTGTAAAGAGCTATTGTTTTGGTCTCGGCCTATGACATTGTATAGAGCCATTGTTATGGTCTCAGCCTTTGACGGTTTATGGAGCTATTGTTATGGTCCTGGCTTATGACGGTGTATGGAGTCATGTGTCTACACTTGGGTTACACTTGGATATCTAGCTGATACATCGGGGTCAAGGCATAGGAGGCGACAAAATGTCACTTGTCACTGGCTTATGTCTAGGATGGATTTTCCTCCTGGAAAATGGGTTTGGTCAGGAATTTTTATTGATGGCCTATTTTCAGTAGTTGACTGTTGGAGCAATGACACACAACACCTATATGATCAACTGTTTGATGCCCCATATACATAAAGTCTAAGAGCTGGAAGCAGCTGGCTCCTTGCCCCTGTAGTGTTCAGAAATCTCTACTGGAGACGTGGCTCTTAATGAAAATGTATGCTAGCCGTGGCTGAAGCTACATGAGCAAGGAGTCAACTGCTTCTAGCTCTATGTCCTTGGGGTTGTCCAGATGACCACAGATGTCTAGAGCCAACTCTTCAACTATTGATGGTCGATCCTTGGGAGCCCCTTTGTACTAATCTCTTTGTAAAAGACTGATGGCACAGTAAATGTTAGTGTCACGTTGTGGATGTATTCTTACATTTCCAGGAGGAATCATGTGGACAGAGTTCTAAGAAAAATAACTCTCTATAGAGCTACACATGTGTGTTAGAGCTCATACATGGAGGTTATGACACCAAGCATGGAAAGGGTTGTGGGACCTCAGTTCTGGCGATGAGTCTTCCTAATACATTGGGACACAACACAATATGATATTTAAGGCATGTTCATGTTTATCATAAAACTTTTTTCCCTTTTTTCTTTAGGGAAGCGTTTAAGGTGTTTTCCCATCTGGGCACTTACATTTATTTTAATTCATTTTCCATATGTAAACATTTCTTCTGATTGGATGTTATTTAAAAAATGTTCTTGTGTGAAGATAATTTCTCATAAATGTTGCCATGTGGTCCCTTAGAAACGAGATAGCTTCCTTGGATACGACCACCACACATTTTGGCAGTGGTGGCCAGACATGCGCTACTGAGCCCTGCCTGATGACCTGGATTCAGCGAAGGATATGCAGTAACTGCCGTACATTTCATATACAAAAACTTTTTGTTACTTTCGGAAATCACTCCAGCAGAGGTGGCCATGTCCAAGGACACAGACTTGTTTCTAAGCAGTGCCCCACCGACCATGAGTTCGAGCTGATAGAAAGGCAACAGAGACTCAAATCGCCACCCATTACAACCAAGGTAGACAGAAGAGCATCTCTGAACGCACAGTACGTTGAACTTTGAGGCAGATGGGCTGCAGCAGCGGGCACCGGGTGCCACTCCTTTCAGCTAAGAACAGGAAACTGAGGCTACAATTTGCACAAGCTCATCGAATTTGGACAGTAGAAGATTGGAAAAATGTTGCCTGGTCTGATGAGTCTCGATTTCTGCTGCGACATTCGGATGGTAGGGTCAGAATTTGGCGTCAACAACATGAAAGCATGGATCCATCCAGCCTTGTATCAACGGTTCAGGCTGGTGGTGGTGGTGTCATGGTGTGGGGAATATTTTCTTGGCACTCTTTGGGCCCCTTGGTACCAATTGAGCATTGTTGCAACACCACAGCCTACCTGAGTATTGTTGCTGACCATGTCCATCCCTTTATGACCACAATGTACCCTGTAACATCTGATGGCTACTTTCAGCAGGATAATGCGCCATGTCATAAAGCTGGAATCATCTCAGACTGGTTTCTTGAACATGACAATGAGTTCACTGTACTCAAATGGCCTCCACAGTCACCAGATCTCAATCCAATAGAGCATCTTTGGGATGTGGTGGAACGGGAGATTCGCATCATGGATGTGCAGCCGACAAATCTGCCGCAACTGTGTGATGCCATCATGTCAATATGGACCAAAATCTCTGAGGAATGCTTCCAGCACCTTGTTGAATCTATGCCACAAAGAATTGAGGCAGTTCTGAAGGCAAAAGGGGGTCCAACCCGTTACTAGCATGGTGTACCTAATAAAGTGGCCTTTGAGTGTATATGCATTTGTGTGTATATGTTATGCTGTATGTGAGCTTTTGATGTATATGTGTGTATATCTGCCTTGTGTGTGTGTACATGCTGTATTTGTGTGTATGCTGTATTTATACGCTGTATGTATATGTACGCAGTATGGGTACATTCATCACAGCTTTTATGCCTTTAAAACAGGTTTAGCATGGGGGGAGGGGCGTTAAAATATATGAAAATTGGCTGGCTGTATTTATTTGTATGCCAAATGTACATAGAGATAAACGAGGCCCGTATGATAAATAATCCCCAATGTGTATGTACTATACAGTGGCCAGTGCACCAGGTTTTTGTCTGACTTTGCACATTCTCTTCAGGGCAAACTGCTTGAACATGTATTCATAAAGTGTTTGCACCAGTATTGTGTCACGGCTGCTCTGTGTACAACATGGCACAAAATTCTGACCATAAAGGGGCGTTCTAGTGCAGAGTCGCACTGTGCGCCACTTTTATTACGGTACTTTATGTGTGTATATAAGAATATTTGGTATTTCCCTGACCTGAAGTTTAAAGAGGAAATATCATTTGGAATGCACAGTGAAAACCGTAAAACAGCCAAAAAGAAAATGTCACAGTTGCATTTTATTTTATACTGCAAATGGAATTTATTTCCACTTTTTCTGTACACAGCATGGATTATTAAATGCTTTGGCTGTGTTCACACTGCATTTTTCTTCTTGATACGGTGAGAGGATTCGCAATGTATACCACTCTATATGTCGCAGGAAGGAGGGGGGCATCTTTCTAAAGTTCGCCTCATGCAGCAGAAAGGCTACGTGCATCCCTGTTTCTAAGGGACCATATGGCAACATTTATGACAGATTATCTTCACACAGTTTTTTTTTATAAAATCTAATTGAAGAAATGTATATATATGGATTAATAAAATTGAATATAAATGCCAAGACGAGAATACCCTTTTAACCCTTTCAGGACCTGGCCCTTGTTTTTTCATTTTCATTTTTCACTCCCCATGATCAAAAATCCATAACTTTTTTATTTTTCCATGTACAGAGCTGTGTGGCTTATTTTCTGCGTAACAAATTGCATTTCATAGAGATGATATTGAATATTCCATGCCGCTACTAGGAAGCGGGAAAAAATTCCAAATGCAGGGAAATTGGTAAAAAAACGCATCTGTGCCGTCTTCTTGTGGGCTTGCATCTTATGGATTTCACTGTGCGCCCCAAATGACATGTCTACTTTATTCTTTGGGTCGGTGCGATTACGGGGATACCAAATTTATATAGGTTTTATCATACACTTAAAAAAATGAAAACCTCCTATACAAAATTTTTTTGGGGGATTTTGCCATCTTCTGGCGCTAATAACTTTTTTATACTTTGGTGTACAGAGCTGTGGGTGGTGTCATTTTTTGCGGATTTTGATTATGTTTACAATGTTATCAATTTTAGGACTGTTCCACCTTGTGATCACTTTTTATAGAATTTTTTTATTTTTTTAAATGCCAAAAATGTGCCATTTTCGACTTTGGGCGGGATTTTCCGTTACGGGATTAAACGCAGTGAAAAACCGTTATCATATTTTGATAGATCGGGCATTTTCGGTCTTGGCAATACCTAATGTGTTTATGATTTTTACTGTTTATTTATATGTATATCAGTTCTAGGGAAATGGGGGTGATTTGAGTTTTTAGGGTTTTTTATTATAATTTTTTTTTTTTTAACTTTTTTTTATTTTTATTTTTAGTATTTTTCAGACTCCCTAGGGTACTTTAACCCTAGGGTGTCTGAACGATCCTATCAGTATATGTGTATATGTGTATTTTACTACTCATACATTACAATGTGCTGATAGCACATTGTAATGCATGGGTTAACCCGAAGTAGCCTCGGGTCTTCGTGAGACCCGAGGCTACCATGGCGACGGATCGCCGCTCCCCGATGACGTCACGGGGAGCAGCGTTCCTCGAAAAGCTGCCGGCGGCAATCAGCAGGAAAACAATATGCAGCAAAGACTTACTGGCTATGGAGAGGGCTCAGCGCGTGCTATTACGTCACGGGTCGTGAACGGGTTAAGTTTGTGGCAGAGCTGTCTGAGAGCTGACATCATATGGGGCGCCGTTTGTTCACAATGTATTCTGTGCAAGAAAATGTGTTCAGTGGCATAAAATTAATTTTGTGATCACAGAATTCATACTATGGACACAGAATTCAATGTTGTCATCACAAAATCTGTTTTGTGCTTACAAAAGTAATAATTATCTACCCAAATTGATTTTTGTCATTACAAAAATCCTTTTTGTGTGCACAAAATCAATTAGTCTTTCACAGAATGCACAAAAATAATTTTGTGATGCAGTTTATTTTGTGTGAACAGAATGTATTTTGTGTCACAAAATATAATTGTTTGACTACAAAATGCCATTTTGTTGCACAAAATATGATTTTGTGTCACACAATATGATTTTGTGTCACACTATATTATTTTGTCATACAGAATTAATTTCGTTTCACAAAATGTATTCTGTAACAAAGAATCAATTTTGTCTCACAAAATGCATTCTGTCACACAGAATTTATTCTGTTTCACAAAATTTATCTTGTCCTACAAAATTCACAAAGTGTATAATGTCACACAAAATGCATTTTGTCTCACAAAATTCACAAAATGTATTCTGTAACACAGAATTAATTTTGTCTCACAAAATGCATTTTGTCATACAAAATTCACAAAATGCATTCTGTCACAGAATTAATTCTGTCACACAAAATGCATTCTGTCACTGTGAAATTTTTTGTTGCATAAAAAAGTTCGTAAATACAAAATTACCAAATAAATGAAGTAATTAACCCCTTGCTAATACGGTGCTGGCTCCCGGCGATAAGTGCTCAGCACTGTACTAGTACGGCGCAAGTGCATAAGGGCTATCCTGTGCCACCACATCACGTGATGTGTTGACATCACGATGGGATGCAGGTGACTGAGGCAGGAGAACCAATCCTGACTGGCTAATTGCAGCATTTTTGGGCTAAACAACTAGGAGAGGATCCATACTGGCAACTAGGAGTGAGAGGATCCACACTGACAACTAGGAGCGAGAGGATCCACACTGACAACTAGGAGAGGATCCACACTGACAACTAGGAGAGGATCCACACTGACAACTAGGAGTGAGAGGATCCACACTGACAACTAGGAGTGAGAGGATCCGCGCTGACAACTAGGAGAGGATCCACACTGACAACTAGGAGAGGATCCACACTGACAACGAGAAGTGAGAGGATCCACGCTGACAACTAGGAGTGAGAGGATCCACGCTGACAACTAGGAGTGAGAGGATCCGCGCTGACAACTAGGAGTGAGAGGATCCACACTGACAACTAGGAGTGAGAGGATCCACACTGACAACTAGGAGAGGATCCACACTGACAACTAGGAGAGGATCCACACTGACAACTAGGAGTGAGAGGATCCACACTGACAACTAGGAGTGAGAGGATCCGCACTGACAACTAGGAGTGAGAGGATCCACACTGACAACTAGGAGAGGATCCACACTGACAACTAGTAGTGAGAGGATCCACACTGACAACTAGGAGTGAGAGGATCCACACTGACAACTAGGAGTGAGAGGATCCACACTGACAACTAGAAGTGAGAGGATCCACGCTGACAACTAGGAGTGAGAGGATCCACGCTGACAACTAGGAGTGAGAGGATCCACACTGACAACTAGGAGAGGATCCACACTGACAACTAGGAGTGAGAGGATCCACACTGACAACTAGGAGTGAGAGGATCCACACTGACAACTAGGAGTGAGAGGATCCGCACTGACAACTAGGAGTGAGAGGATCCACACTGACAACTAGGAGAGGATCCACACTGACAACTAGGATTGAGAGGATCCACACTGACAACTAGGAGTGAGAGGATCCACACTGACACCTAGGAGAGGATCCACACTGACAACTAGAAGTGAGAGGATCCACGCTGACAACTAGGAGTGAGAGGATCCACGCTGACAACTAGGAGTGAGAGGATCCGCGCTGACAACTAGGAGTGAGAGGATCCGCGCTGACAACTAGGAGTGAGAGGATCAACACTGACAACTAGGAGTGAGAGGATCCACACTGACAACTAGGAGTGAGAGGATCTATGCTGACAACTAGGAGTGAGAGGATCCACACTGACAACTAGGAGTGAGAGGATCCACACTGACAACTAGGAGTGAGAGGATCCACACTGACAACTAGGAGAGGATCCACACTGACAACTAGGAGTGAGAGGATCCACACTGACAACTAGGAGTGAGAGGATCCACACTGACAACTAGGAGTGAGAGGATCCACACTGACAACTAGGAGTGAGAGGATCCACACTGACACCTAGGAGAGGATCCACACTGACAACTAGAAGTGAGAGGATCCACGCTGACAACTAGGAGTGAGAGGATCCACGCTGACAACTAGGAGTGAGAGGATCCGTGCTGACAACTAGGAGTGAGAGGATCCACACTGACAACTAGGAGTGAGAGGATCTATGCTGACAACTAGGAGTGAGAGGATCCACACTGACAACTAGGAGTGAGAGGATCCACACTGACAACTAGGAGTGTGAGGATCCACACTGACAACTAGGAGTGTGAGGATCCACACTGACAACTAGGAGTGAGAGGATCCACACCGACCACTAGGAGTGAGAGGATCCACACTGACAACTAGGAGTGAGAGGATCCACGCTGACAACTAGGAGTGAGAGGATCCACGCTGACAACTAGGAGTGAGAGGATCCACGCTGACAACTAGGAGTGAGAGGATCCACGCTGACAACTAGGAGTGAGAGGATCCACACTGACAACTGGGAGGAAGATGATCCAAACTGACAACTAGGAGGAAGAGGATCCACACTGACAACTAGGAGGAAGAGGATCCACACTGACAACTAGGAGTGAGAGGATCCACACTGACAACTTTGAGTGAGAGGATCCACACTGACAACTAGGAGTGAGATTATCCATACTGACAACTAGGAGTGAGAGGATCCACACTGACAACTAGGAGTGAGAGGATCCACACTGGCAACTAGGAGTGAGAGGATCCACACTGACAACTAGGAGTGAGAGGATCCACACTGACAACTAGGAGTGAGAGGATCCATACTGACAACTAGGAGTGAGAGGATCCACACTGACAGCTAGTAGTGAGAGGATCCACACTGACAACTAGGAGTGAGAGGATCCACACTGACAACTAGGAGTGAGAGGATCCACACTGACAACTAGGAGGAAGATGATCCAAACTGACAACTAGGAGTGAGAGGATCCACACTGACAACTAGGAGTGAGAGGATCCACACTGACAACTAGGAGTGAGAGGATCCACACTGAAAACTAGGAGTGAGAGGATCCACACTGACTACTAGGAGTGAGAGGATCCACAATGACAACTAGGAGTGAGAGGATCCACACTGACAACTAGGAGTGAGAGGATCCACACTGACAGCTAGTAGTGAGAGGATCCATTTAGAGATAAGTTACTCAGGGACTGCAATGATGGAGAGAGAGGGATAGGTCACCATGATGAGAGAGGCGCCACCTACAGTCGTTGATGTGTGGGGTAACCTGTATATAGTATAAGAACAGTCTCATTATTACTGGTCTGGGTCGTGTTCTTTGTAATTTGCTAATGTGATACCAAGTATTAAATATATAAATACAGGATTTTTTTGGTGGGGGGGTGGGGGGGGGTCTGTGTATGTATCTATTGAAGCACGTTCTATCTTTTTTCTGGGGGGTACAGTACGGTGATACATGCGTGTCCGTGCACTCCGCAATTTTATGGCGCCCGTATTCTAGCTGACATTCGTTAAAGGAAACCTACCATAATGGATCTACCTAATAAGATCTTTATCCAGGGGAGGCATATAGCAGAGCTGACTGTGTGTGTGAGATGTAGCAGTACTGAGAGTGTCATTGGGGCAGATTTGTGGAGCTGTCTAAAAGTCAGAATATTCCTATCACAGCTCCCTTTAAAATATTCATGAGCACTGGTGAAATTAAAGCTGAGATGTAATTGGATGCCATGTGCAACTAGGAATATTCTGACTTTTAGACAGCTTGATAAATCTTACCAATTTTGTGTAATAGGCATCTCATGGATTTCATCATATCTGATCTGTCTCATCTCTCTCTATGTGTCAGATACTAGTAGAATGTTCAGAAGGTAAATGAAAGTGTAGATTAACCCTGTGCCCTTACAATCTAAGCACATTGTGAGCTCCCAGGAACTCACATCACAGAGGGATCATGAAGTGTCTGCTCAGAGAGTCCCCCACTCACAGCATCTCGCAGCACAGAGGAATCATGAAATGTCTGCTCAGAGAGTCCCCACTCACACTCTGGAATCTTATAAAGACCATCACTGAGTGATAGGAGCTAAAACACCAATAACACTGATTAACATTGTACAGTAAGGGGTTAAACATGATCTTTACTGTGTAAACATTAAGATGTGAAAATCTTATTTCATGGGAAAACCCCTTTAAGGAGATCTCTTATTACCCAAAACCTTGTGGGCTAAGGACCCGGTTTTGCCATCCAGCATTTAGTTTGCTCTATATAGAATATGCTAAATCCTAATGGGCTAAAGGAGCGGGTCCCCCTATCCACCAGGACCTGCTATTTCTGATGGGGACCATTTTAAAAATCATGATCCTCAATGTATAGAATGATCTACACCCCCACATAACATCCATGTCACCCTGCACCCCACATAACATACATGTCATCCTGCACCCCACATAACATACATGTCATCCTGCACCCCACATTACATACACGTCACCCTGCACCCCACATTACAGCCATGTCACTTTGCACTCCACATTACATACATGTCGCCCTGCAACCCCACATTACATACATGTCACCCTGCACCCCACATTACATACATGTCACCCTGCACCCCACATAACATACATGTCACCCTGCACCCTACATTACATACATGTCACCCTGCACCCCACATTACATACATGTCACCCTGCACCCCCACATTACATCCATGTCACCTGCACCCCACATTACATACATGTCACCCTGCACCCCACATTACATACATGTCACCCTGCACCCCCACATTACATCCATGTCACCTGCACCCCACATTGCATACATGTCACCCTGCACCCCAACATTACATCCATGTCACCTTGCACCCCCACATTACATCCATATCATGCTGCTCCCCACCTTCTCCTCTACCTGCACCCACCTCCTCCTCTCCCTGCACCCCACCTTCTCCTCCTCTCCCTGCTCCCCTCCTCTCCCTGCTCCCCACCTCCTCCTCATCTCCCTGCACCCCACCCTCTCCTCTCCCTACACCCCACCTCCTCCTCTCCATGCAACCCACCTCCTCCTCTGCCTGCTCCTACCTTCTCCTCTCTCTGCAACCCACCTTCTCCTCTCTCTGCTCCCCACCTCCTCCTCTCCCTGCACCCCACCTCCTTCTCCGCTCCCCAGGGGCGTCGCTAGGTCAAAAGATCCGGGGCTCGTGCCCCGGATCTTTTGGCTGGAGCCCCGGATCTCCCCTGCGCATCCTCCACTCTCTCATCACGATCTACACAGATCGTGATGAGAAGGAGTGCAGTCACTGTTTTCCCCAGCAGGGAGTGCAGCCTCTGGAGGAATAATACACTGAAGGACCTGTGATGATGTCATGGATGGTCACATGACCTGCCAGGGAAACACACAGTGAACACATAGACCTGCATCATTGAGGTAAGTGGTGCTGTGTGGGGGACATTACCTACAGTTGGGGCTGTGTGTGGGCACATTACTTACTGGGGGGGCTGTGTGGGGGACATTACTTACTGGGGGGGCTGTGTGGGGGGCATTACTTACTGTGGGTCCTGTGTGGGAGACATTACTTACTGGGGGGGGGGGCTGTGTGTGGGCTCATTACTTACTGGGGGGGCTGTGTGGGGGACATTAGCTACTGGGGGGGCTGTGTGGGGGCACATTAGCTACTGAGGGTGGCTGTGTGGGGGCACATTAGCTACTGAGGGTGGCTGTGTGGGGGCACATTAGCTACTGAGGGTGGCTGTGTGGGGGCACATTAGCTACTGAGGGTGGCTGTGTGGGGGCACATTAGATGTATGGGGGTCATTGATTTGTGGCTGTGTGGGGCACGTTACTGGGGGGCTGTGTGGGGGACATTTCTTGGGGCGTGTTCACACGTGGCACTAGAACAGGCCTCAGTTTGATCTCATTTGCGTTTCTAGTGAGACCAGTGTGATGGGTAACAAGCTCCTGGTGTTTAAATGCTTTACTACTGTGGGGGCTGTGTGGGAGACATTACGTACTAGGGGAGGGGAGGCTGGGGGGGGACATTACTTACTGGGGGGGGGCTGTGTGTGGGCACATTACTTACTGGGGGGGGGGGCTGTGTGTGGGCACATTACTTACTGGGGGGGCTGTGTGGGGGACATTACTTACTGGGGGGGCTGTGTGGGGGACATTACTTACTGTGTGTCCTGTGTGGGAGACATTACTTACTGGGGGGGGGCTGTGTGTGGGCACATTACTTACGGGGGGGGCTGTGTGGGGGACAATAGCTACTGAGGGTAGCTGTGTGGGGGCACATTAGCTACTGAGGGTAGCTGTGTGGGGAACATTTTGGGGGTGGTAGATGTATGGGGGTCATTGATTTGTGGCTGTGTGGGGCACGTTACTGGGGGGCTGTGTGGGGGACATTTCTTGGGGCGTGTTCACACGTGGCACTAGAACAGGCCTCATTTGCGTTTCTAGTGAGACCAGTGTGATGGGTAACAAGCTCCTGGTGTTTAAATGCAAGCCTTACAGTATTTGGGGGAGATTGTTAGGGGCAGCAGCAGGATAACACTGTCCAAGATGTAGGGACAATGGGGAACATAAGATGTGGTGATGTCTAATGGAGAAGATGGAGGACGCGTCACCTGCAGTCACTGGAGGGAAAAAGTAGGGGTTTCTCCTGTTAAAGATATTACACTGGACTCAGACGCCATCTTACATACTGTCAGACATTTTAAAGACTCAGCATTCATTTCATATAACTTTGTGTAGTGATAACTAAGTTTGGGTGTGCCCCTCAGCACACAAAGACTTAGTGCTCACTAGCACCACCTAGTGGAAGGTATCCAGGTGAACATCTGGACATTTGGTTTATGTGAAGACAGCCAATGGTTCTACATTCCTTTGTGTGCTTACATCCAATAGTGTTACATTTCCTGGGTGAGAACACCCAATTATAGTTGCTGCTTTCCTAATTACACGCCTTATGTAAAGTGCCTTATGGTTTTCTATAAATGTCGGTCCCTCAATAAACTTATCAGTTTGCTAACTTCCTGCAAGGACAGGTCTTGTCTTTTCATTCAAGTTAGTCAAATTCCAGCGCTGGACACAGACTCATCTAATTTGAAAGTCACCTTACAATGATTAGGGGTTTGAGCCCCAGATAAAAATCTATAAGAATTGGCGTCTCCTGGGTGGCCATACTTTTATGGACATCTAACCATCGAGGTGACCTTCGCAAGAGTCCAGGCGGCCAGTGACCAGAACTGACAATGAGCGCTCGTCGGGGTAAGTCATGTCTATTTTTGTCTACCTTGACTGTAGTTCTGTTTCACTGGCTGAAAGGGACTGGGTAAGGTCATCTCCTTGTGTGATATTATGTACTTTGCATTACATGTCCATATTTAATAGTATGTTCACTTTAATTGTAGCAAAGGATCTCTTGTAAGGTGACTCACAGAGACTGGACGTGACTATGTATGTTATAGAAAAAGGTCTGCAGTGCCCTCTTGTGAATTGTTGATGTAGTTCAGAAAGTTTGTGATGGTGTTGAGATTTTTGTTCATGTAAGCGCTGATAGAATCTGGAAGTTTGCAGAGACAATTTCTGGCCAAATTTACGTATACCTTTCCTTCGGGATTGGGATCGGCCCCGTGATGCGGCAAGGACAGTAGAGACAAGAGGGACACTGACGGGAATTTTACAGTTGAGCGTTCTCCTTGATTTCTGAAACATTGTGTGAAGGTCTCTAATTTGTACTTACTGATAGTTAGCGGGGTAGTCTGGAGCTGTATGTACGGAGGATATCTATAGCCCTTGAACAAAATCAGGTATTCCACAGATTCCACAAAATGGGTAGTGAGCAAAGTAAGACTGTAGCTGGACACTGCAGACCTAAAAAGGCGACTGACATACTGTCACACAGGAAAAGTAAAGAGTGGGTAAAAGGAAGTTATGAGGTATTGAAGTTTCTGGGTAGGTTAGATGATCCCCTGAGTGTGCAAAGGTGGGAAACAGCACTTGATGAAAATGATGGCTGGCTCAAAGACAAAAAGTGGCACACCCAGGCAGAAGGTTGTTTTGATGTAAGTAGAGAGTTAATGACAAAGGAAAGTGGATGGGGTTGATTACTAGAGACTTAGACCAGTGACTACGGACGGACCAGGACAGAGTGAAAGGAATCCTAGAGAGTGCCCATTAAAGGAAGAGACAGGCGATAGGGACATTTCAAAGTTTTTAATGTGGATAGAATTTGAGAAAAAGAGATTTAATTATATTTTTCTTGGAGTGAAACATGGCATCTTTTGGAATGCAGACCAGCACCCTCTTAGACTCCACCCCCGTATCTGGGGGTTAGAGAAGATGACACGCCTTACCATTTTTCAGTGGCGGCCATCTTAAGACAGTATATTCTTTTCAAGTCCTGGAAAGTTAATTGCCTATAACTCTACACTGTAGGCTGGTTGTAGGATAGCAGCTGAGTCACCCTTGAGGCGTCCTGGTGGATGTTTGCGATAAATGCCGGCAGGTGAATATTTTCACCAATTTCAAACATTTGCTAAGACTTTACTAGAAAAAGTATTGCAATGTCTCTGGTACCTGCTTTCTGGAGTTGAAAGAGTTAATCAGGGTGAGATCTGTGGGCAGCTGTGCAGCTGGGCTTTCCCTTATCTGTGTCTGTGAGAAGTGGCCTTGAAGCACACAGAAAGCATCTGTGTTGAGTGGGGGAGACAGAGCTGACAATCTAAGAGACTTAAAGGAATTTGCTTGTGATAAGAATACAAAGAGACATTACTGAAGTGACTTCCCACACTCTAGGAAACATAGACGGCCCCAACTGGGCGGGACAAGGGGAGTGGTAATGGACAAGGATGCCAGCAAGAACAGTCCCCCTCTTCTGAAAGCCCCCCCCAAAATAGAGTTAGTGCCTTTCATTGTAGAACTCTTCCCTGTTGGCAAATGTTTTCCTCTCTGTGCCCCTACATGAGGATTCCCAGTACCTATTTGCCTTTACCAGTGTAGTATTCCAGTATATCTGATGCAGATTCCCACAAGGGGGGTAAAACTCCCCCAGCCAGTACTCCATATTACACGGCCCTACAGGGAGTAGACTGGCAGACTAGCCCCTTACTGGATGTTCTCCTTATCAGTATGCGGAGGACCTACTCTTGTTGTTTGCCAGGATGCATTTACTGACCTTATGTGTTTTCTGTTCCAGAAGGGTTGCAAAGTTTCCTGAGACAAGCTCCAGTACTGCCAGGAGAAGGTGGTCTTCCTAGTCCACTGCTTCTCAGCCACAGGCAGACACCTGGCAGAGGAAAGAAAGCTGGCAGTCCAGAATGAGCCCCTGCCCCGAGGCCCTAAGCCTCTGCACATGTTTCTAGGACTGGTCAGTTCCTACAGGCCTGGGATAAGGTCTGCCTCGAGCCTGATGTTGCCCCTTGATAATTGAATTGCCTCTTCCCCATTTGCCCTTAGTCAAGAGGCAATTGATGCATTCTATAGCCTTAAGGTGGCAAATCTTGTTTGCACCGGCCCTAGGCAAATCCCACTGGATAAAATTTTTGTTTATTTTGCACTGAGTATCTAGGCCACAGGTGTCGAGTCCAGGAACGTGGTGGCCTCCCCAGTGGCCCACTATTAGGCCCGGTTAGACTCAGTCGTGAGGGGAGCCCCTAATGTGTCAGTAGCTGCAGCCAGTAAACTGCTCAGCAAGGCCAGTGAGTTGATCCTAGATCCCAGATCACTCAGTTACAGTGCAAACGCCATATACCTTGCACAGTGTCATCACCCAAGTACAGCCCAAGCATCTGAGCAAAGGCCAGACAGCTCAGACTCCAGTGTGCACTCCTGATGCCCCAGGATACACTGATAAGGTGCACAGCTCTGAATCCTTCATTCTGTCGCCAGTCTTCCAGGATTCAGAGAGGGGGGAGAGAAGGGTGATTAACCCAGATGTTGAGTTTTTTCTCATAGATGGCTCCAGGTCTGCAGGAGAAGACAGACGGTTCTACACTGGATATACAGTGGCTAGTGGTGCACATGAGGTAGTACAAGCAGAACCACTCCCTCCACACAGGTCAGCGCTGGAGGTGAAGTGCTACAGCTGGTGGAAGGTAAAAGGGCAAACATCTATACTCAAGGTATAGTTCTGGGGTCTAAACATGACTATGAACCCATATGGAAGGCTAGAGATTTCCTCTCCTCTGCAGGGACCCCCTTTAAGCATGGCACGCTGGTTAAAGAGCTCATGGATGCTCTCTTACTTCCACAAAAGGTGGGGATAATAAAAGTAAAAGCACACTAAATTGGTAAACCCACAAGCCAAAGGCAATGACGCAGCCGACAGGGCAGCCAAGGCAGCTGCACGGATGGAGCCCAGAGACTGTCCAGTCGTCTCAACAGTGAGTTCTGAGCTAAAAGTTTGATCCACAGGTGTTCCAGTCCCTGGTGGCCCGGGAGTCATCAGAAGTGAAGGGAGTGTGGAGTAAAGCTGGAGCCTAGATGCAAGCTAATGGGACCTGGATGCTGGGAGAGAGGGTGTGCCTGCCCAGAGCCCTGCACCCGACAGTAAGTCAAGTAGCCTGCGGACACATACAAATCCAAAATGGCCATGCTAGTGCTCATAAACCATAAGTGGTTTGCCCCGGGCATTACTACCCCTGTCACTAGACTAGTGAAAGCCTGTATAGTCTGTGCCCGCCACAACCCGGGTAAGGTGGTAAAGACCCCACAGAAGGTGACATCCAAGCCACTGTATCCCTTCCAAAGACTGCAGATTGATTTTATCCAGCTACCAAAAGTGGTACGTAGGAGTACATGCCTGTGTGCATTGATCTCTTTCCAGGGTGGCCAGAAGCTTCTCCCATGACCAAGGCTACTGCCATAGCTGCAGCCAAGAAGTTGGTGAGTGAGATTTCTCTGCAGGTTTGAACTTCCAGAGACCATAGAGTCCAGTGGCAAAACCCACTTCACTGGACAGGTAAAGACCTGAAGCCTTGTCCCTCCTGGGTGTGGAACAGGCCCTGCACACCCCTTCCCCTTACCATGTTAGTAGTGGGTTTGAGAGACTAAATGGCACTCTTAAGTTAGAGATCCATGAGGCCATGGAAGTAACAGGGAAACCATGATGTGAGTGCCTTCCTGCTGCCCACCATTCAGTTAGGAACACCCCCAACAGAAAGATGGGATTGTCCCCTTTTGAAGTATTTTTTGGCTGTGCACCCAGACTAGGCCCCTACATCCCACAGAGCCTGTAGCTGATGGCAGGAAACCAGGAGGAACATGCCATACAGTTGAGCCAGGCCTTGGAAAAGGTCCGCAAAAGTGTTTCTGATTACTTTTTCAGATCCAGACAGAGACCTCAGGATGCATAACCTGAAGCCCGGAGACTACGTGGTGGTAAAGAGACACCAGAGAGAGAGTCTGAAGCCTCGCTAAGATGGTCCTTTCCAAGTCCTGCTGACCAGTGCCACGTCTGTGAAGCTAGAGGGAAGTCAGCACGCTTCCCACACTTACTATTGCAAACTTACTTATTCTTCTTGCTAGCTGGTCTCTTCTGACTGACTGTATGCTCAGGGACACCCCAACCATGACTATCACTGTATCTATAGGGCTGACCAGAATGCCCCCAGGGTAGGAGACTTTATTTACGGTTGGTGCAACAAGACAATGACCTTCTTTAACATTGACAGCACAGGTAACCCTGTATTAGCAGTGTCTAATGTGTACCGGATTTGTGGGGATAGTCAGGCCAGGCCTAGAGGCTGGGAAGGTGAGTGTACGGTGATAAGGTTTGTGCATTCCTTCCTCGTGATCCCCAGGGATAAGTTTGATCAGACGCATAAAGTAAAGGCGGAGAATCCCAAAGGATTCTGGAGGTCTGAGAGAAGCACCTAGATGACAACATTTATATGGATACAGTGGGAGCACCAAGGGGGGTCCCAGATGAGTTCAAGGCCCACAATCAGATATGGGCAGGTCTAGAGTCCATTATTCCCCAGATAGCTATGAGTAAAGATATTGGTTGGGTTAACTGGTTGTATTGTAATCAACAGAGATTTTTGATTATATCCAAGATGCTTTCCAGAACCGCACGGCTTTGGACATGAACCTTGCTGAGAAGGGAGGAGTTTGTAAGATGGTGGGAGTGGCTTGTCGCATATATATCCCAGATGACATCGCCCCCTATGGATCCATTACCCATGCACTTGAAGAGATTGAAGGACTGTCCAGGGAACTCGAGAGAAACTCTGGGGTGGACACTTTGTCCTTCACTTTGTAGTTGGGGGATTGGAAGGGTTTCCTTTAAGTGGGGGTGATATTGGGGATTGTGATTTTGCTCTCGTCACTTATTACGTGTTGTGTGGTCCCCCTCATCAAGTCCACCATGTCCCAGATGGACGTCCAGGTGGTAAGAACCATGACAGGAGAAGTGCCGGTGTGGAGGATACCGTCTTGTTGAAGAACCAGCCTGTTAATAAACCCATAAACTATGGAAACACAATTATGTAATTTGAGTATGCAGGCCTGTAACCCCCGAGTGACTGGCCTCCAGGGGATCTGGTGAAGAGTTAACAAGTCCAGCAGGTAAGGGCTTAGCCTACCTGTGGGTACCTGGAGTTTGAGGAGGTCACTCGGGACAAAAGTTACAGGCCATGCAAAGCTCAAAAGGGGGGAAATGTTAAAGATATTACACTGGACTCAGACGCCATCTTACATACTGTCAGACATTTTAAAGACTCAGCATTCATTTCATATAACTTTGTGTAGTGATAACTAAGTTTTGGTGTGCCCCTCAGCACACAAAGACTTGTGCACATGTAATGTATTTTGTCATCAAGCAGAATATTTTGTGAACACAAAATTATTCTATGCTTACAAAATGGATTCTGTGTCACAAAATGCACTGTGAACAAACGGCGCCCCATAAGACACTGCACACAAATAAATAAGTGTGCACCAGAAAAAAACTAGAGAACGTACATGGACAAGCCGCACAGATGGCACACACAAAAAATAGATAAGGGCACACAACTACGGGTACACCTACACCTATGTACAGGGAGGGCATTACTAAAAGTCTGATACACATGCATTGGGGCCCGTGCCCCGGATGTTTTTCCACCATAGCAACGCCCCTGCTGCTCCCCACCTCCTCCTCTCCCTCCATTGCTTCTCTATCCCTCAGGGCTGCAGCTTCTATCAAGGATCTCCATGGTTTCTGTGTAACTCTAGAGTTGCTCCTCCCACACAAGTCACATGGCGATGATGTCATCAAAGGTCCTTTACACCACGAGGAAGTAGAATCTACTGTAACTTCTCAGAGCAGATACTTTCCTGTGTATATACAATGTGCAGGAGATCAGCACAATCTAGTCCCTGCCCTATCTATAGACCACAACCAGGGCAGACCAGGGAGATCTGACAACCTCCAGCCTGACAGCAGAGCTGGGGCTTCACTGCTGTCTCCAGGACCTGGGAATAAAGGCAGCATTTGATTGGTTGGCTAGTTTTTTTTACAGATATTTCTCACAGAATAGGAATTTTGCCAGACAGAATGGTATTTTGTAGTACAGAAGTAGAATTCTGTCGCACAGAATGGCATTTTGTACTACAGAAGTAGAATTCTGTCGCACAGAATGGTATTTTGTAGTACAGAAGGAGAATTCTGTCGCACAGAATGGCATTTCGTAGTACAGAAGTAGAATTCTGTGCCACAGAATGGTATTTTGTAGCACAGAAGTAGAATTCTGTCGCACAGAATGGCATTTTGTCGTACAGAAGTAGAATTCTGTCGCACAGAATGGTATTTTGTAGTACAGAAGTAGAATTCTGTCGCACAGAATGGCATTTCGTAGTATAGAAGTAGAATTCTGTCACACAGAATGGTATTTTGTAGCACAGAAGTAGAATTCTGTCGCACAGAATGGCATTTTGTCGTACAGAAGTAGTAGTAGTGTAGTTTTGTGCACGTGTAATATATTTTGTCATCAAGCAGAATATTTTGTGAACACAAAATTATTCTATGCTTACAAAATGGATTCTGTGTCACAAAATGCACTGTGAACAAACGGCGCCCCATAAGACACTGCACACAAATAAATAAGTGTGCACCAGAAAAATACTAGAGAACGTACATGGACAAGCCGCACAGATGGCACACACAAAAAATAGATAAGGGCACACAACTACGGGTACACCTACACCTACCAGGTACCAAAAAAAAAATATGGGCAACGCGCAAAAAGGCGCTACACATGCACCTAGCTTGCCCTAAGACAACCTAACTACCGCTAAAGATACTATGCAGCGCTATTCACACGGCGCACTGAAAAGTGTGTCCAGTGCAGAACAACGCTACCACAGCGCATTGAAAAGTGCGTTTGGGTTCAGAAGGGACAGACAGGAGATGGGAAAAACGGAGGACAAGTGTGATCACGCATGGTGATCACACAGGGAACACTCAGGACGCAGGAGGGAACAGATAGGGATCAATAGAGATAAGATAGGAAAAATATGTTTTGGTGCACACAGCAATGCTCTGCTCATCTCTCCAGTGGTTCCAAACCAAAATGGTTCCGCTAGAGGAAGGAGCTAAAAACACGTTTTTTAGCCCCAAAACGCGGCCAGTCAGGATTGATCACAGCAATCAGCGGGTTGGACCGATCAGATTGGTCAGTTGAAGTCGGCAGGAGGTTCTCCTTCCTCAGTCACCTGCATCCTATTGTGATGTCACCACATTACGTGACGTGGTGGCACGGGATAGCCCTTGTGCACTTTCACCGTACTAGTACAGTTCCGAGCGCTAATCGCCGGGAGCCAGCACCGTATTAGCAAGGGGTTAATTACTTCATTTATTTGGTAATTTTGTATTTACTAACTTTTTTATGCAACAAAATATTTCACAGTGACAGAATGCATTTTGTGTGACAGAATTAATTCTGTGCTACAGAATTCTAAAATATGTTTTCTGTATGACAAAATGCATTTTGTGAGACAAAATTAATTCTGTGTGACAAAAAGCATTTTGTGAATTTTGAATGACAAAATGCCTTTTGTGTGACAGAATGCATTTTGTGAGACAACATTAATTCTGTGTTACAGAATACATTTTGTGGGACAAAATGCATTTTGTGTGACAGAATGAATTTTGTGAGACAGAATAAATTCTGAGTGACAGAATGCATATTGTGAGACATAATAATTCTTTGTTACAGAATACATTTTGTGAGACAAAATTAATTCTGTCTGACAAAATAATATTGTGTGTGACACAAAATCATATTGTGTGGGACACAAAATCATATTTTGTGCAACAAAATAGCATTTTGTAGTCAAACAATTATATTTTGTGACACAAAATACATTGTGTTCACACAGAGATTGTAACCACTGGGAGGAGGAGCATGAAGCGTGCAGCGTGCCACGCGTGGTCAGTTGAAGTCGGCAGGAGGTTCTCCTTCCTCAGTCACCTGCGTCCTATTGTGATGTCACCACATTACGTGACGTGGTGGCACGGGATAGCCCTTGTGCACTTTCACCGTACTAGTACAGTGCCGAGCGCTAATCGCCGGGAGCCAGCACCGTATTAGCAAGGGGTTAATTACTTCATTTATTTGGTAATTTTGTATTTACTAACTTTTTTATGCAACAAATTATTTCACAGTGACAGAATTAATTCTGTGTTACAGAATTCTAAAAAATGTTTTCTGTATGACAAAATGCATTTTGTGTGACAGAATTAATTTTGTGAGACAAAATTAATTCTGTGTGACAGAATACATTTTGTGAATTTTGCATGACAAGATGCATTTTGTGAGACAGAATAAATTCTGAGTGACAGAATGCATATTGTGAGACAAAATAATTCTTTGTTACAGAATACATTTTGTGAGACAAAATTAATTCTGTATGACAAAATAATATTGTGTGTGACACAAAATCATATTGTGTGGGACACAAAATCATATTTTGTGCAACAAAATAGCATTTTGTAGTCAAACAATTATATTTTGTGACACAAAATACATTGTGTTCACACAGAGATTGTAACCACTGGGAGGAGGAGCATGAAGCGCGCAGCGTGCCACGTAAGCACGTGAGCTCGCGACGGAATGGGCACGGTACTGGAGTGATCATGCCAGCGCCGGAGTCTGTTGCACGTCTCCCCTCTATCGTGATGTGAGGGCTGATCCGAGGTGAACAACCAGCGGTGGATTGGTGGAGCACGTGGTGCTGCATCTCTGAAGTGCCTTCCGAGTAGTAAAGCGCGGACCCGAGTGATGGCAACACGTCTCTGGGGCTGTAATGGATGGTGTATCCCCTAAGAATGCCGGTGTAAGAAGGACATTGGATCTTCTGTGACTGGGACGACCCGCCTGTGAGTGAACCTCGCCGATGTGGCCTTCCCAGCTGAGGATAATATCTTCATCCCGGATGATTATATGGAGATCGCCTGTATGTGAAATACGGCTCCAGTGCTTACCGCTACAGGGAAACAGTCTCCACGTGTGACGCAGCTTTAGCGTCTATTTCTATATGGATACAGCCTACACGTGAAACGGTACCTCAGCTCCCTCTGCCGTTTGGATAAAGTTTTGCGTGGGAATCATTGCTCCAGCGTCCACTGCTCTACTTCGATGCGTGATGTCCAAGGAGTGGTGAGATATATGATCCGTACTTGTGCTTCATTAATCGCTAACTATGCTACCTAACTCTGTTTGATGAACTATTTGGCTCTGAGCTAATTGACTAACCATATTGTGAACCCTCTCGGGGAACTCGACATTTCTCCCCTTACCCGGAAACTAATAGTAACTAACTACTAACTCCACAAAGTAACCACTCTGTGCTTTATACTACTACTCGCTTGGCTGTGAAGTGTGTTATATTTGTGCTATATATTCTTTCTACCTATCGTGCTTAACCGTGCCATTAACTGCGCCACCTACTGTTAAGTGGACTTTTGGGACCTTTAGTATTAAAACATCTAAATATAGTGCTGTGGGAAAACATTAAGTCAGTACATCTGCTAAATTGCACGTTTTCTAATAGGATCATCGTGGTTTCAATAATTTTCTTTGCTATAGGTATTTGTTCAATGTCAGTTATGAATTGTTGATTACAGGCCAGGATACAAAAAAACGGGAAAACACAAAGGGCGGCGCCTCGGGTGATAACGTTTGGAATTGGATGATGTATTAGTGATAAAACACAGGGTGCTCATCTGATGAATTCTTGACTCATACGCATATAAAGTTAGACGACCTCCAAGGTTCCAAGGTGCAGTATTAGTGATTAGGATATTCAATACATAGGTTGCGTCAGCAGTTAGAGGATAAGGTATACTTCTGGGGCTCATACACTAAATGTGCAGCTCACACAGCTCAAATGAAAAAATGGGCATTTATTCATTTGTGTCCTGAATTTGATAAAGGGTCTGCGACCCGAAACGCGTTATTTGGACTTTTTAATTGATGTAAATTCCTTTTATAGAGATTTTTTGAATTCTAATAAATTAGCTATTTGATAGAATCGATTGGCATTTTGTATTGGTATATTTTCGAAATATTGGGCAAACTACTACTATTAGCGCTCCACTCGGTCTCATTCTTTGCAAACATTTTTTCCTGTTACCTATGAATTGTTGATTGTCCTTTTGATATCGTGGCTATACCTATAACCGAATATTCTTCCTTTTCTGTGTACATCTTATATGTGTAATTAGCATACGCATAGAATAAGATCTTTAATTGGTTGACAATAAATAATAAGATGGCAAGTAAGAGACAGACCAAAAATAATAACCCCAAATCCAGACTCTCTGAGGGGGGGCGCTCCCCTGGAGAGAAAAGGAAAGATGGTAAAATGGATAGCTTTCTTCAGTCGCCAGTGTCTGCACAGAATAAGGCTAAAAAATGTGGTGAAAAGAACAAGGGTCCAACTACTTCACAAGAGGAGCTGGACGCTATAGAAAATTCTGGAGATAATGTAGATGCTGGGGAATCAAGGGACTCGGAGATCTCCCTTAAAGATATTTCTTCCCAGCTAACCCAATGTCTTAATGCGGTTGGTAATGTCTTAAAAGAGATTGTTTTTTTGAAAACAGATGTAGTATCTATAAAGGAAGAGTTGCAATTCAGTATGTATCTCCTCAGAATGTACATTTGACCGCCTGTAATGGATAATTGTTGTGTGTTTTTGTAAAAGTTTACAAAAATCAATAAAAATAAGTTTGATTAAAGTTGAAGTAAGGGTGGGAAATGTTGAGGACAAGGTGGAGGTGCTTATTTCTAAAGTTAAAACGTTGGAAAGTAATGAGAAGGGACTTAGGGAAAAAATCTTGGATCTAGAAAACCGCTCACGTAGAAATAATCTGCGAATAGTTGGGATCCCGGAGGGATCGGAAGGGAAAGACGTCACTAAATTTGTTACAGATTGGTTGGAGGCCACCTTCTCAGAGGAGGTTCGTACCAGGGTCTTCTTGGTCGACCGTGCACATCGTGTTCCTGCTAGAGCTCCCCCCGTAGGGTAGAGACCTAGAAACATCCTGGTGCGCCTCCTCTCCCCAAAAGATAGAGACAACATCCTTAGAAATGCAAGAACCATATCTCAACTACAGTACAATAACGCCCCAATCATGTTATTTCCAGACTACCCCCAGGAAGTCCAAAAAAAAAAGGATAAGCTACACTGGTATTAAAAAACGGTTAAGAGAAAAGGGTGTTAATTAATCCTTATTATAACCCGCTAAATTGAAACTGATCCATGAAGGGAAAGCTCTCTTTTTTTGAAAACTCTGGAGAGGCAAATGAGTGGTTGGAGAGAGTCCTAAAAATTTGAGGTTGTTTAGATGTATCCTTAAAGTGTAAATCGTATTTCCTCTCGAAAAAAAAGCTAATTTACTAGAAAGGCTCCGGCTGGAGCACAATTACTCCAGTATTTACTTTGCTCTAGGAAGAGTTCAGGGTTGTACAGTTCCTGGACAAGAGGATGGGGGGTTAAGGGTTGGGGGAGGGGATGGTGGATGACGACAAGGAGGTATTATTTGTATTTTTATTGCAGCAAATGGTTCTTTTTTTAGACAAGACATAAATGACCAAGTTTCTATCCTGGAATGTGAGGGGATTAAATGATAAATTAAAGCGTAAAGCTATATTTGACCTCTGCTGGTCCTATCGACCTGATGTTATCTGCCTACAGGAAACCCACTTGATAAAAGAATCATGTGGGATGCTATGTAAACCCTGGCTAGGGTATTATTATAATGCTACATTTTCTTCCTATGCTCGTGGTGTGAGTATTCTAATAAGGAAAAATGTGGATTTTCAGGAATTAGATGCCATAATGGATTCCCTTGGCAGATATATAATACTGCACGCTAGGATAAATGGGGTAAGGATGGTATTAATAGGCACATATCTCCCGCCTACTGCCCCCTTGGAGGTATTGACCAATATCGCTGAGCAAACCGAGAAATATGAGGAGCCCCCCCATCCTTTGGATGGGTGATTTCAACCAAGTATTTAATAAGGTGCTAGATAGAGGAAGAACAGGGCTCTCGGTAACCCATCAGTACAGGCAGTACAGTACAATATTTGGCAGATTAATGCTTGATTTGGGCTTCAGGGATGTATGGAGAGAAAGAAATCCAAACAAAAGGGTGTATACCTGCTACTCAAAGTCTCATGATACCCTCTCCAGAATAGATTTTATCCTAACCAATAAAATGGGTGGTGATATGATAGTGGGAATGGGAATGGGTGCTAGGGGCATGTCCGACCATATTCCACTATGGGCTTTAATTAAGAAACCCCCATCAACTGGTCTGGTTTTTTTATAAAATCAAACCTTTCTGGTTCGATCTGGTGAAAGAGAGTGTAGATATCCATGCTGAGATTCAGAGCTTCTTGAATATAAATATGAACCCACAGAATATTGACACTGTATGGGACACACTAAAGGCATACTTGAGAGGGCTCATTAAAAGACAGATATCTTACTTCCAAAAAAATAAGACCCAGGCATTGGAAGACCTCAAGGCAAAAGTTATGGTCCTGGAAAAGGAATTTGTTGATAACCCCACAGCGGTGAATAAGGGATTATGGATAGAGGCACAGAATTGTGTAAGAATGCACTGTATAGAGAAGGTGGCTAGGGATGATAAACTTCGTTGTCAGAAGAGTATCTTGGGACAGTACTCATCAATGAAGAAATTAGCCAAGTTATTAAAAAGGCAGCAAGAAAATAATACCATAAGAGTAATTAAAAGAAAAGAAGGTAAAATTGTAACAACACAAGAAGAGATAAGGGAACAATTCAAGCAGTTTTTCGCAGATTTATACACCTCAGGGAGCTCAGCAACAGTAGAAGAGATAAAAGAGGTTCTAATTAATCTAGAAATTCCCCGGTTGTCATCAGAAGAAAGGGCTCTATTAGATCAGCCACTATCCCTAGAAGAATTAATATCTGCCCTTAGAGACTCTCCGAAAGGGAAAGCGGTAGGTACAGATGGAATCCCCTTAGAAGTAATAACAAACTATGCCGATATTTTACTGCCTATGCTACTAAGGGTTTATAACTACTCACTTGTGAAGGGACAGTTACCGGAGTCTATGAGAGAGGCAATTATTATACTAATCCCCGAAGAGGGAAAAAATCCACTAGAGTTAGATGCGTATAGGCCGATCTCCCTGCTGAACTCCGACTATAAGCTCTTAGCTAAAGTCTTGGCAACAAGACTGATGAGAGTAATTAAATCGATTGTGCATAGCGATCAGTCAGGGTTCATGCCGGGGAGATCGGTCCGAGATAATATCCTGCGGCTCTGGTGGAGTTTACAAACCCCAAGTGAGCCCGGGGGCGGACGGATGGTGGTTTCACTGGACGCGGTCAAGGCATTTGACCGCGTCGAGTGGAACTACGTCTGGGCCACCCTGGAGAAGATGGGATTTGGTTCCCAGTTTATTGACTAGGTTAGAATCCTTTATAAGGGGGTATCGGCGAGAGTCAGTGTTAATGGGAGGGCATCTGCGGCTCTGCAACTATATAGGGGCACGAGACAAGGATGTCCTCTCTCTCCACTCTTATTTGCATTAGCACTTGAACCCTTAGCGTGCAATATAAGAGCGTCAAATAGAATCTCGGGTTTTAAGTGGGGGACAAGAGAGTGTAAACTCCAGTTATATGCAGATGATATGCTGCTTTTTCTTAACAACTATGATGAAAGTATTAAAGAACTTCTCGAACTGATTAGACTACATGGTAAAGTCTCGGGCATCTGTATTAACTTGAGCAAATCATCATGCTTACCTCTGGATTCAGTCGTTCAATCAGATCTGATTTCGGATCAACTTCCAGTGGTTGATAAGATGAGGTACTTGGGAATAATTATTAGTAAAAACTTAAAGGATTATATCCCTCTAAACATCAGACCCCTGATCCAAGATATAAGACACAAGGTTGCAGTATGGAGGAAAATGAATTTATCAATGGCCACCAGAGTGGTGGTGTTTAAAATGACGGTGCTGCCTCAGATACTCTTCAGACTACAAAATAGCCCTGTTATTATCCCAATTAAAATTAGGAATACACTAAACACTTTATTGAGGGAATTTATATGGAATGGGAAATCTGCACGAATAAAATAAAGTAAACTACATTCACAAACTGATGAAGGAGGACTGGCTTTACCGGATTTCTCTTCTTATTTTATAGCAGCACAATGGCAAAATATGTTGGATCACGATATTATGATAAAATTTACATTAAACTTAAACTATAGGATCTTGTATAGCTACAATATTTGGTCACTATTAGAAACAGGTGTTTTTGCAAAAAAAGAATTTAAAGGACAACACCCTATATTTGAATTGATGAATTGGGATATCTAGACTGTTCACCGCTGTGGGGCTACACAAGTAGATATCTAAGGCCTTTGAACTACTCTAAATTCTGGGTGGGGAAAGGAGTGTGTTTCTTTGCACAAATACTAAACAATGGCGACCTAAAGCCTTTTGAGGAGATGACCAAGGAATTCAATCTGGATGGAAGAGACTGGTATTTTTATGTGCAACTCAGGTATGCCTTTAAAGAATATAGAAAAAGAGATAAATATTTAATGGTAAAGCATCCATTGGATTTCCTTTTTGATAGCAAGGTAAGGAGAAAAGGTATAGTGTCTAGAGTATATAAAGCCCTATTAAACAATCAAGAAACTCTCCTAGCTAAAGGAGGATTTGATGAATGGAAAAAAGTGATCCCCGATCTATCCATGGAAGCATGGGTAGATGCACTCAAAATGAATAAAAAAACCACAAGAAATTTGTCTCACATTATTTCCCAAATATTCATCTTCCATAAAGCCCACTACACCCCAAAACACAAGAGATGAAAAATGCCCAAAATGTAACTAATACATATGTTGTATACAAACTCCATCTATATTGGAATCAAGTTTTGGAAAGATTAGCATCATTATTCAGCTGCTCAATTCCAGTCGAAGAGGTGGTGTGTATCTTGGGTTCTAAAATTGGAGTGATAGGGTCCCCTAGTAGTGTGCTCTATGTGATGAAGGGCATGTTATTAGCAAGAAAATTAATTCTATTCAACTGGAAGAAAAATAATACCCCAAGCGTGCAAGAATGGGAAGAGAGAATGGATGTTTTACTTCACGCAGAACAGCTAGAAAAAATAGGTAAAGGAACCGAAATGGAAAAATTAAGAAAAAAGTGGTTTACAAGAGCTCACATGTACTAAAAGTAGGGAAGAGTGCAATAAAGAACTAGATAACTGGATGATTTTTGGGAGTACTAGATATTTTTTTTTTTACCTGCTGCAGATAATTTAAAGGAATAGATATAAGAGATTGTCAATCACCAAGGGAGGGAAGGGGAGGGAATATATAGATAATAAAAATGGAAATTGTAAATTGTTATATATTTATTAACGAAAGTAAGAATTGTTGATAATTAATGTTACATTTTATATTGATGTACACTTTGCAAAAAAAAAAAAAAAACATTGTTTCACACAAAATAAACTGCATCACAAAATTATTTTTGTGCATTCTGTGAAAGACTAATTGATTTTGTGCACACAAAAATGATTTTTGTAATGACAAAGGGCAATTTGGGTCGATAAATATTACTTTTGTAAGCACAAAACAGATTTTGTGATGACAACATTGAATTCTGTGTCCATAGTATGAATTCTGTGATCACAAAATTAATTTTGTGCCACTGAACACATTTTGTTGCACAGAATATATTGTGAACAAACCGCGCCCCATACCACACAGCCCCCTAACCCCTCAGCCCCCCCCCCAACCATCAGCTCCTCTTCCCCTCAGCTTCCCACACACCATCAGCTCTCTATCCACTCAGCCCCCACACACACCATCAGCTCCTTATCCCCACAGCCTCCTCACACACAATCAGCTCCCCATCCCCTCAGTCCCCCACACACCATCAGCTCCTTATCCCCTCAGCCTCCTCACACACAATCAGCTCCCTATGCTCTCAGCCCCCCACCCCACATCATCAGCTACTTATTCCCTCAGCCCCCCCCCCCCAACACCATCAGCTCCTTATCCCCTCAGCCTCCCACAAACCATCAGCTCCCTAGCCCCACCAACCATCAGCTCCTTTTCCCCTCAGCCTCCCACACACCATCAGCTCCTTATCCTCTCACCCTCCCACACACTATCAGCTCCTTATCACCCTCACCCTCCAACACACCAACAGCTCCCTATCCCCTCAGCCCGGCCCACAAAACCACCAGCTCCCTATCCCCTCAACCCCCCAACACATCAACAGCTCCTTATCCCCTCAGCCTCCCCACACATCATCAACTCTCCATCCCCTCAGCCCCCCACCAACAACATCAGCTCCTTATCCCCTCAGCCTCCCCACACACCCAACCCCTCAGTCCCTTCACATACCATTAGCTCCCTATCCCCTAAGCCCCCCACATATTATCAGCTCCCCATCCACTCAGCCCCCCACACACCATCAGCTCCCTATCCCCTTCACCCCCCACCCCCAATACACCATCAGCTCCTTATCCCCTCAGCCTCCCACACACCATCAGCTCCTTGTCCCCTCACCCTCCCACACACCATCAGCTCCTTATCCCCCTCACCCTCCCACACACCATCAGCTCCCTAACCCCTCAGCCCCCCCACCATCACGTCCTTATCCCCTTAGCCTCCCAACACATCATCAGCTCCCCATCCCCTAAGCCCCCCACACATCATCAGCTCCCTATCCTCTCAGCCCCCCACATCATCCCACATCACTGTTGTCGCAGAATGAAAAGAACAACAAAATAAATTGTTGGGTTCCCTCTACGCGCAGGTATTTTATTTATTTTTTTTAAACTTTTTTATTGGGAAATTAGGTCATGCACATGGTAACAGATTACAATAAGCAAAAAAGAAATGTACATTTTACATGAATGACAATTTAATTACATTGTTTTCGAATTTTCTGTCAACAATCCGTGCATTCATATACCCATTTCCCTTCCCCTCCATTTTTTATTTTTTCCTTCATCTTTTGCGATCTTAAGGTGCATTACGCACCATTAAGTCTATTATCACGCTTGTTATGGGAAACACGAAGAAACAAAAATACAAACACTACATACTCAACCTTACAAATAACTTAGGCCAAAGGGAAGTAACTTCCGAACCTTATAGTTGCATGGTGTCAGTCAGTATGTCCTGTATACCTTTACGTTAAATGTCACTTTTGTCCCTAATTAAACTTTAAGTCTACCTAGAGTTCCCCGCAAATCTTCTGTCAAATACCATTCTGAGTTTTTAAGCTTTTTCATGAGGTCCTGTATTTCGTCAGAAGATAAATGATTTACTACAAATTTGCGCCATTTACGGAAACATTTTTTGATCTGTTTTTCTCCCTTCTTTTCTGCCTCCATCCTGTCTATGTTTAAATATAATTTCGCTTGAATTACTATTTCCTCCATCGATGGAAGTTCCGATTCCAACCAATGGTTCAATAAGCATCTTTTTGCAATCAACATGAGTATATGAAGAATCGGGGATATCATGACCTCTATCTCCTCCTCTTCCTCCTCTCCCTGGGGTATTACAGAGTGGAAGACGAGGGCCAACGGTTGTAGGGGAATTGTGATGTTGTAGTGGGACGTGACAAATGTTTGGAAGGACTTCCAAAAAGATTGCACTATAGGGCATGTCTATATTGAGTGATACAGGTCTACCATTGGCAATTTGCATTTAGGACATTCAGTTATTCTGTCTGGACGGTACTCCGATGCTGGTATATTAAAGGCGTAGGTGGCTGAGTGCATCAGTTTAAAAAAAGTTTCCCTCCACTTTTCACTAAACACATGTTTTCTCACTGTCATCCATCCTTTTAGAATTCTTGACGATACCTCATTGGCCCTCAACTTCCTCTCCCAATATGGAAAATTCAAGTGTTCCTCTGAGTCGCCTCCTCTTTGGTCCAATAAAATATATAAAAGGGAAATAGAGCGTCTGGTGTTTGGACCCCCCCCCCCCCCACCGTGTCAAATTTATTTGTCATGATCTCACTAGCTAAGTTTCGTAATTTGGAGGTACAGAATGCCTGCAACTGTGCATATTGGAACTCCTGCCTTGGGGGTATATCAAACTCTGCTGTTATCTCAACTAAAGACTTTAACCGCGATTCAGTAGGGTGTAGCACTTGTTGGATTCGATTTATCCCTTTATTTCGCCATGGCACAAACAATCTGCTGACCATCCCTGCTGTGAATTCTGGATTGTTCCATAATGTGAGGTGCTTTTAGAACTGATAAGAGAGTTTATATCTCTTGCGTAATATTTTCCACGTTGCAATCGTGTCCCTCAGCAGCAGGGATTGTCTAGCCATCGGTGGTAACTTGCCATAGGGCATGTGAAGGGTTGCCACCAGGCCACAGCTTCCCAACATCGCCTGTTCTAGTCCGGTGTTAGAATAATAGTTGGTTGAATTTATCCAATCAATCAGGTGTCTAGTCAGACACGCCAAATTATATCGCCTGACGTCTGGAAAGTTCAGCCCTCCACTCTGCTTTCTAGCTATTAGTCTCTGCAGTGCTATACGGGGTCTTTTCCCTTGCCATATGAAGGAAGTAAATGTCTTATTTAGCTCTCGCACATCTGAGGTTTTTAGCAATAACGGTAAGGTCTGCATGGGGTAAAGGAGTCTGGCAAAGCTGATCATTTTTATCAGCTGCACTCTACCTGTTATATTCAGTGGCAATGCCTGCCATCTTGTCAGTTCGTTTTTTATTTTATGAAATATCGGGGGATAATTTAATTTATAAAGAGATGAGGATGTGGTGCCTATTTTTATCCCTAAATATTTTATGTGGTCTTTGGCTATCTTAAGGCCAAATGTTTTTATTACTGCTAATTCTCTAAAAGTAAATGGGTCCAAGGGTAAGATTTCACTTTTTGATGTATTTATCGCGAACCCTGATAACAGACCAAAATGTTTAATATGCTCCAGAATCTTTGGAATGTGTGTTATAGGGTTTGACACAAACAGCAGTATGTCGTCTGCAAATAGAGCGTTCGACACTCGCTTTTGGCCCACCGCGATGCCAGGATTTATTGTTTGGGCTCTAAGCATTCTTGCCAGAGGTTCTACCGCTAGATCGAACAATAAGGGGGAAAGTGGGCATCCCTGTCGTGTTCCTCTGTTTTGTGTAAATCTATTTGTCAAGCGTCCTGGAAAATATATGGCTGCCGTCGGGTCTTTGTAGAGTGTTTTCAGCAACACTCGAAACGGTCCTGTAATGTCAAACTTGTCCAGTACTTGGTCCAGCCACCCCCAGCGGACCTTGTCAAATGCTTTTTCAGCATCCAAAGTGATCAAGACTCTTTTGCCCTCTGAGGGCGGCTGGACCTTGACTGTATCCAAGACCGTGAGAACCCTCCTTATATTGGCCACCGCTGCCCTTCCTTTAATAAAACCCACTTGGGGGCTGCTAACTAATTTAGGCATTAGGGTCGATAGACGGTTAGCTAATATTTTTGATATTAACTTTAAATCTTGGTTGATGAGGGAAATCGGTCTGTATGAGCTGGGTATTTCGGGATCCCTACCTGGTTTTGGGAGGACTTTTATATATGCTAAATTAGCAAATGGTGGCAACAAAGCTCCTTGCAATAATGCATTGTAATGTCTTGTCAGGGTCGGTGCTATTTGATCTCTTAGACCCTTATATGCCTCTGCTGGGAAGCCATCTGGCCCTGGTACTTTCCCTGAGTCAATATTTTTTATCGCCGCTGTTACCTCCTCAACAGTAATATCTGCATTAAGCATTTCTTTTTGTTCTTGAGTAAGTTTAGGTAGTGTAAGCCGGGATAAATATGCATCACCATTTGCTTTGTCATACTGGTCGGTGTTCGTATATAGTTCTGAATAAAATTGTCGGAAGATATTTAATACCTTCTTTGGGTCATTTTGTAAGTGGCCATGTTTGTTTCTTAGTTTAGGAATATGTGTCATCGGTCTTTGACCTTTTGCCAGGTTCGCCAACACTCGGCCTAATTTATTTCCAAATCTAAAAATATGCGCTTTCATGTTAGTCCGTTTGTAATGGTCTTGTCGTTCAAGCAGTGCTTCGTAATTAGTCTTAGCTGTTTTCCAGTGTTCTAAGTTTGTGGGCGAGGGTGATGTCTGGTATGCTGTGTATGCCTCTTGAAGTTTCCTAGTGCTGTCATTAAACAGTTTTTTGGATCTTTTTTTGATCCGTCCCATGTAATGCATTATCTGGTCTCTTATGACTACTTTCGCAGCCTCCCAGTAAATAGCTGGGTTGTCTCTTGTTTCTGAATGATAAAACTCGTATTCTATCCACCATCCCCTCAATTGTTGTAAAAATTCTGCATCTTGCGCCATATATGATGGGAAGCGCCAAATATAGTCTGTTCCTGGCTCAAGGATAGAGTTATTGGTGTATGGTCTGAGATGGCCATAGCTTCTATATCTGTCTGTATGATCTTATCTCTCAGAGTCGTGCTTACAAGATGGTAGTCTATGCGTGACCAGGATTGATGTGCGTCTGAATAAAAGGAATACTCCCTCCCTTCCGGGTGCATATACCTCCAAGCATCTACCAGTCCCAAGTCTGATGACATTTGTGCTAAGTCAGTTTCTGTTTGCAGGTGATTGCCCCTAAGATGTTGTGATCTGTCGTCTCTAATGTGCATTACCTGATTGAAATCCCCTGATACCACTATCTGTGGTGAAGAGTCCAATGCTAGGTGTGTTATTAGATTCGTATAGAATTGTTGCTGCTCTAGATTAGGGGCATAGACATTATACATACTTAATTCTCCTGTTGGAGTATCTAGGATCACATGCAAAATTCTCCTATCCTCCGATATTGTATGGGACCTCACCGTTAGTCACTCACAGAGTCTTTGCCTTTCCTGCTTTTCTGTTGTCTTTATTCATCTTTGTTGTCTGATGGACCGCTGAGGTTTTCCCCCACTCTTGTCTGAGGATGATGGTCTTGCTCTGAGGCTAGTGGATGGCGTAAGGGCCTTTTGAGTCTCTGAGGACCTGCTCCCGCTAGGTGATTTTGTTAGCGCCGCTTCCGCCAGTCTTGGATCAGTGAATGTGTGTGTGGAGCCGTCTGGATATACCACTTTGAGAAGAGCAGGATATAATAGCTGGAATTTCCATTGCCGTCTGAAAAGTTCTGAACATAATGGGGTAAATGCTCGCCGTTTCCTGGTGAGTTCTGCTGAATAATCCGCAAAGATCAGGATCTTTGTATTCTCTATTATTAGAGGTTCTCTCATGCGCCTGTATGCCCTCAGAATGGCCTCTTTGTCTGAGTAGTCCAGATATTTTGCGATTGCCTGCCTTGGGCGTTCTTCCCCTCCCGACTGTTGGGTGATGGAGAGCGTATTTCTCTAGGAGGGCCAATTCTGTGGGATCGCTCGACTTTTAATGGGCCATGGAGCCCCAGTAGCTGTGGCAGCTGTTCTGAAAAAACTTTATAAAGTTGCTGTGGAGCGATTCTCTCAGGTAATCCCACCAGGCGTATATTGCTCCTGCGTGACCTGTTTTCAAGATCTTCTATCTTATCCGCCATTCTAGCTGATTCTGTCGTGGCTGCTGTTATTTTTGTTAAAGCCGTCGCCAAGTCATCTTCCAGTGCGGAGATGCGCCTTTCCGCTTCATCTAATCGATTAGCATGAGAGTCTGTCTCCATTTGTAAGGTTTGTAGTGTATCTTCAATCGCATTAGAGACTGTCTCCTGTATACTAGGAGCTATTTTCTTTGCTACCTCCTTAGCCAGCTTCTTATAATTTATAGGGGCTTTGACTTGGGGCTGTGAGCTTGTATCTGATTCTCCAAAGTCGTCTTCGGACACGTCTCCCCCCTGTGCCCGTACTTGTGTGTGAGGGAGCGGCATTATTGGATCTTATAGAGCCTTCTGATGTTAAATTGCGTAGAGCCAAATCTGTGATTCGGGCCGTTTAACAATTCGGAGCACTGTGTTTAATAAATTGCAGTGTCTGCTGGATTTACCATTTGTAGGGGGATGGGCTGCCTCCTTTCTCTGCTGCCCTGATGTTCCACGCTATGGCGCTCGTGCCTCCACGTCCGCCCTCCGGCCTTTTGCTGCTAGCCTGCAATGCTCCCACAGTCGGCAGCTCCGGTGACCACCGTGCGCCTGAGACTGGTAAGTGCTGTGAGGAGAGAGGACGATACGAGCGGGCCCCGCTGCTATTTCTCTCACGCTGTTAATGGCTGCCACGTGTTCTCCTGTGTGCTCCTTTTCTGAGCGCCGCCGCTGCTCCTTGCTCCCGTCCGCTCACCTTTCTGGGCTGCTGGGTGTGCAATTGTCAGTCTTGCCCACTATGTCTCCCGATTCCGGGTGTTTGAGCTGGCTCTGGTGTGTTGCTGGGGTTCGGGTGGCGGAGCTCCCTTTCCTCGCTGCTTCACACGGCGGGGCCGGAACCGGAAGTCTTCAGGTATTTTATTTTAACTATCTCCTTTGCTTGCAGTGTCAATGGCAGGCACTGCACAACATGTAATAACATGGGGAATAATATCATTTTTAGCAGATAGAACCCCTACAAAGCATAAGGCATGGTTCTGCTATCCAGAGATGGTCTTCTTCAAATTGGCAATGTTGAGGGTCAAATTGGTACAGTATAATTTTGAAGCAAACTTTAAGATTTGTACCCCTAGATATGTCAGGGGGAGACACACAAATAAAAAGGGAAATGTTCCTTTCACAAGGGCCTGGTAGGGCTTCTCTGCAACATTGCCTCTATCTTATCCAGATTGAGGTAGTATCCAGATAATCATGCCACTGTGGTTAAATTGCCTAGTAATGGACATGGGGATCTCTTTGAGTCTGATTATTAGCTGCAATAAGTCATCTGCTTAAGTGTATAATTGTCCTTGTACACAGCACCAGCCCCATTAAACAAAGCAGGGACTCTAGGGAAAGATTACAAAAAAGGGCGTAAGTGGACACACAGAAAAGGTCCAATGGGGAATAATGCTGTCATTGATTTTTGTAGTGGTGTGGGAGCCTTTGTACAGTGGAGGACATATATCAATGTGTTGGTCTTCAGATCAGTGGAGAGTAGAACTAGATAGTCTTCTTCTGTGCCAGATTTATCAGTGTGTCTGATGTTGGATGATTAATCTGGTGCAATATAAGACTGAAGAGTCGGACTTGAAGGGGAAATTGGGAAGGTTGAAAGTGTTAGTTCGGAGGGAAGTTGATGCAACTAGGTAGAAAAAAAAAAGAGCCCCCTTGGGTTGTAATTGATCCTAATTATTAAACATGCTAGATAGGAGTGCATTAGACATGCAGAAGTTGAGTTACTGTTATTTTCATAGGACTATCAATTCGAATGCGTGTTGAGTGTCCAACATGGGTTAGGACTTTATTTTACTGCAAAAGCCAGAAGTTAGCACCAGCCAGTCACACTGAGTAAGAGAGCCATCAACTAACTAATAATGCCTGCTTGTCACACTGTCTTACAATGTTGTGAAATATGTCATGTATGCGTTAGTTTCCTAATAAAGCATGCTTTTCCATGTCCAGTACCAACAACAGGGATGGGTATATTGTATTTGGCAAAATGGTCTGGAAGCATGTCACCAGGAGAGTCATCATAAGTTTACAGTTATTATTCAGCAGTGTTATTGAACGATAAGACTGAAGTATATTGGAGTGAGAAAGTGTTATACGAGTACTGCCGAGAAGCATGTATACTCTTTACCTGTGTTATGTATCATCAGCCACGCATAACACAGCTAGAGTTGTTCTATCAAATGTAGTAGGGCTCTAGAGGCCTGCTTAAAGGGGTTTCCCACACAGCCAAGTTAGGCCCTATTCATGGGAAAGGGCCGAACTTGCTGAAGATTACGAGAACGAGGTTTCCGACTCCTCGTCGCTCCGTCAGATGAATGGAGCAGACGGCTGTGCAGAAATGCTAAGAGGATTATTTTTACTCTTAGAAAAAAAAAATGAGTGAAACCTCTGGTTCAGGATATGTTCCCCACATATTCTTGTAAGTGTGTGGTCTTCTTAAGAGGGGCACCTTTCAGAGTAAAATGAAGGAGAAAGAAATAAGACGTCACAAAAAATTGCTGTATTAGATGTCTTTTTAATTTTCAATGTGTGTTATGTTTTTACTTTCAGTGTATCAATTTTCTATGCAGCCACTAGTTTGCAGCACTTATCAATTTACAAGAAGAAATTGTTATTTTGTTATGAAGCCAGTAGATGGCACAAGAGGAAAACTTTAGTATCACCATTTCTGTCAAGGTTGATAAAAGGGTTGGGAAGTAGAAGTTCTGTTGGTGTGTGAAAACTTATAGCCATTTTTCTACTAGGTGATTCTGGGAAATATGCAAATAAGCTTTCCAGAATGGGGTAGGGTAAAAATGCCTCTTTCGGCTACCTTTTTTTTTTAAAGAAATTTTTATTGAGTTTTCATAGTATAACAAAGATGCATTGGCTTGTTATGAGTGGGGTAAAAATAGTACTTCCTACTGGCACAGTTTATGGGTCAATAAACATTTATTTAACAAATAAGTTACAAACTGTAAAGACAATATGATATGTACAACTTTAAGAGTGAAATCCTGTCTTCAAGAGACAGTTTGTATCAACATATTGGAGCAGATTGTAATATTATAAAATTAATGAATTGCACATATACCATTGGAGACAGGAGTGTAGGAGGCCATATAGGGAAGGTGGGAAAAGGAAGAAGGTGGGAGGACAGAAGTGGTAAGTGGTAGCAATAAATCCAAACAGGAGGCCCGAAAAGGTAAAGCCAAAATATTTAGGTATCCCAGGTTAAAAATTCAAATTAAGGACATCTATGGAAATATTGCAACAAGAGTTCAGAACCAGTGGCCGAACTCCATCTTCACTTATGATATCCCAGACTCTTGGAACAGTATTACCCGGCAGGCCTAGGGATGTTTGTGCACATACAAAATGTGGGGAATTGGAGATTACCAAAAAAAAGGGAGTCAGAGGCCCTGGAAAAGAGATAAATTGCGTTTGAAGAGCGTACTTTCTCCAAGACTGTATAATTCCACACAGATCTGAGGATAATCCCAGTGTCTGGAGTGAGATGGAGAAGGGTGCCAAAAAGACTTTTAGAACTATTATGATATAGTAACCAAGCTATTTAGATAGAACATGAAAACCATTTTATACCCAGGAGCAGTAAAAACATCTCAGCTGCACTCACTGCTACCCAGCCTTCTGCACCAAGGAACACTTCCATCAGTTATGCTTCATCAAATCAGTAATGGAAGTGCTCATTGGACTGTCATCAAGGTGCAGACTGCAACTCATGGTTTGACAGGCGGTATGTGGCCTATCAGCGCAGCTTGTGCACCCCTGATCCCCCTTTTAGTTGAGATGAATGTGTGCTGCATGTTATGTACATACTCAGGAGTGAAACCCCTCTGCTATAGACGAGAGGAATAAGGCACTTTGAAGGAATGCCCGCATTTATCTCAAGCACTGCTAGATGGACCAGGAAAACAGGATTGTTGAGTTGTAATTGGGACAATTTTGGTGGAGCTGGAGCCTGAGTTCAGAAAATTGAGGAGTCAGAGGTTTGGCTTATTCCCAGCCCCTGTGTGTGTTTCTGTATTTTAGATTTTAGAAAACGCTTCCCCTCTAATCTGTATGGGAGGAGCGTCAATACTGAGCATGAGCAAAAAGAGCATCCACATTCATCTCAACTAAAAGCCTACATACTTAGATCAGGAATAGAACAAACATTTATAAGACATTTCTCAAAATTCTGCTGAAAAAAATATTCAGCACATACTGCAGTTAACTAATTGTAACAATTTATTATATATTTTCGGAGTCGGTCCATTTTATTTCCACTCCACCAAAATGGTCTCCGACTCCACAGACCTTGATCCAATGACCCCAACTCTATCAGTTGAATTACAATATAAGGCCATTATTCTTTAAAGGACATCTGATTACCTGATGGTAGATGACTATTACGTACCTACCCGTCTCTGTGTGTCCCAAGCTTCATTCCTTATATCTTTGCATGGTTGCATTCTTTGCATGGTTGCATTTCTGTAAAAAATTAGCTCCACAGTAATATAATGCCGGCTGCGTTCCGACATCATCCGCTCTCTTTTCAAATCTCACCAGCTCTCAGAATGCAGCTGGCGTGGCCCCAGGATGAGCATAAATTATATTACAGTGGATCCTGACGGTGCTCTGCAGAGCACCACAGGATCATTTGCATATTTTATAAACTTATTTTTAAGTTTGGGCATGCAAAGATATAAAAAATGAAGCTTGGGACACACGTGGATGGGGAAATATGTACTAGTCATCTACCCATTGAATCCCCAGAGAGCACAATGGAATGCTTTCTCGGCATCCACTGATAGATACAGGGGAGTTCTTGAGGCATGAGCTCTGGAGAGTGAGCATTTGATTGTGTTCTCCCGCCCCTGAACAGCACCCACCTGTTCCTGTTGACTAATGAAGGGATATAGTGCTGAATCCTCAAACACAAAAGTTTAGAGTAAAGTTTTGTATCTACATTTAAAAGGCATATTGGGCTAAAGTGCTGAATTCTTCCTGGGTTTATAGATAACTGTGATATAAGCCAATAGGGCCTGCTCTGGGAAGGGCCAAGTAGCAGACAAGGAGTTAAAGGCCTTGATGAGGAAAGGAAGCATAAAAGTCCAAATGCGATGTAATTAGCAAATAAACTGCAGTTGTGTCATTTTCTTACAAGCCCTCACTGTGCTGTCCAAATTACAACATCCCTTTGGAGGTCATTATGCTCAGAGAACATAAAATTCTATATGCATTCTTTTTGATTTCGTACCCTTGAATGATGTTAATCTTCTGAAATTAAAAGGTCCATATTCATTGAGCCCTTATATTTTCTGGTGTTTGGAGCAGCAACGTTGGCAGCATGGCAGAAGTTTGCAGTAATATCTTTTTGTGAACTGTAATATGGTTAGTGTTTTTTTAGAAATGGTGAAAATGATGTTTTCTGTTGTAGTGTCTCTAATATTTCTAGCCCCAAAATGATCAATGATCTTATGATTTTGTTAATTTCTGTGTTCCCGCACATCACTGAACTCTATGTTGCGGGTGGAGTTGTAAGGAGAGACTAAACTCTTTAGCATTTCATTGCCTAGGTAACCAAGATGCTCCTAAAGTATATACGTCACTACTTAGGGACAGCGTGCTCCGTTTTATGGAACTCCACACCTTTTGGTATCATCTTGCTGGTAGTTTCTAGACATGGTATGAAGCTGTCCTAGGTTTAATTACACTTACCCTTATACTTTTTCCGTATTTTTTTCCATAGGGAACCACTTTTCCCTCTGATGAGACTTAAGGAAGTTGAAATGTGTCAAGTGGTGCAGAAATAATTGAGAATAGGGACAGTTTAGAGTTACTGCCCTTGTTATTAATGGCCGATAGGGGTACAGTGCTGTAGGGAGAAGCCGACCACCAGTATCCAAGTGTGAATATGTCTTGGCACTCAGCACCCATAAGCCCCTCCCAACCAGCCATGATGAGACACTAATGTATCTGAATACTTGTGCATATCTGATAAGACACATCCATTTTCTTTCTCTTCAGCAGTTTTGAAGTATGTAGTGGATGTTACTGGTTGGAGAAGCACATTTATATTCTGTTGCATTTCTGATAGATATGCAGCAGTATAGTATGAGGAATGTGTGTCACGGGTATCAATCAGGGCTTACAGCCTATCCAAATTACACTAATTCTCCAGCATCATTATACAGCAAATCAGAATATAAAACAAATAACCTTTATTCAATATGCTTTAAAACTTATATAAAGGGCATATATCGTGCTCCCAGATCAAACACAATGCCCATTGCTGTCGTGTTAACCATTGTGTTTCTTGGTTCCATATACATTTATGTTAGAGCAGTCAAAAATTTGATAAACACCTTACATTGGTAAGACATACCATTTCTTTACTGAGGTGTCTGTTCTGTCTGTATTCTGGGATGTCTTTATGTGTATGGTACAGTCCGATACCCTCACATAGGAGACCGGGTATCAATAGAATAGCCAAACTTAGAGAAAGTCAATATTCTGTCCCTACTGTCCCTGAATGACTGAATCAAGAGCAGAACAACAGACTGTGCCCTACCAAAAAAAATATGGTACTCCATATCCCCCCACCTGACACATTTCCTCCATAGGCTGGATTCTTCAGAGTGATGCAGAGGCGTAACTACAGTGGTAGCAGCCATAGCAGCTGCTATGGGGCCTGCAGTGTCAGGGTCCCCATCATCTGACCTGACAAACTAAAAAGTGGAGGATGTGCACCATCATAAACATATTATGCTGCACATTGTACATATATGTCATGTATATATGCTGTATGTGTATGTATATGATGTATGGTGATGATGTAAGTGAGTATAGAAATAACTATATTTTTGAAGTGGGAAGGGAGGCCCTATTCAGAAGCCTGCTATGGGGCCCCGCCTCTCCTAGTTACGCAGCTGGGCAGATGTAAAACTTAAAAAAATAGGAAAAACTAGCCCCATTGTGCCTAGCTTAGGGGTATAAATCGGGTGAACCTTAGTGAAAGTTCATCCGGGGAAGACCCTAGTATAGGCTCACTGCAAACCGTGGCATTGGGAGGGGTCCTTAAACCCGGATGAAATTTCACTAAGGTTCATTTATACCCCTAAACTATTTTACTACATTTTCTAGCCTGCCTGAGTCCCTCTGAAGAATCCAGCCTATGAAGGAAACGTGTCAGGGTGGGGGGATGTGAGGTACTATTGGTACCGCACTTATTTACTAAGAGTCCGCGGACCACACTATCATCGACATTCGGATTTGGCACATTGACGCCGACTTTTATGAGGGGGCTTTGGAGGATCCGACTGATTCGGACTAGGGTAAACTCCGGTGGACCTGAGCAGGGTAACGACACATGCAGGATATCCGGTGCACGCTCGTAGTGAATTGCAGCACAATCCATGATCGCCGGACATTCCGGATCGCGACGTGAACAGGTAAGTAAATGTGCCCCTATATCTTTTTGCAAGGGTACAGTCTGTGGTACTGCTTAGAGATGGAGCCAATCACAGGGAGAGTATGGACATAATATAAACTTTCTCTAAGTTTGGCTATTCGATTGATACCCAGTCTCCTGTGTGAAGGTATTGGGCTGTACCTAACACATCAAGGCAACCGAGAATACAGACAGAACAGACATCTTTGGTAAGAAGTGAAATTTCTTTACTACGTAAAGTGTTTATCTTATTTTTGACTGCTGTAACATAAATGTATGTGGTCGGTCTATACCAGTGATGGCAAACCTTTTAGAGGCCGAGTGCCCAAACTACAACAAAGACCCGCTTATTTATCGCAAAGTGCCAACACAGAAATTTAAAGGAAACCTACCATTTCAAATGGTAGGTTTAAGCTGCAAACACCGAGCACCAGCTCAGGGTGAGCTGGTGCCGGTGCTTAGTTTCGTTAGTGTTAAAACCGCGGTATCGCGGTTTTAACACTTTTTAAACTTTATAGCAGAAGCCGCTTCGGCGCTGCGCGCGACCGCGCGCGCGTGCAACGCTAGCGGCATTTCCTATGTAGGCGCGCGCACAGTTTAAAAGTTTAAAAAGTTTAAAAAGTGTTTGCAGCTTAAACCTACCATTTGAAATGGTAGGTTTCCTTTAATTTGTGATTTATATTCCCTTCTCATGTTTTCATTGACATCAGCACCTGAGGACACCAACAACGCAGAAAATAGTCCCAGGTAGAGCTGTCACTTTAAAATACCTCTGTGCACAGCAAGTCCTGGGCTGTCTGGGACTGCAGGAATATACCTGGAGTCATCTTTGGTGAGTGCCCACAGAAAGGGCTCTGAGTGCCACCTCTGGCACCAGTGCCATAGGTTAGCCATCACTGGTCTATACCTTGACTATGTCTTTCTAGTGTATATTGTGTGATAAAGAATAATAAAGAACAATTGTTAACACAACAGCAACAGGCGTCGTGTTCAAACCGGGAGCATGATATGTCCCCTTTATATGAGTTTTAAAGCATACCGTATATACCGGCGTATAAGACGACTTTTGAAGACAGAAAAATCTTCTGTCTTCTCTGGGGTCGTCTTATACGCCGGTAATCGTCTTATACGCCGGTAATGACGGCGTATAAGACGATCGCGGTCGGATCGCGCTGCATGGAGAGGGCTCACGGGCTGAGCCCTCTCCATAGCCGGTAAGTCTTTGCTGCATATTGCAGCAAAGGCTTACCGGTAACACCCGCGATCGGTGGTAGCACCGATCGCGGGTGTTTTCACAGCGATGGCTGCCGGCAAAGCTGCCGGCAGCCTCAAAAAGATGCGCATGGGACATACTCAACGCGCCGTCTTCTTTCTTCTGCTAGGCGCCGCCATGTTTTTCCCCGGGTCGGCGCCTAGTATGACGTCAGCAGCGGCGCATCATACTAGGCGCCTGCCGGGGAAGATCAATGGCGGCGCCCGGCAGAAGAAAGAAGACGGCGCGGACATCGGGGGAGCATCGGGGTGAGTATATGATTATTTTTTTTTAAATGCTGGGCTGTATACTACTGGGGGCTGTGCTGTATACTACTGGGGGCTGTGCTGTATACTACTGGGGGCTGTGCTGTGTACTACTGGGGGCTGTGCTGTGTACTACTGGGGGCAGTGCTGTGTACTACTGGGGGCAGTGCTGTGTACTACTGGGGGCAGTGCTGTATACTACTGGGGGCAGTGCTGTATACTACTGGGGGCAGTGCTGTATACTACTGGGGGCAGTGCTGTATACTACTGGGGGCTGTGCTGTATACTACTGGGGGCTGTGCTGTGTACTACTGGGGGCTGTGCTGTATACTACTGGGGGCAGTGCTGTATACTACTGGGGGCAGTGCTGTATACTACTGGGGGCTAGGCTGTATACTACTGGGGGCAGTGCTGTATACTACTGGGGGCAGTGCTGTATACTACTGGGGACAGTGCTGTATACTACTGGGGGCTGTGCTGTATACTACTGTATGCGTTGGAAAAGGGGTAGTCTTATACGGCGAATATATCTTAAACTCTATATTTTAAACAGGAAAGTAGGGGGGTCGTCTTATACACCAGGTCGTCTTATACGCCGGCATATACGGTATTTAATAAAGGTTATTGTTAAAATGTTCATTGATGGTGTTGTCTATGTATGTGAACTTTTTTTAGTAAAATTATTAAGAACTATAATATTTTAACTCTACTCCTTTTTGCTGCTAATATTTTTACCATGAGACAGTGTTGTTTAAACTGGTAGTTTAAACTACAGATGATTGTTGATGATTGTTGGTTTTACAATTATTGCAGCAGCAAACCTTTTAGACTTCGCCATCAGATCTGTTGCAGAATATGAGGGTGCTATATAAATAAAGATTATTATTATCTGCACATGTTGTGGATTCTCATGCTGGAAGTCCACATGGAAATCCACACAGGTTAAATGTGTGTTTTATGCCAATTATTGTGTTATATGTAGTGCATGTTTGATACAGATCTATATGCGTTTTTCACACGATCCAACATAATTTCAAGGAAAAATTTTGGTACGGGTTTAGTTTCTGCGAATGTAGTCCACATTACTTTTTCCAAAGCACATTCGCTTTGATGCTACTGTATGATACTGCTGATTTTTCTGAAGAAAATCCATGCATAAAATCTGTAAAAAAAATTGTTAGGAGCAAACATGTGGATAACTGCAGGTATAGTGACAGCTTTTAGAAGATGAGAAGCTCAAGACATTTGAGCAATAGAAACAATATAACATTCCCCACCGTTCCTTCTGCAACACCCCTGCCGATGCAAGGCAGAGGGGTGGTTGCGAATACGTCCCACCATGTAGCTTGCAGCCTGTGTAGGGTCTGATCAGCCCCACAGCATGTCACTACATAACACAGATGAGCACTGCAGCGGTAGAGTCTGCCTGGTAAGGCAGGAGTTAAGTGTTGAATGTGATGCAATATGTGTCAGCCAATTACAGTTGGTCATGTATTGTGTCTGTAAGCTGAGATGCAATTGGAGGAGTAACCACCACCTGACCAGTGGGAGTAATAAAACCCCTGGTCAGGAAAGTTCTAGAGTTCAGAAGAAGACTGGAGTTAATCCAGTGAAGTTAGTCTTAGGCTAGAGCTGACACAGCTCAGTACAGCTAAGCAAGTCAGTGCAGCCAGCATACCAGACCAGAGCAGGAGAGCTCCGCTCCCTGCCTGAAGAGTGAAGTGAGTTAGTTAGTGAGAGGAAAGGGGTATCATCCTACCTTCAAGGGTGATATTTGAACCAACCCAGGACAAGCTGAAGCATCCTACTAGGACACAGCTACCTCCCAGCCTGCCCTTTGCATCCAGGCTGGTGATCTACTACTGTGGCTCCCTCCAACTGCAGTCCCAGCGTTCTACCATTTGTCAAGGCACGTTGCTACTGTTCCTGTCGGTTCCAATAAAGAACTGTAAGTTATTTTTGTTCAACGTCTGTCTCCGCCTGGTCCCTGCTACTACGGCTGTCACCATCACGGGCACCCTGTCCACCACACAAAGACTAATACTCCAGATACCAAAGGGTTGCCCCAGGGAGAACCACTATAGCAGCCCCTCCCTCATCATTTCTTGCCAACACCACCCTGCTGGAGACCTGCCAGGCTGTAGGACAGCCCTCCGGTTCCCCATACCAAGCACCGTGACACTAGCGTGCCTAGGCCGCAACCGCCAGCCACTCAGGTACTGCGGGCCCCGGCTGTCTCCAGGCCCCAAGAAAAGGCTAGGCCCCGGTGGGGGATGTTGCAAGTGGCGTCACGAACAGGATTTCTACTTGTGTGCCTTATTCTGGCATTATAGACTGTCCTTTATTACAAAGACTGTGCTGCCTAACCCTGCTGCCATTCGGGTTTAGGCCCAAGTGATTGTGTGCATTTCTACATACTGTAGAACTGTATTACTGCTGCCACGTGCTGTCGAGCATCGCTCCAGCACTCAAGATGTTAAACCCTGCAAAGAACTTTGTCAGCTCTGCTACATCCGGCGCTGCCACGCCTGAAGCATTTACCTCAAAGGTGTGTGGCGTAACATGGAATTCCAGCCCGCCAAATCCTCACTGGTGGGAACTCCAGAGTCGTCACCAGGCTCCGCCCCCTGCGTGTGAGGCGCGAAGGACCATAGAGGAGGAGCTGGAGCGTGTGCGGCCAGCAACGAAGAGGGTTAATCGGCCTTCTTGGATTTCGGCGCAGGCCGCGTCTGAAGCCTGCCAGCAGCGTGCGCCTCATCCGGAGTCCCAGCGCATGTGTCCTGCGACTGGAAGAGAGCACCGCTGAGCATCACCGAGCCCCTGCAGCCTGTCGGACATCGGGAACGGAGTCCTTCGTGCACTGGAGCTGTCCTGTCACCGCGGCTGATCCTGAGTGAGTACAGCTGGGGAAGTTAAAGGGGGGTAGAGATTGTTTCTGACGCTAGGTTATTGGCTCACCTCTCAGGGAATAGTGACTATGTATAAGGTGCCCACGTCCCATTCTAGCCATCGCCCAAAGCAAAGATATTGTGTAACCCTGCAGGCTTCCCTCAGCTAGGCCAGTCACGTCCGCCCAGGTCCCTCCTCAGGGTACCGGAGCATGTTAAGCCCGCCAGAGAGTCCCTTCAGCCCTGCTACAGCCAGTGTCCCCAGGACTCCCACCGTTATGCCTCTGACTATGCCATACTATCTGGGGGCCCCCTGGTTACCCCACTACGAGGGAGAATTGCACACTCTACCTGAATTCAGAGCCAAGTTGTTAGCTACCTTCGCCCTGTATCCGCTCACAGAGGAACATAAAGTGGGCATTCTAACCGGGCAGTTGAAAGGACCTGCTCTCCGGGAAGTCAAGTCTTGGCCCTGAAAACAGTGCCAGAATGTGGTCCAAATTCTCAATAGGCTGCGCAACACCTTTGACAAATGTACTGCCTCAGAGTTGAAGCAGAAATTCTTCGGGAAAAGACAGAAGCATCAAGAGTCCCTCAGAGACTTTGCCCTCTCCCTACAGGAGACATGGAAGGCCATAACCCGTCTTGATCCCAAAGAGGCTGAAACCACTGACCAAACCCTGAGGGAGCAATTCATTAATGGACGTGTGGATAGAAATCAAAGGTGTCAACTAAAGATAATCTCTTCTCAACATGCCCAGGCCTCCTTTCTTGAGTTTAAGGAAATTGCCGTTGACATATTAGGGGACCGACCGCCTACTGGACCGCAGAAAGATCCTGAATCCGCGGAAATAGAAGACTCTGCTCTAGCTTGCCATCCAACGCAGCAGACTTCACCTACTCCTGCGGCTACGGAAGTTTCTGGTTTAGCAGGACAGGTCCCTAATCTGATGGACACTCTGAGTTAAATACTCGATCGGTTGACCCAATTGGAAGTGACTGTCTCCTCTATGAGGAAGAAACCTCCAGAAGACTCTGTACGGTCAGCTACCACTCGTGCCTCCCCGGCCAAACCGCGCCCAAGGGAAGTGAAGCACCTGGAGTCAGAAGGAACCCAGCCAGCGGTGCAGCTACTGCCGTAAATACGGGCATGAAGAGGATGGATGTCGTCAGTTAAATGACAAACCCTTGGTGCTAAGGGACGACCCCCAAGGCAAGAACCTTTAAGTCCCGGAGATGCCAACTGGATGCCCAGGTTTGTGGGGACTCGCCCAATGGTTCATGTAACCATCAACGGAGTTACCCTACCGGCCTTAATTGATACCGGCTCTCAAGTGACCACCCTCCGGAGTGCTACCTTCGAGAGATGCCAAAGAGGAGCATCCTTAATCTAGCCTCCCAAGGCTTACTTGAACATTATTGCTACGAACAGAAAACCCATACCCATCCGCGGCTACTGGGAGCCCACACTAACCATTGGAGACACTGAGTTAACCAGACAGGGCGTAGTGGTGACACGAGTGCCCGAAAACGATAACTTCTCCCTGGTACTGGGTTCCAATGTCCTCCGCAACTGCTACCCGGAAGTGTTGAAGGCTCTCCACGACTCTCTGCCAACAGTGCCCAACGGTTCCCGGAAGGTAATTCAGGAGACTATGCAGGTTCTGACGGCGCAACAGAAGTTTGCTGGCCCCAAAGGAGAAATCTGCAGAGCCCTGATCAAAGATCCCCAAACTGTCCGCCTTCAACCTGGGACTGAGACGTTAGTATGGTGCCGAGCCTGCATGGGCGTCCAAGGTCAAGACTACCAGGCGATGGTAGAACCTCTACCAGCTGATGAAGACCTACCCATTCTAGCCGCCAGGAGCCTAGTTACTGTATCCCGAGGACAAGTACTCATTAGACTACTAAATGTGGGAGACTCCCCAGTAGATCTGAGAAAATACCAAGCCGTAGCCACTCTCTTCAGCGTCCATCCTGAAGACTTGGTGGAAACCTCTCTGTCTGCCTCCCAATAGTTGGAAGTGAAGCAAAGTGCTGAAGGTGAGCCTGCCGAACAATCCTGGTCGCTTGAGCTCAATATTGGAGACGACGATTTTACTCCTGCAGACCAAATACAAGGTGTCCTGGATGTCGTTATGAAGCACCACCAGGCCTTCAGCAAACACCCACTGGATTTTGGGCAGACTACCCTGATCCAACATACCATCCCTACTGGCTCCCATCCTCCTATCAAAGAGCGATACCGGCCCATACCTCCAGGCCGCTACCAAGAGGTGCAAAAGCTGGTACAAGAGATGAAGACAGCCAACGTTATCCGGGAGATTCACAGCCCATGGGCTTCCCCGCTGGTCCTTGTGAAAAAGAAGGATGGAACCCTTTCGATTCTGTGTTGATTATAGGAAGATCAACAATATCACCCACAAGGATGCCTATCCGCTGCCTCGAATCGAGGAGTCCCTCGCAGCCCTAGGGTCAGCTGACTACTTTTCTACCCTGGATCTGACCAGTGGCTACTGGCAATTGACCATGGCGCCGGAAGACATAGAAAAGACTGCTTTCACCACCCCAATAGGCCTGTTCGAGTTCAACAACATGCCATTCGGGCTATGCAACGACCCAGGCACATTTCAACGGCTGATGGAGAGATGTTTGGATCATCGAAACTTCGAGACCGTCCTGCTATACTTGGACAACATCATCATCTACTCCAAGACCTATGAAGACCACCTCCACCATCTGGCTGAAGTCTTCCAAATCCTGACCCAACATGGGTTGAAGATCAAGCCATCCAAGTGCCACCTGCTACAACCTAGCGTCAAGTATCTGGGACATGTGGTGAGTGCTCACGGAATTGAGCCAGACCCAGAGAAGATTGCAGCTGTCCATGACTGGCCTGCCCCGTCAACCATACGGGATATCAAAAGCTTCCTGGGATTTGCCAATTACTACAGGCGCTTTATCCCAAAGTTTGCCCAGATGGCGGCTCCCCTACAAGAACTTCTAAGGGGTCTGCCAAAAGAGAGCCAATGTTCCCGAGCATCCATTGAATGGACAGCCGAACGAGAAGCTGCCTTCCAGATGCTAAAGCAACGGTTGACTGAGCCTCCGGGGTTGGGATATCCAGACTACAATCTACCTTTCACCCTATACACCGATGCCAGCAAGCAAGGCATAGGGGCTGTATTATCCCAGCTCCAGAATGGAACTGAAAGGGTCATAGCCTACGCCAGCCGTTCCCTCCGAGAACCGGAACAAAACAACCAGAACTACAGTTCCTTCAAGTTAGAGTTTCTGGCGTTAGTCTGGGTTGTGACCAAAAAGTTAAAGGACTACCTGGCTGCATTCTTCTTCACTGTCTTCACAGACAATAATCCCTTGGCGCATCTGAACACCGCTCGTCTTGGAGCACTGGAGCAACGGTGGGCCTCCAGACTTGCCAACTTCAACTTTACCATCAAGTACCGGGCTGGCAACACCAATGACAACGCCGACGCTCTGTCCCGTCTCCCTGACTAGTGGGAGGGACCCTCCACAGATGCTCAGTGGGAAGATGTGGAGATGCCAGCGTTCTATGCTTGGTTTGTGCACCAAGGACCTCTGGATGAGTCTTCAGGCTGATAGTCGCGCCATAGGGGAAGTGATGGACTATCTTTCTAGTGGGCGAGTGCCTGAAAGGATCCGCCGGAGAAGAGCTGATGGAGAATTGTCTCAATTGTGGAGCCAGAGAAAGACTCTGAACATGCATCAGGGCCTGTTAAAGAGAAGAGCTCTGGACCCTATCACTTATGACCGGCTGTATCAAATTGTGATTCCCAGGAGGGACACCAATATAGTGCTGGATATGTACCATGACTGTTCCAGACACCTTGGCGCTCAGAAGACTGAAGCCCAGACGAAGGCGCTTCTACTGGGTCAACATGAAACCCGACATCGAAGCCTGGTGTCGGGAATGCCCAGCTTGCGCCATCGCTTGGGGAGAGCGACACAATCAAAGGGCCCCTCTACATCCCATTGTGAGCCAACGTCCCTTAGAGATCCTGGCATTAAATCATGTGAAGTTGGAGCCCAGCAGATCCGCTCACATTTATGCTCTCACGATCATCGACCACTATACCAAATTTGTGGGTGCAGTACCCGTCAGAGACCTATCTGCAAGGACCACCGCAGCGGCCCTGTGGAAGAGCTTCATCTTCCCCTATGGCTGTCCGGACCAGATCCTTACGGACCAAGGAACAGCATTTGTGTCCCAAGTCTTCCAAGAGCTTTGCACTCTATATGGCTGTAAAAAGCTGAGGACCACAGCCTATCATCCCCAAGGCAACGGCTTTGCGAAAAGATGAATTAGACTCTAATCAACATGCTGAGGACCCTGACCCTCTGCAAAAAGGGCTGACTGGCCAAAACTGTTGCCCGAATTAGTGTACCTGTACAACAACACCACTCATTGCTCCACAGGATACACCCCGTATTATCTGATGTTTGGGAGGCACGGCTGATATGACCTCCCAAACTCCCTGCTGATATGACCTGGGACATGGAGTCCCCTGATTCCCAGTCTTTACTCCCCCAGACTGACTGGGTTCACGAACACCAGAGGCGCCTGGCGGATGCCAGAGAAGCTGTGGATCTGCGGTTGGAAGAGGCCCGAGAGAAACAAAAAAGGGATTTCGATCGTAATGCCTGTGCTGAGCCTTTTGCCCCAGCAGATCGAGTGTGGCTGCGCAACAACCATCCCACCAGTAAGCTAGATGGGCATTGGGAGCGTGTGCCATACCTAGTTAGGGACAGTCTCTCCCCTGAAGTCTACAAGATTTCAAGAGGAGACGGTCCACTACTTCGGGTACATAGGAACCGGCTGAAGAGATGTCTTCATCCTTTCGCCCCTATGTTCACACCTCTCACCTCGACCCCCAACTTACAGACCTCATTGTGTTCACCTACCCCCAGTTTCTTGGAACTTGTGACTGTGCCTCAACTCTGTGTTGTTGTTTCCACTCCAGTAAGAGGTACCCCGGAGAGACCATCATCCCCACCGCAGTCTCCAATACTGCTACCCGTGGAGGATGATCCGGTTTCAGAATCTGCAACCCCTGCGGCCTCAGAGGCAGCTGAGACTCCGACTCCAGTGCCTGACTGAAGATGTGGAAGTTGTTATCTTCTCCCAACCGGAACTTCAGAGGTCTCAAAGGGAGACGTGTCACACAGACGGAGGAGGCAGGTACGCTTTTCTGACACCGAAGTACTCACCACCGAAGAAGATACTGAGTAACCCCTGATGGGCTGAAAGCCTTCTTCAGGTACTGTGTACTTATTGTAAATATTATTTCTGCTGCTATCCCAATTGGGCTGAGCGCCCCTAACCCATAGAGCCAGAAACTTTCCTGAGACTCTTTCCCCCATTTACTTATCTCAGTCAAGAGACATACCTTGAACTGCCCATGTCATGTGCTATGATAGCACCCCTTCCTCTGCCACAGCAGAGATTCCTACAAAGGACTCTGTCCCTCTACACAAGGAGACCCTTTGTTCCTTTCTTCATTTATGGCACTTTTCTCCACATCAAGGGCTGTACCCAGAAGATGGACTGTGCTATTAAAGACCTTCTGAGAGACTTTTGCCAACTCCAAGGAAAAGTTGCTAATGACTTATTATTTTATTGCACTTAATGCCTTCCTTTTAGGTATGGACATTCTGCATGCACTATAATGCCTTTCCCTTTTCAGGTAAAGAGACATTTGCTATCTTGCTACCCTGAGTAGCCTACCTCTGTAACATTTGCAACGTTAATGTTTTAAGATATGTACCCATTGGGCTCCTAAGCCAATGAGGGTTTACAAAAAATGTTTGCACACTGTCAATTTATGTCAGTAGTTTGCACTAACCTTTGATAGGCTTTCCAGATTGTAGTGTGGCTGTGTCGGACCGTTTATATATAAACCCTGACCGCTATCTTATGCCTCAAACCGAAACTTCGTAAGTGTGGGGTAGTCGGTAAACTGCAGGTCCTTAGAGGACCTGGGGTGCTAAAGATGTAGCACCTGGATACCACTCATATAAGGGTAAGAATGTCAGTCGGCAGGTACTTGTACATTGTATAATGTCTTATTGTGTCACATATGCCAATGTAATGCATATATACACTATATATTTGTCACATTTCGCATTCACATGTCCCTGTCTTAGTCCGACACCAACCCAGATGCCTGCCTCCAGGACCATGGGCGGCTTGTCCCTACAGATCATGTAGCCTGCACTTCACAGAAGTGCCTCCTCTTTGTAATCTACCTCTACCGGACATCACTTGCACGGACCCCCCCAGAGGTTCCCCGCTGCTGGCCAGTGGTTGGTCCTCTGCGCCCCAACCAGTCCGTAGTCGAGCCGAGGGCGGCTCTTTCAACTGCCGCGGGGCTATGCAACACCCCTGCCGATGCAAGGCAGAGAGGTGGTTGCGAATACGTCCCACCATGTAGCTTGCAGCCTGTGTAGGGTCTGATCAGCCCCACAGCATGTCACTACATAACACAGATGAGCACTGCAGCGGTAGAGTCTGCCTGGTAAGGCAGGAGTTAAGTGTTGAATGTGATGTAATATGTGTCAGCCAATCACAGTTGGTCATGTATTGTGTCTGTAAGCTGGGATGCAATTGGAGGAGTAACCACCACCTGACCAGTGGAGTAATAAAACCCCTGGTCAGGAAAGTTCTAGAGTTCAGAAGAAGACTGGAGTTAATCCAGTGAAGTTAGTCTTAGGCTAGAGCTGACACAGCTCAGTACAGCTAAGCAAGTCAGTGCAGCCAGCATACCAGACCAGAGCAGGAGAGCTCCGCTCCCTGCCTGAAGAGTGTAGTGAGTTAGTTAGTGAGAGGAAAAGGGTATCATCCTACCTTCAAGGGTGATATCTGAAGCAACCCAGGACATGCTGAAGCATCCTACTAGGACACAGCTACCTCCCAGCCTGCCCTTTGCATCCAGGCTGGTGATCTACTCCTGTGGCTCCCTCCAACTGCAGTCCCAGCGTTCTACCATTTGTCAAGGCACGTTGCTACTGTTCCTGTCGGCTCCAATAAAGAACTGTAAGTTATTTTTGTTCAACGTCTGCCTCCGTCTGGTCCCTGCTACTACGGCTGTCACCATCACGGGCACCCTGTCCACCACACAGAGACTCATACTCCAGATACCAAAGGGTTGCCCCAGGGAGAACCGCTATAGCAGCCTCTCTCTCATCATTTCTTGCCATCACCACCCTGCTGGAGACCTGCCAAGCTATAGGACAGCCCTCCAGTTCCCCATACCAAGCACCGTGACACTAGCATGCCTAGGCTGCAACTGCCAGCCACTCAGGTACTGCGGGCCCCGGCTGTCTCCAGGCCCCAAGGAAAGGCTAGGCCCCGATGGGGGATGTTGCACTTCTACCAATATCTTCAGTTACACCATACATGGTCTACACAGATCAAAGAGGTGGATCCGACGGTTGGGACCCTCTCTTTCTTGGGGCTGTTGGAGAATTCTGGAAGTATATTGGCATTGTACAACCGGCTGCTACCGAAGTACTTTCAGAATTACCCCCTACAGGCTAGGCATAAATGGGAAAAGGATGTAGGACCATTAACAGATTAACAGTAGTGCACTATATATATAATACATATGTTTTGGGGATGCACTACACTTAGGCCATACTGAAACAAGGTGCTAGCACTAATCAGAGAGGTTTGCTCCTTGAATCTCCAGCCCTCTCCAATCACCTCTGTGCTGGGCTACCTAGGAGATGTAAGTGATAAAACACCAGCCACGCTTGCTACTGCATGCATCCTATATCAAGCTCGCAAACTCGGTGACGCATTGGATCCAGCCTACTATTCCTACGATTGGAAAAAGTTCTACTGGTGCTAGTCTGGTGCTCTACTGAAGGATGCACTGATACACAAATAGGATCAACAGGTATAGAGGAGTGATGCTGCTATGGGGACCCTATTATTACTAGAGAACACTGTTTCCAGCAGTGGCGTAACAATCGCGGTAGCAGGGGGTGCGATTGCGACCCGGCCCTTTGTAGGGAGGGGCCGGCGGATCCTGCCTGCCCAGCACAAACTCCACCTGCCTCTCCCCCACCACGGCCCGAACTCTGTGCACCCGTTCAGCCCTGCCCGCCCAGCGCAAACTCCGGCCTGCCGGCCTGCCCCCAGCCGCTCTCCGGAAACGCCAACCCACCGACTTAAACTCCGGTCGGCTGGCCCACTCAATTTCCAGTTATTTATTATTCCATGCCGTGCACTAGGAAGCTGGAAAAAAAATGTGGTGAAATTGGCAGAAAAGTCTTGTGGCTCAGATTTTCATACTTTCGCTGTGCGCTCCAAATGATTTGTCTCCTTTATTGTTCGGTTCTATACAATCACAGTGATACCAAATTTATAGGTTTTATTGTGTTTTAATAAATTTTCAATGATTAAAACAGTTAGTAACCGCTAGTAACTTTTCATACTTTGGTATGCAGAGCTGTGTGAGTGGTCATTTTTTGCTAAATGAGCCGACGTTTTCATTGCTACCATTTTGAGGACTGTGCGACTTTTTGATAACTTTTTATTACATTTTTATGTGAGGTAAAATGGTGTAAAAGTGGCTATTTTCTGTTATGGGGTTCACCGCTGCTTTTAACCATTTTTACATTTTGATCTGGCATTTTGGGACGCAGCGATGCCTAACGTGTTTGTGATTTTTACTGTTTATTTAGTTGTATATCAGTTCTAAGGAAAGGGGGGCGATTTGAATTTTTAGGGTTTTGCAGTATGTGGCATTTTATTTACATAGGATTCATTACAGTGAGTAACTGGCGCATTGTAATGAATCTCCAGAAGCCATATAGCAGACTCGAGGCTGTCATGGCATCCAATCACGGCTCCCCGATGATGTCACAGGGAACAGCGATCTCAACAAACTTGGCAGCACCCACAAAATCAATGCTAGCACCAATTGTGGGTATTAGCAGTGGGTATTTACTGCAATATGCAGTGAACCCAACCTCTGTATGGAGAGGGCTCACCTCATGAGCCCTCTTCATACACCATTTGTAGCTCTGTACTGCGCAGTGCGTGATGGAGATATAAGTAAATAAATGTGTGTAATTGTATAAATATGTTTGTACAAAATATTTTTTTTTTTTTTTTTTTCAGGGGAGGGGGGCCCCATGCAGAAGTTTGTCATAGGGGCTTAGCCTCTCCTTGTTACGCCACTGGAGCCCAGTCCCCACAGCCAGATAGGTAGGAAACAAGACACATTGGAGTACTGTCACTCTCGTTCTGGGCTGGGGAGGGTGGTGGCGGGAAAGGGGGGGGCTATTCTTTTTTGTTTGTTTGTACTTTCCTAATTTCTCACTGATGTGTGTGCAATGTAATGTTTGTACTGGGTCTGTGTTCCAAAAATGGAAAATTGGTTATTAAAAATTATTTGATTTAAGAAAAATATATACTCAGAATAACAAAAAAAAACATTCTCTAATTCACTGTTAAACAAAAATCCACTATTTCACAGATATAATTCCAACCTGTCTCTATCAGTCCTTGTGTATACAATTTCGGTTGCTCTGAAATTCGACTACAAATCTTCTGATTATGGTCGGGCGTGGCAGATTCCTCTCATGAATAGCTTCTCCTCTTTACCTCCTGTCTCTCCCCACTCCATTACAAGATGAACTCACACACAGACACTTACTGCCGGCAAACAGCAGCGATCACAGACTTGCTCTACAAGCTACAGATAAGGTCTTATCCAGGAGGGTGGAGGCACTATGTGTGTTATAGCTCAGATGTAGAAGAGCTGACAGTGTTTGTTATAGCTCAGATGTATCAGAGCGGAAGTGTGTTACATTCATCTCATGGATCTCATTATCTTTGATCCGTCTCATCTCTCTGTTTCTCTGTGTCAGGTACTAGTAGAACGTTCGGAAGCTAAACAAAAGTGCAGATAAACCCTGTACCCTGATAATCCAAGCACATTGTCAGTACACAGCATCTCATGTAAATTTGAAAACTTTCCCAGCCAGAGACCCGGTGATGTGATCCAGCTCTAACAATGCAGCCAAAAGGGGTCATGTATCAAGAGGGTAATTTGCATAATTTTAAAAGATGTTTTTCTTTGCTATCAGAAGCAAAAAGAACAATAGAACCCATTTCAGAAGGCACACACCGCGATCCTGCGATACGTGTGTGGATTCATTTTCATTTATTCATGGTTTTCATTATGCTACCTTTTGTAATATATTGATTCAAGGCTAGAGCATTTCTATCTGCACTTTTGTCCTTGCCTATATTTAGCCTCATTCACAGGCAAAAGTGAGGGTGCGGTCACACGTCGCGTTTACTGCATGCGTTTAAAACCGCATTGGAATAGCTGGAGTGATTTGCCTAATTAAACAGCTGTTAACATTGTGCTAACAAATGCTTGCGCTAACCACGATGTTAATATATGTGTTAACAATGCGTAAAGATACGCTAATATAGTGAAGATGCAAAAGTAATTTCATAGCGACGGTATTTAATATCCCATACTGTGTACGAAGAAGAGGAAAAAAAATCCCAAATGCAGTAAAAAACGCATTTGCAACATTTTCTTGTGGGCTTAGATTTTGTGGCTTTCACTGTGCACCCCAAATGACATGTCTACTTTATTCTTTGGGTCGGTACGAACACCAGGATACCAAATTTATATATGTTTTTATAATGTTTTCTGCATTTGCAAAAATTAAAACCTCCTTTAAAAAACCCTTCCTCATCATTCATTACAATGTGCAAATCATACATTGTAATTAAATGGTTAAATTCAGACAGTCTCAGGTCTTTGTATGACCCAAGGATGTCATGTGACCAGATCACCTCTCCTCGATGACGTCACGGAGAGCAATGATCTTTACCAAAATGCCAGCGCCAATTGCGCCACCATCTTTTTGAAGCTGCTAGCGGCGCTATCAATGTAAACACCCGAAGGAGGATCTTATTTAAGAAATACTGGTTCTAAGAACAAAAACATGTACTCAATAATATTGGTTTAATGAGTATATTTTTGTTGAAAACTGTATATTCACATTTTTTAAAGTTAAAGTTTGTATCCTAATAAATTTTATATGTTCTGCCTAAGCAACATGGTTATTGTACCACAACGGTAATAAAAAGCCTTATTACTGTACATTTAGCCAGTGTCGGACTGGAGTACCTTGGGCCCACCAGAGAAAATTTTTGGGACAAGAAACAAGAAAGACTACCAGACTACTCCTAATTGAAGTGTAAAACACGTTCTATCAAACATTAGATACAGAGCCAGAACCAAGGTCCATACATAACTGCAGCATTCAGCCAAGGTTGCAGCCATATATGCATCCCCACAATGGCAGTGTGAATGCACACCAACTGTGTCCAATCATCGCTGGGAAAACATCTTATTATATTACAGTGTAGCTCCATGTATGGCTGTGTACTGCTGCTATAATTCCATGTATGGCTGTGTACTGCGGCTGTAGCTCCATGTATGACTGTGTACTGCTGCTGTAGCTCCATGTATGGCTGTGTACTGCGGCTGTAGCTCCATGTATGGCTGTGTACTGCGGCTGTAGCTCCATGTATGGCTGTGTACTGCGGCTGTAGCTCCATGTATGGCTGTGTACTGCTGCTATAATTCCATGTATGGCTGTGTACTGCGGCTGTAGCTCCATGTATGGCTGTGTACTGCTGCTATAATTCCATGTATGGCTGTGTACTGCGGCTGTAGTTCCATGTTTGGCTGTGTACTGCGGCTGTAGCTCCATGTATGGCTGTGTACTGCGGCTGTAGCTCCATGTATGGCTGTGTACTGCAGCTGTAGCTCCATGTATGGCTGTGTACTGCAGCTGTAGCTCCATGTATGGCTGTGTACTGCGGCTGTAGCTCCATGTATGGCTGTGTACTGCAGCTGTAGCTCCATGTATAGCTGTGTACTGATGCTGTAGCTCCATGTATAGCTGTGTACTGCTGCTATAATTCCATGTATGACTGTGTACTGCTGCTGTAGCTCCATGTATGGCTGTGTACTGCGGCTGTAGCTCCATGTATGACTGTGTACTGCTGCTATAATTCCATGTATGACTGTGTACTGCTGCTGTAGCTCCATGTATGGCTGTGTACTGCTGCTGTAGCCCCATGTATGGCTGTGTACTGCAGCTGTAGCTCCATGTATGGCTGTGTACTGCAGCTGTAGCTCCATGTATGGCTGTGTACTGCAGCTGTAGCTCCATGTATGGCTGTGTACTGCTGCTGTAGCTCCATGTATGGCTGTGTACTGCTGCTGTAGCTACATGTATGGCTGTGTACTGCCGCTGTAGCTCCATGTATGCCTCCCCTCATCCCCAGTATAGAGACAGGGCCTCCCCTCACCCCCAGTACAGAGACAGGGCCCCCAGCCTCCCCTCACCCCCAGTATAGAGACAGGTCCCCCGGCCTCCCCTCACCCCCAGTATAGAGACAGGGCCCCCGGCCTACCCTCACCCCCAGTATAGTGACAGGGCCCCCGGCCTCCTGTCACCCCCAGAATAGAGACAGAGCCCCCATCCTCCCGTCACCCCCAGAATAGAGACAGGGCCCCCGTCCTCCCGTCACCCCCAGAATAGAGACAGGGCCCCCGGACTCCCGTCACCCCCAATATAGAGACAGGGCCCCCGGCCTCCCCTCACCCCCAGTATAGAGACAGGGCCCCCGGCCTCCCCTCACCCCCAGTATAGAGACAGGGCCCCCGTCCTCCCCTCACCCCCAGTATAGAGACAGGGCCCCCCGTCCTCCCCTCACCCCTAGTACAGAGACAGGGCCCCTGGCCTCCCCTCACCCCCAGTATAGAGACAATGCCCCTGGCCTCCCCTTGTATACACAGACATACAGACATTGTATACAGATATACACTTACCATGCATGATGCACAGCAGCCGCGTGACACACTGTCTCATTGAAGCACAGGGCTGAGTTGCGTCGCGGACCTGGTGACGTCACCGTCGGGCACCGGGGAGAGGTGTTTCTCTCGCGCTGGAGCACAGGACTTCTGGAACAGCAGGCGCCGGGATCCACAGGAATCGGGCGCGCTGCAAGCATCGGGCGCCGCAAGCAGCAAACACCAGGGGGCCCCAGAGGCATCGGGCTCCAGGTGCCCAGCAGGCTTCGGGGCCTACCGGAGGATTCTCCGGTGCTCTGGTGGGCCAGTCCGACGCTGCATTTAGCATTTAAACATGCCCTATGTATGTGTGAGTCGGAGATAAGGAAATAAAGGGCATCCGAGTTAGTGGTTTGGCTTACTGACTCCACAGCACTCAGTGTGACAACAGCTGCCAGAACACAGGATTTGTTCAGGGCAAACTGACATATGCTGTATGGCAGAGCTTTGTGGAAGGTGCTTCAACTAAGGGTGCACTGGTTCCTGACAGTATCAGGTGTCAAGATGTAACTGCTCTAAGACGAGGACAGTAATCTTAGAAGTCTTTAACCCCTTAAGGACGCAGGGTTTTTCGGCTCATTTCTCGCTCTCCAACTTCAAAAATCCATAACTTTTTCATTTTTACGTGCACAGACCTGTGTGAGGGCTTATTTTGAGCGTAACAAATTTTACTTTCCCTTAATGTTATTTATTTTAACATGCCGTGTACTGCGAAGCTGAAAAAAAATTCCAAATGTGAAAAAATTTAAAAAAAAACGTTACTTTCTTGTGGGCTCAGTTTTTTACGACTTTCACTCTTTGCTCCAAATAACACGTCTACTTTATTCTTTGGTTCGGTGCGATCGCGGTGATACCAAATTTATATAGGTTTTATTGTGTTTTAATAAATTTTCAAAAATTAAACGAATGTGTACAAGAAAAAAATTTTTTTTGCCATCTTCTGACGCTAATAACTTTTTCATACTTTGCCGCACGGAGATGTGTGAGGGGTCATTTTTTGCAAAATGAGGCGACGTTTTCATTGCTACCATTTTGAGGTCTGTGTGACATTTTGATCATTTTTTATGTTATGTAAAAAGGTGTAAAAGTCGCATTTCAGACATTTGGGCGCCATTTCCCGCCTCGGAGGTCACCGCCGGCCGTAACCGTTTTAATATTTTGATAGATCGGTCATTTTGGGACGCGGCGATACCTAATATGTTTGTGATTTTTACTGTTTATTATGTTTTATATCCGTTCTAGGGAAAGGGGGGTGATTAGAATTTTTAATATTTTATAAATTTTTTTTATTTTTTAAACTTTTTTTTTTCACTATTTTTTAGACCATCTAGGGTACATTAACCCTAGATCAGTGATGGCTAACCTATGGCACTGGTGCCAGAGGTGGCACTCAGAGCCCTTTCTGTGGGCACTCAGGCCATCAGCAGAGATGACTCCAGGTATCTTCCTGCAGTCCCAGACAGCCCAGGACTTGCTGTTTTAAAGTGACAGCTTTACCTGGGACTATTTTCTGCTTTATTGGTGTCCTCAGGGTGCTGGTATCAATGAAAACTGTGACAGAGAAGAGTATAAATCACAAATTAAATTTCTGTGAGGGCACTTTGCGATAAATAAGTGGGTCTTTGTTGTAGTTTGGCACTCGGTCTCTAAAAGGTTCGCCATCACTGCCCTAGATAGTCAGATCGCTCCTACCATATACTGCAATACTTCTGTATTACAATATATGGCATTTTTGCAGCACATTCATTACAATGAGCCACTGGCTCATTGTAACGATTCTGCAGATGCCAGATAGTCTCGGGTTAAACGAAGACCCGAGGCTACCATGGCAACCGATCACCGCCCCCCGATGTCTTTTAAACACCGGCGGCGAGGTTGAAAGGGTTAATAGCCGGGTGGGGGTTTGCTACAATATGCAACAACCCCCACCTCTGTATGAAGAGGACTCAGCCCGTGAGCCCTCTTCATACATCCCTTATACCTCTGCGCCGTAGAGCTACGGCGCAGAGCGTTAAGGGGTTAAGAGTCCATTCACATATATAATCCTTGGTGAGCTACTTTGAAATTAAAAAAAGAGGAAAAAAAAGCAAAATAAATAATATGCATAATAGAGATGAGAAATAAGAATTCTGCCATATCTATTAAAGGGAATGTGTTGTCATGTATAAAAATGTAATTAGAATATTGTACTTATATTGTAATTATACACTGACCCCTACTTAAGGACACCCGACTTACAGACGACCCCTAGTTAAAGACTGACCCCTCTGCGCCCTGGTGCAATAATCAGCTGTAAGGTGTCTGTAATGAAGATTTATTGGAAAATCCTTCGTCCAATCACAGCAAAAAATTTTGAAACTCCAATTGTCTGTGGGGTAAAAAAAATCATCTATTTTTTTATCATGTAAATGAGGCTGGTCACATGGTCAGAGGCAGTGATGTCACCCCTGTTCCCCCTCCCCTCTCCTGCTCATGTCTGTGTGTAATGTATAGTAAAGCATTGCTAGTGTGTGTGCTGCATCTGCTGACATGCTGCATCCTCCTAATATACAGGTGAGAGACACAGACATCAGCTACACAAGTATCTGACATGTTCTGTTGTAACATGGCTGCCTGGAGCTCCTGTATCTCTCCTAAACACACACACACATGCACACACAGGCTGCAGGGGGTGTGGCCACCAGCACCAGGAAGCACATACAGGCTGTCAGTCATGCACTGGGGGTGTGGCTGTGCCTCCCACTCATGAATAAGGTGGACAGCTTGAATATGCTAATGCTTCATTGGACATTTCACAGGTCATTTGCATACAGCTTTAGCACCTCATTGCTTAGGTTTACAGGAATATAGAGGGACAATGAAGGGATAGAGGCAATGCTCTCTAATGGCAGTTTATGAAAATATATTTAGTTTAGGGGGGTTATTTTGCATGACAGGTTCTCTTTAAGAACAAACCTATGGAACCTATCCTGTACATAACCCGGGACTGCCTGTACACTTTTATTTTAAGAAATATAAAGTATTAAAAATTTTTCTTTATGCCACTGTTGGCCACAAGATGGAGCATTCACTATATACAGAATACATTTCAAGTTCTTTTGAAAACTGGAGAACAAATTTTAAAAACAGAGGACTGCACATTGCGCTGTACTGATCTAGTTACTACAGATCAGTACAGATACCTGCATCACTGCAGGCAAAACTGTATAGGAAACATTGCATCATCAAGTTGCAGACAACACATTTGTGTCTGCACATAGTGTTGCTGAAGTTGACACAATTCCCTCCACGCACATGACTGTATGCAGAAACTAATTTGCATATATTCCAGAATGATATAAAGAGTGATCAGCTTAACAGCAATTAATTGCAAAGTCAATATTTGCCTAGAAAACTTTTTCCCCCAAAACACATTTCAACTTCATTGCAGGCCTGCCTTAAAAGGAGCAGCATCGTTTCAGTGATTGCTCTATTAACACAGGTGTGGGTGTTGATGAGGACAGGGCTGGAGTTCAATCTGTCATGATTAACCCCTTATCACCGACACCAGTTTTCAGCTTCAATGGAACGCTTTAACATATCCAGGTGATTTTGAGATTGTGTTCCCGTGACACATTGTACTTCATGTTAGTTGTAAAATGTAAGTGATAAATTTTGCGTTTCGTTCTGAAAAAAAAATAAAAAATTGGCATAAGTGTGTAAAGTTTAAAAATGTTACGCTTTCCAGAGAGGAAATAAAACTACCCCAAAAGCTTGATAATTAACATTTTCGGAATGTCTGCTTTATGTTGGGATGGTATTTTATGTGTCCTCTCCTTTTTCTAGGATGTTATGAGGTGCAGAACTTTAGGTGCAATTTTTCTCATTTTCATGAAAATCGCCAAAACTCACATTTTGAGGAACAACTCAGTTTCCAGTGACTTTGAAAGGCCTAAATAATAGTAAAACCCCATTAAATACCCCACTATAGAAACTACACCCCTCAACGTATGTAAAACAACTTCTATGAGGTCTATTAAACCTTTACATGTTTCACATGGGTTTAAACAACATGAACCTGCGATTTAGAACCTTTAGAATTTTTTGGGAAAATACATTAATTTAGGCCAAAACTGACAGTTTCATAATGAATAAAATGATGAAACACTCTGCAAAGTTTGAGGCCCAATTTCTCCCGAGTGTAGTGATACCCCATATGTGGTGGTAAACTCCTGTACTGGCGCAAGGCCGGGCATAGAATGGAAGCAGTGCCATTCACAGCAGAATTGTATTGTCACAATGTACAAGCTATAAAATTTAAATTTTTTTTAGTAATGTGAACATATGAGGCTTATTATTTGCGGGTTGAGAAACACTTCATTTTGGTGGTCTTTAGCTTATTCATGAGATTTTATTAACTATTTAAAGGGGGCCACAAACAAATTCAGAAATTTTTATTTTGGATTTTTAGCACCTTTTCCCCCCAGATGATCATACTGTAAAACTAATATTATATATTTATTCTCTAGTTCACTACGATTGCGGTGATACCTCATTTATATAGTTTTACTTATCTTTGCTCAATTTTACTGAGCAGAACCAATATTGGAGGAAATCGCATTGTTTTTACTATCAGGGCCATAACTTCTGTATTTTTCTGTTGTCAGATCTGGTTGAGGGCTTATTTTTTGCGAAAAGAGTTGTTCTTTTCAGTCGTATTATATTAAAGCACATAACTTTTTTTGATCATTTTTAGAACATTTTTTGTGATGGTGTTTGATGAAAAATTGTATATTAGAGGAAGTGTTTTTTTTTTTTACGTCGTTCACCGAACGGGTTCAATATTGATTTAGATTTATTGTACAGTTTAATACGGATGCGGTGATAACAAATTTGTACGGTTTTTGGGTTTTATATACTTTATTTGCATTTTATGTGCAACAGGGGAGATCAGCGTTTTCCTGATCCCGGTTGTTAGTGCTGGATCTGGGCTGTAAAATCACAGCCCAACACCGGCGAGACCAGGTGTCCCGAAATCATCTTCTGAAGAAGTACCCTTAATTGCTGACGTAGAATCCCGATAGGGCGGTCATTAAGAAATTAAGTAAGAATCACACCACTGGACACTTTAAAAAGGAGGCTGGTACATTGTTTCTCTTCTGTTAACCATGATCATCTCTAAAGAAACACGTGCAGTCATCATTGCACTGCATATAACTGGCCTAACTGGGAAGACTATCGCAGCTAGAAATATTGCACCTCAGTCAACAATCTATCTCATCATCAAGGAATTCAAGGAGAGAGGTTCCATTGTTGCCAAAAAGGCTACAGGGCGCCCAAGAAGGACCAGCAAGCACCAGTACCGCCTCTTAAAAGTGTTTCAACTTCGTGATTGGGGTAGCAGCAGTGCAGAGCTTGCTCAGGAATGGTATCAGGCAGGTGTGAGTGCATCTGCACGTACTGTGAGGAGACGACTCTTGGAGCAAGGCCTTGTGTCAAGGAGGGCAGCAAAGAAGCCACTTCTCTCCAGAAAAAAAACATCAGGGACAGACTGATATTCTGCAAAAGGTACAGGGAGTGGACTGCTGAGGACTGGGGTAAAGTCATTTTCTCTGATGAATCCCCTTTCCGATTGTTTGGAACATCTGGAAAACACCTTGTTGGGAGAAGAAAAGGTGAGTGATACAACCAGTCTTGTCTCATGCCAACTGTAAGTATCCTGCAACCATTCATGTGTGGGGTTGCTTCTCAGCCAAGGGAATCAGCTCTCTCACAGTCTTGCCTAAAAACACATCCATGAATAAAGAATGGTACCAGAATGTCCTCCAAGAGCAACTTCACCAAACTGCTCTTGGACATTTTAGAGATCAACAATGCCTTTTCCAGCGTGATGGAACACCTTGCCATAAAGCAAATGTGATAACTAAATGGCTCAGGGAACAAAACAGAGATTTTAGGTCCATGGCCTGGAAACTCCCCAGACCTTAATCCCATTGAGAACTTGTGGTCAATCATCAAGAGACGGGTGGACAACCAAAAACCAACAAATTGTGACAAAATGCAAGCATTGATTGTGCAAGAATGGACTGCCATCAGTCAGGATCTGGTCCAGAAGTTGATTGAGAGCTGCCAGGGAGAATTGCAGAGGTCCTGAAGAAGAAGGGTCAACACTGCAAATATTGACTTTCTGCATTAACTCTTTCTGTCAATAAAAGCTTTTGTTACCATAATAATAATAATAATTATTTATATAGCACACACAGATTACACAGCGCTGCACAAAGCATGTCAAATCAGCCCCTATCCCCAATGGGGCTCACAATCTAAACAACCTAACAGTATGTTTTTGAAGTCATAATATAATTGCACTTGTATTTCTGTATGTGATAAAAACATCTGACAAACATACATAAAAATCAGAGGGCAACAAATCATGTGAAAATATAATATGTGTCATTCTCAAAACTTATGGCCATGACTGTATTGAAAGTAATAGGACATGCTCTATATTTATCAGCCTGGCTTGCTCCCCGCATCATGTGTGCATGATGCCATAGAGAGGTACACTGGTTCATTGCCGGTTTCATCCTTCCAGAGCCCCAAACATAGGTCGGATTGACCAACAGTGAGGGAAAGCTGGGTGTTCAGAAAGACATTACCTTGTTGTAAAAAAACGACTAAGACACAATCAGGCGTTGCGTTAAATTTGTTTAATAAATAACAAGAAAACAATGGTAATGATGTCTTATTTAAGTCATATCATTCAAGATATTAGCCTACATAATGAAGTTTGGCTAGCAGATCTTCCTCAATTAGGGAAAGGATATCATAAGTGACTACAGCATCACAATAAATTGTATGGGAGAGGTAAGACTTAAGCAGAAATATCTGTTTTATTTACTCCCCTCCTTTCAAAACTTTAATTTTGTTCACAGACCTGTATGAGGGTTTGTTTTTGCTAAACATTGTTTCACACGATTCAATATTTCAAGCAATCTAATAGAAACTAGAAAATTCCTAGAGCGCAAACATAGCTCTAAAATCAATACCTCTTTTGAAGTAGGACAACTTTGCCTATTATATTGATTACTTCTGTTCAGCAGTTTCGCCATAAACCTTAGGTTAGCCTGTCCCTGCAGTAGCCGCGTCTCCAGGCTGAAAGACCGATTCTGTGTTGGAGGGGCGGATGCTCCATTTACTCTAGAGGTTATGTGATGCTTTAAGTATAGCTAGCAGTGGCGCAAAGTCTGTGCAGATCTGTGAATACAGCCGTCTCCGAAGGAGGGCTCCCCTGTTCCACATCAGTCCCTTGATCTGCCTGATTCTACATAACTTTCTCAATTTCTTTCAGCACCTCAAGCTGTGTCAAACTCAGGGCCAAAAACATATAATAAACTTACAATTAGTTCACTGCAGAATGTGTCGAATATTTTTTTTCATCAGAATTTGGGGAAATTATGGAATGTCCCATAAAAGTCTGTTCTATTCCTGATTAAAGGATGGAGGCTTTTAGTTGCGATGAATCTGGGTGCACGCTCATGTTCAGTAGTGAAGCTCCTCCCCTAAAGATCACAGTAAACAGGCACTGGAAATGCTTGCACTCATCTAACCTTGCTAGAGCGACCATAAAATCAGGATTACTGTAAATACTTAGCATATCTAATGTTTCAATAAACTGTGGCTAAATCAGTTGTCCAGTGTACATTCTCTCTGCATGCTGCTATACATTGTAGTTTGCTTTTTCTCTAAGCTCACGTTTGTATGATTTTGTGGAGATGAAAGTGTTCATACATGCATTGTGGTATATCACTTAACTTATAAATGCTAGAGTGATCAGGAAAACTGAATTAAGGCAGGATTGTCCATTGTTTTCTATTATAGTTCTAAGGGCTCATTCACACTAATGTGCGGTCGCACATCAGTCCCCTTTGACGTTTATGGCATTCAAAATTTTGCTATTACAGCGCCAGCCGCTCACTTCTCTGTGTAGAGGGCTGGGATGAGCAGCGTTCGGCTCTACCTCATGTGAATGTACCCCAAAGTTGTATTCCAATAAATATTTTTATGTTCTACCTAAAATAACTTGGTAATTGTATCATAATGGTGACAAAAAGCCTCATTATCACCAAAACATGCCCCATGTATATGGGAGTCAGAGTATGGCTTACTGCTCGACAGCCCTGCTCAGACCAGACCCTTCATCTTCTCTCCCTTCGCCATTCTCGGGACACTTTCTTCACAGAAAGGAAACTATTAACACTTAGTACTCATACATACAGCACAGACAATTAAATTCACCTAACTTTTACTGTTGGTTTCTACTACTTATTACATGCTGCATGGTCCTAAATGTGATGAAAGCTGCAATCCTAATCACTATATATGCCATATTCCTTTGTACACACTATGAAGAATTCAATGAATTTATTGCTACGTTGCTGCAAACATTTATTTTATCATGGGGTGTGATATCAGTACGACATGCCATAACCACATGATTGCAATGAAACTTTATCATGGTTAAGTACAATATGGATAACCCACGGTAAAGGCCACTGTATGGCATCTATCTGCATCTCTAAACAACATACACTGTGGGTGTTCCCCAGTGCTCTAAATAGTTATTATTCTATGCCGTGTACTGGGAAGCGAGAAAAAAAAATCCAAATGCAGTGAAATTGGCGAAAAAACGCATTTGCAACGTTTTCTTGTTGGCTTGGAATTTACAGCTTTCACTGTCCGCCACACATGCCATGTCAACTTTATGCTTTGGGTCGGTGCAATCATGGGGATAAATTAAAAACTTTTGCCATCTTCTGGCACCAATCATTTTTTTATACTTTGGTGTACAGAGGTGTGGGTGGTATTATTTAGCAACTTTTGATGAAGTTTTCAATGCTACCATTTTTAGGACTGCATGACCTTTTGATCACTTTTTATTGATTTTTTTACATATATTTTTCAAAATACTGTATGGCAGTACATGAGGATTTTCCTCATTCATTACAATGTGCAAATCAATGTATCGAAACAAGACAGCCTTGGGACTTCGGAAGACCCAAGGCCGTCATGGCAACGGATCGCCTCTCCCAGATGACGTCACAGGGAGCGGCAGTCTCCAACAAGATGGCGATACGCATGCGCTGCCATCTTATTGAAGCCGCCGCCAATGTGCGGGTTAACACCTGCGATCGGTCCTAGTACCGCGGGTGTTACTGGCTATGGAGAAGGCTCAACCGTAAGCCCTCTCCATGCACCCGCAGTAGACGTGCTATTATGTCATGGGTCGTTAAGGGGTTAAAGGACAGTTATGTCACTAAGGAGACACCCACAACATCAACAAAGCATTGCCTGCTGCAAGTGTTCACTCCTCCCACTTTAAAGATACAGAACCGGAGGCCCAAGCTATATTTAATTATATTACAAAATTTACCAATTTACAAAATTTGGTTTAAAGTTTATCTATGCCTTAAAGGACATCTATGCCCCCTCGGACAACTTCTGCTCTTCTCTGAGCTTCTTATGCCGTTTTTTGTTTTTAAAGAGGAGCGCCAGGTTACATAGAAGTTAATGGAGCCTTGAGCCCCTCAGGCTCATTTGCATAATTCTTGAAGCCTTGTTCCAGGCTGTCACCATAAACATCCTATATGCGGACTATTCATTGGATTAACTTGTCGGAAACTAAATGAATTTTATCATAAAGAGAAAACATAAGGCATCATGGGATCTGTTTGCAATCTAACTGGCCTCAGCTTGAGGGCATAGACTGACAGACATTAGTCTCTGACAAAAATCTTTCTCACCAGAGGTGAAGTGGGCAAACACTTTCAGAACAGAAAATACCATAACTTTGGAAAGAAAATGGCAAGTAGCACAAATTAGGCATCGGTACTGTAGCTCACATTTTATTTCTGAATCTCACAAAACCAAAAGCGGAAGTATCTGAAATATAACAAAGCATGTTTCTATGTAGTATAGAACTAAATATATGGATGTCTGAATTAATTCCTCTGCAGCCTCTGAACTTGAAACCTCATATACATGTATTTTTCATAACTGAAATTTTATTTCTTCTTTAAAATGGTCAAGAGTTCACAGAAAAAGAGGGAATTCTAGAAAAGGTTTCATACCCTGGATGTTCTAGTAGTTTAGTGGGGTACAATCTGGCGAGAGTCCCTTTAACCAGGCTCTACAGAAAAGAGATGAAGCATTAAAATAAACGTCAGTTTGCTGAACTGTGGTGCACTCCACTCATTTCCTGTGATGACATGAGAAGCAATCACTGGCTGAAACAGTCTAGATGCACGCAGAAAAAAAAAAGAGCAAAGCAATATTATTTTACTGCCCACAGAGAGTCAGTTTCTTTTTAGTCAGACAACTCATTTTGACCAGGGTCAACTCTGTTGTAGAATTTCTGCTGCAGACACTCCACAAGGGACTGGTCAGTGACAAAATCCAGACAGAACCAACTAGTTCTCACTGTGCCTAGATCTGCAACATTATCCTCTTGCCGTTCAGCAACAAATTTATCAGTTACTGAGCTTTGTTAGTTAATGCTCAGTGACCTATCCATTGCTGAGCCAATGCCGGTTCAACCAGTCATCAGAGCTGACCCAGCATAAAGAGAAATGGGGAGTCAGCTGTAAATAACAAAATTATACCCGTAATACCCGTAGTTGGGTGAACTTCGATCATGGGTGTTTAACCTTTTAAATGTTGTGGTTGGTGTGACAGCAGAATTTAAATGCCTCCTGGAGAATTCTCCCTTCAGCACTTGCCCTAGGGAGGAAGAGGCACTGGTGTTGCAATGGCAGGCCTGAGGTCCAAATAGGACCTCAGGCTTCTCCACAGGCAGTGCCTGCAAGATCCTGTCTGTCTGACAGAATGTCAGTGTCAGTCTATGCATAGGATGATTACTTGTTCATGTCTCATAATTGGACAAAGTGAAGTCTATACAAATGCCCCACGTATGACAAAAGTCATGTGAAAAAAGTGAAAATCACCACACAAACCCTTCACATTGAACTGTCCGTAACAACTTATACAATAAAACTATCAAACCTGTACAATACAAACAAAAATACATTTTTATCTATGCTGTTCACAAAAAAAAAATTTAAATGACTTAATATTTTACCAAAACATAACGCAGACATATGGATAATGTTAGTTATACTACCCAAATTAGTCAATGTCTGAAAAGGAGATTTTAAATGACATCTACCACCAGGATGAAGGATTCTAAATCAAGCTCACTGACAGTGTTGTCTCTTCCCCCTTTCGGCAGGATCCACTTTGTTTTCTTAAAGAGAACCCGTCATGCAAAATAACCCCCCTAAACTAAATATATTTTCATAAACTGCCATTAGAGAGCATTGCCTCTATCCCTTCATTGTCCCTCTACATGCCTGTAAACCTAAGCAATGAGGTCCTAAATCTGTATGCAAATGACCTGTGAAATGTCCAATGAAGCATTAGCATATTCAAGCTGTCCACTCTATTCATGAGTGGGAGGCACAGCCACACCCCCAGTGCTTGACTGACAGCCTGTATAATGATGTGAGCCTGTATAATGATGTGCTTCCTGGTGCTGGTGGCCACGCCCCCTGCAGCCTGTGTGTGCATGTGTGTGTGTGTATAGGAGAGATACAGCAGCTCCAGGCAGCCATGTTATAGCAGAACATGTCAGATTCATGTGTAGCTGATGTCTGTGTCTCTCACCTGTATATTAGGAGGATGCAGCATGTCAGCAGATACAGCACTCACACTAGCCATGCTTTACTATACATTACACACAGACATGAGCAGGGGGAGGAGAGGGGAGGGGGAACAGGTGTGACATCACTGCCTCTGACCATGTGACCAGCCTCATTTACATAATAAAGAATAGATGATTTTACAATGAATAATGTATGAAATAACTAGATAAATGCTGGGATGGGATCCTTGTGAGCTGCTCCAACAGGTAGAGGTGACAGGACTAGTGGCAGGTGTCCTTTAAAAACAAGGAACCGTATATACACTCAAGTACAAGTCGCCTAAGTATAAGCCGAGGCCCTTAATTTTAACACAAAATACTGGGAAAAGCTATTGACTCGAGTATAAGCTGAGGGTAGGAAATACATTGGTCACAGCTGCCACCATCCCACATATATAGCCTGCCAACTCATGCTCCCAGTATATAGCCAGAAGCCTCTTGCCCCCTGTATAAATCCAAGCCGAGTTAGGGTTTTTCAGCACATTTTTGTGCAGAAAAATTGGCATATACTCAAGGATATATACAGTTTTAGAAACCTTAAAAGGCTTTAACTTTATGAAAATGAAGATGATGGGCTCAGGTTCATGTGCATTTTAAAAGCTTTTATGTAAAAATCAGGGCATACAAAGCAAGAAGATCACATTCTGCCAGAGGGGTCATACACCACTTTGTCAGTGTGCTTGGTTTACAAACCTTGATCCTGGTTTAAGGCTGAGCCTTAACTTACAAACCGGCTGTGTCCTAAAGGGGGTCAAATAACATGTCACAGATAGAAAAGCCCTAGAACACATTACTTTGTTTACAGAGAACCTGCCATGAGTATTTAGGTCCAAACAGCTACTGTAATGCAGCAGACACGAGATCAATATAAAAGTCTGATTAATTCAAATGATACTAAAAGGGAACATTAAAAGGAAATCTACCATCAGGAATACACTAACTGAGGTATTCCTGAGAGTAGAGGACTTTCCATTTACCAAGCTCTACACTACCTTTAACCAAACCCAACTAAAAAAAACTTTATGTATCCTTTATGCAGTTTGACCTCAAGAGCGTGGAGTAGCCTGTCCGAGCATTAGAGCAAAGGCTACATCTCGAAACAGTAGATTCTTAAGTCTTACATCTACGCACGGCCCCACAGCACTCTTCCAACACATGAAAGGAACTCGGTTCACTACCAAAAAGAGGAAAAAGTTACTGTACATGCAGTAAATAACCTTCTTGATATTGTGATACCGTTAATGGCCAACAGAAATTTAAGATGTTACAAGCAAGCTTTCGGGATGGCTATGGTCCCTTCATCAGGCATAGTATGACAGTCTTTCTGAAGCAACACAGATCTTATACACCATGGACAGAGAAGACATGCAAACAAAAGGACAATAGCAATAACAAAGTTACAACAGGTCATCTAATTAAGGACCTGTTGTCTTAACTTTGTTATTGCTTTTTACCTTTTGTTTACATTTTGTTTGCATGTCTTCTCTGTCCATGGTGTATAACAGTGATGGCGAACCTTTTGGAGACAGAGTGCCCAAACTATAACCAAAATCCACTTATTTTTCTGTGAAGTACCAACATGGCATTTTAAGCAGTAACTTATTGCTACCTTTTCTTCCAATCTTTCAATTGTATTGGCCCCCTGAGGCAACCAATACAGTTGAAAGGAGGAGAGCAAATTCAGACTCTCGTTGTAGCTTCTCTCCAGGGTCTCTCTGTAGAGGAAAAATGGTTGGTCCAGCAGGAGGACCTCCAGAGATATTGCAGTTCTGTCACCACTTCTCACTTGCTTTAAAATAATGCTGAGAGCAGCATCTCTTAAGTTGCCTGGGACTTGGTGGATTTGGTTCTATTTAGTGAGCTCTGTCCTGGGGTGATGGTCTGAGTGCCCACAGAAATGGCTCAGAGTGCCACCTCTGGCACCCGTGCCATAGGTTTGCCACCACTGGTGTATAAGATCAGTGTAACTTCAGAAAGACTGTCATACCATGCCTGATGAAGGGACCATAGCAGTCTCAAAAGCTTGCATGTAACATCTTATATTTCAGTTAGCCATCAAAAGGTATCACAATCTCAAGAAGGTTACTTTATTTGACCTATCAAAAGCAACAAGAATTTCTTCAACCGGCTAAAACGGTACAACATTTTTTTCTTGCACATGTATGGGCATATAGCCCAATAGGGCTGTGGGGCTGCACACAAAGGCGTGGTGCACCCTTAGCCGCAGTGCTTAGCTAGGCTACTCCACACCCCAATAGCCTCTGAAGTAATCTGCATAAAGTATACATAAAGCTTTAGTAAGGTATGGTTAAAATTTTAGGTAAAGGCAATGTAGGGCTTAGTAGATGTAGATAGAAAGGCATCTACCATCAGGAATACCTCAGTGTATTTCTGATGGTAGGTTTCCATTACAAGAGGACTAACAAGATTCTACACCACATCCTCAGGTAGGGTATGAAATATTTTACTCTAGCCATTCATGTTTATGTGTGGGACAGGGCGTGTATGCATCGGGCAATAGAGCCAAGAAGCCCCATCTACATCACTGGAGTGACTGCAGTTCATTTGAATATTTTTATAAAATCTATGATAATCTGACCATCCCTGGACATACAAAAAACGAGGACCACCAAGACAAAAGTTTGAGCTAGCAAGTTGGAGACATCTACCATCAGTAGATCTGATTGTAGATGTCCAAGTTGCCACCCAGCAGTTGACGTGTGATTATGTACCAGGTCTATGCTACATTGGACAAGCCAAGAAGGGATAAGCCAAGAGTTTTCTCCATCCCCATGAATCTTTACAGGTCATTTTAACAGACTTCAAGGAGGGTTTTTCAGCATAGGGCTTACTCTCCCACAATATAGGAAGACATCTGACTCCCTGCCCCTACCGGAAGCCTTATGACAGTGACCCTTTAAAGGAAACCTACCATTTCAAATGGTCGGTGTAAGCTGTAAACACCGAGCACCAGCTCAGGGTGAGCTGGTGCCGGTGCTTAGTTTCGTTAGTGTTATAAACCGAGATATCGCGGTTTTAACATTTTTGAAACTTTATAGCAGAAACTGCTTCGGCGCTGCGTGCGCACGATCGTGCGCGCGCCTACATAGGAAATGCCGCAGGCGTTGCGCGCGCACGGTCGCACGCAGCGCCGAAGCAGTTTCTGCTATAAAGTTTAAAAAGTGTTAAAACCGCGATACCGCGGTTTATAACACTAACGAAACTAAGCACAGGCACCAGCTCACCCTGAGCTGGTGCTCAGTGTTTACAGCTTACGCCGACCATTTGAAATGGTAGGTTTCCTTTAAATTCCATCATCTATGCTTCTACTGTAAACCACTGCAAGATGCTGGACATTTTACAACAGCTGACCAACAATACCAACTTGTGAGCCCCCAACCTAAAGAGGGTATTCTGTTTTATAATGAAGGTTAATTAGTGGTGGACCAACAACACTTCAGTGGTGACCTGCTGCTGGCATTTGACGCACCACATAACAGCTGAAGACTGGCCACTGTATACTGAAGTTCCAGCAACTAAATGAGACATAAGCTGTATGCAAGACCCAAGTATATACTATTGTAGTTTTGTTCTTGGGGGGGGGGGGGGGGGGGGGAGCAGAACAAAATAGGCCGATTGGTAGAAACTTGATGAAGTCAGATGAACTATGATATAAATATAATGTAAACATCACTCCTTGACTAGGTAGCCTCCTAGAGCCTCCTCTTTACATTGTTATTGGAGGGGTGGTACTCTACACGCGCCCCAAAGTTGCACTTGGCGCTCATGGAATTTGAATAAAGTGAACATCTTATTAGGTTTTTATGAAAATTTAGATGGGTGGTCCTTGTATTGAGCAAACACCATGGCTCCACACACCCGACAGCCAAAAATTACATTACTCAAAAGAAATATTCTACTGTCCCTATAAAAGGGCAGAGTGTTAATTGACAGCTGTAGTTACAGATACTGGAAAACCCCCAAGAAGCCAATAACACAAAAATTTGTTATAGGGCTCCAGTCTTGTGGTTTCATGGTGAATGTCGGGCTGGCTTTGACTGGGCTCATGGTACCAGCTTTGTCCTGAAGTGTTCACATTGAACCAAATTGAGCCAAATTGAATTTAAATGGAGTTGAGAAATCCAGTTTAAAGGGGTTATCCGGTTATAAAAAGTTACTTATGGCCAGGCTGGGGCAGGCCATTTAAAAATAATAAACATTTACTTACCTCCTCTGGCGAAGATGTCCCGCGCCCCGGTCCGTTTGATCGTGCCCGTTTGTTTACAGGGGCACAGAAGCCGCACACAGGGAGCTTCCGGTCCGCAATATGGACGGCTCCTCCCATCCATCCCCATTTCTCAGTGTCAAACGCTGGGAGATGGTGTCGGATGGGAGCTTCTGGCCAGCAGGAAGCTCCTTGTGCACCCTTGTAATCAAACCGGCGAACAGATGAGATGGACAGCAGCGCGGGACATCAAAAGCGCCGGATGAGGCAAGTTCTTTTTTTTTTTTTTTTTAAATAACCTGACCCCCATTTACATTTTTATACCCAGATAACCCCTTTAAGCTCAGAGAAAGATTGTCCCAGCTCAGTTGTACTTAGAAAAAAAAAACACTTGCTGCAGTCATGAGCCACAAATGTTTACCAGGAAAAGTGTGCAAACCACATGTGGCTCATTCCCAATCAGTTTTCTCTGTGCTCATGAAAAGCATCTCCCTCCTATTCCTGAATTGCTTTGCTTCCCTGCTCCGAGGGAAAATGCAAAAATTAAACGTGTTGAAGAGGAAATGCCATTGTTGTTCTAAGTTATTTCATGAAATAGTAGCAGCCACATTCAAGTCACACCACTTCAGGTCCGTATTTCAGAAATTGTGCCACAAGCCCAGCCATGTGTTTCCCCAAAATCTATCTTGAACTCTCCCCAAATAACAATTCCTAGGTTCACAATTGTAAAGTAAAATGGGAAACTGTTGTCCAGACTAAATCAACCTCAGCAGTCACCACCTTCCTTCCCTCCCCCACATCCGTCTCTAAACCCTTGACTCGCGGCCAAGCTCCATTCCTAGGCAACGAGGTCACGTGACCAGCCCCAGACGTGCAGCCCAAAGCATATTTCCCCAGGCCGCCATATTGCTGTGACGCACTCACAAATCTGCAATCCCAGTACGAGCGGCTCACGGTCGAAGAGACTTCGGGTGCGGGAAAATTACTTCCTGTAGGCAAACAAACACGAATCAGTATGGGCAAAGGCCCACCACAGTGCACTGTACACTACTACCACCCCCAGCCTAGTTGCTGCGTTGTTATATAATGGCGCCGGACTCTCCCTCTGCACCCGCTGCTCCCAGCAGCTCTTCCCCCTCCCACCTGCTGCAGCATGATGTCACAAACGGCCAATCACACGGAGGGCTTCTAGCGCCTCTTACGCGCCCATTGGCTGTCAGCATACAGCCTTGCCCACCGACAAACAACAGTAAATTGACAGAATACTTACACAGCCGCCATTACATGAAGCTAACTACAATGACAACGAGAAACAAAATAAGCAAAGACATGGAGTTACAGAAGGGCTACACGTAACACAGTTTAATAACCACTCAACGCATACAATACTTGGCACGGCCAACGTCCATTCACAAGCTGTTTCTTTCAGGTATTCCGTTGGTAAACGTTGGCAGACCGAGGTAAATTTAAAAAAAACTAAAAACACGCCGGGCTGCACGACTTCAAGCGCTCCTCATTCCTCCATCCAGCACTCTCCATAGAGGCAGTGCAGCAGCAGCGAGCTTTTATCAAGCGCTTGGAGTTTGCGCACTATCTCAAGCAGCCCCTGCTTCTGCTGCATGGAGACCCCGACAGCATCTCTCCCTCAGCCAAGAGCACCATGGTGATAAGCGCAGAGCTGCTGGAAGAACCGCCTCCATCTTCCCCAATTAGCGCGCGCATAGGGCCAGCCCGAGACCTTGTATAGACACGTACCCGCCCACTTCCACAGACATTCCTGCTGTCCCTCACACCCACCTTCTGCAGAGCTGACTGAGCGAAGACACAAATAAGGAGCTAATGCGCATAAAGCTGCTTCACTAGTAGTGACCGGACGGCTAAGCTGTATTCTGTGCTATCCTGAGAGTAGGAAAGCGTCAATTAAATTCCCGGAAATTAAACTTGCAATTAAAATTCCAATTAATTCAACGCTCTTGTATACCCTGCACAAACATTCCCTGTTCACCATAAGAGTTCTCGCACAGGACTGCGGTAGAATGTGAGCTATGCTAGATATGGCCTCCACGCCTGCCTAGCTGACTATACATGTCTACACCTTCCTTTCACCCCATAACTCCACCCTCGTTGCAGGGAAATTTTTTTCACACATGTAAAAGCCCACGGCTCCGCCATTACATAATAGGGCATGCACGCTTGACTTTATGCAATGCGAACGTGAAGAGGGCGTTGCGCTATGGGAAGTGAATCTGATGCCCACAAGTAAAATGGTGTTTGCTTCTATGCGTATCTCGCCATTTTGCTTGTGGGCATGGACGCTGCTAGGCCCTCCACACCCGCAACAGTCTTGTATTGAGTCCGTGGCAGCAGGGTTAGGAAACCCCGTGCGAATATCCGACGCCATTTTCCAGAGAGAGGCAGTGACATAGAGCCAGCGTAGGCTGAGACACGGGAGGAGCGGGGTTTGTACACATTGGGGCTGCAGTCAGCTTGGACACTGCGAACAGCGTTTTTACCTCTTTTCCCGGGCGGATATTTGCAGGATTTCAGTCAGGGCAGTGCACCTTTATTCCTGTAGCTTTCAGTCAGTTCCGCACATCTTGCTAACGGTCCCCAGGGCTTCTACTGACGTCGCTTTTCCTGTCACCCCACAAGCTGCTGGGAGTGATCGCCTGTAGTAGTAGGAACCACAGCTAACTCTAGCCGCCCTTCACATCACCCGTTTCGGGTGTGTATTTACGTTTACGCTGTCCTGTTTCCTGGCTTTGGCACGTTGGAGGTAAGCCATTTGTGACATTTTCTCCTACTTTTCTTTATTCGCAGCCCCTGGACGCTTCTAGCAGGTCTGTCGTGAGTGTGTGAGGTAAATAGTGAGGTGGGTGTGAAGAGCTTGCTTGATGCATATAAGCGTGTTCTTTACATGCACAGGCGACTATGTGCTTCAGCCTTCTAGAAAGGGTCAGGATGGATAAATATGGCGGGTTTTATGGTCAACACAGCTGAATTTGGCAGTGATAGAAGGGGGTGGGCTGACTCGGTGCCTTCTGTGTTACTAGTATTAACCTACCTTGTCCCTTCAAGAATCTTCAGGATTAACCCTGCTCTTTCCTTTTTCTTATGTGCTTTAATTGTTTGTATTCAAGGCCTCTTCCTGGAGATCTTTGAAGAATTTGTTGCATTTCGCTTCTGCAAAAAGGTTTGAGGTCATTTTTGTGATTGTATTGCAGCTTCATACATTGTTAATGTGGGATAATAATGGATGCATTTTTTATCTTGGTAGTGGAAGTGAATGTAGAGGTATATGGTTTCTTTAGCAGAAAATGTTTCTTGAAGCAGCATTTCTTTAAGCCAATAGGTGCTTTTGTAGTTCATGTACACCCTATATATTTTTTTGTATGTAAATGAAGAAAGCAATGTCACATATCTACAGATAGCAGGCATTAAGTGATCCTGGCTTGAATATTACAGACACTGTAGGCAGATTATGTTGTGTACATAAAAGGAAAACATGGATCTGCTGCTCAGAAGGACTGGTGTGTACATCCTCTGCAAAGCTGTAGGTCTTTCCAGGGCTTTCTGCTCACAGGCTGCAGACATGGATTGGGGGAGGAACAAGCGATCCTGTGTGTATAAGCCAGGCCAGCTCAGACACAACACTATCACACAAAGGAAGGGGTACCATGCTTCCCTTCACTCTACAGTAAGATGCAGGTTGGGTATAAATAATGTGATGCATGTGTGCCTCTCCTCTGTCAAGCATGCATACATTGTTCCTCCATAATATGCAAAGGAACATTAATCAGGTTGTTTTCTGACATAACCTGCCACCCCCCCCCCTCTCTCCCTTATTCTAAATAATCCTGACTAAAGTATCCATTCCACCTACTGATTGTGGCATTTTAAGTGTATAAGTAAACTTATAAGGAATAAAGAGTTTACGTGGCAACAGAAATCATTGCTTGTTGGTATCTCCCTCTTTTGTCCTTTGGAGAGACTAAAAATGGCGTCCCCTGGCCGATGTAATCTAATCATCTCGGATTCTCCACACCCCATGCAGTTCATGTGCCTGCAACACACACATGTGGATGAAGGGAAGAGGATTGTGTGTAAATAATCAGTATTATTGTGGCACATATGACATAGTGGCTTTGAAGACTGTAAAATAATGCTTGGTGATATTGTAAGATTCTGAGTGCTCAGTGATTTAAGAACATATTTTGTCTATTCTTGACCCTTCTTGTGTGAAATCAACAGTTTTCCCCCCTAGAACTAGTTGTTTCAACTTGAAATTGAGGGCTGTAAAGCTTAGCAGGATTTCTGTAGGTTCCTCTGCTGTGAAGGCAAGGGGGCGGTGATGAGGGAGTGCATGGTGGATACTCCTGTGTATATTGTCTTCCTGCTCTGGATTAACCCATTGTCATCTGAACAACCTTATACTTTACTGTTCTTATGCAATGTCCTTATGATGTGAATTTTTCTCACTTCCTTATATTTTTAGTTTTTGTTGCTGTCCAGTTTAATGGCCTGTTAGTGTCAGTTTTGACATCATGTAACATTTTAGGTCTTAATAGTCCTCTGTTCACACTTGTGGTGTTTTTTTATATTGATGTTCCTCTGGTTTCCTTTAATGTTTTTTTTTTCTTTTAAACTAGGTATTGTAGTATAGCACACTGGATTTCATTACATAAACGTTGTTTTTTGTTTTCTCATTTTGTACATTGGCTTACTCAGTCCCTGGATCTAACTGGTACAACTAGCTAGTTTCTGCAGGAGCATAGGTTTTTTGGCTTTTACTATTTATAGGAGATTTTGTCTAATATGGTATCCCATTCTTAAGACCTCCTTCTGTGGATGAATTGCAGCAATGTGGGTTCCCACTGAATTCGACTGTGATTGTAATTCACATATTTGTTGGATCTATTAGATTTAGAGACCATTGGTAGCTGCTGCTGACTGCCATTGCTCATTAACAAAGAATAAATTGGAGAAGCCAGGATTTAAAACAAAAAAAAAGGCTATTTATCCAGATTTCTGGTAAATAAAATATTGGGGAGATGATTTGGAGCTGGTTAACAAATAAAAGAAGCAATCCTTACTGCACTGGTTTTTTTTTTTTTTCTTCTTCTTCTTCCCTCCCCCTTTTTCCTCTCCTCTCTTACTGGGCCTCAGTTGGGTTTTTCTTCCTGGATTTTGCAGACAGAAATTGCTAAGAAAAGTCTGCTGCAACGATTGGCTGACTTGGCTTTTTCGTGTATTTCTAGAAGGGACCAGATGAAAGGTGGTTGGGATAGGGAGTTGGGGGCTGCCATATGTTTTTTTGTTTTTTGAGTTTTTTTTAATAACGATTGCCTATTATTTTTCTTGGCCAGACACTTCTTTAAATAGAGGTGTTTGTATTACTCTGTATAATATTATAACATGGTAGGCCACTTAAATTTGTGAGTTATAGGCATATATTTAAGTGAAACTGAATTTGTACAGGTTCTCTGGCAGAAAGAAAAGTTTTCACCCTCTTTGTTGACATGGAGGTTCTCTCTGACACAGCAGGAAATGCTCCCTACTATGTTAGTGGACAGTCTCCTCTCAGCACTTACACTGTATCTAAGATGCCTTTCAATACTAAACAGTCTGCTTCATTACTGACACTGAATACTGCTATATCGCCATATATTTGTATTTTGTGCCAGTTTCTGACACCTAAGAAAATCCACATCCTAATACACAGGTGAGCGTGTGGCTACACTATTCTTGACTCTGATACCCAGGGTCCTGAGTCAAAATCCCATCTGAGAAACAAAATGATTGTAATATTTATATATATCTGAGGAGCCTGTCCACAGACACAGAGGAGAAGGGGAAACTTTTCTTGTTGTGCTACACTGCAACCCTTTGCCAACAAAGAGACTCCAAAGAAAAACTCCTGTGGGCGCGTGCACACTTTGCGCTTTGGTTGTGTTTTCATTGCGTTTATAACGCATTACAACAGCTGTGGAAAGGTGAATTGCCTTATTGTATTACTATTTACATTTGCGAACGTGATGTCAACCCATGCGTTAACAAAACTCATGTGTTTACGATGCCTTTTATTTGTAAAAACAAGTGTTAACAGTAATGTAATTGCAAATCACCTCTCCTCAACTGTAGTATTAGGTTTGAAAACGCAACCAAAGCACAATGTGTGAACACGCCCTCAGGTGCCAAAATTCCATGAAAAAAGTTTTTGTTTTTTTTTTTCTTAAGACTGCTCACCTTTCTTGGGTTCCCAGGGATGCTGGCAATCTACAAAGAGCAGGATAATAACTCTGCATCGCATGGCAACTTAGGCAGGTTCTGATCCTCCCTTTTGTCAAAAATTGGGATTATTGGCAGCGTCCAAATGTCTTTAATCTGGCTTTATTCACTTTTTAAAGAGTTAATACATTTTACATTTGCATTTGCATCATACTGCCCTTTCAATAATCAGGCAGGGAAATATGCACTTGTCACCTAATATATAATATATGGTGGAAAAACCTCCTAAAAGGGGTTGGGTACTAGCATACTTTAACGAAGTATAAGACCGTAATTGGGTCACCCATGTTATGTTAGCCTTGGGCTGCCGAACTTGGAACTTCCTTTGACGTCCCATGTCCTGCTGGCTTTTGGCGAATGGCGGTAACCGTCCAGTCATTGCACGTCACATGGCACACTTTGAGGGCGCGTTCACACGTTCCGTTATTGCAGCGGGCGGGGCTCGGGCCAAACGCATATGCGTTTCCCAGGAAACGCATGCGATTAATAACCCGATCGCATGCGTTTCTCTGGAAACGCATATGCGATCGCCCCAAACTCCGCCCCCTGTGCGCTAGCGTCGCATTATGAACGCAGCGCTAGCGGAACGTGTGAACGCGCCCTAAAGGGAACCTGTCACTACTTTTTCACATATACAGCTAGTTACAGATTCCTATAAAGCCCTAGTAACTGACTCCTTTCTTTTAGCTAAAAAATGTGTCACTTACATCCATGGCATCAGAGTGGGTGTGTCCTGCTCTGCCAGCCTCTACCATCTACTCCTCCTTATGCTTTCTTACTATTTAGCAGTTCAGGCCATGTTTTTGACATCCATATAAATGTTGGATTCCTACTTATCAATTGCTATCACCTGTTTGTTGAATAGGATATAGTAGTTTGGCCCAACACATTTGTGATGTAAGCAGAATCTATGAGGGCGAACAGCTATCTGTGAGTGAGAGGATATTTTTCTTAGTTGTATTACAACTTGAGAACAGCTTGAGAAGGTTTACACAAGTAAACTGATCCTCCCAGATGGTAGAAATAAATGTATATCTAACACACACACTCCCTTTTTTTTTTTTTTAATTGAAACTTTATTATTACAAAAAAATTTTAAGTCTTATCAAAGTAGATAAATATTTTTCAACTGCGATTATCAACAAGTTCCGAGCCGCAGAAAATCGTCCTCCCTCTGTTAGCAGACGTATCTAGATATAACACACACTCCCTTACTTATAGACTACCCCTAGTTACAAACGGACCTCTGGATGTTTGTATTTTACCCTCTGGCTACAATAAACTCTTTAACAGATATCAAAGCTGTCTGCAATTAAGCTTTATTGTTAATCCTGGTTCTTATGACAACACAATATTTTTAAAATCAAATTGTGACAGAGACCAAAAAAAAAAAATGGCTGGGCTTACAATTATAAAATATACAGTTCGGTCTTGAATACATATTCAACTTAAGAACAAAACTACGGAACCAATCGTGTATGTAACTCGGGGACTACCTATATATATATTATATCATCATCATATATGCTGTATATGGTGACATTTTACACGGATCCTGTCAACTGAAATTGAAATAATAAACGACAATCAGTAGGTTATGAAGCCGCTTAACACCTTCTAGATAATATCTTTTGTTAACCAGCTTTGTGGCATCAAAACCGATGTTCACATGGCCTAGAGAGGTATTAACATAGGGCAGTTGCACAAAGTTTTTAATTAACTGGAAACACATTGTGCCAAAACATGTGTGTTAAAATGTTAACCTTTTAAATACCTGTTGCAAAGTTGCCAGTGGCATTTAAATCCCTGGCGGGACATGGGTGTTCCCATCCTGGGAGAATCGTTGTTCCCCGTTTCTATGACAGCCAAGAGTCTGTACTTGACTCCAGGACCTGTCATTAGGAGAGATCTGTTGCAGCCTTAGTATTGGATCCCCTCCAATACTGCCATCTACTGTATTACTGTAGTATTGCCATAGATGGCAGAAACGAGTAAAGTACCCTATAAGGTCTATGAATATATGGTTCTATAGCAGGGGTCAGGGACCTTTTTAGCTGAGAGAGCCATAAACGCCACATATTTTAAAATGTTATTCCGTAAGAGCCGTACAATATGCACATGCCCCCCAGTAGATAGGTAGTCCCAGTGTCACGAGTGCCCCTGCGATCTACATCTCGGATCACAGGCACACCTGTGCTCCTCTCCGTGGCCGCATCCCTTTCCGAGCTCACTCACCTCTCCCCGTGCCGGCACTCGCAAATTTAGAGGGCCAGCGCACCGCTAATTGGCGCTACCCAATTCCCGAGTTCCTATAAAGACTGCAGGCTCCTAGCATTCCCAGCCGGATCTTAGTGCTTCATGCCTATGAGGAAGCTTTCCACAGTGTTTCCTTCCCAAGTGTTGACCTCCCGTTGTGACCCCGGACCTGTTCCTGATTCTGCTCCTTCGCTGCCAGCCCTGACCTCTTGCTCCGTCCCTGACCTCGCATCATTGCTGCCTGCTTTGACCTTCTGTCTGTCCCTGACCACAAGACTGCCAAGTGATCCTGTACCTCGACCTTTGCTGCCACCGTGGACAAGTTGCGCCTGTGGAACGACCTGGTGGTACCACGCTGCAACAAGACCATCCTGATTTTTCAGCGGGCTCTGGTGAAGACCACGTGCCACTTAGATTCTGGTCCCATGTGTCTGCTTACATCATCGTCCGCGGGGGCTCACTTCTCCAAACCCACCACATGCCTCCCAGTAGATAGGTAATCCCAGCACATGCCTTCCAGTAGATAGCTAGCCCCAGCACATACCCCCAGTAGATAGGTAGCCACAGCACATGCCCCCAAGTAAATAGGTAGCCACAGCACATGCCCCCAAGTAAATAGGTAGCCACAGCACATGCCCCCAAGTAAATAGGTAGCCACAGCACATGCCCCCCAGTAAATAGGTAGCCACAGCACATGCCCCCCAGTATATAGGTAGCCACAGCACATGCCCCCCAGTATTTAGGTAGCCATAGCACATGCTTCCTAGGAGATAGGTAATCACAGCACATGCCTCCCAGTATATAAGTAGACCCAGCACATACCCCCAGTAGATAGGTAGCACCAGCACATACTCTCAGTATATAAGTAGCCACAGCATATGCTTCCCAGTAAATAGGTAGCCACAGCACATGCTCCACAGTAGATAGGGAGTCACAGCAAAAATAAATGAATATTCACTTACCAGCGCTCCCTGCAGCCAGCTCCTCATTGCACCCATGCTCTTATCTTTGACCCAGGCTTAGACGATGACAGCGATGGCACCTGGGTCATACAAAGGACGTAGGCACTGGTAACATCGCTGCCTGTGTCCACTAATCAGTCTAACAGACACACAGCAACCCTCACTATTTATTACAGATCTGTCTGAGAGCCAGATGCAGCCAACAAAAGAGCCATATCTGGCTCCCGAGCCATAGGTTCCCTACCCCTGTTCTATAGAGTTCAAATCGTCCACCTTTCCATAGAACATACAATTAAAAAAAAAACAAAACATAATACTGTTGGGTATCACCACATCCCTAAGTCCCAATCTGTCAAAATATAAAACTGGTTATGCCTGGCGGTGTGTCATAGTGTGTGCCGATGCATTTTCTGTTCTGAAAGTGTTAAAAATATTTCTCACTAGAGGTGAAATAGGCAGAAACTAAAATCTGTCAGTCTCTGCCAGTGGTTCTCAACCTTTCTAATGCTGTGACCCCGCAATACAGTTCCTTATGTTACGGTGACCCCAAACCATGTACAAGACTATAATGACTATAATCCTGCTCCCTATGTACAAGAATATAACTCCTATAATACTGCCCCCTATGTACAAGAATATAACTACTATAATACTGCCCCCTATGTACAAGAATATAACTCCTATAATACTGCCCCCTATGTACAAGAATATAACTCCTATAATACTGCCCAATATGTACAAGAATATAACTCCTATAATACTGCCCAATATGTACAAGAATATAACTCCTATAATACTGCCCCTATGTACAAGAATATAACTCTTATTATACTTTCCCACTCCACCCCCCCCCCCAGTTTTGGTTCCTCCATTTGCTGCCCCAGTTGTTGTGCCCCCCTCTTGCCCCCAGATCTAGTGCTTTCCCTCCTGCCGCCAGTTTTGGTGTGTGTGTCCCCCCCCCCCCCCCCTGCTGCTTCAGGTTCTACTCACAGTGAGCACTGCAGTCCTGTTCCGCAGGAGTCTGTATAGAGGAGGATCCAGAGGGTCATGTAATGATGACTTCCCCTCTATACAGCAAGCAGTGAGTTATCACACATGTTATACTCCGTTTTTGCCACGAATCGCGGCAAAAACGTAATAGGATCGCGACCCCTGTGTTTTGGTCGTTCGACCCCCAGGTTGAGAAACGCTCTTCTATACCCTCAAGCTGAGGCAAGTTAGCTTGCCCACAGATCCCATGATTCCTTATGTTCTCTATCAAAGTAATTTAGCATTCAATTAATTTAGTTTCCCACAAGTAAATCCACTGTACAGTGGACATACAGGATGCATATGGCAACAGCCTGGCAGCTCCCATCACACGGAGGAGCAGGGAAAATGTAATAAGTGGTAGAAATCATTAGTACAGTAAGTCTATAGCCTGTGCTGTGTGAGCACTAAGGGTTAATAGCTCATCTACACAGTGCACAAAGTGATGATGACCAGGTGGGGGAATGGAGCAGCATGAGGTGCAGCGAGAGACAGTTCTGTAGAATCACAGACTGGGTTGGAGGCACTGATATGGAACAGGGAGACTTTGTACCTCACTATTCTGTGCAGAAGACATCTGTATCCACATTCTTGGACACATCCATCTCTGCTACATACACTGACACATGACCTTCTCCTCTGAGGAGGGAGCAGCAGCTCCTCCCCTCCTATGAAACTGACTCGCACTATGAAACATAGTGTAAACAAAGCATGGATTCATATGACTTGTCAGCATATGGAGAGGAAGCAGCTATTGCAGTAATAAGGTAATCTGAGGGGGTAGAAACTTTAACAGAAAATTGGTACAAGCAGGAAGTGAATTGCCTTTAAAAAAGTAAACCTTTATAATTCCTTCATTTTGATTTACATTTTAATGTAAATATGTTATATATGATGTATTAGGTTATGCCCATATTACAGTATGTCTATTTGTTTGCATAGAGAACACACTTTTTTCAGGTGTTGATATTTTTGTATTGTGTATATAAATACAATTTGGTTAAAAAGAATAAAGGTAACAAAGATAATGGGCAAATTTTTTTACATCCCAAGAGCTTTTGATTTATGGAAGATAAATACCTTTAAAGACACTGTTTAAAGGGTAACCTGTAAATCTTTTTTCCCCCCACAAATCAATATCTCTTAGGAGGTAATGCAACTTTGTGTATCATCTTTGTTACCTATGTCCAGTGGTTTCTTTGCTATACCCCTAAGTTTACCTCAATGCTGTAATGGCTGCTTCCTTTGCCTGTGCTGATAAGCCTCTGTAGTTTGTTGGGGAGGAGGTCATGTGACAGAGCTCGCTCTGAGTATGTAGCAGTGCTGGATGTGTTCAAGACTGTGGATACAGATGTCTCCTCACAGAATAGTGAGGTACAAGATCTCCCTGTTCCCTACCAGTCCCTATAATCCCAGTCTGTGATTCTACAGAACTTTCTAGGTCTCGCTCTGCTTCTCCGCTCTCCCACTTTGTGTGCTGTACAGATAAGAATATAACTACTATAATACTGTCCACTAGGTACAAGGATATAACTACAGGCAGTCCCCTGGTTAAGAACACCCAACTTACAGACGACCCCTAGTTACAAACGGACCTCTGTATGTTCGTAATTTACTGTACTGTAGCCCTAGGCTACAATAAACAGCTGTAACTATTATTAAAAGTGTCTGCAATTAAGCTGTATTGTTAATCCTGGTTCTTATGACAATTGACAATCCAATTGTCACAGAGACCACGAATAATTTTGGCCTGGGTTACAATTATAAAATATACAGTTCCGACTTACATACAAATTCAACTTAAGAACAAACCTACAGAATCTATCTTGTATGTAACAGCCTGTACTATAATTCTGCCTCCTATGTACAGGAATATCACTACTATACTACTGCCCCCTATGTACAAGAATATAACTACTATAATACTGCCCACCACTGTCGTATCTTCCTACTCACTCATGTAGACCCCCACATCTGCTACCCCCTCCTCACACAGACCTCCCCTCATTAAAAAGAATGGTTCAGTCACCACCACCCACCCCCCACACTCTCCACAACACATAATTCGCTCCGAGACCTGCATCACCCCACCCCCCTCACACGGATCAAACCCTTTATAAATTTACAGTTATGCTTTAAGCCGTTTCTGGGGTGAAGAATTGAAAATGGATTGATATAGTGGTTTTCTAATACTGTATACAGGCAGTCCCCAGGTTATGTACAAGATTCTGTAGTTGAATTTGTATGTAAGTCGGAACTGCATACTTTATTATTGTAACAATATTTTGTTTTTATAAGAACCAGGATTAATAATAAATCTTAATTGCAGACACCTTTGATAACTGTTACAGTTGATCATTGCAGTCTAGGGCTAGAGTACCGTAAATTAGCAACATTTCTGTAAGTCTGGTGTTCTTAAGAAGGGGACCGCCTGTATTTCAAATTTCATTAAAAACAAGTCAATTCTGAAAACTCCTCGAAAATACGGAAAACCAGATGTTCGATTTGTAAGACGCGCAACATCAAAATGAATTATCCTGCCATTTCAAAAAATCATAAAAACATAAAACAGACCTTTAGGAAATGTTGGTTTAAAACCCGCCAAAAATAATGATCTTTACCTATTTAATCCCACAAAAAAAGTGAGCAAAAAACCTAATACCTAATGATACGGTTGCAAAGTGCAACATGTCCTGCAAAAAACAAGCCCTCAACCAGCTCTGTAGCAAAAAAAAGTAAAAATGTTATGCCACTTGGGAGACGGCGATGAACATAGTAGAAAATCCAGTACGTGCTTTTCTACAAAGGGGGATACCAACCCTTAAATGGTTACACTGGAAAAAGCATTTCATCCTGCAAAAAAAATAACAAAAAAGCTAAAATGTTATAGCCTACAAAAGGGGCCGATGATGAAACTAAAATCCTGGCATTTGCAGGAGCTCCTTCCCTTCTGTGTCTCTTTGTGCGCCCATAAAACAAGTAATGGCCACATGTGAGGGGATCTCTTTACTCAAGAGAAAACTCATCTTGCATGCAATTTCTCCTATTATCTTTTGAAAATGTGTAAACTGTAGGGGTAAATGAACGTATAACCGCCAAAATTTCCCTATTCTAAATTTAATCTCCATTTTGATTTAATACTTTGAAGATCTCAAGGGGTTAACAATCTTCCTAAAAGTTTTTTCTGATAGTTTGAAAATGGGTTGATTATATGGGGTTTTTTTAAATGTTAAATATGTAAAAATTTAATTCAAAACAGTAATTATCCCCAAAATAGTCAATTCTGAAAACCGATAATCGATTTGTAAGCCACGTGACATCAAAATAAATTATCCAGACATTTAAAAAATTTATGAAAATGTAAAGTCAACATATGGGAAATGTTATTCAGCAACTTATTGAGGTGGTAAATTGATCTGCCTGAAAGCGTGATTTTCAAATTTCAAAATGGAAAAAAAAATTTTAAATTTGTTTTTTTTCTTTAGTTCATAAGTTTTATCAGCCAAAATTTCCACTAAAAGGAAGTACAACATGTGAGGAAAAACAATCTCATAATCGCTTTGATAAGTAACAGTGTTCAAAAGTTATAACCATATAAAGCGACGCAAGTCAGAATCCAAAAAATGGGGCTGAGCCTTAATATCTTCAGGACGAAGCCAGTTTATAGCTTAAAGTGTATATTTTATTTATTTTTCCCTTTTCATCCTGATCTTATCTTGGCTGTAAATGGCTGAGTTTTGAATATAAATACCAGTGTATTTTTTTACAGAATGGTAAATCATACAGTTTTCAGTTCAATTGACTCATGTCTGCACAGGTATCAGTTCTGTTTATTCATTGCCTACAAGAACAGATCTAAACATGAGGTTTGTCATGTGATAAATCATATGGCATCAAAATTAACTCATGACAACTTTACTGTGTCTAACTTGCATGACTGACATTGGATATTACCATGATATAAAGATGTGTACGCAACATTTTAAACAACTGTTGAAAAAGTTTGTGATAATCTTTACAAAAGATGAATGAATCTTAAAACTGGAATATCCCTCTAAATTCACTTTTGTTTCTATAAAGTGTTTTTTTACTATGTAATCTTTATGTATTCAATTAAGAATTAAATATAACAAGAAATAATTCCACTCTTCAGAAGCACATTTATTTAAAAAATAATTATGGAGTAATTTTATTAAGATAACATAAGTTCTTTTTTGAATTCATTTAGGGTTTGTGGATGCACTTAGATGTTTGCAATGAGCACTGTGGCTGGCATGCCCCAGTGTTTTGGATCCCGATGCAGAGGACTCCATAGTAATCGTATTTATCAGAAGCGAACGTCATGAGCATAGTGATCCCTTTGCGGGTTGAGACAGCAGAAACTCCATACGTAGACATGGCTGCAGGCTCAGAGTAAGTAAAATTCAACTCTTTCCTTTTTGTTTCCTAAGTGGTTCGTGGTGTATGGATTTTTTTTGAGTGTTGTAAAGTAATATTTTATTTCCTTCATTTAGGCCAGAATCCGTAGAAGCAAGCCCTGTTGTAGTTGAAAAGTCAAACAGTTATCCACACCAGATATATACCAGCAGTTCTCACCATTCGCACAGTTATATTGGCTTGCCATATGCGGTAGGTAATATATGTAGATTGTTTAATTAAATATTCACTTTTCCTCTTTAAGCCCTTAAAGGGGTTGTAAGGTGGCAGACTTTGCCCTGCATGTTGCAGACAAACAAAAGTAACTCCATATATGAATTCAATGTTATCAGTGATTTAGGTACATTTACAGGTAATGAAATCTGAAGTTATAAGGTCAGCTTTTGTTTATACTACCTCATCTCCTGGGAAACGACAACTTCACAGTCCCCAACTCTGGCCGCGAATGCGTGGTAGGCAGTCTTCATCATCTGTGCCTGCATATGTGCTGCACACAGTGTAATTCTCTGTGCAGCTTCCTTCCTTGTATGGACAGTGCCCGCCTCCGCCTCCTCTACAACACAAGCCCAGAGCTCTAGCAGCCAATCGCTGCTGTGTTGTGCATTCTGGTGGGAGTGAAGCATCATGGGACTTGTAGTCTCAATGCAGAGTGCGGTGGCCATCTTGCTTCCTCTGTTCCTGCCTCCAGGAAAAAGAGGTAATTCTTTGTAAAAATCGCAATTACCACAATATTTATTTTAGTGGAAGGTATTGTAGTAGATGGTGTAGAGGGTGTATTTGTCACACCCAGGAGTTTGTTTTGGAGGTTCAGGGACCATACAACCGCTTTAAAGGACATCTACCATCAGTTCAGTGATAACAGATGTGTCCTAGTAAGAACGTTGTTCCTCAGGATTACTTTTATTATCTATATCCCGTGATCGTGGAACTATAGGCCAAGTCAACTGAGCCACCTTAGCAGGTAACCTAGTGCTTTAATGTATGCACAACTCCCCTGGCACTAGAATTGTAGGACAATTTTCACAATGGCTGCTCAATAAAAGTTTTTTGTTTTATTTTGTTTTTTTGTGTGTGAACTAAAATTTGCTAATTAAATCAAAAGTAGTGGAAATAACAGCTATGTATGTATTATTTAATCCAGGATCACAACTATGGTGCTCGCCCTCCACCAACACCTCCAGCGTCTCCGCCTCCTGTCCTTATTAAAAATGAAGTGAACATATTTACTACTCCGCATTTTGATGAGACATCAAGTGCTACAACAATCAGCACTTCTGAAGATGGAAGCTATGGAACTGATGTCACACGATGTATTTGTGGCTTTACCCATGATGATGGGTACATGATCTGTTGTGACAAATGCAGGTATAATAGTAGGCTGAGTGTTTTGGAATGCATAACGTTTTTTGGTCTATATCATACAATGAAAAAAAATGTGTGTCATTATATATTATACATGGGTTTGTCTTTTGGCTTCCTTAGGGGACTGTACAAAATTATTGGACTGTAAAAAATTATTCAATCCCTGCAGGATTGAAAATCTATGTCAAATACCGAGTTAAAGTTCTCTGTCATGCTCCCAAAACTTCACATTGAAGGCTGGGCTTCTGCTCCAGCTTGCTTAAAAAACGATATATCCATAAACCAATTTAATGAGGTAGCAAAGGTCACTTTTAGATGGATGTAATATTTGCGCTATTGTATTAGCAGCACAATAATGGAACCTTCTGCAGCTCATAAGAATTTGAGGGATGGTGTAAAATAACTTTTTATTCTTGAATTTGAGTGTTTTTCATGTTAAATGAAATATATTAAAGCTTTATATGAAAAAGGACATTCTCTTACGTCCTAAGCCATAGAGGTGCCACCTTATGAGGATGTATGAGATAGATCCTTGGCAGGGAGAGGGTAACTAAATCTCTTTTTACTGGGGAAAAAAAACGGAGGATGTTAATTGGCGATTTTGTGCTTTCATTTAATGTTTTATATTGTCTTTTTGTTTTCCCAGTGTCTGGCAGCATATAGATTGTATGGGTATCGACAGACAAAATATTCCAGACATATACTTATGTGAGCGTTGTCAGCCCCGGTAAGTTTCACTATTTATTTGTGTTATTTCATTTTTTTACTATCTAAGAATATTAACACTGTACTTAAAAGAAACCTACTCCACGCCCCGGTAGCCACTTTACCCCTCCTACTCACCATCTTCGGCGCGCAGCTGCTCGTAGCTGCGCGCCCTCGTCCAACGGGCCTGCTGTTCTGCGCAGACAGCAGGATCGTCGGACGAGGGCGCGCAGCTACGAGCAGCTGCGCGCAGAAGATGGTGAGTAGGAGGGGTAAAGTGGCTACCGGGGCGTGGAGTAGCCACCTCGTGTAACCTCAGATGCGGCTACTCCACGCCCCAGTAGCCGCATAACAAAATTTACATATTAGGGTAATAAAAGTTTACAAAAAAGTGCGGGGACACGAGGATTAGCCCTTAAAAGGGCTATCCTCACGTCCCATTGATCCACCTACCACCCGATCTACCTTTATAGGTAGATTTGTGGTGGTAGGTGCCCTTTAACCCTAACTGTAAAGTGGAACTGTATCATCTACAATGAAAAAAAAAAATGCCGGGTCCCAGTTTGTATAGACAACTAATGTTGTAGCAGGCACCCAGCTGTGGTTAGAACTTCCCTTTTAATGTGCTGAACATAAATATTTTCCTTTTTTTCCTGCTTTCAGAGCTCTAGACAGAGAGAGAGCAATATTGCTTCAACAAAGAAAGCGAGAACATTTGTCTGGTAGGTAAAGTAGAATTTAACCAAAAAGTGTAATATACATTCTAAAACTATTGAGTTTTTCATGAGAAAGCAATTATAACCTGTAAATGTCTGAGGTTTATAGAGTAATTTATTTTAACCCTCAGAATTTTACTAGGAAATTTATATAGTCTATCGATTTTCCCCAGGTTTACACTCAATTTTGCACCAGGTTGAGTGTTATAAATTAGTATTGTACTTGTTGTTTACAGCACAATAAAATAGTAGTGACAGCTCATGGATGTGTGTGAGGACTTTTGTTTTTCCTATGGCAATTAGTTTTTTTTTTAAGTCCTTTATGCACATGTCTTTGTTAAAAGTAGAGCTTGGGAAGATTGGTTTGCCATAAAATGAGATATAGATCATCTTCATAGTTGGTACAATAGTGAAGCCTATTAGACCTCTTGCCCATGAGAGAGGTGAAGTCCGTGGGAGATCCCTTCAGCACATAGAGCTATTTTCAACCTGAACCTCCAATCACTGGAATGAGCTGACATGCTGAGCTCATTCCATGATCGGAGGTTTGGCCCAGGAGATACCTTCAGCGCATGAAGTTATTTCCACTGAGTGCACTCGATTGTGGGCAAGAGGCCTTGAAGGAAACCTACCATGAGGAATCTAGAGGATCATCTGATGGTAGATTCCTCCTGCCTGCCTCTGCCCTTATCTGTAATTTAATAATCCTGGAACCTAACGTAAATTGTTAAAAACATTTTTTTTAGTAATATATTTAAAATTATTGCAGAGGCTACTGGGCTGTATACTTGCCTTAGCTCCCAGTGCCCTGCAATAGTAAACACCCCAGTAGCCTCTGCAATAAATTTACATGTTACTAAAATAATGTTTTTTAACAAGTTGGGTTCCAGAATTATTAAGTTGCAGATGAGGGCAGAGGCAGGCAGGCAGGAGGAATCTACCATCAGATGTACTTCTGATAGTAGAATCCTCATGATAGGTTTCCTTTTTAAGAAGAGGCAGTACTTGCTTTCTTTGCCATATGGGAACAGATCAGTCTGGTCCTGTTCATAGGCAAAGCGTGTTAGTGCACTTATCATGTTGTTTGTTGAGTGCCACATACCTTTTGGGCTATAACTTTGTGACTCTAATGCAGATGATCTTCAAACCTGCTACAATGGTAGAGGCAACAACGGAAGCCTTTTATCTGGTAGGTACCATTTCAAATGTGACACACCCCATTCCCTTTATGCTTAGTTTTCTTCAATGGTCTCTTTCTTCTAAATGTCTCAGGGTTCCTGTTTCAATCTAATCTTAGGGAGTAGTGTAGTATATTATTTCCATTTAGTTTCTATTATTAAATATGGCACATCATTTATTGTAACATTGCACTACATTTGTTTATCTAAAATTACAGTCTACACACATTATTTGCACAGTTCTGAAATTTGATGGATGTGATTTTTGAAGTTTGCAGTACATTTTGTGCAACTGCACATTTTGTGTAACTGCTATGAACTTCATAGAAATGTAAAACTTTTGGTTCATAGTAATGCAATATGTGAAAGTTCTATTTCAATTAGTTTTGTTTTTATTATTACATAATCTCAATAAGTCTTGCTTAAAAGTTGTCTTTTTTATATGTATATATTGTTGCCACAGTGCACAATTTTTATTTCTTAAGCTTGCGGCCTTTGTTATTTGGGTACTTGTTGATGTAAACCAATGGACATGAACACTTTATGCATTGATTAGGCTATGATTCTTTTTTGGCATATGGCCCCTAGAAAATATGCTTTAGAAAATACTTAATAATGTTTTACAAAAACATTGTTTGAACAGGAAACCCTGTAACATGAATGTGATGTGCCACTGGAAATGGAAATAATCACAAGATTTTTTTTTTTTTTAAATATTGAACCTTTCCATGTAAATACGTCATGTGTCTCCTTTGTCGGTTTGCTTCTGTTAGATATCTGGTCAACACTTAAACATGCCTCTTCACAGAACAGTATCTGCTACTCTATGTAGCTCCTCAATCCTCTTTTAGAATTACAGGGATAATGTGTTAACCATTGACCAAGCTCATTTGCACTTTGATGACCCAGGCCTATTTTTCAAAACTTGCATGTGTCACTTTATCTGGTAATAACTTTAGAAGGCTTTATTTAACCCAAGTGGATTTGAGTTTTTTTGTTTGTTTTCGTGACGTGTTGTACATCTAGTTAGTGTAATAACATAATTTAAAAACCTTTTTTTTTTTTTTTTTTTTTTTTTGCAAAATTCAAAATGTTCTGTATTTCAGATTGATAGCCTCACTAACCAAATTAGTTACTAACTAACATTTTACCACTCAGCTTTGTGTTAGCATAAAAGTGTCCTTTTGTTTTAATATGATGCTGAAAAGATTACAAATCGGACAGCATTTTTTCCAATTTTCATGAAAATGTTACGATCAATTCTTTTATGGACCTTTTTAATTCTATAGGAGTTTTGGAAGTTCTGTTAATAGAAACCGCACACACAGCGCCCTTTTCTATTAATGTCGCACCTTAAAGCAATTCAAAACAGCAAGTAGGAAGCTTTTTAGCCTTTTAAGTATTTTACAGAACTTCAAACATTATGAATGTTTGTTTGATTTCATACCGTGCACTGGGAAGTGGAAATAAAATGCGAAATGGGGTAAAATTGACAAGAAACGGCATTTGCACCCTTTTTTAATTAATTTTTTTTTTTTGTGGGCTCTGTTTTTTAGTCTTTCACTTTGCGCCCTAAATGTCATCTCTAATTTATTCTAGTTTATATAGGTTTTATTTGGTTTTAATTTTTAAAAATGTTATGGATTTCAATAATAGCAGAGAGAGGGAGCACCCTCCCTCACCAGGTATGTAGATCTCATGGTCATAGCATTGACAATGGCGTCTTGCGGATCAGAGGCTGGATCGGAACTCGTATGACAGCCGGGTCACTGCTCTAACCCCATGCAGGCCGACAGAGAAACCCAAACGTGTCGGCCTAGCCTAAGGCCTGTTCCCAATATTTATGTATGTAAGTTAAGTGCAACTGAATGTTTGCCTTAATGGGCAGGCATAAGGAAAGCTTTGTACTTGACCTGCTCCAGCTACCTCTCAGAAGAGTGATTACTGAGCAGGTAACTACTTTATTTATTTATTTATTTTTTTTATTATGTCTCTATCTGCACTGGCCCGCATAATTTCTTCAGAATTTCTCGCTTGGCCACAACAGAAGAGCACAATGCCTGCCTGACTAATAGGATTTTAGACTGCTTTGCAAGATGCCCCCATCATACCCAGCATGACCATGTCTTCTGAAATTTGTAACTAGTGTCAACCAGCATGTCAGAGAAGCTTGGTTGTTATAATTTTTGTGGCTTTTATTTCATTTGATTCTTTACCTTTTTAATTTATAAAACTAACTATAATACTTTTAAGACATGCTTACAGTTTGATATTGATTTTAAAAGCAGATCTAGCCTGGATACAACTGTTTGGAATTTTATCACAATACATACAGGCGGTCCCCTACTTAAGAACACTCGACTTACATACGACCCCTAGTTACAAACGAACCCTTGGATATTGGTAATTTATTGTACTTTAGTCCTAGGCTACAATGATCAGCTGTAACAGTTATCAAATGTGTCTGTAATGAAGCTTTAGTGTTAATATTGATTCTTATGACAACCCAACATTTTTAACATTCAGTTGTCACAGAGACCAAAAAGGTTCTGGCTGGGATTACAATGATAAAATATACAGTTCTGACTTACATACAAATTCAACTTAAGAACAAACCTACAGACCCTATCTTGTATGTAACCCGGGGACTGCCTGTATTGCACAATACTATCTGTTACTTACTACATCTTGAGATGTATATATGTGTAATAAAATATATATATTTGTATAAATGTGCAGAAAAGGGTTTAATGTTTGTCTTGTCTAATTTTAAAGATGGTGATACCAGTGCAACAGAGAGTTGTGATGAAGTTCCTATGGAGCTATACACTGCTTGCCAGCACACACCTACAACCCTTACTCTTACTGCCACCAGAGTAACAAAAGTGAATGAGAAGAAAAGGAAAAAAAGTGGAGAAAAGGAACCAAATGCAAAGTCTAAAAAGGCAAGATTTTACATTTCAAGTTTATCATGCTATGTATATATTTTTTTTATTATCCTGTAATTGCAGGGCTAAGTCATTTTTGGAAGTCCAAACAATTAAAGGATATCTACCACGAGTATCAAGATTGTAAGCACACTAATATACTGGTGTGTGTCTCTGCCAACAGGATCTTATCTTCTTAGCTTAGCCGATTATGCCCTGGTTTTTTTTATGAAAGTAAGGCTTTTAAAATTATGCAAATGAGACAGATGGGTTCCGAGCTCCATGGGTGTTAATGCTTCCTGAGTCCCTCAGGATCATTGGCATAAATTTTAAAGCCTTTTTTCTTTAAAAAAAAAAAAAACAAAAAGGGCATAGGAAGCTTGAAGAAGAGCAGGTCCTCTTATTTTGGCGATGATAAAACTTGAACTAAAAGAAATAAGGTGCTGGTTCCTCAATAATGTAATTAATTTTTTTACGTGTATTATTGACAGTCTATTTTCTACCTCCACAGGCCTTTAGGGAAGGATCAAGAAAATCTTCTCGCGTAAAGGTACTACATGTTCCTTAATATGCTCGTAAACATTTGTAATGAAAATTGAGGCTCTTTTCCTACTTGACTTGGACAGTCACAATCTTCACTATTTGTGCGCAGAATCCCTTAAAGTTAGGTCTAATACCAAACTGCGATGAAATTGCAGGGTTGAGTTTCAGGTTTATTACAAGGGATTGCACAAAAATATATTTGGGGGGGGCTTTTTGGAATTAAATATACAAATCCTCCTTATTTCAAGGGCTCAAAAATAATTGGACAAATTAACAACACCAAATAAATAAAACGCGTACCAATAGGATCACCGATATTGTACTTGCCTTGTTAAAGTTTGACGTTTGCAGTTGTGAGCTGTGGGTCATGTGGCCCCAGGCAGCTAGACTCTAGACTTCCTTTGACATCCCGTGCTCGTGGATGGAGGGTGCCATGCAGTCATTACTTTCTGCACAACCCCTCCATCATCACCAAATCGGTAGTTGGAACATTGTGTAAATGTATCTCGACTCCCCTCCAACCACTGTTATGGGAGTGGTTATTATTGTTTGCATGACCACTTCATCATGACTGCACTGCCCCTCCATCTGCCAGAAATGAGCAGGACAAAGGACAACTTTTAACTCCCAGTCTTTGAAATTCCATAACTTATTTTTTATTTTTCTGTTTGATGCAGGAGGGCTTCTTTTCTGCCCAAGAAATTATACTTTCTTTTTCAATGGTAATTTTTTCTACTGTATACTTTGGATCGGTACAATGGCCGGAATACCTAATTTATATAGGTTTTATTATATTTTTATAGATTTCAAAACATTAAAACGTTTTTTACACAAAATTTTGCCCTGTCCTGGCACCAATAACTTTTTATACTTTGGTGTATGGAGCTGCTTAAAGAGAACCCGTCATGCAAAATAACCCCCCTAAACTAAATATATTTTCATAAACTGCCATTGGAAAGCATTGCCTCTATCCCTTCATTGTCCCTTTACATGCCTGTAAACTTGAGCAATGAGGTCCTAAAGCTGTATGCAAATGACCTGTGAAATGTCCAATGAGTCTTTAGCATATTCAAGCTGTCCAGCTTATTCATGAGTGGGAGGCACAGCCACACCCCCAGTGCTTGACTGACAGCTGCTCCATGTGCTTGCTGGTGGCCACGTCCCCTGCAGCCTGTGTGTGTATAGGAGAGATACAACAGCTCCAGGATACAGCCATGTTATAGCAGAACATGTCAGGTACTTGTGTAGCTGATGTCTGTGTATTAGGAGGATGCAGCATGTCAGCAGATGCAGCACACACACTAGCCATGCTTTACTATACATTACACACGGACATGAGCAGGGGGAGGAGAGGGGAGGGGGAACAGGGGTGACATCACTGCCTCTGACCATGTGACGTGCCTCATTTACATAATAAAGAAAAGATGATTTTATAATGATTAATGTATGAAATGACTAGATAAAGGCTGGGATGGGATCCTTGTGAGATGCTCCAACAGGTAGTAGTGACAGAATTAGCGATAGAGACCTGATGACAGGTGTCCTTTAAAGTGGTGTTTTTTGCAGGACTTAATGAAGTTTTCACTACTACAATGTTGAGGACCTTTTGATCGCTTTTTATTCAATTTTGTTGGAGCAGATCGTCACTTCCCAATGACATCAAGTGGAGTGATGATCCCATCCCAGATGGCAACACCCACTTCCTTTGAGGGCTTCTATATGTTGTGGATGTAGAGCAACCACTTCCAAATGTAAATGTCACACCTGGTATCACCCCCAGACCTTTTAAATGATGATGGATTAAGGGAGAAAATTGCACAATGTAAACTAATAAGTAGACCTTGAGATAAGTGTCTATTTACCTTTGCGCTCTTGATAAAAGGGGTTGCTACTTTTTCCAGAATTCCTAAATCCTTCTTCCAGTTGGAATGCAAATACTCTCAAATTAAATTCTCGTTGTTGTAAACGGAAAATGTGTTGGCGTAACTAATAAAAATGATCTGATTTTCTTAAAAATGCAATTTAATGAGCAATAAACGCTCATTTTAATTATACAACTCTATATATATATATCTAATGCATTTCGGGAATGCCAAAACTTATGGCACGGTCTCAACCTAAGGGTTCATTTACATTGCCTACTGTGGGCCGTGATCTGGTCGCCTAATTTGCAACCTAAGCATGGCCCCATAGACCTCTATGGTTCCTGGTCACGGTGTGGTGAGCACACAGTGCATCACCACACCGTAAGGGTAACCCCACCCAACTTCTCCCAGTACCGTGCTCTGGTCTGGGCAATCGTATGTCTGTGGGAATGAGGCTTAGGGCCTCATGCACACAACTGTAATTGGGGTCCATGAGCTTGCCATACAAACAGCATCTAATTTATGGTCCCCATTGATGTTCACGGTGAGGTGGGCTACTTTGTGTGCATGGTGTATGTGACAACTAGCTGCACAGCAAGCTACAGAACAGGTGAGCCAGCTTTCTATGATGATCACACAGTACCAGATGTATGAGGTGGTTCTGGCATTTAGGGCAAAGGCTTTTACTAGTGCACAGGCAGGAATTCCCCACGCTGACCTTCTCTGCCTCACAGCACTGTTCTTCCCATGCCTGCTTCGAGAGGAGGTGGCGTAAAGGTGAAGGGAATTGTAATAATTTCAAGGCTTATATGCCAGAAAACTGATGTACATGCCTTGATAAATGTTCCCCTATGAGTCTAGTTGACAACTTCTAATATCTGTTTAATTTTTATATTCATCTTAGGGTTCCGCTCCAGAAATTGATCCATCTGACAATCCCACTTATGGGTGGGAGAGTAAAATCAAAGCCTGGATGGACCACTATGAAGAGGCAAACAACAATCAATACAGTGAAGGTGTTCAAAGGGAGGCTCAAAGAATAACGCTGAGACTTGGTTGTGATGCTGACAAAAATGAGCAGTCTGGAAAGTCCTGCTTGAGCCCTAACAATCTCGTATTTAAACCACCAGTTGAAGTGAGTATAATGTATGCTTCCTACAATCTTTTTTTAGCTTTCTATTTGGGCATTTTCATGTTGAAAAATGTATTTTAACAGTGCAGGGTTATTTTTATCAAAAGCTTGTATGATAATATCACAGTCCCTCCCCTGCCAACAGATGCATCAGGTGAATGATGAATCTGTCAGCCTGGCTGCAGCGTTTAGTTCTATGCCAAAACCCTAACTGACGTATCAATATTCCACTGCATGCAAGCTTTCACTATTGATAAATTACTATTTGTAAAGCTTTTACATAAGTAAAATAATTTTGTAACTGCAAAGATGGATACGTGACCTTTGAAACATAAGTTTATAAACTTTCCCATAATGATTTTTTAATAAACATTTGCTGTATTAATAACAAACAAGATTAATGTAAATGAGTCCTGTTCATTTTTAGCATTTTGGTGATCTGGAAAGCAAATAGTTATTCAAAATTAAGTAAGTAGAAATCAGTGCCTGAACCATGCAATCATGTTTACATGAAAAAGCAGAAACTCCTTACATCATAGATCTCCATTAGGAGTCCCGTTCCCCAGCAGTGGTGTCATTCTGGGTTTCGGGTCTCTATAAACTGTCCATGGTTCTTGCACCAACAGCCCCTTTTTTTTTTTTTTTTTTTTTTGGAAAACAAGAGGTGTAAATTGTTGTAATACATAAATAACCTTTTGTTGCCAACAGAGTTTTATGCAGAAGAACAAAAAAATATTAAAAGCTGCAAAAGACCTGCAACCTGAAACATTAATAATTGAATATAGGGGAAAATTCATGCTCCGGGAGCAGTTTGAAGCCAATGGCTACTTCTTTAAAAGGTAGGTCTTTCTTGCCAAAGCTACAAATTGGTCATATTGAACCATATTACAAAAATATATTTTCTTAGCAGTACTTGGGCTTAAACTAAAAGAACCATTTACATTTAAAAAATAAACTAATTATACAAGCTTCTCTCACCTCCCTGGGGATCAGTTGAGGGATCTGTGGATTATTGGCATTGCCCTCATGATCCTCAGAATGAAGGTACCTTGGTACTTATTGTAATCCTTACTTCAATGTGGCGGTCCTTGTCTACAGTTGTGTAGGTAGTGCTACATGGCCCATTCAATTTTAAATTATTGTAATTTTTGGACTGACACACCTCAGTTTTGCTTGGGTGGGGGGGGGAATATATTTGACAAAAATTGGAAATTCCCTGCTGGTGTCACACACTTCTCTTTTAATAGCTCTGTTTTATTCGTACAAAGATGGAGCCACTACATCTGTATGCACACATAGCTCTGCTACATTTGTGTACCCTTCATATTCTTCCCCCTGTCTCCATATATCTCAGAACACCTTGCAATGACCATACCCTAATGTCCGCTCTATCTATCCCAAATTAATTACCCCCCTCCTAAGGGCGAGTTCACATGTTGTGTTGCATTTTTAGATGCTTTTTTGCCACGTTACATAGGCTTCAGACTAGGCTGAAGCTTTTGGAATGCGTCAAAAAGGCATAGAAAAACGTGACACAAAGATTCGCTTGAATGCGCCCTCAGTCTTGATCAACTATGTAAACCTTCCCCCTCCATAGTCAGAGCTTCCCCTATTTGTTCTCCACAAAAACAGGCAGGAATAGGTCCCGACTACAAAAAAACATTGCAGACAGGGTACTCGGATATTTAATCTCAGTGTCCATGACCACATTGAAACTTGAGACTGCTTTATAAAGTATGGATGAGAATCATCTATGAAACAACATGGCGAGCATGTAGCCACGGCGGTGGTTTTCTGAAGGCTGATTGAGTGCTCCTCAAACCCTGTGTGAATGGGACCATAGACACAGGCCCTTTTAAAAGTCTTTTTCTTGCTAAAAGAAAGTGCATCTTGTAGTCCATAATATGTTAACTATGTTGCAGTTTCTTTCGTAATGGATGGTGATATTGGTAAATTTCTTCCAAAAAAGATTTAAAACTTTTATGCAAAATCTGATCTATAGAGTGATTTATCTGCTGAGATAAAACATATGCAAACCTTTTTTATAGAAGCTGATGTACCGTATTATTTTGGACTATAAGACGCACTTTTTAGCAAGAAAATATCTTGCTAAAAAGTGTCTGCATCTTATAGACCGAAGGTCAGGAGGATCCAGCATTGCCAGACCCCTCTGAACTCTGGAGATGGAGATCGGATGATGCCCTGATATAGCTCTTCATCCGATCGCCCAGAGAGGAGACCCTCGGTACTGCTTTCTCCCTCAGCCTACAGGTACAGGACCTGCGGTGATGTCGGAAGCATGTGACTGATCACATGCTTCTTACATCACCACAGGTCTGATGCTGCTGAGAATGGGGACGTGCTGCGCTGGGACAGGGTAAGAAGAAGAGGGGGGAAGGGTTATGTATGTGTATAATAGAGCTGTGTATGTATTTATGTGTAGAGTAGTTACCACTGTGTTCCTTATTTGTGTATAGCAGACCTGTGTGTATTCATGTGTGTAGTACTTCCCAGTGTGTTCCTTTATATGTGAATAGTAGAGCTGTGTATGTATTCATGTGTGTAGTACTTCCCAGTGTGTTCCTTATGTGCAGAGGTCGCACTAACATTTTTACGGAAGGGTAATAATACTCCTCTTACCATTTTTGAAGAGTATTTTTAGCCGATGAGGAGTATGAAAATTTTGGTAATACATATACACATCTCATAGGTGTTTATAATGTTAATAGACGCTATTTATACAAAAAGAATCATCTGTCTGCTCACTGCACACACACACTGGCACAGCACAGCGCGCGCACACACACACACACACTGGCACAACACAGCGCGCGCGCGCACGCACACACAGCACAGCACGCACACACAACACAGCACAGCACAGCACGCACACACAACACAGCACAGCACGCACACACAACACAGCACAGCACGCACACACACACAACACAACACAGCACACACACACAACACAGCACGCACACACACACAACACAGCACGCACACACACACACAACACAGCACGCACACACAGCACAGCACGCACACACAACACAGCACAGCACGCACACACAACACAGCACAGCACGCACACACACACAACACAGCACGCACACACACACAACACAGCACGCACACACACACACAACACAGCACGCACACACAACACAGCACGCACACACAACACAGCACGCACACACACAACACAGCACGCACACACACAACACAGCACGCACACACACAACACAGCACGCACACACACAACACAGCACGCACACACACAACACAGCACGCACACACACAACACAGCACGCACACACACAACACAGCACGCACACACAACACAGCACGCACACACAACGGCACAGGGCCGGCTCTAGGTTTGAGTAGAACCTTAGTGGGCCCCTTTGCTATAGCTCCCAAATTTTGTGGCAGATAACGTGTCATATGGCCCCACTTTTGCCCCCTGTCCTAACCCCACTATGTGTTTTACATGTTATCATGTGTTTGGCTGCTTTGAAAGCCTTTTTATTCATTGCTGGACACGTAAACAGCTGTGTTAACACTTTCACATTTGCATACATTTCTAACAATGAAAGAATACGATTTGAAAGCATCCAAACACATGGTAACATTAGAAATACATGCGTTCTTCTTACCCATACGTCCAAACACTGTGGGCCACATTTATCAAAAGTAGTGAAGCCTGTACTATGTGCAGTTTCCTCACAAGTGCGGCAGATTCATCAAAACTGGGGCACGTTCTTCATGAATCTGACGCCCCCTGCACTGCTCGGGAAGTGTCAACAGCTTTTTTTATGCACCTTTGACATAATTCTGTCAAGACGCAGTAAAAAATATGGAGCACGGTCCGACTCTGCACCAGAACGCCCTGTTTTGTGCAGGATTTTGTGGTACAGCGGACACAGATGCCGTGACACAATACTGTCGCAGACACTTCATAAATACATGTACAAGCCGTTTGCACCTTCTTTTCAGTGCAAAGTCACACAGAAAACTGGCGCAAACACTTTAATAAATGTGCTTTGTGTGAATGCACCGTCAGGGTTAATGTAAGGAAGCATTAATAGAATGGCAGCAGGGACATAATTTGGAGGCAAGGTGACCTGGCAAATATAGTTAGGTGGTTGTACATGGGAAAGAGATAGGAGGTCAAGAGAAAGGGAGTGGTGGAACAGGTGGCACACAGGTAACATTGCAGGGGGCAGAAAGTGGGCATAAAAAAACACAACCGACTCTGTCAGAGTCAAGACTGAAAGGGTTAATTGCACACACAGGGCTTGACTCCTACCATGCTGTCCTCCTCAGCTAGGTCACAGGGTCACCATACATCAAACAGGAGTGGGCTTTGCTTCCTGTCTGTTTCTGTCTGAACGCTGATAATGCTGAGGCCGATCCGAGCAGCGCTGGTGGCTGGAGGCACTGAGTGCTCGGTATATCACACAGTGGGAGGCTCGGCCATGGCCCGTACGGGAGTACAGTGCACGGCTGTAACACAGACACTGAGGATGCAGAGAGTAACCGCTCTCTGTATCATTATTATATCCCTGTCACACACCTCCCCCGCCTTAAGTGGGCCCTGCACTGGCACAACACAGCACTCACTCACATACACAGAGTGCAGTGTACCGCGGCTCACACTCACCCTGGATCACATAACTGTTGGCCGCTGCTGCAGGCAGAGAGAATTGGAGCAGGACGAGTAGCAGCGGCTCACATGTCTCCCCTGGGTCCGGCGCTCAGAGATCCCAGAGATCGCTGCATCCTGCTGAGCGGTCCCGCGCACGATGCGATCACTCTACTGCCATTCCCCTCCTATGCAGTGCGCGCCGGGCCGCTCAGCCTGCGCGCTACACGGAATAATTGCCAAGCGTATCTTTACGCATGGCAATTATTTTGGGGGGTAATGGCGCCTCATCACGCGTCTATGACGCGTGGTGAGGCGTTAATGCGATCTCTGCTTATGTGTATAGTAGAGATGTGTGTTTTCATGTGTATAGTAGCGCCCGGTCAGTGTGTGTATGTTGTAGTGCACAGTGTATGCAGCAGTGGTGAGTGTATTCATATTTCTGTTTGTCTGTGTGTATAGCTGATCTGTGTGTGTAAATGTATGGATGTAGCATAGCTGTGTGTGCTGTGCTTTAGTGCGACCAACAGGGATATTTTAATTGGTTTAAAATATATTTTTCCTTTTTTGGAAGCCTAAATCTGGGGTGCGTCTTATAATAAGGAGCATCTTATAGTCTTAAATAAATAAATTAATGTTCTATAACTAACCCTAACCTTTTCAAATAGAATATTTTTGTATCCCAGAAATAGTATCAAGCTGCATTGTTGATTAATTGCTTGGAATTGCTTTTATTTACTGTACAGTTATAATCAATATTGTTGTTTTTCTCTTCATAGACCATATCCATTTGTTTTATTTTATTCAAAATTTCATGGGTTAGAAATGTGTGTTGATGCAAGGACATTTGGAAATGAAGCTAGATTTATTAGAAGATCCTGTATACCCAATGCTGAGGTAAGTAACTTTATTGCATGAAATTAAAAATATTCGCTCCTTAGTATAAGATATTGTTGCTAGATCACAGAACTGTATTCAGGCAACTATTCTATTTTTAGTAAATGCAATTTCTTATTGGACTTTCATTTAAAGTCTCCCATTTTCATATTTTAGGTGCGCCATATTGTTGAAGAAGGAACAATTCATTTATATATTTATTCAATTTCAAACATTCCAAAGGGGGCAGAAGTTACAATTGCATTTGACTTTGATTATGCAAATTGGTAAGTCTGGTTTTTGTTTTGTTTTTTTTTTTTACCTCAAACTATTTTGAGAATTTGTTGGACAATTGCATGTTTTTCATTTAATTAAACTGTTGTATTTGTTTGATCAGCAAATACAAGGTTGATTGTGCCTGTCTCAAAGACAATCCAGAGTGCCCAGTGCTACGATGCAGTTCTGAACCAACAGAAAATTTCAATAGCGGTTATGATACTAGAAGGAAAAAAGGAAGAAAAGAAAAGGATATATCTAAAGAAAGAGAGTGTCAAAATCAGAACCTTCTGTTAGATAATGATGGTGCCATCGGCAAGCTGAAAACACCAGAAAACAAACAGAGGAAGCTTTCCCCTCTACGTCTGTCAATCTCTAATAACCAGGTAATTGTATTACAGGGCATGTGTTTTGGATTTGTACACAACAGTATTTAATAAACATTATAATTTCCTTTATTTTTGGCACTCAATAGGCATTTTAGCTGGATACACAAAATTATGTTAGCTCTAAAAGTCTAGTTACTGATCTCAATCAATTGGTGAGACGGATCTCCTAATCCTGTTCAATATTTGGCAGTGTAAATGTAGAATAGCCAGTGTAAAAAGAAAAGTGCTCATCACAAAGCCAAATGACCATCGTAGGATCCCAAGCAGATATACCAAAGATGAAACATTTCCACTCCGCAGAAGTCCAAGTTTCTTGTGCATGGCACTACTGCAAATAAAGTCAATGGTGGGTGCCTCTTTATGGCAGGACACTTAATGGGTGCATTGACACCTAGGCCTGGAAGCACTTTTGGACTTTCTTGTGGCAAGACCCAGTGTTGGACAACACCTGTAATATTTCATGTATTTGCCTGAAACTTAATGCCACCTGAGTGCATTATTTTGTGTCTATAGTAGAACTAGATCTACCGACTCTGCTCTCCTGGGCTACATGCACAAGGTCTTTGTTTAAGAACGTGTCAGGTTTTTTTTTTTTTTTCTCCGCTGATGGCGCATTAATTGTAATGGACCCATGCAGGTGTTTTTGACTTGATTCGTGAATAGGCTGTAGAAAACTGAGTAGGTTTTATTCCTGCCTTAGTCTTTTCATAAAAGTATGTGGTAATGTTAAAATACTGCTGATGTCCGTATTTGTAAATAATTTGTTATTTTACACGGTCCTGTGACACTTCAAGTTGGGTCGGGGACACGTGTTGTCTTCTCCTCAAACCCTCCTCACGTATGGCACATTCTCCCTGAGAATGAGGAGTAGAAGACTTGTACGGTTTGCAAACAGACACCTGCCAAACCTTATCCATTACTATAAATGTGACCTCACAGAGACTTGCAAGAAACAACTCATGACCAAGAAGTTTCCAATTGACATGTAAAGGTAAAACGACTCATCCCAGGGAATTCTAGGCCGGCTATTTCCCTATGCTCCCCCAGATCCACAAAGATGGCAATCCAAAAATGCCTATTTCTGGCATTGGCACCTTGATGGGAAACCTCTCGGCTTGGGTGTAAAACCTCCTCCTAAAACCCAGGGTCAGAAATACTTCCAGCTACATTCAGGACACTACTGACCTTTAAATAAACTGCAGCCTATAGGCCCACTACCCAATGCTACAATAATGGCCACAATGTGGAATACATATACACAAACATTCCCTACAAAGATGGCATAGCGGCATGTTGGGAACACAAACAGAACTCTTTACAGAACTTCTACAATTTGTTCTTGCCCACAACTACTTAGCATTTGGAGAGGACCTGCACTTGCAGCGCTTGGGAACCTCAATTGGTTCTAGGTGTGCACCACGGTGTGCAAATCTTTTTATTGCTGAACTGGAAGGTGCATACCTATCTGCATGCACCACAAATCCATGATCTACTTCCATTACATTGATGACATTCTGATCATCTGGAGTGTAGGTGGTGGAGGCCCTTCTTCAATTCCATAAGAGTTCCAACAACCTCCACCCCATCATCAATCTGAAAGCTATTCAGATAATTAAATACACTTTCTGGACACCACAAATGAACAGACAGAACGGCCTACCTGAGAAATGACAGCTTCAACCCCAAATATACAAGACAAACCATCATATACAGACATGCTGTATGTTACAACCATATCTGCTCAGACAAGACACGCCTGGAAAAACACCACCTCGAGGGATGGTCTGAATTTTTCCAGTTGGGCTATAGACCAAAAGTGACTGTTGATGTCTGCTACTTTGCTTATTTGATTATGGTCAAAGCTTACTCATATATAAAGTGACCCAACAGGAGGCTGAGTAGCCCTGGTTGTTACGTACAGCCCAAAAATGGAGATCCTACATCGTGACTGTGTACATGTACCACAATCAAAGCAGGTACATAAGCGTAAGGGGACATTTTCTGCCTGTATTCCAATGTTGTATACCTTATTACGTCTGAACGGTGTCCCACCACAGACCTATATGTGGGGGAATCAGAACAGAGTCTTCATCAGCACATAAGCTTGCACCAATCTCATAATAACAATAAAAGGAAATATCTCGCAGTGGCGCATATTTTTCCAGAGAGGTTCACACTATTGAAGATTTGCAGACTATGGATTTAGTGGGACATTTCAAAACTGACGACACGGAAAGAATGAGAGTATGAATGATGCAGAGATTTAACACCTTGAAAAGTGGTCTTAATATCTATGCCAGCTTCATGACTCCCTTCTGACTTAGAGGCTACAAAAGACAGAGCTCTCTTGTCATGGCTCTTAAGTTATCAGTCTATTACCATTCTGTTCTAAGGTAGATCTTTCTTGTATATATCATTCTGTTGTTTTAATAACCTTTGATGATCACAGTCTAGTGGGCATAAAATGCGGTGAGTTTTGTGTTTCATGCATAACACCCTGTCTGACCTAAGAGAACTAGTATTCTCAAAAGCTCACCATCCAATATACTCTGGGTCAAACCGGTGTCGACTGATTTTGTCACTCTTCAGTCTCAATCACATATTTGCATTGGTTGTGAGACTCCTTTAACTTATTTTTTTCTGTATAGAGTTGACCAAAATATATGGATGGCACCGTGCTTGCTTTACCCCTTCATGACTGCCATACAACTATATGTCCTATTTACATGTACCCTGTGTAGAAGCTGTCAACTTCAAATGCCTATATCTCCTGCACCTTGGTGTCATATTAAGGGGAACCTGTCAGCATTTGGCCTAATAAGCCACTACCAGAATTTAAGCAAGGAGTGTAACGCCATCTAGTTTTTTTAAAATTTTATTTGTTTGGTTGTTTTTTTTTCTTCTTCATGAGCCACTGTGGTAACATCATCCAGAAATGATGTAAATTGATTTTATAAAGTCAAGAAGGAGGAGAGTTTAACACTGATGGCATCTTTGAATACCTACTCCTCAGTCATAGAAATCATGCATCGGACTTCAGAAGATCTGCTTAGCGATGTCTCCGGGTGCAGGACCATCAATAAGAGTGAAGGGGGGCTTTCTGAGGAAGAGAGAGCTTGACTTCAGTGTTAAAATCTTTGCCTCCTTGACTTTATGCAACCAATTTACATGTCGCTTCAAAGTAGATTTTCTGAATGATGCCACCACACTTAAACCTGATCTTGAAAGTGCAGTTTGTCAGCAATTTCTGCTGACAGTTTCCCTTTAAACAGGAGAATTTTGATTTGTATATATAGTTTTCTGACTGCAACTGTAAGCCTAGCACAGCTCCATAGCTGACTGACTGCTCCACAAATCAGGGCAGGTATAAGACCTGGTCTTATTTATTTATTTTTTGTGTGCGCAGTGGCCAAACAGCTTAGACATAGTGGTGAGACACAATAGGGGGAATTTATCATTAAAGGGAACCTACCACCACGATTCTACCTATAAAGGTAGATCGTGTGGTAAGTGGATGTAAGGGACATGAGGATAGCTCTTTTTAGAGCTAATCCTCACGTCCCCGCTAACTTTTGGGAAACTTTATTGAACTAATTTGTAAATTTAGGTATGCGGCTACTGGGGCATGGAGTAGCCGGGCACGAGGCTGCACGGCTACTCCACGCCCCAGTAGCCACATTACTCCTCCTACCCTGTTGTGTGCGGCGCACAGCTCCTCGTAGCTGCTCGCCCTTGTCCGACAAGCCGGCCTCGGAGCTGGGGCTGCTCAGCCGAGGGCCTGCGTTCTGCGCATGCGCAGAACGCCTCCATGACGGACAAGGGCGGGCAGCTACGAGGAGCTACGCACCGCACACAGCAGGGTAGGAGGAGTAATGAGGCTACTGGGGCGTGGAGTAGCCGTGCCGTGTAGCCTCGTGCCCGGCTACTCCACGCCCCAGTAGCCGCATAACTAAATTTACATATTAATTCAATAAAGTTTACCAAAAGTTAGCGGGGACGTGAGGATTAGCTCTAAAAAGAGCTATCCTCGCGTCCCTTACATCCACCTACCACCCGATCTACCTTTTATAGGTAGAATCGTGGTGGTAGGTTCCCTTTTTAAGTTTTTATGGTAAAACTGTTCTAGTTACCCATGGAAACCAATTAGAGCTCAGCTTTAATTTTATAAACAGCTGTGGGAAAATGAAAGCAGAGCTCTGATTGGCTGCCATGGCCAACTAAAACATCTCTGCTCTTAGACACTTATGATAAATCTCCCCCAATGTGTCTGGAAGTATGCGTGGAACCTAAGAGTGGATATTTTCAGTGTCTCCAAGCAATTGAAATGTGCCCGCTCCAGCCTTTCAGATGAAGTCAGAAAGCATAAGGAGCGGCAGGAAAGACTTGGCTTACAGTTAGCAGAATTTCAGAAGTCTTGCATGATGGAACAATGCTGTACATATTTATATCGTATTTTGGTAGAAGTTTATTCCATTTTACTACTGGAACTAAACTAAAAGTAAAACTAAACTAAATTTTGATATTTAAAGATCATCATTAAAGATATTGTCATTTAAAGAAGCGCATGGCATAACCTCAAAAATTGGCCTGGACATTCAGCCATCAATGACCCCCTGACTTTTTACTGCAGCTACGACTATTCGCTGATGCCAGCCCCCTTTTTTTTTTTTTTTTTTTTTTTCTCTCCTGTATGGTGTTTTGCTATATATATGTGATCATCAATATAGGCTAATATATATCTTTCATACTTTCTCCTGATGAGCCCATAAATGGTGGGCGAAACGCGTAGAGATATTGAGAGAAGTGTTATGACCTAACAGAGGTCATATTTCAGTAGCACTATAGGGCAATAATATAGATCATCCTATTATCGCAGCAAGACACCAGATATTTTTAACATTGGGGTTTTATTTTAAATAGTCTTTAATAAAAGTTAGTATTTTTGGGAACCAAAATATATTTCAGTGATTCCTATTTGTTTCTAGTATTAAGGGAGAATTTACCAAAAACGCTCTTCAGTGACTTTACTAGAGTCATTGAGGTGATCAGTGGGTTTCTCGGGGGAACAAAATTTGGTTGAAGGAGGTGTTGCTTGAGTTTATAGCGGAGACTCATTCATGAGGTGAAAGAGGGACCGTTTTGAAATTTGTATGTATTTCTTATAATTAAAAAAAAAAAAAAGCTTAAACAATGGGGCAAAACAATAAGCTGCTACAACATCAAAAAGTGTGTTTTATTTCTGTTCACCAGAGGGATATTTTTCCCTGTGGACAGGTTCCCAAAGACGATGTAAAGTAATATGCAGACATGCTTTCCTTCTATCTCTTGTTGTTCCTGAAATAAGCGATCTTAAATTTTAAGATGCATATAGAAGCAGTGTGTATCAAGGTCGCTCGCCGCACATGCGTCCGGGCGCTAAACTGTGTAACTAGGGACAGCAAACCGAGCTGAAAAATGCATGGAGGAGTCAGCGCGGCCTCTGGCTCTATATGACCACCGGTTCTAAGGGGTTAACCAGAGATGCTTGGTCTAATTAGACCCAGTCCAGCTCGGATCAACACCATCTGTGACAGATGGCAGTTTTCCTCTGTAACTGGGGCTCTAATAAAAAAAAATTAAGTTTAAATGTCCCCCATGAAGTCATAAAAGTAAACACACAATACAAAAAGCATCACCATAGTCGCCCCGTATGCCCGAGACTATACATATTATCTATCAAAATGACCAAAAAAAATGCGAAATTCATTAATAATGTTAATTTTGTGTTAGTTTGAACATTCAATTAAAAAAAAGAGCTATAAACTACAAAAAAGCCTTTTTCCCACTTTTGACACCAAATAAAATGTTACCTTTTTAACCCCTTAACGCTCTACGGCGCAGAGGTGCAGGGAATGTATGAAAGGGGCTCAAGGGCTGAGTCCTCCTCATACAAGGGTGGGGGTTGTTGCATATTGCAGCAAACCCCCACTGCCAATAACCGCGGTCGGTGCCTGCTATTAACCCTTCCGTTGCCGCCGGCAAAATCTCCGGCGGCATTTAAAAGGAGGCGGCGCGTGGGAGCCATCTTTATTCCGATCGTCGCTCTCCAAACACACACCCCGAACGTCATCGGGGGGGCCACAATCGGTTGCCGTGGTAGCCTCGGGTCTTCATTTGACCCGAGGCCACATGGCTTTTGCAGATTCGATAGAATGAGCCAGTGGCTCATTGTAGCGAATAATATGCAAAAATGCCATATATTGCAATACAGAAGTATTGCAGTATATGGTAGGAACGAACTGACCATCTAGGGTTAATGTACCCTATATGGTCTAAGAAATAGTGAAGAAAAAAAAAAGTTTGAGATGACCTCCGAGATGGGAAATGGCCTTTACACCTTTATACATCTCACAAAAAATGGAATAAAATGATCAAAATGTTGCACAGTCCTCAAAAAGGTAGCAATGAAAGCGTTGGCTCATTTCGCCAAAAATGACACCTCCCCCAGCTTTGTACACCAAAGTATGAAAAAAGTTGTGTCAAAAGATGGCAAAAAAATGTTTTTCTTTTTTTTGTGCACATTTGTTTAATTTTTGAAAATGTATTAAAACACAATAAAACCTGTATAAATTTGGTATCACCACGATCGTACAAAACAAAAGAATAAAGTAGAGGTGCTATTTGGAGCGCACAGTCAAAATCGTAAAAACTGAGCCCACAAGAATTTTTCCACATTTGGAAAAAAGTTTTATGGCCCTTAAACCAACACTAAACATGCACAGTCACTAGAGCCTTTTCAGGCCGCGTCACTATTAAGGGGTTAATTGGAAACGAGAATTGTGTTTCTGGGTGCCAGACAAGTCGGCTCCCCTCCAGCAAAATATTGAAGGAGCAGCACAAGTAACAGCACCCTCTGCCTCTGAACTTGCAAAATGGTGATGGATTGACAATGTATATGTAATTTTGTTAAAGGCTTATAAAATTTTACTGCTTATTAATGGGAAAAATTCTAAAGCATATTTTCCACATTTTTAGTTTTGACTGCTAATTATATATTTAAAAAAGTGTTAGTCTCTCATGCAATGAAAAAAAAAAAATGAAAAAGTACATGTAAATCGGTTCCAAAGGTGGAGCGGAACAGAACTGCAAAAATTGACCTGGACATTGAGACCCCAAACATTCACAAAAGATTAAACAAGAATTGTATTCTAATCTCCCCCTTTGTCTGCATGGGCAATTTTTTTTTTTTTAAATAATGTTATTGTTTTTCAATCACAGCCTCAATGGCAAAAGCAAATTTGTTTTATTTCTTCCATAACATTTATCACTTGATGACCTTGTACCCTATAAACCTGCATAGAGTATCTGATCATGCATAGTCTTCTGGAATATACCTGCAACTGAGAGACTATTGGAAAACCTTCTCTAGATGGGAGCACTGTATTAATCATATTGAATTCCAACTAAGTACTACTGAAATTAATACAGTTAGTTTTATTTAGATGATCATTGCTGTCAATTATAGCGTACATAGTGTATTTATACTATGATGTAATAGACTCTGTTAATACATTTAGTGCTTCAAGAAGTAAATATATGCAGTCAATTAGCCCACGACGACTTGATTGAACTATTGTAGTCTTAGTATCCCTTGAGTTAGTAGTGCAGTAGAGCTTCTATAAAGCAGTCATTTCCATCTTTCAGGAGCCAGATTTTATTGATGATATAGAAGAAAAAACACCTGTTAGCAATGAAGTAGAAATGGAATCTGAGGAGCAGATTGCAGAGAGAAAAAGGAAGATGGTAAGTCGGGAAGATAGTGGCTAGTTCTTGTCACTTGGCCTAAGTGGCGGTTGCTCTTCCCATGCTGACTGTTGCTTCCTTTTATACTTTTAGATAAAAATCATTATAATGATTGCTTCTTTTTGTGCATTGTGTTCTAATAAATGGCTTGCTTGGTACATTCATTCCACTTGGCTATCTTGCGTTTTTATTTGGGAAATTGTTTTTTTCTATGGTAAATTGTTCCATATCTGTATTTCTTTCTTCCTTGACACACAATGTCCAGATTTTGATGTTCTACAAAGCTGAAATGGAAGTCTCATCTCTGCTTGCCTATTATTGATTTAACCCCTTTGTCTGCCTTTTTTTTTTTTTTTTTTTTTTTTTTTTTTTTTTGGCATTTTTCTGCTCCCCTCCTTTAAAAAATTCAAAACTTTTTTTTTTTGTTTTTCCGTTTATCTGTGTGAGGGCTTGTTTTATGCATAACAAATTGTTCTTCCTGGCAACAGTAACAATTGTTTACTGATGTACATAAGGTGTAAATAAGATTAGTTCATGTTTTCTCTGCTACCACATTGGGGACTGTACATATTTTTGGTCAGTTTTTGAAATGTGACAGCTTTTTACAGATCTGAGCCAAGATGTCAGCAGGGATTGTTGGTGTTAGCCATTGGTGTTTGCATAGAGCAGCAAATCCTGAATATATATGAAGTGGGCTCTCTTCATTTAACCTTAACAGCACTGTGACATAATATTATGTCATACATTGCTACAGAGTTAAGGGTAAATGAATATAACGTAGTAATATATTCTGACAGGTATGTTTCTATTTTGTATGAAATCCATTGTTTAGAATACAATTTGTTGCTGATATTGAGATGACAAAATCTGGGCATTTTCATGTACCCTTCTTCTTGACCTTCTGTTTGTGAATAAAAGTGATGGTCAAATGACTATAGATGCCAATTACCATATTATTCTATATAAGATGCCTTTCAGACTGTCTTGAATGTGAAATATATATTGTGCTTTTAATGAATTACTATGCAAAATTTGGGGTGGTTTTTTTTGTTTAATACCAGTTGCTTTTATTTAAAAATATATATTGCTTGAAGAAGAAAGTTTTGGCTGGTATTGCTTTGTCACATGGAGTAATGGTTAGCAGGCTTTGAGAAAGATTGTTCATTTTGTCTTACATGGATGGTGGCTGGAGATTTGAGACTGGTTCAATGTAATGTTTGTTCATGAGTCTAGTCTAGAAACGTGGACAAAATTGTAGCTACTCTTGCGTTAATGTAAAACCTATGGTGTTCACAGAAGTACCTTGAAACCGACAAGTAGCAATACATTAAATTGAAAATAAACAACTGTAAATAGCACTCTTTAATCTTGACATTTACTTCTAATCTATTTTGGAATTATTTCTGAGCTCTTTGGTTACCTTTTTTTTCTTTTAGCCCAGTTTGTCATCTATGTTTTGTCCCAGTTTTTTCATCTTTAGGTCGTGTACAGGAAGGTCGGCTGCTGTCCCTTAGTGTGCTGTTGGCCGATCGCATATGCGTTTGTATACAAACACAAGCAATTGGCAACCAGCACCCAATGTCTTTCATTGTCTAAATGCATAAAACCGGGTGCTGATTGCCGCTCGAAGGCATTTGCATAGAAACTTATATGTAATCGGCCATGGTCCACCCCCTTGTGCTTTTATTCAATCGTCTGACAGCACCTTAAATTCTTCATAATATGTGCGATTGAAGTAATAAGATGGTTGGAATTTTTCTTAAGCTTCAGGCAGATGGACGCTGCTTTTTGCTGTGTTTCTTTGGGTCATCAAAGTTTCCACTGCACTTTGCATGAGCTTGACTGCCCAAGCTGCAAAACTGCATGTTCTATTCCTGCCTGTTTGTGGCTTAGGCTTTCTTTATTGTGGTCATCGGCATGTGAGGTCTGATGAAACACAGACTATAAAGCATGTAGCTTTATAGTCTTTACCTTATCATTTTCTTTTTTTTCCTGTGGCAGCTCTAGCTTTAGCTTCCTTTTGGTCTTTGTGGAGTATGACACGCACCATAAAGCCACACAGCACCGTGATTAGAGTAATAAATACTAGATATACTCAAGGATAAGCTGTTCCTAATTTTACAACAAAAACAACTGGGAAGTACAAGCTTAGGTATGGAAATACCTCCCCTCGGTAATTAGATGTGCGGCAACCTCCTCATCATGAAAAAAACACCACTGAGTTATGTATTGTTAACTTAGATAACTGAGAAGTTTACGTGACCATTGAGTGTTATTTCTGTAACATAAGGGTACCAACAATTATTTGTCCATGTGTATAGCTGGGAATGTTCTAAAAAGGCAAATCGGTCAAATACAATGTAAAAAGAGCTCTGCATTGTTGTAGGAGGAGGAGGAAATTTTTAAAATGTTGTTTTGGAACATTTTGCTTTAACACTTGATATCTACCTTGGAAACCCTAATCTTTTTTACATGTTATTTGTTACAGCCATTGATGGACATTTTTTTAATTTTTTTTTGTATGACCTTTTTAGACGAGAGAGGAAAGGAAAATGGAGGCTATTCTTCAAGCTTTTGCTAGACTGGAAAAGCGTGAGAAAAGAAGAGAACAGGCTTTAGAGAGAATTAGCACATCTAAAACTGATGTCAAGCCTGAAACAAAAGATTTACAAGTTCCCAATGACCCTGAACTTCCTCAGGTAAAGATGTCTATGTGAAGGTCTTGCTTTTTCAACATGATAGTTTCTTATGCTTTTAATTTCTGAACATTTTCCATTTTTCACCCTTTTTGACAATTTCTCTGGTAATATCCTGCATTGACTAGGTTTAATTTAAAGAATAGTCGTCATATACACACCCCAGATTTTTCAGCATTCTTGAAAACACTAGCTATTTTGTCCTATAAAGTAGAAAAAATGATCCAAAAGAAAATGAACTATGGTTATGGTTTGATGACAATTTATCTTTTTACTTTTATATCTATTAGGAACCAGTGAAAGAGGAGCCAGTCTGCAAGCCTACCCCTGCTAAAATTAATCGCACCAAGCAAAGAAAAAGCTTTACTAGAAGCAGAACTCACATTGGTCAGCAACGTCGTCGGCATAGAACTATCAGCAACTGCTCAGATGTTCAGCCTTCTTCCCCAGATGTAGAAGTTGGCCCACAGCAAGTGGAACCAGAGACGAGCACTCTTGTAGAAGAGCCAGTCTGTGATAACAATACTACAGCTATAGTGACTGCTACCCCAGAAGTAGAGGAGGTTCCTGAAGTTGAAACAATTGTTCAAAACAAATGTTCATCAAAATACCCCAAGACAAAAAAGGTATAATCTCATGGTGAGAAGTCAGTCAGGAGACAGCTGGTCATTTCATCTTCCTGTTTTTACTTTTCTTTTTTTTATCTTTAATCTCTGAGCTAGTTTGTTAGTCTGCAGACAAAAAGCAAATCCAAGACTAGCCCCTCTTACCTTTTTTTATACATAGATTAAAAATAACTAAATAAGGTATATATAAAATATAACATTGCACATACTGTATGCAAGTGAGTTTCTCATGTAATTATTATTTTTGTGAAAATGCCAGTTTAATTATTTTAATGGCAGAACTCTGTTTTATATGTACTTAGATCACTTGCAAGCTAAGATATTTTTTATAGAATTGTAACCCATGGCATGCTTTTCTACTTGTTTCCCATTTTAGCAAGTGTCTTATGAATAATGCTTACATTGCCATTCTGTTTTCAGTCTTGCGTAAACACTTGTGTGGCACTTCAAAAATGGAAGGACACTCTTTTTACAGTATGTATCAAAGGCAGTCTTGTGAATTATTTTTCCACACAAGTATTTTATGCTGTGTCCTAAAATGTGTACTAAACTGCTGTGATTTAGACATGCAGAATATAATCAATATCCATTCTTAATGTTTAGGACAGTGTGGCTCTGTCAGCTTTTCCGATATGTCTGTTTTTATTAAGTATTTGCATTCTCTGTGATATCACATTTCTTACATGGTTTCTTCTATACTTCTATATTATATTACTTTGTTATTGCTCCTAGACATTTCCGAGTAGATTGCCAACTGAATGTTTACCACATAAGTGGTTATTGAAACGGACATGACGTTCCTATTGAAAGTTTTATAAAAACTCCACATGCCCAGGGATGCCAAATGTCCTTGCTGCTTGAAGAAAAGCAGATATGTATTGCTCTTGATGACCTAGTCCTCATTCTAGGGCACTGTAATGTCAGGCATTTTCCCACATGGGTTTTCTGTTGGACATTATATCAGCCTCTAGAGGCTCCTTAAGCCTGCAGTTTTCTTCTAAGACCCATGAAAAAGTGGAATTCTGGAGCTGTGTGTCATGGCAACTATAGCTATATTTAAAAATAAAGTCACAAATTTCACACCGACCTACAAAAACCTAACCCTAATGCTGGGTAGTTACTATATAGCATTTTTACTATATAATAGGTAGGAATGGAACTGGAACTACACAAAATTAAAAGTTGAAGCCACCTAAAATTATTCAATGTATCACTAAAACTAAACAGTTTAATTAGTGTGATGGTCACAAATTATGAGGCTTTTAGGCTATGAACATCCTGTATGGCTAATGTCTAAGCTTGTGGATAATTATTTTATGTTGCTCCCTTTAATACTAAGGGACCCTATTCAAATTTTGTTGTTGTATTGTATGTCAATACACCAAAAAAAGAGAACCAGTCTAAGCAAATATGGTATCAAAAAACAATCTTTATTAAGTATATAGAATTAAAAATTCATGAAATAATGTATCCCAGATGAGAGAATGGTTACCCCTTGATAAAGACCAGCTGTGGTTGAAACGGCTGCCCTTCATAATGGGATCCTTCTATTCTCTAGCAGTGGGATGTTTACGTTTATAGCTTTGTGTAGCTGTCATTGGGTGTATATCACTATCCTAGACCCCTTTCGGGTATGTTATTTCAGTCAACCTGTCATATGACCATCTTTACTAAATGTATGCCACTGGACCTGGTAGCTCTATGCAGCTGAAATATGATGTATATATTTGAGATGCGATACACATAAATGTATGAATAAGTTGTTACACGTACCCGTTTTGTAACATCGGGTAACATTCATGGGGGTCCTATATTGAAGTATTTATATATTCATGTCAACTATAATTGTTTGGGCTTACTACCTGGCTGTACCCATTGTCTCATGTGGGGATACATTGTTTTATGAATTTTTAAATCTATATATTTAATAAAGATTTTTTTTTTTTAAATACTATTTTTGATTCAGAATGATTTTCTCTAACTTTTTTTTGGTGTACTGGTATATTGCGATTTAGTTGCGAGTCTAAAACCAGCCACACTGGATTAGCATTTTTGCAGAATGGAAACGCATTCAAATCCTGTGTGAAACGCCTTAAAAAGTTACCTGTATTTATAGGGAACTGAGGAGAAGAATGAGTACTGACTGTCTCTGGTGTCAGAAGGGAGTAGGTGCATTTACTGCTTTGTCAAAGGGGCTTAAGATTGCATTCAATTTATGTTAAAAAGTGTTTTCCCATTGGTGGCAACAAACCTTTTCCGTTTTGTTAGATATTCCTTACTTTATGTCCATGGTTTAGGTTATTGTTTTCTTTGTCTATGTTATTGATTCTGTTAAAAATTTGATTCCAATAATGATTCCTGGACATGTATTTTGGTGACAGAGAATTCTGAGAGGAACTTGCACAGCTACTTGGAGTTAGTTTTAGGCAATACTGCAGTCATTCTTAAATTCCCAGACTTTCCGGAAGAATGAGGGTGTGGGGACAATTAATAAAGATGGACCTTCTAATGTCCTTTGGACACAAAACAAACAAAAAAATTGTTTTTCAAGTGCGGTCTAGGAGGAGCTAACACAGTACTTTGATGGTGCCGCCCCCTTTACCTGCAGTATTCATACATCCATGTGTATATTTTGCAAGAAAGAGAGGTCCAAGTGAAGCTCCATAATTTAAATTTTTTTTTTTTTTTTACTTCCCCCCTTTTTTGTGATATATTTTTATTTTGTGAGTTTTATAACAAAATCTTAATGTGTTATAAAATAGAAAATGGTAATTAAAAGTTTTATGTGTGTTGTATCGCATTATCAGTCGGCTGTATACAGCATTTTAGATTATTGCACAGGAAGACTTTAAAGCTCATTTTTTGTTGTTTCTAGCATCTGGTTAATGAATGGTTAAGCGAGAAGCATGAAAAATCTGCGAAGCATGGAGAGAACTTTTTGGAAAAACCTCTACGGATAACTACAGATCCAGAAGTCCTTGCTACACAATTGAATTCACTGCCGGGTCTCATTTACAGCCCACACATGTACACCACTCCAAAGCACTATATTCGATTTACCTCGCCTTTTCTTTCTGAAAAGAAGAAGAAAAAAGATGAGGAGAATGTTACAAGTTGTTGCAAAAAGGTAAGAATCCAGATTTATTAAGATTTTTGCTGGTCTATCAGGGATCTATATTTTTTTCTGTAACACCTATTTCAAACTGTACTTTTTTCAATAACTATAATTATTATTCTTTTAGCGTTGGCTGAAACAAGCTTTGGAAGAAGAACATTCTGCGCCAATAAACCCATTTGATTCCCCAGTCGAAGATGGATCTCAGAGTCCAGTTACATTTGCTGAAAATAAATGCCATTTAGTAATGAATGGCAGTTGTCCTTTGGCAGGTAAGATAAAATAAAACACAAAAATGTTTTGTTGTATATGTAAGAGTGGGTCTACATGTCACAGTAGAAATGTTCCAAATGATTATGCCCTACAAATTAAAATGACAGCTTTGTGCAAACAAGCCTCCTTATGGGTCAGTAAAGTTTGATTTTTACCTTATATTCCACCTTTACAGTATGTATAGATGAATTAACTCAAGATTTTACAACTTTATGATTGGCCCGAATTAGTTAGTATAAAATATAAGGTTTTCTATTTTTCTCTTATTTTGCACGGCACCCAAACTGATCACCAGTGTTTGAACCTCCATTTGCTTCCATCACGATCATAGATTTAATTGATTTCAGTGGATTGGTTTCCTTAGGTGTCCATTTGCACCACCTCCACTAGTGCTTTCCATATTTCAGATGGAAAAAATAACACTGAAGCTCCCTTTCTGCTCAAATAACATGTTTGGAGGCGCTGTTTTCCCTGCCTTCCCTTACATTGCATGAAATATTAAACTACTAATAAATGTATGGAGTAGGGTCTGAAAGTGATAACCTACGGGCATCTAATTGAAAGATTAAACATGTACAGAGAAACAGAGATGCCCATAATGTATCATAAGTATTTTATTGAAAGTAAGTAACAAAACACATACATTTAAAAACATTTAAAAAGCACTATCAGTGCTAAAAACAACCAGTAGATCCCATGCCTAATAATTGCTAAATAGTGGCTATATATAGGTGAAAAAATTCCAACAGCTGCAAAGAAAAATATAATCAAACAAGTATCAATTCCACAAGTGTGGTATTAGTCAGACAGCTGTATGGTACATCAAACCATAATTACCTGTATAGCATAAATGTAGAGGCTAGGCATTGGGGGCTAGAGAAATTCCCACGCGTTTCGCCTGCTTGACCAGGCTGGAATTGATACTTGTTTTGATTACATTTTTGTTTGCGGCTGTTGGAATTTTTTCACCTATATATAGCCACTATTTAGCAATTATTAGGCATGGGGTCTACTGGCTTGTTTTTAGCACTGATAGTGCTTTTTAAATGTTTTTAAATGTATGTGTTTTGTTACTTACTTTCAATAAAATACTTATGATACATTATGGGCATCTGTTTCTCTGTACATGCTAAATATTAAACTACTGTTTATACTCGAGTATAAGCAGAGGCCCCTAATTTTACCACAAAAAACTGGGAAAATCTATTGACTCAAGTATAAGCAGAGGGTGGGAAATACATTGGTTACAGCCCCTGCCCCAATGTATATAGCTGGCCTCCTCGTCTCGTCGTACAGCCGGCTCCCCGCAGCCAGTTAATTTAAAAAACCCTCAAAACTCGCCTTTCCATCGGCCCCCGCGGGTCTTCAGTGCGATCCGTCTGCAGCGCACAGTTATGACGTCAGCCACCACGGCTGGCTGGCTGCCAGCACACACACGATACCATTGCAGCGGCTGACATCAGATCATGTGCTGTCGCACGGACCTGCCGCCGCTGCTGGACGGATCACACAGAAGACCTACGGGGGCCGCTGGAAAGGTTAGTTTTTATTTATTTATTTTTTTCACTCAAGTATAAGCAGAGTTTGGGTTTTTCAGCACATTTTTTCTGCTGAAAAACTGCTTATACTCTAGTATATACGGTAGGAAGTTTTTGTCTGTAACAGATAACTAGCCTTTAAACAGCCTTGTTGATTACATTTTACATAATATACGATCCTAAAATGGTATTCCATACCCTACCTGGGGTTTCTAGAAAGTCTAGCTTAAAGGGAACCTGTCACCAGATTTTAACCAACTAAACTACTAGTTCCCTCGGGTAGATTCTGAAATTTTCTTTCTTAATTCCCTCTTATGTGAAATCTCACATGTTTTACCTGTCAAAAAAAAAATCCTCTGTAAAGTCAGACAAATAGGACTCTTCTCACCAAGTTGAGGAAAAAGTAGCAGTACTCCGTTGTGATCCTTTCTATCAAGTGTTCTCTTTATTTATCAAATATGCATGCAGGATTTTGCACTTGGTCTTTGTCAAACAAGTTTAGTGGTTGCAGTGGCAACATCTATAGTACCTAGATACATTTTTTACATATTAAAGATGAGAATCATGTCTTTTACTTCCTATCTGTGAATTACAGAACTGGACATATAGACAGGAACTGGACTTTTAACTGCAGCTTTTAATTCCAACTATTTTTTTTAGCTTTCTGTATTTCTGAAATGAGATCATTATCTTTAATTTGGCCTAAAACAGTGTTTCTTGGTACTATAGAACCAAAGATAGGGCTTCTGAAGTGACTCTACCCCTGCAACCACTAAACTTGATTGAAATAAAATTTGATAATGGGGTGAAAAAAGTCATATTTTGCAGGGTTTTTTTGTTGTTTTCAAATCCGGTTTATTCAATATAGTACAATATATTACATTATAAAACAGGATCCTCCAAGTAGCTTATACAGGCAGTCCCCGGGTTACATGCAAGATAGGGACTGTAGGTTTGTTCTTAAGTTGAATTTGTATGTAAGTCGGAACTGTATATTTTATCATTGTAATCCCAGGCAGAACTTTTTTGGTCTCTGTGACAATTGGATTTTAAAAATGTTGGGTTGTCATAAGAATCAATATTAACACTAAAGCTTCATTACAGACATATTTGATAACTGTTATAGCTGGTTATTGTAGCCTAGGACTAAAGTACAATAAATTACCAATATCCAGAGGTCCGTTTGTAACTAGGGGTCGTATGTAAGTCGTGTGTTCTTAAGTAGGGGACCGCCTGTATACCTGAATAAAGGTTATTATCAATACAAATCAAATGAGAGAACACATATCATCTAATGCATAAGGCTCAAAATGACACCTTGAAGACCTAAATCCTCTGTAATTGCACACAATATCAAGTTGTGAAACCCCATCTCAAACTGGTAAATCGTGCTTCATCTATTCTCTCAACTGCAACAAAAAGTTTAGAAACTTTTTGAAACTATAACAATAACACTAGTGACAATTACCGTATTTCCCTAACACCATTTGGTGGTTTAAAGTTAAGAGGGGGGAGGGGCGGTAAATGTACTGACCGGCTCTCCTCGACCCACCCTCCAGCATTTCGGAGATCCCTCACCATAAGTAAAGGGCATTTTTATCTTCTACATGTCAAATTTGACTAGTAGTCTAGTGGGGTAAATCTGCCAACAGGTTCCCTTTTAAAGGAAACCTGTCACTTAAGTCACTGAACTAAAGTTTTCAATTATGTTTTGCCTTGCATACATTATACATATTTGTGTCTTTTTGTGTAAAATCATTGTTCTTTTTCTCCTCGACAAACAGATCTAACAACTCCATTGAAAAAACGGAGATTATATCAGTTGTTGGACTGTGCTTACTCAGAAAATTCTACACCTACTGCATCTCCTTATGCTACACCAACCCATGCAGATATACCGAACACTGATACTTCACTGTTTACTACACCTCCGAGGGTAAAAGTAGAGGAAGAAAGTCGTAGTAACTGCAAGCAGTCCTTTTCACCTGTTACACCTATAACTCCATGTATACGTGGGAGTCACTTGCATTTTGAGGTAAGTAGCAGCAGGCTTTATTGTATTTAAGTAAAGTGTTGTGCGGGCATACCAGGAGGTGAGGAGGTGGTGACCCCTCCTCCCTCCATAGGAAACACGTGTGGCACCGGGCCGCCATTGCCATCTGGTTTTTTGTTTGTTTGTTTTTGTCCTAAGAATTTCTTAATTTTGATATTGATATTTTACATCTGTTACATAGGTTGCCTGGTAAAGTTTACAATACCTTTTGGTTAAGTTTGGTGCAAAATGTTTTGCTATAGTCTTCTCCACCAGTTTTGCTAAACCACAGCTTCCAATAAACCTAGTTGGCAGAAATGGCCTAACTTTTATGCCAAATGTTTGTGCATTTTGCAGCACTATTAAATAAAAACACATTACATGTTTATAATTATATATGACCCCCCTGTAAAGATGCATTTTTTGCCTAATTGGGGGCATATAGTTGATGAAAGTGTTTTGGTGCTTTCCCTTTTTGCGTGGAAAATGGTCACCGCATATATTGTAAAGGCAGCCATAAGAGGATGAGTACACCTGCAAGCTTTTGCAACCCTTTGGTGGCACTCTTTTATTAAGCATTTACCTTTTCATTTATTTCCAGAGCATTTCTTCGCCAGAAAGTTCTCCAGAACTTAATCGGAAATCCTGTGGCCAGGATGTAAGTACTAATGTACAGAAACAAGGTTTAGTTCTTACATGATTTGTTTTAACATACAAAAAGAATGTATTTCAGTAACTGCAGAAAGAAAACTTCAAATCCTCCATGTGGAGGGAAATGATTCAGCTCATCTAGGGCACACAGCAGTTTTTGCCATGTATGTATGCTTTTAACTGACTGAACCATTAACACCACACACAGCTTACTCTGCAAAACTGATGTATTGCAGGGAATTAGCAGTGTATAGCACATGCATAGGCTGACACTGTGCCATGAAGATGGCAGGTCGGTAACCTCAGTTTCAGTTAACAGGACTAATGACGTACTGTGAATCTAAAATCTGAACGTCCGTTTCCATGTGGATAACGTTGATTTCACTTAACTCCTCCTCGATCCATCAGTATTGTGCCACAGATCTTCTGGACAGACTTGTAGTGGAATGCCAGCTGAATTTACCCAGCAGTAACACCTAAGTTGGTTTCTGATTGTGTTTTTATGCTGCGGTTTGTACTCATCAGTGACCACTGATGTGCACATGCTACTCCTCGTACTCCTGAATGACAGGCGGTTGGCAGTGGTCGGATGGCACCACTGTCCTTTGTATGCAAACACAAATCCGCCAATTGAGCAGCAGTAGTAAAGGAGGTGAACATAAGGCGTTTATTATTATTTTTTAAGCCGTCCAAGCAATATATCAATTTTCTTTTATCCCTAGACAAACCCTTTTATTCTGCATGTTATACGCTACATGTTGCTTCCCTATACGCCTTTTTGGCAAATACTGGAGCAACACTTATCCTGGCCAGAGTTAATCAGCCTGTGCAAGCAGCGGACGGGCGATCCTTCTTTCCCCATTCAGATTCACCGATTATTGGCATTGCAAAATATGTGCGTTAATACTTTGTTAAAGCATGTGTTTGTTAACTCTTTGTTAGTGCATGTTAACATTGCATTAATAGTTGTGTTTTGTAAGCACAATGTTAACAAAGTAATTGGGCAAATCTCTGTTTGAAGACACATGCGTTAAACGCAAACAAATTGCAACATGTGAGCGCAGCCTGAATGATGCAGCCAGCCAGAGCCTTTACCATTTTCATTTTTGTTAACAGGGTGTTGATCAAACAGGAACAACTTTGGCTTTGAATTCTTTCAGAAATTCTAATCTTGCTGAAATTGGTGTTCAAGAAATAAAGACTATTGGATATTGTAGCCCACGGAGCAGGACTGAGTTAAACAGACAATGTACACCAGAAAGTGACTCCACAGTAGATCTTCATATGGCACTTGAAATAAATGAACATACTGCATTACAGAAAAATATGGAGCCTTCGTCCCGGGATAGGACTGATTCAAACAGCCAGCAGGAAAATGCTCACTGTGGACGGGGGGCAGTATATTCATCTTGGATCAAAAGCCCAGAAAGGACAGGAGTGAACTTCTCTTCAGTTAATTCTAATTTGAGAGACTTGACCCCTTCTCACCAGTTAGAAGTTGGTGGTGGTTTCCGAATGAGTGAGTCAAAGTGCCTCTTACAAGAAGATGCCCGTAGTATGTACATGGATGGATCCATTTTTTGTTCCTCTGAAGAAGGACTTGTTGCTGGATTTGGTCGAGCACTTAGCAGCGATGGTGTACTAGATGGAAATGGAACGCCATTAAATCCTCCACAAAAGAAAAAGGTTGGTAAATATTCTGCAGTATTTCTTTATAGTACCAATTCTACATCTGTTAGAAAAGATGCAAGTTGTTGGGAAATCCTGTAATACCAAATTAATCCTCTCCTACTGACAAGGCAAGATTGGTTGTAAGAAATGTGGGTTCCTACGGCTGACCGATGGCAACTTAGACTGTAGACTGTTTCGTTTTCTCGTTCAACAAACGTAGATTCTTAGCCTCCCGTCCTACTTAAGTAAATGGACAAGAAATCTTTGTTCTTAGATGTATTTCATAGTGTTGTGTATGTTTCATGTGCTCACTTAATGACTATTGACTTATGCAACATTTAAGTTAGTGACCATCTAAATATATTTCTGTAAAAGAAATATAAAGACAGTCAACCTTTTCCTTTTTTATAGCTATTATTTTTTCTATTCTTATTGTAGTACTGGTGTGGAGGGACTTTGCATTCATTTTCTTACGGCGGTTTCCTCTAGGTATCCTTATTGGAGTACCGAAAAAGGCAACGTGAAGCAAGAAAGAGTGGCTCAAAGCCTGAAAATTTGCCTCTGGTTGCACTTTCCCCACACCCTGAAAGTGGAACTATATCTGGGAGCTGTTCTACTCCTACTACTTCTATTGAAAACTTTAGTAACAGTTTGGAAAGTGTTGAACCTAATGAGACTGTTGCTAATTTGACTTTACCACTGCCAGCTGAAGCCGAGAACACTTCCTCAGAGGAGACAGACCAAAGTTCTCAAGTTACAGATTCTGCCGCTAATGAGAAGAGTGATCCTGAGGTGCAATGGTAAAGAAAAAAAAACTTATGTTTTCCCATCCCCATTTTTCTTTGTAATAATTTAAAGGGTGCAGAGAGAAAATATGTCATTTAGTGTCAGGCTCCTGCCTGTAACTGGCTGAGTCCATAGTCAGCATTAACATCGACACTTGTTCATCCTTGTTCCTTGGAGCTGTTGGGAACAAGGATGAACAACTGTTGTGTTATGTAGCCTGTATTTCAATTTAGAATTGCTGTTGCATAGAGTTTTACTTTCATACTGTATCATGTGATTATCTTTCAGGACTTCTTCAACCTCTGTGGAGCAAGTCAGAGAAAGAAGCTATCACAGAGCTTTGTTATTAAGTGACCACAGAAAGGATAAAGATGGCGGTAGGTCAAATAGTTATTTATATCCTTTTGTATAATATAAGCAGAAAAAATGTCACAACTAAATCTCAATAATCCATAAAAATATCTTTTTGTGGATCGTGATCTATGGGTACATTTTTGATAATGACTATTCCTGTAATTGTTCCTTTTGGAGCCATAATTATAGCTCAAATTCTATCTCGACTTTTCAGATGGTGAAACAGAAAATGGAGAAAGTGCACATGTTAAGGAAGTCCAGTCTCCAGATGCACACCAGAAGATCTGCAGTCCTTCCAAACAAAATTTGGTAAGATTTGGGAGTAAAAGTGAGAATTTCTTGTGGCAGTGAGCTGACAAGAGGGGGTGGTAGCACAAGAGAGGCTGGCTGAGGAGGAGGGCAATGAGTGAGGATGAGGGTAGGTGTGTGGCGAGTCCCAGGATGCTGCTGGCAGGGAAGCCATGTAATGTTAAAGAAAGGATTAACCCTTTTTCTGCCAAGCTTTTCTGGAAATGTCGCATTATTCATCAGCAATTTTTACAATTTTGACGTGTACAAAGAAAACGAATTACAGCATATAGCATTACAGGCGGTCCCCAGGTTATGTACAAGATAGGTTCTTTAGGTTTGTTCTTTAGTTGAATTTGTACGCAAGTCGGAACTGATTCTTATTTTATCATTATACACTCCGGACAAAATGTATTTTTGTCCCAGTGACAATTGGATTTTTTTTTTTTTTTTTTTTTTTGCTGTAGTGGGAACAAGGATTGTCAATAATACTTCATTACAGACCCCTTACAGCTGATATTTGCAGCCTGGCAGTAAAGTAAAGCATCCAGAGAGCTTCACCAGAGGTCACAGTGGGTAGAGAGGTCGGACTGTAACTAGGGGTCGTCTAGTATAGGGGCAGTCCCTGACTTACAAACTCCAACAAACCATATATTATAAGCGAATATTTGCCCCATTTTCGTAATTGCATTAAAGAGTTTATAGACTTGGGCACTTCATGCAATTTTGATTTAAAGTGTAAAATGTTATTAAAAATGCATTTAAATTGACTTTAATGGTGAAAAATGTACCCCAAATAAAAAATAATTACTTTCATATCTTCTAAATTGAATAGATGAACATGTGTAGAGTTTACAGTTGCTTCATAGTCACTTGTACACATAAAGCATCGTAATACCACCAAAATTGAAAGAACCTAAAATCTGCTTTTCAGCAGTCACAACCTGCGATAAAAAAAAAAAAGTAATGGCACTCCTAAAACCTGGAAACGCAAAAAAAGGTCCAAGTCGTGTAGTGGTTAATATTTGGTGCCATTGTCCCTTATGTTTGCTATAGAGAGTGTAAATGTATGTAATTTACTGTCCTCCTTTATTATGTTTTGTATTTTGCATATTGGTGGAGATTAATGTAATCTTTTTATTAGAAGTCTAAACAAGTTTAGTTTGCAAATTCAACATCTAAAATTGTGCTTTTTATCTTTTTCTTACAGCCTTGTTCTTCAGGGTCTAAACCATCTTTGAAAGTCGATGCTACCCAAGAATCTACCATAAACACAACCGTGGTAGAAAATATGAGCCCCTTTAAAGCGGAGCCTCATCAGAAACAATTACCAATTTCAAAGTCCCATATTGCACAACCTTCTTCACAGAAGCTGCCTTCTACCCCTTTAAAACATTGTCCTTCTTCCCCTATTCTAGAACAACCTCCGAAGTCATCCACGCCGCACCCACCCTTGCAGCATGGTTACCTTTCACCAAAGCCTCATTCACAACAGTTAGGATCTCCATACAGACCCCTCCATCCTTCTTCACATCAGGTGGCAACACCTCACAGAGAAAACCATGTGAACTTCTATCCGGTGTCTCAAAACTTGCAACCTTCAAATCCACAGCCAGCAAGTGGGCAGTTGTTTTCCCAGACACAGACAGGACAGTGCTCTACTGTTTTCAGTCCCTTTAACCAACAAACTGTGAACAGCTCTGTCCCACCACCCCCTCCCCCACCACCCGCTGCAAACTTTTATCCAAACCAGCAAACAAATGCATCTTTTCAGAACTATAGTCAAATTAAAGGAAATATTCCCCAGCAACCTGTGTTTACATCCTGTCCAAATCAAGGCCATGCAACACCCACAGGGCAACCAGCAGTTCAAGGACATCATGTAAATTCTGGACATTATTTGCCTTCTCAGAATGCTACTGTACACCTTCAGAGTGCAGCATCAAGTGTCCCTCCCCCACCACCACCACCTCCACCAGGATGTCATCAACCACATGTTTCAGGTCCTGTACATGCGGTCCCAGTTGCTAGCGGCGCACTTATTCATTCACAGACCACAGGACACCACTTGCCACCTCCCCCACCACCTCCACCCGGCCCAAGTTCCCACCATTCACACATGCAACATGTTCCAGCTGGTCATCAAGGCCTACAGGTGCAGCACCAGCATGTTTTAAACAATGCTCCCCCTCCTCCCCCACCACCACCACCTCCACCTCAGTCTGCTAACGTTCTTGGTGGTTCAGGACATCACTCCGCATCAGCACAAGGATTACATTTACAGACTCATCAAGGACCTGCAATGTTTCCTTCAGGGGCTCACCCACCTGTAGCATCATACTCAAGTCAAGCTCCTGTTCATAGTAGTGTGGGGTCCTCGGCACCAGGACAGCACCATCCACTTCCTAGTCAGGGGCCGCATATTCAACCTCAAGGACCAAACAGTATTGCATCACCTGCAGGGTTCTGTCCCCATCCTGGGTCTGTAAGTCTACCCCATGGAGTACAAGGGCCTCAGCAGGCCTCCACAGTGCCTGGCCAGTTACCTATTCACAGACCACAGGTGCCACCTTTCCAAAACAATTATCATGGCTCAGGCTGGCATTAGATTTGGTTTTGTTGTGCTTGACATTTTAAAAATGGTGTGTAAAATAAATTGTAAATTTTTTATGTACCTTGTAAAGGTACTTTTTAAAGCCTGTATATGAAAATTTGTAAAATCAAAGTACCAGTGCGCTTTCATTTTTCCTTTTTTTTGTTTTTTTTTTTTCTCGTCTGATAGTTTGTGCTTTGCAGCCAATTCTGAGTCTTTCGATTGAGTAAACATTCCAGTTCTGTTCTGATGCAGTAGAGCTGATGATACTGCACAACATGTATGTCACTTGTCATTAAGTGAATGTTTTCTATTGTAAGTTTTTTATGTGATCCAAATCCTCAAGTAAGAGCACTAACATGTTTTTATTTAATTCTTTCCCTCCCTTCTGTGTTTGCGTGTATAGAGAACACAGCCAGTTTCAATGTTACATGACTCCCTGCTAATTTACACACTTGTAATTTAATGTATAGTTCTGCTTTAACATCTTGACTTCTTTAGAAGTTTTGTAAATACTGTATTTGCTTGTATATTGCTTAAAGCTTCCACCTCATTTGATAAAACATTGTACATATTTTTTTTATTGTATGATCCTTGTGGAAGTAGTACAGTATATGACATTTAATTTTTGTAATATACTGTCATATTACAGCACTGGTTGGGCATTTTAATTCATGTTAATAAACCACAATTATGTCCGTTTTATCAAGTTAGTCCTTTCATACATTTTACAAAATTTAACATTGATGCATAAATGCAGCACTTATAATGTACATTAAAAATGCGTTGTCAGCACTTTTCCTGACTATTCCAAACATGTGTTGTGATTTCTGTATTTTCACTCCTCTTCAAGCCAGTATTTGAACACAGTTCGATTTTTCTTGTATATTACTACTACAGCACTGCTTTGAGGCTTCAGTCGTGCATCTCGTACACTACACGCTTATTGGAATTACTCATTGGTCTTGTGTTGCACGCATGGATCAATCTGTTTCTCACTTAAGCACCAAGCAAAAAAGTCATATGAATAGGTGCTTTAACATGTCGAATGCCATTCTCTAGAAACCCCAGCTAAGTCAGAATTGCAAAAATGCGGTTTGCAGTCACTTATGATTAAGACATTGACATACAGTAAATAGCTGCTGGAAACATAGAGGCTATTAGACATCTGTTTAACCCCTTAGTGCTCTGCGATATATCGGAAGCTGAGTGCAGTGACTTGGCGCTCAGCGTCCGATATATGGGACGCAGAGCTGATGCCGTTTCAGCTTAAGATCTGTGCCGTGCCAGCTGTAACTAATAGCCAACTTTTCACCGGGTGCGTAACCGTCCTTTGGGGGGTCTTTACCTCACAATCTGCCCCCCCCCCCCCACACACACACGCCGTTTTGGGGGCCGCTGATCGTTGCTATGGCAGCACTGGGGTCTGATCAGGGCCCAAGAGCTGCCTGAAAGAGGGCGTCCGTGATGTCATCTTAAAGGCAGTGTCAGCCTATGCATGTGTATTGCAGAGTATTATCATAAACAAGAAATCAGATGATTGCTTGTTCATGTCCCATGCTGGAAATTGTAAAAACCCTTAATTACTCACCGGTAATTGTGTTTCCTTGAACCACGACAGCACCCAACAAGAGGGATCCGCCTCCAGGGACAGGAAATCCAGACTTTAAAAGGTGCGGTACGCCCCATCTCCTTCAGTGGATTACAGAGACTGCATGGGACTTTATGTTTGATTATTTCTGACCACCATATCCATTCAGCATATCCACCAATGAGAATACCTCACACCTCTGTGACACACACATAACACTAACACCCAAGTGTGAGTAAGAGAAAAGAAATTTACAAGGGAAGGAATAAACAGGGTGCTGTCGTGGTTCAAGGAAACACAATTACCGGTTTCCCCCTCTCACCACGACAGCACCCAACCAGAGAGAATAGCATAGAAAAAAATTAGGGAGGGATCACCGAAGAAAGAACTCTTCGCCCAAAAGATAGCTCTTGTGCACTTGCTACGTTCAGTCTATAGTGTCTATAGAAAGTGTGAGGAGAAGACTAAGGGGCAGCCTGACAAATCTGATTAACCGATACCTCTCTGAATTCTGCCCATGAAGAAGAGACTGCTCTGGTAGAATGGGCTTTTAGACCTTCTAGTATCGGCTGCCCTGCTGCTATATAGGCTGAGCTAATAGTTTGCCTGATCCACCTGGCTATAACCATAGCTAAAGCTTTTTGTCCCTTTGTTCTTGCCTCCAAAAAGACATCAGATTTTCTCCAATCTTTAGTCCTGACTAAATAAATTTCAATGGCCCTTTTAACATCCAATTTATTAAATTCTCTTTCCCTATCCGTAGATGGGCTACTACAGAAGGATGGAAGCCTAATCTCCTGGGATCTATGAAACCTAGAGACTACTTTAGGTAAAAAGGCCGGTTCTGTCAAGAACCACTATCATCTAGCACTCTAAGGAAAGGCGCTCTGCAGGATAGAGGCGATCTCTCCCACTCTATGAGCTGAAGTGATAGCTACCAAGAACACTACTTTAATAGTTAACCACTTTAGCGGACAAGACTAAGTGCTCAAAGGGGTCTCTCAGTAGATAATTTAAGACCAGAGTGAGGTCCCAGGGGGGCACTGTACATCTCCTAAATGGGGTCATATGAGATGCTGCCTTTATGAACCGGGCTATCCAAGGATGAGAGGCTAAGGGAGACTCGAACAGAGAGCTAAGGGCCGAAATTTGCACTTTAAGTGTGGCCGGCTTTAAGCCTTTATCTAGTCCTGCCTGCTGAAAATCTAGTATTTTAGCCACATTTGAATGAGCTAAATCTATCTTCTCTGGACTACAGAAATCTGAAAATACTCTCCAGACCCTGAAATAAATCTTAGAGGTAACTACCTTCCTACTCTTTTGCAGGGTTGTAATTACCTTATCTGAGAGGCGCCTCTCTCTCAAATTCCAGGCCGTAAGATGGAGATTCGCAATCTGTGGGTGGAAGACTGGGCCCTTGGAGAGGAGATCGTGATTCTCTGGAAGGATCCAAGGGTCTGATATCGATAGTTCCCTCAGTATCGAGAACCATGCCCTCCTGGGCCAGAAAGGGGCTATAAGAATGACTCTGGCCTGATCCTGCCTTATCTTCTTTGGCACTCTCGGGAGGACAGACAGAGGTGGGAATGCATACAAGAGGCTGAAGTCCCACCTTATCGAGAATGCATCCAGACTCAATGGTTGATCCTAGAGGATCGCCATCCTTCCTTTTTTCTCTCCGGATCTCTGGGGAGATCTAAACCGCCTTGAGGAACGAAAAACTTTTCTTTCCTGAGGTGTTGTACTGGGAAATCCCTTTTTCCTGTCTGCCGCCTTCTCCAAGATGTTATCTAGAGCAGACCCAAATAGGAACTCCCCCTCACAAGGGATGCTACATAGATGGCTTTTTGATGGTAAGTCTCCTGCCCTGTTCTTCAGCCATAAGGCTCTTCTAGCCGAATTGGATAAAGCCGCTGACCTTGCTGCCAAACACAGAGCGTCCACCGAGGCATCTGCTAAGAAGGCTGAGGCTTTCTGCGCAGTGGTAACCTCTGAGATAAGATGCGATCTTGAAGCACCTGTCTTAATTTTCTCCTCCAGCTGGGAAAGCCATATAAATAATGATCTAGAGACGCATGTAGCAGCAATATTAGGCTTAAATGCGCCCGCGGCAGCCTCCCAGGAGCGTCTTAGAAAGATGTCTGCCTTCTTATCCATGGGATCCTTAAGTACCCCTGAATCTTCCACCGGAAGACCGTTTTTTCTGGAAACTTTTGAAACGGCAACATCCACTTTCGGTGCCTTATCCCAGATTTCTGTCTCATTTTCTGGAAAAGGATATTTCCTTTTCATTTCCCTGGGGACAAAAACCTTTTTGTCCGATTTTCTCCATTCCGCCTTGATAAGGGAGGAAATATTTTCATGGATAGGAAAAAACCTTTTCTTCCTTTCTCTTAGGCCCTGGAACATGACGTCCGTTACTGAGCGTTCCTCTTTTTCTTCCTCCAACTCCATAGTCGCTCTCACTAGTTTAATAAGATGATCAATATCTTCAATAGGGAACACAGGCCTGCCTGACCTGTCCTCCTCTTCTGACTCCGACGATTGCTCCAGGCTAGAATCTGAGTCCTCAAAACGCCTAGAGGTGCTTGGGGAATTTCCTGTTCTGATGGATTTTATCATTTCCTGCATGGAACTACGCACCTCCTGCTGGATTAGTGCTCCTGTGCTAACAGGCGCTGAATACACTGGTCACAATTGGGTTTTAAGTATGAGTCAGGCAGATTATCTTCACAGATTCTACATACACGATTCTTAGATTTTCCCCCTATGCGATTCTTTTATCCTACGGGTTGTTATGATACTATATATGTGGGGTTGATGTTATGATTTAGACTTTTTATGGGTCATATGTCTCTAGATGTTATGGGGCTTATGGGCATCTTTATTTTTTATTGAATAACATTTTTAAAAACTTTTCCCCCTCTCACCTGCCAAAAATTATGATTTTTACCTATACAATCCCACAAAAAATGCATCAACAAAACATATGCAATAGTATCATTCTGGAGTACAAAGTAAAACATGTCCCACAAAATTAACAAGCCATCAACCAGCTCCATAGCCAAAAAATTAGAAATGTTATGCCACTTGTAAGACAGCAATGCAAAAATGAAAGATTTTTCCCACATTTTTTATTTGACATAAAAAAAATTTCATGTATGGTGTCCCCATAATCGTATTGAACCATAGAATAAAGATAACGTGATTTTAAGGCTATACGGTGCACACAAAAAAAAGTATAGAATTGATGCTTTTCTACTCCTGCCCTCAAAAAAAAAAAAAGTTCCTAAAATTTCAACAATAGGGGATAACGACCCCAAAATAGTAACACTGAAAAAAGCATCTCATCTCGCAAAAAATGCCATCACATGACCCCAATAATGAGAAAGCAGGGGCCAATGAGGAAACTAAAATCCTGGCAGCTGCAGGGCGCTCCTTCCCTTCTTTGCCTCGCTGTGCACCCATAAAACAATTAACGGCCACATGAGGGGGGTCTCTGTACTCAGGAGGAATTGCATAACAATTTGTAAAATGGGTTTGCACATATCTTTTGGATATGAACGTATATCTGACAAGATTTGACCATTCTAAATTTCACCTCCATCTTGATTCGATTACTATGAAGATCTCAAGGGGTTAACAATCTTCCTCAAAGCTGTTTCTGATAGATTGAGGGGTGCAGATTTGAAAATTTGAAAATGGGTTGATTAAATAGGGTGTTTTTGATATTTAAAATTTCATTCAAAACAGTATTTATCCCCAAAATAGTCAATTCTGAAAATACAGAAAATTGATATTCGTTTCTAAGCGTGACATCAAAATAAATTATCCCGACATTTAAAAAATGTCTATTTGCCTGAAAACGCAGTGATTTTGAAAATGGAAAATTTTTCTAAAAAATCATAATTTTTTTTCCTTTTTTTTTTGTAAATAAATGTAAAACTTATCAGCCAACATTTACCACTAAAATGAAGTGCAACATGTAGGGAAAAAAACAGTCTCAGAATCGCTTTGATATGTAATAGTGTTCAAACCATATAAAGCGACACAGGACAGAATCCAAAAAATGGGGTTCAGCCTTAAACTATAAAATGTCTGCGTCCTTAAGGGGTTAAACATTCTTGGGCCATGGCTTCAGAAAAAAAAACTTTGTGCAACCTCATAGATGGCAGCTGCCAATGAATAATAACAATAATGCTGCACAGTTTAACCCCTTCCCAGCTGGCCTATGTAAGTATCTGTAATGATTTATGTTAAAGGAATATGGAAATGGCTACAGGGAGCCTTCTCCATAAAAGCCTCTCAGAAGCTCACATGGTTGTAAATGTTTTATTATAGGTTAGACATGCAGAATTACAATATGCCAGACAATGAAGGCTAAAAAAATACAAGATGGCACAGAAGAAGGAAATACCTACTGTGCATGAGTGGGAGTACGGTTGATGTGTCCTTATGGCAAAAAAAAGTGGTGAGAACCCAGCCTTAAAAATACAACAGGATTCCATTAAAATATAATAAACAAGACGGTAATAAACAAGTGTTAAATACTTGTGAACTTATAATACTAAAATATTATATGATTTAAAAAATTAGTGAACTTTTGAACAGAAACAGTTGGATGTTTGTGGTTATTATTTAAAAAAAAAAAGAAAACAATAAAATGACTTCACTCAACCACTAACCATGAATAGGAAAAAGGTTTGTGTTATTCATATTCTGTGAAAAAAGGCCAAAAAAGCCCTAATTCTGAAGGGGTATGTAAACTTTTTAGCACAACTGTATAATAAATACATACACTCACCGGCCACTTTATTAGGTACACCATGCTAGTAACGGGTTGGACCCCCTTTTGCCTTCAGAACTGCCTCAATTCTTTGTGGCATAGATTCAACAAGGTGCTGGAAGCATTCCTCAGAGATTTTGGTCCATATTGACATGATGGCATCACACAGTTGCCGCAGATTTGTCGGCTGCACATCCATGATGCGAATCTCCCGTTCCACCACATCCCAAAGATGCTCTATTGGATTGAGATCTGGTGACTGTGGAGGCTATTTGAGTACAGTGAACTCATTGTCATGTTCAAGAAACCAGTCTGAGATGATTCCAGCTTTATGACATGGCGCATTATCCTGCTGAAAGTAGCCATCAGATGTTGGGTACATTGTGGTCATAAAGGGATGGACATGGTCAGCAACAATACTCAGGTAGGCTGTGGCGTTGCAACGATGCTCAATTGGTACCAAGGGGCCCAAAGAGTGCCAAGAAAATATTCCCCACACCATGACACCACCACCACCAGCCTGAACAATTGATACAAGGCAGGATGGATCCATGCTTTCATGTTGTTGACGCCAAATTCTGACCCTACCATCCGAATGTCGAAGCAGAAATCGAGACTCATCAGACCAGGCAACATTTTTCCAATTTTCTACTGTCCAATTTCAATGAGCTTGTGCAAATTGTAGCCTCAGTTTCCTGTTCTTAGCTGAAAGGAGTGGCACCCGGTGTGGTCTTCTGCTGCTGTAGCCCATCTGCCTCCAAGTTCTACGTACTGTGCGTTCAGAGATGCTCTTCTGCCTACCTTGGTTGTAACGGGTGACGATTTGAGTCACTGTTGCCTTTCTATCAGCTTGAACCAGTCTGCCCATTCTCCTCTGACCTCTGGCATCAACAAGGCATTTCCGCCCACAGAACTGCCGCTCACTGGATGTTTTTTCATTTTTGGAACATTCTCTGTAAACCCTAGAGATGGTTGTGTGTGAAAATCCCAGTAGATCAGCAGTTTCAGAAATACTCAGACCTGCCCTTCTGGCACCAACAACCATGCCACGTTCAAAGGCACTCAAATCACCTTTCTTCCCCATACTGATGCTCGGTTTGAACTGCAGGAGATTGTCTTGACCATGTCTACATGCCTAAATGCACTGAGTTGCCGCCATGTGATTGGCTGATTAGAAATTAAGTGTTAACGAACAGTTGGACAGGTGTACCTAATAAAGTGGCCGGTGAGTGTATATTATATAGTCTTTCACTGACTTCAGCACATCTGTGGCCATAGGAGATTAGTAGTTCCTCACAGTGCTCTGGTGGGATTTGGTCCAGTCTCTTCTTCCAGTCTCTTCCACAGTTCTGTGACTATTGTGGGTTTCTTGGCCATAACTTTGTCACGCAGGATTTTCCAGAGGTTTTCTATTGAGTTTAGATTAGGACTCTGGGATGGTCATCTCATTGTTTCAATGTACTGCTTTCCCATTTTGCTGTGTGACTGGGACATTGACCTGCATAAATATTGCTTGGTTAAAGGGGTATTTCCACGAAGACAAGTTTCTTAAATGTACTCAGGATAACAAAATAACACATTCTCTAATTGATTCTCTAAGAAAAATGCAGCATTTCACAGATATAAGTCCAACCTGTCTCTATCAATCCTGCTGTACACAATTTCAGTTGCCCCTAGACATGACCCTGTAACTTCTGACTTGGGGTCGGGTGGCCATCTTGGATTTCTGTGTGAGATTGTGCAGTTGTGTGTCTGTAGGCACACCCCGCACGGAGCTCAGAGACTCTTACTGATAACTTCCTGCCAGGAGATCCTGAGGAGAGAGAGGCTACAAACTACAAGGAGATGATTCGGGGGAAGGGGGAGGCAGGCACATATCTGTGAGAAGTAGCAGAGCTCATAGTGTAAAAGTGCAGCCTCTGTCTGTCAGCCTATGTGTAATAGGCATCATCTGATCTGTCTCATCTCTCTTTCTATGTGTCAGTACAATGTCAGACGAAAATGTATATACACCTAGATGGGTCATAATGTGACTGCTAAGAGAGTCACCAACCAGCCAGGGTAATGATAGGAGCTAAAACAGTAAAGAAACTGAGTACAATTGTAAAGTAAGGGGTAAAAAGAATGAATTAGTTACTCACCGGTAATTCTATTTCCATTAGTCCACCATGACGGCCCACCTGGAGGATGCCCCTTGACCTCTGTAGAGACAGGAAGAAGAGAGGTTAAATTCCCCTCCCCGCATCCTCCCGCCAGTGACTTCAAAATAACCACACTGAGGAAGATGCAACAATGATTTATTTATATGTTTTGATCACATACAAGCTTTATCATTGTGAATACAACGTAACCTTAAACAAATCAAGGGAGGGAATATATAGGCCGTCATGGTGGACTAATGCAAATAGAATTACTGGTGAGTAACTAATTCATTCTTTCCACTTCGTCCCCCATGACAGCCCACCTGGAGACTTACAATATAAGTAGTCTTTTAGGGAGGGATTACGGCTCGGAGCACCTTTCTCCAGAAGGACAGATCCTTCGAAGAGGACAAGTCAAGTCTATAGTGCTTAGAGAAAGTAGAGGAGGAAGTCCAAGTTGCCGCTTTGCAAATTTGCTCTAAGGAGGCCCCTCTTTTCTCTGCCCAGGAGGTGGATACAGCTCTTGTGGAATGTGCCCTTATTCCTGATGGTACTGGGATCTCTTGAATGTCATAACATGCAGATATCGCCATCCTTAGTCATCTAGCGATGGTTGCCTTGGATGCCATCCTCCCCTTATTTTTCCCCTGAAATTGGACAAAGAGGTTAGAATCGATACGCCAGGATTCGGTTACTTCCAAGTATTTAACAACAGAGCGTCTTACGTCTAGAGTGTGCCATTCGTGTTCTCTCTCGGAAGATGGATTCTCGCAGAAAGAAGGTAGTATGATCTCCTGACTTCTGTGGAATTCTGAGACCACCTTTGGGATGAAATTTGGGTCCAGCATGAGAATAATTCTATCATCAAGAACCTTCATATAGGGTTCCTTAATAGAAATTGCCTTAAGTTCACTCAGTCTCCTTGCTGAGGTGATTGCTATCAGGAATACTGTTTTTAGTGTCAGGTTTTTTACACTAGCAAGAGAAATTGGTTCAAATGGTTCCTTAACTAAAGCATTTAAAACCAAAGAAAGATCCCATTAAGAAGTCCTTTTAAGGACCTGGGGTTTTAGTCTAGAGGCTGCTAGAATGAATCTTTTCACCCACCTGTGTTCGATGAGGGGTTGATCGAAGAAGGCACTTAGGGCTGATACCTGGACTTTTAAAGTACTTGTGGAAAGTCCCAACTCCAGACCCTTTTGAAGAAAGTCAAGAACCTGCAAAATATTTGGGTTAGATTGACATGGTGGTTTATCTGCACAAAAGGAAGAAATTTTTTTCCAAATTTTGTGGTAAATGGCAAAAGTGACAGGTTTTCTACTTGCCTTCAAGGTGTTTATAACAGTGGAGGAGAGTCCTTGGGACCTCATATAGTCCGATTCAGGATTCACGCTGATAACTGGAGCTTTCCTGGATTTGGATGAAAGATTGGACCCTGTACCAGGAGATCTTCCGACACTGGTAGAATGACTGGATCCTGAGTGGCCATTCGCTTCAGAATTGGGTACCAGCTCTTTTTTGGCCAATTTGGGCACACAAATATGGTCTGCTTCTTCTCTAGGAATATTTTCTCCAAGACTCTGGCGATCAGGGGAATAGGGGGGAAGGCGTAGGCGAGAGTGGTGTTCCAAGAGTGGGAGAATGCATCCAGATGATTTCTGGTCTCCCCTTTTTCCAAGGAAAAGAAGTGTTGACACTTTGTGTTTCCTCTTGTTGCAAATAAGTCTATCTGAGGTTTCCCCCAAAGAGAAGACAGGTACTGGAATATCTCTTCTTTTAGACACCACTTGTTGGGAAGTATCTTCCTTTGGCTGAGGAAATCCGCCTTTGTGTTCTCTGTTCCCTTTAGATGGGTAGCTGAGATTGATAGGACATGGTTCTATGCCCACAAAAATATTTGCCGTGTTAGGGGCATCAATAATGGGGATCTGGTTCCCCCTTGCCTCTTCAGGTAGGACACTGTCATTGTATTGTCGGACAGTATCAACAGATGGTGTCGAGCTAGTTGAGCAGTGTTCGAGCTGAGTACCTCCCAGACCGCTATCTGATCCCGGTTAGTTGGATGACCTTCTGGAGATCTCTTCCGTCCAGGAACCCTGCGTCAATTTTTGAGGAAGCACTGCTCCCCAGCCACTCTTGCTTGCGTCTGTTTGTATGGTGATATACGGACTGTTCCTCCAGAAAATTCCCCTGTCTAGACTTGCGGCTGTCAGCCACCACTTGAGATCTTCCTTGACTGTAGAGGGGATTGATACTTTTTTGTCCAGTCCCTCCGAACTCCTGTTCCAGGATCTTAGGACCCATTTCTGGAGGGCTCGAGTATGGGCTTGGCACCAAGCCACTGAGGAGATGCAAGCTGTTAATGGTCCTAGGACCTTCATAGCGTCCCTGATGGAGATAAGAGACTTTCTTCGGAATCTTCTTATCTCTTCCTTGATGTGAGTCTTCTTTTCCTGTGGAAGGAACGACATTTGCAGACATGAATTTAAATTTACTCCCAGGAATTTTTTTACTGTGGCTGGTGATAAATCTGATTTTTGGTAATTTACAATCCAGCCCAGTCTTTCTAAAGTTCCTATTGTAATATCCCTTGAGGAAATTAGGTTCTGTTTGTCCCATCCAATAACCAGCAGGTCGTCTAGATATGGTACAATCAATATGTCCTGCTGTCTTAGAAACGCCACCACCTCTATCATCACCTTGGTGAAGGTTCTGGGGGCCGAAGATATGCCAAAAGGGAGTGCACAAAACTGAAAATGTAACGTGGAACCCCCTGGAGATAGGACAGAGAATCTTAGGAACTTTTGGGAAGAAGGGTGAATGGGGACATGATAATATGCGTCCTTTAGGTCTATAGTACACATTAAAGCATTCTGGTGGATAATGTGGGTGGCAGACCTTACCGACTCCATCCTGAACTTCTTGTAGACGATGAAGTCGTTGAGTCGCTTCAGGTTGATTATCAGCCTGTTCGATCCGTTTAGCTTCTTTACAAGAAAGAGAGAAGTATAAAACCCTTGTTTTTCTTGTTCCCGAGGGACCTGGGTAATTACTCCGGAAGACAATAAGGAGGATATTTCTTGCCAGATAAGACAGTGAGACATTTTCGACATATGGGGAGAGGGTGATAGGAAATTTGTAGGAGGAAGTTTCTTGAAATCTATCTTGTATCCCTGAAGAAGGATGTCTTGAACCCAGGGATTTGAGGTAATTTTTAGCCATTCCTCTCTGAACTTCAATAATCTTCCTCCTACTATGGTGTCATTGCTTCTTGTTTCTACTGGGATCAGATGATGCTGAGAAAAGAAACCCTTTACCTTTTCCCCCTTTCGGGTAGCTCCAGCGAACCCTTTTCCCTTTGTCTTTATATTCATCCCTTTGGCCTTTAAAGTTCCGAAAGGGCTGTTTCCTGGGTACTGGCTTGTTTTCCGGGAAACCCTTCCTCTTGTCTGATGCCCTTTCCAAGATGGTATCAAGTTCTGGACCAAAGACAAATTCTCCTGAAAAGGGGAGGCCACACAACTTTGTTTTTGAACGGATATCCCCATTCCACTGCTTCAGCCATAGCGTCCTTCTTGAAGCATTTGTCAGAGCCCCCTCTTTTGATGAAAAACGGACACCCTCAGCTGCAGCGTCTGCTAAGAAAGCCGTTGCTGATTTTAGTAGGGGGAAATTTTCTAGGATTGTCGTTCTAGGAGTCCCCTCTTTGATATGGGATTCTAGCTCATTCAGCCAGTAGAGAAGATTCCTTGCAACTGAGGTAGCTGTTAAATTAGATTTTAAACTCCACATGGATATCTCCCAGGCTATTCTTAGCAGAGAATCAGATTTTCTGTCCATGGGGTCTCTAAGCTGCGCTGCATCCTCAAAGGGCAGGTCTGTTTTTCTTACTATCTTAGTAACCTGCACATCCACTTTAGGGCAGGAATCCCATAATTTAGAGTCTTCTGGCTGAAAGACTAATCTGAAGTTTTTTGATATAAGGATCCTTTTTTAAGGCTCCTTCCACTCTTCAGACACTAGTTCTTTAAGAGTGTCATTTAGAGTCTTCTGGCTGAAAGACTAATCTGAAGTTTTTTGATATAAGGATCCTTTTTTAAGGCTCCTTCCACTCTTCAGACACTAGTTCTTTAAGAGTGTCATTTAAGGGGAACACCCTCTGGCGCTTCGCTTTTAATCCCCCAAACAACTCGTCTTCTTTGCATTGTGGTACAATCACATACTCAATTTCTAAGGTTTGTCTGATGGCCTTCAGCAGGTTATCTAATTCATCTATTTGAAATAAATTTCTAGATTCAGCAGATTTGACAAAATCCTGAGGGTTTAAGGAGTCTTCTGTCTCTATTACAGAACAAGAAGGTGTCTCTGAATCACTTCCTGCCTCAGATGGTGATGACTCGGGTTCTAATCTGGGCTTTTTACATGGGGGAGCCCTAGACGTAGCCGCAGCTATAGATGAGACTACTTTCTCTTCTATGAAACCTTTAAGCTCGTCCAGAAAGGATGTTTTCTCCTCTCGCATGAAGTTGTCAATACACACTTTACAGATCGGCTTTTTATATGAATCTGGCATAGAGTGGTTACACATGTTACATTTCTTGGTTCTGGTTTTATCCGATTTCTCGGGTCTTTCAGGTCTGCTAGCCTTATCCCCCTTCTCCTCTTTGCCTTTCCCCCTAGACCCCAGGTCTTTGTCCTAAAAGGCAAATATAGGAGACTAGTAACCCACTAACATTGCATACAGAATGGCAAGATACCTCCTGCAAATCAACCCCACTTACAGAGACTGGAGGGTGCAGGAAAATCGGGTTAACTTCGTCAGTCATGATAGACAGTAGAAGATTTTGGTCGCAGATACTGGAGCCATCGTCACAGAGCAACTAGACCTCAAATCATAGTGATCTACCTGCTTTAAATACCTTAATGGGGAGCCCATCCCCCTTAGAAGTGGCTGTGGTCCGAGTCTTCCGGCTCCCAGTAATGCATTGCGGCTTTCCCGCATCACTTCCGGTCGCGGCCGGAAGTCGTCACCAGACCTCGGGCTGCCGGGAAGTGAAGTTTTTTCCGGCCGAGCGCGTGTGTAATCAGTATCGTGGCGCGGCGGCCAGCCGTACGGACCCCAGGACGGCTGCAAGGAGGACCCACGGATCGACCGAGAGCCGGGGCCGCCGGGATTTCGCCATGGACGACATCACCCGTGAGTAAAAACTTCATCCCCCCCACACCCCCTGGAAGAGAGAGGGCACCTCTCTATGACCTGCCTCAGTAGGGACAGGAAGAACACTGGCGGGAGGATGCGGGGAGGGGAATTTAACCTATCTTCTTCCTGTCCCTACAGAGGTCAAGGGGCATCCTCCAGGTGGGCCGTCATGGGGGACGAAGTGGAAATGATCTTTATTGTGTCAACATCACTAGAGGATTGAGATGTGAGACTTGTCTTTAGTGGGGAAAACCCTTTATTGAGTGAAGAATGCAATGAAGGAACCACGTGTTGATGAACAAGGTTCTGATACGCACTTGCATTTAGTTGTCTACATGTAGTTGTATGAGAGGTCCAACTCCTACTGTAGAAAACATTCCCCAAACCATGACACTTCCTCCACCACCTTTCCCCAGTTTGTTGACGAACATAATGTTTCCCATCAGATGCGCTTGAATGAAACTTGCTTTAATTACTAAAATGAATGGTGGACTACATTTCCTATGTGCACACAACAATCTCCTCAGCAAAGGTGGGACTAGCCTTTTGATTCTTTCTGCTAGCAAGAGGTTTGGTTACTGCAGAGTAGGTTTTCAGTCCAAATGGTGTTAAACGTAGAGACAGATCCTTTCCATGTTCCATGTTGAACTGGTGAGCAACTCCAGCTGCAGTATTGAAACGATTACCCATGATGATTCCCTGAATTATCCTGTTCTCTTTTTAATTTGTCTTTTGAGGATGACCAGCCTTTTAGGGGGACTTGAATGAGTTTGTGATGTTGTAAACATGCAATATTCTAGAAACAACCAATTTCTCTTGCAATGGCCGATGGGGTTACCCCTATTACTTTATCTGGACAACCTCCTTCTAAGGGTTTCAGTCACTTAACAAAAATGGTGTGCCATTTCAAAGTCAGTGAAAACTGCCAGGTAAATATGGTTTGTCAGATAATTAATAATAATAATTCCTTTATTTATATAGCGCACACAGATTAGGCAGCACTACACAGAGCTTGGCAAATCGGTCCCTGTCCCCAATGGGGCTCACAATCTAATCAACCTACCTGTATGTTTTGGAGTGTGGGAGGAAACGGGAGGTCCTGGAGGAAACCCATGCAAACACAGAAAGAACATACAAACTCTTTAAAGATCTTGACCCTGGGACTTGGCCCCAGTTACAAGGCTGTATTGCTAGCCACTATATATATATATATATATATATATATATATATTGTGCAGGAATGCTCTGCTTCGGTCCTTCATGATGACTGTCTTCTGCTTATGCACATTGGGGCAGATTTATAAAAAAGTGTCCTCTGGTTAGACAGAGCAGAGTATGACTAGACAGTCGTAGGCTGCATTCACATTAACGTGTGCCTGCCGTACTGCACGGCGGGCACACAGCGGCGCTGTATGCTTAGAACAGATAGGACATCTCCTATCTTTTCATGCGGTACGGAATGGTACAGTGCCGCTCCCGCAGGGCGCCGAGCGCCCATTGCCGTCTATGGGGGACGTATATAGGCCTTATATACATCTCCCATATGGCAGTGTGAATGCAGCCTTATTCTGCACCAGTCTTTATTAATACATAATATGGCAATAAAAAATACTAAAACATACAATAAAATCCACAAAGACAAAAGGTGTGGTGGTGGTCTTATCAACCGTGGTGTGGTTAGTACTCAATATATATACCCGATGTGATGTACCTAGGAGACCCAAAAGGGCCTATAGTAGCCTAAGTTACCCAATTTGCAAGACGTGATCAGGTGTATGTTCGTGCGCATTGCTGCAGACACGGCGCCCGCATCCGGGGGTGGGAAAAAAGTTTAGGAAGACGCAGCATGGAAACTTTGGTCCTGCCCCCAGATACGGTTGTGGTGTCTGCGGCAATGCAGACACCTGATCGCGTCTTGAAAATTAGGTAACGCAGGCTACTACAGGCCCTTTTGGGTCACCTGGGTACATCACATCGGGTTTATATATTGAGTACTAACCACACCATGGGACACCCCTAGAGGAAGCGACGGCTAAACGGGGTGCTGTGGTGGAGGTCAATTACTGTTCTTCAAACTTCTTTTACCATGCAACGCTCGGGTGGTTAATGGGACTATCTATACCTAAATTTGTATATTCTGGTTGTGTTTACTTGGATATCTTACAGTGGATGTATATGTATTTGATTGATAAGACCACCACCACACCTTTTGTCTTTGTGAATTGTATTGTATGCCTTTTTGGTTGATGGTAACTTAACTTCTTTCGGACCGCCCACTGACTTTAGACGTAGGCGGGCGCAGGTCCGGAGTCTAGACATTGCTGGTCTTTAGACGTCGTTGCAGTTTTCTGCTGCTCCCGCTCTAGCCGTCAGAGGCACCCGGAGACCCTAGGGAGAAGGGAGATGCAGTTCGTTACCGCTACTCTGTGCACCGCACTGAATGAGCGTGATGCAGCGGGAAGAAGAGCCGGCGCGGCCGCCAGCTCCATAGACTCGGTGGTAACTTGAAAGGGGTTAAACAGAGCTGCTGGGTCTAATTAGCTCTTATAGATGCCTCAGTGACAGGGGAAAACTTGTAAAAGCAAAAAAGTAAAATGTAAAAAAAAAAGAAAGTGAAAATGTCCCCCAGGGGTCTTTTATGACATCATGGAAGACATATAAAGAAAAAAAACACACAAAAAAAATAACCTGTTTGCGCTCTCCAACGCTCTCCAACATTGCAATTTTGTGATTGGTGGTGTTGAAGAGGGTTGTGCTAGTGATCTGTCCCTTTACTGTACACCAAAACACACGATTACTCCCCCCCCCCATTGTTGTCCATTTCCCTATTCCCCACAACTACACTTTTAAGTGCAATCTGTTAGGGGTAGTAGTAGTAGTGTGGAGAAGCAGGTGTAGTGTGGAGGAGGAGGCGTTGTTCTGTGTAGGTTGTGTACTATCCCCCCTTCATGTCCCAGAAGACATATACTGACTTGAATGTATATAATTATATGGCTTCCGATACAAAGTCTGCTAGTGGGGACGAGTATCCGTTTTATTTGTCCACTTCGTCCTCACAAAGCGAATCTGAGGAACCCCCTAGAAGGCGCTTTCGTAGTAGTGCTGAAGTGATTAGGGACAAAGACAAGAGAGACGTCCTGGTACTATCAACAATACATGGGAACATTACCACCCCTTTACGAGGTACCAGTACAGAAGCCAAGCTGGACTGTATTTTGGATTATAATAGGTACATGAGAGGGGTGGATTTGTCGTACCAGGTACTTCAGCCATATAACGCCATGGGGAAGTCAAGGGTGTGGTACAAGAAGCTGGCCGTGCACATCATGCAGATGGCACTGTATAATCCTTACGAGTTGGATCGATGTGGAGGCCAGAGGGGAACTTTCCTGGAATTTCAAGAGGTGGTAGTCAAGCAGTTGACTTTTAGAGACCAGGAAGGGGGGAGTGCTAGTACGTCTGGAAGCGAGGCCATACGTATTGTACCAGGACAGCACTTTCCAGGAGAAGTTCCCCAAACTGACAGCATTGGAAGGACACAGAAGAGGTGCAGGGTGTGCTCCAAAAGGGGCATAAAAAAACAAACAATTTACCAGTGTGACACATGCCCCGAAAAACCAGGGTTATCACACGTACCTGGATATATAATTGTACCCTGAACGATGCACTCTCACACAGCTTATACATCATGTCGCATGCCGCACGTTCCCTGCTGAACTCTGCCATGTGCCCAGCCTGTAGATTATTGCCACATATGGGGTATTGCCGTACCCAGGAGAACCTGCATCATGATTTTTGGGGTGTTTGTACAAGATGACATAATGGATATTTTGTACTATGCACTATCCATTATGCATCATCCTTGGGGTCCACCTGTGGGGTTAAAATGCTCACTGCACCCCTAATTCATGGAGGGATGTAGTTTTCAAATAGGATCAGTTCTCATGGGTTTCTACTGTACTGATCCCTAAGGGTATCTACAAATGAAAAAATGTAAATGTCGATGCTCCAAATGCCATTCTCTACCGAGCCCTGCCGTGTCTCCATCTTGTAGCTTATTGTCACACATGGGGTATTACCATACCCGTAATAACCCGCAGAATGATTTTGGGATGTTTATCCACAGTGGCATGAGGTGGGCTGATTTCATTTGTTACTTCAATGGCACATTTGAGAAAACAATTACATTTTTACACTGACCCATTCACTTTGTATTACATTTGGGCCAGCATCTCAGGGGGTGCTAACATGCTCATACAACCCTTAATGGGGTTACTACTCGGGGATTCTACTACACTGGTACCTCAGGGGCACCCCAACACCAGTCTAGTGTAAAGGGTGCTCCAAAAATACATTTTGCTTCTCCCTTCTCTGCCCTGCCGTGTCCCCAGCCTGCAGACTATTTCCACTCATGGGGTATTGCCATACCCATAATAACCTGCAGAATGATTTTTGGGGTGTTTATGCACAATGGCATGAGTTGGGCTGAATACATTTCTTCCTACTATGGCACATTTAAGAAGACAATGCAATTTTTACACTGCCCCTTCAATTTGTATTACCTTTGGCCCAGCAGCTCTTAAAATGTTCATACAACCCTAGATAAATTCTTTGAGGGTTGCCCTTTACTAAAATGGGGGTCACTCCTCGGGGTTTCTATTGTACTGGTTTCTCAGGGGTACCCTAACACCAGTCTAGTCTAGTGCTCCAAAAGCAAAATTTCGCTCCTTACCTTCTAAGCCCTGCTGTGTACCCTGTCAATTATTGGCCCATATGTGGTATTTCCATACTCAGGACAACCCCCATGATTTTTGGCGTGTATTTCTAAAGTGCCATGGATTGGGCACAATATACTACGCACTAAAATGACATTTTTGAGATAAAAATGCATTTTTTGCTCTGCACCGTTTACTTTGCATTATATTTAGACCAGCATGTTGGGTGTTAAAATGCTCACCACGCCCCCCGATAAATTCTTTGAGGGGTGTAGTTTCCAAAATGGTATAATTTCTCAAGTGTTTCTATTGCACTTGTACCTCACAGGCTCTGCAAACATTGCATGGCACTCCAAATCCAAGCGTGTGAAAACTGAGCTCCAAAAGCAAAATTTCCTCCTTCCCTTCTCAGGCCTGCTGTGTGCCCAGCCTGTCAATTATTGGTACATGCGTGGTATTGCCATACACAACCCACAGAATGATTTTTGGGTTGTTTGTAGAGATGGGTGAATCGATTCTAATGATTCTAACTTCGGTTAGAATTTCAGAAAAAATTTGATAAGTCACGAAGCCGAAGTTTATGCTGATTCGCGGGAACGAAGTAGTTTTTTTCCCCTCATGTTTCTGCTAAATGGGCGCGAGAACAAAGTGCTACATGGGGCAGAGAACTCTGGGAAGGAGAAAGGAACACCCCCGATGACATCTGCAGACCTGTAAGCCAATCAGCGACCGGCAGGCTTATGTGATGTCACACAGCCCTATAAAACCTAGCCATTTTCTATCTCAGCACTTCACACTTCATGTTGTAGCGTCCAGCTGCTGCTATTGTACTGTGCGATTCTTGCTGCAATCCTTTGCTGTTCTCTAAGGGGGTTCTATATACCCCAAATAGCAGTTCTATTTAGAGACAAAATCGAATAGGAAGAAATCTGCTCGACTTTCACGCATCTGCAGTAGCGATTGGTGGACCATTCCCTGGTTGGTCTTTAAGGGGGATCTGTATACCCCAAATAGCAGTTCTATTTAGTGACAAAATCGAATAGGAAGAAATCTGTTTGACATTCATTCATCTGCAGTAGTGAGCTGTCAGTTGTGGGGTATCTGTATAACGCACATTGCAATACCTTTTGGGGGCTCTAGTTTACAGCCAGATTTACATGTGAAATCCACATAGTTTATACAGTGATTTTTGCTGAAATTACACTGTCAGTTGTGGGGTATCTGTATAACGCACATTGCCATACCTTATTGTGGCTCAAGTTTACAGCCAGATTTATGTGTGAAATCCACATAGTTTATAAAGTGATTTTCGCTGAAATTACACTGTCAGTTGTGGGGTATCTGTATATCGCACATTGCTATACCTTATTGTGGCTCTAGTTTACAGCCATATTTACGTGTGAAATCCTCATAGTTTATACAGTGATTTTCGCTGAAATTACACTGTCAGTTGTGGGGCATCTGTATAACTCACATTGCAATACCTTTTGGGGGCTCTAGTTTACTGCCAGATTCATGTGTCAAATCCACATAGTTTATACAGTGATTTTCGCTGAAATTACACTGTCAGTTGTGGGGCATCTGTATAACTCACATTGCAATACCTTTTGGGGGCTCTAGTTTACTGCCAGATTCATGTGTCAAATCCACGTAGTTTATACAGTGATTTTCGCTGAAATTACACTATCAGTTGTGGGGATCTGTATAACGCACTTTGCAATACCTATTGGGGGCTCTAGTTTAGAGCCAGATTCATGTGTCAAATCCACGTACTTTATAAGATGATTTTCGCTGAAATTACACTGTCAGTTGTAGGGATCTGTAGAACGCACATTACAATACCTTTTGGGGGCTCTAGTTTACTGCCAGATTCATGTGTCAAATCCACGTACTTTATAAGATGATTTTCGCTGAAATTACACTATCAGTTGTGGGGATCTGTAGAACGCACATTGCAATACCTTTTGGGGGCTCTAGTTTACAGCCAGATTTACGTGTCAAAGCCACGTAGTTTATAAACCACTATGTCAGACAGAAAGGTGGCAGGTGGAGCAGGCAGAGGTGGCAGCACAGTAAGGGGATGTCGCAGCAGGGGTGACTCTGTGAGGCCAGAATTGCCGTTGTCATCTAGTGGCAGTGTGTTGATCAACAACCCAAAGGTTGTTGAATGGTTGACTAGGTCCTCAAATATAACATCTGACAACCCAAGCCAAGAGTCCGTGGGTTCCTCTGATACAACAATTAGTTGGCATGGCCCAGGAGCCGGTCGGCGGCCCTCACCTGTCCTCAACCAGGCTCTGTCCTGTTTCTTTACCGCAGCCAGAGAGCTACAAGGTGGTCTGGGCTCAGCGCCACTATTCAGCGAGGACAAAGTGTTTGAGGGCAGTCAGCAGCTGCTTTGCAGTGAAGAGGTGGGGCAGACTTCCGCTGCTTCCTGCAGTAGGCAGGCTGTGCATACTGACACCGATGAGAGTAGCAGTGACCGGGAAACGCAAATTGACGATGATGTAGCCGATCGCACTTGGGAGCCGGGTGTAGCAGGGGATTCATCATCGTTGGGCGAAGATAGTGTCAGCATGCGGAGCAGGCAGCAAGTCGCTACTGTGGCTGTGAGTCAGCAGGGTGCAAGCAGTGCGAGGACGGGAGCCAAACGTCCGCGGGGTACAAATCTCGATTCGCAGGCCCAAATAAGCATTGGCACAGGGGCTCAGCGAGGCAGCGGCGGTAGTAGTCTCTCAGTGCAGAGTGTTGGCGGTAAAATTACCACCTCAGCGGTGTGGCAGTTTTTTGTAAAGACACCAGAGGAGTCGAGTGTGGGTATTGTCGTATCTGCGGGCAGAAAGTAAAGCGTGGCCAGGGAGATAACCTTGGCACCACGGCCGTGTCACCATGCAGTGTCACCATCCAATGGCCTGGGAGAAACGGGTGTCAGATGCGGTCCATACTGCAGGTGCAGCAACAGCAGCAGCACCTAGTGGCACACATGCTGTTTCAGCAAGTCAAGGCTCCAGCACCTCTGCAGAAGGGAGCTGTTTGTCTTTGACATCATCTCCCGGTCCAGATGCTCCTGCTCCTCGCTATGTATGGCGCCAGCAGTCGTTGAGCGAGGCGATTACAAAAAGACATCCTAAGGTGCAGAAGCTGACCGTGCTCTTGTCGAAGTTGTTGGTACTGCAGTCTCTCCCTTTCCAAGTCGTGGACTCTGCACCCTCAGAGAACTAATGGCTTGTGCCGAACCGAGGTGGAGAGTTCCAAGCCGCAATTTTTTTTCCAAAAAGGCTGTGCCAGCCCTTCACCAATATGTACAACAGAAGGTGGGCCAGTCCTTGAACTTATCAATTTCTTCCAAGGTGCACGGCAGCGCAGACGTGTGGAGCTGTAATTATGGTCAGGGCCAATATATGTCCCTTCAGCCCACTGGGTGAATGTGCTTCCCGCCCAGCCACACCAACAACTTCCATGCTGCACCGAGGAGGGATGGTCCATACGCCCTGCATCAATCTGGTAGTCAATCTGGTAGTCAACAAGTTCCTGAAGTCTTACACCCATCTGCAAGACATTCTAAAAATGGCCAGGACACTGTGCACGCACTTCAGCCATTCTTACAAAGCCAAGCCCACCCTCCTCGAGTTGCAGCGCCAGAACGGTCTACCCCAACATAGTCTGATATGCGATGTTTCCACCCGTTGGAATTCCAGCCTCCATATGTTAGACTGCCTGTATGAACAGAGAAAAGCCATTAATGATTTTTTGATGATGCAATAATGTCATTCCACTGCTTCATGTCCTGGAACTCATGCTGCAAAATCTGTCTGGCCAGGGCACTGGAGAAGTGGAGACTACATCTCATGGCCACATGAGTCCGGTGGGGGCTGAACTGGAGGAGGAGGAGGAGGACATTGGAGCACAAGCAGAGTCTGGTGCAATTTGTGGTTTTTGTACTCAGGTGACAGGAGAGGAGGAGCAGGAGCATCCGGAGGAGGTAGAAGACGAGGCAGATGACCCAAAAGCACCGTGGCAGTATACTGTGGATATAGAGGCCAGGAGTCCCTCAGAGTCACTTGCGCAGATGGCCCGCAGCATGCTGCTTTGCCTAACTAGTGACAGCCGAATAGTCAACATCCGGCATAGGGATGACTTTGGGCTCTCCACCCTCTTGGACCCTCGCTACCGGTCCAAAATGGGTGATTTTTTTCCTGCTGCTGAGATGAAGGAACAACTGGCATACTATAGAGAAATACTGAGCACACAGTTGGCCGCTGCCTATGTGCGCCATTGTCCATCCTCTGTCAGCTCTGACCGGGGGATTCCTGGCAGTCATTGCTCACGTACTACTACCACAGCTGCTGTGAAGAGCTGGGGGGGGGGGTAGGAGCAGTAGCAGTTCCATCAAAAGTCTGGATTCCTTAATGAGCAATTTCCTTCACCCGCCTAGTGAGGAGGGTAGCCGCCACCAGCAGCACATGAAGCAGACCCTGCACCAGCAGGTGGTGGCCTACTTGGACAGCACTTTACCACCTGAGGTAGAGGATCCCATGGACTACTGGGCAGCCAAACTTGATGCGTGGCCGCAACTTGCAGAGTTTGCAGTAGAGAAGCTGTCCTGCCTGGCCAGTAGTGTGGCATCAGAGCGGGTGTTCAGTGCGGCGAGGGCCATCATTACCCCCAGGAGAACCCGCTTGTCCACCCGTAATGTGGAGAGACTGACCTTTGTCAAGATGAATCAGGCTTGGATCGGCCAGGATTTCAACTCACCAATGCCTAATGCATCAGATTAGATCAGCCATGACGCCTCCTCCAAATGTTGAGAAATGAGTTGGGGTTCTAACTACCTGCCTCAACTACTATTCTAATGCTGCCACCTGCCTGATGCCACACATCTGCTGCTAGTTGCACCATCTGCCTCCTACCATCTTTACCAGGGACTGGAATTGTCCACCACCTCCACACTATATCATGGTGCCACTCTGCAGGCTCCTGCTGCTTCTGATGCCACCTTCACACTATATCATTGTGGCACTCTGCGGGCTCCTGCTGCTGCTTCTGATGCCGCCTTCACACTATATCATTGTGCCACTCTGCGGGCTCCTGCTGCTGCTGCTGCTACTGATGCCACCTTCACACTATATCATTCTGCCACTCTGCGGGCTCCTGCTGCTGCTTCTGATGCCGCCTTCACACTATATCATTGTGCCACTCTGCGGGCTCCTGCTGCTTCTGATGCCACCAACACACTATATGATTGTGCCACTCTGCCGCTCTTGCTACTTCTGATGCCACCTTCACACTATATCATTGTGCCACTCTGTGGGCTCCTGCTGCTTCTGATGCCACCAACACACTATATCATTGTGCCACTCTGTGGGCTCCTCCTGCTGCTGCTGCTACTGATGCCACCTTCACACTATATCATTCTAAGCTGTGGGCTCCTGCTGCTGCTACTGATGCCACCTTCACACTATATCATTGTGCCACTCTGTGGGCTCCTGCTGCTGCTTCTGATGCCACCTTCACACTATATCATTGTGCTACTCCTGCTGCTGCTGCTACTGATGCCACCTTCAAACTATATCATTGTGCAACTCTGCGGGCGCCTGCTGCTTCTGATGCCACCTTCACACTATATCATTGTGCCACTCTGTGGCTTTCCCTGTTGCTGCCACCATGTTGCTGCCACCTGTGGACTCCTGCTGCTGCTTCTTCTGTCGCCACCTCCACACCCTTATCATTGTGCCACTTTGTGGCCTCCTGTTGCTCGACTACTGATGCCACCTCCACACTAAACCATTGTGCCACTCTGTGGCTATCCCTGTTGATGCCACCTGTGGGCTCCTGCTGCTGCTTCTGCTCCCGCCACCTCCACACTCTTATCATTGTGCCACTTTGTGGCCTACCATGTTTCCGCCATCTCCATAATTTGTCATTGTGCCACTCTGCAGTCTACTCATGCTGCTGCCAACTGACCGCTGACTCCCTGGAACACCCTGTGATTTCCATAATGCTGTTTTCACCCTCCATCACTCTATGACGTTGCCACTATGTTTGGTTTTCCCCTTCATTTCATCTGTCAGAAGGATGAAAAGCTTCAGGATTGATAGCCAAAAGCAGGAGTTGATACAGAACACAGAGGACATTCAAGTATCCCATTTGCTGCTCATCTCTATTCTGGATCAACTCCTGTTTGTTTTTGGCTTTAGCAATACTGATGGATTATTGACCGATTGAAAGAGGACACTGACGCGTGAAAATAAGGGCAAAATGATCAGTAAAGTCAATGCAAAATTACTGCCGACATCCTCTGCACTCGTTTGGGGGGGTTTTCCACATGTATCCGTGTTTAACAGAACAGGTTCTGTCGTTATCTATGGAATCATCTGATGTCAGTGTAAAAAGAGTGCACTCTTTGATGTTATAGTGGGAACTTGGCCCTCAGCTCGGTCCTTTCGAGCTGGCACAGACGTTACCTTGTCAGGCAAGCTTCACTTATTGGGGGAAGTTGGCCTATGTAAGTGCACATGGAAGTGAAGAGTGAAGCGATTCTAAGAGCCGGGGCTGTCATGTGCGTGTCATACTAAAACACACCATTGTTTGAAGACCAAACCACGCTCCCTATGCATATTTAAGCATGGCACTACATTCTACAACACCCTACAGGCTCTCTGCAGCCAGGAAATGCCTGTTTTTTAACGTGATTCGTTTTGATTCGATTTGAATCAAATTTTTTCAAAGAATTTGGCGAATCGGGACAAAACGAATTTTAACAAATTTGCCCATCTCTAGTTGTTTGTCTGAAGTGGCATGAGTTGGGCACAATATATTAGGCACTAAAATGCCATTTTTGAGATAAAAACACAATTTTTACTATGCACCATTTACTTTGCATAAGATTTTGACCAGCATGTTGGGGGTTAAAATTCTCACCTTACCCCCAGATAGATTCTTTGAGGGGTGTGGTTTCCTAAATGGTGAAAATCTTTGGGGGTTTTCTCTTGTACTGTTACTTCAGGGGCTCTTCAAGTAAACTAGCCATAGTAAAGTAGCCAAAATGGCCTGCCAAAAATCCAATAGCATTAATTCTGTTCTGGACATTGTTGTGCGACAAAACAGCAGTTGACATCCACATGTCTGGTATTGCCGTACTCAGAAGAAGCAGGGCAAACATTTTGGAATAAATATTTACTTCAACTTCCTTTTGAATGTGCCCATTTTAGGGCTAAATGAGAATAATCTTATTCAAAAATTGAAATTTCAAAATTTTCAATCCATTTTTGTATGCTTGCAGAGAAATAATTAAAGGGTTAACATACTTCTTTAATGCTGATTTGAATAGTTTGAGATTTTAGGTTCATAAAACGGTGTTACTTGTGGGGGTATATAGTGCATAAGCTTTTATAGGGCACTTCCAAACTGAATTGGTCACCAAAATTTATCACTTTTCAAATCTCTTGAAAATCTCTTGGACCACTCTCCAGTTTAGGTAGAACTTCACAACACACATCCTAAAGGATCAGATATCTTATGGCGCTTCCCCTCATGTTTGACAAAAGATGATACATTTAACAAAATATTAGAAGGTTGGTGGTCTGAGCGCACATTGGATAATGAGAATCATACAGATGACCCCAGGGCATTCTGGACATCAGCAAAAACTGTGATCAGGGGAAGACTCAAGGCCTATGTGGCCAGCCTCAAAAAGCAGGTTGAGACACATTGGGGCTTATTTACTAAGGGTTTGCAGACCACACTTTCGTCGGATATTCCGACGTTTTCTGGTTTTGCACGGCTGGGACTGGTATTTAGAAGGGGATTTTGGTGCACGCGATCGGACGATCCGACTGATTCGGACTGAGCGCGGGATTTAAATTTTCAATTGTGCCAACATATGTCCACACATATCCATGCATTACACACAACATCTGGCCACCAAAACTACATCCCCAAAGGAAATAAAGTGAATTAGTCTCACCGGTAATTCTGTTTCCATGAGTCCACCATGACGGCACCTGGAGGTTGCACCTTGACCTTTGGTAGGGACAGGAAGTTGCGAAGGTTATAAGGCCCCTCCTCTGCCGCTGTTCCCCAGTGTCTTCCAAATAACCACCGGAGGTTCAGGTAGAGAGCTAGAAAATATTAGCCAGACATCATTAATAACACAGGGCAGGGTATATATAGCCGTCATGGTGGACTCATGGAAACAGAATTACCGGTGAGACTAATTCACTTTTTCCATAGCGTCCCCCATGACGGCACCTGGAGACTTACCAGATAAATAGACTAGGGAGGGACCACAGCCTGGAGAACTTTCCGTCCAAAGCTCAAGTCATGGCTAGAGGGTAGATCCAGGCGGTAGTGTTTTGGAAACGTCGATGTACTTGACCACGTAGCTGCCTTGCAGATCTGGGAGATGGATGCTCCCCGTTTCTCTGCCCAGGAAGTAGACAGCTCTAGTGGAATGGGCTGTTATGCTTTCTGAAAGACTCGTATCTTGCAGCTGGTAGGATCTAGAGATAGTCTGTTTTATCCACCTAGCAATGGTGGAACTTGATGATTTCTCTCCTTTATTTTTTCCCCCAAACTGAATAAATAGGTTTCTGCACTTTCTGAAAGATTTGGTTCTGTCTAGATGAGTTATGACAGCTCTTCTGACATCCAGAGTATGCCAGAGTGCTTCCTTCTCATTCTTTGGGTTGTTACAGAAAGATGGTAAAACGATTTCCTGACTTCTATGGAAGTCTGAGACTACCTTTGGGAGAAAAGACGTATCTAATTTTAGTACTATCTTGTCTTCCGAGATGATCAGGAAGGGTTCTTTGGAGGATAGGGCCTGAAGTTCTCCAATTCTCCTGGCGGATGTTATGGCCACAAGGAAGGAAGTTTTGAGAGATAGGTCTTTCAGGCTGCATTCCGAGAGCGGTTCGAACGGAGGCTTCGTAAGGGAGTCTAGGACTAGTGATAAGTTCCATTTAGGTATATCGGATCTGATTGTAGGTCGCAGTCTTAAGACTGCTTTCATGAACATCTTCACCCACTTGTGCTCTGCTAAGGGGAAGTCAAAACAGGCGCTTAGGGCCGATATTTGGACCTTAAGGGTGTTAGGTCTTAACCCTTTAGAAAAACCATCCTGTAAAAAATCAAGAATTTTAATGATATTTGGTTTGCCTGGAATCGGGGAAAGGTCCCCGCACCAGGATATATACTTTTTCCAGATTTTGTAGTATATTTTGTTGGTGATTGGTTTTCTGCTTGCTATTAGGGTCTGTATGACCTGGTGAGAAACTCCCTTAGCTAGGAGCAATTCCCTTTCAGGAGCCAGGCCGCCAGGTTCAGAAACTTCGGGTCTGGGTAAAGAAGAGGGCCCTGGTGTAGCAGATCCCTTCTGCAGGGAAGGAAGATGGGTCCTGAGATTGCTAGTTTTAAGAGAAGTGGAAACCATGGTTTCTTCGGCCAGAATGGTGCTACTAGGATCACTGTCGTCTGACTCGATTGAATCTTTTGTAAGATTCTGGAGATTAGGGGAAATGGAGGAAAAGCATATGCTAGATTTGTCCCCCATGACTGGCTTAAGGCATCCAGTCCCAGGGGGTTGTCCTTGGGTGAGATGGAAAAAAATACCTCTATTTGAGTATTCTTTTTTGAAGCGAACAGATCTATTGACGGAGAGCCCCATTTCTGGGTTAGAGAAAGAAAAACTTCCCTGTTCAGGGACCACTCGTGTGGGTCCATCTTTTCTCTGCTCAAGAAGTCCGCCGACTGATTCTCTGACCCTTTTAGGAACACCGCTGTTAAGGAATCTAGGTGATTCTCTGCCCAGGAAAAGATCTTCTTGGTGACCTCCATCAGGTCCGAGGATCTTGTGCCCCCTTGACGACGTAGATAGGCCACTGTAGTCACATTGTCTGACAGGATCCTGATATTTTTTACCTGGGTTTTGGGTAGCCTTTTTAGTGTTTCCCATACTGCCGATAATTCCCTTAGGTTTGAAGATTGTCTTCTCATCCAAGGGGACCATGACCCCTGAAGGTAACGGTCTGGTAGAACAGCTCCCCATCCTGAGGAACTGGCGTCTGTTTGGATGATCAGGACTGGAGACGGATTCCATGGTATTCCCTTTTCTAGATGCTGTTGGTAGTTCCACCAGTTTAGAGAATTTTTGACTTCCAGAGGAATGACCTTCTTGAAGTCTAAATGTTCCAAGTTCTTGTCCCAAATTTTTAATGTCCACGCCTGTAGTGTTCTTACATGGAACTGGCTCCATGATACACAGTTTAGGCAAGCTGTTAAGTGACCTAGCAGTCTCATGGCTGAACGGACGCTGCATGATTTTTTCCCCTGGAATTTGTCTATGAAAGAGGTAAGGGATTCTCTCTTGTCTTGTGGGAGAAAAGAAGTTTGGCGCCTGGAATCTAACATTACCCCTAAGAATCTTGTCTCCCTCTGGGGGTCTAGATGAGACTTTTGGAAATTTATAATCCAGCCCAGATTTTCCAGGGTTCGTATTGTCCGATCTCTGTGATTGAGAAGAGTCAGGGTCGAGTCTGCCACTATGAGGAGGTCGTCCAGATATGGAATAATGGAGATTCCTTCTTTCCTCAAGAATGCCGTCACTTCTGCCATGACCTTTGTGAAGGTCCTTGGGGCTGATGAAATTCCGAAGGGCAAGGCTCTGAATTGAAAGTGGCAGACCTTCCCTTGAGGTGATTCCACCGCGAATCTTAGGAATTTCTGATGATTTTTGTGTATGGGGACATGATAGTAGGCGTCCTTTAGGTCGATGGTGCACATTTGTGCACCTGGAGGAATTAGTGGGGTGGCTGTCTTCACCGATTCCATCTTGAAATATTTGTATTTTATGTTCTTGTTTAGCCGCCTGAGGTTTATAATAAGTCGAAGGGTCCCATTTGGCTTTTTCACAAGAAATAAGGGGGAGTAGAAGCCCTTCTTTTCTTCTTCTTTGGGAACTGTAACAATTACCTTCATTGTTAACAATTCTTGAAGATTTTTCCATAACTGTATTGTCATTCTCCGAGATGTTAGGTTGGAGACAAGAAATTTTTGTTGTGGAGGGGAGCTGAATTCTATCTGGTAACCTGATTTGATGATACTCAGGATCCACTTGTTTGATGTTATCGTCTCCCATCTGTGGAGGAAGAAAAGAAGACGCCCCCCTACCTGGTAGTCACTGTTTTTTTGATTGATGTGGAAGGTTGGAGAATAGGTATCCTCTACCTCTTCCACCTTTGTTGAAGGACCAGCGGCCCTGTTTTCCTCTGCCTCTGGAGTCTTTAGGATCCTTGGAATTCCGAAAGGAAAAGTTTTTCTGAGGTTTCTTAATTTCCGGAAACCCTTTCTTTTTATCAGAGGCTTTTTCCAGAAGAGTATCCAGTTCAGCGCCGAACATGAAGTCTCCTGTGAATGGGATGTTGCAGAGCTTCGTCTTGGACTTTACATCCCCTCCCCACTGTCTAAGCCAAATAGCCCTGCGGACTGAATTAGATAGTGCCCCTTCTTTTGCTGACAGTCTGATGTTTTCTGCTGAAGCATCAGCAAGAAAACCTGTCGCTGAACGCAGCAGCGGTATCGTCTGTAGAAGGAGATTCCTGTCCGCATCTGTTTTAAGGTGGTCTTCTAATTCTCCCAACCAAAAAAACAGAGTTCTCGCTACCGAAGTAGCAGCTATGTTAGACTTGAGGCTAAGCATGGAAGATTCCCAGACTCTACGGAGTAGGGCATCAGCCTTTCTGTCCATGGGGTCTCTTAATTGAGAAGAGTCCTCAAATGGCAGGTCCGTTCTTTTCACCACCTTAGACACTTGGATGTCTACCTTGGGGGGGCTGTCCCAGGTTTCTGTCTCTTTGGGGTCAAAGAGTAACCTGTTCCTGAACTCTTTAGTGATGTTTGCCCGCCCCTCAGGATTCTTCCATTCCTCTTGGATGATATCTTTTAGGGTTTGATTTATGGGAAAAACCCTTTTCCTTTTGGATTTTAACCCTCCAAACAGTTCATCTTGAATGGATTTTGGCTCTACCACCTCTTCCACATTAAGCGTATTGCGTACAGCTTTAAGGAGGTTATCCAATTCCTCATTAGAAAAGAGGTATTTTGAGGTTCCTTTATCCTCGGATACCAAGGAGACATCATCAAGCGAGTCCTTCCAAGAATAGGTAGGAGCCGCAGAGTGTTTATCATAGTCAGAGTCAGTATCAAGGGATCTAAGTTTTTTAGGAGCTGGCTCTGGATATAAATCCGGATCCTGGTCTGGTTCAGGTTCAGGATTTGGGTCAGGACCTAGTCCCGGTACCGGTCGGTTTAAATTAGTAAACATCATAAGAGAGGATTGGAATTCCTCCCGCATGGCCGCTTTAAGCTCATTTAACATTGACTCCTTTTCTTGTTGTAAGGCCCTGGCTAGGCATTCAGAGCATAGAGATTTTGGATACAAATCTGATAATCTTATGTTACAGGAAAGGCATCTTTTTGATTTAGTAACACATTTCCCTTTTTTGGGGTCTTTGTCTTTCTTCTCCTTGTCCTTAGGTCTTGAAGGGTCGTCCTAGGACAAGGAGACAGACTATATTAAAATCCAAAAAGTAGTGCACAACAAGTTTTTATCCTTTTAAGCAAAGTTTTTTGGTTGTACTCACGGTACCCGGGACAATGGGGGAAGAACCAAGGTCGTCCACCATAGTAAAGGATATTTCCACAGCTTCAGTAGTGAACTCGTTGGTGGTATAGAGGCTGACACTAAGCAGGAAGCACTTTTAAACTTCCCGCCGCCTTCTAAGCCAATCAGATGGCTTCTTTAACGGTCACGTGACCCAAACCCGGAAGTCGGGCGCATGCGCGAACCGGCCGGCGATACACGACCGTCGCGCAGTACGCACCGGCGTTCACAGGAGGAAATAGCTGTGGGAGGTAGCCCCCGGAAGCCGGGAGGCACCTCATCCAGGGTCCGGAGACCCATGCCCCCCTCGGCTTTAGCTCTGGGCCGCAGGAGGAGGGGAGCCAGGACGCGTCCTGCAGGACACCAGGCCAGGAAGGGAGGTACGACCCCCGCTCGCGACCAGTCCTGGGGGGTTCTAATTTCATCCCCCCCCCCCCAAGGGGAGAGACGAGGTCTCGCAACCCTGACCCTTGGTAGGGACAGGAATACACTGGGGAACAGCGGCAGAGGAGGGGCCTTATAACCTTCGCAACTTCCTGTCCCTACCAAAGGTCAAGGTGCAACCTCCAGGTGCCGTCATGGGGGACGCTATGGAAAAACAGTATTTTTCAAAGATTTTACTCGGCCTTGTATACCGACGAAAATAGTGGGGAGGGAGCAGTGAAATCTTACCTGGAGGTAAATGCTTATATTAACCCGGAAGAAATAGACAGAGCCAAAGGTGGCCTTAAGAATGGCAAAGCCCCATGGGCAGACATTTACACCAGAATTTTTCAAGGCCCTGAAAAGCAAGATCACCCCTATCCTAGCGCCCTACTACGTGGGGAGACTATTCCCATTCTCTCTAAAACAGCGTACATAAAACTCTTACCCTAGAACAGTGATGGCGAACCTTATGGAGACAGAGTGCCCTAACTATAACCAAAATGCACTTATTTACCGTGAAGTGCCAACATGGCATTTTAAGCAGTAACTTATTGCTACCTGTTCTTCCACATCTTTCAATCGTATCGGCCCCCTGAGGCAACCAATACATTTGAAAAGAGGAGGGCAAATTCAGCTATCATTGTAGCTTCTCTCCAGGGTCTCTCTGTAGAGGAAGAATGGTTGCTCCAGCAGGAGGACCTCCAAAAAAAATTGCAGTTCTGCCAACACCTTCTCACTTTTCCCGCAGTTCCAAACAGCCAATAAAGTGTCACTTTAAAATAGTGCTGAGAGCAGCATCTAAGTTTCCTGGGACTGCAGGAATATTCGGTGGATTTGGACCTATTTGGTGAACTCTGTCCTGGGGTGATGGTCTGAGTGCCCACAGAAATGGCTCTGAGTGCCATAGGTTTGCCACCACTGCCCTAGACGGAAAAGACCCATTAAACCTGGGTCATATCGCCCAATATCTCTGATAAACCAAGAAAAATACTAAAAGTCTAAAATCATGGCAGATAGACTCTCGCCATATATGCCCGCGCCGGGATCGGGAATCAAACTAGCAAGCTCCCATCTGACTTATTTGGGTATTCAGACAAACTCAATTTACACACTCAAATATCACCCCTTATACAAAAAATCCTAAAGGAACTGTCACGATGGCAACAGCTACCCTTAACAATGATGGGCAGATGCCATTTAATTAAATTGATCCCATTCCCTAGACTACTGCATTCACTGCAGACTATCCCAGTGCTTTTAAAATATGCAGATGTAAATAGAATAACAAAGACCTTCCAAACCTTTATTTGGAGAGGGAAAAGACCGCGTATAGCAGCACGGAAATCAATCTCAGGCAAATGGAAGGGCAGAGTGAACTTGCCAAACATAAGGGGTTACAACTTGGCAAGCCTATTCCGTCATGTGCGAGACTGGGTCCAAAGCACAAAGCAGTTTTCCAATTCCAAATTAGAGCAGCAACTGACAGCACCCAGTGACCAAGAAAAATTCTAAAAGTCTAAAATCATGGCAGATAAACTCTTGCAATATATGTCAATGTTGGTAGGGAAAGCCCAAGTGGGATTCATAAAAGGGAAGGCAGCGATGACCAACATTAGGAAAATCCTGACAGTTTTAGACAGGGTGCAGACCTGCCCGCAACCAGGAGAACACCCAGTTTTAGTGGCACTGGATGCCGAAAAAGCCTTAGATAAAATCAGATGGCCCTGGTTATGGTTGGTTCTAGAAAAATTTGGTATCACGCGAAAGTTTTACACAACCCTAAGGAACCTATAATGCACCGACTTCACTCATACACACCACTGGCTTTCTTTCAACTCCCTTTGAACTTCAGAAGGGCACATGTCAGGGCTGGCCGATGGCCCCACTGCTCTTCGAGCTTGCTCTGGAGCCGCTGGCGAAGACATTAGAGAACTCTGATCTCTTTGAAGGCATCAGGGTTGGAGCGCAAGAGGTAAAGGTGGCACTGTTCCCAGATGACATCATTCTCTTTCTCTGCAACCCTAAACAACAACTTCATGGGGTACTTAACCATATAGGAGAATTTGGAAAATTTGCAGGCTTCCAAATTAACGTTTCAAAGAGTGATATATAGGACCTGAGCCCAAACCGGGAATCAAACTAGCAAGCACCCATCTGACTTATTTGGGTATTCAGATAGGCCAAACTCAATTTACACACTCAAATATCACCCCTTGTATAAAAAATCCTAAAGGAACTGTCACAATGGCAACAGCTACCCTTAACAATGATGGGCATTAAAATGATCCCATTCCCTAGACTACTGCATTCACTGCAGACTATCCCAGTGATTTTAAAATATGCAGATGTAAATAGAATAACAAAGACCTTCCAAACCTTTATTTGGAGAGGGAAAAGACCGCGTATAGCAGCACGGAAATTAATCTTAGGCAAATGGAAGGGCAGAGTGAACTTGCCAAACATAAGGGGTTACAACTTGGCAAGCCTATTCCGTCATGTGCGAGACTGGGTCCAAAGCACGAAGCAGTTTTCCAATTCTAAATTAGAGCAGCAACTGGCAGCACCCAGTGACCTAGTGGCTGTCTTACACACAAAATATAGCAGATGGTCCATTATAGCAAAAAAATTGACAGTACTGAGGGACATCCTGATAGTGTGGAAGAAGGTTAGGAAGTTATACACCCTTCCCTTCTTGCTCTCCAAGTACATGCCCCTATGAAGCCACAGGGAATTCACAGCGGGCATGGAGAGTGTGTTGTATTGCCCATGGAAGGAAAAAGGACTTAAGAAGGTGGGAGACCTATTCCATGAGACAGAACAACACTGGCTCACTGAACAGAAACACTCACCGACTGGCTGTGTGTCATTTACATATCATCAACTACACAATTTCTTGAGAGGTAGGGTAGCAGATGTGACAAAGGAAACTGACGAAACGTCCTAAACTACGTTGTTGGGAACCCCGCAGAGTACACGATCCATCTCCATTTTATACAGTGACCTAAAAAATCAAATGCTCAATGGATCACAGTTAACAGTGGGCAGATGTTGGTCACGAAAATTCCCAGACATGAAAGTGTTAAAATATGCAAATATGCATATATATGATAAGTGGAGGGAAACCTTCTTTAAAATCCTCCATGCTTACTTTGGTTTCAATCTTCACAAAACACCATCAAACCTGACAGGCTAACTGAATCTCCAAAATGCTCCAAACCAAACACTGATGTATGTCATGGCTTATGGCAATGCTAGCATTCACAAAATTTCTGGAACTCTGTTAGGGAACATATCAAAATACACTTGAATATTAACTTACCCATGGATCCGCTAATTCTTATCTTACATGACGAGGAAGGGGAGGAAGACAGGGATGAAGTTTAAACACTACATTTAGACCAGCACTCCTTATTGGAAGCAAAAAGATGTATAATGACAATAGATACAGCAATCCATGCCCCCGGTTCCCGAAATCATAGTCCAAATGAGATACCTAATATGAATGGACCGGCTGGAGACCCTAAGGCACAAAGATAAGCAAACAAAAGGATTTTTCAAAAAGTGGAAAACCTTTATTGTCACACATATGAATAGTGCAGTAGAGTTGGTCTCTCCATTCTGCCTGATGCAATAGTACAACACAGAACAACTTAAAGGCTCCCTAGGAGTTTTACAGGTGTAATTTAATTTAATTATGAGATAAAGGTTTTGCAGGGAATACACCCTCCTAATAGGAAATCAAGTAGCGGGTCCAACCATGTTTGATAGGATCGTCTCCCCTTGGGGCACCATCTCCTAAAGTATCCAAAAGTATTAATATGGTGATTCATGGCAACTGGAATTTTGGAAAATGTTTCTTGAGAAATGCATATTCTTCTTCAGTACATTTATGTTACAATGTATTTCGGTTGTGTAATAAAAACCAAAGAAAATGTGTTTAAAAAAAAAAAAAGAATGAAGACCACGGCTCAGAGAAGTATGCAGGAGGGGGCAGGATAGGAAGGCAAAATGGATTGAGCTTCCAGGGAGGGTGGGGAGGATACGTAAAAGAGCATGGATAATGACATACCGGAAATCAGGATCGATTGAAGGCTTCCAGCAGAGTAAAAGACACAACACCTACACACAAAAGTAGATACTCCCCTAGCATTAGAGGAGAAAACAGAGTGATAGACGCAACCCATCCAAGCTTTCTTGAGCCAGCATAGCCGGTCGTGCTCCAGGTATATCTCCTGTATGCACATGATATTGAAATTCTGTTTTCTGAGGACCAGAGAGCGTATCACCTGGTCCTTGCTGAGAAGTGTAAAAGATTTACAGTGGTCATAGGTGTAAAACATAGGTGTGGTAGGTTCAAGAAACAGAAATAATACTCTCCCCCCACACACCCCCCCCCCACCAGACACGTGCTACATAGGGTGTTGGCATTAATCCCAGCCTCAAGCTAATCAGTTCTGTACCACTTAATATCCTGCCTGACTCGAAATGTTTAAAACTAGAATATGTTTTATTATTTATTTCATTAAAAAAATGTGGTCCATAGATGGGACAAACAGATTATTCCAGTTATATGTACTGTCCCGGCTAATGAGCCATAAGCAGGGTTGGTGTAGTGGGACACACTTTATATAGTACCACAAGACTGGAATAAGGGCACTGAGGGTCTCAGTTAGCCTATTTTTGTAAGTAACACCTAATGTGTTTCTACTTTCCTAGTTCATATTTGGATGCTCAGAGGAGCTAAAGGGGTGGCTAAAGGTCCTTGGAGGCCTCTCCTGACCGTTCCAGTCGTCGCAAGTGATAAGGCACCAGCTGCGGCAGCTAATTGAGGCCAGCGCTTCAGTTGCAGCCTAGGCCTCAGAGGCCGATGGAGCTGTAGGGCCTTGATGGGCAGGTGGAAAAGGCCAATGAGCCCACCATGAAAGGTCCAGGAGGTGTGATGGGGCCTCCTCGAGGTACGAAGCTCAAAACACTGTGGGCACAAGTTGGTATAGTGCTATGAGAGCTTGTTATTAGGCTGATTATTTAATTTGGTGGCAGGTTCCCTTTAAGAAATCAACCTCTATGGTGATGATCTTTTACATTAAATGTTTCACTCTAGGACTCATTTTGTCCTCCAAACAATGATGATTATGCTGTCATCTGTTGTCCAGTTTATTCTTTTTAACTTAATGCTGTCATTCTTTTTCAGAATTAGCTTTTTTTTTTAATTCTCTGACATAGAGTGTGCTCCGAGTTAACCTGTGTCCCCAAATACAGATCACTATATATATATCACTGGTTACCATTAGATCTGGTATCAGACAACACAGAGATTGTCATCTCTTTCCCTCCTAAAAGCCCTTCCGTCCGGTTTTTGCAGAAGTGAATTTGGTCTTTTCTTGATGCTTTTTTTTCCTGTGCATACAAAAAAAGAAAAACTGATGATTTTGGTCAATGTTTTCTATAGCAATGGATCAGCTTAAAAATGCTTTGCACTTGCATTGTGTCAGAGTGATATGCATGTTTTATGCATCCCTTAGATTTGAATGGGATTTTTATTTTTACCAACATCACTCTAAAAGAAAAATCAACATAAAAGAATTCATCAGTGGCCAATGTGTGTGAAAGTGCCCTAAAGAAGTAGGAGGGGTTGAATATTGAAATGCTAGTATGTCTGAATGTTCTGGATTCATCCACTTTTTCGCTACACCCCCAGTTTTGAACTGAGGAAAGCCTGAAGAAGGATAAATCTGCAATCTTGCATTTTTTGTATGTGGAGGGGGGCTGTTTTCGATGTGCTTAAAGGAAACCTACCACCACAAATCTACCTATAAAGGTAGATTGGGTGGTAGGTGCATCAATGGGACGTGAGGATAGCCCTTTTAAGGGCTAATCCTCACGTCCCCTCACTTTTTTGGTAACTTTTATTCCACATATATTTAAATTTACTTATGCGGCTACCGGGGCGTGGAGTAGCCGCATATGAGATTACATGAGGCGGCTACTCCACGCCCCGGTACCCACTTTACCCCTCCTACTCACCCATCTTCGGCGCGCAGCTCCGCGTAGCTGCGCGCCCTCGTCCGGCGACCCTGCCGTCTGCGCATGCGCAGAAGAGCAGGCCCGCGCCTGTTTCGGAGCAGTGACCGCGCAGGCGCGGGCCTGCTCTTCTGCGCATGCGCAGACGGCAGGGTCGCCGGACGAGGGTGCGCAGCTATGCGGAGCTGCGCGCCGAAGATGGGTGAGTAGGAGGGGTAAAGTGGGTACCGGGGTGTGGAGTAGCCGCCTCATGTAATCTCATATGCGGCTACTCCACGCCCCGGTAGCCGCATAAGTAAATTTAAATATATGTGGAATAAAAGTTACCAAAAAAGTGAGGGGACGTGAGGATTAGCCCTTAAAAGGGCTATCCTCACGTCCCATTGATGCACCTACCACCCAATCTACCTTTATAGGTAGATTTGTGGTGGTAGGTGCCCTTTAAATGCATCTTGCCAATGTCCCTGGATTTATCGGAACTTGTTTAATATTTCAGATGTTTCATTGTAGTCTCATTACAGCACCTCCGTGGATGTAATGCATAGATTATATGCTCTCACATCTAAGGAAAAAATAGAATATTCATTTCAGAAATAAAAGCAGGGCTATAATTTGATTCTGGTAATTTCACTTTCCACTGATGGGAGTCCAAAAACGTATTTGTATTTAATTGAATTAAACCCTCAAATATTAGTACAGTACAGTAATGGTAAAAACACTTATGTTTTATTTATTTACTCTGCTCAGTAGCCATCTTTATTAAAAAGTAAAGTGGTGGATGCATCATTGCAGTCATCTTAGTTTCCGGTCTCCAAAATGTTTCACCGATGGTCACATTTGCCCATTTGTGCCAAACTAGTAGCATTTGAGAAACATTTTTTTTCCAATCAAAAAGTTGCATATCCATTGCAGACATTATTACCGCATATGCCACATTTATAAAGATTTCTAAACCACTATGATAAATCAGATGAGCAAAAGCATGAGTTACTACTGCACTCTAAAGACACAAAAAAAACAGTTGTAAGATTCATTCAATGAGCTATCCCACCTAAAACACTGGAAGACATTTATCTAGGCCAGTGTTTTTCATGTCAGTCTTGATAGATCCTTACCTCTTGTTAGTGTGTACCCTTTGAAGTAGAATGGCTTGCTACAATTGACTTTCTGTAAGGGACTGGATCCATTTTCAGGCTTGCAATCTGACCTGAAAGTTGCTTATTCCAGTAGGTCCAGTTGACTGTGTTTTTCCTACCACACCCTATTCCCTAAACTGGTGAGAACGACAAAAATCACTATTTGCGTAATTGAAGTATAAAAAAATTCCACAAACTAAGTGTTGATAAATGACCCCCGGTTTTAGCTTATTGTGAGGATTCTAATAAGGAATTGTTCTCAGTTTTTAGTTAACTCTCTATGTTAGGGAGGATATACGAGAGTGCAACAAATCAACCTCCATGGGCTCACCAGGGCTGTGGAGTCAGTAACCCAAACCTCTGACTCCACAAAATGGTACTGACTCCGACTCCACTGATCTGTTTAAGTGGTCATTCTAGCAGCGCTAAGATAAATGTGGGCATTCCAATGTGTTATTCCTCTGATCCATAGTAAAGGAGCTGAACTCATGAGCATGTACATAAAGTGCAGGACAAATTTACTTCAACTAAAAAGAGGGATCAAGGCTGTGCAAACTGTGCCAACAGGCACATTCCGCCTGTCATGCCATGAGTTGAGTCATATGAGCAATTCCATAACTGATGTAACATAACTGATGGAAGTTTTCCTTGATGCAGAAAGCCGGGTAGCAGCAGGGGCGGACTGGGAATTTAAAATGGCCCTGGAAAAAAACGATAAAAGTGGTCCCATTTTATGGGCGGAGTCAAAGAAAGCGGGTGTGGTCAGATAATGTGGGTGGGGTTATTACAGACAAATTGTTGGTAGATGGCCTTAATGCAAAACAAGAACATCTTTTGCTAGTAAGTGAATCTAATGTGCAAAGAATGTGACCTGTCGATCAGTAAATGATGCAAACACAAGACCCGATAAGCCTTAAATACCTTTCCCCTGTGCCATACATGTACAATTCAGAGAAAGAATATATTCATACTGCCTCCTATGTCCAAAAATAATTCTACAATAACACATTTATTCCTGTCTTCTATATACAAAATAAAACTACTACAATACCTTCTCTCATATACAAGCCGACTACTATAATACTGCCCCCTATGTACAAGGATATAACTACTAGAATACTGCTCCCTATGTACAAGAATATAACTACTAGAATACTGCCACCTATATAAAAGAATATAACTACTATAATACTTCCCCCTATGTACAAGAATATAACTACTATAATACCGCCCCCTATGTACAAGAATATAACTATTATAATACTGCCCCCTATGTACAAGAATATAACTACTATAATACTGCCCCCTATGTACAGGAATATAACTACTATAATACTGCCCCCTATGAACAAGAATATAACTACTATAATACTGCCCCCTATGTACAGGAATATAACTACTATAATACTGCCCCTATGCACAGGAATATAACTACTATAATACTGCTCCGATGTACAAGAATATAACTCCTATAATACTGCCTCTATGTACAAGAATATAACTCCTATAATACTGCCCCTATGTACAAGAATATAACTACTATAATACTGCCCCCTATGTACAGGAATATAACTACTATAATACTGCCCCTATGCACAGGAATATAACTACTATAATACTGCTCCGATGTACAAGAATATAACTCCTATAATACTGCCTCTATATACAAGAATATAACTCCTATAATACTGCCCCTATGTACAAGAATATAACTACTATAATACTGCCCCTATGTACAGGAATATAACTACTATAATTGTGAAAAAACAAAAAAGGTTGCAAATGCAGGGAATCCAGCATCCAAAAAGATATGGAGGAAAAAACTGTTAAGACATATTCAAAAATTGAATATTCCAAAGTTAAAAAAGTACATATAGTACATAAAGCATGGACACAAAAAAAAAAAAAAACTAGACAAAAAATATTACAGCGGTGACGCGTTTCGGGCTATTGCATTGTTGTAGCCCTTAGTCATACCTAGCTTGCTGCTACTAGAATTAAATAGTAATGGACTTAGTATCCAGTAGCAGGTTTCCGGCGTGAGGTAAACACGCCCATTAAAAAGTGTGTTCTGAAAATTCTGACGTAAGTATAACAGGTGTGGGGATGTGATGAGAAAGAAAGAAAATCAGTTTTTGTAAAAATACAGCAAATCTTGTTTAAAGTTTAATCCCTTAGGAAATCTTGTATCCAAACTCAGGATCCAGAAGGCTTACCTACCGTAGATAATAGTAATTTTTTTCCAGTCCCTGCCCCTATTTGGGCGTGAGACACATTCCACAGCTATGACTTGCATGCCACTCATAGAGCCAGCGTGTGTCTCCTTGAAATGCTTCAATATACCCGATAAGTTACGGGTGCTAGAAATTGTGCTCACTAATTCTATCCTTTAACTTGCGCATAGTGCATCCCACGTATTGCAGTGAGCACTTTGAACATTGAATCAGATACACAACATGAGAAGATTCACAATTCATGTATGCTTTTATGTTATATGTTATGTTGGTACTGAAAGAAATAAAGGAAGTTTTTTTGGGGCATAAATTTGCATATGTTGCATAACTACTGTAATACAGCCCCCTATGTACAAGAATATAACTACTATAATACTGCCCCTATGCACAGGAATATAACTACTATAATACTGCTCCGATGTACAAGAATATAACTCCTATAATACTGCCCCCTATGTACAAGAATATAACTACTATAATACTGCCCCCTATGTACAAGAATATAACTACTATAATACTGCCCCCTATGTACAAGAATATAACTACTATAATACTGCCCCCTATGTACAGGAATATAACTACTATAATACTGCCCCCTATGTACAAGAATATAACTACTATAATACTGCCCCCTATGTACAAGAATATAACTACTATAATACTGCCCCTATGCACAGGAATATAACTACTATAATACTGCCCCCTATGTACAGGAATATAACTCCTATAATACTGCCTCTATATACAAGAATATAACTCCTATAATACTGCCCCTATGTACAAGAATATAACTACTATAATACTGCCCCTATGTACAGGAATATAACTACTATAATTGTGAAAAAACAAAAAAGGTTGCAAATGCAGGGAATCCAGCATCCAAAAAGATATGGAGGAAAAAACTGTTAAGACATATTCAAAAATTGAATATTCCAAAGTTAAAAAAGTACATATAGTACATAAAGCATGGACACAAAAAAAAAAAAAAAAAAAATACGAGACAAAAAATATCGGCTTGAGAAAGCGCCACAGTGCGTGAAACGGCCCCGTTGCCGGAACCTGTCTGTTTACCCCCCTGCATGCTTCCCCACCAATAAAGGACGCTTTCCTGCTTTTGGAACCGGTGAGTGCCGTCATCTTTCTCTATGTTTATGTATGGATATCCTCTTTTATATATTGATTGAGCACCGCTGGAAAGTCCTGCCGTGATCACCCCTGCCCCTGGAGAGTCGGGCATGCGTTGGGCTGTCGGCGGTATCGTTGGGGCTGTGCCCGCCAGAGACTTTTTTCCATTTAATATAACTACTATAATACTGCCCCTATGTACAAGAACTACTATAATACTGCCCCCTATGTACAAGAATATAAATGCTATAATGGCAAAAATTTGCATATGTTTCATAACTACTATAATACTGCCCCTATGTACAAGAATATAACTGCTATAATACTGCTCCTATGTACAAGAATATAACTGCTATAATACTGCTCCCTATGTACAGGAATACCAGCAACCACAATGTATAGTTGCATTTTGATGCACAAACTGATTCAGGGAGAAGTGAACAGTCAGTTACTGAATTTGAAGTGTTGCCAGCAGGAAAATGGGGAAGCATAAGTGACTAACTAGAGACAAATTGTGATAACAGATGACTCACACATCTACAAAAATGGCAGGTCTTGCTGGGTGTTACCCCAGTTGGCTGTATGGGAGAGTTTGTTATTAAATAGCAGAGAAAAATGTGCAGCACCCCATGTCTTTTCCCCACTTTCAATATCAGAGGAATGTCAGAAGTATTAATGATATATTTCCTCTACAGCGGCCATCTTGGACCAAGAGAACCAAACAGAAGCCATTTTGAAAATAAAGCGGACATTTTAGCTGGCCTGCTCACTGCTAATGTCATGATTCAAACTTCATTTTTATGTAACCTGCTTGCTCACCTGCCACCTTCTCCTTGACATTTAATGAGAAGAGAGTCTTTCCTTCACTCTTGTCCAATATTTCTGCTCTAGCACTTGCTTATCTCCTGTTTTGACTTGCCCGAGTCTTCTTCTCAGGGAAATTAGTATAAACAAGGCCTTTTCGGAGAATGTCCTGGTAAAATTTATTTCGGCCAATAGTATTACTGTATTCTATCTCCTTGTCACTCCCCTTTTTCATGATGATTTTGTGTTTTATATATGCGCTTGTATGTGAATAAAGGAGAGATTCTACATTCACTAAGAGACTGATGTGTCTTGGGTTTTGTGCCCTCATTCATGGTACCGGGCAGCCATGAAAGAGTTGATTTGAAAGTCACCTTTACAACTGATAGGGGCGGTTGGAGCCCTAGATAAAAAAATCTCTATCAGAAGGTAACCTTCCATTCACCTTTTGAGTGTAACAGAAAGGCAGTATGCAGGTGTGAACTGAGCCTTATTGTAATAAAGAAATAAAATATTTGCTCCAGATGGGTCTATGAAATTTGTCAACCTGTGGGGATCCATGTCCAAAGTTGTCAAATGTGCCTACAATAACCATGGGAACTGAATAGAACACACAATTAAAAAGGTGATCTGGCGAGTCTTGTTTTCTTTTATCCCACATAGACAGCTTCAACCTAGTGAAGAGATGCCATCAGGACTCATGATGGAAAATAACCAGTGGAGCATAAGTCAGTCACCTACACTGAAATTCTGGTTTTGAAGAAGTCATTTAAGAAGCATATAATGGTTCAAGAATTGAATTCAATCAAGCATCTTGTTCATTTTGGCTTGGGTTTCTAAGTGGCTTGTGAACATAAGTGGAGTTTAACCCCTTAAAGGACACCTGTCATCAGGTCTGTGTCACTAGTCTTGTCACTACTACCTGTTGGAGCAGCTCACAAGGATCCCATCCCAGCCTTTATCTAGTTATTTCATACATTATTCATTGTAAAATCATAATTTCTTTATTATGTAAATGAGGCTGGTCACATGGTCAGAGGCAGTGATGTCACCCCTGTTCCTCCTCCCCTCTCCTCCCCCTGCTCATGTCTGTGTGTAATGTATAGTAAAGCATGGCTAGTGTGTGTGCAGCATCTGCTGACATGCTGCATCCTCCTAATATACAGGTGAGAGACACAGACATCAGCTACACATGAATCTGACATGTTCTGCTGTAACATGGCTGCCTGGAGCTGCTGTATCTCTCCTATACACACACACACACATGCACACACAGGCTGCAGGGGGCGTGGCCACCAGCACCAGGAAGCACATCATTATACAGCCTCACACCATTATACAGGCTGTAACATATCAAAGAGATTCTTAAATTGTTTTCCTGTGACATTTTGTACTTCATGTTAGTTGAAAAATGTTGGTGGTATGTTTTGACTTTATAAAAAAACGGATATTTGGTGAAAATTTTGAAAAATTCTCGATTTTTAAAATTTGAAATATTCTACTTTTTCTATAGTCATAATAGCAAAAAAAATTGATAGCTAACATTCACCGAATGTCTGCTTTGTGTCTCCATGGTTTTTTATGAATCCTAAACAAAAGTGCGTTAGTGCTCTTTAGTGTTTGTTTGAACGTGTGAACATCGGTACACTCCTTACAAGGCTCTCACTCCTTGTACTGTAACAGCATTTTAAATTGATCCAGGAGACCGAACATATGTAAACAACAATCTTTATATTTTCATCATAAATAAGACATAAAGGCATCAGTACATCACCATACTTCAAAGTGTGTTGCCAAAGTCCATAAAATAGTTCACACGTTTACAGCGGTGGCTCCTTACTGAGACAATGAAAGTCCGGTGTGTCGTGACGTTTCGGAGGGGAACCTCCTTCCTCAGACATGCGCCGTGATGACAGGATGTGCCTTATATACAAACAAGTTTACAAGTTGGGTTGGCATATGTTGGGCAAACTAGTAGAGCTATTAAAGTCAGATTAAATGAACACAAATCGAGTATCAGACAATACCACAATAAGACACCAGAAAAACACAGTACTGGCAGTGGAAAGGTTAAATATGAGACCGGTGTTGCAAAACACTTTCATGAATTTAAGCATAATGTTAGTGACTTACGTTGGTTAGTATTAGAGAATGTTGATCATGAGAATGAAGTAACTAGGAAAAAGAAATTACTCCCAACGTGAAGTATTTTGGATCACACAATTAGACACCTTGTATCCACTCGGCTTGAACGAACAATGTAACTTTAATGTATTTTTATGATAAGATAGATTCTTTCATTAGCGTGCTGTCATATCATTGTTTGACAGGTCTTAAAATGTTATTTGTTTTGTACTTTATCCTGTCATCACGGCGCATGTCTGAGGAAGGAGGTTCCCCTCCGAAATTTTCAGTAATTCCCCTCCTTTAATTGTCTCAGTAAGGAGCCACCGCTGTAAACGTGTGAACTATTTTATGGACTTTGGCAACACACTTTGAAGTATGGTGATGTACTGATGCCTTTATGTCTTATTTATGATGAAAATATAAAGATTGTTGTTTACATATGTTCGGTCTCCTGGATCAATTTAAAATGTTTTTATGAATCCTCTCATTTTTGTAAGATGCTATGGGGATTTGAACTTTAGGTGCTATTTCTTACATTTTCATAAAAACACAAAATCATGTTTTTGCAGGACCTGCGCAGATTTCAAGTCACTTTAAGAGGCCTTAATAAAAGTAAAACCCCATAAATGACCTCATTATAGAAACTACACCTGTTAACGTATGCAAAACAACTTTTATAAACTTTGTTAACCCTTTAATTGTTCTACAGGGGATAAAACAATTGTGTGCAATGCTGACATTTTTTTTTTGGCTAAATGAAGGTATTTTTCAAAAAACGTACAAATTCTCAGTGGATAAAATACCAAAACACTCCACAAAGTTTTATTCCGAATTTCTCCCGAGTGCCAATACCCCATATATGGTGGTAACCTGCTGTATGGGCACACGCCAGGGCATCGAAGGGAAGCTGCGCCATTCAGAGCAGATTTTGCATTGTCACTTTGCAACAGCTATACAATCTATTTTTTGGGGCAATTTGGACATATAAGGATTATTTTCTACAACATTAGATGCACTTTACAAATACTACATTTTTGTGGGTCATTAGCTTATTGATAAGATTTTATTATTAACTCTTAAATGTATGTAGGAAAAGAAAATCACACATTTTGGTTTCCTTTCTTCTTGAATTTTTTACCTTTTGTATAGGTTTTTTAAATATATCTTTACGATTTTACTGAAGAAAAACTAATATAGAGAAAATCTCATTTATTTTCTAAATGAAATGTTGCTATGAAGAGATAAGGAGGCGCTTATGTAAAGATGCGGCCGTGAGGGCCGATGTCTCCTTGACTGCTGTGCCTGAAACCCCACCCACCTGACCGTAAGCGGACTATGAATATAAGTTAATTTTTCTGGCTGCAGGCAGCGGTCTCAATTTATAAAGACATGTCCAGCTCAAAGGCAACCAGCCCTACAAGGAATTTAATGTATAGTGGTTTTATATCGATTCGCCTGGTGACAGGTTCCCTTAAAGAGCGATTGTGAACAAGACAGTGATCAATGAAAAGTCTGAGGAGGCTGAAACTTTGTCGGTTGAAAATCAAAGCCAGGAGAGCTTTGAGAAAATTATTTTTGCGGAAATAGTGGGTCACCTATATAAATGGATGGAGTGGGCAGCACGGGGGGGGGGGGGGGTGGCGGTGGTCCTAGAGATCATGGGAGACTAACTTTCCAAATATAAATTGGGGTCAGGGCTCTTTTTCATTTGTGAAGGCGAGACATTTTATCAACTTTCTGCAGAATAACTTTATGGTAGAGGTGATGCAATGTTGGACCTTGTGATTTGTAAAAATGCAGAGATTGTCCAAAATGTCAGTGTCCGGGAAACCCTTGAGAAAAGGGATCATAACATAATTATTTTCCTCTTAAACTGTAAAAAGCAAAAACGTGGGAAAATCAAAAACATTGAATTTCAAGAGGGCTAATTTCCTGAAATTTAGGGCTGCACTCCAGGATATAGACTGAGATCAGATACTGTCACTTGATGATACTAATGTTTAATGGGAGAGATTCAAAACTATACAGTATTGGGTCATTATATTTATTTCTATAGGTAACAAGTAAAGATGGGCTAGATTACACCCTGCGTGGCTTACAGCTACAGCAATTAATGATAAAAACAGGCATTAAAAAAATATAAATCTGACAGGTCACCTGAAACCTTCAATAATTACAAAACGAAAGACAGGTGGCCAAAGATGGCAAGAAAAATCCCAAGAAATGTTCAGAGCAGGTTGGACCCCCTATACAGTCCCAGGGTTACGTACGTAAGATAGGTTCTTTAGGTTTGTTCTTAAGTTGAATTTGTATGCAAGTCAAAACTATATTTTATAATTGTAATTCCAGACATATTTTTTTGGTCTCTGTGACAATTGGATTTTAAAAATGTTGGATTGTCATAAGAACGAGGATTAACAATAAAGCTCCATTACAGACACCTGTGATAACTGTTATAGCTGATCATTGTAACTTGGGGCTAAAGTACAGTAAATTACCAAGATCCAGAGGTCTGTTTGTAACTAGGGGTCGTCTGTAAGTCGGGTGTTCTTAAGTAGGGGACCACCTATATTCTGAAAATGGGGCATTGGTGACTGGAGACTAAGAGAAGGCGGATATACTAAATTAGCTCCGTTTATAAAATAGAAGAAAGGACTTCAGACGTGGGAGGTGCCAATGTGGGTCATGCATCCTGTAATATACTAGACTGGCTGAATATAGACTTTAATCTCAGCTCAATAAAATAATTGTGTACAAGGCTCCTGGACCAGATAGCTTACACCCCAGAGCTCTTAAAGAACTCAGTTCTGTTATTGCTGTACCGCAGTCTAAAATCCTCAGGGATTCCCTAATGACTGGTTCGGTGTCAAGTGACTGGCGCAAGGCCAATGTGGTGCGATTATTTAAGAAAAATATTGGAAGGGTTGCTAAAAGACTACATACAGGAGTATGTGACATCAAATAGTATAATAAGTGACAGTCAGCATGGGTTTACTAAGGATAGAAGTTGTGAGACTAACCTGATCTGCTTCTATGAAGAGGCGAGCAGATGCCTGGATGGGGGAGCTGCTATGAATATTGTGTTCTTGGACTTTGCAAAGGCATTTGACACTGTCCCTCATAGACGCCTGATGGGTAAAATAAAGTCTATTGGTTTGGAAGGCATCATTTGTCATTGGATTGAAACCTGGCTGAAGGATCATATCCAGAGAGTGCTCAATGATTCCTACTCAGAATGGTCATAAGTGGTGTATCCCAGGGTTCTGTGCTTGGCCCACTACTATTTTATTTATTAATGATACAGAGTCTATGGAGGATGTTCATAGGCTGCAGGGTGACTTTGACAAACTGAGTGTTTGGTCATCCACTTGGGCAAATGAGGTTCAATGTTGATAAATGTAAGGTTATGCACCTGGGGGCTCATAATCCACATGCAACATAGGTCTTTGGGAGGGTAAATCTGGGAGAGTCCCTTGTTGGGAAGGACCTGGGGGTACTAGTAGATCATAAATTAAAAAACAGCATGCAATGTCAATCAGCTGCCCCTAAAGACAGCAAAATGTTGTCATGTATCAAAAGTGGTATGAACTCTTGAGATAGGGATGTAATATTACCACTGTACAAGGTATTGGTTCGGCCTCACCTGGAATATGTCATCCCGTTCTGGGCACCGGTATATAAAAAGGAGGCCCTGGAACTGGAGAGGGTTCAACGAAGAGCCACAAAAATGATAAACGGTATGGAGGGTCTCAGTTATAAGGAAAGATTAGAACAACTTGATTCGTTTAGTCTATAAAAGAGAAGACTAAGAGGGGACATGATTCATTTATATAAACCTATGAATGGTGCATACAAAAAATATGGTGGAAAGTTGTTCCAGATTAAATCAAATCAAATGACAAGGGGGCACTGTCTACGTCTGGAGAAATCAAGGTTTAATCACCAGAAGTAACAGGTCTTTTTTACTATAAGAACTGTCAAATCTGTGGAATGGCCTGCCTCAGGCACTGGTCACAGTAGGGAAAGCCGAGAGCTTGAAGATGGGTCTAGATGCCTTTTTACATCTAAATAATATTGATGGTTATGTTATATAGAATGGTTACCCCTAGATCCCTTCCTCATCCAATCCCTTCCCTTCCTTGGTTAAACTTAATGGACATGTGTCTATTTTCAACCATATAAACTATGATAGTATGATCTTTGGGATGTTCCACTTTGGCAATTTACAGGACTTTGCTTTTACCCTACTGAGGCATGGACTCCACATGTGGCTAAAATGTAAGGACACTCACAGCATATGTGAGTACATAAGAAAAAAAAAAACAGTGTGTATGAAAAAAAACATACATTTTATTGGACAACTGCAAGCACCTTAATTCACAATTGGTTACTGTTACAACACAGGGTATTTTCACATCTAATTATTGCAAAGGCTTGTGATTAAACCGCAATGGATAAGTTGAGAAAAGAAAAAGTGGCACTGTAATTTGTAAAACCAGAAAGAAATTTACATTCAATCCACAGACTTCTAAAAAAGGTTAAACAGATCTCTGCTTACATTCTAAAATCTGAATCACCTATGACATTTTATTTCTACTCTGTATTATTAAGGGAGCACTTCAACAATTTGAATATTAAGAGGGGGAATTCAATGCTAGTAGTTCATTTATCCAAAATACAAGTAACAGTGCATTTCTTTTAAAAAAATAATGCTGAATTATATGTACAACAAAGCAATTGTGAAATGGGCTAGTAAATGTTCAGAATATTACAACAAATGATAACTACTATGCCCACTGCACTACATACCAAAGCATAAGGTTGGTTTGAATATCTTTAAGTTATTTTGCATATGTGCAAAAATAGAATAAAAAGGTTAATTTGGACATCATACACATCATAACCCCTGTGGCATTTTCCATAGCTAAGTAAAGTACAACAATAATATATCCTTACAAGAATACACACCATTGTAGTTCAGACAAGATTTAAATACCCTATACCACTATTAGCTCTTCACACAACCCCCTTATCTTGACCAACACTCACATACTTTTGAAGTAGCATTATTAAATCAAATAATTCCTAATTTTTACATGTCTCCTCAACAAAAAGACATGCAATAAGTTTTCTACAAATAATTTTTCACTTCTTCCCCAAAGAAAAAAGGGAAACCAGCAGCACACTGGTCTAAGGAGCATCATTTCACAGAAGTTCATCTTCTCTCTTTACTCCAGTGCTGTGGGGTAGGTTTATGGGGCATACATTGCAAATGGTCTCTTGTAAGTGTGCAGACTGATGTCCTTTGTGAAGAGGAGGTAGAAGAAAGTAGACAAAAGATGGGCTGGGCCTCACCTGTAAAGATGAAATGTTGCTGCAGAAATTTTAAAACCTACAAAATACCATGAGCTTTACCATGTGCATACACTGATTTGACTACAAAGAAGTCAACTTCCCCTAAAGTGCCACTAGGGGTCATTGTTAAAAAAAAAAAGTGGAGCAGCTTTATTTCCCGAAATTGAAGAGATGTTTACACATCTTCTACAAAAGCAAAATTTTTTACATGCACAAAGCTAAAATTATGTTGAGGAAATAGATCTGCTTTGGAACTGTAATCCCCATTACCTGTAAGTTAACCCTTCATTGGTAGAAGGGCAGATAACATAATGCAGCCCTCTATTCACAATGGAAGGGTGCTAATGAAAATAAACATTTACAAAGTGAATGTACATACACTATATTACAAGTATGATAATCCCTCAGTTAAGGTAAAAAGTTTACAGGGTCCTTGTATTAGCCCTGCTTTTTCTTTTCAAAAGCTGAGATTTACCCAACATCTGCTAAAACTTATCTTCATAAATAGTTACAAAATCTGGTAGACACATGGAAAAAATGCACTCCTTGTTCAAAAATTGGACATCTTAATGTCACGTAACATGAAAAACAAGACCAGATTCCATTTTTTCCCCTTAGTTTTCTTTTTTTTATCCCCAGTCCCCTTCCCCAAAAAAGTGGGTCAGTAAAGCTTACAGCTGAAGACATAGAGGCTAAATTTTTCCAAAGACCACAGCGCACACCAAGCGAAGGAAAACTAAAACAGAAACAAAGTACAGTACTTCAAAAAGAAAGTCTGATGCTAAAGCCAAATCACTCATAATCCTTTTATAGATACTGTGAAAGTCAGCGGATAGATCCAAAGGATCAGAGCAACTCTGAAGACCAAACATTTTCTAAGAATTCAACCAAGGATGTCTCAGGCACTCGCTAGCAGATGCTCGCTTCTCCGGGACCATTTCCAGCATAGGAGTGAGAAAATCTGTAAACTGTGCAGCATCTTCATGAGGCCACCCGTACTTCTCCACCAAGACGTCAAAAAGACTCCAGGGCTTTAGTTTAGTGATGTGTCGTAGTTCTCCTAGATGGTTTGAAACAAGTTATTAGTAATCTGATACAATAAATAAGAAGAAACAATCAATACTCTTCTATTTTATGACAGCCTGTTAAACACAGGGGATCAACCAATCAAAACTTTCATTTTCCAAGTGCTGTATAAGAAATGAATGCTGTATTGGGATTGATTACTATGGGCTAAAAAGTTTTTTTTTTAAACGGAAGCTGTCACGAGGGACCTCATTTTCACTAAAGACAGGTTGTCAAAGCCCATTACAGCTGCATTGCAAATCTGCCTTCCCTAAGTATTTGCATTAAAATATAATTGTGCGTTATAACTTACCCTGTGCCCCGACAGAATTCTCCATTTAGTCCCAGGGGTTGGCTTTGCTTTGGATGCATTTCAAACTATAATACTTAATTCGTCTGTGCTAGCTAACTACAACCCCAGGGACTACATAGAGGATTCTGTCAGGGTGCAAGGCAAGTTAAACCACAGAATTATATTGTAATGTAAATGCTTAGAAAACACAAAGACATATTTGCAATGCAGTTGTAATGGGCTTCTGCAACCTGTCTGTAGTAAAAATGAGATCCTTGGTTACAGGTTCCCTTTAATTTTCCCTTATGAATATTATATTCACCTGTCCCCAACATCCGCCACACATTTAAAGTGGAGGTTGGAATGAATATGGTTGAGCCATACACAGCTGGTGGCAGGTGTAATACACAGCTTACTACCACCGGCCTCCAGGGTAGGAAATAACTCTAAAACCAAATGCTAAACTCCTCATCTGATCTCAACAATAGCACTTAAGTTGTTAGCTAGAGCGAGCTCCTTCTGACCAACTCCCCTCTACATGTTACCATATATACTCGAGTATAAGCCGAGGTTTTTCAACACAAAAAATGTGCTGAAAAACTCAAACTTGGCTTAGGCAGCATGGTGGCTTAGTGGTTAGCATTACAACCTTGCATCGCTGGGGACCTGGTTTCAAGTCCCAGGGTCAACATCTGCAAAGAGTTTGTATGTCTCTCCGTGTTTGCGTGGTTTTCCTCCGGGTCCCCCAGTTTCCTCCCACGTTCCAAAACATACAGGTAGGTTGAGTAGATTGTGAGCCCCATTGGGGACAGGGACCGATTGGGCAAGCTCTGTGCAGCACTGTGTAATCTGTCTGCGCTATATAAAATAAAGAATTATTATTATACTTGGGTTAAGAAAAAAAATAAAGTCAAAACTCAGCTTCCTGCACCCCCCGCAGGTCTTCTCCACCTCCGTCAGCAGCAGCAGCTGACATAGTGTGCTCCGGCCAGGCCGTGTGCATTGACTAGTCGCTGACTTGGAGCTGAAGCAAGAAGAGGACCTGCCCGGGTGTCGGAAAGGTGAGTATTCAGTTTATTTTTTTTGTGCTGGACAAACTGGAGGATGGCAGGCTATATACTACACAGGGTTGTCTACATACTAAAGGGGGCTGGCTAGCTATATGCAAGAGGGGGCTGTCTGGCTATATGCAAGAGGGGGATGGCTGGCTATATACTGGGAGGCTGTGACCAATGCATTTCGCACCCTCTGTTTATACTCAAGTCAATGGGTTTTCCCAGTTTTTGGTGGTAAAATTAGGTGCCTCGGCTTATACTCGAGTATATACGGTAATATCAGCAGGGTTTAATGCAAGCCAGGAGTCCTACAAAAGTTCCCAGAAATGCTATAGTAATATTCAAATTAGACTACAACTTTCCATTTTTGGTCTCCTTCTTACCCCGATAAAGTAAATGAAATAAATAAAACCCCTACGTTCTACAAAATGGAATCAACCCCTAAAAGATGAGGCATAAAAAAGCTTTAATGACTGTGGCATGTATAGCTAAATTTAGTACATGGTGGTTTAAGGGCCATAACTTTTTTTTTTCATCTTAAAAGTCCTTATTGTATGATGGACATTTTGATATGTATAATATGTACAGTCTCGGACAAACTGGCAAAAATATTGATGTGTTTCATAATACAGCAGTGATTTTTGTTTTCCAATTTTATTGGGACATATTAATGTGTATTTCTATTTATGTATACATATGTTTGCATGTGTGTTTGTATATTTGATATGTCCCTCCTGAGATCATGGGGTACATTATCACTTATTTTTGTGGGGTCAGTGAGGGGGTTGGGTGTTTGGGCATCTATCAGATCATACCCAGCAGCTCTGATTAACACTTTCATAACCCGGTGACCACATGACTGCCTGGTCTATGAAGCTACTGCAGCTGTATGCAATGAAGAAGGGCATACAGCATCTACCTTCTCCCCAGTGTCTCTTACTGTCTTTGTCTGATTGCAGTAGAAGGAGAAACTCCAGCGACGTCTCTTCGAGCCCTGCACTAGTTGACATCTAAAGTCATAGGCGGTCGGCATCGGGTTAATAAAACCAACAATTCGACCCCCCCCCCCCAAAAAAGCCCCGGGCCAAAATGTCATTTAATATGTTCAGTAAATGATTCTGTACAGTACAGATTCTGACATTATTAACTATTTGTGAAGTGTTTCTTTTTTACATATTTCTGCAAATTAAAGAACTGAAAATGGTAGTGTCCATAGGTATTCAGATTCCGAGTACAATGCTAATTAAATTTATTTTCAAACTCAAAACTTTGCCCTCAGGAAAATGGGATAGTTCTATGGTTGAATATGCTGCTTCCTCCTGTTTTATGGGTACGGTATGTCTAGAAGCTGGGTTAAACAGTGCCACCTTTTCTTATGCATGTTTGTTAATATCTGGGTCAATAGGGTCCGGCACCTGACAGTTTCCCATCTCCAGGATAAGGATATTTACACTAAAAGCATCTCCCCCACGGCAGCTCTACTGGCTGCGCTGCACGCCAGATTGCCGAGGGGTTAAAAGAGTCGGCAGCTCTCCATAGTTAACATCTAGAGGTTGGACTTTTTGCCATCTTTTAAAAATAGCTCAGTCGCATTGGTTGGAGAATGTTTGGCTATTGACTTGAAAGTCACTGTTCACAAAGTACTGAGGAGAAAAAGAAAAAATCTTGCTAAAAAGTGCCTGTGTCTTATAGACTGAAGGTCAGGAGGATCCAGCACTGCCAGACCCTCCTGACCGCTGTAATGGAGATTAGATGATGCCCTGACATAGCGCTTTATCCAATCTCCCAGAGAGGAGACCCTACGCACTGCTATCCCCAGTGTCGTGACATGGCTATGTATTGCCTACAGGACCTGCAGTGATGTGACTGATCACATGCTTCCTACATCACCACAGGTCCTGATACTGCCTTGCTGTGCTTGGACAGGGTAAGAATTGGGGGAAAGGGGAGAAGGGTTCTGTATGTGTGTAGTACTTCCCAGTGTGTTCCTGGCTGTGTATGTATTCATGTGTGTAGTACTTCCCAGAGTGTTCCTTATGTGTGTATAGCAGGCTGTGCATGTATTCATGTGTAGAGTAGTTCCCAGTGCTCCTTATGTGTGTATAGTATAGCTGTGTGTATAGAGTACTTCCCAGTGTGTTCCTTATATGTGTATAGTAGAGCTGTGCGTGTATTCATGTGTAGAGTACTTCCCAGCGTGTTCCTTATATGTGTATAGTAGAGCTGTGTTTGTATTTATGTGTAAAGTAGCGCCCGGTCAGTGTATGTATAGTAGTGCAGTGTATGCAGCAGTGGTGAGTGTTCCTATTTCTGTTTGTGTGTGTGTGTATAGCTGATCTGTGTGTGTAAATGTATGGATGCAGCAGAGCTGTGTGTGTAAATGTATGGATGAAGCAGGGCTGTGTGTGTAAATGTATGAATGTAGCAAAGCTGTGTGTGCTGTGCTTAAGTGCGACCAACAGGAATATTTTAATTGGTTTAAAATATATTTTTCATTTTTGGAAGCCTAAAACTGGGGTGCGTCCTATAGCAAGAAGCGTCTTATAAAAAAAATGGTAATTTTTTATTTAAAGGGGTTGTACGAGTTCTTGAAAAAAAGCTAAAAGTGTCCGGGACAGGGCTGCTTAAAAAAAAATAAAGCTGTACTTACCTTCTGGTGCCCTTCGGTATCCAGCGCTGCTGTCACTCCGGTCCGGGCGCCATGTAAACAAACATGGCCGCCGGAGCATCGCTGGACTCAGTTCCGGCAGGACCCGACAACCTTCCGGCCCCCATACACAATGCTGTGTATAGGGACGGATAGGCGTGCCCGGCCACGGCCGGCCGGAAGCTGAATCCAGCGCTGCTCCGGCGGCCATGTGGATACCGGAGGGCACCAGAAGGTAAGTACAGCTTTATTTTTTTTTAAGCAGCCCTGTCCCAGCCACTTTTAGCTTTTTTTCAAGAACTCGGACAACCCCTTTAATGAGTATGCTTTGATGTGAACCATTGTAGCCTTGGTAGTTGTCCCGCTGGAAGGCGAACCCACCCGCTAATGTCAAGTCTTTTGCAGACTCTAAAAGGTTTCCCTCCAGGAGTTTCCAGTGTTTAACTCCACCCATTTTCCAAGTGTTGTAGCAACTCATTTTTAAAAAGGGATGCTCCCACAACAATGATTTACAATGAGAAAGGTGTGTTCATTTCAATGTGCAGTGTTGGCTTTCCTCCACACACAGTGTTTGGCAGAAGTTAAATTTCCGTCTTCTGTGACCAGGCTTTGGCTTTTTTTTCCTTGCCCCTCTTCTATAAAGGCCAGATCTGTGAATCAGTGAGGGCTGTCAGTTGAGGTGCATGGTCATGTCTTGGTAGGTCGGCAGTCGTGATACTGTATACTCTGTGGACTGAACAGTGCTCCATGAGATGTACAGAGCTTGAGATATATATATATATATATATATATATATATATATATATTTTAAGCCAGACCATGCAATGCTCATTGCCAAAACTTAATCCCAGAGCTGTCTGGTTCCTTTGTTTTCATGATACTGTTTATTCATTAATGTTCTCTAACAAATCTTTAAGGATTCATAAAACAGTTATAATGAGAAATAAATTACAGCTGTACTCAATGTACTAATTATGTGGTTCTAAAGACACACTGGACACATTGGATTTTATTTAGGGGTATCTGTACCCCTAAATACTGTACTGTATTCCGAGTACAGTACAGTACTGAATACACATGGATGCCACCAGCTCTATTCTTTAACGGAAAGGACACAGTGCTAGAAAAAAAAAAAAAACTGTGTTGTCCATTTATCATAGTCGTATCAATAATCTCTAAATTATAAAAGTTTACACTAATGTTTTATATAAAATGAGGTGCACAAATTTCAAATCAAAATGAAGAATATGAAAAGTACTATATGATTCAGGATAGATTCAATTACGCACTCCTCTGCGGTGTAGAGACACAGTTACCTTTTTTGGTGAAAAAATCCTTGGAATATTTTCCCAACATAGCAAATTTTCGAGGGATTTTTCCCAGCAGTTCAGTGATCAATGCAATGTGATCTGTATTTGAAGAGCATTGCCAGCAAAACAGAAACATACAACTATATCAGTACATTTCATACATTTACAAGTTGGGCCTGGTACAGACAGAATCAAACTGTATGCCGTCATATTTCAGGTTCTGTGGACTCTGGATAATTATACAACCATGGTATCAGCGGGCCTCCACATGACCTGCTGCAAAAGCATTTAGGCACTGGGCACATTTAGGAGTTCCGGGGTTAACAGACATAATGGAAGCTCAGTGTAGCCCGCAAATCTATTACATAGGTAAATTACAGCAGATATGATTTCATTCTGTCTGCGCCACAGGCCTTCTGTAAGGAAGAGGTACTACCTCTGCGATTGAAGAATTCCCGAGAATATTTTCCAGACAGAGCAAAGTGTCTTGGGATATTGCCTAGAAGCTCAATGATGTGTGCTATATGGTCTATGAAGGAGAGAAAAAGAGGAGTGAAGGAGTGAGGGAAAAAAAATACAGGATGAAATAAGAAAAATAAAGAATTTAATTACAAAAGAAAAAAACCTTAAAACCAATTATGTGGCAAACCCATGCAGATCAGTGACACCATTAGTAGTATATGACTAGTGTTCATGTAGCAGAATAAATCAACCAAGCGATAAAACATGGGAATGAATAGGTTCACAGACAGAAAATAGAAAAGCCTTGCCCTATGCCAGTTAGAAAAAATAGCCCTTCAATATGTTCTGTGACCAGCAGCCTTAACACATGATTTACAAATAGTGTGGAGACAATACAATTTGTACCTCCTTTACGTGTGATTCACTAATGTTAAAACCATTATAGTCAGGGCCAACCCTTTAAATCCACTGCCTCAACAACCAGTTACTGCATAAAGAACATTCAGCATTGTACTGATCGGATGTTTGCTATGAGAATAACCACTTCTTAATCTGCACAGCTCTAAAATGTGTAGTGTACTAAATGGAGTTGGCCACCATAACCAAAGTTTATGGTATTAATGACTATAGGTTATTGGTGGCCTGAAGATCCATGGGAAGAGCCCCAGGAATGTGTCTGCCAGAGTGTCATGCGACTCGAAGAAGTAAGGGCAATTATAATATGGGTGACCCCATTAAGGGGTTTTACTTACCCTTCAACACAATGAAGTTAGCTTTTTGTTTGTTCTGACCACAAACTAATGAAAAGCTACTCAAAACCTGTGGTCCAAACACTTTCTGTCAACCTGCATTAGCAATGTTTATCCAACCCACGAAAACTTAAAAACCAAACATTACAAACAGGGAGCTAACACTTCTATCTCCGCCTGTGTACATCTCAGGCCACACAGGGAAAGTAGTGTCCAAGAATGTCTAAATTAGTATACCATTATGAGCCCCAGCGTGTCCAGAGTCATATTATGGGATATCATGTGACAATATGAGAAATGGTTTCCATTTAGAACTTTCAGCATGACTTGGTTATTTTTGTGTTAAATAAATAGAGAGCACTACAATATCCAGATTATCCCGGTTGTTGTTATGGGTTGATATGATACACAATAAAGAAGGTACATAACTGAACTACACCTCCCAGAATGTCCAATTATATAAAATAAAGAGAGGGGGGTGGGGGTAAATGTAAGAACTACAACTCTCAACATGCACATGCTGATATTATGGCCTTTAACAGCACATTACAAAGAGAGGTGGCACATAAGTATTGCTGTCATCTATAATAATCTAGGTTGTTCAGGTAACAAACTTTATGCAGATTGACAGAAGGATGAACCCGATCCAACAGACCGCTTACTGCTAAAGACTGGCAAATCACACCTGGAAGCGAAGCCATTTACTGTTATCGACTATATACTACTGAGGATGAAGCAAAACCTTTCAAACCAATGCATGTCTTACACAAAGATTGTATGTCGTCTGAGTGACACAATGAAATAATATGAGCTTGCTGAACAATTTCCATCAACTTCACTCTTGATTGTGAGAAGAAATAAAAAATATTTAAACAATGACATTGAAATATCTAAAATATGTGCAATCTCCTTATTTATATCTCCTGTAAAACATGGCTAGTCTACTCAAAAACTTATTTGACTAGTAAAATTAAAATAGAAATATGTTGCCATGTTAATTATAGCAGAATGTGTATGATAACTATTAATAACTATTGAATTAATGTATACTAATAACTATTTCTTGTTGCAACTATAAAAATATGTAGTTCTTGTTGGAGAATGGATACTTGGCCTCAATCATTACCCTGCTTGTTCTAATCTGTTACATTTATCTGTAATCTAAAGCCATTTGCTGCCAATTTTAAAAGCAAAATTAGCTCAGAGCATCTGAGACCAATAGGTCATGTCTGAACACGGCTTTACTGTTAATAAAAAGGTTTTGCCAGAAAAAGATAGGAATAGTATTAGCAATAAAACTTAACTTTTAATATCTATGCATTTAAATATACACAATAGTATCACATATCAATTCTCGTCAGCCATTAAATGATTATAAAAATATAAAAGGATTTGATCTCAACCAATTGTTGATGGCAGGAGGAGGGAAAATCATAGGCAGGGTCATGCGAGTCCCATCGGTGAAGGGTCACACTGCGTGCTGTAATCCAAGGGGATGGGCTGTCCCTATCAGGCCCTAAGGTCCTACCAAGCTGGCCCTGCATATCCACAGTAGTTCCCACCCCTACAAGGGTGGTCCCAGTAATAACCCTGCATCCAAGCTGGCTGGTCTGCCCCTATATACCAAAGTGACATCCCAACGTGTTTCTGGAGCGGGTAGATAGCAATCTCCTTCATCAGGGGGAAACAACTAGAAACTGCCTGTGACTGCTGTCAATATGTCCCTATGGTGATGTTCCCTGAGAGGTTCGTTCATACACAGTGGCGTCAATGGTCACTGAAAAATAAATTGGTGCATAGAAACATCCGCTCAATAACAACGACTTGGCTACAAAGGGCTTCTACAAATGTAGAAGGTACGTAGCCTACCCTTTTTAAGGACAGGCTATTTGTTTATATCAAATGTTAATTGCAAAACCAACACAATTAAAAACTTCATAAATTGCAAGTCCTAGAGGGTCATTTACCTAGCCACATGCAAATGTGGGATTGAGTACATAGGAATGACCAAAAGAGAGCTGCGGAGACGAGTGGGAGACCATTTGGGAGACATACGCAATAATAGTGGCAGTCCCATTGTTAGACATGCTCAGAGTTGCGAGCATGGTAGGGTGGGTGGGTTCACATTTATTGGTATCGATCTAATGCGCGGGGTGGGATATAGCCTCTCACTAGCCTCTGCTATTCATTAGGAGGCGGTTCAGGGGTCAGTGGTTTCCCTCTGCTGTCCTACCACAACAAAGTAGGAGTTTTACTATCTCCGTCCGCAAGTGACGTTGCAAAGCCGTGGGTTTCACCCTTGAGCAGTCACATGTCCCAACACATTGCTTCTGGTGTTGTCACATCCAGCCGTGCGTTGCTAAAGGGGGTGTATGCCAAATATGATGGACAGCTTGTGCTTTCCGTGTGGGACATCTGTTGACTAAGGTAACGGGTCCTAATCTTTGAGGTAGAAACCACAGGGTATCTCCGTAATTGGAGCCGGACCTATCAGTACTGGTGGAGGAATCCCAGTAACGTATGCAATCAAATCATTTTTTTTTTAATACTGATTGTATGCAATAAGATTGGTCACCTACACTGGATATGTTTTGTCTGGACAGGGCCATGATTGGATGGCTGACCAGCTTTGATATGTGATACTATTTTGTATTTTACCATTATACCAATCCCACCTTTTTCTGGCTAATATATTAGTTGATGGTTCTAGCCAGGGGTCTACATGACTATGTATTGACCCGGAGTATTTGGCTGGTACAATTTTGTCTGCTAATATAAAGGTTTCTATTTACATTTAGTCTGAGGTAAAGTATTTACATTGTAAAGAGATAACAGACCACGACTGATGATCATGTATTGCAGCAGAAGTTAGTAAATGCGTATTTCTTAAAAGGAGAAATATTTCCACCACCGAAATAGATCTATGAGAGATGTCCGTCCCCTGCCATGAGACCATTACTCACCTTCATCTCTAGAGTAGTCCTCTCCGGAATGTGGTTCAAATAAATAGTCTCCAGTTGCTAGTTCAAATGCCTAAATAGAGAAAATAACAAATAAGTCATAATGCAGAAGAAGCTGGTGTTTTCTACAAATACATATTGTACATGTTGTTCCACTGTAAAAATATTTCCACACACATGTGTGATAGCAGCAGAGGGTTTGCCGCTTTTCTTCAATGGCTGTGCGTGCGTGTGTGTGTAGGAAATTAGGTAATTTACATTTATATCTATTAACAGTTCTGCACCTATTTAGCCTCCTGTCTTTTACCTCATCAGTTAGACATTCCTGACCATAAAATGTCTGCAGATGGAGGGTCATATGATATATATCTATATTCCTGTCCATGAACAATATCCCTACCAGGACCTTGATTTTATATTCCTGAATACTATCATAAGGTCCTGGCAGGGCGATTGTTCATGGATAGATAAGAGATCACATGACCCTCCATCTTGTGGCCATTTTATGGACTGGAATGTCTGGATAATAAAATCCTCTAGCTCTAACATTAATCCCCTTCCCTCCAGTACCTCAGCATGTTCGCCATCTTCCTTCAGTTACAGAAGAATTGTCCAGGCTCAGTCCAAGGTCCTCTTCTCTTTTCCTCGTCTATACTTCCCACACTGGACAAATCATCCACAGATTTGGTTTTCAGTAACATCTCTATGCTGATGATACCCAACTACATACTTCTGCATGTAACATCGCCACTCCCTTACTGCAGAACACCAGTGATTGTTTCTCTGCTGTCTTTAACATGTCCTGTCTTTTCTTGAAACTGAATCTTTCCAAGACCAAACTTCTTGTCTTTCCACCATCTACTAACCAAGCCAACCCTGACCTAATTTCTGCCAGTGGTATCACCATAACCCTGAGGCAGCAGGGTCACTGCCTTGGGGTTGTGAGGGACTGATGGTGCTCTTGCCACTTGCACTTTAAAAACATATTTATAATCTGCCCATTTCTTATAATGGAAACCTATAAAACGCTAATTGTTGGTCTGATTCACTCTCATCTAGACTACTGTAACTCAGTCTTCAACTCACTAAACTCTACCCTCTACAATCTGTTCCAAATGCAGCAGCCATGCTTGTATTTCAGACCAAATGCTACACGGATGCCTTCCAGTCTGTGACAGTCACCTCACTGAATACAGGTTAAAATATTCACCCTAATCCAAAAAGCTCTGCACAATGCCGAACCTCCCACTCTCCAGGACTTCTTCTGAGTATGCACCAATTTTTTGGAATACCCTACCCTGGGCCATTAGACCAATTCCAAACCACCATATGTGCTCTTAAAACCCATCTCTTTAGGAAGGCATATAATTTTCCCTAACTGCATAAAATATCAACTCTCTATTATACTCCTCCCATATGTAATGCGCTAAAAACAATTACCAAGCTAGGGGCTTCTCTGCAGTCCCATTCACCTAGGACTCTGTATATAAGATGGTGGTTAACGACTTGTCCAAGCAGCAACATTTTTATTAACTGAATTGTTTTATAAAGAATTGCTGGACCATTATACAAGCACCAATACTTCTTGTGTTACTCCTTATTCCTCTTAGGGCTGTTTGACACGAATGTGTTCAGCCCGTGTAAATATGCCGTATGGTGGCACGATCCCATGGGCTGCATACAGAGCAGAGGACAGGAGTCCCTGCATTATATAGAAATATAATGCAAGGACATTCCTCCTGCCAATGGAACAGACGTGCCAGAACTGCATTAACTATTACAGTTGTAGCGCGACTGTTCGACAGGCAGAAGGAACATCCTTGTATTATATTTCTATTTTATGCAGGGACCCCCATCTATTGCACATGATCATGTGAAACAGCCCTTAGACTTCAAGTTCTTACAATCAGGGCCCACACTCCAATGGTTCCATTTGATCATGTTTTCACTCTGTAATGTCTTATTTTATTTGTATATGTCCCCCATAATTTGTTAAGCATTACAGAATATGATTGCGTTATATAAATAAAGATTATTATTCAAGACAGGAGGCTTCACTTTACATCTTTACATCAAGAAAGCAGCATTATCCAACATTATGTCTGACGAAGAGAACTACTACTTAAATATATTTAGCCTCAAAAAGGTCTTATCTCCTTATATAGTGATGCACCCAAAGACATTAGACTCTACTTCAGACTTCAACTTCTAAGATTTTTTGCAGAGCCTCTGAGGTGAACCATAGATGTTGCATTAATTTATTTCAATGACAAAACTGGTAGATAGAGCCTATAAGCTGTGCAAAGTTCACCGAGTACAAAACATACAAAACTATTAAAATATAACACAATGTGTATGTAAAATGTAACAGCAGTCTTCTTATAGAAAATATAGGGTATAGGGTTTGTCCTGGCTACTAGAGGTGTAAAATGTCCAAAAATTCTTGGCAGCAAAATGATTCAAACTCTTACCATACAGGCTGTGCTCCAGATATCCGCAGGCGTGCTGTATCCTGCTCCTATGAGTACCTCTATGGAACGATACTGTCTAGTCTGTATGTCTTCAGTGAAGTGCTTGTGCTGTTCAAAGAAAAGGGCTAATAAGGGCTAATAAAAGTGACTACATAAGACCCAAAAGGTAATAATAGTTGCTGTACATACCACCCAACAAGCATTTCCAAGATCTGCAATTTTAACCCTAATATTGTCAGCGTTTCTAGGATCCAGGGGGTTCACCAGTAGATCTGCGGCACGCATTTTATCTACAATACAGAATCAATTGGAAAAAAATATTATTTAGTATTATATGCTATAATAATCAAAATAAATTTTGGTTTTATTTTTCTAGTAGAAGACAAAATTATCCAGCACCAGCTTCGGCATAAAACATAGCATGTAGCTTACTTTATTGGGAAAATTTTCTTAAAAATCGTGCAAACATAGGCATTGGTTCAAGAGAATATAAACCTGCTTACAAAATGATGGCAAGACAAAACATAAGCATTTCAAGCGCTATTCTGTGCCCTTACTCATAATTAACCATGAGTAAGGGTGCAGGATAACCATGAGTAAGGGCGCAAGATAGAGCTTGAAATGCAAAGATTTTGTCTTGCCATAGTTTTTGTAAGCAGGTTTATATTCTCCTGTACCGATGAGTGTATCCATAGACATACATATAGTGGCAGACTGAGGCATCCTTTTTGCAGTGTATCATTTTTGCATCATTTTTGTAGTGTGGAAAACACAGTATGGAAATGCTCAAATTGAAACTATAATGACTATGCCAAAAGCAAGCGCTATTTTGTTAGGAAGAGTTACAAAATTCTTTTTCGAGAACATATGACTGACTGAATGCATTACAAGAAAGATTCAGTCTCTGCTAGAAAGCAGAAATATATAATTTTTATATACAATCTTGTGGTATGTAGAAAAATCCCTTGTACATTTTGGAATTTCGATTTGAAAAAGATAAACATAATTCTTAAAAAAAAAACAAAAAACAAAAAAAACCATTTAAAATTTAAGATTTCCCCTCTCAGCTGTCCCTGTACTAGTGGGTAAAGCCTAGTTGCTATGATATTTTCCATATATGAAGATGACAGGTGGCAGCACCAGATTTGAAATATTAGAGACATACAGACTAATATCGGTCTCTCTGTATTTGTTTCTCCCTCTTCCCCACAAAACGCTTCTCTATAAGCTTCTATGGGCAGTAATAAATCATTGCTAAGCACAGCCTCTGCAGGTACAGGATCGAGCACAGATTTTCAAGTAAATGGTAGTTAGAGGCAATTGGTGTGGAGGAGAAGGAAAAGAGCCTGATGAGACAAGGAAAGGGAATATGTTAAGATATATAAATTAAGTGTTCTAATTCAATTTTACTTTTAGTATTATTAATTTATGCAATACCTGGTGAGAATGTAATTCTTATTTAATAATGCAAGGGTAAACGTTACATAATTTCTTTTAAGACTTGAGAATGCTAGCCTAGCTGTAGTAAGGAAAAGCAATGCTCACCTTTATATATGCGTATAGGGTACACCCCTGACTAAAATCCTATGACCACATAAGCAACTTGTAGAATGAAAATGTGATTGTTTTTCTCACATATGGTAAGATACACTAGTACTGTACTCAGTTAGGAAGTGGTAATCTCTGCATTTCTGCCTCTTCTCTGTGTATACCATTTGTCTTGTGTGATTTACTACCAACAATAAACATACTATTGACACATTTGCTAGAGTGGGGAATTTGTGTTGTCAATGTATCAGTTACCTACCAGCAGTGCCAATGAAAAGATGGCACCAAAAAATGAAAAAAAATGTGCTGAAAAACCTCACCTCAGCTTATACACGAGTCAATTAAAAATAAAAAATGTAATACTCACCCTCTGGTGCCGGAATCCACCGGCGGCAGCTCCCGATCCCGAAGTTCAGCACATTAAATAAATAAACTTAGTTCTCACCACCCGGCGATATTCACCCCCGATCCTCGCCGCCGGCTGCCGATACTCGGGGGTGGCTCTCGATCCCCGGCGATGGCTGTCTTCTTTTGCCGGCGGAGTGGCGTCCATGCGATCTCCCTGCCGGCACTCACTATGATGCGGCGGTGTGACGCCATCAGTGGCGACACCGCCGCATCATAGTGAGCACCGGCAGGGAGATCGCATGGACGCCGCTCCGCAGGCAAAAGAAGGAAGAAGACAGAAGCCGCTGCCGGGGATCGAGAGCCACCGCCGAGGATTGGCGGTTTTTTTTAATGTGCTCAACATACAGGGGGGCAGGCTGGCTGTATACATGAGGGGGCAGGCTGGCTGTATACATGAGGGGGGGCTGGCTGTATACTACGCCCTCGGCTTATACTCGAGTCAATAGGTTTTCCCAGTTTTGGTGGTAAAATTAGGGGTCTCGGCTTATACTCGGGTCGGCTTATACTCAAATATATACGGTATATTTCATTGATGATTATTTTATAACTTTTTTTTCAGGAGTTTGTTTTCTATAATATAGACATGGAAACAGGTTAACAAATATATATTTAAGAAAGTACTTTATCCGGCATTACCAGATACTCTGGTCTCTTGCTTATTATAAAGCAGTCACTTCATGTACATTACAGAAGATACCTCCACAGACAACAACCACAACTGCCTCCACTTGATAATAGATGATGCTACAGCTTATCTACACCACCTATTTCCATAGAGCATGCCTGGAAAACTCTCCAGAGACCTCAATGAGTTGGCTCCAGATCATTGTTGCCTATGGCCATGAGGCCTCTCTAAAGACTGAATGCTGTTACTAGAGCTCTCTCAAGCCTACAAAAATAGGCAAAATGCAAAAAAATATATTCTGTTATTTGGTTATAATAATCCAAAAAGAAAATTGGCATTACATTCCTTTTAATATTAACAATGGTCTTATGACAAAGTAATAAGGGGGGAGATTTATCACACGTCAGTGCTTTGAGCGTCGGCATATGATGAAACTCCGCCCCTTCGGCACTGTCGGATATACCAGGTGGCTCTGGAATTGTGGTATTGCCCGGGACTGTTCAGCCCTGATCGGTAACAGGCAATAAAAATGTGCAGGCAGTGCTAGTGCTAGTTTCACCCACCTGCAGGTAAAGAGGAAAATAAACTCAATGACTGGTGGTATGTTAGGCACTGTGATTATTTCAGAGAAAACTGGAATAGAAGCCCTGGTAGATCAACAGACTTTCATCAACAATTTCTAGCCATACGTTTCAATACTAATTTAAGCTTGCATAATGACACCTAATGAAGGGTTTATTGCCATCTCAGATGTTCAAGGCTCAAATGAGAAGAACTCTATTAACCTGTCCACCAGCTGCTTTACCAAGCATTATTGTTATCCACACAATAACAATCTGAGCCCAGCAGTCAGGCGACCCCTATTCAAGAGACAGGGTGTATTTTTCTCACAAATTTGAAGAAGCAGCAGGTGGAAAATGCACCCTGCCACTCCTTTGAATACAATGGTAGCAGTCAAATTACAAAGCACGGCACTCTCAGAGAGTGGACAGTTCAAAATGTTGTTGTGTCTGGTCTTGTGATCAGTTGGGGTTAATCGGCTAGGTTAAGGGGATAATCATTCTTAGTACAACCCCTTTAAGAGGTGGGTAGCATCTGTACATTATTCCTGATATCTACACATTTACATAAAATATTTATATAAATTAATGATCTATTTTTTTTTTTTATAATTAATTCTACTGGCCACATTGCAAAGTACTAAAGTATAATACATGACACAATCTCCAGTGGTACTATTCCAGTGGCAGTCATGATGTAACTCAAAACAAAATAAAAAATAGAGTGGTTTGTTTTATGCTGCTGTGGTCCTACATGTTTTGCTTAAATTTGAGATATCAAGCCAAAACTGCAATAAAATGCAGCAAATCCCATAGTGATAAAATAATCTTATAATTTTAAATAAATTTAAAACCGTTTTAAGTTTATATTTATGATTCAACAGTTATTGAAACAGGTAAAGAATGATGCAACTTAAGCTCTCCTATCAGTCACAGATATATCTACTGAAATTAAGTAACTCTGTGTCAGGTTTACCTACACATAAAATACATGCTGCATTAATGACAAGCGTGATCACTCACATTCATATCAATTGATGGTGTCTAGGTAAGACCTTTAAAGTAGCTGGGCTACTTGGTCATCTTTAGATAAGAGTTTTATCACAGGACTACTGTGTTGTTAGTCTTGGCAGAGAACACCAAAAGTTACAAAGGAGAAGAAACTTACTTTTTGGCATATCTCCAGTACTTGATGCAGAAACTGTCCTGCTCCTGTCTTGGCAAGGGCTACCTACATCCCTCTCTATAACAGTGGAATCCTCGGAAGCTGCTAAACCAGATTCTACAGACTCTAAGGGTTCTGAAAACATTTCTGCTGAAAAATCGGAGAACTGTAATTCCGCATTCTTATGTTGTCCATTTGGCAATTCACTATTAAACTGTTCATAAGAGCTACTATATGTATAATCACTTTCTGCATTTGACTCATCTAGATTAAAGTCCTCAGGATTTGGGCAGTCTTCCTCATCCTCCTCTTCATCATCTAATGGCTGTTCCAGTGAGAATGGTCCATTTTCCATATGGCCATTTGTTTTTGGAGACTCTATCCATGTTGGATCTGTGTTAACCAGTTCTGGCTCCTCCTCCTCATCATCTTTCTCAACAATTTCCTTTTCATTATCGTCTTTCTCATCATGATCCTCCCCTTCTGAAGAAACATTACCAGGCGAGACTGTAGAAATAAACGCATATAAAAGGTAACCTCACATAAACCTTATAAACAAACAATTACATGAGTACTATATGAAAGCCATACTCAAACAATGAAATTTTTTTCATTGCTATATTAAAAAGGACATCAAACACCAGATTACTGGTGGTAGACTGTTCTCTTATGCATACTGGTTACCTCAAAGGGATGATGGCACATGTTCCAGCTTAATCCAGGGCTCCTGTATTGCAGAGAAAATAACTTTATAAAAATATGTAGGTTAGCCTGAGGCACTCAGGCTCACGTCACATGAGCACCGCATGGCTCCACCGCTCCGTAATTATGCACGTCCCCCGCCTGATTAGTATTCACCCCTTTAGAGCGGCCGCTATCCTCAGACAGCCAGTGACGTCAGCCAACTGTCTGTAAATCTAACGCATGCCCGAGAAGTAACCTGTGGGCTGCGCAAGGGAGAAGATTTCCAGACAGCTAGCTGACGTCTCCATCTTTCTGAAGATAACGGCCGGACCAAAGGGTTGAATACTAATCCGGCAAACCAGGTGAACATGAGGTGCTCACGTGACGTGAGCGTCTCAGCATAATATAAATATTTTTATTAAGTCCTTTTATCTGCAATACAGGAGCCCTGGATTTAACTGGAACATGGTAATCTGGTAGAAGATGTCCTTTAAAAACACATATATTAAAAATAGACATAAATACAGTAGTATGTGGTAGTCAATTCCACCGGTAAATACCACCGGTAATCTGGTAGAAGATGCCCTTTAAAAACACAAATTAAAAATTGACATAAATACAGTAGTATGTGGTAGTCAATTCCAGAGGTTCCAATAAGGCAACCATATGTTTCAAAATAAGCATGTAGCAATATAGCAGCAGTACTGAGAAAAAAAATGTAATCAGGGCTACAAAGATGGTAACTTACATTGATTAGTTGCCACAGAAAGACTCTAGGATGATGACAACCCCCCCCCCCCTCCCCCTGTACTTTTTATTTCTAACAATAGGCAAGCAATTGTACATGATCAATCTTTGTCCAGCCCTCACCCTTTTTTTGCAGCTGCAGTTGCATTTTCTTCACATAAGATGAGCTGAGCTGCAATACCTGGCAAAACCACATACAAAGCTGTGCCTGCATACTTAATATAGAAGATCATTTACGATCTGGTTTCTTCCCAGTTTCCGAACAGCAATAGAAATGATTTATTTTGTGACCTTTTTAACGCTCCCATTCCTTTATAATGGTGATATTTTTTTTTTTTACCAATTTTTGCTGTACTTTGAGTGAATACAATATTATGTGCACATCATACACACCATATTCATTGGCCGGCTCCTCATCTGCAGCATCTTCCAGACAAACTGTCTTCAACTTGGCTTCTGGCTGGCTCTCGACATCCTGCTCATTTTCATTTTCTTCTGTCTTTTTCTTTTCTGCCTCCCTCTCCAATTCTTCAATCTCTTGAAGTCTTTTTTCAAGAAGCTCTGCTTGACGCTTTTGTTTTTTTTTAAGCTTTTTTTTTTTATTTTTTGAAATCTTTCCAACCTGTGAAGTCAAAGCATAGTATATCTTGGGCAAAAACTTGAGACAAATGTCATCTTGTAAAAGCACTTTTGCCATTTTTGAAAGGCCACCTGTGATTTTTAATAAAATGAGTTGCTGAGAAGAGAATACAAAAACATACTACCTACGGGATTTAATACAGAAAATTTTCTTTAACAAAAATTTGACAAAAAAAATACTCAAGTGCGCTACAGAGCCCTTTCGCTCACAAGGTCACAATTGTACTTAGATAACAAGACAAAAATTATAATCTTGAATACACCAATGACATGTGGCATTAAAATGATTAAAATGAAGCCAACAACACATTCAACTGAAGGCAAATATTTTCTTTGGTGGGGGTAAGGGCATAAAGCAAATTATACCCAGTTGTGCAAAATAATAATTATACATCCCTTATAAAAAATATATTTTCAGCTACTTACTGGCTTCTGTTGTGGAGCTGTACTGACTAAAAGAGAAAATGAACAAGCATTAAACATGATCTTAAAAGAAGCCCGTCACCATTGTATTGTTATTAGTGGAGTCAATGATTCTACAATTTAAAAAAACAGGGATTTTAAATTACATATTTTACTGTATAAAGGACAGAAAACTATAAAGGTGTGTGTATACTATTAACTCATTAGTTTATATAAAATTAAAGAGGTCAATACTACAGTTTGTAAGTTTGTAAGCCTTTCTTCAGACTTGCCACAACTTAACAATAGTACTGTACCATATAAATTAAAGAGAGGTGTTGTATAATAAATTAAGTTTCTAAAATTGTATACAAGAAACCACATTTTTACCTGCAGAACCTGATGGAGGCGGTGCACCGGCTTTCTGCCATTCAGTGGCTTCTGCAGCCATTCGACGCACGTAAGCATCATCAACACACATCAAGATATTTTCTGGTTTTATGTCGGTGTGGATAATTTTACATTTGCTATGTAGATAGTCCAGGCCCTGAAGGACCTATAAAAGAAAAGCAATTCCCAGTTAATGTGGAAAGAGTCTATATTTAGATGAACTCCAACTGAGCTAGCACATGCAAGCGGACTACATGACTAGTATTTTTAAAGTTCAGGTCAAGGGTCAGTTAAGGCAGTGTTGTGAAAATCAAATTAAAGGTAAGCAAAGAAGCTAGTGTAACGTGTTTCTTTGTTCTGTGTATATTTTGCTTGCCATGTTTAACAACCATTGCTGAATAGTCGTGCCTCAGCCGTGATATAGAAAGCAGAGCACAAATTACCTGACGTATTATACTTTTCACACAGCGAATAGGAAGACCCTGATAGTTTGACTTGATGATCCATTTTAATAAGTGATGACCTAGAACTTCAAACACCATACAGACATCTGATATTATATTAAGGTAAATAATGCCCATAAAATATATCCAATTTAAACCAAAAATGTTGCAAACATTCCACAATGCATTTGTCTTTAAAGGACACCTGTCATCAGGTCTGTGTCACTTGTCCTGTCACTACTACCTGTTGGAGCAGCTCACAAGGATCCCATCCCAGCCTTTATCTAGTTATTTCATACATTATTCATTGTAAAAGCATCTGATTTTTTATTATGTAAATGAGGCTGGTCACATCGTCAGAGGCAGTGATGTCACACCTGTGACCCCTCCCCTCTCCCTGCTCATATCTGTGTGTAATGTATAGTAAAGCATTGCTAGTGTGTGTGCTGCATCTGCTGACATGCTGCATCCTCCTAATATACAGGTGAGAGACACAGACATCAGCTACACATGAATCTGACATGTTCTGCTGTAACATGGCTGCCTGGAGCTGCTGTATCTCTCCTAAACACACACACATGCACACACAGGCTGCAGGGGGCGTGGCCACCAGCACCAGGAAGCACATCATTATACAGCCTCACATCATTATACAGACTGTCAGTCATGCACTGGGGGTGTGGCTGTGCCTCCCACTCATGAATAAGGTGGACAGTTTGAATATGCTAATGCTTCATTGGACATTTCACAGATCATTTGCATACAGCTTTAGGACCTCATTGCTTAGGTTTACAGGCATGTAGAGGGACAATGAAGGGATAGAGGCAATGCTCTCTAATTGCAGTTTATGAAAATATATTTAGTTTTGGGGGGTTATTTTGCATGATGGGTTCTCTTTAATGAAAATCTGAATATTCAATACTAACATTAAACTTCAATGGATCTGCGACATAGGTGAATAAGCAAACTATGTCTAGTTTTACAAAGGATACGTATGCCGTTCATTCCAGAAATTTTGAAGTCATCTATTAACTGTACCACCATGTCTTTATTTGGATCTCCAGGGTCACTTTCACGCACCTGAAAAAAAGCATATTCTTACTTAAATCAGATAAAAATAGTTAGAAAGATCACAAGCATTAGTACTATAGGACACTCACTGATTGCTCAGTTGTCCCAAGAATGTTTTTCCACTGGCAACAAGGATTTGGAGCCCAACTCTAAAGCAATAATAGCATCCTTAACGGTTTTTATTTTTTATAAAACCTCAAAGCCCTTCTCCCGTGGGGGTGGTGCAGATGTAACAAAAATAAAGCGCACTTACCCAGCTTCCAGTGCCCTGGCATCCATTAGTTTACTAACATTCACAGCTGGGCCAGAAGCGTCAGTGACTTGTGAAACAAGCAACGCTGAAATCGGAGGTTGTAGCAGGGTACCTATGCTTTAATTTTTAGTTTGTTTGCAGTGTCTTTTATAGAAAATGGTTAAAGGGGTATTCCCATCTGGGCATTTACATTTAATTTAATTCATTAAAAAAAAAGTTTTCCTGTGTGAAGATAATTTCTCATAAATGTAGTCATGTTGTCGAGATGGCTTTCCCAGATACGACCACCTCCCATTTTGGCAGCAGTGGTCAGACATTCGCCACCGAGTCCTGCCTGACCTCCTGGCTTCAGCAATCATTACCACAGGACGGCTGTGGGACATGCAGTAACTCCTGGACATTTCATATACAAAAACCTTTTGTTTCTTTGTGGAATCACTCCAGCACAGGTGGTCATATCCAAGGAAGCCATCTAGTTTCTAAGGCACAACATGGCAACATCAATGAGAAATTATCTTCACACAGGAACATTTTTTTTTAATAACAATCAATTGAAGAAATGTTTACATTTGGCAGATGAATCCAATTAATTGTAAATGCCCAGATGGGAAAACCCTTTTAACCCCTTAAGGACGCAGCCCATCTTGTAGCTTAAGGCTCAGTCCCATTTTTTGGATTCTGACTTGCGTCTCTTTATATGGTTATAACTTTTGAACTCTGTTACTTATCAAAGCGATTCTGAGATTGTTTTTTCCCCACATGTTGTACTTCATTTTAGTGGTAAATTTTGGCTGATAAGTTTTATGTTTATTTTAAAAAAAAAGAAAAAAATGATGAATTTTTAGAAAAATTTGCCATTTTCGAAATTCGAAATCGCCAGGTTTTCAGGCAGATAGATTTACCCACTAAATAACTTGCTGAATAACATTTCCTATATGTCTACTTTACATTTTCATAATTTTTGAAATGTTTGGATAATTTATTTTGACGGCTTACAAATCGAATAGCGATTTTCCGTATTTTCAGAATTGACTATTTTGGGGATAAATACTGTTTGAAATTAAATTTTACATATTTAGCATTAAAACCACCCTATATAACCAACCCATTTTCAAATCTGCACCCCTCAAGCTATCAGAAGCTTTTATGAAGTTTGTTAACCCCTTGAGATCTTCATAGTAACTGAATAAAAATGGCGGTGAAATTTAGAATGGTCAAATTTTGTCGGTTATACGTTCATTTAGCCCTAAAATGTACACATTTCCAAAAGATAAAAAGAGAAAACCCACCATACAATTTGTTCTACAATTTCTCCTGAGTGCAGAGACCCCCCACATGTGGTCGTTACTTGTGTTATGGGCGCACAGCGAGGCGCAGAAGGGAAGGAGGGACCTGCAGCTGCCAGGATCTTAGTTTACTCATTGGCCCCTTTTGAAGGCTATAAAATTTTCGCTTTTCCGTTATTGCGGCCATGTGATGGCATTCTTTTTGCGGGATGAGATGCTTTTTCCAGTGTTACCATTTTGGGGTTGGTATCACCTATTTTTGAAAATGTAGGAACTTTTTTTGAGGTCATGAGTAGAAAAGCATCAATTCTGTACTGGATTTTTTACTTTTTTTTCGTGTTCACCGTATAGCCTAATAATCCTGTTATCTTTATTCTATGGGTCGATACGATTACTGGGATAGCAGACATGAATATTTTTTCTTATGTTTTACTAAATTTGCCATATAAAACCCTAATGTGGGGAAAAATCTATCATTTTTGCATCGCCGTCTTCCAAGTGGCATAACATTGTTACGTTTTGGCTACAGAGCTGGTTGATGGCTTGTTTTTTGCGGGACATGTTGTACTTTGCAACAGTATCATTCTGGAGTACATATGTTTTGTTGATCACCTTTTGTTACATTTTTAGTGGGATATAATAGGTAAAAATCATAAATTTTTGGCAGGTTTTCAAATGTTTTTTTACCGCTGACATCCCGCGACCCCCGATGCCGGTTCGGCTCCTGTGCAGAGCTGAACCGGCATAGTCTCTGCGCAGTAGCTGTACTGCGCTGAGTGCTATTTGTGGGACTCAGCGCAGTACAGCTACGGTGCAGAGCGCTAAGGGGTTAATGATCAAAGAGGTAACCAATGTCACCAATAAATTGATCAATTTCATGAGCAAATCTTTGGGCAGGAGGTCATACAGTAGGAAAACTCAAAAAGAATAGCAAATACAGGGAATAAAGCAAAATTATTAACATTACTAAGGAGTAAATAAATGGAGAGTGCAATATCCTTCACATGCTTAAACTTACACATCTGAGCAATTTTATTTCATCCAACGCCGTCTCCGTATAGTGTTGAGCGCTTTTTACTACCTTCATCGCAACAAATCTCTTCCCCCTAGAAAAATTATAATTTTCAATATGAAACATTACCTTATTCTGAACTTCAAGATTAAGCTGAATATACAAGCTAAATTACAGATTTCATATTCCCATATTCATATCTATAAAAACTGCTTCTTTCTAAAACCATGAACACTACTAGTAATAGTCTTGGTTGCACTTTCTATGTCCAAACACAGACCTCTATTATTGCTAATAAGAAGACACAAGGTCTCCCACATGATGTTGGTAATGCCCTTCACCATCATTTAGCCTTAAAGGGAACCCGTCACCACTATTTTCACAAATACAGGTAGTTACAGGTTCCTATAGAGCTCTAATAACTATTTGACACCCTGCTTGTAGCTAAAAATTATGCCCCTGAGATTCCCATATATTCAACTTTATAGTTTTATCTGGTAACTAAGCATGGCTACATGGAGTCCAGGTGGGTATGGCCTCCTGAGGCTGAATCCAGCAGCTCCTCCCCATCCCTATCTCTGTATGCTGCTATAATGTCATGTGACCAGGGTGACATCATCGCAGGTCCTATAGCTTTTGTAGCATTAGGAACTGTACACTAAGCATATATGTCATGAAATCACAGCATATTTTATCACATGAAATCACAGCAGCCTGCATGGAGAGGAGTAGAAGTCCATGGAGACTGCTGTGATTGTTTTATGTGGTCAGATATGTACATGGGGTATAGTTTTCATATTAAGTAGCTCAAGGACCTTTGATGATGTCACCCTGGTCACATGACATTAGGCCACGCCCCCGTGGACTCGCTCCAAAGCTGCATAGATACCAGGCAAGATTATAACTCTGATTTTATGGGGATCTGAGGGGTACAATTTTTAGCTACAAGCAGGGTGTCAGATAGTTACTAGAGCTCTATAGGAACCTGCCACTACCTGTATTTGTGAAAATAGTGATGACGGGTTCCCTTTAAAGAGGTTGTCGACTTTCAATAAATAATTGATATTGTTTGTGTAAGGAAAAGTTATACAATTTTCCAATGTACTTTCTGTATGAATTTCTCACAGTTTTCTAGATCTCTGCTTGCTGTCATCCTATAGGAAGCTTCAAAATTTTCTTCTAGTGAATAGAAATCTTTCTATGGTCATGTGATGGACATGTAGGTGTGCCGGCTTGTTATTCTCAGATAGAGTAATTAGAGCCGTGTGATACGGATCGTGCACCTGTGTAACATGACCATGGACAGATTTTTATGCACTAGAAGTGAACTGTGACGATTCCCATAGATTGCCAGCAAGCAGAGATCTAGAAATCCGTGAGGAATTGAAAAAGAAAGTATATTGGAAAACTGTATAACTTTTCCTTACACAAACTATATCAATTATTTGCTGAAAATTGACAACCCCTTTAAGACTGCTGAGAAAAACATGCTGGCCATAATTTAAGGAAGTGAAAACTCAATCTTTAAATATTTAGGAATTGCAAGTCCTTAATCATGTTAAAACTGAGCAAACTAGACAAAAATGCATGAAGAACAATGTTGCTGCTATATACTGGACCATACAAACATTAAATATAGAACGTTCGCAGTAGCACATTCAAATGCATAAATAGTGCTTTGACAAGGGTAATGGCAACACTCTGCTGGCAATTCGTGCATAAACATAGGAATGGAACAGCTTAGGGAAAGTTCACATTTGGGCCAAATGCTCCATTAAAATTACCTTAAATTAAACTTGCTTTCATCACTAAAATTAAATGTAGACCACTTCTCTGTCCTCACAACTTACTCCTCAGCAAAGGCAAGTCTAACTGTTTGATTCGATCTGCTAATACGAGGTCTGGTCCATGCAGCATTGAGACACTGTATGACAACAGAACCTTACCCTGTTCAGTGCTGAACTGATGAGCAATTTCAGCTGCAGTGTTGATATAATTACCCATAAATACCCAACTTCTCTTGCTATGGTTGAGGGTGTTTCGTTGCAATGTGACAGTGAAAGTCAGTGAAAACAGGAAAGTTAAGCTTCCAGTTAAATATAGTTTGCCAGATAACTAAGGAAATTAGCCCTAGGTACCAGATTAACATCCGTACCTTTCAGGTATCTGGGGCGGTGTTAACATTTTCATAGCTGCTTACACTTCCCGAATTGAATAAAAACGGATTTAAAAAAAGAAAAAAATGCATAATAAACATACGCTTTCAGTTCAACTAAAAGCCGACCAAGAACAGTCCAAGAATGCACCGTGTGACCGCATTCTAACTTTCTTATATATATATATACACATTGTATGAAATTAGCGTACCGTATATACTCGAGTATAAGCTGACTTTCTCAGCACAATTTTTATGCTAAAAAAGCACCACTGGGCTTATACGCAAGTATATAAAAAAAAAAAAAATAAAGTTAGTACTCACCCTCCGGCACTGTCCCCCGGTGGTCGACTTCTCCCTGCAGCAGGTCTTCAGGTTTCCGGGACTGGGCGGCAGATGCACATCTATGCAATCTACCGGCACAGAACTTTGATGTCAGCATACAAGTGCATCTGATGGCCCTGGAACCTGAAGACCTGCTACGGGGAGAAGAGGATGCTGGGGGACAGTGCTGGAGGGCGACAACTAACTTTATTTTTTTATTGGGCACTGTGCCGTGGACATAACATTAAGGGGGCACAGTGCCGTGGACGTAACATTTAGGGGGTACAGAGCCATGGACATAACATTTAGGGGGTACAGAGCCGTGGATATAACATTAAGGGGGCACAGAGCCGTGGATATAACATTAAGGGGGCACAGTGCCGTGGACATAACATTAAGGGGGCACAGTGCCGTGGACATAACATTAAGGGGGCACAGTGCCGTGGACATAACATTAAGGGGGCACAGTGCCGTGGACATAACATTAAGGGGGCACAGTGCCGTGGACATAACATTAAGGGGGCACAGTGCCGTGGACATAACATTAAGGGGGCACAGTGCCGTGGACATAACATTAAGGGGGCACAGTGCCGTGGACGTAACATTTAGGGGGTACAGAGCCGTGGACATAACATTAAGGGGGCACAGAGCCGTGGATATAACATTAAGGGGGCACAGTGCCGTGGACGTAACATTTAGGGGGTACAGAGCCGTGGATATAACATTAAGGGGGCACAGAGCCGTGGACATAACATTAAGGGGGCACAGTGCCGTGGACATAACATTTAGGGGGTACAGAGCCGTGGACATAACATTTACAGGGTACAGAGCCGTGGACATAACATTAAGGGGGCACAGTGCCGTGGACATAACATTAAGGGGGCACAGTGCCGTGGACGTAACATTTAGGGGGTACAGAGCCATGGACATAACATTTAGGGGGTACAGAGCCGTGGACATAACATTTAGGGGGCACAGAGCCGTGGACATAACATTAAGGGGGCACAGAGCCGTGGACATAACATTAAGGGGGCACAGAGCCGTGGATATAACATTAAGGGGGCACAGTGCCGTGGACATAACATTAAGGGGGCACAGTGCCGTGGACATAACATTAAGGGGGCACAGTGCCGTGGACATAACATTAAGGGGGCACAGTGCCGTGGACGTAACATTTAGGGGGTACAGAGCCGTGGACATAACATTTAGGGGGTACAGAGCCGTGGATATAACATTAAGGGGGCACAGAGTCGTGGACATAACATTAAGGGGGCACAGTGCCGTGGACATAACATTTAGGGGGTACAGAGCCGTGGACATAACATTTACAGGGTACAGAGCCGTGGATATAACATTTAGGGGGCACAGAGCCGTGGATATAACATTAAGGGGGCACAGTGCCGTGGACATAACATTAAGGGGGCACAGAGCCGTGGACATAACATTAAGGGGGCACAGAGCCGTGGACATAACATTAAGGGGGCACAGAGCCGTGGATATAACATTAAGGGGGCACAGTGCCGTGGACATAACATTAAGGGGGCACAGTGCCGTGGACATAACATTAAGGGGGCACAGTGCCGTGGACATAACATTAAGGGGGCACAGTGCCGTGGACGTAACATTTAGGGGGTACAGAGCCGTGGACATAACATTTAGGGGGTACAGAGCCGTGGATATAACATTAAGGGGGCACAGAGTCGTGGACATAACATTAAGGGGGCACAGTGCCGTGGACATAACATTTAGGGGGTACAGAGCCGTGGACATAACATTTAGGGGGTACAGAGCCGTGGATATAACATTTAGGGGGCACAGAGCCGTGGATATAACATTAAGGGGGCACAGTGCCGTGGACATAACATTAAGGGGGCACAGAGCCGTGGACATAACATTAAGGGGGCACAGAGCCGTGGACATAACATTAAGGGGGCACAGAACCGCAGACATAACATTAAGGGGGCACAGAACCGCAGACATAACATTAAGGGGGCACAGAGCCATGGACATTTTATTGATGAGGGGAAACTACTGGACATCTTATTATAGAGTAGAGGCTGCATTTCCCACCCTAGGCTTATACTCAAGTCAATACGTTTCCACACTTTTTTGTGGTAAAATTAGGTACCTAGGCTTATGTTGGGTCGTCTTATACTCAAGTATATACGGTAAAATACTGCTTTTTTTTTCCTTTAGAAGTTAGCAAATATTCACATTTAACAACAGCTCTCATAAGTAGAGCCAGAAACAAATGTCAGTGGCATAAAATGTGATTTTAGCTTGGGCCTCACCACACATTAGCCTCTAAATTAACAGAAGGAAAATTTACAGCTATATCTTTCAATTACATACTGTGTAGGAAATATGCAGTACTATTTTTTACTGCATGTTTCAACATTTACAATGCAGAGGATGAACTCCACAAACAGCCCTTTTTAAGTGCTTTTGTGGCAGGTGATTCCACAGTGGAAAATGAGGCAAAATAACAAAAGTTTTTATTTTTACAGTAAGTTTTCTGGATTTTACCGTAACAACAAATGCAAAATACAATGGTTATTGCTGAGAACAATGAAAACAGCAAAAAATAACACCTAGCCTAGAATGAAAAAGTTTATAATAGCACATAGAAAGGCCTAAAAAAAAAAAAAGCAAATAAACTTTTTATTAAAACTGCATAAAGCAATAGTGCAGATAATAATAGTAATCTTTGGATCTTTTCTATTTTATTGAAAAGAGAAGTCCCGTGTCGGAGTTAAGATGCTTTATATATGAAATGAAGACTTGTTTCTGGCCCTTGTGAGTACCGACTCACTCACCCACTAGGGATTATGTCCACATTTGCAGTCTCAAGGTTCGACAATAATGATCCAAGCAGGTTTGCTCAGGTTGCAGTTTTATTACTGTGATGTTCACAGGGTGACAGCAGAATGGAAACTGTTACACGGAGTCTAAAGGACAGAGATCAATTTATATACAATGGTCTTGCATAACAACAGTTGTTACGTACTTCCTTTTCCTCAACCTTCTACAAAGGGAAATATTCACTATGAATGGAAAGAGTTCATTATTAGCCTCCTTCACTCATCTCTTTGCACTGCAGGAGTAGGAGTTGAAATAAGGCACAGATTAGATGCTTTCCTTAAAGGGATTGCCCATGAAAGAAAATTCTCAAGTTTCCACCCCCTAGTGATGTTTACACAATAAAGAACATTTTAACCCTTTACTTTACCGTTTTATTGCTGTTTTAGCTCCTATAACTAGGTGATGGTCAGTGTAAGATTCCAGAGTGTGGGCGGGGACTCTCTAAGCAGACACTTTATAGTTCCTCCAGCTCTATGAGCTGACAATGTGGTTAGATTACCAGGGTACAGGTTTATATACACTTTCATTTAGCTTCTAAACATTCACTAGTATCTGACACATATAAAGAGAGACGAGACAGATCAGAGATAAGAAATCATAAGATCCATGAGATGCATATCACACATGACATTCTCAGCTGTACCATCACAGCCATAACATATGGTCAGCTCTAGTATATACCTCTCTCCCCCACCCCTGGATAAAGACCTTATCTGCCTGCAGCTTGTAGCTTTACTTTCCTCACTATTTGTTGTTGCTGGCTGGCAGGAAGTCAGGTGTGTGTGCGAGAGCTGGAATGGAAGGGTGGGGGCCACTGCAGAAAGGCCACTGTCAGACAAAAGAACGGACGGTTCATGGTATTCTTGATTTACGGTGCTGGGACAGGTATTTAGAAGGGGATTGTGTCGCATGCGATCGGCTTTCATGGGACAGAAATCGGGGGAAAGGCCGTCAGACGATCCGAATGATTCGGACTGAGCGCGGGATTTAAGATTAAAATTGTTTCGCGACCAATGCACTTACATACACCGGGAAGACGATGGTTAACTCTGTTGGACCTGCGAGGGGTAGCGACAGATGCAGGATATTGGGCGCACAGTGCATTGTCATCGGACAATGCACTTTCGGGAATTTTACCGGACGGGTAAGTAAATGTGCCCCAATATGTCTGCTGCCCCTAAACTCTGAAGATCCAGGGTGGAGTACAGGGGCAACCAAACTTTCATAAGCCAGGTTTGATGGAGACAGGTTGGAATTATATCTGTGAAATGCTGTATTTTTATTAACAACATTGAATAAGAGAATGTGTTATTTTGTTATCCCGAGTACATTTAAGAAACTTGTCTTCGTGGGAATACCCCTTTAATAAGGTATGTTACAAAGTTTACTATTATCACTTGCACTATACATTTCTGCAATTAGAAAATGCTTTAGGATTATACTTTTTAAAAAAAGAAAAAAAAAATCTTACTGCATGTCCCAACAGAGCCAGACGGTGGAGAAATGACCCCATCCTAGCTTCCTTATAACGTGGTAACGACCATTAAACAGATCTCCTATTTTCACAGGATGGTAGCCACCTGTAGAAGAAAAAAGGGAAAACTGCTAAATATTACTTTCACACAAACAGAATTACATGCAACAACTGCTTTGTATTTTGTTGGTCACCTTTAAACAGACTTGCATAAATCACCTCCAAAGTTGCTGTAAAGAAGTTTAAAGCGGTTATATACTATGAAGAGGTTATTCAGTGTTGCCTTGCACTAGACTACGTGCACAACTTTATTGGGGGCCGGAATCTGGCCATTAAACTTTGGCTTCAGATCAAGCCTTCCCCCCTAGGGGTCTACTACACTTGTTCATGACGTGGTGAGTACACAGTGTCTCACTGCACTGTGACCAAGCCAGGCGGCCACTCTGCTTCCTTTGGACAATGAAGCGGTGAGGGCCGCTCATCCCCCTCCTTTCTCCATTCATCTGTATACTTCATGCAGGTTCAGGCCTGGTTGAAGCAGACGGTCGTGTGCATTTAGTAGGCCAATTGCTCACAAACGAGTTCAGTACAAGAAACTTGCACCAAGCGTTGGGGAGGAGGGGAGCGGTTCCCAGTCTGAACTTCAAACTACTAGACTAAACTGAAATGCTGAAAAGGTTGGTCCAGGAAATCCCGCCAGAGTACATTTCTTGGACTGGACTCAATGGTGCTCAACCAGCCTTAAAATCTGTCTGTGCTGGCCTCCTACAACAATCGGCAATATGGTTCTCACACAGCTGGGTCCACATTCCATATTTTCTTACGTTTATGCTAGTGAAACCTCACAAGGAGTTTCACCACATAGGTGTCCAAATAACTTGAGGTTGTTTCATACTTCCTTAGAGTGGTTTCATCTATCCTCCCCTATTTATTTTCTTTAATCAAACATTTTTATTAACAATTTTGTACAATATTTTGAAACAATATCCTCCCCTATTTCTGGAATTATTGGACTAGAGTCTTTCGAAGCTGTTAGAACATATCGTTGCTCAAAACCTAAGATGTCTACAGGAAGATATTTTGTGCAAATAATGTGCAGATATAGTTGGGCTGTGAGGATTGAGTCCACTTTTCGAAAAGATGTAAGTGTGTGAAGCACTGTAAAAGTTACAAGACAATTTAAACCAGTGTGCACCAAAAAATTATGCCTTTGTTTCTACTCTCTTTTAGTCAATCCAAGACTTGGGGAACAGAACTGCGAAAGGATAATGGGCATTGAAGAAATGTTGTCTATGCTGGTGTGAACCAACGCCTGGTCCACTTATGTGCAAAAATTTATATGAAAATACTCCGCAGATTGTCATTTGGAAAACCATATAAGCTGCCTTTTATGATGAACAAGCGGTCACTGTGAAATGCAAATCTGGACCAAAATGTGAAATTCCAAAATGTGAAAAAAAATAATGAATCAGTAAGTGACGGTAAGTACATAAAAACTTGTTATCCGCCTTTATTCAAGATCCATCTTTAAAAGTAAGAGTGAGTGCGGTTTGCATTCAAAACATGTTGGCGAGCCGATGCAACATATGTCCTATGTCTTTTGGAATAGTTTTAAAGATGGATCTTGAATAAAGTTGGATGACAAGTTTTTATTTAAACCTCAACACGTTTGGTGCTGGATTCGAATGTGCTGGATCTTCAGCACATGTAGTGATGCGTCTCTTCAGACTGGTGAGATGGATTGCCTTTTATAATAGATACATGACTGTACAATATTTTTACTAAAGTGATGTCAAAATTGCTAAAAGCAGTCTATTAAGTGAAAAAAATAATAACATGGCACATGTACCATATATACTTGAGTATAAGCTGACCCGAGTATAAGCAGAGACCCCTAATTTTACCACCAAAAACTGGGAAAGCCTATTGACTAGAGTATAAACCAAAGGTGGGAAATGCATTGGTCGCAGCCTCCCCCCCAGTATACAGCCAGCCTGCCCCCGGTAGTATACAGCCAGCCTGCCCCCGGTAGTATACAGCCAGCCTGCCCCCGGTAGTATACAGCCAGCCTGCCCCCGGTAGTATACAGCCAGCCTGCCCCCGGTAGTATACAGCCAGCCTGCCCCCGGTAGTATACAGCCAGCCTGCCCCCGGTAGTATACAGCCAGCCTGCCCCCGGTAGTATACAGCCCAGCCAGCACTTAAAAAAAACCCCAAAAAACTTATATACTCGCGGCTGTTGACGCGGCTCCTTTTCTGGCTTCCCCGCAGCTCCTCCTCCTTTCTTCCGTCTTCTGTAAAAGCATGCAGGATGGGGCCACATTAACTGCTGGCAGGCGCTTTCTATGACGCGGCCGCTGCTGACAGTATGGGAGATAACATGGCCGTGCTCTGCAGGCTGTTACAGAAGACGGAAGAAAGTAGAGGAGCCACGGGGAAGCTAGAAGAGGAGCCACGCAGACATTGGGGAGCTGCGCTGTGCATCAGGGACGCCGGAGAGTGAGTTTATAAGTTTATTATTTTTATTGACTCGTGTGTAAGCCAAGGTGAGGTTTTTCAGCACTTTTCTATACACAAGTATATAGGGTATTCATGTTGGGTGTTATTGCGCTCTGTGGTTTTATGTATAAATTCCATTACAATGTATTAGTCCCATCCTCAGACGCAAGCCCTGGCCTGGGCCCACAATAGATATGTCCACTCCAGACCCCCCCCCTTGCAGGAAATAGACAGTGACCTCACACTTGCTTTACTTTCCTTATTACACTGTAGCTAAAAAGATATATTAATGTATATTCTATCACCCTATTCTACACATTATGCTACTACTAATTTTAAGAAAGAAACTTGTCCTCTGGACACATTATTCTAATAGTACAACTAGGCCTCTATATGGCACAAACATCCTGGATAGATATTAGCCAAACATCCTGGATAGAAATAGTTATTGGTCTAAATTAACTTTATCTGGCTAATGTGTCTAACGGCGGTTCCACTTTGGGGCATCCAAAATGGAAGGTCAGTGTATGTTATGTGTAAACTGTAATGCATAATGTGTTTGTGTGTATGTGAGTATATGTATGTGTAAGCTGTATGTACATGATTTGCATATATAAATGTATGCGTAAGTGTAAACTAAATGCATGATATGATATATGAGGCATGCGTATGCGTGTGTATAAAGATCATTGTGTATGTGAATGCATACAAAAATTTGAATAAAAGTTAGATGCAAGTGTATGTGTATATGTATTTGATAGTACATGCATAAGTGTGTGCATTAAGACTACAGTCACATCTAGTTTCTACCTTCAGCTGCAAGCATACATTGAGAGGATTCCCAGTGCATTATTAAATTGGAGGGCTACAACGTATCCCACTGTATTTTCCTATAGGAATCAAAAGTTATGTTCCAACTAATGATATGCATCACTACCTGAGTGTTACTTTAAATGTGTGTCACATCTTAACGAACATGGTATGTGTTCTCATTAAGGTACTGTTGTCATCCGTATCACTTCAGCTTCTTAAGTTGCAAGGTATACACACATCGCACATTATAGATGCAAGGTAATCCTAGTAACCCATGGGACTGTCTGAGAAAACCATGAAACCTGATCATCAAAGATTATTGCCTTAACGGCAATGAGCCCCGCCACAACAAGCAGGTTGACAGTTAATAGACATCTGTATTTAAATGAAAAAAAACATAACCTAAGAACCTAGCAAATGTCATTTTTTTTTACAGTGATATCAATGATGATCAAACATTAATGGAAAACTTGATACATTTAGACTGAACAGGGTACAGTCACGATTTTATAGACATACAGTAGCAGTTTACAGCAAGTTTCCAATATACTTGGTGTATCAATTTCAGTTTTCTATATCTCTGCTTGCAGTCATGCTATAGGAAGCCTCGACGTTCATTTCCTGTGGATAGACATCTGTCCTTAGTCTTATGATGGACACGCAGGAGCACGAGCCACTAGTATTACACAGCTCTGATTACTCTGTGCGATATACCGACCTGTGCATCTGGGTGTCCATCACAAGACTATGGACAGATTTTTATCCACAGGAAGGAAACATAAAAACTATCTTTAACAGCAAGCAGAGATCTTGAAAACTGTGCTGAATTGATACAGAAAGTGTATTGGAAAATTGTACAACTTTTCCTTACAAAAACCATATCAATTATTTGCTGAAAGTGGACAACACCTTTAAGCAATGTTGGAAATTCTTGTAAACAGCAGAGTTTATAAATGAAACATATACGGCACACAGTATAGAATCAGAAACTACACATGAAGAGTCTCCGAGTAACCCCCGATCCCTGTCACCACCCAGTAGCAATATTCATTTAACCCTTTCACGACCCGTGACGTAATAGCACGTCACGGGTCGGCCGCGAATGCATGGAGAGGGCTCACGCGCTGAGCCCTCTCCATAGCCGGTAAGTCTTTGCTGCATATTGCTAGCACCGATCGCGGGTGTTTTCACCTCGATCGCCGCCGGCAATGCTGCCGGCGGCTTCAAAAGGATGGCGGTGCGTGGGCGCCGCCATCTTTTCGAGGATCGCCGCTCCCCGTGACGTCATCGGGGAGCGGCGATCCGTCGCCATGGTAACCTCGGGTCTCGCGAAGACCCGAGGCTACTTCAGGTTAACCCATGCATTACAATGTGCTATTAGCACATTGTAATGTATGAGTAGTAAAATCAACATATACTGCCATACTGTAGTATGGCAGTATATGATAGGATCGTGCAGACCCCCTAGGGTTAAAGTACCCTAGGGAGTCTGAAAAGTACTAAAAATAAAAAAAAGTTAAAAAAAAAAAATTATAATAAAAAACCCTAAAAACTCAAATCACCCCCCTTTCCCTAGAACTGATATAAATATAAATAAACAGTAAAAATCATAAACACATTAGGTATCGCCGCGTCCGAAAATGCCCGATCTATCAAAATATGATAACGGTTTTTCACTGCATTTAATCCCGTAACGGAAAATCGTGCCCAAAGTCGAAAATGGCACTTTTTTTGTCATTTAAAAAAATTAAAAAATTCTATAAAAAGTGATCACAAGGTCGAACAGTCCTAAAATTGATAACATTGTAAACGTCATCAAAAGCCGCAAAAAACGACACCACCCACAGCTCAGTACACCAAAGTATAAAAAAGTTATTAGCGCAAAATCCCATAAAAAATTTTTGTACAGGAGGTTTTAATTTTTTTAAATGTATGAAAACATTATAAAACCTATACAAATTTGGTATCCCCGTAATCGTACCGACCCAAAGAATAAAGTAGACCTGTCATTTGGGGCGCACAGTGAAATCCGTAAGATCCAAGCCCACAAGAAGGCGGCACAAATGCGGTTTTGTACCAATTTCACTGCATTTGGAATTTTTTTCCCGCTTCCTAGTACACGGCATGGAATATTCAATACCATCTCTATGAAGTGCAATTTGTTACGCAGAAAATAAGTCGTCACACAGCTCTGTACATGGAAAAATAAAAAAGTTATGGATTTTTGATCAAGGGGAGTAAAAAATGAAAATGAAAAAACAAAAAAAAGGGCCAGGTCCTGAAAGGGTTAACTCATCTCTTTACATGATATGAAAAACAATACAGGTTACACATTGTTATTAAAAACTTTTTGTTTAAACTACTATAACTAGTGGCTAGGCAAGCCAAATCTTTCCTTTTGAATAGAGCAATTTCTAAAAGGATAATAAATATATCTAGAGGACATTAACCCCTTAAGGACGCAGCCATTTTGTAGCTTAAGGCCCAGCCCGATCTTTTGGATTCTGCCATGCATCTCTTTATATGGTTATAACTTTTGAACACTGTTACTTATCTAAACGATTCTGAGATTGTTTTTTCCCCACATGTTGTACTTTATTTTAGTGGTAAATTTTGGCTGATAAGCTTTGCGTTTATTTACAAAAAAAGAAAAAATTATTAATTTTTAGAAAAATTTGCCATTTTCGAAATCATCACGTTTTCAGGCAGATCGATTTACCACCTAAATAACTTGCCGCATAACATTTCCCATATGTCTACTTTACATTTTCATAATTTTTACATATTAAATTTTACATATTTAGCATTAAAACCCCCTCTATAACCCACCCATTTTCAAATATTCTGCTCAAGCTATCAGAAACAGCTTTTACGAAGATTGTTAACCCCTTGAGATCTTCATAGTTATTGAATCAAAATGGAGGTGAAATTTGGAACGGTCAAATTTTGTCGGTTATACGTTCATTTAGCCCTAAAATTTACACATTTCCAAAAGATAAAAAGAGAAAATCCACCATACAATTTGTTATGAAATTTCTCCCGAGTGCAGAGACCCACCACATGTGGCCGTTACTTGTTTTATGGGTGCACGGTGAGGCGCAGAAGGGAAGGAGGGCGCTGCAGCTGCCAGGATTTTAGTTTCCTCATTGGCGCCTTTTGAAGGCTATACAATTTTCGCTCTTTCGTTATTGGGGCCATGTGACGGCATTTTTTTGCGGGATGAGATGCTTTTCCCATTGTTACCATTTTGGGGATGGTATAATCTATTGTTGAAAATTTAGGAACTTTTTTTGATTTCACGAGTAGAAAAGCATCAATTCTGTACTGGATTTTTTACTTTTTTTTTTCGTGTTCACCGTATAGCCTAATAATCATGTTATCTTTATTCTATGGGTCGATACGATTACGGGGATACCAGACATGAATATTTTTTCTTATGTTTTACTAAATTTGCCAAATAAAACCCTAATGTGGGGGAAAATTTATCATTTGTGCATCGCCGTCTTACAAGTGGCATAACATTGTTACATTTTTGGCTACAGAGCTGGTTGATGGCTTGTTTTTTGCGGGACATGTTGTACTTTGCAACAGTATTATTCTGGAGCACATATGTTTTGTTGATCACTTTTTATTGCATTTTTAGTGGGATTCAATAGGTAAAAATCATAATTTTTGGCGGGTTTTTAAAGCCGTTCATCGTATGGGTTCAATAGTAATTTAGTTTTATTCTACGGATTGTTACGGACGCGGTGATACTATACATGTGGGGTTTGTGTTATGATTTAGACTTTTTTTGAGTGTTCTATGTCTCTTTATATGTTTTGAGGCTTATGGGCATTTTTAGCGATTTATAAAGTTATTTTTTATTGAAAAACATTTATTTTACATTTTTTTACTTGATCCACCATGGGACATGAACAAGCAATCATCTGATTGCTTGTTCATGATAATATCCTGCAATACTCATGTATTGCAGGGTATTAGCAGTGCCAGCCTATGCACATGCACATGGATGGATGATGCAGGGCTGAGTGTGTATGTGGATGGATGATGCAGAGCTGAGTGTGTATGTGGATGGATAATGCAGAGATGAGTGTGTATGTGGATGGATGATGCAGAGATGAGTGTGTATGTGGATGGATGATGCAGAGCTGAGTGTGTGTAACTGTATGGATGATGCAGAGCTGAGTGTGTGTAACTGTATGGATGATGCAGAGCTGAGTTTGTGTAACTATGGATGATGCAGAGCTGAGTTTGTGTAACTGTATGGATGATGCAGAGCTGAGTGTGTTTAACTATGGATGATGCAGAGCTGAGTGTGTGTAACTATGGATGATGCAGAGCTGAGTGTGTGTAACTATGGATGATGCAGAGCTGAGTGTGTGTAACTATGGATGATGCAGAGCTGTGTGTGTAAATGTATGTCTGTGTGTGATGTGCTTTAGTGCAACCAACAGGGATATTTTAATTGGTGTAAAATATATTTTTCCTTTATTTGTAAGCCTAAATCTGGGGTGCGTCCTATAGCAAGAAGCATCTTATAGTCCGAAAAATATGGTATAACTTTATTTTATAGGTGATCCCGACATGTCAAGATAAGCAAAAGACAGTGCAGGGATAAAAGGTGAAGAGGAGTGGGGATGAACATTTATAGGTTTTATAGATCTGAATGCAGCGGGCAATCAGAGAGCCATCGGCTCCCTGGTCCAACATTATAGTATTGTGGGACCACAAAGAGTGGGTATTATACTACCCACTGCATGGGCACACTGGAGGGAATCTACTTTCTCCCTCTTTCACCATTCTTAAATGCGAGAGGCTTAAAGTCGTCACCTTTACAGTAATCAGCAGGGTCTTCTTGTTCTTCATCGTCAGAGCCTAAAATCTCTTCCTCTGGCTCAGGTGGTGTTGGCTCAGGTAGTGGAGGGGGTGGTGGGGGAGGAGGTGGAGCTGATGGAACTTTCTGTTGAGCCTCCGGCCTAAAAAGAAAAGAAAAAAAAAGAAAAGAAAAGAAGCTGAGTTCTTTTGTCACTTGTGACTGCAACCCAAGTCATAACAGTTTGATCACAGGTTACCTTTAAGACATTCTGACACTGGCCTAAAAAACTACTACCAGTAAGTTATCTAGCAGCATTACACCTTCCAGACCATGTTTCTTTCATAGCCCAACATGCTTCCATCACTGAGAAAATCAAGTGATATGTAAACTGGTAGTATAAAGTCAAGGAGGCGGAGAGTTTAACAGTGAAGTCAAGCTCTCCCTGCCTCTGAACACCTCTTGTGACTTACATCATGCACCAGACTTCAGGAGATCTGGTTAGTGATTTCACTGGGTGCAGGACCATCATATAGGTATGATCACCTATAATGTAAAATTCAAAAAGAGTGATCCAATAGTTATAGCTATAATCATGGGTAAATCAGAGACCGCAAAATATATTTTTAAAAAAATATTGTTTGTAACCCACAGCAACATCACAGTACAGCTTTACATTTTCAAGGGACAAATTTACAATGTGCTTACATAGTAATAACATAAGAACAGGGTCTGCTGTGACAGTATTTGGGTCAAGAGTCACGTAGGCTGGAAACAATATAAGAAGATTATCACAGTGCCTAGATCTATAAGTAAGAGTCCCTTGTGTCAAACAGAAAGTAGAGTCCAAGGTTTTTTTCCTCAACTATGGGGCCATTTTATTGCCATACCTTCTGCCCATGTTAATGCAAAAATGGAAAAGAAAACCCGTTTCCGACCGGTACAGAGAACAAATATTGCAGACACCCCAATGTATTGCTTGGGGGGACGGGACGGGGGGGACTAGGGCCTCAGTTTTGAAAGGCAGTGAGCTCTTTATTTAGAAAGCACTGCGGTTTCCTATCCACTGTGGATAGCATAAAATACAGATTATTATTATTCTAACACCCTGCAATATCAAACCCCCCCAGCCTTAAGATCTGAATAACCAAAGGCAATGCAAAACTGGAACAGCCAATTCATATCCGAGGATGCCTTTTAGGCTTCTGGTCTATATTTATTCTTTGGTCAACAGTTAGTATTTATTTGGGGATTGGTCTGAGTTTTGCATTTATTTTGGGATCTGTATGCACTTCTGAGGTGAATGTCTAAGATTTGATTCTGGGCATAATAAAATAATAACTTATAATAACTTATTATAGCAGATTAAAAAAAAAGAAGACAGAATATAACACTGTTATACCATTAGCCATTTCAGACCAATACACATCCGACTACTTCTAATACTGGTTCTATCATTGCTGTTGTTATAGCAACACCTTTCCTGAAGCAATGAATCTTGCACAAATATATGAATGCAAGTATGCATGCTTGTATGTATGTATGTATTCCACACACCAGTGGTCCCTAGAGGTGATCAGGGGTTACCAAATTGCCATAAAGGCAGAAAAAATAACGTTGACTCTAGAAACAATGCAAAATGTGAAAAACTAAAATGTTTGGTTTGTCTGACCATTCGATAAGCAGTAGAAAATACTATATGACAACAGCTCTGGTGACACTAAGCACAAGGTAACCAAATAACATCACCCACTATAAATTTAAGCTTTGGGAGGGTTAAAGAATGGCTATAAGTGCCCCCCCCCCATTTTAGAGAGGGAGGGGATGTCACGAAGGGGGTGTGCATAATTAGGAGCCCAGAGCAGTGTGTCAAGACTAGTGAGGGACAGTGCCGGGATCAACATCAAGAGGAGCATAGGTAAGTATTTGTACATGTTTCTACTATTATGTAGGTCACATAACAAGGCACCATGGTACTCTAAGAATAGTCTATGGAATGGAAACAAAACACACGGCCCATGTAAGCTTAACATATGGTCACATATTTTTATTACATCATAGGCACTCCCAACATCACAAATGATGCTGCTCATAAATCAAGTAGATGATATACTGTCTATGCAAAGGATGGCTGGCAGAAAATGAAGGATTTGTCAATGAGAAAGAAAATGAAGGTAAATTTAAAAACAACATAATTTCAATGATTTATTAGCACATGTTAACAGGGCCAGCTGCTAAAAATAAAGTATGAAATGAAGCAGTGCTGATAAATATTGTATGGACTGTGAAGGACAGTGCTGCTGGATACTCAGTAACCGGCAAAAATACAATCAATGTTACAAATATAGAAACTCATGATATCGGCTGACAAAATCTGGACTACAAAACATAGTGGAGTTTGTAATATATGCAAGACCACAATCGTTACATTATCCAAAATTATCAAGCAATATATCTCTATCATTTGTGGCTCTGCACCACACATATTGCATTTTATAGCACATACATGAACTTTCAACTTTCTCTGGGAATGTCCGTTTTGTATATCGGAACATTTTAGATTAGATCTGACAGAAATCTATGCTAGCTCTTTTATTACACCAATGGACATGAACAAGGATGTGCAACAGCGTCAATAAATGTAGCCAATCCACACATTTCACTCGCACAATATAGAGCATGTTGGCCCTTTTCTGCTGAATACCAAACGCTAGCCAACTTATTTAGTCATTCGAAGAAGAATCCATAGCTAAACCACCGTATAAAACACTGAATGTAGAAACATAGTCTCAGAAGGCAGATTGAATCATTGCTTAGGTACTTTAATTCTGATTTAAATATTGAGGTCCTCTTGACGGTCACCCGATTGACCAGACGTGACAAGTCCTACAGCCAAACAACTAAGTGGCATCAGGTTTCAAAGAGTCAGACTCCTTTAATATAATTTAAGAAACATGTTAAACAATAACAGGGAACAATATTTCAATCATTTTTTCTATAAATAGTAAGAGGAAAATAAAGAGAACATAACTAATGAAACCATCTTAGCACACTGAGCAGAGCGGGTGGAGATGAACCTAGCACCATAAAGCGTCTATGACATCCAGAGTTTAGTAGCTATGACAACCGGCCGAGCCAATCACACAGATCAAGTATATGTCACGGCTTGAAAGCTCTGACTGCAGAAGAATAGGAGCTAAACTGGAAGAAATGAATTGCTGAAAAGAATTCTAGGGTATCCTGTCTCCAACGCCTCTGGAATGGAAGACTATTTTTCCTATACATTAAAATAACATAGCAACAGTGCACAGTGATTGGATAAAAGCTTACCAGAAATAATTATATGGAGGTGAATAATACAACAGTGTAGACATGAATGAATGAATTCTTACATTTGTGTGTGTCTTCAGTGATATAGATATCTGGAAAGCACAAGTAAATCACAAGGACTGCTCTATAAGCTTGAGTGCGTCACTTGTCCCGATGGGCACTGAGCAGGATGTAACAAACCATATTAGGCAGCACATCCGGAAGCTGTTGTGATACCAAACGCTTATGTCTCATTGGTGAGGATCTACACATACAGACATGTCTTAACACTCACAATACTTGCTCTGCTGACATTCTTCACAGCGTGTACTGTGGAAATGAAAGCAAAATAATTTACAAACCAATGACCTAGAATCTGACACTCTCTGGTCTTGTTATTTTAACAGTCAGAAGTTGGATTTTGATTTGGTTAAATATTGTTTTTGCTTCAATATTAATGTGTTTTTCAATAGTATCAGAGGTCCCATTAACATTTTTCTAGTAAAATAATTATACTCCTCTTACCATTTTTGAGGAATATTTTTAGCCGTATTTTTAGAGTATGAAATTTTCGGTAACACAAATAAAATAACTCATAGGCATAGATAGTTACTAAATGGCTATTTATGGTAAACTGTATCATTAATTACTGTTTTCTGTACTTAAAGGGAACCTACCACCACAAATCTACCTATAAAGGTAGATTGGGTGGTAGGTGGATCAATGGGACGTGAGGAGAGCCCTTTTAAGGGCTAATCCTCACGTCCCTGCACTTTTTTAATAACTTTAATTTGGTATTTATTCAAATTTACTTATGCGGCTACCGGGGCGTGGAGTAGCCGCATATGAGATTACACGAGGCGGCTACTCCACGCCCCGGTAGCCATTTTACCACTCCTACTCACCCATCTTCGGCGCGCAGCTCCGTGTAGCTGCGCGCCCTCGTCCGGCGATCCTGCCGTCTGCGCATGCGCAGAAGAGCAGGCCCGCGCCTGTTTCGGAGTTGTGACCTACGCGGAGCTGCGCGCCGAAGATGGGTGAGTAGGAGGGGTAAAATGGCTACCGGGGCGTGGAGTACCCCGGGACTCACTTGTTTCTTTGCAGTAATTCTTTTATTCAACAGTCACATAGTTTATTCAGTCAGAACGTGTTTCGGCTTACATTCAAGCCTTTATCAACTACTAAATGTAATGCTTAGATGAACATAATATATACAATTTGGATGAGTCCCCTACTGTTGACGTCACACCGTTAGTAAGTAACATCATTGCAATACAGAATACATATGTAACCTGCATTACAATTATGCATTTTGTTGATATTAATCGTTCCTCTCCTATCCTCCACATCCTGTTTTGGATGTGTACCTTAACGTTTGAGCTGTATTTCTTTAGCATTGCTGTGTAGTTTTTCTTTTAAAACTGGTTTGTTAATAAGGAATAACTTTATGGGATTGTCCGGTTATAGAAGAAACAACCGCCACCCCACAAGGTAAAATTACCATTTTTAGCACTATCTGACTCTATTTTATATTACAACCATAAAGATAAACAATTATTCGATTATGATAAATTCCTGTTGAATTGCAAATATATTATAACAACGATCAGATACAAAAGATTTGATGATTTGACATCTTGATGGTATTATCTGTACACAATTATGCTGCATTCCTAAGATTTTCTATGACATGACAACGTGTATTTAACATTGTAGATACTTTTAGGTTTGAATGTGTATAAGTTTACACCAGATATACGTAAGTTACGTCATCGAATACCCAATCTATTTAACCTGTGTATCACATTTGTTTGTTTGAACCATGACTAAGGGTGCACAAAGCACCTGAAACGCGTAGGCTGGTACTCCACGAACGATATATTTGCCATTTGGTCATTATGTTTTCATGCATACTCTCCTATTTGGAGTAAATTATGCTTGACAAGAGGATTTTAAAAGGATTTTCCGGGGCCGGAGTGAATATTTTGCTGGAGTACTCCTATACAAACAGCTGGTGAACTGGTGGTCTCACACCTTGATTTGGACTTACTAATGGTGTGACGTCAGAAGTAGGAGACTCATCCAAATTGTATATATTATGTTTGTCGAAGCATTACATTTAGTAGTTGATAAAGGCTTGGATGTAAGCCGAAACGCGTTCTGACTGAATAAACTATGTAACTATTGAATAAAAGAATTCCTGCAAAGAAATGCTGATGCCTATGGCTGATGCCTGAGGCCCGTCCCTCACCAACAAGACTATGGCTGATGCCCCAGGTCCCCCCCTCCCCGACAAGATTATGGCTGATGCCCCACATTATAAATGAGTCCCCTGCTTTTATTATACATAGATTACATATACCAGTGATAGTATGGTAACATTCCATAGGATCGCAGTTATCAGTTATCTGTATATACAGACATGCAGAAAGGAGGCACATCGCACCTTCACTGCATGTCTATTAATCTCTTCTGCTATGGAAAAGTTATTGAAGTCACGAGATCCACCCGATAAGCACAGACTCAGTATGAGTGCTGTATTCGGGGGCTGCTGTGACAGGGGACTGATAATATCAGTCCAGGATCGGAACAGGATCAGGCTGTCACACTGAAAGCCTGATTCTGCTGTGGGAACAAGCTCCTCCATCCGCCGTATAAAGACATCTGGCCAGAGCGTAAGCAGCTCTTATACTGAATAACCCAGCTCTGGTCACATGACCATCTATTGGGCCCGACCTGCAGCAGTGAGGACCATGAAGAGGCTGCAGCTCTCAGCCTGCTGTACAGAGAGGGAATTTATCAGCATGGGACTTTATTGAAGTGTAAAACTGACTGTACAAGTAGGCAGAAATCAATCTTTGCATTGCAATTCCACACAGAGACCTGCAGCATATAAGTGACATGCTAAGAATAATAAATATGAAGTGGAAAGCTGCTGATTATTTTTTTTTTTAACCAGTGCGTGTATGGGATTTGGATGAATGCCATACACTACAACTATATAATACTGTAGATATTCTCCACATAAAATCCTTGTATAATATGGATAGTTTGTGGGCATCCTTAGAGGGGTATTTTGAGATACATTTATTAATCACATACCCTTCTGATTGGTACTCAATATTAAATTAGCTAGGGGCCGAAAATGTATAGCCCCACTACACAATGGACTGAGCTGGTCTTGGTAGATTGTTTAAAAGCCACAGTGTCTCGTCAATAATGACTGCAGGAACTTAGTGGTAAAATACATTGGGTAATGTATGCAAAGTGCTGTCAGATGTATGCCAAAGTGATATACACTGTAAACCTATAAATATTTGCTAACATTTAGAAATTCACAGAAGAAAAAACTACAAAATTAAAAGAATCAGACACACCTGTAACTAAGCCAATTCAGCAATGTACATCACTGCACAAACCATGCAAAATATTTTTCTCCCAAAAACACAAACAAATGATTGGAATGATACCAATATTTGCGCACTATTACATTTATTAGAGGAGAGAGAATTTTACAAATACCTGAAAAGAGCAAAACAATGTGCGCTTACTCAATGGTGAGATAGGTCTTTGAATCAGACAAAAACATGACATTCTGTGATCTATTTTGCATTGATTAAATAGCTATAGAAGTCTAAGGGTGTTTCTAAGACTTTGTTCTTAAAAACCTAACCAAGCCTAAGGCCAAGAGCACACAACTATGGAAAGGGCTGTGTGACGCCCCTTTTTTTTAGTGAAGAGCCACAGAGCACTAGTTTATACCTAATCTTATTAGTAAGGGTTCATTCACACGCGGTATGCCCGCCGTGCGGGCATACCGCCGTGCGCTGGAGAGGAGGAGGTGACCCCTCCTCCCTCCATAGAGAATAGCAGCGCACGGTCGTACACACGCCGAAAGATAGAGCATGCTCTATCTTTTTGCGGTGTGTGGGCCGGATCGGTGCCACACATGTGTAGCACCGTATCTGCGCCGCTATTGCAGTCTATGGGGACGTACATGCGGCAGCAAATTTGCGGCCGCATGTACGGCCCCGCAGACGGCAGTGTGAATGAGCCCTAAATATGTACAAATGGTGTTCTAGTGAGCATGTCAGTGTGTGCTCTTTGGCCTAGGTTCTAGCAGAACAATAGAATGTTGTGATTTTTGCAAGTCATTTAGCAGTGGTGCATCCGTACTTTCAGCATACTGATCACAGAGAACAGAGTGAACGTTATGTACAACTACTGTTCTACTTCTCATACACCAGAGCTGGCACGTAGCAGAACGCCCCTGGCACAGGAAAAGGGAGTTAGGAGCACACAATAACAATGCTAGAAGTGGACAAAGTGGTGTAAAGCTATGTAATGTGGCTGTCACTATCATGAGGTCACTGCTTGGCACAGTTTTGGAGGAAATCTAGAAGGCTGTGTTTAGGTTCCGCCATACAACACACATACTATATAGGGCTTGTTTACATGTCTCCCAATAATCCATATTAACAATGAATGTATTTTTTCCCAATTATCTTAATTAAGATAATTGAAAAATGGACAAAAACTGTCAAAAAACTGATGCGGTTTCAAAACGCATGCATTTTTTAGCGGACTGCTTAAAAACGGCCTAAAAACGGGTTCAAAACGCCACCTATGACAACACCCATATTCTTATTTTTCTGTGTGAACATGGATTACGATTAAGACAATACTAAATTTATAGGCAGCAGACTATTAAACTGGCTGCACCAGGTTTGTCTAACTATTCACTAGAAAGAACATCTTTGGAGATTGCACACATGTTTAAGAAGTGTTTGAGCCAGTTTTATGTTGCGGCTGCACTGTTTCCGACAAGACAGAAAAAATGTACACCTAAAATGGTGTGTCAGTGCTTAGTCAGACACATTTAATACAACAACTCGACAGAATTGTGCCACACCTAAAAAAAAGATGGTGCACACTTCCCGAGTAGCGCAGGCTGTGCCAAATTATTGAGGCAAACTGAACATTTGATAAATATGCGCTATAGTTTTTTGCTTTTATTCTCATTTAGCACAAATTAAACTTTTTTGAGAGACGCGTGGTATTTTCATTGGAACCAATCTGAGGTACACATGACCTTGTTATCAAGGTTTAATTTTTTTATGTGCACTGAAGTGACAAAAAACAAGCAAATGGATTTTCTGGCTTTGTTTTTTGTAGATAAGGGTGGTGTCACACGTGACGTTTTGAACCAGTTTTTAGTTTATTTTTTAAGCAGTCCATTAAAAAACGCATGCATTTTAGAAAATGCATCTGTTTTTGTCTGTTTTTCCCAATTATATTAAGATAATTGGGAAAACAGACAAAAACGGTAAAAAAAAGTATGAGTTTTCAAAAAACCTCATGTGTTTTTTAATGGACTGCTTAAAAACGGACTAAAAACGGGTTCAAAACGCCACGTGTGACACCACCCTAAGGTGTAAGGCTGCATTTACACAAACATGCGGGGATGTAAGTACGGCCGCAAGCTTGCATAGATGGCAATAGCTGCACAGAACAGTCCCTCAACGCACTGTTCGATAGCCGCAAAAAAAATAGAGCATGCTTTATCTTCGCTCGGCTGGGCATACATTCATGTAAAGGCAGTTTTGATCTGCACTGTTGAAGAGATGTAGAGGTATTGCCTATTGATGAATTAGGTGTTAAAAAAAATGGTGATATATACCCTTCAAGTACTGAGCATTACAGTCCTGGTTCCATGTTTAATAATAATCATAATCTCTATTTATTTAGCGCCATCAAATTCTGTAGCGCTTTACAAATCATAGGGGACATATACAAATATAATATTACATTACAAAGAACAAACAGTCATATGGAACAATAGGAGTAAGGGGTCTGCTCACAAGAGCTTACAGTCTATGAGGACGAGGAGGTGGACGTGCATGAGAGGTTCGAATTAAGGTAGAGATTAATCCAATATCACTGGCAGATCGAAGAACACGAGAAGGTTGATAGACAGATGAGAGAAGAGAGATAGGGAGGTGCAGCATTATTCAGAGCTTTGTGGATGAGGGTTATTATTTCAAAGTGAATACGGAAGAAGACGGGCAGCCACTGCAGTGATTGGCACAAACTGGAGGCATCCGTGTAGCGTTTGGTCTGAAAGACGAGCCTGGTTGCTGCATTAAGAATAGATTGTAGAGGAGAGAGTTTAGCAAGTGGAAGACCGATTAGTAGGGAGTTACAGTAGTCTAGTCGAGAGTGAATAAGTGCAACAATTAGCATTTTAGAAGTTTAAATTGTCAGAAACGGTCGGATTCTGGAGATGTTTCTGAGATGCATGCGGCAAGATTGAGCAAGAGATTGAATATATGGTGAAAAAGAGAGGTCAGAGTCCAGCACAACCCCAAGACAGCGGGCCTGCTGCCTCGGTGCTAAAGTGATCCCACAGACCGAGATAGAAAGGTCGGGGTTAGGTAAGTTATTAGATGGTGGAAAGAAAAGAAGTTTGGTCTTAGAAAGATTAAGTGCCCTGGCACCACAACTAACATTGTGCCCATCCTGCCCTCTCCTAGCAGGGAGAGAGCGGAGCTGCCATAGTGCCGACCACGAGGCAATCATCATCATCAGTAAACAATCCCCCATACCTGACAGCCCTGTAACAGGGGAAAGAGAATGAGCCACAGGGTACCCCACAGGAATAACACCCTGGCTGAGGAGGGAAGGAGAAGGGGCAGAGGGAGACCGCTTAACCCCTGCTGCATCACCCTGCATTAACCCCCAGCAGCCCATACCTCTGAGATCAGAGCTCTCTGACACGCTAACTTTGGTGTTATTAAGGAGTGAAGAGTATCAAAGAGCCTTTTGGGGTTGTTAGAGAGAGAGAAAATTAGAATACTAAAATAGTCCTGTTTAGCAAGGTGAAGGGCAGAGTTATACGTTTTTAAAATAAATTTGAAGCGTAAAAAGTCTGCGGATGTGCGCAACTTTCTCCACAGACGTTCGGAAATCCTGGAGCACTGCCGAAGGAAAGGAGTTTGTATGGTGTGCCAAGGTTGCATGCGTCTGTGTTGAAAATTTCGGATAGTGAGTGGTGCCATCTCATCTAGCGTGCTTCTGACAACGTGATTATAGTGGTTAGTAGCCAGGTTTGGACTGGTGAAAAAGGAGATGGGGGACAGTTCAGGTTTTAAGCTTTCTGTGAGTTGGTGAGTATCTTTTGCACGTGGGTTCCGGTATGAATGACGGGTGGAAGGAATCTGAGAAAGTAAAAGAAAGGAGGTTGTGATCCGAAAGTGTAAAGGAAGAATTGGTAAAATTGGATATTGAAGATGATCGGTAAAAGAACAAATCAAGTATATTTCCCTCATTATGAGTGGGGGAATCGCAGAGTTGTGAAAGACCTAGAGAAGTAGTTAGTTCTAAGATCTGAGAGGCAGGAGGGGAAATGAGAATGTTAACAGGGATGTTGAAGGTTGGAATGTCACAGGACAGAAAGTGAGAGAGCTAAGAGGCAAAGTGGTCAAGGCACTGATAGGGTGAGCCAGGAGGACGATATACTACAGCCACACGAAGAGAGAATGGGCAGAAAAGTCTGAGGGTGTGAAAAGATGGGAAAGTAGAGAGGGTACAGGAGGAATGACCTGGAAAGTGCATTGTGGAGAGAGGAGTATGACTACCCCACCTCCCTGCCTATTCTCAGGTCTGGAGCAGTGAGAAAAGTATAAACTGCCATAGGACAATGCCGCAACCGAGGCGGAGTCATTTTGCAGGATCCACGTTTCCGTGATGGCAAGCATATCAAAAGACATAGAAAGAAAGAGGTCATGAACTGATTGTAGTTTACTACACACAGAGCGGGCATTCCATAGGGCACATTTAAAAGGGGTTACGGGTGGAGGAGAAGAAGAGGGGATACACGGAATCTTTAAAAGGTTAGAAGGGTTTCTGTGTGAAGTGTTGCAATATGCAGAAGGTGGGCCTGGGTTAGGCTAGATGTCCCCTGAAGCAAGCAGGAGAAATAGAAGAGACAAAAGTTGCCTTAGAGATTTAAAATAAATCCGTCAGGCAAATTAAGCCCCAAAACTTAATATATATTCATAAACTGCCATTAGAAAGTATTGTCTCTATCCGGTCATTGTTCCTCTACATGCCTCTAAACTTAAACAATCAGGTGCTAAAGTTGTATGCAATTGACCTGAGAGAGGTCCAATGAGTCATTATCAAGCTTATTCATGAATGGGAGGCACAGCCACACCCCCAGTGCTTGACTGACAGCATGTATAATGATGTGACACACCTAGTGCTGGCTCCTCTCTATACTTCCTGGTTGTGGCGCCTCCTGCAGCCTAGTGTGTGTATGAGATACAACTGCTCCAGGATGGAGCCATGTGTGTAGCAGAGTATGTCAGGCACTTGTGTAGCTAATGTCTGTGTCTCACACGTGTATGGGAGGACACAGCATGTCAGCAAATAAAGCACAGACACTAGCAGTACTTTACTATACATTACACACAGACCTGTGCAGGGGGAGGAGAGGGGAGGGGTAACAGGGATGACAACACTGCCTCTGACCATGTGACCAGCCTCATTTACATAATAAAGTAAATATGATATTACAATGATTAATGCATGAATTGACTAGATAAAGGCTGGGATGGAATCCTTGTGAGCTGCTCCAAAAGTTAGTGGTGACAGGACGAGTGACAGAGACCTGATGAAAGGTGTCCTTTAACAGAAGTTATTTCTTGCTTCACAGCAGAACACTGGGATAAGTTAGTATGGTTACATAAAGTATAGAGTGTGTGAGTGGTGTAAAAAGACGAGTGAAGGAGTGAAGCATTGATACGGATAGTTGGTCCTGGTAAGATCGATGGACGGTAGGAAAGTAAAACAATCATAGCAAACAGAGTGAAAATGGAAACCGGTTTTTGGTAAAAATAATTGTTCATTTTTCTCTGCCATCTTACCTGTCTCCTGCTCTGTCTAACTGGAATGAATAACTGCATTTTCATACTTGTCAGAATATTATGCTAAGAAAAACAAGAATGCAAGCATCCTATACTATCACTAAATTTATACCCAGAGAAAACAAGAGACCAAGCCCTCATTTAGCTCGTAAAACAACTCTTTGTAAAGCTTGATGCTAGCTCAACCTATATGACAGGTCTATGTATTCCCAAGGTAATGGATATTGTGCCACATAAAACTTGTAGTTATGTTGGAAAAACTGAAGATACATTTCAAAAGAAATACATTTTTTTCAAGAGATCTTTTGTGCAAAATCTTCTATGCAATGCCATAATGTCCTATCTGTCTTGATTTTGCTATATTAAGCATCAAATGACTTCTTAGTACAGCATAGGCATACACTGTAGACACATTATTGCGTTTCTTAATTGCCATTTTATCCTGTTGACTTTCAAATAACTGCTTTAAAAACTTTAATTAGTTGTTTCTATTTAGGGCTGGAAAACTTTTATATATTATAAAGAAATAGTGGGGGAGATGTATTAACATTTCAGTTTTTTAATCTGGTGCAGCATAAGATTGGCGAGTTATACTTTGCACCTCCTATTAGACGTTCTAGTTTGCTGCGCCACAGTCATAGATGAAAAAACGGGAACAGTACCCTATGTTGCCCATCACTTTACATGCCATTCCTTACACAATAACCTCCGTTCAGGTAGTTGCTGTCAGTGACAGCCTGTCTCAATTCATCAGCAGGTACCAGTCCTTAGCTGCTGAATACATACATAGGTAATAAAAGGCTGCTATAGACACCTTTGCATGAGTTGTCATAGCAACTTGGTTTTGTACACCCTCTGTAACATATATTCAGGTGTGATATTGGCCACATCATGTGTAAGGACACACATTTTGGTTCTTTGAAGCGGTTTTTCAAACCAAACCACATAAAAGTTGGAAAATGGCGAGTGTCCTTACCGTCAGTGTACACAATTACCAACCACCCCTACTGAAAGGAATAAACCATTACGACAAACCAAAATTACTGCAGTCCACTTATCAAGACCCAAACTTCTATACGAAAATGAAACATAATGCTTATAAAACAAACTAAATATCTTGTAAAGGTTTAATACTGTAGTAATTAGGTTCAGAAGCAAAGACTTTACTACAGCCTTTTTGGTTGTGGTGATAGTTTGGTAATCCCTGAATAAAAAGAAGCCAATCCAGCCACCAAGACTATCCTCCAATTTCAGATAGATTTTGATGTTACCTCTTTTACTCCCGTCGGATTCTTTGCAATTCAAAGTATTTGAATGAGGCCCATTCCATGCAGTATTACCTTTCATGGCCACTAGATATTTGGCTGAACATGGTGCCTGTTTACATGTCAAATTTCATGTATATTTTAGTGTTTGGGATCTGCTAAAGATCCACATCCCATGTATCTGAACAGGGTTTTCACAAGCACTACAAAAAAACCATAAACCTACCACAAAATTAAGTGGTGTGCTACTTACTTTGCTTGGAAACACTGACGAAACACATATGGGTTTGGTGAAGTGTTCTTTTCAACACAAACGTATAGGGAGAACGCAGCTTTAGGCCCAGATTTCTTGACAGTCCCGGTAAATAGTGAATTTTATATAGTAAAATAGGATGAATATGAAATATGAGTCCCTTCTTTCCAAAAGTACAGCAGCCCCAAACTGTACTACGCTTTTCATGGACAGTGCTTGTGTTCTGCCGGCCTTACACTAATCTACTGCACACCTTCAGCACTTGGGCAGCAGACTTCCAAGTATATAAGGATTTCTGTCATGGAAATACATGTTGAATTTCAATGAAGGTGTGTTCATACCCTAAAGGGATTAATTTTTTAAAATGTATGCTACATACACATATCCCTATGCACTAGAGAACTCTTATTTTGGCATATTTTGGGGTCGATATTAATGTATGTTTGAATGATTCCATGGGTCTGCTGGAGGTATGGAAAGTATTGTTCTAATGTATACCATTTCTGTTCTTTGATGTAGCCAGTAATGATAAACAATGAATTCCTTCACTGTGGTTGCGATAGCCACATCCGGTACCGCATACATCTGCGCTCTTCAATTAAGATTATTCTAATGAATACAAAATCTAAAGACTTTCTATACAAATAGGTAGTAAAGTAGTGAATTTCCATTTTAGGATGCAATAGGAGACACTGCAGACTGGAAATACAATTAATAATCCAAAAGATTATGTTTGTTTTTATGACTGAAGAACTCTATATCATGAAATGTTATTATTAACATCTATACATAGAAGAAATATTCAGCATTTCTGTAATAGATTATTTATTAGGGATGTTGCTGTTTTGCCTAAGTTTTGAGTAAAACTTTTAGGGCCACATAAAATCGTAATGTACTTTTCACCACATAGGAGTGGTTATATTACTAGTATGCCATGACAGGCACCAAGTGAGGGGAAATATTTTACAAATGCCTTCATCGGATGAGACTGAGGAATGTCTTGGCAGAGGAATACTTATCACGTACGTGCAGTGTATGTGTTAAGCTTTCACAGACTTGTCAACCTGCATCCATAATAATGTATACAAATAACCTTTCTGGATAAGCTATTTCACTGTAATTTGTTACTGGCACTCCCTGCATTTAATATAGAAGACAGACAGAGGGTACAGCCAAGACAGTCGGCGACCACACAATGAATACCAATCACATCCCAATCCTGATATCTATACAGCATAAAGCTGATTTTTCACTGACAATCAATAGCCGTCTGCTCGAAACAAATCAATACTATTTATACAATTAAGTCCAGATGCCGGCAAATAGGTGCCAGTCTACAGCACCCCTGCAACGTTTATACCTTTCTGAAGAGGACGACTTCTCAGAGTTAACTGACATCAGCAGCTCAATCTTCTTCTTGGTTTCTGGAAAAATCAGAAAATATTCCCCACCAGGATTGCCTGCTGTGTCCTGACTTGCCAAAGGAAGCACAACGATCCGTGTAACCAGGAGCTGGAGTGTACTGCTTTCTGGAGACGGACAAGGCCACTGATCGGTGACACAGAAAGAAAGTGGAAAAAATAAAAAACACAACAAAAACGGAAAGGCAATTCACTGGTGCTTTTCAGAAAAAGAAAGCTCCTGAGGCATCAGGCCTGGCTGAACTATACACATGACTGTTTATGAAAGCAGGAAGTACCATTCCTTTCAAGCACAGGGGTGTTCCTCAGCACAGAATGAAAGCAGCAGCTCTCAGCTAAGTGAATGGCTGGAGATGTGAGCAAGAAGACATAGCATCTCCTCCTCGCCAGCTTGTCTTTTTTCCTATAGTGCAGATCGCTGCTAGAAGAAATAAGAATCGGTCCAATTGGAAAATAAAATATATGCCAGAAACCAAATCTCCTTGATGGAGGTTATGAGAAGCCGACTCCTTTATGGGCTGGTTTATCCGCTTTAGTAATGAGGAAGCCTTTACGTGCAGATGACAGAAGAGCTGTGCATTCTGTGCTTCTCTGTTCTTAGATTTCCTGTGGCCACCCCTCACATAATCACACAGTGCTCAGAGCCAAGGAACAGCAACACCCATCAGCAGAGCCTACATGTTGTCATATGGCAGTGAGCAGGATTGCTGCTGGTCAGAGACCATTGCCATGGTTAGAGGAGGGCACATTGTGCATCAGCAAAGCTTCCATTTTATCCAGTGTGTGAAGCCTGTAGAATAACACATCCCTCACAATGTGAGATCTATTCGCTTAAGGCTGCTGACAGTGACGAATCCACAGCAGCACAAAGATAGAGATGCTATTGCCTATTATAGGGCTGTGCATACACAGGTTAATAATAATAATCTTATTTATGTAGCGCCATCAAATTCTGCATCATTTTACAAATCATAGGGGACATATACAAATATAATATTACATTACAGAATACAAAACAGTCATATGGAACAATAGTGAACTAAAATTGAGAGAAGAAATGTTTATAAAAATAAATGAAACTCACTGGATATAGATGAAAGATGAGAGTCCACAGTTGATGATACCTTTTATTGGCTAACTAAAAAAGATAACAATTGAAAGCTTTTGAGACTAATAAGGTCACTTCATCAGGCATGGACAACACATGAATGGAACACAAATGTACAGGCAGTCCCCTACTTAAGAACACCTGACTTACATACGACCCCTAGTTACAAACGGACCTCTGGATGTAACAGCTATAACAGTTATCACAGGTGTCTACAATAAAGCTTTATTGTTAATCCTGATTCTTATGACAATTCAACATTTTTAAAATCCAATTGTCACAGAGACCCAAAAAAATTTGGCTGGAGGTTACAATGATAAAGTATACAGTTCCGACTTACATACAAATTCAACTTATGAACAAACCTACAGACCCTATCTTGTTTGTAACCCGGTGACTGCCTGTATACACACATGGATATAGTAAAGCCATGGTTGATGCGATAAGTGATAAGAAACAGGACAATCAATGGAAGAAGAAAAGTAAACACTAATGGCAATAAAAGGTATCATCAACTGAGGACTTTCATCTTTTTAACCACTGGCTAACATGGTACAAAAATATTTTAGCTTTTCAAACTTGATATAAAAGGATCATCCAATGAACAATCTCTATTATCACCTTTATTTGAAATTTAAAGGGGCCTGTACCAACATACTGTTAATAAAAGTCAGTGTTTAACTACTGCCATCCCTATTGACTTCTAGAATATACAGGACTCATTGATTTTTAGCTCCTTCAGATTTACTCAGCATTGTACTGGTGCTGTTTGACTGTAGTTGGACAGGGCTTTTCACAAAAAAGCTAGCAGAACGTCTTACCGCGGCCTAAGACTAAATATGAACTTGTGTGTCTGGTTCTCTACTATACAAGAACGTAAAAGACTACTGTAACACGAGTGCTGGATGTGTTACACAACAAACTTCAATTGTCTCTGTCAGACTTTAATGGGGTTTGTCTATTACTTGGAAAAAATAGCACTGCCTGCATCACTATGTGTGCAGCCTCCGAAATGGGTTGAAACTTGGCAAAAATGGTGAGCTATAAAAAAGGGCTATATAAATAATGGCTATGTTATGTTTATCTGGCTTTGGACAAGATGCAAACATAGGTGTTCTAGGTCTGCAGACAGGTATCCTAAGCATCTGAAACTAAGATTTGTCTTATAAAGTCATCTCTCCATTTTATAAACAGCTTGAACCTGCCAACATGAAAGACATTATTTGCTGGAGGTTGAGTGAACAGTACATTGCTGTGATGATTTAACAGTGATTCATGAACATGCTACCTACATACACACCTACATGCCTGAGCTACTGGTGAGACAACCCTCAGAATCAGCATTCGGGGAGCAGAAGAATCTCAAGAAATAGACATATTATCATGACAAGTTATATACTGAGAATATTAAGGACATGTATCCAAAGAACCCAAAGTAGCTAATATATAGTAGGTGAAAAGTACATTATGAATATTAATTATGATACATTCACACGGCCGTCTGGGGGGGGATGTATATGCAGCCACAAATTTGCCTTAAATGGCCCGCATAAACGGCAACCGGCAGCAGTACGGTGCCAGTTCCGTGCCATACATGGGGAAAAGATAGAGCATTCTCTATCTCTCCCCGTGTGTGCGGCCGTTCACCGCTGTTCTCTATGGAGGGGTCAACTCTTCCTCCTCTCCAGCGCACAGTGGTACGCCCGGCCACAAACGGCTGTGTGAATGTACACTTTTATACAATTTTTGGTTAACTTGACTATTCCTCTGAAGATGTCATAAAAAGAAAGAGAAAACAAAAAAAGACAACGAGAGAGGACGGCGCCTCGTGTGATAACGTCACGGAATTTGGTTGTCAGGTAAGTATTGAGAGTTGCTCACCTGAAGGCAACTTGCAAAGTTGCATAAAACAATTGTGGGGGTATCAATAACCCTTGGTAGAAACTTCTTAAGGTTACTTCAGCAGCTCCCAAACGCTCCAATAACCGGTGTCCAACGGAACCGTGAGGATATGAGTAAGGCGGGAGAAAGAGTTTGGTTTTACGGATGGGTGCGCTTATAACCAGGAATAAATTACCAAAGCGAAATTTGGTAAAAGCTTTGTTCGTCTTTATTATAAGTGATCAACAATGTTTTGGTTCATAGGTAATGCGTTTCGGGATAACCCTTCATCAGACCAATAATATTGTGTTGCTCTACTTGCTTGTTTTAGCCAGGCAGGAGATGTGCGGCGGCTGTAAACGGTTTAAAACCTAAAAAATGTGGTATTCCCATACCTGTACCAACACAAAGAATAAATGGGATGTTTCATTTGGAGCGCATAATGAAAGACTGAAAAACAGAGCACACAAAAAATGGTGCAAAAGCATTTTACTATCAAGCTCACGGCATTTGGATTTTTTCCCCAGTAAACAGAAAAATTAAATACCACAATTTGCTACACAGAAAACAGAAAGTTCTTATTAAGTCCTGTACACCAGAGGTCCCCAACCGCCGGTCCGCGGACCAGGACCGGGCCATTGGAGTTCATCAGCCGGTCCGCGCAGGGGCGGCACCGGCCAGCACTGAGCTCCCGCACTGAGCTCCCGCACCACGTTGCAGCCCTCTGTCCGGCACCTTGCTCCCCGACGCTGCCAGCACCTTGCGCCCACCCCCCGACGCCGCCGGCACCTTACAACGGCCCCCAGACCCTGCTGGCACCGAGCCCCCCCCCCCTCCAGGCTCTCGGCTCCCTGCTCCCCCTGCCCCCGCTCAAGCTCCAGGCTCCTTTCCCGCTCCCTCCGCTAACGTCCTCCCTGCTCCCGGCTCTCCACTCCCGTCTCAACCTGTCTCTGCTAACGCCCCCCCCCCCCCTCCAGACTCTCGGCTCCCTGCCCCTGCTCAAGCTTCCCTACCGCTCCCTCCGCCACCCCGCTCCCGGTTCTCGGCTCTTGACCTACCCGCTTCCGGCTCTCCGCTCCCGTCTCAACCCGGCTCCGCTAACGCCCCCCCCCCCTCCAGGCTCTCGGCTCCCCCTGCCCCTGCTTAAGCTCCAGGCTCCCTAGCCTCCCGGCTCTCAAGACCTACCCGCTCCCGGCTACCTCACCGCGCCACCACCGCTGCAGGACAAGGCACGGAAATTTCCAAGAACACAACAGAGAGGTAAGGTTACTTTATCTTTGCATATATATGTGTAATATGTGTTTATATGTGTAATATGTGTATATATGTATAAATATATGTAATATGTGTGTATATATATGTGTGTGTGTATATGTGTGTTTGTATATATGTATATGTGTGTGTGTATATATGTGTGTGTATATATGTGTAAATATATGTAATATGTGTGTATATATATGTGTGTGTGTGTGTATATGTGTGTTTGTATATATGTATATGTGTGTGTGTATATATGTATGTGTATGTATGTGTATATGTGTATATGCTGTATCTACTGTTTGTTTATGTGTATATATGCTGTATGTATATGCAGCATTTGTGATATTTATCAGGGCTTCTATTTTGTACTACATGGCAGTATTCGGTATGCATTTTATACTACTTGGCGGTACGTTATATCTATTTTATAATACTTGGTGGCATGCTGTGTGCATTTTATAGTGCACGGTGATACGCTGTATGCATTTTATACTACATGGCGGTATGCTGTATGCATTTTATAGTACACGGTGACACGCTGTATGCATTTTATACTACATGGCGGTATGCTGTATGCATTTTATAGTACACGGTGACACGCTGTATGCATTTTATACTACATGGCGGTATGCTGTATGCATTTTATAGTACACGGCGGTATGCTGTATGCATTTTATAGTACACGGTGACACGCTGTATGCATTTTATACTACATGGCGGTATTCTGTATGCATTTTATACTACATGGTGATACGCTGTATGCATTTTATACTACATGGTGATACGCTGTTTGCATTTTATACTACATGGCGATACGCTGTACGCATTTTATACTACATGGCGATACGCTGTATGCATTTTATACTACATGGCGATACGCTGTATGCATTTTATACTACATGGCGATACGCTGTATGCATTTTATACTACACGGCGATACGCTGTATGCATTTTATACTACATGGCGATACGCTGTATGCATTTTATACTACATGGCGATATGCTGTATGCATTTTATACTACATGGCGATATGCTGTATGCATTTTATACTACATGGCGATACGCTGTATGCATTTTGCATTGCTTTATTTTTACACCAAACCAATATGAAGGGTCTGGTCCGGACACTCCCTGATATCTTATATTATTAGCTCCACCACTCCATAACCCCACCCCATATGACCAAAGCCCCGCCCCCACCCCCACCGGGCCATGGAAAACTGGTCTAGCTTAAAGCCGGTCCCTGGTGCAAAAAAAGGTTGGGGACCTCTGCTGTACACAGATTAAAATAAAAAAAAAGTGAAATATTTTTAAAGAAGGGGAGCAAAAAGTTGGAAACCAAGATGGGCCTACAATCAAAATAGCATGATAAACAAGAAACTTTCCCATAGATCCAGGAACCGTGACTGGTGCAATCTTCTTATATTTGTTATCCACACCCTCCTTCCTTTTAAAATCAACTTGTATAAATATACTAATGACCTGGAAGACTCTGGGGGCAGTGCTGTAGCTTCACAGGCTGTTACAATGAGCAGAGCAGATCTCCCCTTCCCCTGCACTTCCAGCTGCTGCTGGATTACACAGTCAAGGGAAATATTAGGGGGTGGAGTAAAACCTGTTCAGCTCATTTGCGCAGTTTTCTTGTGGGCTTGGATTTTACAGATTTCACTGTACGCCCCAAATGACGTTGACTTTATCCGTACGGGGATACTAAATTTGTATAGGTTACATAATGTTTTCATACTTTTTTCATACTCTCGTTACAGAGTTGTGGGTTGTGTAATTATTTGGGACTTTTCATGATGTTTTCAATGCTACCATTTTTTGGACTGTACGACGTTTTGATCACTTTTATTGAAATTTTTATATTTTTTCAACTTTTTTCCGTTAAAGGGTTAAACGCAGTAAAAACAGTTATTTTTTGATAGATCGGGCATTTTCGGACACGGTGATACCTAACGTGTTTATGATTTTTACTGTTTATTTATATCAGTTCTAGGGAAAGTGGGGTGATTTGAACTGTTAGGTTTTTTAATTACAATTTTTTAAAAAACTTTTTAAAATTTTTATCACTAGGAGCGATGATCCTTGCCTAGATTGCGGCACCCATGCACCATTTTTTGGAAGCTGCACGGTGCCTGGATCTGAGTATGTGTTATGCTTGACCTTGATTTTCTTTAAAGGGGAGGGGGGCTATGGTGACTTAGGGCTCATTCAGATGGGTGTGTTTGTGCAGTCAGTATTGTATTCACATCCATTTTTTCATGTCCATGGCTAGTAATTTACTTCTATGGAGATCCATGGTCCGCATGTGTGATAAAAATAGTGTATTGCTGCTATTTTTTCTTCACAGTCTGCACATCTGTGAAAAAAACAGACATGCGAGCACACATAGAAATAAAAAATAAAAGAAAACGATAGCATATGGACATCAAAAAGTCATTCTGGATAAGCCTTAAAAAGGAACCAGTCAATAGCAAGTGACCCAATAAACCACTAACAGAATATTGTAAAGCAGCGTAACACCTTTTAGTTATGGTTTCATTCATGTCCCAGTGTGGTAGCATCATCCAGGAAATCAACTTTGAAGTGACCTGTAAATTGGTTGTGTAAAGTCAAGGAGGAGGCGAGTTTAAAGGACACCTGTCCTCAGGTCTCTGTAACTAATTCTGTACTACATGTTGGAGCAGCTCACAACGATTTCATCCCAGCCTTTATCTAGTAATTTCATACATTAATCATTCTAAAATCATATTTTCTTAATTATGAAAATGAGCCTGGGCACATAGAGAGAGAGAAAGTGATTTCACCGCTGTAACCCCTCCCCTCTCCTGCTTATGTCAGTGTAATGTATAGTAGAGCATTGCTAGTGTCTGTGCTTTATTTCCTGTCTGAGACACAGACATCAGCTACACAAGTAGTGTATAGTAGTGTAATATGGCTGTTACAACTTCTACAGGATGCAGCCCATGTGTATAGGAGTATCTCATACACATAGGCTGCAGGGGGTGTGGCTGCCAGCACCAGGAGTCTCACATCATTATACAGGCTGTCAGTCATGTGTATAAGAGTATCTTATACACACACAGGCTGCAGGGGGTGCCAGAACCAGGAAGCACATAGAGGAGCCAGCACCAGGAGTTATACATCATTATAAAGGCTGTCAGCACTGGGAGCTGTGCCTTACACTCATGAATAAGCTGGACTGCTGAATATCATAATGGCTCACTGAACCCATCTCGGGTCATTTGCATACAGCTTTACGACCTGATTGTTTAAGTTTACAGGCATGTAGAGGCATACCTCCCAACTGTCCTGGATTCGGCGGTACAGTGCAGATTTTGATTTTAGGGCGGGGAGATTGTCTGGCTATGCTCCTCTCTCCCCAATATGTCCCGCCTCCTCCTGGTCCTGTACATTAGAGCACAGCAGACGATGTGTTGGTGCCAGGAGAAGGCGGGACATGGCCCTGCTACCTCCTCACATGATGTCTGAAGGAGTCAGAGTCTAAGGCCGTGAGAAGAAGTGACTGCTGCTGGTAAGTCACATAGGTTTTTGTCTTTTTTTTTTAAATACCCACAGGGGGCCACAAGAGGAGGCTGGAGGACAAGAGGAGGACAGGACGCTACAAGAGGAGGCTGGAGGACAGTAGGAGGCTGAAGCACAGGTGCTATATGAGGGGGCTGGAGGACAGGAGGCCACAGTATGAAGAGGCTGGAGGACAGGATACCACTGGAAAAGGAGAATGGAGGATAGGGGGCCACAGGAAGAAGAGGCTGGAGGACAGGATGCCACAGTAAGATGAGGATGGTGGACAGGAGGTCACAGCATGACAAGGACAGAGGACAGGAGGCCACAGTAAAAGGACAGAGGACAGAAGGCTTTAGTATGAGGATGGAGGACAGGGACCACACCATGTGAGGAGGGGTGGGGGTAGGAGTACACAGTATTATGTATAGGTTTGGGGAGATAAAACAAGTGGAAAAATGTAAAGGGAGGATACAATTAAAAATGGGTTTTTATATGTTGCAGAGTTGCATTAGGGGGAATTATTTGGGTCCATAGGGGGATTGGCCACACTAGGGCAATTATATTATGTAGGAGCCATTAAGGTCAATATTACACTATACTTGTGGGTGGGGCAATGGGTGTGGTTTAGAAAAAAGGGGGAGGAACTTTGTCCCTCTTTCTCTCACCCAAAACGGAGACAATGGAGAATGATGTGCATACTGTAGGTAGGGGATGAAATTGACATTCTGCATGAAATTGATGTGTGATACTCTATGATGTGTGACAGCACACAACTAAAAGTATCATCCATATGTAGGATCCACATTGAATCTACAGACACAATTTTTTGTTTGTATTTCATCTATTTTTCTCTTCTGTAAACAGAGGGAAGCTATGACAGCATTTCCGGAGTTTACATACAGTTGGTTGCAAAAGTATTTATACACCATGAACATTTCCCCGTGTCTAAATATTAAAGCCAATATAGCCTCCTGACTAGACATAAAGAGGACGGGGGGCAGGACTCCCAAACTTTACCTGCTACTATAGAGCATCCATATGCAAAGTGGTCCTTGACATCGCTTCGCAGAAAAAGGACAAATTATGGGTCGGTATTGAGAGTGCTTTCCCTAAATCTAGTAATCTACCTGGTTTGTTCCGGCTACCCCCCAAAACTAACTGGGAGCTCTAAGAATCTCTCCCCTAATATCAGGGGTATTAAAAGCCTGGAGTTTGTTTGCGGTTAAGTCCAAGGTAACTAACATTCCCAGCCCACTCTCTCCTGCCAAGGACTTCCCAGGCCTTCCCCAAGTTCTCACATCCTCCCCACTCCTGGAACCTATAGACGGGAAACCCCGAAAAATTGTCGACCTTATCTCTGCTACAGGAATACGCCCCCACACTGATATATTAGGCGAGAAGGGAAGCTACCCAGGGGCATGGCTCCATTACCTACAACTGAGGAGCTTTTTGTCTTCCCTGACCCCCACGGAGTGTTTTTTCAAGGACCTGACCACATTTGAAAACTTATGTTCTAAACAAATTGTACCTTCGCATGGTGTGTCTTCCCTCTACAGGCTATTATCCGATACCAATACCGAGGCAAGAGGAACTGGGGGAGAACTTTGCCAAGGAATCATGGGAGAAATCCCTAATCTTCACCCACAAAATGTCCATATCTGGTAAAATACAAGAAACGAACTACAAGATCCTTACGCGCAGGTACAGAACCCCAGTGCGCCTCCACAACATGTTTCCATCTGCTTCGCCAACATGTTGGCGCTGCCACTCCGCTTTAGGAACTATGCGCCATGTTTGGTGGGACTGTAAGGTTGTAGCCTCCATCTGGTCAGCCGTCTGGGACCTTTATAGGGATATATGTGGAGCTTCTGGGGATCTCACACCTGCTATCGCGCTACTCTCAATGCTACCACTTTCTGGTGGCCTTCAGGTTGGTGATCCCCAGACTATGGAAATCTACGACTCCCCCTACCCGGTTGATGTGGGTCGAGGAGGTAGATCGTATCTGTCGTATGGAACAACTTCTTGCATCAGACGGTAACCGGATGGAGACTAACTACTCCATCTGGTCAAATTGGACCCAGTGGAGAAACTCTGATTCGTTCACTGTATGGCTTACAGGCGACCCCTGATAAATGAGGCATTTTCCATTTTTCCGAAACACTCATATCTTTTCTTCCTTTCTCAATGACCCTGCAGAGCCAGGGGGACCTCTCTCTCCTCCCACCCCCCACTTTCCCTCCTTCCCCCTCCATCCTTCCCCACAGCCCCTTCGCCCCAGTTTATCCTTATTACCTATTATTGCAAAAAGGTACCTTGAGTATCTACATTTGCGTTATTCACCATCTCTCATGACTGCATTATGGGGCTGCGACCTGAATATTCTGACCGCCATGTAGGTCTCCGGGTACTTGCACTTTGTTTATACTGTTAATATTATTGTCACTTTTACTTACAACTCTGTTTTTCAATAAACTTTTATTGAACCATAAATATTAAAGCCACAAACTTACTGCATTTTATTGATTGATTTTTTTTTTTTGCATAAAGCAATATAAAGTATCATCAAGTATTGGGGATGTGTAAAGAAAATGAAATGTGCTTTTCCACAGGTTTGAAAATTTAAAAAAGAACTGAAAAAGTTTAGCGTGAATATGTATTCAGCCCCCGTAGTCAATAGTTTGTGTGACCTCCTTTAGCTGCAAGTCAGTTGGAGTATGTCTCTAGCATTATTGCATATCTAGAGGCTGGAATATTTGCAGTCTAGCTATAGCTCAGTGAGATTGGTTTGTGACCCAAGGCTGTATGTTTTCTGCCCATTGGCCAGTGGCACATTGTAATAAATGGTCAGTAAAATCCCTATATACTACCATACTGCAGTATGGCAGTGTATGGTATGTTCAATCAGACAACCTCGGGTTATAGTACCCTAGGGAGTCAGAAAAACGGAAAAAAAAAATTCTAATCACTCTTCTTTACAAAGAACTGATAAAAATATAAATAAACAGTAAAAACCAAAAACATGTTAGATATCGTTGATGGAAAACAGGGCCCAAAGATGAAAATACCACTTTTTCCCCATTTTGCAAAATATAAAAAATGTAAGAAAATGTGAATGTAAGAAAACGTTATAAAACCTGTATAAATGTAGTGTCCCTGTGATCGTACCATCCTTAAGAATGTAGGAGACATGTTATTTGGAGCGCACAGTGAAGTGCGTTTTTTTTCACCAATTTCACTGGATTTGGATTTTTTCCCCGCTTCCCAGTAGAGGGCATGGAATGTTAAATATCGTCACTATGAAGTGAAGGTAGGGAGTGAAAAATGGAAAGGCAAAAACAAAAAAGGGCCTGGTGCTTAAGGGGTTAAAGTCTCACATGTAATTTAAAAAAAAATAAAATAACAATCGTTTTCCGTAAAAATCATAGCGCATAACTGAACGTAAAAAATTTACCTGAACATTTAGGCACCAATGACCATCAGTCATGAAAGGGTTAAACACATTTCATTTACTTGTTTCTAAAATTTCATAAAAATAATTACAGTATATAACTTGAAAGACCGCACCGGAGAGACAAATATTAGGCAAATATCATTTGTGAGAAACTTTTAGTCCTTCTGTGCAGTAAGATAAAGTTTACAACACAACAGATGAAGAGATAAAGGTCCTGATATGACAGAACTATCCTCATAAGTATAACCAACAGACACTTTACAACTGAGAGCAATAAAGAAGATAAGAGAGCAGACTTTTCATAAGAAGTAGCATAAAACACTTCATTTGAAGGATACATCCGTGGGCACATTTGCTCCTACAATGATGTAAGCAGCAGTCGTTTAGTGAGTCACTGGTTAAGAACACAAGACAAGCACAAACATGAATGACGACTGATAACATTGAGAGAAAAAAAGAAAGACAAAAAAAAAAAAAAAAAAGAAATAAAACTTTTTACAATACTGAAGGAACCTACATACTTTTATAAGAATACCCATCCCTAGTGCCACATGCAAATGCAGTGCATGGGCAACTATAGGAATAAAAACTGATAGTCCAGTCCAATGCACATGAAGAACAATATACTCAAAATCTGGATGTCTTATTTCATCATCACTAATGGACTTTGCATCAAAATCATCTTTCGTCCAATATGCATCTGCCAGGTGTTCATATGCCTTATCTCCAGCATTGACAAGTGAACATAATGATGATCTGGCATCATCTGCTTATCACAAAGGAGGGTTATCCTACAGGCACACTATAACGCCAAACATACATACTTACAGTAAAGGGTGTGACCAAGGTGCCTGAGGGAAGTATGACACCTGTATCAAGTAAACCATCTGCCGAAACACAAGAACCACTTGTTTTTCTAGAAATCAACCATTTCACTAAAAACCCCTTTTGGCTGCCTCCACATGTGGTATTTATATGCCACATTTGAAACGCAATACAACAGCTCAGGAGAGAAGATTTGCTCATTACAAAGCTGTTAACATTTAGGTTTACAAAACACAACTATTAACGCATGGTTAATAAGTTTTCCCACAAAAGAAAGTTAGGTCCTATCCACGGGATAGGGTCCAACTTGCTGATCAGTGGGGGTCTCAGTGCTGAGGGGTCTGAAGAGATCACCAATTTCCTTCAGTTCCATAGAGATTAATGGAGCAGAATGGTCATGTGCAGCCATCTGCTCCATTAGTCTGATGGAGCGACGAGGGGTCCGGTGTAGGTACGTGGGACCCCATCTGACCCCTCGTTTTCCTGATCTTTGGGGGTCTCAGCACTTAGACTCCCACTGACCAGCAAGTTAGGTCCTATCCACAGGATAAGGCCTAACATTAGTTTGATGGAAAACCCCTTTAAGACCACCTCACACATATGGAGATTAGCACACCATTCTGTAAAGGCTGCTACACAGATTCAGGGGCACTTTGAATTTAGTTACTAGCTCCCACAGTTGCGGGTAAATCAGTACTGGTATCTGACCATTGTAATCTGTGTTGTGTCAGAGAGGAGGAGCTGGGGCTGTAGTTGGAGGCGTGTGTTATGTTAACCTTCTCTCATACTGTTCAATCAGAGGAAGAGAGTATATGAACTCTCTCTATGCTCATCTAGATGTTGCGTATTGTGTTAACATTCTGCTAATATTCAGTTAATTTTGCATTAATTACTCAATACAGAAGTAAAAGCAATGTAAACGCAGTACAACACACATGTATTTAAATGTAAATGCAAATGTAATGTAAACGCCAGGTAAACTCAAACACCATGTAGAAGTAAACACCCCACAAATGCCATGAAAACGCAATGTGAATGCCACGTAAACAGCATGTAAATGCAACACAATCACCACATAAACGAACGCCAAGTTAATGTATATGCGATCCAAACGCCAAGTAAACGCAAATGTAATGTAAATGTGACACAAATGCCACACAAACGCAACGGAAGTTCCACGTAAACATAAACACACCGCAAACGGAATGTAAACACAGCCATAACCACTAAGTAAACGCAAATGTGCCACAAACGAGTACATGCAGATAAACGTAAATTCACAGGAATGCAAACGTTTTGTAATCACAAACACCGTGTAAGCGCAAACACCACATGAACGCATCTAAAATGGCAGGTAAACACAAACGCCATGTAATTGCAAACGCCACGTGAGCACAAATGCACCACAGATGCCACGTGAAACAAAGTAAACACAAATGTGCCGCAAGTGTAAAATAAATGCAACATAAATGTGACAAAAACGCCACGTAAAAGGAAATGCCAAATAAATGTAAATGCAACTAAAAAAAACGAGCAGCACGATGTCGGAGCTGTAACAAATGCACTAAAAAAAGGTCTCCTCGCTAAAAAGAATATGAGCTGCTAGGATAAAAATCTCTTTTGTGTGATCTCATAGTAGTCTAAATTGAGTAGGAGAACAGAAAATATTAACCTTTTATGAAAGGTTCATGCATATATTTGAAAATATACAACATTCCATAGTAAAAACATTGAGAAAAGACAAATTTGCAGCAAATTTGAATTACAGGATGTCTTCTTTTCATGCCTACAGCCATATTCTGTATTCTGCTATTCCATACTTGAGAGCAGTACATTGCGGATGATTGGAGCACAGCCAGAATTTAAAATGGTGGTTACCTTATAGCTTAAAGGGGTATTCTCGTCATTCATTTCATTAATCTGCCCTATATATACATTTCTTCAATTAGAGGTTATTAAAAAGAATTACCTGTGTGAAGATAATTTCTCATAAATGTAGTCATTTGATCCCTTAGAAAAAAAGACTATGTCCTTGGATACGGCCACCTCTGCTGGAGGGATTGCCCAAAGAAACAAAATGTCCGGAAGTTACTGCATGTCCCACAGACGCCCTGTAGTAATGATTGCTGAAGCCTGGTGGTCAGGCAGGGCTAAATAGTGCATGTCTGGCCACTGCTGCCAGAGTGTGGGGTGGTTGTATCTGAGGAAGCTATTTCGTTTCTAAGGGACAACAAGGCGACATTTAAGAGAAATTATCTTTGCCCAGGAATATTTTTTAAAATAACATTTAAATTGAAGAAATGTTTACATATAGCAAATGAATTAAATTAAATGTAAATTCTAAACACCAAGACTGATAAAGACAGGTTGGAATTATATCTGTGAAATGCTGTATATTTGTTAATAACATTGTATTAAAGAATGTGTTATTTTATTATCTGAAGTATATTTAATAATCTTGTCTTTGTGGGAATACCCCTTTAAGTGGATTACAGACAATACTATCTCAAAATCTAAATAATAATTCCTTTATTCATATAGCGCAGACAGATTACACAGCGCTGCACAGAACTTGACGAATCAGTCCCCGTTTCCAATGGGGCTCACAATCTAATCAACCTACCAACCCAGTATGTTTTGGAGTGTGGGAGGAAACCGGAGGACCTGGAGAGAACATAAAAACTCTTTGCAGATGTTGACCCAGTGACTTGAACCCAGGACACTAGTGCTGCAAGGCTGTAATGATTACCACTAAGCCACCATGCAGCCCAATAATCTTCATTGCATTTTACATTGCATTTGCTTGAAAATTAGTTTTCTGGGGGATGTTTATTCCCAATGTGAGGAATGGACCAAGCAGCTACTACTACAGAGGAGTGCCGTTCTCGTGAGCACTGGGGATGGGGGTCGCAGCAGTCTTCAAAAAGTTCATCAATAAATTGTTTAGTCAATCATCTACAATAAATAATGATTCCACCTGGTTACTGTATGCAACATTTCCAATAGGCAGCATACAGCCAACAAGTACAGGACTATGCAACTGTTGTTGACTGGATAAATATGTAAAGTTAAATTCAAAAGATGCAGGACACAATTGCCATTACTGTAACTTATAGGTTACAAAAAACTGTATTTAACTCCACACAGATAGAATTTTTGAATTTCCAAGTGTGTGGTTTATAGAAAACTTGAGCTATATATGCAAACACAACATGCAAAATCCATGCAAAACTGAGCTACACAGAGTTAGAAAAAAAGATTTTTTTGCATTGAGTTATATATATAAAAATAGCTAAGGCTAACTTCACACCTATGTTTAGAAGCTTCTGTTATGCCCTTCCATTACTGAAAGCAGAAAATAGAGCAGCAGCGCTCGTTATCTTAAAGAGGACCTGTCACCACGGGAAAACCCACCCACCAAATGGCTAGGGAGAAAGGAGGATTATGGGGGGAACATTTGGTGGGTGGGTTTTCCGGGGTGACAGGTCCTCTTTAAACTATAAATAACAGAAGCAAAACGGAGCTATCCTTCTGTAAATCTACAGGGATTTAAGTTTTCGTTTCACTCTTCTATAACAAAGATAGAAACAGAAAACTCCAACGCAAATGTGAACTGTGCCGGCTGCACACATGCAAGTTCAGCTTGTGGATACTAACCTGTATCCCAGTATGAACCCATAGACTGCACATGTTGTACTGGATGGAAGTATTTAAATGACTTTCTTATACATATCTGCTTACATTTGTATTCAATAAATCTTACTAACACAACATATCTTGTTTGTATTACCTTCGTAGTCCTTATATTAAAGGGGTTGTCCAAGACCCTATGAAAAATAGATATATGGCCGGAGGGAGTGACTAAAAAAAATAAACTTGTCGTTACCTCCGTGGTCCCTCCTGGTGTCCAGCCTTGCCATCTCTCCGAGTCGTGCCATTGTTTGTTTATAGGGGCGCGGAACCTGCTCTGAGAACAGCTTCCGGCCAGCTGAGGTGGGCTGCCACATTCCCATATCTCAGGGCCTGATACAGCGCTGGGAATGGTGTTGGGTGAGCCCACCTCAGCCGGCCAGAAACTCTACACAGCACAGCTGTTTGTTTACAGGAACATGCACCAGATTTTGACACCCCTGAGTAACAATGCCTGCTGATTAAGGGTTACATGTCCTCCCCATATCACCTAAAAGTTGCTGCCAGTGAGGCCCTGTACCTTAAATACAGACATTTTTGTGATATGCAAATTAGCTTAGGTCACTCATGTCTGGTATCTTCTCTCTCTCAGGCGGGCAGTGAGCCACGCCCCATTATTCTGACTGACAGCTCTGTCTATTCAAATCACTGCTCTGCCTTCTTGTACTTAGGGACGGTCTGCTAATATTCAACTACAGACATATAAAGCTCTATGTACAGATGGGAAACATTGTTTACATTTTTTTTCATGGTGCCTTGTGTTACCTCATGACATGTAACCAGTGACATCATCGCATGTCCTTCAGCCTTTTAAGAATAGCAAACTGTAAACGATGTGTGTGATTACAGGCAGTCCCCGGGTTACGTAGGTTTCTTCCTAAGTTGAATTTGTATGCAAGTCGGAAATGTATGTTTAATAATTGTAACCCCAGACTAAATTTTTTTGGGCTCTGTGACAATTGGATTTTAAAAATGTTGAATTGTCATAAGAACCAGGATTAACAATAAAGCTTCATTACAGACTAAATGAATAACTGTTATAGCTGTATATGCTAAAGTACAGTAAATAACTAACATCCAGGGGTCTGTTTGTAACTAGGGGACCTCTGTAAGTCGAGTGCTCTTAAGTAGAGACCACCTGTACATAAAATCACAGCAGCCACCTTGGAGGATGGAGAGTAGAAGTCGTCCATGAAGGCTGCTGTAACTTCTCGTTCTCTACTTCTTTCACTTTTTCTCTATATCCTTTGGTCCAAACTTGTCAATACAAAGTAGCCAAATCCCTCCGGCACTATGCACTAAATGTGTCCGAACCACAATGAAACATATAATAAAGTATCGAACTTGGTACTTAAAACATAACTTTTACTAAGTCACTTAAAATCACCTTAAATCTTATAAATGCAGTAAATTAAACAAACAGACATTAAGAATAGGGCAGTCTTACCAGGAGGAGTGTCTGGCTGCAGGAAGTGTATCCTTTAGAGACCTAAGGGGGAATGATAGTTCTCTCCCTATCATAGAGCTGTCCCTACTACCCCAGATGCTCCCGTCCTGACAAGGACAGTACCCAGATCGTCCCTGGATAGGTGTACTGTTATGCCCTATACAAATAAAGCCAAAGGAGTGCTCCCCGTCCCTCCCTACCCTACGCGTTTCATCACCGGTCCTGGTGAATCATCAGGGGATTAGATGAGGACTAACAGAGTCCTGGAGGGGGAGATATAATCATCGGTCTGGGGTTCCAGAAATCCTGGAGAAAGATCACACACAGGCCTTCCTGGAAATTTCCCCAGAGGGGTCGGGTCCACCTTGTTTCGGTGGTGTACCTTGGCTAGTGAGCATTGACCTATAGTAATAACTTCCTTTTTAAACATTAAATCCCACCCATATGTCAATAACTTAGGGTGGTCAACAATCACCTCTTTAAGTTTACTTACGGCCCTGTTTCCAGGTGTGTACGAGGCTATCCCGGTCTGGTCCTCGTGGTTTATTTTGGGACGCGCACCGTTTCTCGTATATCGCGCGTCATCCACTGGAGACCGGAAGTTTACATCAGGCACCGGAAGTGTCCGGAAGGATGTGCGCATGCGTTCCACGGGGTCTTGCGTTTCAATCTGTGGAATGCATCGCATCCGTCTGTTGTGCGCATGCGTACTGACAAAACATGGTTGTATTATCACGGAGCTGTACAGACAATTTGAAAAAATAAATAAATAAAACCCCAAACACTATTTTTATGGCGTTCGCTCAAGGTGCATTATGTATCACTTCAGTGAGGGCACCACAGTGGTCAGGATTAATATTTTATAAAAGGAAGGAATTATGGTTGAGTTTTGTTTGAATGCTCATCATATTTAGGTCAATATTGTAGTTTAAAGTGATTAATAATATGATATATTCCTTATCCTCCCATAAGTTAGGTGGTATGTCCACTGATATTACTGGAAGGTAAGTTTATCTTTTTGGGAGATATACCTACATATAACTCATCTTTTTGGGTATATATGTACTATACCATCTTGGTAAAAGATAGTATTTAGTGGGACTGTATAGGTCCTAGTGGTTTAGCCCTTAGTAATAATTTATTATTGATTGATCCATTTTTTTGGGCTTGAAAAAGAAGAATTTTGTGGATTATTTTGGCTAGTCTATCTAAAGGGGGGTCCCAAAAAGTACTCTAAAGAAAACATTTAAAATTCAATTGTTCATTGAGTCCAGTAGGGCTCATTGTTTTTAATTCAAAAATCCAAAATGTCTCTTTTTGTAGAGTCATTTGTTCCCAGTTTCCCCCTCTCATTGGTTGCTTCACTATGTCGATCCCTGTGAACGAAACCATTGAGAGGTCACCTGCATGTTCTTGATTTAGGTGTCTTGCTATGGCTGTATCATTATCCTTGTCAATATCCAAAAGATGTTTCCCTATGCGTCTCCTTAATTCCCTGTTTGTTTTTCCTACATATTCTAGACCGCATCCACATGTCATTTTGTAAATAACTCCTTTAGTTCTGCAATTAATGAAGTGTTTTATCTTATAATTGCGTCCCGTATTGGTGGAAGTGAAATCCTTACTGGTTTGCATGTATGGGCATGCGATACACCCACTACATCTAAAATTCCCAATGGGTGCGTTTTTGTTCAACCATGTTGTGTTTTGAGGGGCATGGAAATGACTTTGGACCAACCGGTCCTTCAATAATCTACCTTTTCTGAAGGTGATTTGTGGGGTCTCACTCAACACTTCTTGTATATCCGGATCCATAAGTAAGATATTCCAATGTTTGTAAATAATTTGTGAGGCTTCTTTGGCCCCGTTGTCAAAAGTAGTGATTAATCTAACCTTCTTGTCTGGCTCACATTCATCTTTCTTTTTTAATAAATCCTTGCGATCCAAACTTGTCAATGTCATTTTGTAGGAGTCCCTTTGAACATTTGTGGAGGATGGTACGAATCTCTTCTCAACATGTTATTAAAAGTCGTGAACAAAGTTAGGAGAAAAACTTTATTTCTTCTAAATGCGGACGTTCCTATTTAAGCTAAAATCACATTAGTGCAAAGGGGGAAGGGGCATGGAGTAGAGTATAAATCATCTACCATCACGCTAGGTTCTCTTCCCTAAGAAACATTGTGTACCACAGTGGAATTCCCTCAAGTCAATCATGTTCCCAGACATTGGACTTTGTATTGACATTCTTTAATATAAAAAGGACTAAGGTAATACAAGAAGGATGTGTTGTATTAAGATTTACGGAACACAAATAAATGAAGAAATATAAAAAGGTCTCCTGTTCAGTGGTATGAGAACAACATACGGGTCCATTTCCACAGGCTGAACACATTTTTACCTTTCTCCACTTAATTCACCTAACTAAAACTATGAATTATTTTTCAATTTACACAGCCATATGATTGCTTATCATCAGCGGTACAAACAGTACTTGCTAGTGGCAGCATTGTGTAGAATATTAAATCTACTGTGAAGCTGGAAAAAGTTCCAAATGTGGGGGAATTGACAAAAAAATGCAGTTCTGCCATTTTTCTAAAGGCTTAGTTTTTTATGGCCTTTGTTACAGGTAACATGAGCATAACATAATGTATCGAGGCTTTATAATATGTCTTAATACAGGCGGTCCCCCTGTGACTTTTTATATGAATAACCATGAGTGGTCACTACTGTTATTGCCCTCATGTCAGAGGAGGCCACTCAACGGCCTTCCAGCGAAAACCAAGAGACCTGGAGTGCAGCAGCAGGGAAATTATGTTTACATTCTTTTTTTATTCCTGCCCGTGTCCTAGGGGTTATCCAGGACTTCAAGCATTTTACTTCATAGTTGTCCGTCTTTCGTTACTTCTGTGCATTTGTTAGCATTATTGCAACCATTTGATTTTAGTGTATAAGCCTCTTTTTAGTGTATGGGCCTACTTCTCTTTTAAGTTAAGGTTGCATTACACACAGAAATCACGATAACGTCTGTACAATTGTTTATTATACTTCTACATGCAGATTTACTCTTAAAAATAGTCCCATGCGGATAAATCCACTTCAGACTATATTCCTTTCTTCCTCTAACCTGCAGCTAGTTGCAGTAGCGCACAGGCTGATAGGAGATCACGTGACCGAAGCACGTATCTCCAGCCATATAATCTCCTGCAGCAGGGAACAAGCGCAGCTCGTCCCTTCAGCAGTGTGCACTTCTGCACACAATGTCAATGGCAGGATCGAGCTGTCAGTGTGAAACCCCAATCCTGTATTGTGACAGGGGGCCGATTTTATCAGTCCCCTGTATAGAGTGCTCATATTTTGCACTGTGTCTGCCCGGGGGTTCCTATGATTTGAATGGGATTCCTGGAGCACAGGGGTTAAACATGCAGAGAAGATGCAATGTGCAGCCTCACTGCATGTCTGTATATATCTGATAACAGTGATTCCAGGGGACATATATAATAAAATATTTATAAAAATAATAAACTATAATAAAAAATATAAAAATCCCCCCCGCCCACTACCAAAGTAAATAAAACAAATACCGTATATACTCGTGTATAAGCCGAGTTTTTCAGCACAAAAAATGTGCTGATAAAACGTCCCCTCGGCTTATACACAAGTCAATACTTAAAAAAATAATTAAAAATGGACTAAAAAAAAAACAAAAAAAAACCTTATTTACTCACCCTCCCTGCGCAGCGCTGCTCCCCCGATGTCATCGCGGCTCGTCTTCAGGCTTCCCGGCTCCTCTTCTTGCTTCCGCGCCGTCTTCTGTCTTCTTTAACATCTTGCTGGGCGCCGCCATTGTTCTTCTCCTGTGCGGCGACTAGTATGACGTCAGCAGCGGCGCGTCATACTAGGCGCGGCACGGGAGAGAACAGTTGCGGCGCCCAACGCGATGTTAAAGAAGACAGAAGACGGCGCGGAAGCAAGAAGAGGAGCCGGGAAGCCAAAAGAGGAGCCGCGATGACATCGGGGGAGCAGCGCTGCGCATCGGGGCTAATAAGTAAATAAGTTTTGTTTTTTTTAATTCTGGGCTGACTGTATACTAGTGGGGGGACGCTGTATAGTACTGGGGGCATGCTGTATGCTACTGGGGGGCAGGCTGGGGTGGCTGTATACTACTGGGGGCAGGCTGTATACTACTGGCGGCAGGCTGTATACTACTGGCGGCAGGCTGTATACTACTGGAGGCAAGCTGTATACTACTGGGGGCAAGCTGTATATTATAGGAGGCAAGCTGTATATTATAGGGGGCTGGCTGGCTATATACTTGGCTGGGTCTGTGACCAATGCATTTCCCACCCTCGGCTTATACTCGAGTCAATAGGTTTTCCCAGTTTTGGTTGTAAAATTAGGGGTCGCTTATACTCGGGTCGGCTTATACTCGAGTATATACAGTAATTTCAATAAAACATTTCAAATTGGGGGCCATTAGAGATGAAGGGGACCTGACTTAGAACTGCCATGTGACCCGGACATAATGAATGCAGACTCGGGGTCCACTCATCACAGTCCAGTCTGGCTGGGTGAGGTCACCACTCAGGCATCGGCCATAGTCTGTACCGGGTGGGGGACTGGGCTACGGCCATACTCTGGACAGGGACTGTGGAATTGGAACACACTGGCTGTGATGAATTTCTTGCATAAATATTCGTCTATTAACACTATTTACGCCTAGTGGTTATATATTTGCATTACTAAAAATTTTATACTCCTCCTTGGCTAAAAATACTCCTCAAAAGTGATAAAAGGAGTATTATTACCCCTCAGAAAACATGTTTGCAAAACCTATGATTACACAGTAGAGGTGTTTTCAACAATTCCAACATTGCTAAGTAGGATCATATAACTATTGTAAGGGTTCAGCTCAAATGTGGGGGTCAGCAATGACAAAGCTCTCATGGACAGCAGGATTCAAGTTGAAACTGTGCATTTATTCCAGAAGAACACCAGTATCAAACAAAACATCAAATAAAATCCTTGCCTGTCCGGCTCTAACTATACACTTGGCGGCCCTCACTAGCCACTGGAGGGCTTCTCCCTGCCAGCATGAAAAATACTTTCAGCAACCCCGTGTCACTCACGTGTGGCTCTCACACAATCCAGCTTCTGTGTCTCCAGGTAGAGAGTCACTTCTGACTGCTCCACACCCTTCTTTAAGGGATTGCGCACCTGATGCATTGTTAGAACCATTGCAATGTGGAAGCTTTGGTCTGGAGTGGTGATCACACTTCTGTCTCCACTCCAGCAAGCCAAGTCCTGTAGCAGGTCTTCCAAGAGACCAACACATGGAAAACAGCTTCCAGTTTGACCCAATTCACATTGTGGTCGCTGTAATACATATAAACACTCATTTTCTCTCTAATTCAATAGTGACCTCAGACCTAAATCTTTTATTTAACTTAAACTATACACCACTGTTAAAGGCTATTGAGAAGGATCTAGAAAAATGGTCCAAACTAACTGTATCATGGTTCGGTAGAATTAATATACTAAAAATGGACATATTACCACGCCTCCTGTACTTGTTTCAGACCATCCCCATTCCTTTACCAAGGTCCTTCTTCGACCAACTTAGGCGGATGTCACAAGCCTTTGTCTAATGCGCGGCCTTGATGAGTGCCAGACAATCTGTACTAAGCCTCAACAAATTAGATGGGGGCACTGGACTATCTGATTTTCGCTCTTACCATAGGGCCTCCATCGCCACGTTCATACTTGACTTATTTCACAAACGTACCTCCAAACTATGGGTTGAAATGGAACTAGAGTTAAATTACACACATGCCCTTGGAGCTTTCTGGTGGTCCCCAAGCACCTCAATACGAAATATCAACGTCTCTCCCCTCATAACGCTTTTACTTAAATCCTTAAATTTATGTGACTTACTAACTTGAATACAGTATCAGGCCCCCTCACCCCGCTCATAGGTAATCCTGACCTGCCCGACTTACAAAATGCTCCCTCAGATCCACAAACTCCGCTACCCAGGGTACGTAGTGTAGTTAACGAGCAGGGGATTCGCGCCATGACCGATGTAACTACAGCACTCGGCCTAGCTCCTTCTAGATGCTTACAATTCTTTCAGGTCCGTAAATTTGTCAACACCTTGGGCCCAGCTGCACTCTTTACCACCCTTACCCCGTTTGAAGAATTGTGTATGGACTACTCTCCTCCCATCCACATAATCTCCTTGGTCTATGCTATGCTGGTGCGGGGGACGAGCTGCCGTCGTTTACTGCTTCCTGGAAGAGGGACCTCAATAAGTCATTCTCACTCGAGCAGTGGCAAAAAGCACTTATCTTAACCCACAATTCAATAGTGACCTTGTCACACTAACTAATGTAAAGGTGGGGCATCCCGACTCTAACCTGATGACAGATGTTGGGAGAGAGGCACTAGGTATGTTCGCTTTCAACATGCCAGTTGCCTTTACTCTGAAGTAGAAAAGCCACCAGTTTTCTCCATTGTCCATATTGAAAACATATGAAAAAAAAAAATACAAAAAAATAAATAAATATGCATTTTTTTTTAGTTTGAGTAAAATAATTTTAAGTAAACAGCATTAATAGGATAAAAAATATAGGCAATATTAAAATCTTTGCAAAAGCTTTCTGCCCTACCCAGGTAACAGCTTCTACATGATTTATCATGCATTCTTTATAGGGTGGGGCAATAAATACCACATATATCCTAAGGGTGAGAATTATAGCACATCTTATTTTCAATGACCCATAAAAACCAAAGGCAAAAACTAACATTTCTATTTAACCCCTTTTACTCAAATCCCATTACAGTTGTAAATTAGTACATACAATCAGTCCCCAAGTTACTTACAGGATAGGTTCTCAAGGTGAAATTGTATGTTAGTCTGAACTGGTATATTATTGAATTGTAACTCCAGAAAAAAAAAAATTGCCCCTGTGACAATTGGATTTTCACAATTTTGTGCCGTCATGGAAACAAGGATGATCAGTAAAACATCATTACATACACCTTACAGCTCATCATTGCAAAGAGCTTCACTAGAGGTCACAGTGGGCAGAGAGGTCCGTCTGTAACTAGGGGTCTTCTGTAAGCCAGGTGTCCTTAATTGGGGACTGTCTGAACCATATGGTATGAACCATGGTGTCTTGTTCATACATACATATTTTTCATAACTCTTGTACATATTGTATATGTTAATGGTACATTTGTATATTTTTTTGTTTTCTTTAGTGTTTGACAAAGGCTCTACGTGGCCAAAACATCACAGTGAACACTGACTATTTTCAATAAAAATCAACTGTATCTTATACAGTGGTGCACGACTTTTACAGGCAGTCCCGGGTAAGTACAAGATAGGTTCTATGATCAACAATAAAGCTTAATTGCAGACACCTTTGATAACTGTTAAAGCTGATCATTGTAGCCTAGGGCCAATTACCAAAGGTCCATTTGTAACTAGGGGTCGTCTGTAAGTCAGGTGTTCTTAAGTGGGGGACCACCTGTATTTTATTAAACCAATATTGTATGCAAGATCAGGCAGCCCCCTCCTCTACTGATTAGAAAGCAATAGTATATCCTTGCAATGTACCGTCATTTTATGTGGCGAGAAAAGTTTTGTGGGTGGTTTAAGAAAAAAAATTCAGTATTTTGTTGCATGTCCATGAGCCCTCTCCATGTACCCGCACCCGACGTGCGCCTTACTATTACGGTGCACGTTGGTAAGGGCTTAAAGGACACCTGTCATCAGGTCTGTGTCACTTGTCCTGTCACTACTACCTGTTGGAGCAGCTCACAAGGATCCCATCCCAGCCTTTATCTAGTCAATTCATACATTATTCATGGTAAAATCATCTATTCTTTATCATATAAATGAGGCTGGTCACATGGTCAGAGGCAGTGATGTCACCCCTGTTACCCCTCCCCTCTCCTCCCCCTGCTCATGTCTGTGTGTAATGTATAGTAAAGCATGGCTAGTATCTGTACTTTATCTGCTGACATGCTGCATCCTCCTAATATACAGGTGAGAGACACAGACATCAGCTACACATGAATCTGACATGTTCTGCTGTAACATGGCTGCATCCTGGAGCTGTTGTATCTCTTATACACACACACACATGCACACACAGGCTGCAGGGGGCGTGGCCACCAGCACCAGGAAGCACAGCATTATACAGCCTCACATCATTATACAGACTGTCAGTCATGCACTGGGGGTGTGGCTGTGCCTCCCACTCATGAATAGAGTGGACAGCTTGAATATGCTAATGCTTCATTGGACATTTCACAGGTCATTTGCATACAGCTTTAGGACCTCATTGCTTAGGATTACAGGCATGTAGAGGGACAATAAAGGGATAGAGGCAATGCTCTCTAATGGCAGTTTATGAAAATATATTTAGTTTAGGGGGGTTATTTTGCATGACGGGTTCTCTTTAAAGGGAACAAAAGGATAATTGGAGCAGCACTTGTGTGAGGCAATCCAAGTTGCAGGTCTTCAAAAAGCAGACCAAGCTGAAATCGAATCTCTAAAAGAAATGGCAGAGAGGCAGCGCTCCATTGAAAATTGTTTCTTTATTGATAATGCCTTTATAGAGAGGACAAAACATCTACTATGGGGGAATTTTATATGGAGTGCTGCTTCAATGACATTTCTTTTGGAGTTACCATATTGAAGAGAATTCTATAGGACTATATAGCCATATGGTAGTTATGAAGGGGTGAAAAAATACATTACTTTTTTCCAAATTAAAGGGCTCGTGGTCTTTCAACACAGCCCACAAGAGTATTGGTATTGTCTGTGATTAGAGCAACATGGCTGCTTTCTTCTAAAAACAGAGCCATACCTGTTTACATGATTTCTGTGGCATTGCAGATGAACTCCATTAAAAGAGTCAATGCAGTTTTAGGCTTCTGGTTAGATAGGAGTGGGCAGATGGGAGGGACTGTGATGCATTTTGAAATCAGAGATCAAAGAAAACAGGAGTTTGAGGTGACGCTTTCAGTTCTTTAATTCCAGCAACACTCCTGGAATATTAATGCATTTTTCACAGTCCTGCTGCTACAAACAAACACAAAGGTATGATTACATAGATCTCCAGGGCAGTTATTAAACACTGTTTACAACTTTGTATGGTGAAAACTTATGTAAGAATCCTTAAAACCCCATAACAAATGATGACATTTGTGTATGCCACTGTGCCTTCTATCCCGACCCTAGGACCTAAACAGCACTGTCACAAGATGTCATTAGGAACTACTTATCGGTTACCATGACAGCTGGGAGCCTCTCAGGAGGCAGGCTGTAATAGAAGTATATTCTCTATGTAGCTTAATTCTGTTCACAATGATTGTTTAATAGCTTTTGTTTGTAATCTATCATTTATTAAACGATAGCCTACCTGAATTGACATGCCTTCCTTGTAAGTTTATCGATTGCTTGTGTGTATACAAAGCAAGCCAAACTGAGTAAGCAGAGTTACACAGCAAGTCATGGGGTAGGGCAGATGCAGTCACGAGAAAAATAAAGTACCGTATATACTTGAGTATAAGCCGACCCGAGTATAAGCTGAGACCCCTAATGTTACCACCAAAAACTGGGAAAACCTATTGACTCGAGTATAAGCCGAGGGTGTAGTATACAGCCTGCCCCGCCCCCAAGTGGTATACAGCCTGCCCCGCCCCAAGTGGTATACAGCCTGCCCCGCCCCAAGTGGTATACAGCGTGCCCCCAGTATGCCAAGCTAATAAAAAAATAAATAAACTTAATACTCACCCTCCGACAATACTCACCTTTGATACTCAGCACGGCTCCCGGTCCTCTGCGGCGGCTTCTCTTTTCTTTCTTCAATAGCCGGACGCGACTGCCGGCTGGTGAAGAAAGCAGAGAGAAGCGTGTATAAGCCGAGGTGAGGTTTTTCAGCACATTTTTTGTGCTGAAAAACTCGGCTTATACACGAGTATATACGGTACACCCTATGGAATTCCATGATTTTATGATCAAAACATCATAAAAACCTGGTCCATTATACTGTGTAATATTTAATACAAACTGGGCCACAATGCAGAAGCAGGGTGTGAAAAATGAAGTACATTTCTACTGCTAGCAAAGGAATTATAATATAGGAGCTAGATGTCGCTGATCAGATGTTATTGATTAATTAATCTCAAGCAGGGGTGACTGCCTAAACTTCTGCTTTTATAGATGTGATTTGCTTTGTCCAACTCATCCAAAAAAGGGCGTGTCCTCAGTAACTAGGGGGTGTGACCCGACAAAAATGGTCCATGCGCCAGAAAATTCAATATTGTGGTGCAGCAAACTAGACCAACTAATAGGAGGTGCAAAGTACAACTCACCAATCTTATATTTACCAGATTAATCATACAGCATCAGACACAAGACATCAAGCGCAGCAGAGAGCTGTCTACTTCTACTCTGCACTGGTCTAAAAACCGACAGATTAACTCATCTTCCCCAGTGAGGTTGAATTCTCTTCACAAAGCCAGATCTCTCTTTGCCCCCACGTTCCTGACTGTTAATGATGTAGAAGTGCTTTGCTACACACAACCACTGTCTGTCTCTTGCTCTCTCAATGTTCCAGCAAGTTGAATTTGCTACAGCGCCTGCTGGGGAAAGCAAAGGGTGCTGTATGTGTCTGTAGCTGAATTTTGGCAGACAGTCCCCGAGTACTGGTCCATACCGGCAGCATTGTGTAGCAGTGAGACCTGTGAATCAGGAACAGGGCGGCAGGGCAGTGCAATGACCAACGAATATGCAGGACTCACTTTAGACGAGTTGCATAAAAGTTTCCAAACTCATAATTTTACATTGCAGCCATGGAAAGGAACCATTCAGGGATAAGGGCACTGCTTTTTAATCATATTGCGTCTACCAGATTGAAGATGGGTCTCTACCTTTCTTCTCCAGTTTGTTACACAGCTGTGTTAACACTTTATGATCTCTCCCTGGCTGTAGTATGCCATGAACATTATTTAAAAAAAAAAAAAAAAAAGCTTTATTTATTTATTTTTTTTACAAACTACATCTCCTTCACACACAATATAAAAAATGAACTAAAATGTCAGTTATGCTTTAAACTGGTATTCATGTCTACCAACATATGGTCCTGGCAGGGCGAAATGTCATGGATAGATGATGATTTTCATTTATACCATTTAGAGAAGTGTAACACCACTTTTTATTAAAATTTTTATGATTGACAAAATGCTGAAAAAAAGCTGTATTTGGACATTTCAGTGTTTTTCTGTTTGGATACAGGGATGCATATATAGTTAGCAGGCTTATGATATTACATATGCATTCTCAGAATAAAGAGTGATGTGATTATTTACTCTCTATATATTATTTTTAAACTGCTTTTAGAAATTAGTGCAACTATCCCTAATTTTTTTCTTCTTCATGCCTATACACTTTTACATTCTGTTCCCAAAATTATTTTTCCATGTACGGTATGCAAATATTGCTGCACAAGTTTGCATTTTCCTCAGTACTCAGTCTGGTATATTCATAAGTCTCCTCCATAGCTGCGCTTACACAGCATGACTGAGGGTAGAATTTGATTTCTCTTCAGCGAGTCACACACAACAGTCCCTCATTCCCCTTCGGTAAGTTACACAGCTAACATCTCTGAAAGCTTATTTTTTGGGCAAATAATTGGAAAGCATGGGGTGAAAATTTCTACTCAAAGTATAGTCTACAACGCTCCCCACAAAACACATACACTCATCTTTTAATATTAACTCTCTCTATATGTATATAATTTTTATGAGACTTTAAAAAAAATACTATTTTTTCACTACAGTATAACAGTTTATTGTGAACACACTTCCCTTGTTTTTTACACTTGTTTTGTAAAAAACACTTGTAATTCTATATCCTATATTGCACCTCTATGGGTCAAGATTGTGTATCAATGGTATTCTGCCCACAGTGTTAATAAAGCAGAAAAACATTGAAGAATACATATGAACACCAAGCATTCAAGTCACATCTGCAATATGCTTAAACCAACAATAAAATACCCTTTGGAGAGTAAGCTGATGGACCAATCTTTACATCCTCTAAATTTGGATTTTTTTACTCCAGCTTAGGCCAGCTTTTAAACGTTCAGCTTTTAATATTTTGGACACATACGGAGTTTTATCAAAAGCAGTTATATGCAGTATTAATTATCAATACTGTAGGTGACAGCATTATATTGGATTACCATCTTCACTTCTAATTACCATATTTTATTCTCCCAATCCTTAATGTATTTGAATTTATACAGTATGGGGCAAATTTATAAAAAAAATCATAAGGTTAGACAGTGCAGAGTTAGACTTCACAGTCTTCTTCTGCACCAGATTTGCAACATCCCCCACGGGGGCCAAGCCTTTTTTGGGGCCTGGAAGCAGCTGAGGCCCAGAACACTGGAGTGGCTGGCTATTGTGGCCTTGGGCACACTGCGGTCACGGTGATTGTTATGGGGGGCCGGATGGGGACCTACAGCCAGGCAGGTCACTAGCAAGTGGCGTGTGCAAGAAATAAGGAGGGAGAGGCTGATGTACTTGTTTCTCCCTGGGGCAACCCCAGAGTGTCTTTAGATAAGTCCCTGGGTAATAGATGGGGAAGCCTATGGTGGTAGACACTTGCATCCAGGGATCAGACAGAAGCAACGTTGTGCAAATCAACTCATGGTTCTTTATTGAACAACGGGTAGCAGGCAACGGGCCAAAACGGTCAAACAGCAGATTCGGATTCTGGTACTGGAGTGGTCATGGAGAGTGGTCTGCAGGAATGGTGCACCAGCCTGATATTAGATGCAGGCTGGGATAGTGGAGATGGAGCCGTGTCCAAACTGTGGAAGCTGCAGCTCTGGATTATAGTCTCCTGACTCAGTTCCTGGGATGGGTAACTGTGACAGCACTAAAAGGTGTGCTCTGTGGAAAGACCATGAAGTCAGACAGATCAGCTAAGACCATGTTCTCCCACTGCACAGGGGTTTAATACTCCCCCCTGTTCAGGTGGTAGCACCTCTCCAATCACACTCCAGTTTACAATACAGCCAACTGATTGGATAACATTTGCACCCATTAACAGGCAGAATCTAAAGCTGCAATTACATAATGTCCAGGCTCTAGAACAGTGATGGCAAACCTTTTAGAGGCCGGGTGCCCAAACTACAACAAAGACCCGCTTATTTATTGCAAAGTGCCAACAAAGAAATTTAATTTGTGATTTATATTCCCTTCTCTGTCACAGTTTTCATTGATACCAGCCCCTGAGGACACCAATAAAGCAGAAAATAGTCCCAGGTTGAGCTTTCACTTTAATATAGCTCTGTGCACAGCAAGTCCTGGGCTGTCTGAGGCTGCAGGAAGATACCTGGAGTCCTCTCTGGTGATGCCCTGAGTGCCCACAGAACGGGCTCTGAGTACCACCTCTGGCACCAGTGCCATAGGTTAGCCATCACTGCTCTAGAACCTTCATAGAGGGTTTGCGACTCCCCCTAACAGCTCCTGACCTGCAGAGGGCGCTATTCTGCCTATGTATTGGCAGGGGTGTTGCCAATTCATACAAGTGGCTGGTGCCTAGTGATAAATCTGGTGCAGTATGAGACCGTCTGGTCATACTCTGAACCTCCTATTAATTGGCTTACTTTACTCCAGAAGTATTTTTGGCACACAGACCAGGCTGTGCCCTGTTTGTCGTGCTAATTGTAGGAGAGCTAGAAAACTGTTTAAAATCCTTTATAAATGTGACGCAGACAGTTTTTGTAGTGCAAACTTCGACAGATATATGTTGCAGACAGAAAAATAAATATCCCCCAATGTGTTTTTGTATTCTGCGTAGTATCTAATTGGTGCCTAATATGCTCACATTGAGAACCTTCAAAGAAAAGCAATTTCTTTATAAATGTAAATAATGCAGGTGAAAGCAGAAGAAAATATGCTGCCAATTCAGTGTTTTTGCTATAACATGCTATAATAGGAATAGATATCAGGAATAGAGTAACTTTTCAATATAAACCATTAACACTCAACATGAAGACACGTGCTTTACACTCCCCCTGGTGGAGAAGCTTCAGAAAACAAACATTACAGCAGATCAAAACTCATAAAAAAGGAAGGAAAGCACAAGACAGAAAAAAAAAGAAAGGAAGGGCACAGGGAGATGGTTCATAGGTTTGAGTTTTTCAAACCAGTAATATTAAATACATTTCCATATACAAGGTCCACAGATTTTTGAGGATACAACAGCCAGCAATCCCTATTGATTCAAAGAGAATAAAACAGTAAGCAGATATTGCAGTCTGTTTAGTAGTTGAACAAGGGTATTGCAGATTAGCTCCCATTTATTTGGTGGTGACTCAGATCAGCCAGAACACTGAGAATACCCTCTACTTCCCATTATACCCTCAGTTTATCAGATGCTGAGAACAGCTGATCTATGGGGTTAGTGGGATAGGACAAAACCTTGAAAATTATTCCTTTGTTTATTTAATTTGTTTCCTTGCCATTTTCAAGTCTGTGATGGCAATAGAACTAGTAAGCAGAGGAATTGAAAATTCACACTGAAAATATCTGGTTTGTAAAATCTTGCCCTGAACTGTAATCTGCAGTGGATTTTATATGCGCAAATCCTCAGGTAAAATCTGCAGAAAAACCTGAACTTTATGCAGGGCCGATTCTAGCATATTTCCTGCCTGAAGCAAATATTCAAATGGTGCCCCCCCCCTCCCTGTTAAGTAAATCCTTAAACTTTACTAACAATTAACATCCCCACAGGCAGCGCACTGACATTGTCTGACTGACTACAGGATCTGGGAGTCATTAGTGACATAGTACCTTATAGATAACAATCTCTTCCATCAGGAGGACTTTATTCTGGGTTCTCCAATCCATGAAGTATCACTGCTGAATTCACGGCCGGATACCTTCAGCTCTGTGCAGCATCTCCACCCGGTGTCCCTAAAATACCACAGTCACTTACAGTATAAAGTCTCCTGGATAACAACACTGCGCTCCTAAATAATATATACCCCTCACAACACAACTGACCACATGATCCACATATATAAACATCCCTCATTAATATATATAATATATTATAGCATGCTAAGCACCAATCAATATACAGCACCCCCAATTTATTTATAATAAGGCCTGGTTATTCAACCCCCGATTAAATTATATACAGCTCCCATATACAGATCCACAGCTTAAATAAAATCTTGCCCCACATAGCATCCCCCCCCCAGTATAACATAATTATAGCCCCAAATAATATATATATCATTCCATCATCCCCCCCCCAGTATAAAATAATTATAGCCCCAAATAATATATATAGCACTCCCCTAGTATAAAATAATTATAGCTCCAAATAATATATATATAGCATTCCATCACCCCCCAGTATAAAATAATTATAGCCCAAAATAATATATATATAGCATCCCCCCAGTATAAAATAGTTATAGCTCCATATGATATATATATAGCACCCCCCCCCAGTATAAAATAATTATAGCTCCATATGATATATATAGCGCCCCCCCCCCCCCAGTATAAAATAATTATGGCTCCATATGATATATAGCGCCCCCCCCCCAGTATAAAGTAATTATGGCTCCATATGATATATATAGCGCCCCCCCCCAGTATAAAGTAATTATGGCTCCATATGATATATAGCGCCCCCCCCCCTGTATAAAGTAATTATGGCTCCATATGATATATATAGCGCCCCCCCCCCCAGTATAAAATAATTATGGCTCCATATGATATCTATAGCGCCCCCCCCCCCAGTATAAAGTAATTATGGCTCCATATGATATATATAGCGCCCCCCCAGTATAAAATAATTATGGCTCCATATGATATATATAGCACCCCCCCAGTATAAAATAATTATGGCTCCATATGATATATAGCGCCCTCCCCCCCAGTATAAAGTAATTATAGCTCCATATGATATATATAGCACCCCCCCCAGTATAAAATAATTATGGCTCCATATGATATATAGCGCCCTCCCCCCCTGTATAAAGTAATTATAGCTCCATATGATATATATAGCGCCCACCCCAGTATAAAATAATTATGGCTCCATATGATATATATAGCGCCCACCCCAGTATAAAATAATTATGGCTCCATATGATATATATATACGGCCCCCCCCCCCCCCAGTATAAAATAATTATGGCTCCATATGATATATATAGCGCCCCCCCCAGTATTAAACGTTTTCTAGTCCCATATAATACATACAGTCCCTCCCCCTCCCAGTATAACATGACACCTCCCCACTCACTTATTAGCCACATTTAATTAATTAAAGTACATGAAAAATAATAAAAATCATACTCACCTGCAGGCAGCAGCTCCCTTGGCGCGCGGGTCCCGTCCTCACGCGGCTCTTCTGTGAGCCGCGGCTCCGCACAGTGACACAGGCGGCGTGACGTCATGTCACCTGTGTCGCTGATTAGAACGGAGCAACGCAGCAGCCGGAAAGGCGCTGTGTCGCTCCGCATATAAATCGCGCCTGTGTCTTAAAGAGACAGGCGCGATTTATTTAGCGTGGCAAATTCCGCCGCCCTTTACAGGGACCCGCATTCAGTCAGATGCGGCCCTGACTGTATGGCATAAGCCTTAGTGTACTTGTGCCTACAGCTGGGTGGGCACACGCCAGCACCCTCGAGAGGAGGAGAGATGAGTGTTGCTCACCCCTCCCCTCTCCATAGAGCTGCGCAAGACCAACACCGTAAAATGGTAATAGGACATGTCCTATATTTCGTTATGCACAGTCACAGTGTGGTGAGGCAACGCATTTGTCAATGGGGACCGATATCTGGCCGGTGATATCAATGAATGTTGCAATGATGTTTCTTTTATTACTAGTCTTGCTATTCTTTTCACTACTTTCTGATAGAGAGAATTTATATTTAGTTTTATAAAATTAATAATAGGGTCCTCCTTTCACAATTTGCATTCATGCCATAAACACAATTCTATCACTTCTATGAGATTACTCTTTGTTTACTTAGGGCACCGGGAGACACTTGCAGACCTTGGTACTCTTGATCCCTGGACATTCGGCTACAACCTATGAAAAGTGTTAAGGGGAGTTCATCAGGACTTTTACACCATTTTTGTTGGTATACAATTTTTTAAATAATCTTAATCACTTGCAAACGGTCAGTAATTGCTATTATTTTCCACTTCGCATAATGTGGGCGGGGAAGGAATGGGCAGCAAGGAGCGTTCCAACCCCATAACTGTGCACTTTCATACAATGAAGGATTAAAATACCCGCTATTGACAAAATGTTTGCAAAACTTGTTACATCTGAAAAATGCACAATCATTGTCTGGTTGTCTTTTTGTAATTCTGGCAGTGTCTTTTCAGTCACCCACTGTCAGGAGAAAGGCTGGGTTAGAGCTAGTCTACACCAAGCTCATATCTGGAGACAGGGCTCCCAGCTCAGCTATTCAAAGAAAATTAGGTTAGAGGTCTTGCCATTTTGGCAAATTACTGTTATTGCTTATATGATGACAAATAATAAAATTTTCCAATATACTTTCTGTATGAATTCCTCACGGTTTACTAGATCTCTGATTGCTGTCATTCTATAGAAAGCTTCATTGTTTATTTCTAGTGGACAGATATCTGACCATGGTCACACAGGTGCACGGTTCTTTAGTATCACAGAGAGTTATGAGAGCTGTGTATTATAACGAGCTGTGCACCTGTGTGACCATGGTCAGATTTCTGTCCACTGGAAGTAAACATAGAAGCTTTCTATAGAAGGACAGCAAACAGAGATCTAGGAAATCACGATGAATTGATACAGAAAGTGTACTGGAAATTTGTATAATATTTTTTATCATTCGAACAATATCCATTACTTGTTGAAATGAGATTACCCCTTTAAGCTTACAGGCATGTAGACCGACAATGAAGGGATAGGAGCAATGCTTTCTAACGGCAGTTTATGAAAATATATTTAGTTTAGGGGGTAATTTGCCTGCCGGGTTCTCTTTAACCGGTTAAGGACCGGGCCCTTTCCTGTTTTTTCATGCCCATTTTTCACTCCCCACCTTCAAAAATCTATAACTTTTTTATTTTTACAAGTAAAGAGCTGTGTGATGGCTTGTTTTCTGCATAACAAATTGCACTTCATAGTGATAGTATTAAATATTTCATGCCATGTACTCGGAAGCGGGAAAAAAAAATCCAAATGCAGTGAAAATGGTGAAAAAACGCATTTGCGCCATTTTCTTGTGGGCTTGGATATTAAGTCTTTCACTGAGCGCCCCAAATGACATGTCTACTCTATTCTTTGGGTCGGTATGATTAAGGGGATACCAAATTTGTATAGGTTTTATAATGTTTTCATACATTTACAAAAATGAAAACCTCCTGTACAAAAATTATTTTTTTGATTTTGCCAACTTCTAGCGCTAATAACTTTTTTATACTTTGGTGTATGGAGCTGTGGGTGGTGTAATTTTTTGCGAAATTTGATAATATTTTCAATGATATCTTTTTTAGGACTGTACGAGCTTTTGATCACTTTTTATAGTTTTTTTCTCAAAATGGCATAAAAGTGCCATTTTCGACTTTGGGCGCTATTTTCTGTTACGGGGTTAAACGCATTGAAAAACCGTTATCATATTTTGATAGATCGGGCATTTTCGGACGTCGAGACCTAATGTGTTTATGATTTTTACTGTTTATTTATATTTATGCCAGTTCTAGGGAAAGGGGGGTGATTTGAAATTTTAGGTTTTTCTATTATAATTTTTTTTTTTAAACTTTTTTTTATTTTTATTTTTACTATTTTTCAGACTCCCTAGGGTACTTTAACCCTAGGTTGTCTGATCGATCCTATCATATACTGCCATACTACTGTATGGCAGTATATGGGGATTTTCCTCCTCATTCATTACAAAGTGCTATTAGCACATTGTAATTAAGGGGTTAAAACAAAATAGCCTCGAGTCTTCGGAAGACCCGAGGCTACCATGGAGATGGATCGCCACTCCCCGATGACGTCACGGGGAGCATCGATCCCAGGTAAGATGGCGGCGCCCATGCGCCGCTATCTTTTTGGGGCTGCCGGCAGCCATCGCTGTGATAACACCCGCGATCGGTGCGATATGCAGCACAGACTTACCGGCTATGGAGAGGGCTCAGCTCGTGAGCCCTCTCCATGCAGCGGGAACCGACCGCCACCGTGAATTCGCGGTCGCGAACCGGTTAAGTTCTACTGTATATCCTTAATCTTGTACTGTTCATAAAAGTAATTTAAATGATTATCTTCAAACGTGCTCTTATAACCCATCTATTTAGGATACCTAACTGCATGAAACCCTCCACTCAGACTACTGTCCAGACCAGATCTCCCACACAGTGTAGGCGATGTGGACGGCTGCCTGTGGCTGCCCCGGCCTCTGTGCTCTCTGCAGTTGAACTCCCCCTTAGGCCGCATTCACACGACCGTATGGGGGACAGCTGTGTGAATGTGGCCTGAGGCCGTACATATGTCCCCCGTAGGGGAGGGGTCACCCCTTCTCCTCTCCATCGCGGCAGATGTATGCTGGCTCAGCTGCGGCTTGGCGGGCATATATTTGTGTAAATTCAACCTCATACTGTAAATACTCTCGATGAGCTGAGGCTCTTAATTTTACCACAAAAAAATTATAAAATGTCTACAGAAAATGCCCCCTTTATAGGACATCTATTATCAGATTACCTGATGGTAGAAGACTATTACGTACCTCCCCGTCCCTGTGTGTCCCAAGCTTTATTTCTTATTTCTTTGCATAGTGACATTTCGGTAAAAAATATGTTTATACCATATGCAAATTATCCTGTGGTGCTCTGCAGAGCACCATCATACTCCACTCTAACATAATGCCAGCTACTTTCTGAAAGGCAGTGACGTCATCGGCTCTCTTTTCAAATCTCACCGGTTCTCAGAATGTGGTGGCATGGCCTGGGGGCCAGCACAAATTATATTATCGTGGAGCCTGATGGTACAGGATAATTTGTATATCTTATAACTAATTTTCTACAGAAATATGGCCATGCAAAGATATAAGAAATGAAGCTTGGGACACACAGGGAGGTACATAATAGTCATCTACCATCAAGTAATCGGAGGGTAGATGTCCTTTAAAGAAATGTCTACTAGATGTCCCCTTTAATTAAATGTCCACTGCAGATGCCCTCCTAACCTGAGTGAAGTTGGCCCCCCCACCTTGTCCAAATAAAAAAAAACTGGCTTGTGCAGCAGAAATTTTCGTTTGTGCCGCTATAGTTTTTAAGATATTCATGAAAGTTTCCAGAGGTCATCAGAGGTCAACAAGCCCCCCCACATTGCCCAAACCAAACTGGTGCCGAACAATTCTGCTATGTTTGTGCTGCTTAAATTTTTGTTTGTGCTGCTTTTGTTTTGAAAAAATGAACAAAAAATTAAAGGTCAAAAGTTCAACTAGCCCCCCCACATTAACTGGTGTCAAACGTTAGTGCTTCGTTTGTGCAGCGAAAATTTTCATTTGTGCCGCTATCATTTTTAAGGTATGTTCAGGTGTTTACATAGGTTAAAGGTGTTTAGGATGAACTGGTAGAAAACAAACCTAGTGACACTTCCCTGGTTTGATCACCAGGGGGAGCTAGCAAACACATTGTGCTTTGGAAGAAATTAACTCTGATGACCTGTATGGATATATTAAAAATGATAGCGGCACAAACGAAAATTTTTGCTGCACAAACGTAGCACTAACGTTTGACACCAGTTTTGTTCGATTCGGTTAATGTGTGTGTGGGGGGGCTGCTTGAACTTTTGAACTTTCATTTTTTGTTCACATATTCAAAACAAAAGCAGCACAAACAAAAATTTGAGCAGCACAAACCAGCACAAACGTAGCAGAATTGATTGGCACCATCTTTGTTTGGGTTGGGCAATGTAGGGGTGCTGGTTGACCTCTGATGGCCTCTGGAAACTTTCATTAAAATCTTAAAAACGATAGCAGCACAAACGAAAATTTTTGCTGCACAAACGTAGCACAAACGTTTTACACCAATTTTGTTTGATTTGAACAAGGTGGGGGGGCCAACTTCACTCAGGTGCCCTCCTATACATGTCCACAGCAGAGCCCCCTTTATCTTCATCCCGTCTTGTGTGCACACTATGCACGTCACACGGGCGCATTATAGTGATGCAAGGAAAGTTTTTTATTTTATTTTTTAAAGACTATATATAGAGCACGGATATGGGCGTGGGTCCCTCTTAAGCCTAAGCCGCCCCCCCCCCCCATACCGCCGGTATGAGGATCCGCCATTGACCATAGATTACCCAACTGTTTTATAAATAGACATCGGTGTAGGGGTACATTCACACGGCCGTCTGTGGGATGTATGTCTGTGCCGCTTTTCTCTATGGAGGGGTCACCTCCTCCTCTCCAGAGCACAGCTGGATTGTGATCATCTTACACTGGCAGTAAACAGCACCCTTCTCATCTTGTGAGCAATGATGTCTTAGCAAGTGGCCCAGTGATGCTGCTTCACGCATCACACAACCAGTCACTATAGGCGATTAACTTTAACCCATTAAGGACCCATGGTGATTGCACCTTAAGGACCTTGCAAGATTTTGAAAATTTGGAGTATGTGGATACTTTTGGAATAACTCTGCAATAGTTTATCATATCTAAGTCATTCTAGTGGGGTTATTTTGTAACATATTGATTTATCTTTTAGTGATAAAATGAAATTCATATGATTTATCCTTACTTTTTAAAAATGGCAAAAATTGCCAATTTTTGCTTAAAAATGCTAATTTCTCCTGTAATTAATCACAATATGTCACATGGAGTAAAGGAAACTGAAAAAATGGTATTCAAATTGTATTTCACTGTTCCTTCTGTGATGAAAAATGCCCCCAACATGACCATTATCCGCTTTTTGGACAATTGGCAGGGCCTACAGCTTTTCTGGCTACAATTCAGGCTGCAACCAATTCTAGACCCTATCCACCATTAGAAGAGAAATTTGGCAATGAAGATCCCAGAAATCCCCCCGAGGTGATCCCGTTTAGGATACTACGCCTTTTTTGGTCCATATATATGGGATTATTATGTATTTAGACCTTACCACTTTTTTTCAGAATAAATGCAAAGCAAATATGAAAATTTTAAATTTTCATTATTTTCGGCGATAACTCACATTTGGGACAGTTTTTTTGGGCTTAAAATAAAGAGAATGACCAAAATGAATCCCAGATATAATATTTTAGTGTCTTCAATGATGAAAATGCACCCAACATGGCCATTATCTGCTTTTTGGACAATTGGCAGGGCCTACAATGGAGGGAGCGCATTTTAGCTTTTCTGGCAACAATTCAGGCTGCAATGAATTACAGGTCCCATCTTCCTGGCAGAGGAATTGAGCAAGTGAATTATAGAATCCCTTCAGAAGTTACATCAGTGTGTAAACCTTATATTCCCAACCTTGTTATTTTTGTGAGTTGAGTAAGGGAACTGAGGAAATGGAACCCAATTTTTAGAGTCTGCATAATATTCATCTAGAGGTATAATGGGAATTTTAATCTTGAAGTGGCCAATAAATGTGAAGTGGGGCACGGCATAAATATGTGGACATTTCTGAATGACTAAATAAAAAAAATTAATATTCTAGTGAGGTATGGTATTTGCGGAAACATTCATGAATGCATAGCCCTGGTTGGTCATGGCATGTCATGCACTGATAACCAGTGTCCTTCCTAATCCCATTTTTATAGCAGACACGGCATCTTTTTTGAGGACGGGCCTTTTTTGCAGTTGGTGGGACTTGGGATGGGAAGTGCTGTCCTGCAACTATCCTGCTGGCATCACTTGATGTTGTAGCCCTTGCTTCGCTACCTTGGTCTCCAAAAATTAAATTTTTTTATTACTTTTTCCTGGTAGTGCAGGTAAGATCCCTGGCGGACGGTCTTTTTGTAAATCACGAATGTATTGTACAGGGCCATTTGCACCAGATTAATAGCCAGTTTCTTGTACCAGACCTTGGACTTCCTAACTGCGCTGTAGGGCTGCAGCATTGGACCTGCAAGGTCTACCCCTCCCACGTTCTTATTATATTGCTATATGCAGAGAAGTTTTGAATTGGTTGCACTTCATACACGCACAGGAACAGGGCAGCTATCATTAGCATGAATGGTGGTTAGCACATGCACATCCTTTTTATCTCTGTATTTTACCAGCAATAAATGATCATTGCAAAGAGCTTTGCATTCCCCGGCTTTTAATTTAAAATTGATCAGTGCCTTTGGAAGGCCTTTTTGTGTCCTCCCAATGGTGCCACAAGCCACAGTTTTGGAAATGGGCTCTAAACAGGGGTACACTTGTATAAAAATTAACAATTAACAATTCGGCCACTAACATTAAGGTTGGGGGGACATTCAGGATGGTTAATTTTGGAATGTTTTCCCTCATATTCCCAAAAATGGTGGGTAAAACCACTGTTGCGTTTGCAGATTTTATAAAATTTCATGCCATATTTGGCTCTCTTGCGTGGGAGATATTGCCCAAATTTTAATCTCCCCTTGAACAACACCAGGGATTCGTCAAGTGTCAAATTTTTTTCAGGTATATATACCTCTGCAAATTTTAAATTAAAATGCTTGACTAGAGGCCTAATTTTAAATAGCCGATCATGGCTGGGGTCACTTGCTGGGGGACATAATGGGGCAAATTTACTTACCTGGTCCTGTCACTATCCCCGATTCGGACAGTCCTTGTTAAGTTTTGTTAACCGTTAACAGAATTTGCAAATTTTTACAATAAAAATGCTTATTTAGCCCAAAAAATTGACATGTTCAGGCAGGATAAATTAAGAAAACAAATTTCAGATTTTGCTGTACAGTTTCTCTCAAGTCTGCCAATACCCCATATGTGAAAATAAACAGAGCGCAGAAGGGTAGGAGTCAGAGTGCAGGATGTAAATACACATCTGGGAACAGGAATTACCGGCTCTCTGACATCAGCCACCTCTTAGCAGCTGTCATTGCAGCTGACATCACCGGCTCTCAGCCAGGGGAAGGAGGAGGGGGATAACTATGCACACAATAGGTGTGCATAATTATGTGGAGCGAGAGTGCCGAGCGACAAAGGGGTTATGCCCTGGTGCGCCATAGGCTCACTTAAATATTTTTCTAACTCATTCTTCTCTTATTACACTGTTTTCTGAAAAAAAGAGTATAAGCATAAAATCCTAGCTGTAAGTGAGCTCCTCTCCCAAGTACTTTTCTCAAAGTGGTTGATTTCCTTTAACAGTGTTTTCCAGACCATAGAACTTTTTCTATTGTATTAAGTTTTTTTTTTTTTTACTATTTAAGACAGGTATAAAAGAATTTACAGTAGCAGTGTAATATGTGGGGGCATCCTCAATAGACTAAAGGTCTATTTCTCCCCTAGAGTAGAAAAGATCTGTGTCTCTCACTAGTTATAAGTAATCTAAAATATCAAGGTGTGGGTGTGTGCACTAAAGGAATCGGCAGCGTCACGTTTACAATCAACAAATTTTCACCCCACGCTTTCCAAAAACCACTTATTAGCCACCATATACAGAAGCCATTGTCTGCTGCTGTGGCAGTTGGAAGCGGAGCTGTGATTGGTTGCTATTCTGCCACAGGTCATTAATAATAGCTCTGAGCTTTGATTGGTTACTATAGGCAGTGAGTATAAGACGCTTATGTGTGAGGTAAGATGGGTGGAGACAGAGAGATAAACAGGGACTGACAGTCAGTGACAGATGAAATATTTTTATTTCTATTGTGTTATATCTAAGAGCAGTTTTTCACTATCCCGGGAAAAGCCGGGAGCTACAGCTAGTAACATTATTATTATTATTAATTCCTTTATTTATATAGCGCACACAGATTAGGCAGAAATACACAGAGCTTGTCAAAAAAGTAAGAGTATTGTGAAAAGAGCCTAGCATTTCACAAAGATAACTAGAGTGTATTCTTGTTATTGTCCATCCTTGAGCCAATAGGAAACCTACATCTGAGCAACTATAAACATATCTGTGACCAGATGGTTGGGAGTCCACAAAGAAAGGCATCTCATTCAGCAGGTACATGGTGGGTTCACACATGGCAAAAACCCATGTGTTTTGTAAACGCAATGTTGACAGCAATGTAATTAGGCAAATCTCAGTTTCTCAGCTGTTGTGATGCGTTAACGCCACATGTGAACGCGCACCCTCATACACACAGGTAAATCTTCATTACTTCAAGGTTTACATTTCAAGTCATCCTTCTATAAGTAGAAACAGCGCTTATTGTTTTCTCATCATGAGACAGAACAAGAAAGTGTGTTAGATAACTCTGAAATGTCTTCACATGGCTTGTAGGAAAACTCCTGACGCATTCACATGTAGCACCTCCTCAACTCCTCTGAAATGTGAGAAAGTAAATAAACACTTATTAAAACAAAGTGAATCTGAGAGAATTCTATTTCTCGCTGCATAGATAAAGAGCAGGGCGGTTATTGCTGGGAAATTTATGGGCAACCACTCAGGGTGGTGTCACACGTGGCGTTTTGAACCCGTTTTAAGCAGTCCGTTAAATTACGATAATTGGAAAAACGGACAAAAACTGTAAAAAATTTACTAAATTCCAAACTTTTTTTAAAACGCACGCTTTTTTAATGGACTGCTTAAAAACAGCCTAAAAATGGGTTCAAAACGCCACTTGTGACACCACCCTAAGCAGACTGAAAACTTGTAGCGGAATTTATCAAGCAACTATGGCCGGTGGCACATGTGGCGCTTTGAACCTGTTTTGAGCCATTTTTAAACAGTCTGTTAAAAAAAAAACACATGCGTTTTTTGAAAACGCATCAGTTTTTGACCAGTTTTACCAATTATCTTAATTAAAACGAGTCAAAAACAGATGCGTTTAAGAAAAATGGCATTTGGAACCCGTTTTTGGGCTGTTTTTAAGCAGTCCGTTAAAAAAACGCATGCGTCTTTGAAAAACGCACGTGTTTTTCAAAAACGCATCTGTTTTTGACAAGTTTGACCAATTATCTTAATTCAAACTGGTCAAAAACAAATGCGTTTTTTGACGGACTGCTTAAAAACGGGCCAAAAATGCGTTCAAAATGGTGATATTCAATATTCCATGCCGTGTACTGGGAAGCGGGAAAACAATCCAAATGCAGTAAAATTGGTAAAAAAAAACGCATTTGTACCGTATTCTTGTGGGCAGTTATATATACGTAACTGTTAACATATTACTATCGCATGCGTTTCCATAGAAATGCCAATGCCATTGGGCTGTGTTTTTTTTATATCACACTCATCCACAAAGCTGTTACCTTAAATAACTGAAGTGATTCTTCCTTGTGTGGCTTCAAACTAAATGTGAAGAATTGTACCCTCGGCACTCCCACACCACAATTCCCATCGCCCTACACATACTGGTCTCTGTCCATTTGGCTGCAATAATAACAGTTGTATGTAACCACTGGAGCCAATAACTGGTTCTTAGCCTAAGAACCCACAAAACATGACCTATGCCAACTGTTAGGCTTGGTGTGGGCATTCTACTTATCTTGATTATACTACGGCCTTCCTGCCACAAGATATTGGGGCAGATTTACTTACCCGTTCCATTCACGATCCAGCGGCGCGTTCTCTGCGGTGGATTCGGGTCCGGCCGGGATTCACTAAGGTAGTTCCTCCGATGTTCACCAGGTGGCGCTGCTGCGCTGAAGTTCCCTGAGGCCCGCCGAAATGCACTCAAGTTCACCGGCCTATTCCTGGTGAAGGTATGCGCGAGTCTCGCAACGGTTTTTCAGAATCCGGTTTTCCTTCGGCCACGCCACCCATTTCCGTCGCATGCATGCCGGCGCCGATTCGCCACAATCCGATCGCGTGCGCCAAAATCTCGGGGCAATACAGGGAAAATCGTCGCAAAACGGAAATATTTGGGTAACACGCCGGGAAACGCGAACCGGGCCCTTAGTAAATGACCCCCATTTTGTTTTAAATATAGCGTGAAAATATAATTTAATAGAATATATATATTTTTTTTTTTTTTTGCAAGGATATTTAAGTAGGCCACAGTATAAAATAAAACCTTTATTATTAGATGACAACGTAGTCACACCTTTCTATTCATAATTACAGGATCAGCATCATAAATAATAAAACACGTTTATATTCCTGCACAACAAATCAAACAGGATGGTCTAGAAAATTGTGCCGCTCAAAAACCTTCTTGTCATAAAGGTAAACAACAGGTGCAGCTTTATCCTATAAACTGTTCATAACAAACGCATATCTGCTCACACAACACATAGGGCAAAGTTTCTATACAGCGGCTAATATTACTGGATGAGTCACCCAAAACAACTCACAGAGAAAACCGAGTGACTCTACCACCAGGAAAAATCTAACAATCAATTTGCCAGAATAAACCTTGAGACTTGAGTAAGACCACAGGAAAACTAAGCAATTAGGAAAATGTGTCCAGAAGACGTGTGGAACGGTAAAACATACAAACCTGTTTACCCAAACGCTCTTCTTTGTTAAGTATAATGACCTTTTGTATAACAAACTCCACGCATTAAACAGTGTTTGTTTTACTTGGAAAGAATCGTGCCATGTACGAAATAGGCCAATTTCAAGTATTAGTCAAAAAGCTTCCTTCTTAGTTCTTAATAAATGAATTTAAAAAAATGTCAACAAAATGATTTACGGTAAACTAATTTCAAGCATAAAAACTCCAGTGTGTGTCCATGAGGTGTAGCACTCTTATGGTCATTAGAAGACTTGTATTGTGCATAGCTCAGCAGAATGGCTGTTCGCATTGGTCTCTGAGCTGGTTGATGGAGATCCTGCTGTAATGATTTGTCCCATATGCAGTACACAAACTGGAGGGGAATCTGCTCCTCTAGATCTCCACTTTAAAAAGCATCAGCAGGTTTGAATAGGACATTATAGAGAGACATAATGATCTGTATTAATGTGAAGAAAGCATTTGGGGTGTCAGTGAAATTTCTTATTTAGCTTCAGCAACCCCCATCATTGTTTCTTCACCACGGAAAAGGCAATAAAAAACTACGGCCTATAAGTGATCTTTGAAAAACGGTCCATGCTCTAACTGTCAACGGAGCAGTTACATGTCTACTGTATCCATTCAAAATTATTGCGCTTTATGAATGGAGGGTACACAGAAGATCTCAACTGTTGTGTGCCAGCAGGCTAAGTAAGGAGATAGAAACAGACCTTATTTCCTCCAATAACGAGTTTTTAAAAGTTTTTGTTCTGTTTTGATTCATGCAAACTGCGCCAAGTTAAGAGAATCTCAAACAAAAAAATTTACATCTACTGCTGTTAAGTACCACCTAGACACCATCCTGCCAGGATTAGTACAAGCAGAGAAATAGAAGTGGAACGGCTCTTAATCTAGTAATACAATAGATGAGAGGGATTTGAGTTGTACATATGTTGTCTTTTTGTTTGACTATACCAGAATTATGAGGTTTGTCATTTAAAGCACATGAAGGGAGGAAGCCACATTCTAGAGGGGCGTTTAATCATCCTGCTGATGATTCATATTCTCTATGTGCCTCTACATCGCCTGTTTCATGTGTATAAGGCTGAAGGTTAGGAGCTCCATACATTAAATTTGCACATGGTAGGTTTATATGTACATGAAAATCCGTTCCATTTAACAATTAGGTTGTTTCTGTAGCAATCAAATAGTTTCCTTTAAACCTATCTAGTTACAGAGTAACTGTACAATTTATCTTGGTAAATGAATATTTCAGTTGAATATAAGAGACAGGGCTGATAATGGGAGATAAAGGCCCTCTGATAAGAAAAATTAAGGAGTTTCTTACTCACTGCTCAAAAAATGGAGCACTAAATCAACTCATCCTAGATCTCAACGAATTAACTATTCCACGTCTTTAATCATGTCAGTGAAATGCCCAAAAATAACCCAATTTGATTTTCCACTTTGATTTTGAGTATCATTACAAAATCTGATTTCAGGCTGATCCAAATTCAGGGGAAAGGCCTCAAGACAAGGAAATGAGGATAAGCAGATTGTGTGGCCTCCATACAAAGTCTAGTCCAGGGGTCAGGAACCTTTTTGGCTGAGAGAGCCATAAGCGCCACATATTTTAAAATATAATTCTGCGAGAGCCGTACAATGGGGCTTATTTACTGACGGTCCCGAGGCCGCATTTTTGTCGGGGATCACGCCACCCGCCGCAGAACATTATAATACACACGCCACCCCCGCAGAACATTATTATACACACGCCACCCCCGCAGAACATTATTATACACACGCCACCCCCGCAGAACATTATTATACACACGCCACCCCCCGCAGAACATTATAATACACACGCCACCCCCCGCAGAACATTATAATACACACGCCACCCCCCGCAGAACATTATAATACACACGCCACCCCCCGCAGAACATTATAATACACACGCCACCCCCCGCAGAACATTATAATACACACGCCACCCCCCGCAGAACATTATAATACACACGCCACCCCCCGCAGAACATTATAATACACACGCCACCCCCCGCAGAACATTATAATACACACGCCACCCCCCGCAGAACATTATAATACACACGCCACCCCCCGCAGAACATTATAATACACACGCCACCCCCCGCAGAACATTATAATACACACGCCACCCCCCGCAGAACATTATAATACACACGCCACCCCCCGCAGAACATTATAATACACACGCCACCCCCCGCAGAACATTATAATACACACGCCACCCCCCGCAGAACATTATAATACACACGCCACCCCCCGCAGAACATTATAATACACACGCCACCCCCCGCAGAACATTATAATACACACGCCACCCCCCGCAGAACATTATAATACACACGCCACCCCCCGCAGAACATTATAATACACACGCCACCCCCCGCAGAACATTATAATACACACGCCACCCCCCGCAGAACATTATAATACACACGCCACCCCCCGCAGAACATTATAATACACACGCCACCCCCCGCAGAACATTATAATACACACGCCACCCCCCGCAGAACATTATAATAAACACGCCACCCCCCGCAGAACATTATAATACACACGCCACCCCCCGCAGAACATTATAATACACACGCCACCCCCCGCAGAACATTATAATACACACGCCACCCCCCGCAGAACATTATAATACACACGCCACCCCCCGCAGAACATTATAATACACACGCCACCCCCCGCAGAACATTATAATACACACGCCATCCCCCGCAGAACATTATTATACACACGCCACCCCCCGCAGAACATTATAATACACACGCCACCCCCCGCAGAACATTATAATACACACGCCACCCCCCGCAGAACATTATTATACACAAGCCATCCCCCGCAGAACATTATTATACACACGCCATCCCCCGCAGAACATTATTATACACACGTCATCCCCCGCAGAACATTATAATACACACGCCATCCCCCGCAGAACATTATAATACACACGCCATCCCCCGCAGAACATTATAATACACACGCCATCCCCCGCAGAACATTATAATACACACGCCATCCCCCGCAGAACATTATAATACACACGCCATCCCCCGCAGAACATTATAATACACACGCCACCCCCGCAGAACATTATTATACACACGCCACCCCCCGCAGAACATTATTATACACACGCCACCCCCCGCAGAACATTATTATACACACGCCACCCCCCGCAGAACATTATTATACACACGCCACCCCCGCAGAACATTATTATACACACGCCACCCCCCGCAGAACATTATTATACACACGCCACCCCCCGCAGAACATTATTATACACACGCCACCCCCCGCAGAACATTATTATACACACGCCACCCCCCGCAGAACATTATTATACACACGCCACCCCCCGCAGAACATTATTATACACACGCCACCCCCCGCAGAACATTATTATACACACGCCACCCCCCGCAGAACATTATTATACACACGCCACCCCCCGCAGAACATTATTATACACACGCCACCCCCCGCAGAACATCCCAATACACATTTGTTAAAGTGTCTGCGCCAGTTTTATGTGGCGGCTGCTCTGTGTCCCACAAGACTGTTGTTACTGCTAAGCCGGACCATGTGCCACATTTATTACTGACGTGCACCACAATTTTGTCTTAGGTCCTAGCTATTTTGTATCTCAGCTGCTGCAGAACCTCACATTAATGTAGAAATGCAGTGGTGGGGGAAGATATGAGGGGATGATGCAGAGGGGTCTGTAAGGGACACTTAGGAGCTTCATAGCTGCTCCTGCACACAGGACACTAAGGGGTTAAGGCAGAGTGTGAGGAGACACTGGGGGGAGGGAGCACTTATCTCTGGCTGATTCCTGACTCCTTCTCCTCAGGTGCTGGATGTCTCCTCAGTATGCAGCTCTGGTCTCCTCTCCCGCGCTGCTACATCCAGCCCCGGGATTGGCTGCAGGCACACAGTCTCCTCCCCTCCCTCTCTCACACACGGAGGAGACTGCTGCAAGGAGGGAGACGGAGGTGCCGCCCCAGAATTAACCCCGCGGACCCTGCGCTGCTCTGCCCATTACATCCAGGGGCATTACTACAGCCAGGGGCACAACAGGAGCCAGATAAGGGCCCCTGGTCTTGACAGGTAGCGCAGCAGATGCCACGGCTGTAGTAATGCCCCTGGATAGGAGCCCTGGCTGCGAGCCAGATGCGGCCATCAAAAGAGCCATATCTGGCTCGCGAGCCATAGGTTCCCGACGCCTGGTCTAGTCATTCCCTGATAAGTTGTAGATGTTGTCCTAGGGTGCTGTCAGACATCAAGGGCGCTGACAGTACTATATAACAACGCACGGAGGCGTGCCATGGCCCATTGCATATGCGTTTCTATTGCAATTAGCCCCAGCTGTCTAGTATTTAGACAATACAAGACAGCGGGCGTTGGTTGCCGAACACAAGTGTTTGCATAGAAGCGTATGTGCGATTGGCACGCCCCCGTCTGTGGGGACATGGAGGAGACTCTAAAAGAGTGCCTGGCGACAGGTTCCCTTTAATTGTTCACTTTATTATTGGATAAGTGTATTAAAGGGAACCTATCAGCAGGGACTTTATTTTCAATTAAAAAAAGGTTGCAGAAGCCCATGACACCTGCATTGCAAATCGTCCGTTCTGCTGTCTCTAATTATTTCCATTACAATATAATTGTGTGTTATAACTTACCTTGCTTCCTGACAAAATCCTCTGTTTAGTCCAGGGTCTTGGCTTTGATTTGCATGCATTTAAAAAAAACACGTATTTTGTCTTTACTGTTCTCTCCTCAGCTCTCAGCCTCCACCTTTGTGAGCCTTCACAGGAACAGAGCTCACAGCCTGTTATGCTGACATCACTGGGGGCGGGAGAAGCTGTACAGTAGCACAAAAGTGGGGGCTGAGAGCTGTGGAGTGAGCAGCATAGCACAGACACAAGTTGCATGTTTTTTTAAATGCATCCAAACCAAATCCCAACCCCTGGGACTACACAGAGGATTCTGTCAGGAAGCCAGGTAAGTTAAAAACACAATTAAATTTTAATACAAATGCTTATAGAAGGCAGAAAGGCAGATTTGCAATGTAGGTGTAATGGACTTCTTCAACCTGTATTTATTGAAAATCAGAGTCTCTATTGACAGGTTCCCTTTAAACTGAATCATTTTAAAAAAAAAATATATCTGAAGTGACAGTACTCTTTAAGATGAAAAAAGGTATGCAAAATATCTGCCACAAGAACATCCCCTTACAAATAAACTAACCATTATAAAATAGTATGATGCATTGCATAGGAATATTGTACATTGCCATTATAGCTCCACACAGGGCGACAATATCTGTGTTAAAATATATTATGAAGTATAAAAAGGCTATAGCATACATTGAAACTAGTGTATACCATCACATCCGCAGACCTTGCAGCTATTCAACTAATTTTAGGGTACCCAATTAAAATAAATGAAAGAAGGTGTATGACTAAAATCAAAAGCTTCTGTAATACAACACCACGTTCGATAAAATGCAAAAAAAAAATATATACCATATTTTTTGGACTATAAGACGCACTTTTTAGCGCGTGCTTGCGTCTTATAGACCAAAGGTCAGGAGGATCCAGCACTGCCAGACCCTCCTGACCCAGTAATGGAGATCGGGCGATGCCCTGATATAGAGCTGCACCCGATCCCCAAGAGAGGAGACCCTCTGCACTGCTCTCTCCCTCTGCCTACAGGTACAGAGCAGAGCTGAGTGTGTGTAACTATGGATGATGCAGGGCTGAGTGTGTGTAACAATGGATGATGCAGAGCTGAGTGTGTAAATGTATGTCTGTGTGTGCTGTGCTTTAGTGCAACCAACAGGGATATTTTAATTGGTGTAAAATATATTTTTCCTTTTTTTGGAAGCCCAAATCTGGGGTGCATCCTATAGTTTGAAGAGTCTTATAGTCCGAAAAATATGGCACACCACTCGGTACAGTACTGCTGTTGCCTTGTTTCAAGGACAAGTGACTGCAGCAGCCAATCAGTGGGGACCTCCTCTTGAATGGCAAGTCACTGCTGGGACCCGTCAAGTGCTATGTGTAGAGGCATGTGACTGGCTGCAGCAGTGCCTGAATGGTGAACTGGGTGGCCGTCAATAAAATGCAGCTGATTATTTTTCCGCTTTAACTGATCCTTGTAAATGCTGCAATACAGTCTGCATTGACTGAGGACTAACTGTACTTTTAGGGTGTGTTAAAGGGAACTGACATAGGATAATCAGATTACACTACCACTACATACAACAGAAATCTTGGCTTGAGCTATCATATTCTGTTTCCTAGTTACACCTGTTTCTAGTTAGATAACAACATATTGCTGTCAGTATGGAGCTCTCTCATCTTACCCACAATTTTAAGGGGTCATTCTGACTATATATTTAGCGATACATGACACATCACATAATTAAGTTACCTTGTTGTTCTGGAATTTAGAAAAATAGCAGGAAAACACAGCAACAAAAATCACCATTCTGAAGGTTTTGGGCAACAACAACCTTTAACCAATTAACGCCAAGCGTCATACATGTATGGACTCAGGCCTCATCAATAAAACCTGTTATCAGTCCTGTTCACAGTCAAACCTGATCATTGCACTTGCATTGGCGATGCCATCTGTGATGCCAACTGTGAGAGAGTCCTATACATGTCATTTGACAATCCATAATACATCCGGATGGAGGGAGTATAGAAAAACAAAACAATAAATAGTAAGAAAAATAATAAAATTCTAATCACTCCCCTTTATCTAGAAAGCACATCTAAACAAAGATGGCACATTGCACAGCTGCATACATCGCATAACTTTTTAAAATTCTGCTTAATTTGGATTGTAAGAGTCTCAGAACACAGAATATTATGTGGTGCTGTAAGGAAATACAGTTTTTGTACAGAAATCAAGATCTCATAGTTTTTAAACACAGAACTTTTGGAAAATGGTGTGTTAAAAATATGTTCAATTGCCTTAATGGGATTTACAAGTTATTAAATTATTTAACTTCCCTGTCAGCAGTTAGGAAAAGAGGCATCCAGAAGAAAAAATGTGGTACCTCTGCAACTATGCTATACATCAAGGCTGCTAGGATGTAACTTGGCATCTAGCAGACCCATCTTCATATGTAAGGAATGCCGGCCTGCATGATCCTATGGCACTGCTTATATTAGGATTGTACAAACTGGTCAGTGACACTCACAAGATAGATAGAAATACTACATTGCCATAAAAGGAGGATGTCACCCACACCGAGCAACACAATACAATGGAGACCAGGAGGTAACAGGACTCTAGTCAGCAGCACAACACAATAGATCGGACTGACATCAGCATGTCGGACTGGTAGAAACAATAAGAATGAAAGGCCCTATATGCCAAGCACCAAAAAAGTGCTACCAGCCTGTAATGGTAATGTGTGGGCATACAGCCAGCCTATGCTGGAGTTGTGGGGAGAAGTTTCTAGTATTTGCCAGCATTTGGTGGATGCTGCCTGCTGCTCTGTGCCGGTGTGGGGTGAGGACGCTGCCTGCTGCTCTGTGCCGGTGTGGGGTGAGGACGCTGCCTGCTGCTCTGTGCCGGTGTGGGGTGAGGACGCTGCCTGCTGCTCTGTGCCGGTGTGGGGTGAGGACGCTGCCTGCTGCTCTGTGCCGGTGTGGGGTGAGGACGCTGCCTGCTGCTCTGTGCCGGTGTGGGGTGAGGACGCTGCCTGCTGCTCTGTGCCGGTGTGGGGTGAGGACGCTGCCTGCTGCTCTGTGCCGGTGTGGGGTGAGGACGCTGCCTGCTGCTCTGTGCCGGTGTGGGGTGAGGACGCTGCCTGCTGCTCTGTGCCGGTGTGGGGTGAGGACGCTGCCTGCTGCTCTGTGCCGGTGTGGGGTGAGGACGCTGCCTGCTGCTCTGTGCCGGTGTGGGGTGAGGACGCTGCCTGCTGCTCTGTGCCGGTGTGGGGTGAGGGTGCTGCCTGCTGCTCTGTGCCGGTGTGGGGTGAGGGTGCTGCCTGCTGCTCTGTGCCGGTGTGGGGTGAGGGTGCTGCCAGCCAGAGCTGGTGTGGGGTGAGGGTGCTGCCAGCCAGAGCTGGTGTGGGGTGAGGGTGCTGCCAGCCTGTGCTGGTGTGGGGTGAGGGTGCTGCCAGCCTGTGCTGGTGTGGGGTGAGGGTGCTGCCAGCCTGTGCTGGTGTGGGGTGAGGGTGCTGCCAGCCTGTGCTGGTGTGGGGTGAGGGTGCTGCCAGCCTGTGCTGGTGTGGGGTGAGGGTGCTGCCAGCCTGTGCTGGTGTGGGGTGAGGGTGCTGCCAGCCTGTGCTGGTGTGGGGTGAGGGTGCTGCCAGCCTGTGCTGGTGTGGGGTGAGGGTGCTGCCAGCCTGTGCTGGTGTGGGGTGAGGGTGCTGCCAGCCTGTGCTGGTGTGGGGTGAGGGTGCTGCCAGCCTGTGCTGGTGTCTTGTGGAGCTGCTGGGTGTTACAGGGATGCTTGTAACCGGTCCCGGAGACATGTGAAGATGCTGCCAGTGACCGGCACAGGATAACAGCCCATCTCTCAGCACTTGCCCATTTTGACAGCTACTCACTTTTTCCGAGCCTTCTCCTTCTTTCCCTTCGGCCTCCTCTTCCGGGCCTGCATGGCCAGCACTGGATAAGAGATACAGGAGGTTGGTTAAAAAGTGGACGGAGCCGGGCGTGCAGCCTTACAATGGCGCCGTTGGTAGTCGGGTGTATGTAAGGACAGCCCGTCTGGTGAGTGCCTTACCTTTCCCGGAGCTCATCTCCCCCTTGTTCTGCGCGCTGATGCCGGTGCCGGCCGGGGCTCTGTACACGCAGGCGCAGCCCTCAGCTTCCCTGGGCCGAATAGGATCGCGCCGTCCAACGCGCTGCTTTCCAAGCACTGCGTCACCCGCTCCCTCCTCTGACTCCTCTCCTAGGCAACCGCTGTCTCCTCGCAGCACAACTGCGCCGAGAGTGTAGGGGGCGCTCTTGCTTCACGACTCGCTTGTTTGTGGCTGGGAGGACTGCAGGTCAGGTGGTGGCGGCGGGTGAGAAGGGAGAGCTCGCACGTGTAGCCAGGACGCAGATGCGCAGCTTCTTGCTTCGACCACAGAATTATTTTCTACGAGGTCACGTTGTGTACGTTTGCCGCTTCCAGCACCGAGCGGCGCGACTACATAGAGAGCGGGTTACAGGTCAGTAGTGCCCACACAGCCGGCGGCCTCCCTAGGTATGGCGCAGACTGACGCTGCGGCTTGTAACCTGTACACGGCGTGCCGTGCTGCTCCGATGTAGCGTCGCCCTGTCATGGTCGCCAGTGTACTGTGTGTGAACAGGCCCCGAATACAGTCTGTATAGATACAAGAGTGGAGGTTTATGTGAAATTCTTGGGCACCTGGATTTTTGCATTATTGCCCTTTTGAAGGACTTTTACATGATAAATATTTCACTTCCCCTGAACAAAAAGTAAATGGACCCTCTAAAATCAATGACATAGTTTGGTTATATAATGTCATTGTTGGGGAAAATCGGGTAACTTTAAAGGGCACCTACCACCACAAATCTACCTATAAATCTTTATAGGTAGATTTGTGGTGGTAGGTTTCCTTTAAGGAATTTATCAACAAGGAATTGGTGGCTGTAACCCAAGCATACTTACACACTGGTGCGTGGCCCTGGAAGCTGGATACTTTATAATAATTCCTTTATTTATATAGCACACACAGATTATACAGCGCTGCACAGAGCTGCCAAATCAGTCCCTGTCCCCAATGCAGCTCACAATCTAAACAACCTACCAGTATGTTTTGGAGTGTGGGAGGAAATCCACGTAAACACGGAGGAAACATAGAAACTCTTAGCAGATGTTGAACCCAGTTCACCAGCACTGCAAGGCTAACCACTAAGCCACTGTGCTGCCCTAACTTTTTCATTTAGCTATTAATGGTTTCTTTTTCATGAAAGGACTTCAAAGTATGCAAATGAGGCTCCTGGGAATGTCACAGAAGCCCCTTCTGGCTCAGTCAGCTGTTTTCTTTGGTGCTGATGCCTGCTCCCTGAACACCATTCCCTTACCAGAGAATCGGTGACGGCAAATGGAGTTCCTGAAGCTCATTTGCATATTTTTAAAAGTCCCTTTTCAGAAAAAAAAAAGCTTAAGCTATTGAACAATGTATCCTGTCCTCAGGGGCAAATACCAGCATGTACCGTATCTACTCGTGTATAAGCAGAGTTTTTCAGCACAAAAAATGTGCTGAAAAACGTCCTCTCGGCTTATACATGAGTCAATACTGGACTTAAAAAATAATAAACTTATATACTCACCCTCCGGTGGCCCCGATGTGCAGCGCTGCTCACCCCATGTGATATAAGTTTTTTGTTTTTTTTTAATTCGGGGCAGGCTGTATGCTACTGGGGGCTGGTGGCTGTATGCTACTGGGGGCTGGTGGCTGTATGCTACTGGGGGCTGGTGGCTGTATGCTACTGGGGGCTGGTGGCTGTATGCTACTGGGGGCTGGTGGCTGTATGCTACTGGGGGCTGGTGGCTGTATGCTACTGGGGGCTGGTGGCTGTATGCTACTGGGGGCTGGTGGCTGTATGCTACTGGGGGCTGGTGGCTGTATGCTACTGGGGGCTGGTGGCTGTATGCTACTGGGGGCTGGTGGCTGTATGCTACTGGGGGCTGGTGGCTGTATGCTACTGGGGGCTGGTGGCTGTATGCTACTGGGGGCTGGTGGCTGTATGCTACTGGGGGCTGGTGGCTGTATGCTACTGGGGGCTGGTGGCTGTATGCTACTGGGGGCTGGTGGCTGTATGCTACTGGGGGCTGGTGGCTGTATGCTACTGGGGGCTGGTGGCTGTATGCTACTGGGGGCTGGTGGCTGTATGCTACTGGGGGCTGGTGGCTGTATGCTACTGGGGGCTGGTGGCTGTATGCTACTGGGGGCTGGTGGCTGTATGCTACTGGGGGCTGGTGGCTGTATGCTACTGGGGGCTGGTGGCTGTATGCTACTGGGGGCTGGTGGCTGTATGCTACTGGGGGCTGGTGGCTGTATGCTACTGGGGGCAGGCTGAGGTGGCTGTATGCTACTGGGGGCAGGCTGAGGTGGCTGTATGCTACTGGGGGCAGGCTGAGGTGGCTGTATGCTACTGGGGGCAGGCTGAGGTGGCTGTATGCTACTGGGGGCAGGCTGAGGTGGCTGTATGCTACTGGGGGCAGGCTGAGGTGGCTGTATGCTACTGGGGGCAGGCTGAGGTGGCTGTATGCTTGGGGGGTCTGTGACCAATGCATTTCCCACCCTCGGCTTATACTCGAGTCAATATGTTTTTCCAGTTTTTGGTGGTAAAATTAGGGGTCTCGGCTTATACTCGGGTCTGCTTATACTCAAGTATATACGTTAAGTATGCTTGGGTAAAAACCACTAAGTTCATGTGGTTGATTTCCTTGAACATCAGATAAAAATGGAATGTGAACCAAATGACTTATATGATGGCCTGTATTCAGCATGTGTTTTAAAAAAAGAAAAAAAAAAGTTCATGTCTGTTTGATTATCTCAGATGTACTGTTATGCATAAAATAATGGATCACTCACCCATTCTTGAAAAATGTGCACGCCATCACCAGGACATGTGACACATAGCTGCCACTACTCCCCCACCAGGCCAGCTTGCGGCTCTGATAGGTTATGTGACTGGAGCTCGGGTCACGTGATGTTCTATAGTGCCCGCCGACTGGAATGAAGTGGTGAGGAGCTCTGCCCCTTCCAGTGGCAGTGTGGGATTGTGCACACAGAGCCATTAACAGGATCAAGCTATCTGTGTGACAGCCGGATCCTTTACTGTGCTGGGATCAGTCCCATGTTACACCTGCCCCTGTATACAGTGAGAGGCATGCAGGGAATATGCTAGGTGCATCCTTTCTGCATTCAGATTGGTGATCCAAGGGGCTGTTACAGTTAGATCACTGTTATTTGTGATCTGTATAAAAGAAAAGCAGGGAACACGTATATAATATGTTCCTAGCTAAATGTGCCCCTGTAAAAAAAAAAAAAAAAAAAAATGTAACTATAAAGGTTTTTGTTTTCCACAAATCAATAGCTCAAAAAAAAATCGCCTTTTATTTTTCTTACCTATATTCAGTAGTTTTTTTGCTACAACCCTATCAAAATATAAAACAGTTTTTTTCCGTCTGTGAACCCCGTAACAGAAAATGGCACAGAAATGTATGAAACACCACTTTTCACACCATTTTTTATCACATACAAAATATTAATAAAAGCTGATCAAAGGTTGCATAGTCCTCAAAATGGTAGCAATGAAATGTCAAATGTACACTAAGCTATTGTCATCAGAAGATGGAGAGGGAAAAATGTAGAAACGCTACCACGCGACGGGTTAACACTTTATACGACTAGGAGTTATACATTTGTATTACTGAAAATTTCATACTCCTCAAAAACGTGACGTAGAGACATAAGGGAAAAAAAGGGACTCTAAAAAATTCTTTAAAAAATGGAAGGACTTTATTTTACACTATTATACGGAATCAGACATGCAATCGCTTATGAAAACATTTCAAGATTCCACATGGTATAACAATCAACAATTGAGAGGCAGATTGGGATCCTTGGAGTATAGAGGTTAGGAAAAGAGATCGCCTGGAAAGAGGGGGGGGGGGGGGATCTTATTTTTCAGGGCTTTATTTTCATGGAAACAGGGTATATCCGGAGAGCTCTAACTTTATTTTTTAATCAAACGTTCTCTATTATGGCTTGTTTTTTAAGTTGAATTATTATTTTTTTGTGTACTTTTTTATACTATTCACTATACAGGCAAAATAGTCAATGCATTCAGAGGTTATGGGTCTTCCATTTCAACAAGAAGGGAAAATAAGAGTAAATAAAAAGCTTTGTTCTAACCTAAAGCATAGATTTAAGCATGTCATTGGATTAATAGATGCATCAGTAAATGTGTGTTTACTGTGTTACATCATAGCAAGTATTCTCTCTTGAACTGGTTTGTTTTATGTGGCCCTTATCTTTTGTCCATTAGGTTTATGTAAAAAGTTCTACAGTGCCTTTCTAACTATGGAGTCCATTGAGATGACAACCATTTCACTGAAGCGACACCTTGCATCTAAAGACCTCACCCTAGATGACGCCAAGAAGCTAAAGCTCTCAGAAAATGATTTTGCTGATGAATCTGTTACCAAGCTTCAGGAAAGTGTTGTTCAGCCCCAGAAAGTCCTAGAAACAGAAAGTGTTGCTGAAGAGGGTAATGGAAGTGAAGGAGAGGAGGAACTCCTGGAAGGGGAGCCTGATGAGGGGGACCCCGAAAGTTTTGCTGACATGATGAAACATGGCCTGACTGAACTTGATGTTGGGATCACCAAATTTGTGAGCTCTCATAAAGGCTTCTCTGGAATCTTGAAAGAAAGGTAATGTATTTCTCATACAGCGTTTCTAAACTGCTGTAGTGGGCATTATCGTTTGTGTCCTTGTAATTGTGCTGTATTTGTGTCATGAACTAACATATAGAGTTTTGAGCCTATAAAAGCTTTTTTTGTCAAATATGGTAAAGGTATTAACACATTTTGTGCCTGTATATCTAGAATGAACTTAAAAAGGATGTCTGAGAGGACGAAGAATTTTAAGACCGTTTACTTGTTTGCACAGTGGGGCTTACAGTTGTGCTACTTGCACACTGCCATATGCTTGCACAGGCGAGCACACGGGAGCATGGTGGAGACGACGAGGTGGTGTGAGCACTGTTCACCCCTCCCCTCTCCACAGCGATACAGGGCTGTACATACGGGGAAACAGGGCATGCTCCATCTTTTCCCCATACACGCTGCCACACGTGTGGGGTCCTCGTGCGGCCGACATAGCCGTCTATGGGGACGTAGATAACGGCATTCTGAAAGGGACTTACCGTAAGTGCTGATTCTTATTCAGCCAAGTATTTTAGATTTGCAATACCATCTGCTATTTTGTATATAACAAACCTGTATCATAGTTTACATGCTCTTAACATACATTTCAACAATACCTGCATTTATTTAGCTCCACAGAGTAACATTGATAAGATGCAGCATTAAAAATGGGTCACTTTGTCGGTTTTACAACTGGCTACTTTGCATAAATCAGTCCGATACACTGAAGTTGTTAAGAGAAAAAACGATTGCAGCATGTTGCAAAGAAACCTTGGACAAGTTAAATTTGTCAAGAAAAGCTTTATTTCTGCTCTTGTTACATTTTGTGGACATTCGTTCTAACGCCTCTACCTTCCGTTTTAGATATTCAGATTTTGTTGTACATGAAATAGGAAAAGATGGAAAGATCATTTATCTGAATGATTTATCGGTTCCAGCAGATGACGAGGTAAATCTCCATATTTTCATAGCTGCATAGCATATTTTCAGTTTGTCTTGGTAAACTGACATTCTGGCTCTTTTTAGGATCCATCAGAAGACATTTATTCAGTCTTATCCGATGATGAGAAAAAGCGTTTGGAAGACCTTCAGTTATATAAAAATAAGGAATCCAATGTAGCTATTGAGGTAATTGTTTTTAAGGTGTACTTTTACCTTGAACTTACCCAAACTTGTTTATAAATTAAAAATTTATATGTATACTATATAGCAGTGGTGGCGAACCTAAGGCACGGGTGCCAGAGGTGGCACTCTGAGCCCTTTCTGCGGGCACTCAGGCCATTGTCCAAGGAGTTCACCAAACACTGAATCTTGGCTGTTTGGAACTGCAGGGAAAGTAAGAAGGTGTTGACAGAAGTGCATTATCTTTGGAGATCATCCTGCTGGACTCACCATTTCTTCCAGTACAGAGAGACCCTGGAAAGAAGCTACAATGATAATTTGAATTTGCTTTCCTTCTGTCAACTATATTGGTGGCCTGAGGCGGCCAATACAATTGAAAGAATTGTGCGGAAGAACAGGTAGCAGTAAGTTACTGTATAAAATTCCATGCTGGCACTTTACAGTAAATAAGTGGATTTTGGATGTAGTTTGGGCACTCTGTATGTAAAGGGTTCGCCATCACTGCTATATAGTTTGTGACTGTCGTTTTAATATATAATATGTAAAGTCTGAGGCAAACAGGGCAACCATGGCAATGTTTTTTTATAGTGGAGCAAGACATTGTTGTAAAAATTTTGATGAATATTAATGTTTTATTTTTAAAGCTTTATTTATATGTAATGTATGTGTGTGTGTTAACTTTATATGCCCACCATGAGGTCATGAAATCTTGGGAATCTCTGACGTCTTTCGTCAGTGGGCGGTTGGGGACGAGTTAACTCACCTTCAAGGGAACCTTTCACCAGGCAAATCTCTATGAAACCACAATAAGTACCTTCGATGGTCAGTTGCATGTGAATTGGACATGTATTTATAAATTGAGACCGCTGCCTGCAGCAAGAAAAATTTACTTCTATTCATGGTCAGCTTCCAGTCAGGGGCGTGGGGGTCCTGGCACAATAGTCAAGGAGGTGCCAGCCCCCATGGCTGCTTCTTTACATAACCGCGCCTCCCTATCTCTCTGTAATTTCAGTCTCGTCTCAATTATCGCGAATGAATCGCTCAACATCTCAGAATTGAGACGAGTACACGGCAGGGCAAGGAGAGGACAAGAAGCCGGCTAGGAGGATATAAGGTGGCGCTTTATGTAAAGATGTGGCCGCAAGTGCCGGTGCCTGCTTGACTGCCCCACTCCTATGCAAGCGGACCATGAATATAAGTTAATTTGTCTGGCTTCAGGCAGCGACCTCTATTTATAAAGACATGTTCAAAAAACAGGCAACCGACCAGACAAGGTACTTATTGTGGTTTTATATCCTTTGGAATTTTGACAGGTTCTCTTTAAACGTTGTTGTGAAGTGTTGCCCTAACTGAACTGACCTTTCTGTTGGTAGTTTACATACCTTTTCCTGTGGTTGCACTGAGCTTTTTCTGGCAAATTTTATATCTAGGTTGTTGATGATAGCAAAGAGAAGAGGACAATCATTCATCAGGCGGTAAAAGGCCTATTCCCTGGGCTGGAAACCAAAACTGAGGATCGAGATGGAAAGAAATACATTATAGCCTACCATGCAGCTGGCAAAAAAGCTTTATCAAGTAAGATTGTATCACCACTGGACATTTTATCAATACTGTTGCTTTTTGTATTTTGGCCACAGCAAATGTATGGCAACTTTTCTGCATGTAAAATGTTGGGCTGTGGGCTAGTTCTTACCATATTAATGCACACGGTATATAGGGCCACACCCTCCTCTTTATATACAAATGATAATTGGTAAAAGAAGTTATGCCAGCATTACTTAGTATATGGGGGTCACTTGACTCTACTGATCAGTAAGGTCCCCCTTAATTTAATCGTTTTTACCTAACCTTTGGATAGTTGACAGATCTTACTGCTGAGAAAATCCTCTGTAGTTCGTTTACAGCATCATTTACCTTAAGTAGCTTACCACATACAATCTAACATTATTTCAGTCACTCTTATATGTGACTCCCATGTTGCATCAAGAGTGAGCAGTCTTCTCTTCTAAGTCTCCTTTTATACGATCAGGAACAGATGTTCCTGGAAATATTTGTTTCCAATGATTGCTCTCTTTTTTCCAGGACTTAATCTTAGCAATAATTGCTGCTGTATTGGAGTGAATGGATTGTTTATCCCTATACAGTTTGCATTTGTTGGGTATTCCTGTGCAGTTGTTTGTTATGGAAGAAGGATCTTGGATAAATTTGATTTGTTATATGTGTCCATTTGGCTTTTGCTTCACTTATTACCTTGTGTTACACTAATATTTCCTTGACAATTAACTGTTCTAGTTCTAGACCACCCCCTAGTTAAAGACGGACACTTCTTCCCACTGTGACCTCTGGTGAAGCTTGCTGAATGCTTTACTATAGTCCCAGACTGTAATGATCAGCTGTACGGTGTCTGTAATGAAGTTTTATTGATAATCATTGGTCCCATTACAGCAAAAAATTTTAAACTCCAATTGTCACTGGGGCAAAAACAAATTCAACTTGAGAACAAACCTATGAAACCTATCTTGTACATAACCCGGGAACTGCCTGTACAGTGGGGGAAATAAGTATTTGACACAAGGCCCATTTTGCTAGGTTTCCCACCTTCAAAGAATGGAGAGGTCTTTAATTTTTGTCGATACACTTCAACTGAGACTGAATCTAGAAAAAAACTGAAAATCACATTGAATATTTGTTAAATAGCATTTTAATGCTAATTAAGGGTGATGCTGAGTAAGGTTATGAATCGGCCCAGAAGTACAGAGGAGGCCCTGGTCAATGACTTGAATCCAGCAGTGAACACAGTCTCAAAGATGGTAACACACTAATGTACTAGGTTCCCCTACTAGTGCCAGTACATGTCCAGGACTGTTTGAACTTTTCCACTGACCAGCTGGACAACGCAGAGAAGGCATTGTAGAAGATCATGTGGTCAGATGAGACCAAAATAGAACATTTAGTATCAACTCCCTTTGCTGGATATGGAGGAAGAAGGATGAAAACAACCCGAAGAACACAGTCCCAAACATGAAGGGGATTGAAACATACTTTAGGGTGGCTTTCTGCAAAGAGAACAGGACCACTGCACAATATTGAAGGGAAGGTGGATAGGGCCATGTATGACAAGATTTTGGACAAAAAAACTCCTTTGCTCAGTAAAAGCATTAAAGATGGGTGATGGTTGGGTCTTCCCAGGGAGGCGCTCAGTATGATGCATTTCAAGGTCCTGGAGTGGTCTATCTAGTCTCCAGACCTTCACTCAATCAGAAGTCTTTGGATGGAGCTGAAGCTCAATGTTGCCCAGTGACAGCCTTGAAACCTGAAAGATCTGAAGAAGATCTTATCCATGGAGGAATGGGTCAAAATGCGTGCTGCAGTGTGTGTGCTAACTTGGTCAAGAAATACAGAAAACGTCTGACCTGTTAGGATTGTAATTATACCGTATGGGGCACAGATGCCAATGTGTATCACGCATCGCCAGCATCCACTAAATGTACACTGTAGGTGTCTCCAGTGATGTAAATGTCCATATATAGGCAGTTACATCACTAGGGAAACTCCATGAACATCACCTGACTGCCTGCTGATGATTGCTCCTCTTTGCTGCCCTTGGGCCTCCTCCTGAAGTGTGTCTACGAAGGAGGGCAAATCTGTGATGTGTTATGCATACTGCACTGTGAGCAGCGCAAGAACTTTTAAGGCAGAATTAAGGCATTAAATTACATAAGTGCATGCTTAAAAACAAATCCTACTATATTTGAGTGTTCACACAATTTACTCTGGACGGCAGTATCTACGTGTTTATAGGTATGTGATGCTATACAGTTCTGAACGATGTTCCTGATTTCATACATACAGCATAGATATCTCAGACCTATACTAGTTTACAGTAGATTCTAGTTTTAGGCCATCTGCACATGTGGATTTTTCACGTAGAAAATCTTCTACATTGGGGGCGTGGCCGAATGCCGAGCTAGGAGGACGCATACCGGCGAGCTCCCGGGATCCTGACCTCCATCCTGTAAAGTGGATAGCCATCCGTGAAAATAAACATCTGGGCACCCGACGCAGACCTACCTGGCAATCGGAGGACGGTGTGGCGCCTGCCATTTGAAACCCCAGCCGAGTCGGAGGGTCTGAAGCAGAGACCGGGCGCCGCCATTGTAGCTGGGGTACCAGTGAAGCAGGATCGGCCGCTGTAGGTGCCTCGCGCCACTGTGTCCCGGGGCCGGGTGCCGGGATCTGGTGAGGTGTCGGGCCTCCCGTTCGGGGTCGAGGACGGCCGCGGTGGCGTGGCGCGCACAACACGTGGTGTGCCGGCGCCATTGAGGATCTGACGCGCCGCCTCCTCCTGCTTTCCGGGCGCTGCCGCTCGTTCGCTCCCCCTTCCGGGACCCGGTGTCGGCGGCAGGTGAGGAGTCGGTCCTCCGGACCGTGACTGTGGGCGGCCGCTGCTGTAAGGAGTGTGCGGCACGTGGTGTGCCGGCGCCATAGTGAAGTGGGCGCACTTCCCCCCCCGGCCTTCCAGGCGCTGCCGCCGTTGTGAATCTGAGGGACAGCTCAAGATCTACTGCCTCGGGGTCCTGTCTCAACTGCTGCTGAGAGGTAGGCTGCTTGTCTGCTCCCCCGACCACAGAACCTCTCCTCACATAGCACACCCGTGTCAGTGAAGAAGAGACTTTCCTGACCCCCCCCCTGATCACATCTCTATCTGGCACTGAAGGGGTTACTTCTACTATACTACATAGAGCTCGGTTTTAGTCCTTCTGCTGTCTACCCTGGTGTATCCTTAGTGACTGTCTGATTCAATTCAACCCTCCTTGAAAGCTTACTGGATTACTGGTGCTGTATGCTTGTAATTCACACTGATAGAACAATGGGCAACAGGAGGAGAACAGCTAAACAAAGCAAGGCGCCATCAGGTGCCTCTGCGCCGCCATCTGATGACGAATCAGTTCCTGGAGACCCCCTGTACCATTCTCTTGACCCTCTGGATAACCAGGCTTGTTCCACCTCACAAGCTGTTTTAGCGCAAATTCAATCTAATGCGGCAAGGAAGCTGGGCAGGTTTTCACGTGCTCAGCCTAGCTCTCCTCATGGATCTCCTGGTCCCTCACCCTCCATGTTTGATGGATCTCAGAGCCCATTGCAACCTGATGACCCGGAGGACATCCCTATGGATCCATCTGAGGTGCTTGACAAGAAATTTGCTGAAGTGTTAGCGGCCATTAACTCCTGCCAATCTAAGCTAGTTAACAAAGTGGATGAGCTCCGTCAGGACTTTGTCATCCTGAGACATGACGTTCATAAAGCTAAGGAGCGGATAACAGAGACGGAGCGCCGCATTTCCGACGTTGAAGATGTCCAGAGACCAATGCCCGCTCAGATTACTGATTTACAACGTCAGATGGCTGCCGCTGCAGACAGGGCGGACGATTTTGAGAACCGCTTAAGGCGCAACAATATAAGAGTTGTTGGTCTCCCCGAGAAAGCTGAGGGTCCTGATCCGGTCGCCTTTTTTGAAAAATGGATGAAGGACTTGCTGCCTGCAGAGACTTTTTCGCAGTTTTTCACGGTAGAAAGGGCCCATAGAGTCCCAACCCGCCCTGGCCCTCCGGGGGGGAATCCCAGGCCTTTCCTAGTTAGACTACTACACTTTAGGGATAGGGACGCAATTCTGCGTGCGGTTAGAGGCAAAGGGGAGATTCTCTTGGGTAATAACAGAATAGCATTTTACCCTGATTTTTCTGCCGCGGTGCGGAAGCAGCGCACCCACTTCAATGAGGTTCGCAGTCGCCTAAGGGATAAAGGGTACAAATATTCGATGATTTTCCCTGCTCGCCTCCGGGTGATAGATGGTCAGAGGACCCGTTTTTTCACCTCCCCGTCAGAAGCCATGCAATGGGTGGACTCAGCCCCTAGGGCTCCTGGAAGTGCTAGGGCGGCCCCTCCTCCCTGATCTTGGGCTGGAATGTACTCAAAGTCCTTCCCTTTAGTCAGGAGGCCCTGCGTGCCATAACTGGGGTCCCAGTTCTAATATAGCCAAGCGTTTATATTATACAATACTTCAAGGTGGATGCCTCCACCCCCTCTAGTAAATTACTGGGGGGTCACCTCTACACTGTTTCTAAGTGATCGGTGATATCCATCATTTACTTTCTAACCCCCTAACTGTAGGGGTCAGGTTCCCGGGATAAGCAGTTTTTTGGGTTTATCCTAGTTGGGGACCATAGTTCCTGGTAGTTAGATAGTTCGAGGGTATAGGTCTGCACTTCAATTGTTAGAGTGTTAGACAGGGGGTTATTTTTAAAGTATAATTGGGTTACAGGTTTATTCATGTTAATGCTTTATTATGTGTTTTTTGTGGCAAAGCTGTGTGAATGTGTGTGTGAGTGGTTGTTTGTGTCTATGTCTCCTCCATTCCTCTTTGCAGGTTCCAATTCTCCAAATATCCAGCCAGACCCATATCCCCCCTCACTGTTATGGCGCCAATTAAGGTAATAAGCTGGAACGTTAGAGGGCTAAATTCTAAATTTAAAAGAGCTATAATTTTGGATACCATTAAAAAACAGTCTCCCCATATAGTCTGTATACAGGAGACGCACCTTACAGGACAAAAAATTCTATCACTGAAACGTGCCTGGGTAGCTAGGGGTTACCACTCCTCATACTCAGTATATGCAAGAGGTGTCTCTATACTGGTATCTAAATCCCTCCCAATAGAGGTGTTACAGGTGGCCATCGACCATTTTGGCCGTTTTGTCATACTGCACTGCTCCTTATGGGGGTCCTCCTTCACCATTGCCTCAGTGTACGTCCCTCCTCCTTTTGATACTGGCCCACTACAAGCAATGACAGATAAACTGGCAGCCATGCCCCCGGGTCCATTAATTTGTATAGGGGACTTTAATGCGGTGCCTGATCCATCTCTAGATCGCACTAGTGGGGTTGACCCTGCATCAACTCGATTAAATGAATGGATAATGTCCCTTAGCTTGAAAGATCTCTGGAGGGGGAAATATCCTTTGGGGAAAGAGTATACATTTTACTCCTCAGTGCATAGGACCTTTTCTCGAATAGACCTGGCATTAGGTTCCCCTGACGTGCTCCCCATGGTTGACTCTATCTTCCACTGCCCCCGTAGTATCTCGGACCACTCCGCTTTGGTTCTTAATCTACTGATTGGTCCTCCCTGTGATTCCCGAATTTGGCGCTTGCACCCTGCATGGCTTTCTAATCCTACAGTGCAGATGAAAATGCAGACAGATCATAATGATTTTTGGGAAACCCATCATAACCATCCAGATCCGTTGCTTCTGTGGGACGCATACAAGTCCTCTACGAGGGGGGGCGATCATCTCCGGGGTGGCAGGGCATAGGAAGGTCATGGGCGATAAAGAAAGAGGGCTGACCACTAGACTACAGGTTGCTGAAAAGAGATACATAGAGAATCCCAGTGGGGACAATAAGAGGGCCTGGGCGCAGGTACAGCGGGAACATCTTGCTCTGGCCAAGGAACGCACTAGCAAACGCCTTTTGGCGTCTGAAGCCTCAGTTTTTGAATTTGGGGACAAAAATGGTAAGCTACTTGCATACCTCTCCAGGGCGGAACGACCATGTGCTTCGGTCCCCTTTATAGCAGATGCGAGTGGGGCCTTGGTACATGTTCCTACCTCTATAAATAAGGTGTTTACAGAATTTTATTCTTCCCTGTACAGTCCTAGCATATCTACTACGGCTGCCGAAATGGATGCTTTTTTGGATGACCTTCCTCTGTGGCGCCTAACCCCTGCCCAATCTCTAGAATTAGACTCCCCCATCTCAGCAGAGGAGGTGGAATTAGCTATTCAGTCTCTTCCGTCAGGTAAGACACCTGGTCTAGACGGGCTGGGGGGAGAATGGTATAGGAGTAAATGTGAATTCTTAGCCCCTAAGCTGCTTGATGTTTTTAACACAGCCCTGGAGCATGGCTCGTTGCCTCCCTCTATGAGAGAAGCCTTAATAGTAGTTATCCCGAAGCCCGGAAAAGACCCTTCTCTCCCTGACTCTTATCGACCTATTTCTCTCCTTAACACCGACGTTAAAATTCTAGCCAAAATCTTGTCAACCAGACTAAATAAGGTGATTTTGTCACTGGTGCACCCGGATCAGACGGGCTTCATGCCCGGCAGGGGAACGGATATTAATATTCAGAGATTATTCCTAAACATAGAAGCAGCTGTGGGCTCTCCTGATCCTGGCTTTGTTCTTTCACTTGACAATTGCAAGGCCTTCGACTCGGTTGAATGGCCATATTTATGGGCCGTACTGGCTAAAATGAGAATAGGCCCTAGATTCCTGGCCCTTGTCCAGCTTTTATATCAGGGTCCGAAAGCCAGGGTCAGAACTAACCTGAATGTGTCTGCTCCCTTCCCCATGGGCCGGGGCACCAGGCAGGGTTGTCCGTTGTCCCCGTTACTTTTTGCATTGGCCATTGAACCCCTTGCTGCGGCTATTCGCCTCTCCGCTGATATAGTTGGATTGGTGAGAGGGTCGATCACGGAGAAGGTTTCCTTATACGCGGACGACACCCTAGTATACCTTGGAGACGTTGGCGCCTCTCTAGTATCCCTTCTTTCCCTAATTGACAGATTTGGTTCCATCTCAGGCCTACGGGTAAATTGGGATAAGTCAGTTCTCTTCCCTTTATCCGGTAATACCAATCTTAACCTATCTATCCCCTTGCAGGTAGTATCCAGCTTTAGATATCTGGGTGTCAGGGTGTCCCGTAGGGTCCAGGATTATGTTGCATTAAATATTGACCCCCTGATAACAGACACAGAGAAACGATTGCAAGCATGGTCCACATTACCCTTATCCCTTTATGGCCGCATCAATATTTTTAAAATGATCTATTTACCAAAATTCTTATATCTACTTCACTCCTGTCCGGTGCTACTCCCCAAACTAATATTTAAACGTATAGACAGTATCTTAAGAACATTCTATTGGCAAGGGACCAGCCCACGTTTCAGTCTGGCCGTATTACAGGCGCCTAGATCTCGAGGTGGATTAGCGGCTCCTGACTTATACTTTTACTATCTGGCATCCCAACTTGTCTACGCACAGTGGTGGATCGACATAGATAGGGGGAATGCAGCCACTGCCTTGGCTGGGTCTCTGATGGGGTCATATGAAGCTCTTACGAACCTTCTATATAGGTACAAATCCCCGGCCCTAATCCCAATTCCTCTGCGTACTGTAGCCATCTGCTGGCAAAGAGCTCAATTGCTAGTCAGCCCCTCCTCTCCCCCTCCAGTGTCTCCCAGATCTCCCATCTGGTTAAACCCTTGGTTCCCACACCTTCTCTCCTTGCCTGGGTGGACGATGTGGGGGGCTGCAGGCGTCAAGTTCATCGGCCAATTGTTATCCTCAAATTCTGAGCTACTCTCCCTGCGTGAACTGAGAGAGAGGTTTTCCCTGCCCCCCATGGCGTCCTTCCACTACTCCCAACTGAGACACGCCTTTAAGGCCCAGTTTGGGTCCCTTGCATTGTCCACTGAATTCACTAAACTGGAAACCCTGCTAGGAACCCCTGATCTATCAAAAACTCTCACACAAGTATACACTGTTCTGCAAGCTCAGGGTGTTCGACCATTTGACCGGGCTCAGGGGCGCTGGAGAGAGGATATCCCAGACCTCTCAGAAGAGGAATGGGGGGAAGTTGAGCACTCATACTTTGACTCAGTGGTAAGCGCTAGGGATTTCCTAGTACAAACAAAATTCCTCCACAGAATTTATTACACCCCGGTAAGACTTAATCGTATGGGGGCTAGACAGGATGATAACTGCTTCAGATGTCAGGTAGCCTGTGGTTCTTTCCTACATTGTGTGTGGGCATGCCCCAGGGTCAGTGCCTTTTGGACAGAAGTGCTAACATTCCTCAGCAATCACTTTGGTTTTCCCCATATAGCTAACCCTAAAGTTTGCCTCTTGGGAGTAATAAACGAGGTCATTGGTGGCCATTATGACAGGATCTTCTTTAGACTCGTTCTGTACTATGCGCGTAAGGTGGTGATTATGTCCTGGAAGGATCGTGACCCCCCTCCCCTGCAGAAATGGATATCGCTGGTCAACAAGGTTATCCCTATGTATTACTCGGTATACAATAATAGACAATGCCCTCAAAAATTTGAATTTATTTGGTCTAGATGGAACATGAACTCTAACACTGCGGTGTAAAGTAGCTATCATAAACGAATCCTTTTGTCTGGCTCGAACCCCATGTGAAGAGGGTGGAGTGTTATGTAGTTAGTGTTATGTCTTTGTATGTCTGCATGAATGGGTGTCTGAATGTTTGTTCATTAAGTTCCAACTGCGGCGATTACATGCTGTATATGTACTGATATGGTCACCTATTTCTGATATTAGAATGCTATTTGACCGAATGCAATATCTGAATATGCTGCCCTGCTATTCTCAAGTATTACTACGCTGCGCCGTAGTCTAATGTTTCAAGGTGTTATTGTTGAATTTAAAAAATTGAAAATTCATAAATAAAATCTTTTAAAAAAAAGAAAATCTTCTACATTAAAAAATAGTGTTTACCTATAAGTGAAAGTGGAAAAAACATTTATATTAAAAAGTACATGTTCAAAGGATAGAACACAGTGTGCAACAGCTCAAATACATAGGATTCGGCCAGGGATTTACAGAATCCATATATAATCCAGTTCCCTGTAAGTACTGTAAATATGGTGCCCCTGTAAATATAATTTTTCATCTGGTTTGTTCCTTGTAATGGCTGCAAACCAACCACTGTGTAAATTCTGCAGCCTTTCAACAACATGGACAGATGCCCCTAATTTATGATAATGTATTTTATTATGAAGACTAAGCACTAACAATGCACAAATGGCCACATATGAGTGCTTCTGTATTATTTCCTTTAGCCACAGAGATACTACTATCTGTTAGGCTGAATTCACACAGCCGTATGGAAGACGTATAAACGGCCGACGAATATACGTCCCCCATAGACAGCAATGAGAGCACAGCGCCCTAGTGGAGCGGCGCGGTGCAACACCGGACTGTCCCGTACTCAGTGGAAAGATAGGATATGTCCTTTCTTTTCCCGGGATATGGCCCAGTCGCAATGTTTTAGCGCCCACCCCCTCCTCCTCTCCCCGGTGCCAGCTGTACTACAGTACGGCAGGCACACGTCAACGTAGCCTTAGAATGTTACAATATATTTTCCCTTTGAAGGAAATCAAACACTTTAAAAAAAAAAAAAAAAAAAAAAAAAAAAGAGAGAGAGAGAAAAGTAATACCTCTGCTCCTCTTCATCTTGATCCCGGTCATTAATCTTGACACACCGCAATCCCCTAGAAAAGAAAGCTATGATTATCAGCACAGGGATAAGATGTCCGTTGCTCTGGGCTACTTATTGTGCACGCCACTTCACTTTCCTCTTTCATGCTGTCATGCGAGCGGTTCGAAGTGACCGCCATCTCCTAGCATGGGAGAGGGAGGTGGCGAGGGCATGCATAATTAGCAGCCCGAAACGCCCGACATCTTGTCCTAGCACTCTGTGCTGCTAATTATAACTTTCTTATTTCTAGGTGTGTTGTTTTTTTTTTTTTTTTTTTTTTTTATCTATGTTGTATAAAAGAATAGCAGTGTACATTGTCTCTAAACAAGAAGATAACACTCCACACAAGTGTGGAGACGTTTCTGATCCAGTGATGACCCGCTGATTAGTGATTGTCGTCACTGCAGCTAACTAGCACTGCTGGTCCATTAGGAGGCACAAGCAATGTTTAGATATTTAGTTTTATATCTAACGACAAAGGAAAAAAAGCAGCACACCAGATTGTAGTGAAAAATACCTTAGTGGATTTATTCCTTGTGAAAGAGCAACGTTTCGGCTCCAAACAGTGAGCCTTTCTCAAGCTGAATATCCATGATTGTGTACAGATATATAAAAAAAAATGAAGGAGGTCATGTGATCATTATTGACCAATACAGACAAAGTGCAAAGTTCAAGCAATGTGCAAAGTTCAAATAATCATAATGCTCATAAAATTTACTAAAATACAAATATCGAATAGATACATCATTAGATTAAAGTGCATGTGCCTCACCATGGTATATGTATACAAATATAGTTTGGCATACAACGTGAACATCCATTGATGTGTGTGAACACTGACATAGTAAAAGTGAAAAAAAAATAAAAAATCCATAGCTAACAAGCCATAAACAAAGTCCCCATCGTCTCACCACCTTATATCAAAAGAAGAGCTAGTGATAGCCGTATACACCATCGCACTGGGCTGGCACGCATGGTGAAACGCACACCGGGAATGGCGACCGCGTGTGTGCGGTTCGGCACATTGTAAGTCAATGGGCAGAACCACTGCCAATCAAAAGACTGACAGCAGCTAATGTCAATAGACAAAAAATATATATATAGAGGATCGCATCGCTGGAACCATGAGCAAGTAAATAGATGCGTAATGACCATATGTATGTTAGTATTCACACTGCAGTATGGACCAGTCGGTCCGAACAATAAACTGTGGGGGAAACTCACCATGGCAACCTGTGTATCTGCAAGATGATATTAGCCACACAGAAAACGCATAATCACCGCAAGTGAACCGCAATTATTGCGAATAGTGCCTAATAAGGCTGGAGGTGCCAGTTTATGTCTAACCCCTTTCCAGGGGAAAAACAGAGAACGGCAAATTACCTCTGTTCTAGTGGTAATAACCACAGCGGTAACAAAACATTAGGTGCTGACCCCATAAGAAATAACAATTAATATATAAGATGTCACTGCAGATACAAGATACAGAATGAATCGATGTCAACTCTCTATACAAAAAAAAATTTTTACAGAAAAAATGTCAATATCACAAATAATAATTCAAAATCACTACAGAGACGAGGAAGACATATGTTCAAGTTGCTTGAGATATGCGACTTCATAATTTGAAAAAAAGGAAAAAAGACATTATAAAAATGTAAACAACAATCATATAATTCATTATTCCACCTACATTAGTGGACACAGTGTACATCGCTACATTGGACTGGAGAGGAGACGCATCAAACAGAACTCAATCTATAATCAACATTTTAAGCCATGTGGTTTAAGTGTGTTTAATACAAAAATCCATTTCAATTCCCTGCGTTTCAGAATACGCTCACGGTCCCCACCTCTGCGTTGTGGTGGTATATGATCTATTGTGCGGAAACGCAACTGTTTCTCAGTGTGTCCAGTCTCAAGAAAATGTTTGGAAACGGGCAAATCATTACGTCGAGACCGAATTGTGTATCTATGTCGTGTGAACTGCACCTTAAATTCTAGTGTGGTCTCACCCACATAGAGAAAGCCACGAGGGCAAGACGGTACATAAATGACATAGCTGCTAGTGCAGGTTAGATAATATTTGATATGGTAAGTTTTATCATTATGTAAAAATTGTGAGCCCTTATCCATATGTGTACAGTTGATACAATTGCAGCATGGAAAGCAACCTTTCCGTACTGTGCCATAAAGGCCAGTTTGCCTCAAAACTTTTGATGGTCCAACGTCAGATTTAACTAGTCTGTCACGTAATGATTGTGACTTGCGGTAGGAAAAAAGAGGGGGGGGTTTAAATTCATCCACTGTAATGTTGCCTCCATTTAACTTTGACCAGTGTTTCCTAATCACTCTCGCTATGGAGTCACTACTGTCATTGTATGTCGATACAAATGGAATGTGTGTCATAGACTTCTGTTCCCTCTTGGGTTTTATATCTAGTTTGTTGCACTATAAAGTAGGAGGGCACCCTGAACTCCTGTTTGAAGAAATCAGTGTTACTAGGCAGGCCGAATAAGTTACTCTGACAATCATCCCTGGGGCTGTCCAGGGCAAATGCATGGGCACAGATTCTCAAACTCCAAGGTGTTGTATTTTTGTTTTGTTTTTTTTGAAGGGAGGGGGGGGGGGTCAAAAAAGCACATCAGTCGGGTGACATTTATATGTTAGGTTAGCTTATGTAATAGACCAACTAAAGAATGACTGACTACTGCTTTTAAGGTAGTCAATAACCATGAAGAACCCTTCATGTAAAATGGTGAATAAAGCCTAATTTACTTAGACAAATAAAAATGGTATCAATTCCCTTGAAATTGCATTTTCAGCATCTCTCTGGTGCTGAAGATTTAAAATGGCCTCATTTTATCTATGTGCTTAGTTGATGTAAAATTATTTCTATTTCCTTTGTTTTTGTCACACTATCTAGGACCTCTGAATTTTGTAAGAATGTGTTTTTATGTGTTTGGTAATATAAACGTGTTTTTCTCTGACATTTTCTGGTAATACGCTCTATAGACTGTCCTGCTATTGCTTAGTACCTGAACTTGCAATCAGCAAGGCCATAAGAATGTATGATGTGACTTTGCATGCTTTAAGCATGAGGTGTTCTGCATGCTAGCAAGTAGTGGTGCATTTTTTGCAAATTTCCATCGGTGTCTTTCATTGATTAAATTGAATTTCCATTATTCCTTGGAAAATGTAGGAGTCTTGCATTTGTGATATGCATGTCTTCTATTTCATAGGTTTTGTACTAAATATTTTTTTACTAATCTGTTCTTAAGTGAAATTGTCGGCCACTTACCGTATATACTCGATTATAAGCCGACCCGAGACCCCTAATTTTACCACCAAAAACTGGGAAAAACTACTGACTCGAGTATAAGCCGAGGGTGGGAAATGCATTGGTCAAATGCCCCCAGTAGTATACAGCCTGCCAGCCCCCAGTAGTATACAGCCTGCCAGCCCCCAGTAGTATACAGCCTGCCAGCCCCCACGGCCCTTAAAAAAAATAAACTTATATACTCGCCCTCCGATGTCAGTGCGGCTCCCCGATGTAGGCGCAACTTACCGATGTCAGCGCGTCCCTTCTTCTTTCTTCTCTGCAGCTCCTCTTCTCTCTTCCGGCATGGACGCGGCCATCTTTTCTTCTAGCATGCGCATACTATGACGCGGCCGCTGCTGACGTCATAGTATGCTCGGCCACTAAGAAACCATGGCCGCCTCCATGCCAGAAGAGAGAAGAGGAGCCGCGGAGAAGAAAGAAGACGGGACGCGCTGACATCGGGGACATCGGTAAGCCGCGCCGACATCAGAGGGTGAGTATTTAAGTTTAATTTTTTTTAAGTGGGTAATTTTTTTTGTTTTAGACTCGTGTATAAGCCGAGGGGACGTTTTTCAGCACATTTTTTGTGCTGAAAAACTCGGCTTATACACGAGTATATACGGTAATTAAGAATCAGATTTTTCTGACTGTGGGGAAAAAACACTTTTTTTCAAATATATATTTTAAGTTTTGTCTTCAACTACATTTACGGTTTTTCTTTTTCTGATTGTTTTATTCTGTCACAGGGTTAAAACTTTTAGACACTCGTAGCAATAGCACTTGCATGGCATCCTCTCACTAAAGTATATAGCCTGTTAAGACACTGCATACATAGGTATTGTTTTTGCACTATGAAAGAAGCACTTTTTGCATTCATCTTCTCAGCTCACTTGTCACGTCATATATAGGTTCCTCTAACCATGAAGGCAGCTTGTACCTGTAGAATAATAATAATAATAATAGCAATGTGATGGAATTGCCTTGGAGTTTTTCGGCAGGATATTTACTTTTAATTTTTATGGGAAAAGGCAGGTTTTGTTTAATAAAAGTATAAAGCCTTAGCTTCTCTGCCTATTGGAATCTTCCTGGGACTCTTCTTGCAACTTCTTTGTGGTTCTGCTCAACATTCAGGCAATGACCCTGCAGCCCATTATTGATGAAAGAGATAACTCACTGTTATTTGCAAGGTGGTCATTCCCTGTGTGTTGAGTGGAACCACTCACTGAGGTTGTTAACATGCTCAGAATTTTTCATCACCTCCATTAACTTCATATTTTTTGTCTTCTTTAATAGGTGACACCTCAATGGAATTATTTCTTTAGCTCCCACCATTTCTGAGCTACCAATGTCTGTATTTTCAGATCTGTAGTGTTGGGGTCTTATCTATCTCAAGACCAACCACCTGACAGCAGAGAGCCTAATAAGTATATTGAGTACTGAAATTACCATAAAACAATTCTAGTTAGGCTGTCTACTGTCGTATGGATGATCCTGGTCCCCCATCAAACAGCAGAAAGATAAAAATAAGATCTGATCAGGAATGGCTACAGCCAGGGATAATTCCAAAATCTGCAGAATTGGTGCCACAATTCTATATTTCAAAAGAATTGTATATGGGTTTAGTGAAGGTGCTGAAATGTCCTCTCTAACGTGTCCTGCCTGTCTCTTTAAAATGTTATTTAGCCAGAATACCGGTTTAAATGTTGGGTATCTAAATGTCTTGTCCTAGTAAAAACATTTTTTGTTTTATTACTTGCCTCATAAGGCAAATATACATTTCAGTAAAATACAAACAATTCGTTCTCGTATAACATTAAGCCAAAGGATTTCTTCAGATGGAAAATCTGATGCTTTTGGAAAGGGTTCATTTTCTCACTGTACCTGCTTCTAAGACCATTACGACCTGCCACGCATTTGCTGGATGCCATTGTACCCTGAAAAGTGGAATGACCATGCAGCCATAGTTCTCTTTGCATGTCCACCCCCGAATAATATTAAAAAGTAGAATTTAAACCTTACTTTCTTGTGCTCTTAATGCTATACACTTGGACAGAGGTCAGAACACCTTCAGGTAAGCACAGCTGGCATTTCATGCTCCTGAAAAAGAATGGAAATGCCAACACACATTTTTAAGTGGTAAAAGAAAATCAATACCTTAACTTTTTCAACAAATTGTACAAGCTCTGTATATTTCATGTTGTGTCCTTTTTTTATACCCATAAGGGTTTTTTATTTTTTTATAAATAGTCTACTTTACAATATGGTGGGTATCCATTTACTAAGGGCATATCAACATTTCTAATGTCTTTTTCTATCTTGCAATATTGTGTTCTTTTCTTCTTTTTCAAGATCCACGTAAACATTCTTGGCCAAAATCCAGGGGAAGCTTTTGCCATTTCGTGCTGTACAAGGAAAACAAGGACACTATGGATGCTATTAATGTCCTTTCCAAATTTTTAAGGTTTGCGCTGTTCTTTCATTATGCTAAAATATTTTATTTGCTGGTTACTGAGACTTATATACGTTATTATGTATTATTGTACATTATTATAATATTAATCACTTGATGGACTGCAGGTCCATTACAGGTTGGTTATAATAATCACTGATAACATGCAGCATTTTACATGTTAATAAATGGAGCTTTGTCCACTTACAGAAAACCTTCTAGCAGAATAGTTTTTATTCATGACTTCCATGGCTTCCATAGTTTTTACTACCTATTTACAGTTAAGTTTTCTCAGCTCAGCATCACATTGCTTCCCTCAAAAGCCTTAGTCCATGTCTAACCAAAGTTCCCTAGGAATGTACAAAAAAATTGAGGTTTTTGATAGTTAAAAATTCATTTGTAACAGTTTTGATTACAATTAGTTCAAAATGACCAGCAACCATAACGTAACATTGATGACTAATGTTCTATCATGTTTCATTTTGAGGCAGGGTGAAACCCAACATTTTTTCTTATATGGGGACCAAGGACAAAAGGGCTATTACTGTTCAAGCAATTGCAGTTCTCAAGTAAGTACTTTTTAATAAATTGTCCATGACCACTGAAGGTGATCACAGTATGTTCACAAATATCAAATACAGTTGTATTGTATCATCGATGAGGCCTTCTGTGCCTTAAGTACCCAAAGAAGCCTGATGAAAAAAAAAAAAACCCTAGAATTTCAAATCTTGCCCTTTTTCCTGGAACAGAAATAGAAAAGTGGGTATCTGCACGTTCCAAAATGCCTTCTCTATTAATTTTTTTTGGTAATGGGTTAAAAAAAAAAAAAAAAAAAAAACAGCTTTTCCGCCATTACACACACATGAGCAGGCTTGTTTACAGATCCGGGGAATTTACAATATACTACAATAATTCATTGTTGCCATAAACCCGACCTATCAATATAAGAAAAAGGCTATTCCAATCGGTGCACCCCGTTAGGGAAAATGGCGCCAAAATGTCCCATACGCAACCTTTTTGTAATTGAAAGTTGTATAAAAAGTGATCGAAAAGTTGTACATTCCCAAAATGGTAGCAATGAAAACATCATGTCTTTAAAAAAAAAAAAGAAAAAAATCACATCTTGCACAGCGTCAGAATGTACAGTTATTAGAGTCAGAATATGGCCAAATGAAGAATTGGGGGGGTTTGTTTCGGTTAAAAATTAAAACCTATATAAATTTGGTATCCCCATAATGGCACCAACCCAATGAATACATGGGAGGTGTCATTTGGAGCACACAGTGAAAGCAGTCAAAACAGAGCCCATGAGAAAATGGTACAAAAGTGTTTTTTTTCCATCAAGTTTGCTGTTTTTCCCTCTTTCCATTACAAGGCATGGAAAATGTAAATGCTGTCACTAGTAAGTACTATTTGTTACACAGAAACATAGGTCTTATAAAGCTCCTTACACAGAAAAATAAAAGTTATGGATTTTTAAGGAACGTAAGCAAAAAAAATGGAAACTCAAAAACTAAAAAAGGACATTTGCAGGAAGGGGTAAATCAAATATAAAATAATAATTTGGTATCTCCATGATTATACTAAACCAAATAATAAAGTGCATGTGTGATTTGGACTATACAGTGAAGTGTAGAAACAGAGCTAATGCATTTTTTTTTCATAAATATCACCACATTTGGATTTTTTTTCCAGCACATTGCATGCAATATTAAACAGCCACTAAGATGTGGTCTACATTTTATTGCCATTTTCCCTGGAATTTTCTCTGATCTAGTGGAGTTGTTGTATATTCAAAATGTACTACTGCAAAGTTTGTGGTAATAAGAGTTGTGTTTTTTAAATCTTTTGCATTTTTTTTATATGCAATAACATTTCTTTTACAGGATAACAGCACAAAGATTGGCTCATTTAAACAAGTGTTTAATGAACTTCAGATTGGGAAATTTTACATACCAGAAGAATCCACTGAAATTGGGTGAACTTCAAGGCAATCATTTCACAGTTGTTTTAAGGTTAGATGTTTATAAATGTTTGTGATCTATGAAGGTTGCTTATTTTATTTGCATGTTAAAGAAGCATCCTGCCCTCCCTTGGTTTCAGCCAACAAAACAGTGATGACCAGCATCAGAATTCCTCGACTTCGTGGCAAATAAATGCATTTGATTTTATTAGTTTTGTTTTATAGCTGAGTGAACATACTCTTTAAAGTACCTGCTCTCTCTGCAGGTATGTCTTTTTTAGCTTAAAAGAAAAAATGTAGTCTCTATGAAATATAAATTATGAAACTTTTCTATGGAACTCTGTATGTCATATCTATTACAACATGGTTTTAATAATAGGAGAATTCTTGATGTATCCTCACCACGGAATGCTACAGTGTATACCACTGTATACTTGTACAGGTGGATGTGTTCTACAATTATGCTCCTCTCCCAAGAAAGGTGGCAGGAGGAGTGAACAGCCAGGAGTTGCTGATGTTCTGGGAGTTTTCCCAGTGATGTCACTGTCCTTATATGGACAGTAAAATCCTTGGGGAAGTAATGCATGCCATACAGTTGCATCCCTCCATCATAGGCTACTGTGGTCTCTGCTGAGTGTATACTTTGCTCTCCAGCAGGAAGCAGGGTGGAAAACCGTAAGATTGCTGCGTTTTTGCATCCAATGTTTACTGATTGATGCAATGTATATTCTGCAGACTGAGTGGAAGGGATGCCTCCATCTGCCAGTTTGGAAATGTTTACTGTGTCAGCTTTCAGAGTGTCCAAAAATCAACTTTATATAAAAGAGAACCCGTCAGGCAAATTAACCCCCTAAACTAAATATATTTTCATAAACTGCCATTAAAAAAGAATTGCCTCTATCCCTTCATTGTCCCTCTACATGCCTTTAAACTTAAGCAATGAGGTCCTAAAGCTGTATGCAAATGACCTGTGAGATGTCCAGTGAGTCGAGCTCCCCAGTGCTTGACTGACAGCCTGTATAATGATGTGGGGTGTAATGGCTCCTCCATGTGCTTCCTGGTGGCCACACCCCTGCAGCCTGTGTGTGTATAGGAGAGATACAACAGCCATGTTATAGCAGAACATGTCAGATTCATGTGTAGCTGATGTCTGTGTCTCACACGTGTATTATGAGGGAGAGCATGTCGGCAGATAAAGCACAGACACTAGCAGTGCTTTACTATACATTACACACAGACATGAGCAGGGGGAGGGGTAACAGGAGTGACATCACTGCCTCTGACCACGTGACCAACCTCCTTTTCATAATAAAGAAAAGATGCTTTTATAATGAATAATGTATGAATTGACTAGATAAACGCTGTGATGGGATCCTTGTGAGCTGCTCTAATAGGTAGAGGTGACAGAAATAGTGGCACCTGACGACCTTTAACGTCATGGTAATTACAAAGCTGTCTAAAGTAGTATTTTAGTTGACAGCCATACATCTGCTGTAACCGGTTGGATTAGATAGGACACAGATCCTCTTGGATGACAATAACACTAAAACTTCTTTTGGTAGAAATATTACTGGAACAGATGAACAAGTAGAACAAGCCATGACATCTCTCAGGGATATTGGATTTATAAATTATTATGGCATGCAAAGATTTGGAACGACTGCTGTTCCTACGTACCAAGTGGGAAGGTAAGATGTCAGATTTGTCATATACACTTTATGTACAGTATATGCAGTCAGTACAAAGAACTGGTACACAATTTAATCTTTCTAAGAAACGAATAAAGAAAGTTGATATTTATTACATCTGTGGGGGAAGGTGATTTAGGTTTCCATATAAGAAAGGGTTCTTTTCTGCGGGAATAATGAAATCCGATGGGCCGTTTTAATTGAAAATATGAAACTTACTTTAGCTATTTATTTTAGAGCTATTCTACAGAGTAACTGGAATGAAATGATAGATCTGATCCTGAAACCAAGACCTGGAGGTATGGAAATAATTTTGTGGTAACTGTAATTAAGTTTTTGGTAGAGAGTGGACCACCCTGTTATTCCTATTTCGGATAGCTTGTTATAATACATATGGGCTTCCACAACAGCAGACTACTTCAACTGTCTACATAAAGCTCCCTGGCGATTAGATTAATGCACATGATTCTATTATTATAACTCTACCTGACAGAAGCCCTGATGATGGTGTCCCACCAGTAACTGTTTTTTCATAAATCATTAGCTATTGTCATGTTGGAAAATTTCACCTATTACTTTCATTGCATCTACCCCCATTGTAGATCAGCCATTTGTGGTTTATCTCCTCACTGAATCCATAAAGTAATGCGTTGGATACTATAAATGCTCTATGAAGGGGCTGCTGCTCTTTGCAGAAGTCCCTTGCAAAATCTAGTGGAAGAGGGGCTCCCATGTTCCCCCATCTGCCCTTCTGTCAGTTTAGAAGAACTTTAGCATGGGAATACGCCTTTTCATGTATCCAATGGGCAGCGTGGCAGACGGGCAAAACTTAATTCTACATAAAAACCTGTAGTACATAGGGATGAAGCAGGAACACCCTGTTTCCAATCCATGCCAGTCAGAAAGCTTATACAGGTGGTCCCCTACTTAAGAACACTCGACTTACATACGACCCCTAGTTACAAACGGACCTCTGGATATTGGTAATTTATTGTAGTGTAGTCCTAGGCTACAATAATCAGCTATAACAGGCATCACCGGTGTCTGTAATGAAGCTTTAGTGTTAATCCTGATTCTTATGACAACCCAACATTTTTAAAAATCCAATTGTCACAGAGACCAAAAAAGTTCTGGCTGGGATTACAATGATAAAATATACAGTTCCGACTTACATACAAATTCAACTTAAGAACAAACCTACAGACCCTATCTTGTATGTAACCCGGGGACTGCCTGTATACTATATAGATTGCATATGTAAGGATTGGAGTTTTCTTTTAAATTCTCATTGGATTAGCTGCTGAGCTCCTTCATCAGAAATCACAGGGGAAATGAGGACAGTATGTAGTTGGCTCCGCTCTAGGGCAAAGATGAGGAAAAATTCAGGCTCAGCCCACTTCTCTGCTACTGCGGTAGTGGCTTTAGATAACTGTTACAAGGTGAGTGAAATAATATGGACATTTTTTTTTATTTGAAGTGAAAAATACATTTATGTCAAGATTGCTTTAAGGGTATTTCTGTGTAAAGATCCACAACATCCTCATTTATGAACTGTGTACTTGTAGCTGAAAAGGGATATCTGGTGGAGTGCAGAGAAGAATGGGCTAAGACAAAGGATCCAGATGCTGCTTTGCGAAAATTACCTGTTAAACGGTGTGTAGAAGGCCAGCTACTTCGTGGACTTTCAAAGTATGGCCTTAAAAACATTGTGACCGCCTTTGGCATAGTGAGTATTATCATACACTAGCAGGTTGTAGATTTAAAAAAAATTTCAGCAAGGAGGTTTTCATTTTGTTCTATGAATATATTCGGTAGCATTCAGCATGTTTTTTGTTTTGTTTTGTTTTTGTTAATTTATGCAGTTCATGGATTGTAAAAATATTTGAGAAAGCACCCCCTGCAATAAAGATCGGCTAATAATGTGAAACAGTGAATGGTTATTAATTCCTCAAGCTAAACACTGTTTTATCAGAGTTGTTACTAGAAAAAAGGAGAATAAAGCTGTCATTAAAGTTAATGGAATATGATTATAGCCCTGTTTAACCGCTTAAGGACTTGGCCATTTTGTAGCTTAAGAATCGGCCCCATTTTTTGGATTCTGACTTGCGTCGCTTTATATGGTTATAACTTTTGAACACTATTACTTATCAAAGGGATTATGAGATTGTTTCCTTGTTTGAGCTGAACATTTTGTACTTCATTTTAGTGTTAAATTTTGGCTGATAAGTTTTGTGTTACCGTATATACTCGTGTATAAGCCAAGTTTTTCAGCACAAAAAAATGTGCTGAAAAACATCCCCTCGGCTTATACACAAGTCAATACTGGACTTAAAAAATAATAAACTTATATACTCACCCTCCGGTGGCCCCGATGCGCAGCGCTGCTCCCCTGATGTCCGCGCGGCTCGTCTTCTGTCTTCCCGGCTCCTCTTCTTACTTAAGCACCCGTCTTCTGTAACGTCGTGCTGGACGCTGCCATGTTCTTTCCCGAGCAGCAGGTTCATAGTATGACGCACTGCTGCTGACGTCATACTAGGCGGGGGCAGGCTGTATGCTACTTGGGGGCAGGCTGTATGCTACTTGGGGGCAGGCTGTATGCTACTCGGGGGCAGGCTGTATGCTACTCGGGGGCAGGCTGTATGCTACTCGGGGGCAGGCTGTATGCTACTCGGGGGCAGGCTGTATGCTACTCGGGGGCAGGCTGTATGCTACTCGGGGGCAGAATAACATTTCCTGTATGTCTGCTACATTTTCCTAATTTTTGAAATGTCTTGGAACTTATTTTGATATCCCACGGCTTACAAATCGAATATCTGTTTTCCGTATTTTCAGAATTGACTATTTTGGGGATAATTGCTGTTGGTAATGAAATTTTAAATGTACAACATCAACAACCCATTTTCAAATCTGCACCCCTCAAACTATCAGAAACCGCTATTAGGAAGATTGTTAACCCCTTGATCTTCATAGTAATAAAATCAAAATGGAGGTGAAATTTAGAATGGTCAAATTTTGACGGTTATACGTTTAGTTAGCCTTAAAATTTACACATTTCCAAAAGATAAAAGGGGAAAACTCCTCATACAATTTGTTATGCAATTCCTCCTGAGTACAGAGACAACCCCCCCCCCCTCTCCCACATGTGGCCAGTTAACTGTTTTATGGACACACAGTGAGGCACAGAAGAGAAGGTGGGACCTGCAGCTGCCAGGATTTTAGTTTACTCGTTGGCCTCTTTTGTAGGCTATTAGTTAGAGCCGGAACCCGGTGTATCCCAATGCAGACTCGGCTCCGATCTAGAGCTGGGTCGGAATTGGCTCAATTGGATATATATCTGGCAGGATCCACTCTTGTATTAGCTTCTTAAGACCTTGTTTTTACTAAAAAGGCTTTATAAATTATGCAAATGAACCTGAGGGGGTCCAGGCTACATAGATGTTAACAGAGCCTGGAGCCCCTCAGGCTCATTTGCATAGTTTGCAAAGCCTTTTTGTTTTTTAATAACAAGGTCACAAGAAGCTAAAAGAGCAGATCCTGCCAGAGGATACCAGCATGCAAGTGTGATTGGTTTACAATCTTTCATCCTGGTGGTAATTTCCTTTTAAGAGTCCTATGTGCAAGGTATAACTTCTGATATTCCCCTTAACATAAATTTTACTGGCTAGTAAATATTGTATAGTATGGAATCAAAGAACTCAAATGTTGGGTCTCAAAGATCAAGCAATTCTTGGTGACAAAGTATTACAAACAACTTTATAACAAAATATTGTAATAAAATATAACCATGTGGAGTAGAATGAAATAAATCTCGTTAATTTTACAATTTTTATTTAGATTCCCAGGAACAACCGACTAATGTATATACACAGTTATCAGAGTTATGTATGGAACAACATGGTTAGCAGAAGAATTGAGGAATATGGACTTAAAGTTGTTCCAGGGGACCTTGTGCTCAAAGGAGGTATTTAAACAGATTTTTTTTTTTTTCGGAATGTATGGGTCAGCTTGCATGTCTACATTGAACTATATACACATGCTGCATGTCCAACTAAAAGATAAAATATAAAAAGAACAATACTATCTGCTCTGATATTCAGAACGCTGGAATTACAAAGGGTTGGGGCGTCCCTGGCCCCACTCTCACAACAGATTTAAAAAAATAATTGCATGTCAACAGAGTAGTGGCGTGTGACCGCAAGAGCAGGATATCCTCTTCCCTGCATTATTGTATTGGAGAACATAGCAGCCAATCTCCACCTATCCTGCATCTGAGTTCAGGTAAAACTGAAAACAGATGGAGCTACAAGTTATGTAATGCTCGGAAAACTATTTTGTTACAAATGTACTTGCACAAAAGTTTGCATGAAACATCAGTTGCACTTTAATTTGCAATTAAACCAATGGGGAATACACCCCTCAATCAAACTTTCAGTTTGAAATATTTTAGTTTTTCTTCTCCTTTCTTATAATTTATTTTTCTATTTTCAGCAACTGCAATTGTAATTGATGAAAGTAATATTCACAATTACACCATTCACGACGTTGTGATGCCACTACCAGGGTTTGATGTCATATATCCAAAGCACAAACGTGAGTTTAAAAAAAAAAACCTCCTTCATAACTGTGACATATTCTAAAAAGGCAGGATTTTTTTAAATTAACATTTTTGTTAGAGCCATGTGTCCCAGTAGTATATGTGCTGTTATCCACAGTTAAAGGTGAAAACTACTATAAAAGTAACAAATACTACAAGGACTGTATGCTCTTCCGGTCAGTGATGTTTGCCCACAGCAGGTATTTTTTTTTTCTCAAAGAGAACCTGTCATACAAATCAACCCACTCAAAATAAAGGCTTCATTTAAAACTATGATTAAAAAGCATTGACCTTATACCTAAATGGTTCCTTTCCATGGTCATGTTTTCCTTGTCCCATCCTGAAAAACTTGCATAGTTCAATGGTGTATGCAGTCTAGAGTGCTCACATCTGCTGACATCTTCCCTGTAAAGAGGACGTATCACATCTTCTGACTTGCTTACTATAGGACAGTGGTGGCGAACCTATGGCACTGGTGCCAGAGGCGCCACTCGGAGCCCTCTGTGTGGGCACTCGGGCCATAACCCCAGCATGAATTTCACCAGACAGAACTCAAAGAATCTTCCTACAATGATAGGCAAATTTTCCCTCCTACTTTCACTTGTGTTGGTGTCCTTAGGAGGCTGAACGATTGAAAGTTGTCAAAGAACAAGGAGAAATAAATTACTGCTTCAGTTGCTGTGCTGGCATTTTGCGATAAATAAGTGGCTTTTGGTTGAAGTTTGGGCACTCAATTTTGGAGCAGGTTTTGTAAGAATTTTTCATTGTGAATTTCCTGATTTATTCCTCCTGCAGTGAAAATGGGCCATATCTCTTTTGAAGTTGTGTTTTTTTTTTTAAATTTATCTTCCCAGACTGGTATGGGTAACATAATTTTTTTATGTGCAGCATTAACAAAGTAAAAAGATTTCACCTAGTTGTCAAATCTGCTATGATAAGCTAGGGACAGGGCAGAAATATCCCGGGTTTTATCAGTTCAATGTTAAATTCCCTGGCTTGAACCTGCCACAATAATTTATTTTTTTTTATAGGTAAAATTATTGCAGCATGTGGAGGGTCTTTATAAAGACCCACACAGGCCTCCTGGCCATAAATTGTACAGCTCACCTATGCTTTATTGGACAAAAATACAGAGTTATATCTGTCAAATATTTCTGTTTACATGTGTCAAAAAATAATCATTCTCCCATTAAAATTCTGGTTGGATTCATGCCTTAATACCTGATCTTGTCTCTGTGTTATATATATTGTATATTAAGGTTCACAACTGTCCATATCCTTTTGTTTTTGGTATAGTTGCTGCAGCTTATGAAGAAATGCTTGCTGTTGACAAACTGGATATTAAAAACATGAGACATAGAGTCAAAGATTACTCTTTGGCTGGAGCATACAGAAAACTATTAATACACCCCCAAGATGTTAGCTGGTATGTATTGTGAACCTGGTATAACAAAAATTGTTTCTTTTGACGTATAGCCAGAATTGACTGACTTGAAAAGAAAGTAAGAACAGGTGGAGAATCTCCTTGCTATGATAAGATATGATACACTTGAACTTCTAATTTATGCAAAGTTTTTTTTTTTTTCCCCTTCATGGTTACAGACTATTAACCCTTTCACGACCCGTGACGTAATAGCACGTCACGGGTCGGCCGCGGGTGCATGGAGAGGGCTCACGCGCTGAGCCCTCTCCATAGCCGGTAAATCTTTGCTGCATATTGCAGCAAAGGCTTACCTGTAACACCCGCGATTGGTGCCAGCACTGATCGCGGGTGTTTTCCCGCTGATCGCTGCCGGCAAAGCTGCCGGCGGTTTCAAAAGGATGGCGCCGCATGGGCGCCACCATCTTTTCGAGGATCGCCGCTCCCCATGACGTCAACGGGGAGCGGCGATCCGTCGCCATGGTAGCCTCGGGTCTCTACTTCGGGTTAACCCATGCATTACAATGTGCTATCAGCACATTGTAATGTATGAGGAGTAAAATCCCCCATATACTGCCAAACTGTGGTATGGCAGTATATGATAGGATCGTACAGACAACCTAGGGATAAAGTACCCTAGGGAGTCTGAAAAATAGTAAAAATAAAAATAATAAAAAACCCTAAACTCAAATCACCCCCCCCCCTTTCCCTAGAACTGATATAAATAAACAGTAAAAATCATAAACACATTAGGCATCGCCGTTGAAAATGCCCGATCTATCAAAATATGATAACATTTTTTCACTGTGTTTAATCCCGTAATGAAAAATTGCGCCCAAAGTCGAAAATGGCACTTTGTCATTTAAAAAAAAAAAAAATTCTATAAAAAGTGATCACAAGGTCGAACAGTCCTAAAATTGATAACATTGTAAACGTCATCAAAATCCGCAAAAAACGACACCACCCACAGCTCTGTACACCAAAGTTTAAAAAAGTTTTTAGCGCCAGAAGATGGCAAAATCCCCCCAAAAATTTTTGTACAGGAGGTTTTACATTTTTTTAAATGTATGAAAACATTATAAAACCTATACAAATTTGGTATCCCCATAATCGCACCGACCCAAAGAATAAAGTAGACATGTCATTTGGGGTGCACAACGAAATCCATAAGATCCAAGCCCACAAGAGAAAGGCACAATGCGTTTTTTTACCAATTTCACTGCATTTGGAATTTTTTTCCCGCTTCCCAGTACACGGCATGGAATAATAAATACCATCTCTATGAAGTGTAATTTGTTACACAGAAAACAAGTTGTCACACAGCTCTGTACATGGAAAAATAAAAAAGTTATGGATTTTTGTTCATGGGGAGTGAAAAATGAAAATTAAAAAACAAAAAAGGGCCAGGTCCTGAAAGGGTTAAAAACGGTATTGTTTGTTTTATATGGTTGCTGAGGTTTCTGACCTTGCTGAAATCATTCTTTGGACTGTTCTTAAATAAAAATTCTATTGTTTCATGCAGGGAAGTAGTTGCATATGATGAAACAAAGATCCCTCTTGTTAGAACTGATATAGAGATGCTAGAAGGAAAACCATTGCCAGTCTTCAATACAGGTCAGTACACAGATTCTGGTTACCTTTCTGTAGCAGCTTGTGTATGAATGGTTGTGTTTTTACTACATTACATAGCTCCTATACAATAACAACACTCTATGAACAGTTAATTTAGAGAATAAAAGCTGGGCTTCGATAGAAGAACTTCAGAAATGTTTTTTTACTCTCCAATTCCTTGTCCCCTGTTCCCGTCATGGAGGCAGGAGAGCTGCAGTATCTAGTCAAGCTACCCTTCCTCCTCCTCACTGCATTACAATACATTTGTAATGTAGTGCAATGTCTTGGACATGAACAGGCGATCAGAGCATCGCTGGTTCAAGTCTAAGTTTGTATAAACTAAAACAAAATAAGCTTAAATGTTATTAAAACATAAGCCCCTCAAATTGCACATCCCCATACAAACACATAATAAATAGTACCACTTTTGGGGTTACATAGGGAGGAGTGAATATCTAATGATGTTTTCTGTTTAACATGCTAATAATTGTTGCTCCTCGAATACTTTAGACCTTCTATATTGGCCAGTCTACAACACAAGCACCTATTTAGAAATTAGGCCAATTTACACATAAAAATGAAGTGACAACGTCTTTATTGAATATATACAATACAGATATATATTAAAATATGAGATAAAACGGGGGAAGAGAAATAATGCAGGTATCGGAATGAGGGTGAAGATGGAAATTCATCACAATGGATAAATCAAATGACCGTGGGCACATCAGTGGGGGGGGCGGAGAGAACACTAAATATCATAAAGTGCATAATGCAAATAGTAGATCGCCACAATGTCTCAACGGGCCAGTCAAAGTGCTAGTGCATGTCCCTATCACTTGATAACATAAAGTGCACAATGCAAATGGTAGATTGCCACAGTGTCTCAACAGGCCAGTCAAAGTGCTAGTGCATATCAGGAGAAGGTGTAGGTCTATATCTACATATTGAGCCAAAGTGCGTTCAAAAAGGCAGAGAGAACATTGCTTACCCCTAGTGTTTGGTATGTCCCAGGTATCCCACGGACCGAATGATCCCCAACGCGCGTTTCGGCGCTAGCCTTCGTCTGGGGAGTAGGGCAGGGAGAAGGGTCTTTTGATATTCAATCACAGCCTCCAAGGGCAGACCATCGGGCCCGGAGGGCTTTCCCTTGGTCATGCTGGTGAGAGCCTCTTGCAGCTCCTCCAATGTGATAGAGGCGTCCAAAAGTTCCCGCTGCTCAGTGTCTATCGTCCTACAGGGGACGCCAAGTATTCATCTATTTCCTGCAGGGAAGGTTCAATCTTGGTGCTATATAGATCGCTGTATAAGAAGGTGAATACAGATAATATATCTTTAGTTGTGTTCACTAACACTCCAGAATCATTTTCTTATTTTAAGAATGACTGGGGATGCCATGTTAAGGTGAATCAAGTGTGCCAGGAGACTGCTGGACTGATTGTCCTGTTCAAAATATTTTTAGCTTTTAAATAACATGCGTCGCTTGTTCTACTACAGGCAGTGAGAATATATTTTCTCCCCTACTGGAGCCAAGCACATCTATTTTCTTTCGTAGGGGCTGCTATGAACACAGCTTTTAAATAACTACAATCCTGAGCCAACTATTCCTCCTCTTCAGCTGATGACCGCTTAATATATGAAATGGCTGACTGTAGGCTACCTATCAAATATAATTTGAGTGCTTCCCAATAGAATGAGTAGTTGTGATATGGGTTATTGTGCAAGATATAGGTGTCAAGCAGTGCAGGAGTGCGATCTAGGTCACCCATTAGGCCAAACCAAAAAAGAGTAACTCTTATTGCAAAAAATATGCCCGTAACCAGATTTGGCAACTGAAACATAAAGTTATGCCTCTGAAAAATATGGTAATTTTTATTTCCTCCACTAAGAGTTACTAAAAAATGTCAAAATATTACAATTTGTAGACCACACCTCCATTTTGTTATAGGGTAATTTACAAATCTGGCTATTATTTAGGACTCTCACAGTCAACTGAAAGTTGAATATTCCATCTAAATACAGGTTTTGGCAGTTTTCAAAATAATTTTAAAAATAGCACCCAAATTCTAAACCTCATAACGTTCTAGTAAAATATGTGGAATCTTAAACAATGCCAAAATAAAGCAGACATTTGATAAATGTAAGTTGTGAAAAAAATTGATTGCTATGTCTATCTGCTTCAAAAATAGAGAATTTAAAACTTTGTAAATGGAGAATTGATTGAAATTTTTGACAAATTTTTCAATCAAAATTTTTAAACAATTGTGAAGTACAATGTGTCATGAGAAATCACTCTTGAAATCTTACAAATCTGTAACCACCTGTAGGGGCACAAGGGGTTAACATATTCTGTTTTGTCTTTTTATTATTTTACCTACAGAAGGAAAATACAGAGCATTGAAGATGGAATTCTCACTGCCTCCATCTACATATGCGACAATGGCCATCAGAGAAGTTCTTAAAATGGACACCAGTATCAAGAACCAAACCCAGCTGAATACTGTGTGGTTGCGCTGAGTTTTGTTTTGTAACCGTTCCTCTATTTTCATGATTTAAAAAGACATTCTTTAAACTAAACAAATGTTTAACTGTGTAGAACTTCACAACTCTTTCAGCGGTCTCCAGGTTATTATATTATTATTTTTCATGTCAAGAGGTCTATGCTCATACGTGCCAAAGCAGACACAAGGCCTTAATAGACAAACCTTATTGGTCTGTGACATACGGACTGTGTGTTCAGACGTGGCAAAATGCAGAGAGCAGGACTTGCAACACTATAGTAGTCCCATAGGACTACTATGATGTACAGAAAACCTGATGGGGGTATTGCAGTGACTCCACAGCACCAAAGATGAGAATGCAAATTGTGCTACCTGCACTGTGTTTGGTCTGGGAAATATGGTGAACACAGTGGGGCACATTTACTTACCCGGCCCATTCGCGATCCAGCGGCGCGTTCTCTGCACAGGATTCGGGTCCGGCTGGGATTTAAGATGGTAGTTCCTCCGCCGTCCACCAGGTGGCGCTGCAGCGCCGAAAATAATCTTAACGCCCCGGAATGCACCATCCCATAGAAGGTGAAGGTGAGCGCTCCCCAAGCGACACATTTTCGGTTTTTAAATGCGGCGGTTTTTCCGAATACGTAGGGTTTTCGTTCGGCCACGCCCCCCCGATTTCTGTCGCGCGCATGCCGGCCCCGATGCGCCACAATCCGATCGCGTGCGCCAAAAACCCGGGGCAATTCATGTACAAGCGGCGCAAATCGGAAATATTCGGGTAACACGTCGGGAAAACGCGAATCGGGCCCTTAGTAAATGACCCCCATAGTCTGTATTTTACTGACTAAATACATTCATGTGGATAAGGAAAAATCCCTGTCAGGGCGATTTGTGACACAAACCACCCACCGTCTGCCCGCTATTTAAAAAAAAACCTTTTTACTCGCACAGAGCTGTGTCCACTTAGGCGCATTGGACCCATCTCTGGTGCTCTGTGTGCCTGTGCAATAATTAAGCCAGAGCAGTGCACCTCAGTTTCCTTTGTGCAAGCACTGTACCCGCAGTGCGTTCACAGTGAAGCAGAGGTGTAGTTAGCAGGCATGCGCCAGGAGCTAAACAAGGCAAGTATGAAGTGTTTTTTTTTTTTTTTAATTTATTTAATTGTTGGCAAATACTTTCTAAATGTTGATTTGGGACATTAAACCACCAGTCCATAAGGACATGTGGGTGATTAAGTGTCCCAAATCACCCTGACAGATCCTCTTTGAAACTTTACCAATGTAGTGAAATTCTTGTAAATATTGAAATTGGACTTGTTAGTCTTGAATTCAAAATGTCCACTAAGTGGATAGAGGGGTAATCTAGTTATGTGGAAAAATATTGTAACCACTGATAATCCCTGAATAAATTCAGTTGCTTTTCAATGTCATAATTCAGTTTATCCTAACAAAGCCACAGGGGTCTTTTATTTGTGAAGTTTCTGAAAAAATACAAATTTTCATGCCACCAATGTCTGGTAAAATTTACCTTTCTTTTTTTTTTATTTATGCTAAATCATAAGCTTTACAGTATACAAAGCTATTCAAGCAGATTTCATAATTTATCATTTTGATCTTTGTGTGTGTCGATTACCATATTTTTCAGACTATAAGACACACTTTTCAGCAAGAAAAAAATCTTGCTAAAAAGTGCCTGCATCTTATAGATTTAAGGTCTGGAGGATCCAGCACTGCCAGACCCCCCTGACATTGCGCTGCACCCCATCTCCCTGAGAGTAGAGCCTCTGCACTGCTCTCTTCTTCTGCCATGTGTCCTGATTGATCACATGCTTCCTACATCACCGCAGGTACTGACACTGCCGAGAATGGGGACATGCTGTGCTGGGACAGGGTAAGAAGAAGAGGAGGGTGTGTGTGTGTATTCATGTGTAGATTAGTTCCCAGTGTGTTCCTTATATGTGTATCGCATAGCTGTGTGTGTATATGTATAGCAGTGCCCAGTGTATTCCTTGTGTGTTTGTGTATACTTGTGTCCAGTGTGCTCCTTATGTTTGTGTATAGCAGGTCTGCATGTCTGTTTATATGTATAGTAGTTCCCAGTGTGTATAGCAGAGCTTTGTGTGTGTTTGTGTGTGTGTGTATATGCATTTAGGTATGTAGCAGTGCCCACTGTGTATATCAGTGCAGAGTGTGTTTTAGCTGAGTTGTGTGTGTTAATCTATGGATGTAGCAGAGCTGTGTGTGCTGTGCTTTTGTGCGATCAACAGGGATATAAGGGGTGCGTCTTATATTCTGAAAAATATGGTAAGCCATTGATTGACTAATACAGAGTTTTTTGTTTTCTTAAAACTCTACTAAAACTTCTTGTTTTTTCAACTGTCAAAGACACCAAGGGGATTAAAACATCCATGAGAGTGAGCTTCTAGAGCATGATGTGATATAACTTGGGTGTTATGTTAAACATCAAATTGTGTTTTTTTTTTTTTTTTTTTTTTTAAACATTGTGCAACCTTTTTTTTTATGTTGAAAAGTTTGATTTTTATAATCTTGTAGGGATTTACTTTTGCCAAATGAAAATACGGGCACATATAATTAAATGAAACCTATTTTTATCTTGGTGTTTGTTAAGGAGAGAAGTTTGAACATATTTGTATCACTTGTCTTTATTTTTGAAAATGTATTTTTATTATAAATTCAAGCAAAGTCTCTGCTTAACAAAGCCTTGCTAAGGTGATGCAATTCGATCTACAGCTTGTACTCTACAGGCTGTATACAATTTGCATTATCATAGTACAGCAAAATACTTTATTATAAAGTGATTTTAACCTTTTTCTGTAGCATTTGATTTATTTCTCCCTACCAACGCTTTGATCATGAACAACTCATCTCCCCTACTGGTGGAATCCCTGCCAGGTAGTGAGATCTGTTTTATTTTAATCAGACTTCACATTCATGAGATTCTTTAATAATGACAAATATGCTCATAGTTACCTCCTTTCCACATTAATGAAAAAAATCTTCTCTGACATAGGGAACCCAATTTATGCTTGTGTTTTTAGATCTCTTATCGTGCATTTTATAAATAAATTGAGAAAATATAAACATATCTGTGTTGTATGCATTAGAATGGGGTATAACGACAATATGCCATACTGGATTTTGATTTGAGAAAAAACAAGCGCAGCATCTGCATCCGATTCATTGCAGTGGAAGCAACTGTATATATACATGTATATTACACCAAGAACACAAACTTGAAACGCTTTACACCAGGAACGCATTATACTTTGTGACTTAAAGGAATATATGAATTGCATAACCTTTTAATAGGGGGTACTCCACTAAAAATACAGGTGAACACAAGTAACACATATGTAATAGTAAGAAAACAAGGATTTCGAGTATCAAGCAAGTAAAACATTCAATCACATCAAAGTAGAAGTGCCACAAAACTTGACGTGAATAAAGTTTCAATGTAATATTACCTCTATAGATTGCGGGGGGTAGGTGAGGGGAATGGGTTTTCATTGTCAACCATACCAGGAAGTGATTATTAGGCTACATTCACACTGCCGTATGGGGGACGTATATACGTCAGATATACGTCCCCCATAGACGGCAATGGGCGCACGGCGCCCAACGAGAGCGTTACGGTGCCGCGCATGTGCAGCACCAGACCCCGTAGAAATATAGGACATGTCCTATTTTTCTCCGTAGTACGGCGCTGTGCGCCACATGTTCCTATGGAGAGGGGCAGGGGTGAGCAGCGCTCACCTCCTCCTCTCCCCGCGCCCCGCCGTTGCAGGGGAAAGTGCAGGGGACACGAGCAATGTACTATATTATTGTACTATATTATTGTATTCTATTCTTCACTCTTCTTATGTATGGTCCAACCATGTTATTCTTTTAATTAAAGAGAACATGTTAGACAAATTACTAATACTAGTATATTTTCATAAACTGCCATTAGAAATCGTTGCCCCTATCCCTTCATAGGTCCTCTACATGCATGTAAACTTGAGCAATCAGGTATTAAAGCTGTATGCAAATGACCCGAGAGAGGTCCAATGAATCATTATATTCAGCTGTCCAGCATATTCATGAGTGGGAGGCACAGCCACAACCCAGTGCTTGACTGGCAGCCTTTATAATGATGTGAGATTCCTGGTGCTGGTAGCCACGCCCCCTGCAGCCTATGTGTGTATGAGATACTCCTATACACGAATGACCGTCTGTATAATGATGTGACACTCCTGGTGCTGGAGGCTACGCCCCTGCAGTGTGTATGTGTATGAGATACTCCAAAGCATGTCAGCAGATAAAGCAGACACTAGCAATGCTTTACTGTACATTACACGCAGACATAAGGGGGAGGGGTAACAAGGGTGACACTTTCTCTCTCCATGTGCCCAGCCTCATTTACATAATAAAATATGATTTTGGAATAATTAATGTATGAATTGACTAGATAAAGGCTGGGATGGAATCCTTGTGAGTGTATCCAACAGGAAGTAGTGACGGCATTAGTTATAGAGACCTGATGACAGGTGTCCTTTATGAAATAACATGTAAAATAAATTTTAAAAAAAAAAACCTTCAATGGGTTGGAATTGCATTAAAGCACAGAAAAGGCAGTATTGTCACAGGGTATCTATTTGGTAACACAACAGCCCCATTTACACTGAAGATTTGTTTCTGGTCTTCAGTTGGAATATGAGAAGCGAAAAAACAAAACTTTGTGGGTTAAATTTAAAAAAAAAAAAAAAAAATGGAATACAGCCTTGAAATTAAAGTGCCTGTAATCTGTCTTCATGTTCAATCCCTTTGACCGATCATAGTGGGTTCTGTGTTATTGTTGTAGGGTTTGAAATTACAGAAATATTCCACTGGGCTTTGAGATACAAAGGGTCATGCCACACGTCACGTTAAATTAACGCAAAACACCGGCGTCTCGTTCCCGATTGCAGGCGTTTCCATAGAAACGCTAATGCGAGTGGGACGAGGCCCGCCCCGGTGGGCGCAGCTTTGTCTGCATTTGCAAGCGCAGACAAAGCACAACGTCTGACATCACCCTTAGGATGCAATGAGTTGGGGTTAGTGAAGGGAAGTGTATGGGGCTGTAAAAAAAAAAAAAAAAAACTGTTCTCGCACATTGGCCCACAATAATTAACGCGTTTGCACCAGTTTGTCTGATTTACTTGTACTGAATAGAAAGTGCAGACTGCTTGCACATGTATTGATAAAGTGTCTACCCAGTTTTGTGTTGCGGCTGCACTGTGTCCGACAAGACAGAAAAATGTGCACCTAGAGCTGCATGTTAGTGCTTAGTCAAAGTTTGCGCCACATTTATTAGTGACATGCACCACAATTCTGCAGCATGAACAAAGTGCACAAAAAAAATAGGTGCACACTTCCAGATCAGAGCAGAGGGCACCAGATTAATAAAGACTGTCCGTCAGTTTTGGACACTCTGCACACTCCACAGTAAAACTGCACTAGTTATGATAAATGTTAGGTAACACCATCATGTGAGGAGTTGGGTCACATTACTGACACAAAGAAACTAATTGTTTTTGCATATGAAATGGGCAGAAGTTACTGCAAGTCCTAAAGACGTTCTGTGGTAATAAATGCAAAATTAAGGTGGTCCGGCAGGAATCGATAGAGCATGTCAGGTCACATCCAAAGACAACAATCTGGTTTCTAAGGAACGCAATGGCTACATTTATGGTAAATTATCATCTCACAGGGTTTTTTTTTTACACATCTAAATGAATAAATGTGTGTGTATGTACATATACACTCACCGGCCACTTTATTAGCTACACCTGTCCAACTGCTCGTTAACACTTAATTTCTAATCAGCCAATCACATGGCGGCAACTCAGTGCATTTAGGCATGTAGACATGGTCAAGACAATCTCCTGCAGTTCAAACCGAGCATCAGTATGGGGAAGAAAGGTGATTTGAGTGCCTTTGAACGTGGCATGGTTGTTGGTGCCAGAAGGGCTGGTCTGAGTATTTCAGAAACTGCTGAGATTTTCACACACAACCATCTCTAGGGTTTACAGAGAATGGTCCTAAAAAGAAAAATATCCAGTGAGCGGAAATGCCTTGTTGAGGTCAGAGGAGAATAGGCAGACTGGTTCAAGCTGATAGAAAGGCAACAGTGACTCAAATCGCCACCCGTTACAACCAAGGTAGGCAGAAGAACATCTCTGAACGCACAGTACGTCGAACTTTGAGGCAGATGGGCTACAGCAGCAGAAGACCACACCGGGTGCCACTCCTTTCAGCTAAGAACAGGAAACTGAGGCTACAATTTGCACAAGCACATTGAAATTGGACAGTAGAAGATTGGAAAAACGTTGCCTGGTCTGATGAGTCTCGATTTCTGCTGCGACATTCGGATGGTAGGGTCAGAATTTGGTGTCAACAACATGAAAGCATGGATCCATCCTGCCTTGTATCAACGGTTCAGGCTGGTGGTGGTGGTGTCATGGTGTGGGGAATATTTTCTTGGCACTTTTTGGGCCCCTTGGTACCAATTGAGCATCGTTGCAACGCCACAGCCTACCTGAGTATTGTTGCTGACCATGTCCATCCCTTTATGACCACAATGTACCCAACATCTGATGGCTACTTTCAGCAGGATAATGCGCCATGTCATAAAGCTGGAATCATCTCAGACTGGTTTCTTGAACATGACAATGAGTTCACTGTACTCAAATGGCCTCCACAGTCACCAGATCTCAATCCAATAGAGCATCTTTGGGATGTGGTGGAACGGGAGATTCGCATCATGGATGTGCAGCCGACAAATCTGCGGCAACTGTGTGATGCCATCATGTCAATATGGACCAAAATCTCTGAGGAATGCTTCCAGCACCTTGTTGAATCTATGCCACGAAGAATTGAGGCAGTTCTGAAGGCAAAAGGGGGTCCAACCCGTTACTAGCATGGTGTACCTAATAAAGTGGCCGGTGAGTGTATGTATGTATGTATATAGTAGATTAATTAAATTCAACGTGTGTCCAGTTGAGACCTCTTTAAGCTAGGTGAGACCAGTAAATGTTGATCCAAATACTGCGCGCCACACATTACAGTTTACTTTAGCTCACACACTTTGCATACAAGTGAGCCTCCATTGGCAAAGAAATAAAACCAGGTGATTCTTGGTGAATACACAGTGAATACACCCAACCTGGGCTGGGATAAGAGGTAGGCAATTGCTTACAGCACCACCTCTGTGGTCTGGGGGCTCAATTCTAACTTCTAGGGGGAAAAAAATCACACACTTTCATTGTGAACCTGTGCCATCTGTCGATTACAAAGCGGCAATATAGAGGAGCATACAAAACAGTGACCACACACAGTGTCATTTGCCTAGGTCCAAACTGCTTGCCCTTCCACCACATCTATGATGGACACTTCCTCTTCTACAGGACTTCAGACCCTGGCTCTGCTTTACCTGCATTACAACTGCAACTAGGCTTATCCTCCTGCACTAGGCACTAGTGCACTAGAGACACAGTACAGGGGTGGAGGAGGGGGGATTTTTCAGATCAGAAGTGAGGCTGGTAGACAGGTGTGACTGGCAGAAACGGGTTTGTAGCTCCATCTACCATCCCAGGACCTGGAATTAACCTTTTCCAGGGTTCCTGTCTAATTGGACCAGACCCCAACGTTTTTCATTCTGATGCCCTGTTCTTCCACATGGTTTTAAGCTGTGACATGTTGTTGGTGCATTAGGTGTATAGAAGTGTTTACCATTTACAAATACTTACAAAATATAATGTATGTGTACGAGGGCAGATTCTCACTGTCTATGGTCAGTCTGTGATCAGGGACCGATCACACTGCCAAGGGCGGACCTCCATGCATCATTTTGATATTTAATGCACAGATTTCCAGTTTCCCCCATATGCAGCAGAACCGAAACTGTAATGATTGCACTGTTGGCTTTTTCATAGTTTTCACATACCATGTTCACAGAAGGCTGGCAACACACGTGGGGTTTTGAACCCGCTTTTGGGCCATTTTTAAGCAGTCCGTTAAAAAAACGCATGCGTTTTTTGAAAACGCATCCGGTTTTGACCCATTTTAATTAAGATAATTGGTAATTTCGGTCAAAAATGTATGCGTTTTCAAAAACGGTATGCGTTTTTCAATGGACTGCTTAAAAATGGCCCAAAAACTAGTTCAAAACTCCACATGTGCCGGCCTAAGGGTGGAGTCACGCGTTTTCAATCAGTTAAAAAATGCATGGGTTTTTGAAAACGCTTCACAATTCACAATTGTGTCTCACTTGTTGTTGATTCTTCACCAAAAAAATTACAATTTTATATCTTATTAAGCCTGAAATGTGGCAAAAGGTAGAAAAGTTAAAGGGGGACGAATACTTTTGCAAGGCTCTGTATATGTGTGTACCATATAGTGACTGCAAGGAAATATTTATGTGTACAGTATAGTGATTAACTGCACGGATACTTTTACTTGTGTAGTATGTTTACTGCCGGTGTGTATTTTTATACATTTTTTTATGTATCAATGGCTTTTGACGACTTTGATCCCTTCAGATTATTTTTAACATCTTCGCACCCCAGGACGAACTATCTCGTCCTGGTGCTGCAAACTGTGTATGGAGAGAGCTCTCGAGCTGAGCTCTCTTCATACACAGTGGGTATACAGCTGACACCCACCTGTAACTACCGCGATCGGTGCCAGTGCCAGTGGTCGAACTCGACTGCGGCACCTAACTTACCATTACATGGCGTCACCCCCCCTTGACATCATCGGAGGGCCGTGATCAGTTGCCATGGCATGTGTAATGATCTCTAATACCCAGCAGACGGCAGGCTATTAGAAATAATCAGTAATATTGCTATATACTCAAATACAGTAGTATTGCAGTATATAGTAATAGCAATCAGACCCTGCAGGGTTAAAGTACCCTGGAGGATCTGAAATAAATGGTAAAATGTTTTTTTTTAAAAATGAAAAAAAAAAGGAAGTTTAAATCACCCCCTTTCCCTAGATCACATATAAAAGTAAAAAAAAACTCTAAGAATCATGAACACATTAGGCATCACCGTGTCCTAAAATGTCCACTCGCTCTATCAAAGTATAATAACTATTTTTCCCAGCGTTTGACTCCATAACGGAAAATAGCGCCCAAAGTCAAAGGTGCCACTTTTTTTCCATTTTGAAAAATATAAAAAATTCTATAGAAAGTGATCAAAAGACCATACACTCCTCAAAATGGTAGCATTAGACATTTAATCAAAAGTCGCAAAAAATGACATCACCCACAGCTCAGTACACTGAAATATGAAAAAGTTATTAACGCCAGAATTTGGCAAAATGCTGATTTTTTTTTTTTTTTGTACAGGAGGTTTTAATTTTTGTAAATGTATGAAAACATTATAAAACCAATGCAAATGTTGTATCCCCATGATCGCACTGACCCAAAGAATAAAGTAGACATGTCATTATGGGCGCTCAGTGAAAGCCATAAAATCCAAACCCACAAGAATATGGTGCAAATGTGTTTTTTTTTCATCATTTTCACTGCATTGAGAATTTTTTTCCCGCTTCCCAGTACACGGCATAGAATATTAAGTACCATCACGAGGTGTAATTTGTTACGCAGAAAACAAGCGCATACACAGCTCTTTACATGGAAAAATAAAAAAGTTATAGATTTTTGAAGGTGGGGAGTGAAAAATGAAAAGGCAAAAAAGAAAAAGGGCAACGTCCTGAAGGGGTTAATAGAGGAATGGTGCAATTTCATTTTAGGATAGAATATTTTGTGGTTCTAGAATGTTTTCTGCTTGGGGAAGGCGGGATGGGGGGTATTACTTTTGTCTGCCTAGGGCAGTGGTGGCGAACCTATGGCACAGGTGCCAGAGGCGGCACTCAGAGCGCTTTCTGTGGGCACTTGGCCCATCGCCCCAGCACACCAGACAGAACTGAATCTTTCTGCAGTTCCAAGCCACTTAAAAGATGCTGCTTTCAGTCATATTTTGATACTTACATCTCTACTTACAACTGTAGGAAGAGGGAGAATGAGTAGACGGGGCGAATTATCTTTGGAGGACCCCCTGCTGGCCCCACGATTCTCTGTGTACAGAGGGACACTAGAAAGAAGCTAAAATGATGCAAATGCCGAGTCCTGGCCCTGAACACAACCATCAATGGTTAATAGCTATATTATCCAGGGGTCATAATACACATTAGGAAAAGCACAGCTCCTGTATGTACATATGTACAGCTTATGAAGGACCTGCCTCTGTGCACCCCAGATGACATGACCAACCCTTCTACTAGCCTCCTCTGTGCGTGCTCTGCGATTGTACTTAATAAAGCTCATTCAATTTGAAAAAAAAAAAAAATACAGGAAATGACGTGTCCGACGATTTGTTGAGCTGTAGAAGAGTCGGTGTGAGATGTCATCATTGCCCTGCAATCAGTGATCTGTCGCTGGCACTGCGGCTGGCTGGTACACAGGGCGGCAGCGGACACAGGTACACAGGTACACATCAGTGCCCGGCCACTGTACATGGGGCAGCGCTGTGTCACGGGTAACAGGGTGACCGAAGAGTAACTTCACAATACAAGTTATTTCTCTATTAACTTTCTCTTCTCATTCACCCCGAGCTTCTGTTCTGAAGTAATAAAGATTTTTTTCGGATCCCAGTTGTAGTGAAGGCGCTGGATAGACCTGGTCCTGTGACCCATTTCTTTAGGTAGACGGGTTTCAGACTCCAATCTGCACTGCACGTATCTTATGTGTCAGCATGATAATACAGGGACATCACATGAAAGAATATAAAACAAGGAGAATAGATGACGCTGAGGTGGCAACATATTGATAGTCAGACGTGTAAACTGTATGAGTGTGTACAATGTGCATCCAAATTCCTGTCCTGTGTTCCAGGTGAGGTCAAGGCGCACTTATTTGGGGGTGGTTCAAAGCTAAATCCAACATTGAGTTCCCAGACATAAGAATGAACCGTACAATATGAACATTTGTGGGAAATATATATATTAAATGTTAATTGACTTTATAGCATCTACCATTAATATTTATAAAATAAACACAGTTTTGCAGATGCCCTTACAATCCCAACTATCATACGTTGATGCTTGTGCCCCATTGTTCTGGTGGATACATCAAGCGTCATAGGCCTCTGGATGTATCAGTCAGACAGATGCGCTCCGGGTAAAACTACACCATATCACACCTGGCATAGTCTGAACCTGTTTGCAGGTTCTTAGAACGAAGGCACAGGACAGGAACGCCCCATCTGGGCCCACTTTGCATGGCCATGCACCTCCATGCCCACATGGTGTGGAAATGGTGTAGCCTCAAAATTAGTCACGATTTAGTTCAGGTTGCAAGAAATTGCAGTTATTTCAGTGCTTTTGCGTCAGTAACTGGTGTACAGATAAATGCCTCCCTAGGTCTTTACCTACCGGTATCTTCACTTTTGTTGCATACAGAATCTCAAACCTGTTGTAATTTGAAACATGGGATCTCATCTTAAATATGATAGGGGCCCAAGATAGGGGCGTCAGGTAAAAGCTGGTAACAGGTGCACTGTGCAAAGGTAGAATGGGAGGGAATCATACTTGATGTTTCTTATACAAACCTTTTATAGATAATTTATGCTAATTTTTTTGAAACGTTAACACAGGGTAATATAGAATAACTAGTCAAATTGTAAAGTCATATAGACATAGTCACATGTCCTCTTTAATATGGCAATATTAGATCTTTTTTTTTTTTAAGTATACATGAAAACCATTAAAAGAGCTTGTGTTTCCTCTCAGATGTTTCCGCTACCTTGAATAGTGCATCTCTATGAAATATGGCTTCTTGTGAGACTGAAGGATCACTGGACGAAACAGTCCATGACTTGGAGAAAAGTGAAGCTCCTACAAATTTAGATCCAAACACATCTGATCTTCCTTTTTATGTTTGTGAGTTTGTGGAGAAGGAGATTGGAAATGATTTCAAATCTTTGTGTAAAGTTTCCAGTCTTATTGAGAAAATTGCAGAAGAGAAGAAACATCTGGAGGAACAGGTATGGAAAGAGTGTTGCCTTGAACAAAATGGATTTGCATCTATAAAGGTCTGTTTGTATTTCAGGTCATTTTGCTGCTTAAATATTAAAACAAATAATTTTTATCTCAAGGTTTTAACAGTCTCTTCTGAGGCTCCAAAGCGAATTCAGGTTGCGCTGAGCAATGCTGAAAGTACGCAGTCTGCCCTCGCCACTCTGCTGGAAAGAGAAGCCGCAGTGAGTGAATCCATTGGTAAACATCTGGAGGAGGCTACACCATGGATGGATGATCTTGGGGTGCTGACAGACCAGATCAATGAAGTTGAAAGGCATCTTAATTATTTGAAATGGATCTCTCATATTGAGGAACTTAGGTAAACAGGAGGCTGTGACTTGAATAATACCATAAACCTGAAACATCTTTTTATGTTATGTTCATGTTGTGTTGTGGTGGGAGTTAACACAAAGTATGCTTTTGTTGTTGGCAGTGACTATATTCAGCAACATCTAATGACAAATAATGTAGCTGAAGCTGCAAGTACTCTGGTGTCTATGACAGAACAAGCTATCAAGCTCCAAGACTCCTCTTGCTTTCATCTGTTGAAATTTATTACATCTACTGTTCAGTTCTGGCACAAAATACTGAAAGACAAATTAACAAGGTAATCGTTTGAAGAAATCACCTCTTGATCCCAATATTAAAGCAGTTTTAATGTTGAGTTTATTGTTTGGTGCAGTATTACTATAGTATCTTAATGATACCCAAATTTGCTTTGTCTGCAGTGACTTTGAAGAAGTGTTAACTCAGTTACAATGGCCTTTTATTGGTCCCCATCAGCTGCAAACGCCCATTTCTTCTTCCTCATCATCAACAGCTGGAGGAGCGAGCGTGAAAGAGGTTTATGCTAGTTTGGAAACTCTCTTTATTCAACTCCTGAAGCTTCAGATTTCGTATCCTTTACACGATATGCAGTGTATACTGAGGTTTTGTTATTTACAGCTCCAAAAACCTACCGTATTTTCCGGACTATAAGGCGCACTTAAAAGCCTTGGATTTCCTTGGAAATCCAAAGTGCGCCTTATAGTCCGGTGCGCCCTATATGAGGGCAGCGGACCCTACTTACATAGGTCCCCGCTACCGGAGACAGCAGATCTCCAGCGGGAACTGCAGACCACGCGGCACGAACAACTTCTGTTGCGTGGTCTGCAGTTCCCGCTGGAGATCTACTGTCTCCGGTAGCGGGGATCTATGTAAGTATTCCATTCTCCACCTCCCACTCACCTTCCCCGCGTTCCGCGTCTCTTCTCGGCGTCGCGTCCCGTCGGTTCTCTGCTCCGCCCCCGGACCTCCGCCACGCCCCCGACCCTGCGCCTTATAGTCCGATGCGCCTTATATATGGAATTATTACATATATAAGGCGCATCGGACTGTTGCGCCTTATATTCCGCTGCGCCTAATGGCCCGGAAAATACGGTATTTCTTTGTTGGTGTTTTCCTAAATTCGGCAACTAAAACCTGTCCATACAATAGGTCATTAAAGGGGTATTCCCACGAAAAGTTGCTGATCAGATCACGAAAATGAAGGGTAAGATGGGGTCCCACGTACCTCCGTAGGACCCCTCGTTGCTCCGTCAGACTAATGGAGCAGATTGCTGCACATGGCCGTTCTGCTCCATTAATCTCTATGGAACTGATGGGGATTGGTGAATACTGCACAATCAATTTTGTTTTTCAAACATTGGGAAAATACAATAAAACATTTCGGTTTAATAATCCAAAATTAAGATCCCTTTGATTTATAACATGTTGGGTAAAAAAAAAAAAAAGCAGGGAACTAGTTTTGTTGTGGGTATCAAGTATAGTTGACTTGTGCATTCAGGCATTTGATGGTTGATAATGTATTTGTTGTAGATGTAATATTTCCTTACAATGTAACCCTAGAGATGAGTTGATAAGTAAACCTAAGCAGATGCCAGAGAAATATTCCCTTCCAGCATCTCCTCCCATCATTCTTCCGATTCAAATTATGTTACTTCCTCTTCAGAAAAGGTTCCGCTACCATTTTACAGGAAACAGACAAACCAATGTTTTAAGTAAGGTGAGCCCTGTTTGCAGCCATCTGCATGTAAACATTCATATTTATAACCAGTAAATATCAGAACAATTTGAGTTATTGAAGATGAGAACATCCTCAACCTGTTCGTAATGTTTATTTGCATGAAAATGCTGAATAAAAAGCAATCTAGTTATTAACGTATAAATTAAACATGTAATAAAAATGACCTGTCATTGCTTTGTTTAGTGACTATGACAGAAATATGAACAGGTTCATGAGTATTTGGATGGAACATTTTGTGTTTTCCCTGTATGTTTTCTGTGACTTTAAAGTATCTCTCTGCTTTTTCGTCTAGCCTGAGTGGTACCTTACCCAGGTTCTAATGTGGATTGGAAACCACACAAAATTTCTAAATGAAAAAGTTCAACCAATTCTGAAGAAGGCTGGATCCACTGTCAATGCAAAGGTAATATAGTGTAATATATGTCACCCAATACGTTATTTTGCTAGACACATTGAGATTGGTTTTAGTTAAAAGTTCTGTTCTATTAATAACGTATGTATAAATTATGTGAATTTCTACCCCTTTAATATGAATGTTAGCAGCCAGTCTCCTTGTTTTTTCTGCAGATGGAGTTTACTCGAGGACTTGTCATGTTGGTACTGGAAAAGTTGTCTGTTGACATTCCTTGTTTGTTGTACGATGATGTACTTTTCTGTCACCTTGTGGATGAGGTACTCTTGTTTCAAAGAGAGCTCCACACGACACATGGATATCTAGGCAGCCTGCCAAACTGCATGCACATCCTTTCAGAGGATACCTTCTTTCAACGATGGCTGACAGTAGAAAGGAAATGTAAGAGAGTATGATTTACCAAATAATTTCATAGCCAGGCAACATGCTTATTTCACAAGCACAAGGTCGTGCAGCTTATGATAATTTTGCAGTTTCATCACTGTGATATTTTAGCAGCAATACAATCCCCCTAAAACATTTGCAAGGTAACCTGCTTGTAATCCAACACATAGTGGGAGTCTTACCATTTAAAACACTTAAAATAATGTCATGTAATGATCATGATGGTATCTTCCTCTTATTGCTAGTGGCTCTAGAGAAGATGGATTCCATGCTGTCATCAGAGGCGGCCTGGTCATCACAATACAAAGACATCTCGGATGTGGACGAGATGAAATTTCCTGACTGTGCAGAGACATTTATGACTCTTCTGCTTGTTATCACAGGTAACTTCTTTTCCAAAAACATTTTTCATTTAGACTTTGTTTAATCACAAAAGTCATTTTTCACTGCTGACATGTTCCAATATTGTATTTAATCCTTAATAGCAATCTTTTTTTTGATCAGTTCATAAAAGCTTTTTAATTTCTCATGTATTCATTCTGTTATCTTAACGGGCTCTCTGCCAGATTCTTCAGCTAAGTTCTGGAGCGGGGAATTTCAAATCCTAACGTTCCTCTGCTCCATTACAACCCTCCTCCCATTAGTTGCTCCTCTGTAAAGCATCCCCTCCTACCCACACAGGCACAGCAGAGCTGACCGTGTATGTTATGGCTTTGATAGCAAAGCCGAGAATGTCATGTGCTATATGCATTTTATGGATCTCATCATCTCTGATCTGTCTAATCTCTCTTTCTATGTATAAGATACTAGTGAATGTTCAGAAGTTAAATGAAAGTGTATGTAAACCTGTAACCTGGTAATCTAAGCACATTGTCAGCACACAGCATCTCACAGCACTAGAGGGGTCATGAAGTGTCTACTTAGATAGTCCCCGCCCACAGTCTGGAATCTTACACTGACCATTACTGAGCGATAGGAGCTAAAACAGCAATAAAACTGAGTATAATTGTACAGTTACCAGTTAAAAATGATCTTTATTGTGTAAACATCACTAAGCCTCTTTTGGCCTTAAGGACGCGGCCCCATTTTTCAAAAAAATTATCTTTTTTCGGAACGTTTTTTCCATCCCCCCCCCCCCGCGCGTTTAGCTTGCAGGTCCAGTAACGATTCTGCTTTATTATACAGATTGTTACGGACGTGGCAATACCAAATATGTGGCGTTTTTTGTGGGTTTGTGTTTTTAATAGTTTATTTATAGTTTTTATGGGAAAATGTCATTTTAGGGGCTTATATTTTTATGTATTTATTTTTTATTTATCCTAATGTGTTAACTTTACTGTTTTTACATGTTTTTACTTATACTTACTCGAACTTGAAACAGCAATGCTCTGATTGCTGGTTCAAGTCCAATACAATGCTCTACAATACTTTTACATTGTAGAGCTGTGTAAACTGTCTGAGCATGCAGAGCATGCGCAGACAGTTTACAGTCAGACCCAGAAGGGATCTGACTGACAGGGACATCGGGCAGCCCCGGAGCACATGGCAGACTTCGGGACTGCCCAGAAGAGGATCGGATCCCCCGGTAAGCGGCACGGGGGATCCGATCCACAGCAGGAACACCCTTACACGCCGCGGTCATGCTTGACCGCGGCGTGTAAGGACTTAACACCCACGATCGGAGTCTATCATAGCTGACAGCCGCTGCTCCTGGTACCGGCTCCGTTCGTGAGCCGGTCCCAGAAGCTGAACGTTATACTACGTCCCGGTGCGCTTAGCATGTCGCCCCGGGGACGTAGTATAATGTCGTGGTTTACCTAGGGGTTAAATTTGAGAATTTTCTTTCATGGACAAACCCCTTTAAGACAGTAAATATCCGCTGGGCCTGTCTGAAATTTGCTAGGGAGCGTTTGGATGTTCCAGAAGAGTATTGGGAGAATGTTGTATGATCAGATGAACCAAAGTAAACTGTTTGATAGAAACACAACTTGTCGTGTTTGGAGGAGAGTGAGTGCTGAGTTGTATCCAAAGAACACCATACTTACTGTGAAGCAGGGGGGTGGAAACCTCATGCTTTGGGGCTGTTTCTCTGCAAAGGGACTGATCTGTGTACATGAAAGCGTGAATGGGGCCATGTATTGTGAGATTTTGAGTGCAAACCCCAAGGGAGATTATTGGAGGTCATGCATGTCTTCCATTTTCTAATTATTGCTCCAACAGCTGATTTCTTCACATCAAGCTGTTTGCCTATTGCAGATTCAGTCTTCCCAGCCTGAATGGAGAGTGAAGCCGCCTTCACTTCTCAGTAGGCATCCGGGAGAGAGAGGGCTCACCATGCAAGTGCGAGAATTGCTTGCTCCGGTGAGCCAACATGTCTGAACAAGTGAACGTTTATTATTCCCCCATGGTGAAGATTCTGCCTTTTTTATTTATACGATAATTTCTAAAGAGACTGTAACCATCTATATTAACAGCCCATTCATAGCTACAGTCCAGCCATGTATTACTGATCACCCACTATATGATACTTGCCCACTAACATTCAGAGTTGTATTTCTTCTATTTTTTTTTTTGTGAAGCGTATGTTGCCCTCCCCTTAGGTCTCTACTTTGCCGTTCTTGATACCACAAAGTAATGTCTGTGCTGTATCACTGCAATTTGTGTCCTTTTTTTGTCACTAACAGACAGATATAAGAACCTCCCAACAGCAGAAAAGAAATTGAAGTTTTTGGAGCTTCAGAAAGATTTGGTTGATGACTTCAGGATCCGTTTAACACAAGTGATGAAGGAAGAAAGCCGAGCACTTCTGGGCTTTAAATACTGTGCCATTCTCAATGCCGTCAATTATATTGCAGCGGTGCTTGGAGACTGGGCTGACAACATTGTGAGTATTTATGAATGTTCAGATGTGTAAGATTGTGTCTAAATGGTGAATTACAATGCACAATTCAGAAAAGATGGCTTGTTTTACCTATAGTCGGCTCTATGGGTAAAGTAATAATACAACTTGGGGCATCCGGGTGGCATTGTTGACCTGGACTTTTACATGTGGGGATTGCCCTATAGGAGTATCTAGCTGTGCGGTTAAGCAGCTTATGTTTGGAGTTATGTAGAGGTCAGTTAGAGAAAAGTAAATCATTCCAGTGCCAATTTTATGTATAAAATGGACATGTGGTTTATATTATTAGTCTATGTGGCATTATTGTGTTTTGAAAAGGTTCTGTTCGTCATGAATCATCAGCTAATTCTTTGTCTGTTTGCAGTTCTTTTTACAGCTGCAGCAGGCAGCACTGGAGGTTTGCACCGATACCAATTCTAGCAGTAAGCTTCAACTCGGACAGCTGGCTTCCATGGAAATTTCTGTCTTTGATGATATGATTAATCTCCTGGAGCGTCTAAAGAATGATATGTTATCACGTCAGGTAGAGCATGTTTTTCGAGAAGTCAAAGAAGGTGCAAAGATGTATAAGAAAGAAAGGTAAATGTAACTCTTACAGGGGAACTTAATCTACACCCCATCTAGCCAGCACTCTTTTTCTCAGAAACAAAATTTAATGATCAATTGTCACAGTTAAGGAACCCCTTATTAAATGAGTTTTCTCACAAAGAAAACTTGCTGCTCAGTGGGGGTCTCAGTGCTGAGACCCCCACAGATCACGAAAAACTAGGGCTTGGATGGTGTCCCACGTACCTCAGTCGGACTCCTCGTTGCTCCGTCAGACTAGTGGAGCAGACGGCCGCGCATGACTGCTCCTTTAATCTGACGGAATGGCAAATGATCTATGACCGTTTTCGTAATCTATGGGGGTCTCTGCACTGATGCCCCACTGATAAGCAAGTTAGGCTGTACTGTTTTCCCTATTCTTTGTGGGAAAACCCCTTTAACCAATGCTTATCCAATGTTGTCAAGAAAAGCTGATGCATGTAGGCATTTGGCTGCTGCATTCATGCATATAATAAATTGATAGATGTCTATGCTTGTGCACATCTCTTTTCATTCTCTTCTAGGGGAGTTCTGTAAAGGGGCGAATACATACAGAAGTTACATAACTTCTCGAACCATATATAGTCACTCAGCTTTTTACATTACAATATGCAGGTTGGCACCAATCACCAATGGGAGTTAATAAAAGTCGTATACATGTGTTTAAGTTATGCCAGGAGTTACCATTTTTTGCAAAATACTTTTATATTTACTGTATTTTTTTGTACTATTAGATGCACTTTTTAGTCTGCGTCTTCTAGTCTGAAGGTCAGGAGAATCCAGCACTGCCAGATAATGAGATCTTGTAAAGCGCTGACATAGCGCTTCACACAATCTCTGAGAGCAGACACTCACACTGCTCTCCCTCCCTTACCCGCGTCCCGACTGTAACAAACACAGGACCTAGAGTGATGTCCGACGCATGTGACTGATCACATGCTTGCTACAACACTCAAAGTACTCATGCTGCCAGGAATGGGCTGGGACAGGGTGAGAAGAAGGTGTGTTAGTGTGTATAGCAGTGTTGAGTGTGCTCCTATTTCTGTTTGTGTGAATATAGCAGTGCTGTGAACCTGTGAAGAAATGGATGTAGCAGAGTGGTATGTCTAAATGTATCAATGTAACAGTGCTTTGTGTGTGAATGTAAGGATGTGTGGTTAAATGTATGGATGTAGCAGAACTGTGTGTGCTGTACTTGTGTGCTACCGACAGGGAAATTTTAATTGGTGAAAGATATAATTTTCCTTTTTTGGATGACTAAATCTGGGGTGCATCTTATAGTAAGGAAAGTCTTATAGTCTAAAATATATAGTATTGCAGCTCCTAAAGGAAGCTAAATGTGACATGGTTTCCCTCAGACTAAAAAATGTTTCATGATCTAATCCTTCCATCTCCTTTTGGTAACTTGTTATCTCATTCTCATTACAGGTGGCTATCGTTGCCATCACAGTCTGAACAAGCGGTGATGTCCCTGTCCAGCTCCGCATGCCCTATGCTACTGACACTCAGGGACCGTCTTCTACAATTGGAGCAACAGCTTTGTCATACTTTATTCAAAAGTGCTTGGCAGATGCTTGCTGAAAAGCTTGATTTGTTCATTTATCAAGATGTAAGTAAAAAGGGCAATAGAAGATGGATAAAACGTTGAAGGGGTATTCCGGGAATTTGAACGTCTGATACAAAAAACTATGATGCTATAAATAAATGAATATAACAAAATTTAATGTCATTTATCACAAAATGTAGCTAAATTAGTTTGATTTTATGATTCACAAAATGTTATGGCCTCTCTAAAGTATCAGCAAGATGGCCACCTCTGGAAACTACAAGTCCCATGATCTTTTAGGTCTCAGTAAACCCTCCTCCCACTTATGCTCTGCTCCTAGTGACGATGTAACAGACTTTCTTGCTCTGTTACCATAGTAATGATGTGTTATTGCCATCACTGCACATTACCTCACTAATATGATGTTTCACCACAACACTGGCCATACTGGATGCATTTCAACCAACCGACTACAGCCAAACATAGTGATGATCACATGACCTGCCCAGGCAGGTGCAGAATATGTGACGTGGACACAGCGGGGGTTATGTCCTATCGGTAAACCAAGTAATGGAAAATCGTGCCCACATGTCCAAAACTATTTAGCATTTTGTAAATAAAAAGTGATCAAAAGGTTGTACAATCCCACAAATTTGATCAGTGGTATCATTTCCTGCAAAAACTTACATGTTATACATCTCTATATGCCAAAGTGTCTAAAAGTTATTAGTGTCAGAATATAGCAAATTGAAGAATGTTTTTGTAGAAAAGGTTCTAATTTTTTAAAACCCAATAAATAAAATACATTTAGTATCCCCATTATCACACTGACCCAAAGAATAAAAGGGAGGTGTCATTTGGACCGCACATTGAGAGCTGTTAAAGCAGAGCCCACAAGAAAATGGTGCAAGTGCAATTTTTCGTCAAGTTCCTGTGCATTTGTAATGTTTGGCTGCTTCCTAGCACACAATATGGAAAATGAAATACCGCCTCCAGGAAGTACAGTATGTTATGCAGAAATCAAGCCATTTTTAAGTTCCATACACATAAAAATAAGCAAAAGAACCAAAAAAACAAAAGGGCACCTGCAGGAAGAGGTTAACATTTATTTCTTAAAACTGGAAAATCCCTTTTTAGTTTTAGCTGCTTATCAGTGCTGGAATGAATGTCTTACAGGTCATCTTGGCCAACCATTTTAATGAAGGAGGAGCAGCACAGTTGCAGTTTGATATGTCGCGGAACCTCTTTCCTTTATTTTCCCACTACTGCAAAAGACCTGAGAACTATTTTAAGCAGTGAGTATAAAGTTATATAGAGTATAAAGTTAAGTCTATGAGACATTAGAACTGAGTATATAAACATCCATGTATAATGTTATAGTTCTTACTGTCTGTCATGACTACTTCACCTCCCAGCCATATTGTGTTACGCTCTTAATACAGGCTAAAATCTAATCAGTATTTCTTGTTATGGCAGTGTAAAAGAAGCATGCATCATTCTGACTCTTAGTGTGGGGTCGGCACTGCTCCTGAAAGACGTGTTACAGTCTGCAGCACAGTACATGGATAAACCCTTTACCAAGGACAAGGTGCCCTCTGCTACAGCAGCACTTAATGAACTTGGAGTCTTTAAGCTGGCACCGCAGGATGTGGAAATTCTTTTCAATTTACGAACAAACTGGCCCAATACTGGAAAATAATTATTGTGCATCAAAATCGTTAGTTGTGTTAATATATCTGGCCATCCTGTATATATGTATTATAAGTGGATAAGATGATAGGAATGTGAAATAGATTCTACTTGGACTAAATAGTTACATGGCCATTGAGATGAGTGGGTGTGCGCTGCAATACCAGTCACAACCACTATACAATGTATGGCATAGTGTTTGGGAAGGAGTGAAGAAGCCACTGCACTTATTTGAGCTCTGCAGTCTCTTGAAACAGGTTTGGCAGGTGTTGGACTAATATTACAGTCCAATGTCTTTAGTCTGTAGTCCAGTATCTTTTGGAAAGGGCATCAATAATTTAGTCCCGTAAAAAAAAAGAAAAGACAAGGACAACATGAACACCTTTCATGGCCCATGTGTGTTAAATATCAACCCACTGGTCACTGGTGATGTTGTTTTCTCCGACTATTTATTGGAGTCATATTGCAATCATAAAAACTAGCACCAAATCTTGTGTGATCAGATCATTTTTAATACTAAGCCATAATGTCTAAGTGATACGGTGAACCCAGTCTGTGTCTTGTGTTTTATTAAGTTATTGTTATTTGTAATCATTTCAATATCTTTCTTGATTGTCTTCTTAATTATTTTGCTGCTCATTTACCACATCTCATACAACGCCTTCCCATACCTTATTTCACATGTTGTCTGCATTGTATGCATTCTTTATTTGTGCAATAAGTTGCGATTACAAAGCTTGGGTTACTACATTTTTTAAAAATAATGGATCACTTTGAGGACACTTAGATTTGTTGTGTAATATATATATATATATATATATATATAATATATATACTCACTCACCGGCCACTTTATTAGGTACACCATGCTAGTAACGGGTTGGACCCCCTTTTGCCTTCAGAACTGCCTCAATTCTTCGTGGCATAGATTCAACAAGGTGCTGGAAGCATTCCTCAGAGATTTTGGTCCATATTGACAGTTGCCGCAGATTTGTCGGCTGCACATCCATAATGCGAATCTCCCGTTCCACCACATCCCAAAGATGCTCTATTGGATTGAGATCTGGTGACTGTGGAGGCCATTTGAGTACAGTGAACTCATTGTCATGTTCAAGAATCCAGTCTGAGATGATTCCAGCTTTATGACATGGCGCATTATCCTGCTGAAAGTAGCCATCAGATGTTGGGTACATTGTGGTCATAAAGGGATGGACATGGTCAGCAACAATACTCAGGTAGGCTGTGGCGTTGCAACGATGCTCAATTGGTACCAAGGGGCCCAAAGAGTGCCAAGAAAATATTCCCCACACCATGACACCACCACCACCACCAGCTTGAACCATTGATACAAGGCAGGATGGATCCATGCTTTAATGTTGTTGACGCCAAATTCTGACCCTACCATCCGAATCGAGACTCATCAGACCAGGCAACGTTTTTCCAATCTTTTACTGTCCAATTTCGATGAGCTTGTGCAAATTGTAGCCTCAGTTTCCTGTTCTTAGCTGAAAGGAGTGGCACCCGATGTGGTCTTCTGCTGCTGTAGCCCATCTGCCTCAAAGTTCGACGTACTGTGCGTTCAGAGATGCTCTTCTGCCTACCTTGGTTGTAACGGGTGGCGATTTGAGTCACTGTTGCCTTTCTATCAGCTCGAACCAGTCTGCCCATTCTCCTCTGGCATCAACAAGGCATTTCCGCCCACAGAACCGCCGCTCACTGGATGTTTTTTCTTTTTCGGACCATTCTCTGTAGATGGTTGTGCGTGAAAATCCCAGTAGATCAGCAGTTTCTGAAATACTCAGACCAGCCCTTCTGGCACCAACAACCATGCCACGATCAAAGGCACTCAAATCACCTTTCTTCCCCATACTGATGCTCGGTTTGAACTGCAGGAGATTGTCTTGATCATGTCTACATGCCTAAATGCACTGAGTTGCCGCCATGTGATTGGCTGATTAGAAATTAAGTGTTAACGAGCAGTTGGACAGGTGTACCTAATAAAGTGGCCGGTGAGTGTATGTTTCTGTATGTTAAAAAGGAGGAAAACAGACCTTGTGCCCTAAATCCTTAACAATTTATGTATCTAATATTACCAGCATGACACAAATAGGTCGGAGCACAATATATCGGCTGTTGGCTGCATATTAATTCTGTAATTCTCTACAGAAAAACTTTTCCAAACTTTTCAGTCACAACCATTTTTTTTTAATCGCTAAGTATATGGATATATAATTCTTCTTATGGGCCCAGTCAGCTTATATTGTCAGGTGACCACAGGAAAGTTTGGGCGATCAGTTGCCTGTAGCTTCTCAAGTGACGTGATCACCATGTACAGACAAATAGTTATAAGTGGGAAACCTCCTTAATATTTTTATTATAATATTATCTTTGTGTTTTATTTATCATATGGCATTGAGTCGTTCTTCTTACGACAGCCATGATCAACAGCAGGGAAGCTAGGTCTTAAAAGTTGAAGAAGATTTTTTCAGATGAATCCTCCTGTGGGTGAAAAAAGTCTGTTGGTGAAAATTCTACTAACAGATGCTATATAAAATGAATGTAGACTACAGTCCGAACAATATAGTCACAAGATATTTAAGGGGGTATTCCCATCTGGGCATTTATATTTAATTGAATTCATTTGCCATATGTAATCATTTCTTCAATTTGATATAATTAAAAAAATGTTCCTGTGTGAAGATAATTTCTCACAAATGTAGTCATGTTGTCCCTTAGAAACGAGATAGCTTCCTCGGATACGACCACCTCACACACTGGCAGCGGTGGCCAGACATGCGCTATTGAGTCCTGTCTGACCACCTGGATTCAGCAATCGTTACCACAAGGACGGGTGTGAGACTTGCAGTAACTCCCAGACATTTTGTTTCTTTGGGCAATCTGATAAAGAGGGGTTGGGGATTGGGTTTCTATTCAGTTCCTCTAGGCTTCAGTGGTTCTGTCCAGCCCCTTAGTCTGTGCTATTTACCATAAGCACCTACTCCAGTCCTTCATATACCACAGGAATAACATACAACCCTTGCAGATACTTATATACAAAAAGACTTTACTAACAACAAACATGTGACAAAGTAACTACATAAAATACAATACAAAATACATAGAGAACACAACTACACACAAACCTCTTTTCCTGACCCCTCCCGGACACCGTAATGTGTATGTATATACAATATATTCTAACACTACAGCAGTTCCTGGATATATCCTAAAGCAGGAGTCACATCCAGTACCTGACCATATACATGTACATATAGAGACTCATGCACAATAGCATCTGTATATCTACTCCTCCAATACACATGCAGGGCACAGGTCCACGTGTGAATGGGGTACTGGATGTACATGTAGTTACACTAATATATACACACTCACTGTAGACACTTAGCTATGTGTATATATATGGTAAAACACATAACACCTGGAATATCTATAGGTACACGTATAAAGTCTACTATATTATAATAAGTACTATGTTATAATTACTCTTATAAAGTTTTATACATACACAGAAAGCACACACAATATATGACCTGGTTCCTTAGGTAAGTGCTATTCATCCAAGTGGGCGGCCAGGAAGCAAGAGAGCTTGATTTCTGTTTCTTCCACCTTAAATATCCCTTTGTGTAGTCCCTCCCCACCCCCTTATAGCTCCACCCTAAGACCCTCTTAGGATAGACCCCAGTGGATGCAGGGAATCTCACACCTGGTTCATGGTGGCTTCTTACTGTTCAAAGCCTTTTGATATGTTAATGACCCAATGGCTTCAGTACACACTGACATCTCACCACAGAATATCAGTGACTGTGGTCACTATATACTGTATCCATTTACACTATATGTAATATATATAATAATAGAGCAGAGGGTCCAGTTATGAATAATGTCCCCTATAACACAATCCCTCCAGCAGAGGTGGCCGTATCCGAGGAAGCTCTAGTTTCTAAGGGACCATATGACTACATTTATGAGAAATTATTTTTTTTAATAACATCCAGTTGAAGAAATGTTTACATAAGGCAAATGAAATCAATTAAATGTAAATGCCCAGATGGGAATACCGCTTTCATTTATTTTCCAATAAGTGCATCAGTGTGCGCATTTCCACTAAGGCAAATATTGAATAGATGTTTTCCCACCTATGGCATTGATGGAAGGGACTATTAGGACATTTTTCTCCTCTCTGATACTTCTTTTGTTCTAATATGAAGTGAATATGAAATAGCTTAATGTATGTCCGATTAAATATAAAGTGTAATGTAGAGCTTGTTTCGACATTCAAATGAGCTAAACCCCTGTGGTGTAGGAAGTGGCATGTCATTTAGCGAGGATAATAAACTGCAGATGGAATCTTTATTTTCTTTATGCAATAACTGATGCAAACTTACATATCATGTCTGAAAACTTCCTGTGTGATTTTCTCAGGCGGATGAGGTAAGTTGACGACATCTACTCCAAGGGTTTTTAAAGCTGTACACAAAAATATATATATATATATATTTTTTAAAACAAAAGAATATTAAAATGTATGCAATACAACAGCGGTTGCATCATCAACATTCTATATATTGTATACTACACTATTTATCATGTACCAATCCTGAATTATAGCAAGTATTGCAGCCTCTTCTCTTGAAGTTGCTTCAGCCTGCTGAAGGCAAATTCCTGTTCCCTGGTGCCCCTATGTCTACACGGAGCTGGTGATTTGTAAATTAGAAAGTGTCATTTTTAAACTGTACACTGCACAAAATAAAAGTAGGAAACACCGAAAGGCAGAAAAGCATGGTATCTCCTGCAGAAATAGACCTTTTTCTAAGATGATGCAGCAATCGCCAATTATCAGACGCCATTATCCACAGACATTTGAAGCTATCTAGAGTCCATTACTCTGCTCATCATGGGACATGTCCTGGTCCTGTTGTTCTTAATGGGAACCTGTCACCACAGAACCACACTATAAACCTCTAACAGTACCTTCTAGATGACTAATTGTATTTTCATGGTTCCTTTCTGTATTTTGTATGTTGCAGCTTTGTCCTAAAGACACTTTTATTCAGCCTGGTTTCTCTCAATACAGTCAAGGAGGCAGGAGTCGAGTCAAGCTTTCTCCTGCCCCTAGTAAAAACACCCCTCCACATGTCCCTTTTGTTTAAAAAAATCTGTGCATGCACGGTTCGGCACGTCGGAGCATGGTCGGCTAGCACATACCCAGCACCGCACACACTACTCAAGCTTGCGCAGTGCAGCTTTGGATACAGCTGGGGGCAAGCCGTGTGGTCCTACAAGCTGCCCGAAGCTAGCGCAGGGTTTTCAAACGCGAGTGTTGTGACATGAACAGGGGGCAGTGCCAAGGGATGTGTGGAGGGGTGTGTTGTTTTTTTTAGCCCACAGGCCAGCTACATAAGTATTTTTTTTTTTAAACCAGGAAAACCTCTTTAAACAGCATTTAGTCCTGATTTCATGGAGAAAAGCAGATAACAATGGAAGATGAGAGGCAGAGAAAGTGTAGATTTAAATGTTTTCATCTAGAAAATTTCTAGTATTTACTTGTACTAATGATTTCTAAACTACATGATGCCTTACCCTCTATGTATTGAGTTCCTGTGATATAACCTTGTCCTGAAGGGTCCAGTATCCTAAAGATAGCATCCACATTTGTCTCATCAAAAAGACAGGGGTGTTCCACATCTGCCAGCCGGGCGAGCTTCAACTTTTCTAACTGTGTTATAAGGAATTCTCTCGGTCTTTCTGGAAAAACAATTGTTTACTAATCACACGTTTTGAATGATTAATTTCTTAACTCTCCTCGATGATGTACAGTAAAGTAATAGTTTATCGGCCATTTTATTAAGATATTTGAGGGAAAACAGCACTGGTTTCAGTATTAGAAGTGGCTCTTTCATTCAAAACTTGTAGAAAGTTTCTCATTTTAGACAATTTCCTAAATCCACACAATGTCTCAGATCTTTTTGACATTTAGGGGCTTACAATTATTTACTTTCCGTTTGTTGTGCACAAGAAAAATTCTATAAAGATAAATATTTTCAGCGATTTTGCCCTTTTCGCCCCCTACTGGCGCTGTGCAGTATCGTCACGTACAAAGTCGTAAAGTAAAACCCCGGTAAATCTGCTGTAGTTCTCCGGGAAACATTACCAGGCCGGTGATACAGGAGGAGACTCGTGAGGTTGTTGACTAGCTCCATTATCTTGTTCTCCCGAAGGTAATCCTCCGCTTCCAGTGCCCGACCTGCTGCCATGTTCGTGGCGTCCCCGTTGCTAAGAGACAGAGAGCTTGGTACTGATGAGCCGGAAGTAGATCCTCCTTATGAGACCTGACAGCATCCTGTGTGACGCGGCGCGGAGGCGACTACTTCCGGACAGCTGTGAGCGCCTTTTCCTGTAGAGATTCTAGTAATAGTATGGAAGCTTTTCGTTTAGTTGTAACCATAACCGAGGCCACAAGAATAACCTATTGTATCCCAATCCACAGATGAGGATTACTGCTTGCTTCAGCATTTCATTCCTCTACCTCCTATACACGGCCAACCACGACGCCTTCCAGTTCAGCCTCCATCTAGAGACCCTACACATATACTGCCACCCTTGTCATGTACTGCCCCTGGGTGACGTGCATAGATTATAACGGTCATAAAGCCTGTAATTTACTTCACACAGGTGTATTTAGTCCATAAAATAGTGTATAAAGGCTGTAGAGTCCCTTACTGTAAGGGACTAGTTTTTTTTTTTAAAAAAAATAAGTATCTTTACTTGCTACAAGGGAAACTATAGTAAGATATATAGATGTAGATGGGAGCAGGGAGAGTGTACATAAAATACTTTAAAGAGGACCTTAAATCAGCAGGAATTGACCACCTACAGTATTTTGTCAAGCACCTGAACACCTTACAGATCATTTTTCTTGGGTCAATTTGTTGGCATCATTCATAAAATCAAAGTCATGGAAGTGGAGAGTAACAGTGAAGTAAAGTTCCGCATGCATCAAAAAGACAGGGTCCGGTGTTATTTTTTGCTTAATAAATGGGTTATGGCTTTTTTTTCAGGTGATGTCTTATTTTTTCCATGAAAAAACATTTATTCTTGAACAAAAAAAATGTTAATCTTCTGGAATATCATAATAAGTCTCCAGACCCCAGAATTCCATTGGGCGTCTAGTGGCTTTAGAATCATTGGCCCCAATTTCTCACGTATAGCAATAGCACTTTCTTTACTTGAGCTCTTCTTGTCCATGAAGTTGCTTGTATGTATTGCATCTGACAGCTCCCTCTTCCTCCATGCTGCCCTTAACTGACAGACTTGATGTGAGCAGATTTCAAACAGCAATGTCTTCTGAACTGTGGCACCTAGAAATAGTGTGTCGTTTTAAAGAGGGGAAACCTAATCTGGAAGGTGTTTACTGCTTGACAACATACTCGTAGTGGTCTATTACACCAATTTCTGTTGCCAGAATCCTTTTAACAGTGAGCTGTATTACTCATGTACATGAGGAATACAGTTTTTGCCTAGCAACGGGAATTTTGAGAATAGGACAAGGGAAACTTTCAAGATAGATTAAAAATCTAGTAACACACGCTTACAAAACCCCCAATAAAATAAATATACAAAACTATTTAAAACATGTGAAACAACAGTTATATGTCAAAATTCACTTAAAAAGTACCATTCAGAATTCTATGGTGTTATGTCACTAGAAATTTACTTACAGAGTTCAGGTAAGGACGCTTACACACGAATGTGTGCAGGCCAAATCACTGAGCCAAAACTGTAATAGGTAATACATTGTTGGCGCGGCTGTTCATCCGGCAACGGGAATCTCCTTGCATTATTTTCTTTATATCAGTGGTGGCGAACCTATGGCACTCGGAGACCTCTCTGTGGACACACGGGCTGCCTCTCAAGCACAGAGTTTGCCTGACATGGCACCTTCCTGCAGTCTCAGGCAGTCCAAGTAGTGCCCTGCTATTTTAAAGTGACCCATCCTCTGCTTCTTGGTCCTGTCCAAAGGGTAAAAAGGTGTGGACAGGGTCGGATTGGAGCTCAAAGATTCTGGTAGCAATAAGTTTGTTACTGCCTAAATTGCCGTGTTGGCACTTTGGGAAAAGCTAGTGTATTTTAGGTCTCATTTTGGGCACTGGATCTTTAAAAGGTTCGCCATCACTGCTTTATATGATGCAGGGACTCCCATCATCTGCTCTGTGTGCAGCCCGTGGGATCGTGCCACCATATGGCATGTTTACACGAGCTGCAGATGTTCTTGTGTAACTGGCCTAAGTGTGAGGCCAAATGCGCACAAACAAGTGCAGCCTGTGGAAACAGGCCAGTATGTTAGCCCGAGCCCACGAACTGCACACATTGCACAGGATAAGAGTCCTTTCATTATACTGAAATCTGATAAAAGGATTCTCTGTCTGAAGGCCGAAATTAGTGCCAACATGGAAGTCCTTGCATCATATTTCTGTATAATGCAAGGTGTGCAGTCTGTTGGATTGGGCCAGTTTCTAGGGGCTGGACACATTTGTGTGCATCCAGCCTTAGGGCTCGTTCAGATGGCCACTATGGGGGCCATGATCTGGTCGAATGATTTGCGACCACATTGTGGCCCCTATAGACCTCTATGGCTCCCGATCACGTTAGTCTGCCGCTCGTCTGCCTGTGGAGGGAGGAGAGTTAAAAAGGCCTTACCACTCCTCCCTATGTGTTCCCCTGGGCAAGCACGCGGCCGTAGGAATGACACCTTGAAGGTGTATTAGGGCTGCGCATGCGCAGAACGCAGGCCTTCGGCCGCGCGGCCGCGGCTCCGGAACTACTGCACATGCGCAGTAGACGGGGGAATCGGTAGCTGGGCGCCGAAGATTATCTGGTAGGCGGAGTAACCTGGCTACTGGGGCTTGGAGTAGCCGCGACTAGTAGCCTCATGTCCGGCTACTCCACGCCCCAGTAGCCGCATAAAAAAATTAGCATATAGCTACAATAAAGTTTTCTAAAAGACACCCGGGACGTGAGGATTAGCCCAAAAAAGGGCTATCCTCATGTCCCATCCATCAACCTACCACCCCTTCTACCTTTATAGGTAGAATCGGGGTGGTAGGTTCCCTTTAACCACTGTTGTTGGTTTTAACATGTCTCCAACCTCATTCAGATTTGAAATCCATCTACAAAAAATAGTACCATGCCCCATCACCCTCTTAAGGAGTGAACCGATTTCCTATGGAGAGGGGAGGGGTGACCAGTGCTCACCCACCCCTCCTTTATCCATCCAGGTTGTGGCCTGGATGAGAGCACGGTGGTGTGTATGGGGGCTTAGATTGATGTACTCACCAAACTAAACTTTTTTTTTCGCCAAGGCACTTGAATGTTATAACACAATAATGGACCAATGAAAATAAAATGCTTTGTTCATTGTGTGGATCCATGTGAATATGATGGGAAGATTGATACTACGGTCTACAGGAAGCCTACTGCCACCAATGCTTTACTTAGATGGGAGAGTAACCACCCCCTCCCACTGAGACGTGGCATTCCCAAGGGCCAATATTTGAGATTGAGGCGTAACTGCTCCTCTGAATCAGAATTTAAGAAACAGGCAGCAGACCTGAGGAGGAGATTTTTAGAAAAAGGATTTCCAGATGGGATCCTCAGGGCCGCCTATAACACGGCGCTACAGAGCGACCGTACCTCCCTACTGAACTCAGCAGACAAAGATTCCAACACTAAAGAACCTATTAGGATGATAACCACATATAGCGGTGATGCTGGGTTCATTAGACAAATATTGGAACAACACTGGTCTATTTTGGGTATGGACCCGGACTTACAAGATGTGATAGGCCCAACCCCACAAGTAACGTATAGAAGGGGCCGATCACTGAGAGATCACCTGGTCAAGAGCCACTACACAGCACCACTGCAAGAAACATGGCTAACGTCCAATACAAGTGGGAGCTATAGGTGCAGTGGCTGCATTGCATGCCCTGTGATCCAAAAGTGTAAGAGCTTCACAACGAACGTGACAGGGAAAACATACTCTATACGCTCGTTTATAAACTGTCGCACATGCGGCGTCATCTACAGAGCAGTATGTGACTGTGGTCTGGAGTATATAGGGAAGACCAGGCAGGAGCTGAGACGACGCATTGGCGCACATCTGGGGGATATCGCTCATAATCGCGATACCCCAGTGGCACGCCATATAAACTTGCATCATGCGGGTGATGTTGGAAGTATTAGATTTATGGGCATCGATGTGAGACCAAACCCAAGAGGTGGGGATTGGGATCGCCTCATCCTTCAGAGAGAGGCTAAGTGGATCTTCTGGTGTGATACGATATCCCCTAAAGGCCTAAATGAAAATGTGTCATTTGCACCATTTATTTGAACTGTTGTGCTATAGTAAATTTGATGTTCTCTGAGATCTGTGACTACCCTTGTATTTAGGAGGAATGTATAACCATTATAATTGTGTTTTTGTGGCCACTGTTTGAACTTGCCGCGCTTCTAAATCAGCCAAAATAACCATTCTCTCATTATGAGTGTCATTTTTATTTTCTGCTACCCCACTGGCCACCGTGCAATGTTCCCTTAGGTTGTGAATGCGTAACGGTTAGCTCCAACACAATTTTGATACAGGCCTCTTTGGGCATTCTTTTGGTGTTTGGGCGCTCCCCGATTAACATTCTAAACTATAGGGGCCAGTCAGGTAACTTAAGATTCTCATGGATCTGATGATTGACTAGTGGATAGGGCTCCGCCCTTAACATCCAATGTCAACATTAGATCCCATGTGAATCACTAAAGGAGGCGTTTAGCTGGGCTGCCGGAATGACAGGCCTTACCTCGCCACGCCCCCTACTTACCCTCACGTCTCCTTGACGACGATATACTATGACACACTCCGGGATACCGGAAGTGACGTGTCGCGATCGCGTTAGGCCGGACCGGAAGTACAAGGTCCGCGCCTACCGTCACGAGGAGACGCCGAGAGGGATTAAGGCGATGCAAGTGGGTAAGTAAACAAGTGCCCCGGGACAGTTATGCACCGCCCAGTTTCAATATCATAGGAACTAGATCACACCTAACAGGGTGTGGCCTCGTATACCACTGGTAGGTCATGATTTGGCCACACAGGATAGGGTTATTCTGACCAATGGGAGGAAGGTTTGTGGACCGGATGGGTGTTAACCCAACCACCCAAAGCCTTTAAATACTTTGACTCTGGAGTATACATTGCTACAGGAATGGACTAGGCCATTGCTAATCCATGTTGCTGACCACTGTCGGTTTCCCTGCAGCAGGACTAAAAACTGGCATTATTCCCCTGAGGAAAGTTCCACTATCTGTGGCACTGGAAACGCGTCGGGAACGCTTTTTTTGAATATAGCACCTATAGGGCCTACTAGGGCAAGTCCATGACTAGGGAACACCTGGGACTGTCCTTGTAAGGACGGGAGCTATATCTGGGAACTAGGGCGAGTGGAGTTGAGGGCTTACTAGGGGCAGCGCATCCATCTACTCCTGACCTAGATGTGCCTGAGACCCATCATCTACAACCCTCGTCTTGTCCTACCTCGGGATGAGTGAGATCTGACCAATTTTTCTTTTTACCTAAAGTATTTATTGATATATTTCCCCATCCAGAGTCTATAGTTATGATGCTGTATGTGTTTGCTTAGGGATCCACCTTTTCCCTTACAGGTTGGCAAAACGTACTATTAGGCTATCAGAGTTCATATACTTTATGCTGTTTGTGTTTGCATCTAACTTGGATGGTTGTTGTATCCTACAGAGAAACCAACCTATTGACTTTGGTCAGCTTTTATCTCTGGTTTATATTTTTATGTGATGGTTCACTTTGGTGTTGTTTTCTTTTAACCGCAATAGTAAAAGTTATGTTTTATATGCCCTCACCTATATACATATGTTTAAGATTGGGATGGTGGATCCAGTGGCCTTTTTGACTGCAACTTACGATATAGCAAATTAGGCCCGTGTCTAGATTATGAATATGTATATCCTAGCTGTCTTGAAGAAAGGAAGGTACGTGTTCATGCATATGGATGTTGGTGGATACGTTCATTAATATTTTGATGGTTTGTCCACCCCTGCATTGGAGGCTCTTCCAGAAAAAAAAGCTACTATGTAAACTGGTACAGTTATTAGATGAATATTTTCCTTTATGCATTTTTCCTACTGCAGTCAATGGTTGCTATACCTAGTATAGGCTGCTGAAAAAAAAATCCTACTCATAACTTTATGCTAAAGTTATTAGTAGGTCTGATAAAGCAGAAAGATTCACTAAAACATACAGCAAACACTCAGGTTCAGTCTACAAATACACTATAACACCCAAATGTATAAATTATCATAGCCAAAAAACATCAATTTATTAAAACAAAAATTACAAAACAAATGTTTTTTTTTCTTACAAACATATAAATTATTTTATTTACAAAGCCATGTTACAAAAAATAAAGAAAAACAAATAAAAATAAATGTAAGACAATAACAATACATCCCTCACTGGAAAATATCTCCAGGCCAGGCACATCACCATGGCAGTATCATTCAGATACATTTGTTCAAAAATTTTTAAACTATTTTTTTCACTTTTCAAACTTTTTGCCATAGAATTTACTATTTACAATTACTTGAAACATATTGAGAGGGGATTTGACAGTTTTTTTCCACTGAAAAAAATACCCCAGTGTTTCTAATTTTAGTATTTTAATTACAGCTCCAGTCCAGCTTAACAGTCCATAAAAAAAGAAATTTTTTTCTTCCATTATTTTTTTTTATACAAACATCAGTGTGAAATCCTCTACATAATTACCCATTATCGAGGAAACTTCAAGTACATTGAAATCAAAATATTTATCAATAATATTCCTTACTTTATACCTCTTTTTTCAGTCATACCAACTAACCAGCAGGTTCTTTCAGTTTTACTATTGCATGACCTAGAAATTGAGACATTTGATTTTTCACAAAATTCAGAAATGTTAGAAGAGAGGGATTCATTTTTCTCAGCCATATCATTGCTAAGTGGGACTGTTGCTTAAAAAAATAGTTTATAAGGTCTTTGAAAAATAGACCCTATAAGATCTATTACTATCAATCCCTCCTTCATGGAAATTAACCCTGTCAGAACTGGAGAAAGCTTTATAGTCTCCCCACCAATGAGAAGGTTAAGGCATCTGTGTTTCTGGTGTTATGTTAAACTGAGGTTCCCATTGTTTTCATGGGACCCTGAGAAACTGCCAGCCTCCCCTTAAAGCAAGAGTGAGATCAGTGATAATTTGATCAGAATCCTGTCACCTACTCACTCCACTCAAGTATTATATGCATGGAATGAAGTACTTTGAATACTACAGAAAAGTGCAAAACAAAGAAAGGAAATCTAATGTTACAAAGCATCTCTATAAAAATCCACTAAACAGAATGATTTGGACATGCTTTCTTTGAATGTATTCTCGAAAAGCTTTGTCGTTTGCTATAGCAGGAAAGCACATGATACTTGTTACAAATTCTTTGTTTTCTGCGCAACAACAGATCCAACAACCCAAGACAACAGCTCTTGAAAACCTGCATTATGCAAGTTTTGTTCAAGTATCATGGGCCAAACAGCATACCAAAATAGAAGGTGTAAAATTAAAAATGAAAAAAAGTTTGTGTTTTTTTTTTAAAGATCCAGCTATAATAGAATATGCTGTATAAACTATTTCTACAAAGGTCAATCAGAACTATGTACATTTTCCATTAATTAAAAAAAGAAGGCAAACAAGTTCTCCATGTCAGGTTTTATGGCTAAAAGGCCTATTCACGGCAGACGTGCGGCAAACTCTGAGCTCCTATTGCTGGGAATGGATTTCCAATTTTATTACATTAAACACATTCACCATCAGAGCAATTTAGCTCTTACAACAGAAGGGACAATGGTCAGGAAATGAAAGTTATGCAATAATACTGTATTTACTGGAGGTTCCAAAAAAGGTTGTCAACTCTTCCTCTTCTGCTAATGTGAGTGATAGTGTAATCAATAGCAGATATATATATATATATATATATATATATATATATACATATACACATACATTTATGGGGATGGTATACAGAGCAGCCAGCATTGTCATATTTGGTACCGAGCACTACCAATAACAACCTGCAACAAATTTACTGCCAAAATAACCTGCAATTTACCTGGAGGTGTCAACAAAGTGTCAACTTCCATTTCTGCACAAATAAAATTTTTTGTAGTAAAATCCATTTTGACATCACATTTTATCATCCTGGATATCTCATTATTGCAGATGTGCAGTGCCTATCTTTTCCGATAACTCTGGCATTGTGTAGAAGGGTTGGCAAATTCTCAGCAGGTACTGTATGCACATACCCTATTAATTACAATAGAATGTGTATGAGACCTGTTGGACTTGTATGGATGTGTATGATACCTCCCAATGCCACAGTGCAAGGACAAGATATCAGCAGTGCAACACAGCAACTTTAACTGGCTTAAAGTGCAGAATAAGAGTGCCTTTTCTTATTAATCAATAGGTTAGGTAATCCATATCAGATCAGTGGAGGTTGTATATCTGGCATCCACCAATCAGTTGCTCTAAGCAGCATCTAAGAATACCTAACACTATGGAACTAAAGTGCATTGTGGCCTTATGATCAGCTGCTAGATTAACCACACAACCATCTACATGTTTTAGACAATGTAGGACTGAAGAAAACATTGCACTCCAAAAGATTTATAAATACTTTACTGAAGAGAAGTCACTGGGCTTATCCACCATGCACCCAGGGCAACTATACTTGCCTGGTATAACATTTGAGAACAGCAGAGTAAGCTATTGGCATCGGCTTTTAGCACTGGACAGAGCCCTTTTATGAATGCTGATTGGTCAAGATCATCTGGTTGATCTTCACAATGTTTCTCCCAATGGTCCCTTTCAATAAGTCCCCATTAGCTTATTTAGAGAAGTGGATATTGGAACCCATTTCTATACTAATTCTAAATTAGAATTAAAAAAAAAACACCACCACCACACTCACCTGTGCTCCTCTTCATTCCTATCCCACAGCTGGTCTTCTTTAATGTTGACAGGACGGGATCACATAGATAAAAGACTTATGATTAGCAGGTTACAGATGCTAATTCTGCATGCCCCCGCACCTCACTCCAGGCATATCAACATTAAAGAAGGCCGGCGCCAGGATCGGAATGAAGAGAAGTGCAGGTGAGTATGTCTGGTTTGTTTTTTGTTATTCTAAATGTTGTTTTGCAGTGGCAAAAACACAAGTATTCATCATGCTATGCCTGGAGAAAACACTTTCTATAAGGATTTTAGCTTGATTGTATTAATGATATTCATGGCGTTGCAGGCAAGTGTGGCAGTAAAAGGTTATAGTGGACTTCATATAGTATGAAAGGTTATTTCAGAAATAGAACTGATTAAATCTGTAACATTCGTTTTAAAGTCTCCAAAACAGAGCATCTCTTTTCCCCTCCAACACTAGGTAACATCTTGGTGGCAAGTCCACTATAATGGCAGGTTCTTTATCATCAAGAGCTCCGCCAGCAATCCATCCGGTCCTCTAGCTGTATTTGATGCTTGTAAACAATAAGTCTGTTACTTGACCTAGCTTCATGGAGGAAAGTGCCTGCAAGTGCATTAACCCCTATAGAAGCTTTCTCAGCTTGTACAGGCAGTCCCCGGGTTACATACAAGATAGGGTCCGTAGGTTTGTTCTTAAGTTGAATTTGTATGCAAATCGAAATTGTATATTTTATAATGGTAGATCCAGACAAAAAAATTTTTTCCCCCAGTGACAATTGGAGTTTAAATTTTTTTTGCTGTAATTGGACCAAGGATTATTAATAAGGTTTCATTACAGACACTCTACAGCTGATTAATGCAGTCTGGGACTCTAATAAAGCATCCAGAGAGCTTCACCAGAGGTCACAGGGAGCAGAGGGGTCCGTCTGTAACTATGGGTCGTCTGTAAGTCGGGTATCCTTAAGTAGGGGACCGCCTGTAATGTGCTGGCTATAATACAGAATAATAGAAAGTATGGCGGCATACTTGCTGGATTAGAAGGTACTGTAAATTCCACATTTGCCTAATCAAGACCATTTAATATAACATTTAGGCAGTTCCATAAAATATATCCCACCCTGGAAACCAACATTCTACATATAGGTTAAAAGGACTATGCAGGTGTGCAGCCATATCCACTATCATTCTACAAGGCACAGTGTTCTATGGTAGTACTTATTTCAAGCTAAAGACATTCTATAAATAGGTGGTTTGTTTTTCTTTGATTTGATGGTAGAAAAGAAAATGTACAAAGATGGCACAGATATAGCCAGATTACATGTATTGCTTCAACATCTGCAGTATGTGAATTTTGGCCAATGTTATTTTGAGGCATAGATGCTTTAAAGAGATGTCTAGCAGTGTGTATTGTTCTGCTTGACCCTTCTAGAGTGTATAGGGATTTACTATCTGCTCTGAGACACTGACCCCCAGTTCAAAGGTCATGCCAGTTAAATATATCCCATGTTTTAGGAAGAAGTACGGTAGTTATCAAAAAGGAAGGAATGTAAAGCAGCAAAGGAAGTGGCAAGATTTTCATTTCAAATCCTCAGTTTCTGAACACAAGAGAGGGAAAATAAATAAATAAGTAAATGACCCTTTGCATGATCATTACAATCTTAAACAAAAAAAAAAAAACTGTGCAAAAATAACGAAGATATGTACACATTATTTCCATCTTTAGAAATATACAACATAATTCATATAAAAAAAATATAAACATTGCTTTGACTTTCCTTATTTTCGTTATGCAATCTCAGTCAATTATCTCAGCAAAAACATAAATTATTATAAAATTAACACTAAATAACAAAAAGTCCTTAGTATCTTTAATGTTTTCCCCTGAACAATCGTAGAACTTATTCATAATTGCTATTACACATTGCAAGTTCAGTAAGAAGCAGTATAGGGAAAACAAGCAAACATCATTTTCTGTAGTTTGATGTAAAATAAGCCAACGTATTAAGTGCACTTTTAACACTGTAGAGAAAGAAAGTGTTTGGTATGACTGAAGTTTGGAAAACTTTGATATATATACCCTTTAGACACAGGGAAAATACATTTTTTTCTGTACAACAGGACGATGCATATGATAAAACAGATCACAGTCCATGGCAGATGTCCTAGCTGATTGCTGCCTATAGAATCTATTATTACATGTGAATATTTCTGTGCAACCCTTGTAGTACTGCATCTAAACATTTATAATATTGTAGACTGAAAATAAAAGATATAGGCCATGGTCCTGCAGCCTACTAAGATACAACCTATCAACTCATACCACCTCAGAAGCCAGTTAAGCCATCTAGGTGGGACATTCATAAACATTATGAAACAGCAGAGAAGAATGTTGTAATAAACTGTAATCATCTGATCTTTAATACTAAGCTTCTCTTTTTGTAAAATTAAAATATTTCCTCATCTAGAACTATACATTTAGGTGTCCAAATAGGTAAGAAACTTCTGATGTCTCAAGATGCAATCAGGGGGACTACCACTGGTTGATAGAACAGAAGTCCTGACCACAGGACCACACTAAGGACAAGCATGAATGAAGCAGCCGTTAACATGTATTCTGTCACTCCATTCAGTGGGGCTCATCACTTGTACAAGAGTTTGTTGGTGTACAAGAAATAGAAAAGTTGCAAATCCTCCATGCCACAGATTTTATGACTTTTTCTGTGCGTATCACTCTTAGTCCTATAGAGTCTGAATAGAGAGGCACCATGCATGCTTAAAGGTGTTGTCCGGAGTTTACTTCTTACAAAAGCAGTGGCACACGTTACCATGGTTTGTGTTGGTATTGCAGCTCAACTGTATAAAAATGAATAGAGCTTAACTGCAATACTAAACACTACATATGGTAAGAAGAGTAGCCGTTTTGGCAGAAAATGTATTTCAAACGGTGGACAAACCCTTTAACCATTTACAAGAAACAGGGAGTGGGGCTTAAACCCATACTATAAAGATAGAAAACAGCAATCAAATATTTATTACTTATCCTATGAACCATTGTGGGGCAGGCCCTTCAAGGAAACCTACCATGTGGAATCTACTATCAGAAGTAGATCTGATGGTAGATTCCTCCTCTCTGCCTCACCCTAATCTGCAACTTAACAATCCTAGAACCTAACTTGTTAAAGTTATTTTATTAATATGTAAACTACAGGCAGTCCCCGGGTTACATACAAGATAGGGTCTGTAGGTTTGTTCTTAAGTTGAGTTTGTATGTAAGTCGGAACTGTATATTTTATCATTGTAATCCCAGCCAGAACTTTATTGGTCTCTGTGAAAATTGGATTTTAAAAATGTTGGGTTGTCATAAGAATCAATATTAACACTAAAGCTTCATTGCAGACACATTTGATAACTGTTTCAGCTGTTTATTGTAGCCTAGGAGTAAAGTACAATAAATCACCAATATCCAGAGGTCCGTTTGTAACTATGGGTCGTATGTAAGTCGAGTGTTCTTAAGTAGGGGACCGCCTGTAACTGCAGAGGCTACTGGGGTGTAAGAAGCCTTAGCTCCCAGTCCCTGGCCAGGCTAGTACACGCCCCAGTATCCTCTGCAGTTTATTTACATATTGCTAAAAGTTTTTAACAAGTTAGGTTCCAGGATTATTAAATTACAGATAAGGGAAGAGGCATTTACCATCAGAACTACTTCTGATGATAGATTTCCTTTAAATGCACAAATACTGATAACATAGAGGCATTTATTAATCTACCAATATTCTGTAAATATAAATAATATCATTTATATTAGAAGCAGAACATATATCCATCTATTTAAACTATTCAATCTCTTACTGAGGGGCTGGAGGACCAGGGCCTATATTTAATAGTTTCATGTATTGACTACTGCACTATTCTCACCTGATCACAGTCGGCTCACTGTTCCCTCACACTTGAATAACCATTGTAGCATGAACACAGAATAGGAGGTACAGGTGAGGTCAGTTCCCATCACTAGAATTGATGTTTTTCCAGTAAATGACCATCCAAATGGGAGATGTTCTGCAAACAAATGTTCCAACAATTTGGTGCATGAGTGATATTAAAGGGAATGTGGTTTCACCTTAATATGCAGATTTAATCCTTTCGGATCATATTCTCTTTATGGCCAGCATGGTGGCATACAGGAAAACAAACTTTGATGAAATATGCAAATTAGTTGTAAAAAGTCACAGAAGTCAAGCTTTCTCAACACTGCCTCAACAACATTTAATTTGTCCATAGACATCTCTAGCCAGCTCTCCAGAAATCTTCTGCAAACACAGCTCAGGGTAATCTAGTTTTGGGGCTTTCAGAGGCAGGGAGAGCTTGACTTCAGTACTATCCTCTGAGCCTCTGTGACTTTGTACAAATAATTTACTTAAAAGTTGTTGTTTTTTAGCTGATAGTACCATTCTGAGCCATAATAGGAAGACGAAAAGTGTTAATCTGACCGGTAAAACACGATTAGTGGTTTATTAGGTTAATGTCTGCTGATAGCTTCCCTTAAAGGAACAGACCACCTAAAAACAGTATATTAAAACGATTCCTACATTTATGTTCTTTTAATACCACTGTTGTTGCTTTTTTCTTTTAGGCTACCAGAGTCTGCTTTATCCAAGAAATTGCTTGCACTACTTCACCAATTCAGTCTTGGGTCACACTGTAATGTGAAGAACATTGTGTAACAGTACATCTCCCATCACAAATGAAGCTACTATACAGTGCAGGTACAACTTTTCTAAACAAAATGGACCTTTAGGAGAAATCAGTGCCGAGTCCCATGGTTTTTCTTCACTGTTGTAAGTTGGATTAATTTATTCTCTGCTGCAGTACATAATAGTAGAACCGATTTCATACAGAAACTCATTGTAGTGGTAAAAATACTGAAAAATAAATAAGAAGTACAGACATTGCTGATGTGACCTTTTTACTGTCAAAAGCTGGGAAAAAGAGGAAGAAAGGGTTTCAAGGCAGATTTCGCTTTTCTCCCAAAATACCCTTGAGATCAAAAAGGATTTCTACAGGAAACATAATACACCAACTAAGTGACAAAGCAAAAAACACCCAGTTTGGTTCTGTAAACTTTAGACTAACACGTCTCTGTCATATTGTTATGAAAGGCGACATTGTCTCTTCCCATCACAAGTGAATAGCTTGATGGGCTGCTGAGATCTCAAAATAATTGTCCGATTATCTCCCAGTGTCATGGAAGCGTTCTTATCCTGCCAGCACGATTCGTAGTCTTCTTAAAAACAAAGAGAGGCACATCATTACAAACCTGAACCTGCTTCACCACAAACATTTGGTTTAAAAGTTATGTCTCCAAGATTAAGGCGGCTGAAGATGCCCCGTCTGTTACCCTCACCTAATGGTACATTAAGTGCTACTTGATCTGAAATCTGTACAGTAAGTCCAAAGTCCTTCAATGTGAACCCAGTAATGTTTTATTCCCCCCTGTGATGATGTAATTCATCAATTTGTTAGTTCCTCCACAGATTATAGCAGTGGTGCAGCCTGTCATCACTTCATAGTATTAATTTTAATATGTATAGTAAGTTCCAAGCTGCACAGTTCCTTATGAGAACACGTTATGGTGACCATACACCTCAAATCATCCATAACTGATGGCCAACCATGTAATGTACCTTGGAGTCTCTTGACTCACAATGACTATTAATATAAAATACAACCATTACATCATTCATTGTTGTGTGTTGATAAATGTCTGCAAGTCACAGCACAGCTTCTAAAACTTCTACTACTTAGGACTTAACAGTGAAAAACCATCCACTTGTAATGGAAGTCCATTTCAAAATTACACCCAGTGTTCATTTTATTCATTGCCTCCCATATTTGGTACTACAATGATTATATAGTCCAAATTGGCATCTATTTATTTACTAAACTTAATAAAGTATTGTACACAAGTACATATGTAGCTTTCCACACACTATATCAACCCATTTACTTACTTGCTTGTTATGTACAGGATTTGAAGTACTTGAAGGAGTAGATTGTGACAAAGCTACACTGCTACTTTTCCCCATCTGGTAAGAAAATATATTACATATTTAAATTAGATGTTTTCTCTAGGATCATTATCAAGCGACAATATTTCACAAGCCTATTTGCAAGACAAAACTAGAACAAAGTGGCACATAAACTGAGACAAATACATTATAAACAGAGGAACACATCCTTCATGTTGGTTTACAAATACTTAAAGGGAGCCTGTCACCAGGAGACCCATTTTTAGCACTCCCCCAGTCCCCACAGAGCATAGCACATACACTGCCAAAGTGTTTTTGTATTCGAAATTGGTTTTACAGAAAACAAGATATGTTATATTGTACCTTTCATTAGCATCTGCTGTGTGACTAGGCAGTTGCCAATTGGGAGAGACTGGAAAGGAGCAGTTCCCCCCCACCCTTGGGAAACATGTGACCTTTTCAAATATATGAATAACTCCCAACACTCGGGATTGGCTGTGTTTTCATATATTTGAAAAGGTCACATGGAGGAGCTGTTCCCCAAGGGTGGGGGGGAAACTTCTCCTTTCCAGCCCCTCCCAATAGGCAACTGCCTAGTCACACATCACATGCTAATGAAAGGTACAATATAACATATCTTGTTTTCTGTAAAACCAATTTTTAATACAAAAACACTTTGGCAGTGTATGTACTATGCTCTGTGGGGACTGAGGGAGTGCTAAAAATGGGTCTCCTGGTGACAGGTTCCCTTTAAAGGGGTTTCCCCACTAAAGAAAATTCTCAAATCTCAATCCCCTAGTGATGTTTACACAATAAAACATCAATTTAACCCATTACTTTACAATTTTACTCAGTTTTATTGCTGTTTTAGCTCCCATCACTCCCTAGACTTTCTAAGCAGACACATTATGGCCCATCTAGTTCTGTGAGCTGACAATGTCGTTAGATTATCAGGGTACAAGGTGTATATGCACTTTCATCTGGTGCTGACATTGTACTAACACACTGACACATAGAAGGAGAGATGAGACAGATCAGATATGATGAGATGCCGATTACACAGAGGCTGACAGACTTTTATACTGCTAGCTCTGCTACATCTCTGTTCTCACAGATATGTGTCCGTCTCCCCCTTCCCCCGGATCACTTATCAGCAAGGAGTTTGCAGCTTCTCTTAGCTCATGATGTTATGTTTGCTGGCAGGAAGTGACTGAGTGTCTGAGCTCCATGCTGGACTAGAGGTGGGCGTGGCTACAGACAGCAGAGAGACAGAAATCTCAGCAGCACAGAGTCACAAAGGAATCCAAGACTCCTAAAGTCAGAAGTTAAAGGGTTGTGTCCAGGGCAACTGAAATTGTGTACACCAGGACTGATAGACAGGTTGTATTTATATCTGTGAAATTCTGTATTTTTGTTAATACCAGTGAATTAGAGAATGTGTTACTTTGTTATCCTGAGTAGACAATGCATATAACATGATAGAGAAATGGCTTTCCTCGGACGTGCATCGGAAAGGTTAGGCCAGTCTCCGCGAGCTAGGCTAAGGTGTCAATAATGGGCTGATTTGTAGGGTGTATATAGGTTATGCAACCCCAGATGCTAGGTTAAATGGATGGTTGATGGAATTTTGCTAGGGATAAATCTCCTGGGACTAGGGAGACTATCCCTATTGCACCCTATTTGATGAACCCTGTTGATATCCTAATTGCCTAGCTTCGGAGCCATAGCCCTTAACAGCTACCACCCGACAGGAACCTGTCCCTAAATATTTGACCCTGTTATGGCACTTAACCAGGTCAAAGTCCCAAATTATTGTTTGCTAGTATGTGTGGTCCTGACATGTGGCATGTTTTGCCCTGTGGGCTCGTCAGGGGACACCACAAGAAAACCATTTCAGTTTTCTTTTAAAGTGCTAAAATGCTTATGTTAGGTCTAATCCTGGTGTGGATAGACCATGATATGGTATGGCCAGTGGGTGCAAATGTGAACTCGGTGAGAGTTGGGAACTCCCACTGTGTTTGTCCTGCCCCCTGTCCTGTTTAAAAACCCTGACGCCACAGTCACATTTGAGCCCACTGGTCATACCATATCACATTAGGATTAAACATAACATGAGCGTCTTGGCAAATGGTTTTCTTATGGTGTCCCCTGACGAGCCCACAGGGCGAAACATGCCACATGTCGGGACCACACATACTAGCAAACAATGGTTTGGGACCTGGTTAGTGTCATAACAGGGTCAAATATTTAGGGACCTATAATTTATTATAGGTTTGTGGAGTTGGAATCAGTCCATTTTATCACAATTCTGACTCTTCAGCCCTGTCTGCTAGATCCCTAGACAGAATACAGGACTAGTGCTGTCAGTGAATGTAAACAATCATGATTTAGTCACCTCCCATACTAGTGTCACCCTACCACAAACATTTTTAGAGGTGCTGACTTAGGCAGATGTCCTGCTGTACTAGATAACATTCTTTACACTCGGCTCAGTAATATTCAATGACTTCACAGAGCTTCCTTACATCCATCTCCAGGTACTCTTTTTGTAAGGGTGCATTCAGGCGGCCGTCTGGGCGACGTGTATTCGGCTGCAAATTTGCAGGCGCATGTACATCCCCATAAATGACAATGGCAAGCCGGCGTGGCACCGTACACAGGGAAAAGATAGGGCATGCTCTGTCTTTCCCTGTGGTGTGTGTGGCCGTGTCCATGCTTTTCTCTATGGAGGGGTCACCTCCTTTCCAGCGCACAGCAGTATGCCCGCCAGCCACATACGGCTGTGTGAATGTAATACTTCAAAAGGCAAGGGTACAATCACCTTTAATACTGTTGTTTGAGATCATTTTTAATATTGTGGAAAAGTATTAAACATTTTTCTTATATACCGTACTTTATAATTTAATAAATTATAATTTAATAAATTCTGCTTAGTTTGTAACAGAAAAAAAATGGCTGCATGGTCTCCCTTACTAACATCTTTTAACTTTCTGAAGAGATCCATATTCTACCTGTACAGTGTGTATCTAAGGAGACTACTGACTTAGGTCTAATCTCCCTCTGTTTGTTTATATAGTTCTGTACTGTGAGGAGTGACACTTTGTTTTCTCCCTGGCTGTAGTATTCTATGAGCATCATTTTGTAGCCAGTCTTCACTTATCTAGCTGAAAGTGAAAGTAAGAGACAGAAAAATAAAAACAGTTCTAATAGAAAATTAATGTCACAGAATACTACAGTGACAGAACAAAGAGTTAAAACTTAATATCTAGAGCTGAATAAACACACACAGGGAGAGCAAAGGTAGAACAGTCTTAACTTGGACTTAGAGACACACTAAATATAGAGAACGCATACACCAGGAAGAAAGAAATCTATTAATTTTTCCAGTCACATATCAACCATTGACCAATCTAATATGATTAGAAAAAATTAAAATTGTCATGGGTTTGGCAGGTTGCCCACAAATGAGTTGGGTCCCAAAACTTGGTGCATGTACTTGTAGGATTTCCTGGACCAAACCTCTTAACACTGGACTTAAAGAGGTATTCCAATTTCGGGAAATAAATGTTATTGTTTGTACAATGAAAAGTTAGACAAATTAACAATATACTTTCTATATCAATCCCCTGTGGTTTTCTAGAACTCTGCTTGCTGTCCTTCTATAGAAAGCTTCATTGTTTATTTCCAGTGGACAGAAATCTGATCACACAGGTGCACAGCTCGTTATAACACACAGCTTTCATTACTGTCTGTGATACGTAAACAATGAAGCTTTCTATAGAATGACAGCAAGCAGAGATCTAGAAAACAATGAGGATTTGATACAAAACGTATATTAGACAATTGGATAACAATTTGCCAAAATGGGAAAACCTCTTTAACTACCATGCCGAGTGTAATCCTGTGATTAGAGGAATTGGAATTAACCAAAGTGCACAGAGCGAGTTTTAGACTACAGTCTAAGACTACATGCACACTGCCGTTGCCCGCCCCACCGTAGCACGGCAGGCACGCGGCAGCACACAGGGAGAGGAGGAAGAGGAGGTGAGCGCAGCTCACCCCCACCCCTCTCCATAGGAACATATGGGGCACGGTGCCGTAATACGGGGAAAGATAGGACATGTCCTATCTTTTCCCGGGCTACGGAGCGGTACAGTACGCAGCCCATACGATGCCGTGAGCCCATGGAAATGTATGGGGGACGTATATCGGCCGTATATATACGTCCCCCATACATGTGTGAATGCAGCCTAAGGATGAAAGATGAGAAAAAGATTTTTTTTTTTTTTTTACTTTTTTCACATCTAAACATAACATTCCTTCATATAATCCACCATGATTCCCAAAATAAAACCTGATTCAGGTGAGGGTAAACACTTTGAAAGATATTATCGGGAAGTTTTATCAGAAGAAATGTTCTAGTTGCTCATGGCAACCAATCAGAGCTCAGCTATCATTTTATAAACAGCTGTGGGAGAGCAGAACTGTCTATGGATCCAGACACTTCTGATAAATCTCCCCCTATAGGATCTTCTCTTGATAGGTTAATCCATTAAGTTGTCCATTTACATACCATAGCTGTCAGGTGGTTATTTGGCCTAAGGGTAGGCTCACATGGTGCCCTCTTGGTGCGTTTATAAACATACTGAAAACGCATGTGTTTTTGCATGTTTACTATGCGTTTGGCTGATTTGAATCTGTTTTTCTTCAGTTCCAGTTCACAGCTGCTTAAACTTCCAGAAAAGAAAAACAGATTCAAACAAGCCAAACGCATAGTAAACATGCAAAAACACATGCGTTTTCAGTGCATTTAAAAACACACCAAGAACGGACTGTGTGACCGCATCCGAAGTACCATAGCCGTCAGTTGGTTATTTGGCTACAGCTATTTCTGATAACATTTCTATAAATGTGAACACTCAAGATTTGTTGAGTGTGCATCTGTTGAGAATAAAAAGAAGAGTAAACTGCTGATGGACATCTCTGACAGTGTATTATATTCCTTGAAAATGATTTTCTTCCTCCAACATAAGAAGAACATAATTTAGTTGCTATACAGCCCAGTAAAAGGCTGACTTTAACGGATATGGTCACACAATAGATGATTCTGCACATGCTTATTCTACTGAGAAGTTCAGATGTGTACATGTAAAATGTTAGCTTATATTTCTATAAAACTAACTCTCATAAATGACTAATCAACTTACCTGCCGTGATATGGAGCTATTTGGGGAATCTGGCACAGAAGATATAAGGTTGGTGGTGCTCTTTTTGTGAACACTGTTCATACCAGGCATTTTAGTGATTTTACAGGCCTTACTGCTTGCACTAGAGTTTTTACGCTTTTTCCCCTCAGATTTGTCAAAGGGAAGAGGCAGAGAAGACACTGCGTTGTGCACTGCCAATGTGTGCTCCCCAGGGTGGTGCACCAGCGAAGACACCGACAGGCTTGAGTCAATACTGCTAACAACCATGCTCATGTGTTTTATGGAGTCCGTTGAGCTACCAGATAAAGAAGTCCTTACTGGCGATTCCAGTTTGGCACTGATTGGGCTTGTTCCATTGTTTGCATTGTGCACAGACACACTATTATAGGAAGAAGTTGCCTGATAAGAGTTTATTGTTGCACTAGAGTTCAAAACGCAGTTTTTCTTGTGGGACCCTGAAAACGTAGACGAAGAGGACGTCTGTAAAGGTAATGAGGAGGAAGAGGTGGAAGAAGGCGTCTGAGGCTTTTTCTTTTTGTTACTTGAAGGCTCATCACTCCGTGAAGACTGGTCTTTTGCTTTTGACGATTTTCCAGGTTTGGATTTTGGTGCCTTGTGTGATGGTAAGGGACTGGTGTTTGGTACAGGAGAAACAGCAGAAGGGGTTTTGAAAGTAGGGTCCATAACATTCAGAGTAGGTGCAACATGAGAAAACGTAGAGGCATGTGATGTAACAGAGTTTGTGTCCGTTGTTGAAACAAAGGACGGATTGGATAATATATAGGAGGTGGAGGTTCTGGAGTTGGTAGGAGGGGAGGGCAGGTATACAGAACTTGGACTGCTGAAGGGCTGCAGAACAGATGCAGGAAAAGGGCTGCTGATATGTGCTGCTGGAGAAGGCATAGGACTATCTGCGGCTGGAGGAATTTTTCTTCACAGATTTAGGAAAGAAAAAACAAACAAACATTTTTACCACAGCTAGTCTGATACATGGACAATATAGGGATAAAAGTCACAGTTACAGTTAATATATCACTATTCTAGGTAGTTGCAAATGTGTGGATCTCATGCAATAGATGAATCGATCTCATGAAGAAGATATTTTGGGTCTCTCCCTTTCCCTTGGGTCAAATCAGCGACTACTTATGATGTGACATCTTTAGGCCCCTTTCACAAGACCATATATGGCAGCTGTATGCTAACCATATGGACTGCAACTAGCATGCGGCCACCATAGAAGCATGGTACAGTGTCGTGTACCTTGTAGTCTCCAGAAAAAAAGCATGCTCTATCTTTTGCAGTACGAGCGGCCGGGCTGCAAGGCTCCCTATGTAGAGTGGAGGGTCAAGGACGGCTCCTCTTCTCCAGCCATATGTATGCTACATATTATATACATTAACAAATGAAACAGGATTTGACCTCAGGGTTACACCAATAAATGTAGTGATGTTGGACTGCCATATTCTCACTAATAGCATTAGGTCTTATTCTCAAAAGCTAGCCATTTTTTCACTATAAGGACACACTCCCATTTCTTTCTAGGAGTTCATGCTCATACCCGCAAAAGATAGGGCACGCCCATATTTGTAGCTGGGGCAGTCCTTTCCTATTGTCAACGGCTGCAAACAAAGGATCACGGTCCATTCTTTGCACACACATTCATGGACATGTACCCGTAGTGTGTATTTGCACTAGCAGTATTCATATAGGTATCACATAAAAAAATTTGACTGCATTTAAACCAAATGGAGCAGATTTATCTGTTGATTTGCACCACCTTTATCAAGGGGTTTAGACAGTTTTTCTGCACTTTCATGACTAGTATGACAAAGGGCCATGCCCTATGAAATGGGGTGGTATTTTGTGCCTTAAGATAATGAGCCATAATTTTAGCTTAGCTCTCTGGCATAAAGCTATGCCTAGTAATATGAGCTGCAATGTACAACTAGACAGTCTTATACACCAGATTTATCATGAAACACTAGAATCTTATCACATAACACATGCTCGCTAACTTTTCAAAAAACCTTGCATGAATCATTAGTATATGTAAACTTTGAAATATAGCTTATCAAGAAATGTTCTGGTCATTATCTACACTTCATATCTGCTTTTTGCTCTAAAATCTGGACTGAATTCCATATTGCTGAAGCTCACCGAGGTTATATAGAATATAGAAGTTCTATTCAGCAGCTAAATCTCTTCCCATTATCTTTGAAACAGCAACAACTTCAAAGACACACACAGAAGAGGGGAAAGTTGTCAGAAAATTAAGCTGAAAACTCACATTACGACTAGAAGCCCTGATACTTACTTCCACATTTGCGAATTCAAGTGTTTCTCCACCATGGAATTTAATGCAAACCGAAACCGATCCCACCGTCTATCAAACACATAGTAGCCTCTTCCCATCAAACGGCTTCCAAATGAGCAAAACTGAAATTCAAGTGCAATAAATAATATAGGTCACTGATTTGTACAACTGATCTAGCGTACAATATTCTCAGCTTTATGTTCTTTTAGTGATCAGGAGCACAAAGACATTTTATGGTTGTTGGATGCCATTTATAAAGAAAATAAAGACTTCTAAAAGGGAATGTTTAAGCATACAAAGCTGCAGACAGTGTTTGGAGAGTTTGGTTTGTGGTATCAAGAAGGGTTGCATGATGAATCGATATACACGGAACCAGAATGGTTCAATACCAGGTTTCTGTTACGTGCGGTACTGAATGACTACGACAGACTCTACAGACAACGGGCAGGGAATCCTTTTGAGAGACATGTCGAGAGAGCGGCAGAGCAGGGACCACGTCTTCAGTGTAATATCATCATGTGACTATGTATGATCTTTACATCTCCTAGGGCTTCTAGCCACCGTAACAGTCGGCAGAGACACAGCCATGCGCTCGGCCGGTCGGCTCATACTATGACGTCCTCAGCGGTCAAATCCTAGTGGGATCATCATGGAGAAGACAGAAGAAGGATCGTGGGCGCCTGAAGGTGAGTATGTAGGTTTAATTTCTTTACTGACTCGTGTATAAGCCGAGGTGAGGTTTTTCAGCACATTTTTTGTGCTGAAAAACTCGGCTTACACACAAGTATATACGGTAAATTAAATTAGAAAAAGACAAAAATAAGGGGTCATTCAGATGGGCGTGTACACTGCTCATCAGCAAAAATGCAAACGTGATGTCTGTGTTCAGACCATATTGTATGTTATTTTCACGTCCGTACGCCATCCGTTTTTTTTCACATATGCAAAAAAAAAAGATGATGGGTGTCTAATCTACTTCTTGCCCTGCCCAGTCTGCATACAGATATCATGCATGGGCTGTCCATTTTTTGCGGATCCATTTACTTCTATGGATGTACGTGGTCTGCGTGCTGCAATTCTCACATCCTGAATAATGCACATCCATGAATAAAATGGACATGTGAGCAGACCCATAGAAAACAGTGGGTCCATTTGTCATTCGCAAAAAAAAAAGGATAGCACACGGACATCAAAAACATGAGCCTTAAATATATACTATTTAGTATACTATTTTATATTAACATTACCAGGACAACCTTTAAAACACATATAATACTACACAGTCATAAAGCACTAAAGCTTCTCCTGACAAATCACTGGTAGCTTGTCACGGTGAACTGGGGAAGAAGGGGGTGGGGAATCCTCCCTTCTAAAAGAAAAACATGTATGCTCTGAAAGAGAGTCAATCTTAAATTCATGCTCTGGTGAAGCCTACAAACTGTCCCCACAATAGTTAAATCAAACATTTTCTGCATAAGTCTCCGACCAAACAACATATACAAGTGAGTGACAGCCGGCAGGCGCAGCAATAAGACAGTATCTTTACATTGCTGTGCACGTTACGATACTTTAAGAGATATGATTTAGTAACTAGTGAGGCCGAGTTCATGTTAAGGACTGGTGAATGATATAGATCTGAAAGGATTAAAAAAAAAATCTGTCTTAGGCCTCATTCACACTGCCGCATGGGGGACGTATGTACGGCCGGGACACCATACCGCTCCGTACCCTGTGAAAATTAGGACATGTCCTACTTTTTTACGGCATACTGTGCCGTGCTCCATGTATCCCTATGGAGAGGGGCGGGGGTGAGCAGTGCTACGGTACGGCGGGCAACGGTAGTGTGAATCCAGCCTTATTTGACTGATGGTAGATTCCTAATACTGAGCTACTCGTGTTGACAATCTGTGCTGGCAGCTCGTCTTCTTATATCCAGGAATGGCCGCATATTGTAAAAAAAAGAGATTTTAAAAATTATGTAAATGAGCCAGAGGTGCTCCAGGCTACATCAGATGACATTTAATTAGACCCCCGAACCCCCCGGTCATTAATGCATATAAACCTTGGGAAAAGATAAGCAAGTTGAAGTAAAACCACTCTAAGCTTCATATATTTTTTGTTTTATATTCTAGGGTTAAATCTGGAAAATCATAAAACAACAATGGTAAACCTGTAGTAAGGAATGTGGAGTTATTACAGGTATAAGAGCAGGGTATACATACCGCTAGAGGTTTAGGGTGATGTCCAGAGTAGTAACAGTCTAGTTTTTCTGTTTCTTCAACAGCTTCAATTTCCCCTTCATCACTGGAAAGCCGACTGGTCAAATCCCCTGCTCCAGGATTTACCGTTGTCTCTGGCACACAAGCACTGTGGTTTGATGAACTTGAGCTGCTTAGGCTATTTGCAGAAGATGGTCTACAGATAAAAAAATCATATAAAACATAAGCTGCGGAGTGCCAGACCACACTATATTATGATGCTGCACTTATTTAATTGAACATGCACCGTGCAGATAGCACGTATGTATACACGCAATAAAAGTATCACACTTTAAACTTTTAATTTATCAGGATTGTACTTGTAGGTGAAACAGAACCGCAGATATACACTGTTATAGTAACAATAAAAAATGTAACTGCTCCCTGGGCAATTCCTCATCCCTCTGCCTGATGTAATCTCACACTGTGGGAGGGGGAAGGTGCTCCTGCACAGTGTAACAGCCTGTTAATGCCCCCCAAAGCCCTTCTGGCTCATCAGCATCATTTTAATTTTTAAAATGAAGGATGCCAAATATAAGAAGATTACTGCAGGTACCTTGTATGGATCCATAAGTAAGTATTTTGATGATAGATTTCCTATAACCCCTTAAGGATGCAGGGTATTTTCGCTCATTTCTCGCTCTCCATCTTCATAAATCCATAACTTTTTCATTTTTACGTGTACAAAGGTGTGTGAGGGCTTATTTTTTGCATAACAAATTTTACTTTCCCGTGATGTTATTTATTATTCCCTGCCATGTAGTGGGAAGCCGGAAAAAAATTCCAAATGTGGAAAAATTGAAAAAAAACTACTTTATTCTTTGGTTCGGTGCGATCGCGGTGATACCAAATTTATACAGGTTTTATTGCGTTTTAATACATTTTCAAAAATTAAACGAATGTGTACAAAAAAGAAAAAAAACTATTTTGCCATCTTCTGACGCTAATAACTTTTTCATACTTCGGTGTACGGAGCTGTGTGTGGTGTAAATTTTTTGCGAAATGAGCCAATGTTTTCATTGCTACCATTTTGAGGACTGTGCGACATTTTGATCATTTTTATTTCATGTAAAAAGGTGTAAAAGTCGCGTTTCGGACATTTGGGCGCCATTTCCCGTCTCTGAGGTCACCGCTGTCAATAACCGTTTTTATATTTTGATAGATCGGGCATTTTAGGATGCGGCGATACCTAATGTGTTTGTGATTTTTACTGTTTATTATGTTTTATATCAGTTCTAGGGAAAGGGGGGTGATTTGAACTTTTAATATTTTATTAATTTTTTACATTTTATAAACTTTTTTTTTTCTCACTATTTCTTACTTAGACCATCTACAGTGCATTAACCCTAGATGGTCAGATTGTTCCTAATATATACTGCAATACAACTGTATCGCAGTACAGGTGGTCCCCTACTTAAGAACACCCGACTTACAGACTACCCCTAGTTACAAACGGCCCTCTGGATTTTGGTAATTTACTGTACTTTAAACATAGGCTACAGTAAAGAGCTATAACAGTTATCAAATGTGTCTGTAATTAAGATTTATTGTTAATCCCGGTTCTTATGACAAACCAGCATTTTTAAAATCCAACAGTCATAGAGACCCAAAATGTTTTGCCTGGAGCTACAATTATAAAGTATACAGTTCCGAATTACATACAAATTCAACTTAAGAACAAACCTACAGAACCTATCTTGTACGTAACCTGGGGACCGCCTGTATATGGCATTTCTGCACAGTATACATTACAATGAGCCACTGGCTCATTGTAATGGATACCCAGAAGCCATTTAGCCTCGGGTCAGACGAAGACCCGAGGCTACCATGGCAACCGATCGCCGCTGCCCCCCCCCAATGACGTTTGGGGGAGCGACGATCAGTGGAAACATGGTGGCGCCCATGTGCCACCATGCTTTCAGTGCCGCCGGCGACTTTGCTGCGATATGCAGCAAAGCCCATCTCTGTATGAAGAGGGCTCAGCCTGTGAGCCCTCTTCATACACCCTTTATAGCATTAAGGGGTTAAGCGTGGATATATCCAATTTTCTGTCACCTAAAAACACAATCCTGATATCATAGTAAAGGTGAGGTTTTCCACTTTAAAAGAACACCAGATTTCACAATTATGTTTCTAGGTGATAGAACAAGGTCTGCAGAATGCAGACGGAAAAACTGCAGAAAAACTTTGCAAATGTGACTTGAATGGGACTGAGCTACAACTAAATAATGTGACATATGGATGTGCATCACTGGTTTGCAAAGCAGAATTGTCACTCAATGAAGCTCCACCACCGTCATTTCAGGTGGGCTATCGGCAGGGTTGTTGGCCAATTTAATTTACTCCTTCAGATATATAATTAATTACCTATCCTAATTTTTAAAACCTAGAAAACCCTTTAACCCCTTCACGCTCCATGACAGAAATATCCATCACAGAGCTGTAAGCTGTAACAGCTGACACCCCAGTGTAACATCAGCAGTAAGAATGAGCTTAAGTCATGAGTGTTAACCTCTTAAATGCTGCAGTCTGTGCAACCCTGGGATTTAAATGCCATCGGGGGGGGTTTACCCCACGATCGGCACTCCACCCACGCAGCTTTGTGCCGATCATGGCTATGGCTAATCAGGACCCCTGGGCTTCCATAATCAGAGCCTGTAACATACTGCTACACAGACAGGATCTTACAGTTTTTGTGTCAGCTTATTCGTTTTCCCATCCAGGTCAACATCTGCAAAGAATTTATATCTTCTCTCTACGTTTGAGTGGGTTTCCTGACCACACTCCAAAACATACTGGTAGGTTGATTAGATTGTGAGCCCCGTGGGGACAGGGACTGATCTGGCAAGTTCTGTGTAGCACTGCGTGATCTCTGTGCGCCATATAAATAAATTATCATTATTATTAATTATATATATAAGGGGTTTCTAATATTATGTTTCAAATCTCATTCAAAACTATTTGATGTTTAATGTCTAACGTCATTATATAAAAGGACATTTTAAAAATAATGCAAACAAAGCAGAGATAAGGGAAATGTTAGTCAGTAACTGATTGATAAAACGATTTGTATAAAAAGCAAATCATTTAAAATTTGGAAAATGGTTTCAAATATTTTGCCAAATTTTATATTTTTTTTAAATAAACATAAAAAATATCAACCAACATTTATCACTAACAAAGTACAGTGTGTCATCTCAAAATCACATTGGTAAATTAAAGTGTTCAAAAGTTATAATCATTGAGAGAGAGATACATATCAGATTACAAAAAATGGTACTGAGATTTCATTAAGTCAAGTGGCTTTGAAGGAGAACACTGAACCTATGGAGATTCCCAGAAGGGTGGAGAAACTATAGTAAATTTAGAAACATGATCAACAGTAAATGGGGTATCTCTGAGAAAGAGAATAATGGGTTGCTACGCTTAAATCCGGTGTTATATTGGGAAACGGAAATAATTTATTTAAAGGGAAATAAAATTTCCCTTCCAAATTTAAAAAAAGTTAATATTTACAGTTGGAAAAAATACTAGCGAGATGATGGGAAAAAAAAACAGTGTTTAAACAATACATAAACAAGATACAAAATGATTCCAAAATTCAAACAGAGAGCAACATGTTTTATAATGGGAATAAGTTATGGAAATTTATGTAAAATTTTGTTTAAAAAGGGCACAAAATGAAAGGGAAGAGAATGTGAAGAAAAGTAAAGGGATAAATAAAATATTGGCATATTACTATTCTAAATTATATAAAGGCATAAATGAAAGAGAAGAACAAACGTATAGATATTTGAATGATCTAGATATCCCGGAATTATCTGTAGAGCAACAGGAAAGGCTCTCAACCCAAATAACATCAAAAAATTAGAAATTAATAAAGCTCCCGACCCAGATGGATTTACGTCTGATTTCTACAGGATGTTGTGTTTGCAAATAGAGGAGACACTAACTAAGGTATTCAATAGTACGTTTTCTGAAGGAAAAACATTAATGTCAAGTAACCGCGCTTTCATAAAAGTAATACCTAAAGGAAAAGGAGATATGTTGGACCCTGGGAGATATAGGTCTATATCTATGATCAACACAGATACAAAAATATACTCAAGTATTTTAGCAAATAGACTTGCAGAGTCAATGCCCCATCTTTCCCAGAATGGCTTTATGAAAGGTAGGAATGGAGCCAAGAATGTAAGAACAGTTCTGTCAGTGTTGAATTGGACCAGGGCAAGGCCACTCCAGAGGAAGCATGCACCATTAATATCAGTGGATACAGAAAAAGCTTTTGACAGTGTGGCCTTGCCCTGGCTCAAAAAGGTTAGAATGAGGTTAAATGGGATTGTTTCTCATGGCGATAGACACAATGTATAGAGATGCACAGGCACAAGTGGTGGCACATGGAGAGATATCAGAGCAATTTAAATTAGAAAGAGGAACATGCCAAGGTTGTCCACTTTCACCGTTATTATGTAATATTACTATAGAACCTTTGGCAGCAAAACTCACCAATAGAAAAAGTTAAAAGGGAATAAAAATGGGTGGAAAGCAGTTAAAGAAAGGTTTTATCTGCAGATGATCTGCTGTTATTTTAAGGAGATATTGCAGAGAAATATACATGATTTAAAAATTTCTGGAGCTGTATGAAACAATTTCAGGATATAAAACAAACAATCACAAAACAGAAGCGCTGTTATTAGATAGAAATGCTGGATAGAAAACACTGAGTGGAACCAAAAATGGGAGTTAAATATAGTGAAAATAGCTTTTGTTATTTAGGAATAAAATTGGGGAGAAATAGCACAGGGATTTACTCTTTAAATATAGCATAATGGATGGATCTACCCTTAACGTTGTAGTAAAGATGGTGTTCTTGACAAGGATATTGTATGTCATGCTTAAACTCCCTCCTTTAATGTCTTTGTTGTCATGTTTCAATAAATACAATGGGGCAGATTTATCAAGCTGTCTGAAAGTCAGAATATTTCTAGTTGCTCATGGCAACCAATCACAGCTCAGCTTTCATTTTACCAGTGCTCATGAATATTTCAAAGTGGAGCTGTGATTTGTTGCCATGGGCAACTAGAAATATTCTGACTTTCAGACAGCTTGATAAATCTGCCCCAATGTTTCAGAAATGTATGTGGTGAAATAAAAAGACTAGAATATTAATAAAATTAATTCAAAAACCTCAAATCATTGGAGGACTTTCTTTCCCCAACCTAAGGGAGTATAATGTCACTTACATTGCTAGGCCCAATGGGTTAATGGGCAGGAGCCATTAATAAATCAGGAAGTGGAAGAGAGTTTGATACACACGATGTCATTGGGGTTAACTTTGCACGAGAAAATCTAGAATCTGAATAATGCAGGGAAGGGATTCATACTTTTGCGGGACACAAGGGTAGGATGAAAAATATTGCGGTGGAGATTTCACTTGCCAGTGGAAATGTTAGAGTTTCTAACATTACAGGAATTGATGGATAGAAATAAATGGAAAGCAATTTAAGTTTGGAAGGGTAAAAGTATATGTAGAGTTGTAGATACAGTAGACAATAGAAATAAGAAACTAAAAACATTCAACCAACTGAAGAGTGAATGTAACTTAGAACAGGTCCACTATCTTCATTATTTACAGATCACTAGTGAAGCATACAAAATATATGGAATGGATAGGCAATGCCAAACAAGAACAGCTTATGAAAGTACTTACTTGTATGAATGGGAACCCATACATTGCCAGTATTAGGAGAGAGAGGACAATGCATTTGAAGGTAGGCTAGCTAAAAAATTGAAAGACGATCTAAAAACTGAGCTGACAACAGAAGAAGTCAAAATAAGACTGCTAAAGGGGTAGAATTGTACAAAAAAAATGACAGTTTCTGATATTGAGAGAGATGCAGTGGAGAATACTGACCAAGGTATTGGACATTTGACAAAATATTCCTAAGTAAAATATTGGATTATAAAGATGAATGCCCAAAGTGTGGAAGCACTAGAGTTGACTTGCTGCACTGTCTTTGGTATTGTCCTGTTGTCAGGAATTTATGGAAACTCGTTTTAAAATATATAGAATATGTCCAAACTGTTGAATTGAGATTGTGTAGAGGAGTTTTTGACTATTATGAGGAAAAGCTAGCCGGCAAAAAATCAGAACTAGACGATTTACTGATATTGGCAGTGAAGAAAGTTTTGTTGATAAAGTGGATGTATACACACATGCCAAAAATGTTACAAGTAAGGAAAAATGGAAAGAATTTATATATTTCAGTGGTTGGAGAAGAACAGTAAACTCCAGAGAGATGTATGTGGATAAGTGGAATCAGAAGTGGAGTAGGATTGTAAATAGGATCTTTCCTAGTCTGGAACTCAAGGCATTTTATGCAGAAGGTTTTAAATGAAGTGGTATTAGAATCTGGTGATAGAGCAAGGAGAGGGAGAGAGATGGCTGTGAGGGTGGGGGGAGATTATCCATATGTCAAAGGTTAATGAAATAGTTAACAACTTTTTTATATGTATTGTATATATCTATTTTATATTATTGAACTTGTGTTATAAATTAATATAACCAAATATAGGTACCGTAGATTTGCAATGTTTGTAAAAAGAAGAAAATAAAGCTTAAATTAGAACAGTCAAGTGGCTGTACCCTCAATGTCTTAAAAACAATGACACATGGATCAATGTTCTATTTATAACCAAATTCAAATAATGATAAACATTTTAAAAAAGAAAATATTTTGAAGATGTGTAAAACTGAAAATAAAATATGTCACAATTCTAAAAGAAAAGGTAAGTCCAAGCATAATATAATGGCGGAGATCCTGTGGGCCCCCACGTCAGCTTACCTAGGAAGGACAGAATTGGGAGGCCGGGATTTTGCAGGTGATGCCACTTTTGGTTCTAGAGCAGAGCTGGCAGATGACCCTGATGGCTGCTCTTGCGCTGGTGCAGGCTGGTTTTGATTCGTTTCTCGTGCATTCTGTGGGTGTTCTTTGTCCTTTAATACCTCTTTATCCCTTGATCGAGCCTTATGTTCAGCTAAGAGAATGTCAAATGGTTTCTTACGACCAGGAACTGCTCGTCTGTGGTTAAGTGTATGCGTCTAATAAGCAAAAGCAAATGCAGCTTGTCAGATTCATCTAAAAACGTACATATCTACATTACTGAAAAGCTACGATTTATGATTACAGAGATAAATTAGTCTCTCCTGTCATTATATATCAGTGAAGAAAATTAAACAGAAACAAGTGTAAAAAACTTTGAATGCAGAACCTACTACTTTCATATGTATGAAATGTAGATGTGCATCAAAATGTGCTATAGAAGGTGGTGAAGATGCTGTAGATGTGTTGTATGCACGCATGCTTTGTGTACAGTTCGGGAAACTACCTTGCATGTGAGAGATCTCGTACACGGCTTCTTTGTCTCAGGATCCAGCACACCACAATGCTTATTTGGGTCAAATTCTCTCTCTGCTTGACAAAAGATAAATTATATTCTTACATGTTGATCATAATCAGATAATGCAGCCATATTACAAAGTAAGTCCCAGGTCACCCTTTTATTTCAGACACAAAAGGGAAAATTACATATCTTCATTCCAGTCATAATTGACTGGAAACAAATCTGGCCTTTTTTTGCGCTTGATCTAATATTGTGGTCATGTTTCGGACAAACTAAAATATAGATGAAGGAAAGGGGAAAGCAGAAGGCAAGTGGAAAGAAGAAAACAAAGGAAGGGTGATAAGTAGAAAAAGGAAAGGGGTAAGGAAGAAATGGCAAAGAAAGAAAGGGGGGGGGAGAGTTAGGGGGAAAGAACTAAAGGGTAAAGAAAAAAGAAGGAAAGGTAACAATGGAAAGTTGGAAAGAAGGAAAAGGGAAAAAAGGAAGAAAGGGGTAAGGGTAAAGAACTAAAGGGTAAAGAAGGATCGGCGAAAAAGGAAAGTTGAAAGATGCAAAGAAGATAAAAGAAAAGAGGGAAAGGGTAATAGACGAAAAGGAAAGGGGAAAGCAGGACTATTGTTCCATATGACTGTTTGTACTCTGTACCGTCTTATTTTATTTGTATATGTCCCCTTTGATATGTAAAGCGCTATGGATATGATGGTACTATATAAAGATTATTATTATTATTATTAATAGCCAGCCCCCAGCAGTACACGGTCGGCCAGCCCCCGGCAGTACACGGTCGGCCAGCCCCCGGCAGTACACGGTCGGCCAGCCCCCGACAGTACACGGTCGGCCAGCCCCCGACAGTACACGGTCGGCCAGCCCCCGGCAGTATACAGCCAGCCCACAGTAGTAAATTGCCTGTAAATTTGCTTGAATAAAAACAAACAAAAAAATGGTACTTACTTAGACAAGAGTCCGATGACGCACATCAGACTCACGTCCTCGGATTCCACGCCAGCGCCTCCTCTAGCGCTGCGGCAAGATAAGCCGAAATACTATAAGTCTTCACTGCACATGCGCCATACTTACGGCACTTGCGTGCACTATGCTTGCTTCACTAGTAGCTGCAGATGAGGTGCTTTGCAAGACCAAATAGACCAACTATCTGACTATTCTCCCTTGAGTTACAAGTCTCAAGTCAAAGTAAGAAGTTTTAAAAATTGTAGGACAATTAATTTTGTGGGAAACCTCATACTGCCTATATCCCTGGCTCCAATCAATGAGAGCAGTCCAATAAAATGACATCTTTAAATTCATTTCAGCAGCTTCATTTGAAATAGTGTGTCCTCCTCAAGTTTAATGAATGGTTTATGTCACAAAATGTTAGTTAACAACTTCTATTCCAAGTGTTGTCTTTGCTGCTCTAGTGAGAAGGTATATTATACATTAATCATAGCTACCCATGGAGCAGAGTTCTAGAGAAATGAATAGAGGATATGAGGGCTGTACTCACCACAAATTCTTTTGTAAGGCTTGTTACTACTTTTGGTACCATTTTGATGCTTTTTGTCTAATGATGATATTCCTTTCCCGTTAAGGATCTTTTCTGGTGAAGGAGGAACAGGCTTTGTAACCACTGGCTGTTTTGCTAGGGAGGATGCTGATGATGATGCTGCTGCAGTGGTGTTAGTGGCAGAGTTCATTTTAACATTGGCACCATCTGATTTCACAAGATTTGGGATTTTCTCAAGGCTCACTACTGGAACAGGACCGCTGGAAAACAAAATTGTTCACATGATCCACAGGTCACCATATGTTTTCAAAGACATTCCTCTTCCATTACTTAGCACACTAGTCTGAAGAATGGGATACAGCATATCTTATACAAACCATATCTGACAGCATTACAATACATGTTTCTATATGATCACTACATCTGGAGTCTAGTAGGAAGGTTAGAATTGAAAAGACAGTTGAGACTCTCAACAGCATTTACACCAAAAGCAGGTGTCCCACTACCTGATCATGTTAAACCACACAAGGATGTTGCAAACACTGAAAAGTAACTGTGCAGACTGACAAAAAGCTCTTAGAACACATATTTTACCATTTCATTATACAAGTATGCAGAGAAACAGTAACACTTGCACGAGATTTACAGACATTTTGGAAAATCTTTCATGCATATTAATAGTCCAGTCACATGTGATGAGAAGTCACCTAACATTATGTATGACTAACTATTAAGTATTAATAAGCATTATTAAGCATTAGTATAGATGTAATACTACTATTTGTCTACACAAAAAATAAAATAATAATAATAATAATAAAACAGGCTTTAACTGAACTGGGGAAAATAATGTGACATCTGCTTAAATGGCACAGTACAATATATAAATATTACAGAAAATGGAAAACATACTACACAACTTAAGGAAAATTGAGCAACAGTTCATCTAATCTATTGTGGGGAAGACTGCTGAAAAAGCAAGCTTGAGTTATATAATGATAAGAATATATCATAAGCACAAACCAAGTCTACATGACAGCTGTGCCTGTCCTGTTACAGATGTTACAGAGTTGGGCCCATTGCTAGATTAGTTGCATTAGTGTATAAAATACACTGTAACTGGGAGAGGAGGTTGGCGATTCGAATACATACTGTAACAAGTGATCCATGCAGCCACCTAGCAGTTTACACTACTGAATGGCTAGTAATATGATCCGGTATAGTAAGAAGTGCCAAACATCTTATTAACAAATTGGCTTGCATGTAACTAGGCAATTCCAAAACAAATACAAGGCAAAGATCAGAAGGCAGATGACCGACAGGAAGTCGAATAACAGGACAATGTTCTATTGGTAAAATACTAAACTATGAAACAGTTTCAACAGAGAAAAACATAAAAAAAATAAAATCGATAAAACCTCAACTGATATCAAAATTATATTACATATTTATTTTCATGAACAATATCATTTCCAAATCTGATCTCAGCTTCAAATACTTATTAATCCATTTCTTGCCAAAAACCTCAAAATAAAGATAAGAAAACCTTCCAAACAAATCCATACCAGTTTTTATATCACCAGTCGTGGGATGGATATGAAGATAATGCATTTGAAAAAAGAAAAAAGACAATTCTTGAAAGAAAGAGAATATTCCACTGTATTAAATCTGCCAATAGTGGGTTTACCTTAAAATAAAGTGACTGCTATATAGGTATGAATTTATCGGAAGTAGTCAAACTCAAGACCCAATAATTGAGAAAGGCCCTCTGTTGTATATAGCCTGCCAGCCCCCTGTACTGTACAGCCAGCCCCCAGTAGTACGCGGCCTGACAGCCCCCTGCGTTGTACGCGGCCTGACAGCCCCCTGCGTTGTACGCGGCCTGACAGCCCCCTGCGTTGTACGCGGCCTGACAGCCCCCTGCGTTGTACGCGGCCTGACAGCCCCCTGCGTTGTACGCGGCCTGACAGCCCCCTGCGTTGTACGCGGCCTGACAGCCCCCTGCGTTGTACGCGGCCTGACAGCCCCCTGCGTTGTACGCGGCCTGACAGCCCTCTGTTGTATACAGCCTGCCAGCACTAAAATCACAGTGGCTGACATAACAGTTGTGCACCGGCTGGGCCGTGCGCATGGAGAAATTGCAGTCCTGGCGCCGACCTTAAGAAAGAAGAGGTGCTGCAGACTGAGCTGTCGCGCACCTGCCGCGAACATGAAGATGGAAGCAGAGCTGCCCGGGCCGTCGGAATGGTGAGTACTGAGTTTATTTTTTTATATAACCGAGTATAAGCAAGTGGGGAATTTTCACCACAAACATTGTGCTGAAAATCTTGGTTTATACTCGAGTATATATGGTACATTATTCTTCAATTGCATACTAAAAAGATGTACCTGTATTAAGATAATTTCCCATAAATCTAGCCATGTTGTCCCTTATTAATAAGATGATTGTCCTTGGATACGACCACACACGCCCCACGGCAGTGGGGGGCCAAAAATATGCTAAAGAGGCGCCCGACCACCTGGATTCAGTGTTTATTACCGCAGGATGGCTGTGGTACATGCAGTAACTCCAGGCCATTTCGTATGCAAAAACAACGGGGCAGATTTATTAAAAGTGTCATAAAGGAAGACAGACTAGACTACAGTTAGACTAGACAGTCTTATGCTGCACCAGGTTATGATGCTGGATGATAAATCTGGCGTAGTTGTCTAGTCGTATTGTCCACGTGCTATTAGTTGGCACATTAGCATAACAGCAACGGTTGTCATACCCAAGGACAGCTGTTTTCCGTTTCTAAGGGACCATATGACTATAATTACAGAAAATGATCTTAACTCCTTCGCGCAACAGGAAATACTATATGGTCCTGGTGCTGCTGAGGGTGTATGGAGAGAGATCATGTATAATACAGCTGACACCCGCCTGTTACTGCCCTTGTCAAACCTGACCACGGCACCGAACAATGCTGCTGATGGGCGCCGCCATCTGGATGGCCGACAAATTTGTAGAAAGATTTTGAAAAATTTCTTATCCAGAGCCCACTTTTTAAAATCTGCCATGTTTCACTGGTAAGAATAAGATAAGGAAAAAAAAGGAACAACAGAGGGCGGCGCCTCGGGTGATATCGTTTGGTAATCCGACTAGAATGTAAGGAGAGATCAGGGGTGCTCGCCTGCTTGGTTCTTGAAATAAGGCTCATAAAATGATGATAGTCGATCTGAACTCCTTTGGAGCCAATTTGAACGGTCCACTAGGCTAAGTGTATTTGTAGGGGGTGTTAACGTCAAAGCAGCTCCCACAGCCTTGGCACCACTGGGGGTCCGGTAGGCAGAAAATAATTAAAAGGAAGAAAACAGGGCTATCGTGGGGCGCTAACTGTATACTACCCAAAAATTCAAATTATAATAAAAAACCCTAAAAATTCAAATCACCCCCCTTTCCCTAGAACTGATAGAAAAATAAATAAACAGTAAAAATCATAAACACATTAGGTATCGCCGCGTCCGAAAATGCCCGATCTATCAAAATATGATAATGTTTTTTCACTACGTTTAACCCCGTAACGGAAAATAGCGTCCAAAGTCGAAAATGGCATTTTTTTGCCATTTTGAAAAATATAAAAAAATTAATAAAAAGTGATCAAAAGGTCGCACAGTCCCAAAAATTATAGTAATGAAAACGCCATCAAAATTAGCAAAAAATGACACTATCCACAGCTCCGTACACCAAAGTATGAAAAAGTTATTGGCCCCAGAAGATGGCAAAATAAAAAAAAAATATTTTGTACAGGAGGTTTTAATTTTTTTAAATGTATGAAAACATAAAACCTATACAAATTTGGTATCCACGTGATCGTACCGACCCAAAGAATAAAAGTAGACATGTCATTTGGGACGCAGAGTGAAAGCTGTAAAATCCAAGCCCACAAGAAAACGTCACAAATGTGGTTTTTCACCATTTTCACTGCATTTGGAATTTGTTTCCCGCTTCCCAGTACACGCCATAGAATATTAAATACCGTCACTATGAAGTGCAATTTGTTACGCAGAAAATAAGCCATAACACAGCTCTTTATGTGGAAAAATAAAAAAGCTATAGATTTTTGAAGTTGGTGAGTGAAAAATGGAAGTGAAAAAACTAAAAAAGGCCAAGTCGTTAAGGGGTTAAGGAGTTTAAAGGGTTGGCCACCCATAGCAAATTTTAAAAGGGTATGTATAGGATCACCCATATTATACTTATCCTGTTAAAGTTTGATGTTCGCTGCAGGTCACATGACGCCAAGAAGAAGAACTCAAGATGTCCCTCCATCATAACCACTCCCACAGCAGTGGTTGGAGAGGCCTGCAGGTGTCAATTTGCTGAAAGCCAGCAGGATACGGGAGGTCACAGGAAGTCCAAGCCCCACTGCCTTAGTGGCTAAGACTATTAACTGCTTAAATGCCTCAGTGAAACATGGATGTGATCGTCATTATGAGTATCAGAATATGATATACCCCTGATGAAGCCTACAAGTTAGGCCATTTGCGTGGGGCGGTTTTCTCTGTGCTGGACAATCACTGGTAACATCTTTTATGTACTAAGCTTTATAGCAAAGTTTTATTGTCTATGTGTTGCTTCCATCCATAAGTGTGTTACTGAAATTGTGTTGGGTCACCTCTCATGTACTGTTTGGCATTCATCCCGATATAATATTTACCATTTATACGCTTACAAGGTCTTTCCCCTCACACAATTTCAATTTTTATACCTGTTACCTTGCTTTTGTACATGGAGCACACATTTTATATTGGCTTTATCAAGTACACTCGTCCATGCACAGTGGGTATTTTTACCACGATTTGTGTTTTTAATTGTTTTTAATATTCTATTTTTGGTTGCTCAATAAAACTACTTGATTACTTGTACGCATCCTCTTTTTCTTTGTTCTTTATGTACCTATTTGCTTGAGATGTGGTTTTGAGTTATCTCTTCACCCATTTTGAGTATCAGAATATGCTTAAACAACTTTTTAAAACATAACAAAAACTATATAAATTTGGTATCTTTGTGATCAATCTGACCCAAAGAATAATGAGGGGTGTCAATTGGACTGCAGTGAAAGCACGAGATCCATGAGAATATGTCATTATTTTTTTTCCAGCTTCGCAATACATTGCTTGGAATATTAGACTCTAGGAATTTATAAAATGTATTCCACAGATAAAAAGCCCTCATATGGCAGTGTACTGTACAGCTACTGTATACAGGCGGTCCCCTACTTAAGAACACCCGACTTACAGACGACCCCTAGTTACAAACGGACCTCTTGATGTTGGTAATTTCCTGTACTTTAGTCTTGGGTTACAATAAACAGCTGTAACAGTTATTAAATGTGTCTGTAAGGAAGCTTTATTGTTAATCCTGGTTCTTATGACAACACAACATTTATAAAATCCAATTGTCACAGAGACCAAAAAAAAAATCTGTCTGGGGTTACAACTATAAAGTATACAGTTCCGACTTCCATACAAATTCAACTTAAGAACAAACCTACAGAACCTATCGTGTACGTAACCCGGAGACTGAATGTATAAAAAGTTTATGTCTTTTGGAAGGCAGGTAAGAAATGGAAAAGCAGAAAGTGCTGTGGTCTTAGAGGGTTTAAACTGAAATGTGATGCAAAAAAATGTTTAGTTAGACATTCTCAACCATTTGTCTTTTGCAGCCTGCAAGTGTTCACATATCTCCCAGGCTGCTTAGTTCTGTTTACAATGCAAGTCCGATCATTCTTAGCCCTTATCTCTGCTGAAGAATCTTTCAAAGTTAAAGAAATTTTCTTTTTTTTACCTCTTAAAACAGGATAGCCAGACGCCTTTCCTTGCAAGAATAATAGCAAATGATAAATGACATGAATAAAAATAATGCTTTTTTGTTTAATATTAAAGAGTAATATAAATTAAAGACTAGCTGCTAAAAACTAAAGCTTGTCGAAAAACATATAATAAATGCAAAAGTTATGTTGGTTATGACCAAGGGTGATGCCACATGTTGCATTTTTGAACCGTTTTAAAGAATGCGTTTTCAGTCCATTTAAAAACGCATTCCTTTCTGAATGTTTAACATGAATGTGGCTGGTTTTAATCTATTTCCCAGCTGCATTTTAAAACGGTTCAAAAACGTGACCCTTAAGGGTTGAAAATACTGATCACTTATGCTTTAGCTGTACAACTGCCCCTAAGAAGTATCAAACGTACACCTCATTAGAGCACAATTTCTGAAGAAGACCTTTGCATCCCTCTTTTTACATACCATGGTTTGTCTCTTGACACTTTTGAAGAGAACACCGCATGTTGTTTGTTGTTGGAGGTAAGTAGATTGTCTTTGGGCGCTTTGAATGGCTTTGAATTACTGTTGACTGGGTTATGGCTGCTGATACAGGTTTTTGTTTTCATTTGTACAAGTGATGCTCTGGTGTTGGAGGGAGAGGCCGGTGATGGGGAAGGTTTGCACATTGAACCATGTCTTCTTTCTAAAACAGAAGAGAAAATTTATTTTTATAAAATTAAACAACCCAGACAACCAGAACCATTACAGAATTCACTGACCAACATAAGTAGCAATTATGGTACTGAAATAAGCATAGGACAGTACAGGCGGTCCCCTACTTAAAAACACCCGACTTACAGACAACCCCTAGTTACAAACGGGCCTCTGGATTTTGGTAATTTAATATACTTTAGTCCTAGGCTACAATAGTTATCACATGTGTCTGCAATTAAGATTTATTGTTAATCCTTGTTGTTATGACAACACAAAAGTTTTAAAATCCAATTGTCACAGAGACCAAAAAAATTTGTCTGGAGCTACAATGATAAAATATACAGTTCCGACTTACATAAAAATTCAACTTAACAACAAACCTACAGAACCTATCTTGTACGTAACCTGGGGACTGCCTGTAATGTACTCTCTAATACTAGACTTCACCGGCAGATTGATAAATGGCAAGAAAAATAAGTGAAAAAAGTATAGTCAGGGAATGCATAAATTAATAAAAATGTGATCTTGGGAAAATTGTGGAGTGTCTAAGTATGTGTGAACTATATTACCGTATATATTCGCGTATAAGCCGGTTTTTCAGCAGCATCCGGAGCATCGTGGAGAAGACAGAAGCGGAGCTGCGACAAGCATCAGGACCACCCAAAGGTGAGTATGTAAGGTTTTTTTTTTTTTTTTTTTTTAAGTGCTGGTCAAACTTGGGGCTGGCCGCATACTACAGGGGGCTGGCCGGCCGCATACTACAGGGGGCTGGCCGGCCGCATACTACAGGGGGCTGGCCGGCCGCATACTACAGGGGGCTGGCCGGCCGCATACTACAGGGGGCTGGCCGGCTATATACTGGGAGGCTGTGACCAATGCATTTCCCACCCTCGGCTTATACTCGAGTTGCAGTTTTTGGTGGTAAAATTTGGGGCCCCAGGCTTATACTTCGGTCAGCTTATACACAAGTATATATGGTATGTCATGAAAATAAACATTTCTAAATGGTGTTCCTGTCAATCTTGTATAAAGACTGATCTACTCTATGAAGAAGCAAAAAGGGGTATGTTCAGGCAAAAAGGGTAAAAGTTCGCCAAACTGCCGAAAATTAGAATTTACCTGTAATATCTTTCAAGAAAACAAACAATATCATACCAACCTCAAATCATACAGTCTTTCTAGCTGCGTTTTGTTTTTAGTAACATCTGAATTACTATATTATTTTATTGTGCTTTAACTTTCAGATTAATTTTCTTTTATACCACATTGTTATGTAATACATTTAGTACAAAAAAAAAAGGTTGAAAAGAAAAAAAAAACAGCATATGAAAATACCCATAGACCTTAATATTTGCTGCATTCATTCCTCTAGTTGATACTGTGCATTATTTCCTGATCGCCTTTACAATCTACATTGTCAATATACCAGTCTTTCTGGCCATAGTGTTATTTTAACAATTGCAGAAAAGTAAAATCCCTTTAGAAATGGAGATAAAAAATGTTTGTAGTGTTCCCTATGGAGGTGTAGTCCCCAAAACATCAATGGTTGTGCCTTGGAAACTTTACAAGCCCACTAATAATGTGTATCAAACATCTGTATTTACTGAAGAGCAGCTATGGTAAACCAATGCAAGAATGAAGCCCAACAAAAATTAACATTCATCATATAAATGTAATAAAACGTGTGTAGATATAAGACTAAAAATACAGCCTTTTAACTTCCCCATTAAGGAAAAAGCTTATAGCAGTGATGGCAAACCTTTTAGACACCCAGTGTCCAAACTACAACCAAAACCCACATATTTTTCGCAAAGTGCCAATAGCTCAATTTAAGCAGTAACTTATTACTCCCTGCTCTTTCACAGGTTTAAAGTATATAGGCACCTGAGGACACCAATACAGTAAAAAGAAGAAGACGTTTGGATTATCATTGTAGCTGTCTTCTAGGGTCCTGGGCTCTCTGGGACTGCAAGAGGCCTTGAGTCCTGTCTGGCGAACTCTGTGCTGGGTTGATGGCTCGGGTGCCCATAGAGAGGGCTCTGAGTGCCACCGCTGGCACCCATGCCATAGGTTCGCCATCACTGGCTTATAGTATTACACAACAATATTAGTGCACATTCTTTCAGTTGTACTAGAGCTAGTGAGCCCCAGCCAAAGATCTACTCCTAGTAATGATGAACACATCTTATGTGTATAGCAAATTCCAATACACACATTTCTGCTTTATTTTAAACAGATCCTGTGAATCATGTTGACCCATTACAGCTTTGGCACCAATACTAAACAAAGTAATGAGCAAAGGTCTCAAAAAATATTAGGGTGTCACTTGTGAGACAGTGAAGTAAAGCAGCTAAAGTAAGCAGCTCCTAGTGCTAAAACAAACGCCGCAGAGTTAGAATGATAGCGTTACCGGAAACCTCCGATAACGCTATCTAACACCGCTGTGGAGTACACTAGAAACTCCAGACCGCCCTCAAAGCTGTCTGGTGTATTCATGAGGGGGCTGGTTTAGGGGTGGTGACTGCCGTTTGAAGCACTGCAGTCACCGCCACCCTATGGAGCGAGCGGGACGGTCCGGGGAAGAGGTAGCGACTCGGACCGCCCCCTCATGAATACACCTGACAGCTTTGAGAGCGGTCCGGCGTTTACATTGTACTCCGCCGAAGTGTTGGATAGCGTTATCGGAGGTTTCCGATAACTCTATAATTCTAACACTGCAGCTTACTTTAGTAAGCAGCTCCTAGTGCCAAATTTCTTAATGACAGGTCCTCTTTAAAGAACATTGTTCCTTCTTTTATAATAAGTCTATATCCGTGAAAATATAGTTTTAAAATTATCCACGGCCTGGGACGCTCAGGCCGTGTCACCCAAGCACTTCAGGGAGCTTCGTTGGATTTATGAACACTCCCCCCCCCCCTACACACACACATTGTGCATAGATAGGTGAAGGGCAGAACCGCTAGAGCGAAGGGAGGTATGCATACATTAAAATACTAGGCTCTATGGTGCTGACCGCCCCAGGCTGATGCATAACTTTTATAACTCTATGGAACAATAGTAGAGGAAGTGTGTGGGCACAGCCGACACCTAATACAAAACAAGGCAGCACGATGAAGTGGACAGGGGGTGTGAAGGCATTGACTCCACCGGAGTGGTGCTCTTATCCGAAAAGGTACAACAGTCCAAATAGATGCAAGAATAGAAGAACTTTTATAACTCTATATTTTCGCGATCATGGAATATAGTTATAATAAAAAGTCCTGAAGAACAAAGTTGTTCTTACTAGGACACATCTACCATCTCTAAATAAATGATTTTTAATGATGAATTAAAAATGGACAAAAACGCATGCGTTTTTAAAAAAAAGGATGCGTTTTTTAACGATCTGAAAATGCACTAACTAAAAACGGCCCAAAAACGTCCTAAAAACGCCACGTTTGTCTTCACCCTAAGGGTGATGTCACACATGCCGTTTTTAGGCAGTTTTTGGGGCGTTTATAGTTAGTGCGTTTTCAGTTTTTCAGTATTTGTCCGGTTTTTGAATTTGCGCAATTAAAAACGGACAAAAACACATGCATTTTTTAGGATCTGAAAACGCTCTAACTAAAAACGGCCCAAAAACGGCCTAAAAACGCAATGTGTGACATCACCATAACTTGGGCTCTTATAGATGCCTCAGTTACAAGGGAAACTTGTAAAAGGGAAAAAAAAAAAAGTGAAAATGTTCTGGAGTGCTCCACGTACCACGGCACCTGCAATATTACTTTATGGAAATAAATACTTCGGAGATATATAGATCTCAACACTATTTTATTTGACCCGCGACGGCAACAAACCCTTTGTTTGCAGCATCTACAAAGTGATTATGCCCTCAGAATAACTGCAACAGGTGAGCAGTTACAACACCACAACAATTATCATTACCAGACAGAGTTATCCTATTAGTGCTCTTTTCTTTCTTTTCTGCACAACTTGATTATGACATCACAGGGGGCAAATAAAGTAAAAACACACACAAAAAACATTAATAAATATTCATAAAAATACAATGACATTTCGCCATATAATTAAAAAAAAATCCCTGGCTAGCATACAAAAAAACACAGCCCAGTCGCCCCATTTGCCCAAGACTATATATACTATATATCAAAATGACCTAAACAAAACAGGGAATTCATTAATCATCTTCATTTTGAGTTTATTTGAAAATTTTAAAAAAGTACTATAAAATTACCAAAAAAATGCATTTTTCCCCACTTTTAACCCCAAATAAAAATGAAAACAATATGTTTAAACTTGTATTACCTTTCTAACTAGCTCTAAGGGTGAAGACACACGTGGCGTTTTTAGTCCGTTTTTAGTGCGTTTTCACATTGTTAAAACCGCATGCCTTGAAAAACGCATGCGTTTTTGACAGGTTTGACCAATCATCTTAATTCAAACTGGTCAAAAACGCATGTATTTTTAACGATGTGAAAACGCACTAACTAAAAACGGCCTAAAAACGCCACGTGTGTCTTCACCCCAAGTGTCTCGAAAAAAACATTGCAAAAACTTTTAAGGTAGCCCCCCCAAATAAGTTATGTCCCTTAAACTGGCGCTTACGAAAATTCGCTAAAAATAGTCAGAGCCTTTTCAGGCCGCGTCACTTAGGCCGGCGGCATATGTGGCGTTTTGCACCCGTTTTTGGGCAGTTTTTAAGCAGACCGGTTTTTTTTACGGATTGCTTAAAAAAGGGGCCAAAAGCGTGTTCAAAACACCACGTGTGCCATCACCCTGAGGATGCGGTCACACGTCGTGTTTAACACATGCGTTTAAAATCGCATTGCAATAGCTGGAGAGTGATTTGCTTAATTAAACAGCTGGTAACACCTGTGTTTACAAAACGCAACCGTTAACGCATTGTTAACACATACGTTAACATCACGGTTAACGCATGCGGTTGTTAACGCATTGTTAACGCATGCGTTAGCATCGCGGTTAACGCATGCGTTTTGTAAACACAAGTGTTAAGAGGTGTTTAATTAGGCAAATCACTCTTCAGCTATTCCAATGCGTTTTTAAACGCATGCGTTAAACGCGACGTGTGAACGCACCCTAAACGGAATGTAACTGACACCAATGGAAGCCAATAGAAGTTAGTAAAAGCAGCAGATCTATTTGATCCGTTAGAATTCTATTGTTTGAGTGAGGGCGCTGTCATACGGGACATTTTGGCTGCATTTGCGCAAACGCAGCCAAAACGTCCCATGTGACAGCACCCTAAGAGAGTAGCATAGGCACAAAACATGGGCACATGACCTGAGCCTTATCTGTAAGAATGAGAATTGTAAAACGTTACAACATTCAGCAGTTCAGAAGCAAAAAGGGGGAGAAGGATTTGGGATACAAATAAGGACAGTCCCACTAAGTGTGATGCTACACATGGCGTTTTTGGTCCGTTTTTAAGTATGCGTTTTCAGTCCGTTTGGCTGGGTACAACGTGTTTATCTATTAGGATAATTGGGGGAAAAAAACAGCCAAAACGCATACGTTTTTAAACTAACTGAAAACGCATGCTTAAAACGGACCAAAAATGCCATGTGTGGCATCAGCCTAAAAGCAGGCCACTTGGTACATATGCTGTAGATATTACTGGATTATGGAGGTAGAAACTTGTCAAAGCTGCGTGGGCTATGGTTGTGGTCAGTGGAGCACAGGGTATGTGTCATGCTATCTGCATACAATAAAACAGGAAAAATCTGCAGGTTTGGCTTCTAGCTTGGAGAAAAGAAGTTTGACATACATTGCTGATTAAGCTAGAGATACATAAAACATGTAACGCCATAGATACACAGAATACATGTGCAGTTCCTGTACTACGTCATCTACAACAATCAGTACAGAATACACTCCTGCAGATACAGCACACTAACATGTCGCCAGCCATGAAGCAGTTAACAGGGAACTATGGCGATACGAGAGTACGCAGCCAGTCATGAGCAATGGCCTACTCCGTGTGGCCCAGGTGCAGCCCGCAGCGCAGGGATGAAGCCGCTCTCCGTGTGTGCAGGCCTGGTATTGTGTGCAGCACTCGGAGGAGGAAACTCGCACATGACAAAAGCCACTTCCCCTCTTCTCGGACGATTACGTAGCTCAGCAGCAGCTCCTGCACTGGCACCTCACAATACAAATACAGGCCACATGGCCTGCAGGGAGGGAAATGACTGACCAGATTTCTCATGGAGATCAACAAACACAAGTGAAAGCCACTTACAGCGAGAGGAAGAAGCAGCTGCCAAGTGAATGTGACCGTACAGCGCCTGGAACACATGTTGTGGAGCCGCGCGGTGACACAGCCGCCGTCACAGCCGCTCAGAACCCGGCACTTGTTACAGCAACTTCACGTCCTGCCAGCCGGGTACCACAGCAGCACTTATAGCTGTGGCCTCTCATCTGACAGGACGATGCCCCAGCATCCAGCTACTGTACCCCCACAACTCCCTCAGCTGACAAATGTCCCCTTATACATTACAGTGGCATATCATCTAAAACATCCCGATAAACCTATGTGATAAGTATAAGGTTATTAAAGAAATCTCTATTTACATTAAACATAACGTGGCTTACACTGTATAGTTATTGTAATATAGTGGGTGCAGATCCACTGAAGGAATGACACATTTCCCATTTCAGCTAATTAATGTAGTTGTTTGCATTATAAAAACTTAGACAATTTTCCAATATACTTTCTGTTTCAATTCTTCAGCCTCTTCTAGATCTCTGCTTGCTTTCCTTCTAGAGAAAGTTTCTATGTTTACTTCTAGTGGACAGAAATCTGACCACAGTCACACAGGTGCACAGCTCGTTATATTATAGAGAGTAATCAGAGCTGTGTGATATAACGAGCTGTGACTATGGTCAGATTTCTGTCCACTGGAAGTAAACATAGAAGGACAGCAAGCAGCGATCTAAAAAACCGAGAGGAATTGATGCAGAAATTATATTGGAAACTTTCATAACTTTTTATAATACAAACAATAATTTTCTGAAATGGGAACATCCCTTTAAGTTGTCTCTTAGATTTCACCTTAAAGGTGCAGTCACACATCACATTGAACGCATGCGTTTCAAAAACACATTCCACCAGCTGGAGAGAGGTTTGCCTAATTAAACAGCAGTTAACATTTGTGTTTACAATACACAACAGTTAACGCATGTGATGAAATTGTTAAAAAAACGCATTTGCACCATTTTCTTGGTTTGATCAACGGGATACCAAATTTATATAGATTTTATTTTGTTTTAATATATTTAAAAAATTAAAACCTTCTGTATAAAAAAATTCTGGTGCAAATAACTTTTACATACTTAGGCTGGTGCCACACGTGGCGCTTTTGTCTGCGTTTGCGTTCGCAAACGCAGACAAAAGCGCCATGTGTGGCGCCTGCATTATGTGTGTGGAGCTGATCGAGGTGTCAATTTTTGGGGGATGAGCAGATGGTTTCTTTGCTACGATTTTTGGGACTGTACAACCTTTTTATCACTTTTTATATTTTTTTTTATATTTTGCGAAATGGGGAAAAAGTGGCATTTCGGACATTTGGGAACTATTTTCCGTTACAGGGTTCAATGCCAGAAATAATCATTATTATATTTATATAGATAGGCATCCCAAAATGTCCAAACATGTGTATGATTTTATTTGTTTATTTTTATATCAGTTCTAGGGAAAGCAGATGATTTAACCCCTTAGTGACCGACGGAGAAATCCGTATAGGCGGTCACTAAGGGGCCCTAGGGTGATGGCACACGAGGCGTTTTGAACGCGTTTTTGACCCATTTTAAGTAAGATAATTGGTCAAACCTGTCAAAAACGGATGCGTTTTGAACCCGTGGCGTTTTTATCCTGTTTTTGGGACGTTTTTAAGCACTCCATATAAAAAACGCACGCATGAAATTAACGCAAAACATCGGCGGCTCGTTCCCGATCACAGGTGTTTCCATAGAACCGCCGATGCGATTGGGGGGTCCTCGGCCCGAACGCACATGCATTTCCAGGGAAACGCATGCGATTGATAAGCCGATCGCATGCGTTTCTCTGGAAACGCACGTGCGTTCGGGCTGAGGACTGCCCCTGTGCGCTAGCGTCACGTTATGAACAGCCGCCAAGCGGTACGTGTGACCACAGCCTAAGTTTAGAGATTTTACAAAAATTCTCTGGGATAAGGTTTTGTGGTACCTAAGGCCACGTTCACACAAGGCATTTTGATTACATTTGGAAACGTAATCCAAAGGCTCTGCTCATGATAATATATTTTGTTAACATTGTGTTTCCAACACGTTAAGTAAACACAAAGTAAATGCAATCTTACCTCAACATGAGATCACATGTGGAGCCTTTGGATTGTGTTTCAAAAGGCAACAAAAATGCCACGTATGAACGTGGCCCCAGGGACTCTACAAACACGTCCTGGCATCTGAAAACTATTCTGCCGTACAAAAGCTCAATGGCTCCTTCCCTTCCGCGCTTTGCCATATGCCCTGACAGCAGGTTACATCCACATGTGGGGTGCCCTCTTACTCAGAAAAAACTGCACAATATATTCTTGGATGCATTTTCTATTTTTATTTAGTTAATGTGGATAAATTTTAAGGCTAAATGAATGTATCAATGATAAATATTAGTGAATTCCAAATCAAACCTTCATTTTGTTTGATTTTCTATAAAAAACATGAAGGCTTAACAAGCTTCCTACCTGCTGTTTTGAATAGTTTGAGTGGTGAAGTTATTAGAATGGGGCGATATGTGGTTTCTATTAACAAACCTTCCAAAACTGCTATAGAAATGAAATGGTCTCTAAAATAATTGATTCTAAAAAAGGACGCTTCTAAAATGAAACCAACACAAAGTTGAGATATGGTAAATGTTAGTAACTAATTTCGGTAGTAAAACTATCAGTTTGAAAAACAGAAATTTTTGAAGTTTCAAAATAGCTAATTTTTTCATAGTGTTTACCAAATTCACCTTTTTTAACCCCTACGGGACCTCTTTTGGCCTTAAGGACACGGCCCCATTTTTCAAAACTGCCCTGTGTTACTATAAGTGGTTATAGCTTTGGAACGCTATGGGATATCCAGGGGATTTTGAGATTGTATTTCAAATTAGTTTAAAAATTTGGATGAAATCTTTTAGTTATGAAAAAATTTGGATACAATTTGGAAAAATTCTTTATTTTCAACGTTCTAAATTCTCTACTTTTGATGCAGATAGTCATAGCACCCAAATAAATTCATAACTTACATTTCCCAAATGTCTGCTTTATATTGGATGGTTTTTTAAGATTCCACATATTTTACTAGAATGTTATGAGGCTCAGAATTTAGGTATCATTTTTCAAATTTTTGGTAAAATCACCAGAACCCGTATTTAGATGGACCTGCTCAACTTCTAATTGACACTTGGAGGCCTAAATAATAGTGAGACTCATAAATTACCCCATTATGGAAATTACTCCCTCAACGTATAAAAAACCACTTTTAAGAAGTTTGTTAACCCTTCAGGTGTTTTATAGGGGTTAAAACTAAATGGAGGTGCAGTCTGCAAATTGTAATATTTTTTCACAATACATTCATTTTGGGTGGAAAATTGAACATTTACAATGGATTAAATTAAAAAAGGCTCCACAAAGTTTGATACCCAATTTCTCCCGAGTACACCGATACCCTATATGTGGTGGTAACCTGCTGTATGGGCGCACAGACAGGCATAGAAGTGAAGGAGGCGCCATCCAGATCAGATTTGCTATGACACATTGTACAGGCTATAATTTAATGTGGACCTATAGGGGCTTATTTCTTTTGCCACATGAGATGCACTTTTCTGGTACGTAATTTTGGGGCATCTATAGCTAATTGATGAGATTTTATTAACTCTTTGTTGGTGGAGGAAATGAAAATCATCAATTTTTAGGAAAATTGTTATGTATTTTTTTTGGTCGTTAACCATACCATAAAAATAGTATATTATTTTTATTCTATGGGTAGCCACGATTTCCCATTTTTACTGAATAAAAAGTAATTTGGAAAAATGTTGTTAATTTTAGCATCACCGTCTTTCATATGCATAACCTTTATATTTTTCGCCCTCACAAAAATGTTTAAGGGCTTATTTTTTGCGAGAAGGATTGTTCTTTTTAGTGAGCATTTTTTATAGGGTATTAATTGAAAATTATCTTTTTTTGGAGCTTTTTTGGGTTTTTTTTTTTTTATGGGGTTCACTTTGCGGTTCCAATAATGATTCTGTTTTATTATGCAGATTGTTACGGGCGCAGGGATACCAAATATGTGGGGGTTTTTTTGTATTTTATTCAATTGTGGGGGTTTTGTGTTTTCGTGTTTTTTATACTTTATTAAGTGTTTTTATGGGAAAGTGACATTTTAGGGGCTTTTATTTTAATGTATTTATTTTTTTATTTATTCTGTGTTAACTTTAGTGTTTTTCACTTTTTTTACTTATACTTACTTGAACTTGAACCAGTGATGCTCTGATCGCTGGTTCAAGTTAAATACACTGCTCTACAATACTATTTTATTGTAGAGCAGTGTAAACTGTCTGAGCATGCAGGCGCATGCTCAGACACTTTACAGTCAGACCTGGAAGGGGTCTGACTGCCAGGGAGATCGGGCAGCTCCGGGGCACTTGGCAGTCCTCGGAGCTGCCCAGAAGTGGATCGGATCCCCCAGTAAGCGGCACGGGGGATCCGATCCATAGCGCAATCACCCTTACACGCCACGGTCATGCTTGACCGCGGCGTGTAAGGGGTTAACACCCGTCCTGGTGCTCCTAGGGGTTAATAAATAAATGTAAAATATATCAACCAAAATTTCCCACTATTTGGAAATACAAAATACAATGGAAAAAAAACTAACTAAAAAACACTTGGGCAAGTTAAAGCGTTCTAAAGTTATAACCAGATAAATTGACACATGGTGGTTTTGAAAATTTGGTCACTAAGGGATTAAACAATAAGGTTTGTTTTTTTACAATTTTTATTATTTTTTTTTTACCATTTTTCAGGCCCCTCAGGTACTTTAACCCTACATTGTCAGATTGAATCTAGCATACACTACCATACTAGATTATACTGAAGCAAACACCCAGCTTGTGTGCAGAGGGCTTAGCCTATGAGTGCCACAAATATGATGTACCTGAAAAGTGCATCTCATCTGGCAAGTAATAATCCCCCACATGTCCACATTAAAAAAAAAAAATTAGCCTTTACAATGTGACAATACAAATCTGCTCTGAATGGTTCTCCTTCCATTCTATGCCTAGCTGTGTTCCCATGGAGCGGTTTACCAAGAAGTTCAAACTTTTTGTCATTTAATCCATTGTGAATTTTTAATTTTTGGGACAAAATGAATGTATGTCCAAAAAAACTACAATTTCTAAATCGCAAATCCATTTTGATTTAAAGGGGTTGTCCAAGACTAACTTAAATAAACAAAGAGACTGACTAAAAAAATTAAATAATACTTACCTCGTCCGGTGCTCCTGGTGATCTCTCCGTGTCGTGCCCCTGTTTGTTTACAGGGGTAGGGACAAGCTGCTGGCTGGAAGTAGCCGAAGTGGAGCTTCCGTGTGCCTGTAATCAAATAGTGGGACAACAGGAGCTCCAAACGAGGTAAGCACTACTTAACTTTTTTATACAGCCCACCCCTGGCCAACTCATTTATTTAGGTTAGCCTCGTACAACCCCTTTTACAACTCCTATAAAAGACCTAGAGGGTTAAGCAAACTTCTTCAACATGTTTTTTCATATGTTGGGGATTCACTATTATTTATGAATGGATCCTTAAAAAACCATAGCAACATAAAGCAGACATTTGGGAAATGTAAGTTATAATTTAAGTTGGCTGAATCTTGCAAAATTTTTGAAAAATGTTAGTTTTTTTTCATAACTAAAAACACAAAAGACATCATTAAAAATGTTTAAATAATTTAAAGAGAACCCGTCATGCAAAATAACCCTCCTAAACTAAATATATTTTCATAAACTGCCATTAGAGAGTATTGCCTCTATCCCTTCATTATCCCTCTACATGCCTGTAAACCTAAGCAATGAGGTCCTAAAGCTGTATGCAAATGACCTGTGAAATGTCCAATGAAGCATTAGCATATTCAAGCTGTCCACTCTATTCATGAGTGGGAGGCACAGCCACACCCCCAGTGCACGACTGACAGCCTGTATAATGATGTGAGGCTGTATAATGATGTGCTTCCTGGTGCTGGTGGCCACGCCCCCTGCAGCCTGTGTGTGTTTAGGAGAGATACAGCAGCTCCAGGCAGCCATGTTACAGCAGAACATGTCAGATTCATGTGTAGCTGATGTCTGTGTCTCTCACCTGTATATTAGGAGGATGCAGCATGTCAGCAGATGCAACACACAGACTAGCCATGCTTTACTATACATTACACACAGACATGAGCAGGGGGAGGAGAGGGGAGGGGTAACAGGGGTGACATCACTGCCTCTGACCATGTGACCAGCCTCATTTACATGATAAAGAATAGATGATTTTACAATGATTAATATATGAAATAACTAGATAAAGGCTGGGATGGGATTCTTGTGAGCTGCTCCAACAGGTAGTAGTGACAGGACTAGTGACACAGACCTGATGACAGGTGTCCTTTAAAGCACAATGTGCCGCGAGAAAACAATCTCAAAATCTCCTGGAAATGTTAAAGTCCTGAAGAGGTTACAGTGCATGTATTGTAAGCTATGTAAACTTAGTTTACTAGAACAGACCTGTTTATAGAAATAAAACAAAGAAAATCCATTTTCACAGGGAATTCTGAGATGACAGAGGAGAACTTAGAATTAGCCCTAGATGACCAATTTATTCACTACAATGGCCAATATCCTAGCTATTTAATCCAAATATTCACACCACTGATATTGCAGTCAGGAAGGAGAAAAGCAGCCCAAATACCTTGGGTGATACTTGGCCAAAATTAGATTCAATGATCCCTTAATAATTAATTTATAAGGTTGAATGTTGGGGGAACCAATGAAAATGCAGAAAAAGCTAGACATTGCATGATATACAGTACTGACAAAGATGCTTTAGTATCATAATTTGTCCTCAGGCTAGGTGCCTGCTGCCACCAAATTCTGAGCCCTAAAAACAAACATTATCTGCTTTCAATGTAAACAGCTGCAAACATTTGTATCAACGAGAGAATTACGTTATACAATAAATGTATACATTTTCGTTTTTGCATTCCTGCAGCTGTTAAAATGAAGCAGCCTCGGGCAACTGGGCTCCTTGCTGCTACTGCACCCCACCTAGCTCATAAAGAACAGCATAGAATACAAAGACTATCTGTGAAGAAAACATGCAATGTGACAACAGGTTGTGAACATAGGCTATACTGACAATCTCATCACTGCTTCAGATGGATTTTACCTTCTTTGTTTTCTGTCAAGAGAAAAATGAGGCTCTGAATATTGGCTAAAATTGTGTCTTCAATCTTATATGATGCATAAATGTGTATTTTGTAGGAGAACAAGGAACACCTTGAACTTCCATGGCCCGGAAGAAAAGCAATGTAACAAATCCTAAATAAAACATGTACTGTTTAAACTACTTTACCAATACTGGAGACTTTTCGTATGGCAAAATAAGGCTTTGGGTACACCAGCTTTTCTCATGAGCCCTTTAGCCATGATAGCCATCCTTAGCCACTCTGTCTGCATGGACATCTCAGGAAGAATTCATGAGAAGAGATGGCCTGGTCTCCAATGCACTTGCCAGCCAATTTGGAGTAAAAACATGAAAACAATATGTATTATCTTATGAATAGTGAATAAGATAAGATAGTGAATAGACCAATGGAATGTCCAACGAGAATTTGGAGCTGCCGAAATTCACTTACAGAGTGTGCCCGATTTCTTGAATGTGTCGCTTCCCCGCTCAGGTCCGCCCCAGTGCTGATCTTGCGACATAATTTGAATTTTAAATTCCACGGTTTGTCCGAATCAGTCGGGCCACGCCCCCGATTTGTGTTGCATGAAAGCTGGCGATGCGCCAAAATGCGATCGTGTGCGCCAAAAATCCCTGTGCAATTCAGGGCAAATCGGAAATATTCGGGAAATGCGTCCGACGAACTCTTAGTAAATGTGCCCCAATGAGTCAGTATGAGATCCATGAAAATAACAGATAGAATGTGGATGTAAAAATTACTCTTACTATAAAACCAAATCTGCATGGAAATTACTGAGGCAGTCACTTAAAATACTTCTGGGGATAAAATTTGGGGACTCATAGCATACAACCACAGCATAAATGGCAGCTAATGATCTGTATTAGACAATGTTGTGGAACCACTGCCAACTACTACAGTAATTTAGTAAAATAAGACCAGAGGTTCATCTGTTAGTGGTAGGACACAAACCTTTTACCGTATATAACGGCAGCTGAGTTTTCTTGTAGCTATGCTCTTTTACGTTTCTTAGAAATTGCTGTATATCACATCTTGAGTCTCACATTTCACCTGACCAACAGAAGTGAAGAAGGATTTCAGCTGGGCATCTGCCCTACAACAGATCTTTAAGACGCAGTCGCTCTTGGTTTACAATGTGAAATTGTTAGTTTGAGAAATAGCTATAATAAGCAAGAGCTGAAATTAATACATGATCGTGCAACAGGACACGGTGAAAGAGGGCGAGAGACAGAGACTGAAGAGCACACAGAAGCTCCCACATCATTCTTGGCTGACTGATCAGACAGATAATATCCCACTACAAAACAGGGAGGAGGATTATTTTTGTGGTTCAATCAACAGCACCACTTAGCAACAGGCTGTATCTTAACAACTTAAACGCGGGGCTTGCCAATATTTATATTGTGTACACAATCAAACTGGCATGTAGTGCCCATCCCCTAATGAGACCCTAGCGAGAAAGGCATTGTGGTGGGCTGCAGATTCCTTATCACAAAGCTATAGGTGGTTCAGGGGTTGCAGTCACTACAAGGCCCTGAACCAAAGGGGGTCAAAAGGCTCTTCTATCACACGAGAAGATACCAGTATTATAAATGATAGCTGGGGAACCCTTTACAGATTTTGGGTTTAGGTTTATCAAATTATCCAAGCTGCAATGCAGGACATGTAGAAAATACTTTGGTCAGAGAACCCACACTTCCAGTTTACAAATCCATTTACCTAAAATACGCTTAAAGTGGTTGGCTAATTTTCAACAAATCTGTTCTATTAGACACGTCTCTACATGTGTTCCTTTAAAAGCTGCAGTCTTTCCCAGTTTTCAGCATGCTGCACTCTGCATATATACACATGCAGCAGCTGGCTCCGCCTCCAGGTGATCCATGTGACGTCATCCTCTGATACAAGTCATACTCTCTTGATGCAGGTGCCACCTAATGAGCAGAGCCCCGGAATGTAAAAGAAAGAAGCATGGAGGGTCTGCAATTTATACAAAAGTAAGAATCAGGACTCCTTAATCACTTGATGAACATTAAGGGTGCGGTCATTGAAACGCATTACAACAGCTTAGAGAGGTGATTTGCCCAATTACATTACATTTACAAAACGCATAATGTCAACACAGCATTTTTTTAACTCATGCATTTTGTTTCCAAACGCAACCAAAGTGCAACGTGTGACAGCACCCTCAGGGATCATCTCAAAGGTAGTAAAGGCACATGAGCAATCAATGCCAAAGATGAGCCCAACCCCTTTAAGAGCAATCAGACATACTTTATTAGTTTCTTATTGCTTTTGCCAACATTTGTGTACAGATATGATATCATCCAGAAAACTGAACCACAAAATAAAGGGATGTATCATTTGGACCACACATTGAAAGCCTTAAAATCACAATCCCGGAGAAAATGTCGCAACTACATTTTTCCACCAGTTTTAATTTTTTTTCCCCTGTACCAAATACTAAAAGGTGCCACTATAGAACACAATTTGTTTTCCAGAAAACAAGACAACACTTTCTCAAGCTCATCCAGCATAATGATATCATTGAGGAAAATGAGAATGTAGATGAGACCTCAAAACTTGGGGGACTACAATATAAAGTAAAGGGCAGAAACTACAAGTACTACAAAGGCATCAAGCTTCTGGAAACAACAAAAGACAAGTACCTCTTACAACCAGCCCGGGAGAAGGAGGGGAGACCTCTAGACTTGCCCTTAACAGGATAGCAACAGCACAGGCTGGCGGTCACCTGGGTAATAGTGACCACAACATTATTCCATTTTCAATATCATCTAATAAGAGGATTAGTAGAGAAAGTACAAAAACACTAAACTTCTCAATTGTAAATGAAAGAGGACCTTAAAAGGGTCATCCGAGAATATCAATAAATTAGGGACGGCTGGGGTGTGTTTAAAAAAAAACACACATGTACTGACCTCCTCCGTCACTGCTGATGTCCCACCCGTGGTCCGTCTGATCCGTGTCCCTGTTTGTTTACAGGGGCACGGAAGCTGCGCTCAGAGAGTGGCTGAGAGATAGGGATGGATGGGAGTGGCTGTCCACCTCGTGGCAAACGGGCACGGATCATACAGGCTTTTTTTTTTTTTTTTTTAAAAGCTCGCCTTAATCGTCCCTAATTATTGATAATTATTGATTATTGATAACCCCTTTTATACTGTAATATAAACAGGACAATGACCTTGAAATCAAACATTCTAAAATAAATGCAACATTTTCTAAACATTTTAAAAAGGTCCTTAGAAAAAGGTCTACTGTAGCAGAACAAGCAAAATAGAAGCAGGGAAAAAACAATGGGTGGAAGTTATGAATCGCTGTATCAAATTGGCATTTTAAGAAGCTCTAGTCTTAATAAATGCTCTACCTAGTTATACCTGTGGAACAGGCAGAGACTATAGTAAACTCAGTAGCTGGGGCATCCATGCTACTAGTGAGCATATGATTTGCAGAGGTTTCTTCTAAGTCTGATCTCTAGTAACTTAAGTCGTTTTAGTGACAACTATCTGACCGGACATTACAAGAGAGTAATTGTGCTATACTGTAATAGCCTAATATTCATTCTTAACCATTACTTTATTTTAATATTTGAAGCTTCCTTAAAGGGGTTTGCCCATGAAAGAAAGTTCTCAAATTTTAACCCCTTATTGATGTTTACACAATAAAGAAAATTTTTAACCCCCTTACTTTACAATTTTACTCAGTTTTATTGCCGTTTTAGCTCCTATAACTCAGTGGTGGTCAGTGTAAAAATCAAGAGTGTGGGCGGGGACTGTTTAAGCAGCGACAATATGATTCGTCTGTGCTGACAATGTGCTTAGATTATTTATTTAGAGTTATTTAACATTCACTAGTCTCTGACACATAGAAAAAAGAGTGTTGAGACAGATCAGAGATGATGATATCCATGAGATGCATATAACACACAATAACACTTTTAGTTCTGCTAACTCACCTATAACACACACTGTCAGCTCTACAATATCTAAGCCATGACCAAGAAAAACTTAACCATAAACATAATACACACAATAAAATTACAATAATTCTTTATTAATTTATTCAAAACAATTAAAATGTAGCATAGGTAAAAGCATGTGCCCAAATACATATAGCAGTAATTGTAACATGTTTGGTAAAATATCTCAAATGGTTGAATACGTTGTGGGCCACACATATATAGCATACCGCATGTGCTGGAAAAACCATGACTCGGCTTATACTTGAGCCGAGAAAAAAAAAACCAAAATGTGTACTCACCTTCCGACGCCCCCCGACAGGTCCTCCTTCCATACATCGTGGCCCGGGCATCGGCTCTGTGTCCTGGACCGGCGCAGTCTTCGTGACGTCAGCCGAAAGCTGACGTTCTAATGTGTGTGTCAGCATCGGCACACACTACGATGTCAGCGATCGGCTGACGTAATGGTGCCTCGATGGAGCCGATATCTAAGCCGCAATGCCTGTTTTTTTCCTACAGGTGGGGGTTGGCAGGCTATACACTCCAGGGGGCTGGCTGAGGGCTGGCAGGCTATACACTACAGGGGGCTGGCAGGCTATACACTACAGGGGGCTGGCAGGCTATATACTACAGGGGGGTGTGAGCAATGCATTTCCCACCCTCAGCTTATACTCGAGTCAATAGGTTTTTACAGTTTTTGGTATCAAAATTTGGGTCTCGGCTTATACTCAGGTTGGTATACGGTATACCACAAATAAAAAAACAAAACCATTTTAAAAATACATTTAATGTGATTATTGGATATTCTTTAAAATGTACAAGAATATACAAATATCATACGAAATAAGAGGAACCACACAAAACAGCCCCAACGCTTGTTTCGCAATAGCGCTTTCCCTAGGGAAACACGTGTCGGGGCTGTTTGATGGGGTGCCTATTATTTGGTATTCTCATCTCATGTCTCAGATACTGGTGAATGTTCAGAAGATAAATAAAAGTGCATATAAACCATGGAGACTGACAAAAATAGCAAAAAATTATGCCAAAGGAAAAAAATGTTTACTCACCACAATGTGACTGGAATACTTGTGGCTTTACTACTTGATTGCAGACATTACAGACAACTAGATAGAAGTCATCATGGGCTGGATAGTGCCCGAATAAGTGCATGTCTACCAAATAAAAACAAACGAAACACACACATTAGTACAAATCAGTAATGGCATGTAACTCCGTCTACTGGTGTAAATAGATGATAACGGCATTGCACATTAGACTATGATGAAGTAGCAAATACAATGATAAACATGGCCCATCCAGTTTTGAGACTCGTGATCACAGAAGTATTAAAGCGTGAACATTTAGGATCCCTGAACACATAAATGCAGTGGACTTTCTGCATGGAATTGCATTTGGAAAATCTTGTGTGAACTATAGTATCACAGTATCCATGGGAAAAATACAATTAGCTGCTGACATTGGATTCTACAGAGGATTTCTCCTCTCCTAATGATTTGAAAGCAGAAACTGTATTGCATACATATCAACAACTGATTTTTGTCTGGTTTCTTTTTTTCAAAAATGTGCATTTACAGCATGACAAAAAAAGTGACAATTTTCTGTCTGGATTTAACAACCTATGTTTTAGGTGCAGACATTATACCCACCCACAAGATTTCAATGCTTAATGCGCAGTGATTAACCTTTTGGTTACTGCACACAGTACAGTCACCAACAGGTTAGGGCCGCTTTCCCCCAAACTTGTGCAGTCAGGGAAAAACACTCAATGCAGTGGAAGGATTTCCAGGACCGAATCTCACACCAACGGTCTAAACTCAGACTGGCAGACTGTACAAAATATTAAATTGTGCTACTAGGATGTAGAATTTGCCCAATATTTTCAGTTGAAACCAGAAGTTTACATACAATACATAAAAAGACACATATGCATGTTTTTCTCAATGAAATGAAATCGGAATAAACCTTTCCCATTTTAGGATAATACGGATTACCAAAATGTTTTATATTTGTGATATGCCAGAATACTGAGGGAGAAAAAGAGAATTGGAAGGCATTTTTATTTCTTTTTACAACATCAAACGTTTACATACATTTCATTGGAATTTGGTCAAATGTTTTGGATATTCTTCCTCAAGCTTCTCACAATAGTTGGTAAGATTGAGGCATATTCCTCCTGACACAAGTGGTGTAACTGAGCCATGTTTGTAGACCACTTTGTTTGCACCTGCCTTTCTATCTAAACCTTATAAATTTTCAAAAGGATTGAGATCAGGTCTTGAAGTGTTACCACACTCTGGCTGTTATAGTTGATTAGAAACAAGGCACAAAACAAAATTCTTTTGTAATATTTTTCTTTTTTATTTAATGCAGTAATTTGCAAGTCATTGGCTTTATAAATAGGTTTTACAGATCAATATAAGATGACGTTTCAGTCATCGTGACCTTTGACAAGTACAATCTGTAGGTGTCATTTATGGATAAAGAGAGGTGATCTGTATGGATCTTATATGGATAAAGAGAAACGAGTCATCTCTTATGGCTCCCTTTCTGAATGCCAAGAGATCAAAAGTCCCCCTCCGTAATAAAGGCTATTACAATAAGAAAAATGTATATTAAATATTTAACTATGCCCAACCTCTAGCATTTTTCAGGAAAAACTCTCTGCTTTCTAGAAGCCTAAAAGAATAAAACTCCATGAACAGCACAAAGCTGTCATGTTTTAGATTCTACTCAAACACACATATGCTATCAACCAATAAAGCAGACTGGTACAGGGATCTCACCACAACATACTACTGTGCATTCACCACAGATGTCAATTTATATTATATTTATTTAACTGCTGTCCTGTTGAAAAGCCGAACATCTAAAGATTTCTTAACCACCAGAAAAATTGCTCCGCTGCCAGCTCCGCTTTCTAACAGGTGCTTAGAGTGATGTTACTCTCTCGGCTTTTTAAGTAGAGTCATCTTCCCACAGTGAAAGGTTGAAGACAACTTCCATTTCGTTTGCAGTTTGTGGTTTGATATTCTGTGTTTCCTATGAACGATGTGAGCCTGAGCAGCAGTGATGTCAGGAAATTGGGAATTTTTAGGGGAGCCACAGACAATGTAAATTCCCAGCAGCCGTATGGAGGGTTTTTTTGTCATACAAAATATCAATAAAATCCCTTTAAATTTTGGGCTGTTACATCTAAAGCATAACTAAACCTTTAACCCATTAGTGATGTGGCGTGAAAAGCCTTTAGTGACCGGGGCGTTTGTAGCGAATTTTTGCATGCGGCGGTTTAAGGGCATAATTTTATAGTAGTGCAGATAATACTGGTAAACTCTGCAATATACTCCATTAAGTACAAAAGCTGCTGAGTGCCCTTTTCCTGCTCTTTATCTCCTGTAGTGAGTGGTATATACAGCAAACAGATAAGCAAATGATGCTAATACCATAACATACTTTCCATACCTACAGTATATTTTACTTAATAATTCTGCTAATTTTCAATCTTCTTTTATATTAAACATTCCACTCTTCTTTCCACTCACTTTTAAAAGTGAATAAAAGTAAACCTGGCTACCTGCCAGTAAAGAGTAATGGGGATGTATATGTAGTCCCTGTCTCGTCATCACCTTCTCATCACAGCTTACAGCTCTCCCTACCTTAAAGGTTCTGTTACCTTTTATAGTAGTATGAATACTTTGAAAAAAAACATTAAAAAGAATAGGTCAGTAGGACATCAGTGAAAAATCCCTGAAGCCAGGAAGAGAAAACCAAACTGTATGTGCCCATAAGACAAAATGGGTTCATTGAAAAAAAAAAAAAAAACCAAATATAAAGATTCCATCTAATAAAGGACCATTGAAACAATGTGCGAGTACCCGGTGCATTTGTACGGGCTATGTGTTGAAAAAAAAAAAAACGGCAAGCATGCATCCAAAAAAATGTTTGTGTCAATATGTTTGTGGGTTCTACTCAGCTTTCAGGCTTGGCCTTGCAAAAAGTGACATGTAGCAGGTTTTTAAAACGCTCAGTGCACAAATTACTCTGCAGCCTCACCAGCACATGGATGCCATTCCTAGGCTATGCCAATACTGCACATCACATCAGGACAACTGCCAGCAAGCTACTGCTGGTGTGGCCCTGGGCTTAAATATATTTGGGTTTCTAGCACTTGTATTACTACTTTATTTTATTCATAAGGTATTCATAAGTTAGAATTTGCAACAATTTTATGTTGTTCCAAGTTGCCATGATGCAGGTTAACTATCTGTATTGAACTGAGGCACGTATAGTCAGTACTGGCGAAAATTCACTGTGAAGTTAAATTATTAGCACTCTAGTCATAGCTTTGCATTTTGAGAACCATCCAAGTTCCAGGCAACAGTGAAAGTCCTCCAGCATTTGGTGAAGGCAATCTGCCTGATAGAAGTAAACACAAGGAGCTCCTTCTTAGCCGCGCTGTCCCAGCCAATTGTGCAGGTGTTATTGATACTGTAGGCAAAGGATGAGCACTTCAGGCCTGGAGAGTCACAAGCAGGCCAGGGCTCCGACTGCAGATGTATGCATTTCATTTACATGTACTTAGCCTACTCATCATTCAAATGAAGGAAATTTGCATAGGTATGTGTTGTTCTGAGGATTGAAGGATAGGACTACAAACAGAAGATTCTGACAAGTCAAGCTTAATAAAGCGAAGCAATAAAAAGAGGATGAGTATGGTTGTTTTGTGATTACGTTGTTAATATCTTGTCTCACTAGTATATCTATATAGCTCTACATGCAACAGGTCAGAAAAGACTTCAACGCCAATGAAGTAGCCAGGATAGTGATCCACTTACTCACCTAACAGCAGCTTGATCTCAGGTCAGACAACTATATATTGCATCCTACCACACATCATATAGAAACCAGAGAACACAGAAAGTCTATTTGCTTCAGAAATAGGTATTTGGCTGCACTGACTTTGTCAAGACAGCACAAATAATATAAAGGCGCCCCCAGCTGGTAACTAATTGTCACTGCATATTATGACTATAAAGTGGGCGATCGCCACACTGAAGATTTAAAGATCAGTGGATAAAAAATATATACGGTAATATACCAGCAACATAATACTCACATTCATACACTTTTACAGTCCCCACTGTTCTATGTCCTGTACCAGCAATGACAAGTCAACACAAGATGTGACACCTACTGTTGCTGATCACTAGCTGTAATGCATTGACACCACCGGGGTCATCACTGTGCCAGTGATTGGCACATAATGCCTAAAGCTTTGATGTTGAACCTATCAGAGACCGAGCGCCCAAACTACAACCAAAACCCACTTATTTATCGTCAAGTGCCAATATGGAAATTTAAGAAGTAAACTATTGCTCCCTGCTCTTCCACAGGTTTGGATGCCACCAATACAGTTGAAAGAAGAAGGGCAAAAGAAGAAGGAAACATTCAGACTATAATTGTAGCTTCTCTCCAGGTTCTCTCTGTACACATCTGTACACATCCTGGGCCAGCAGGAGGACCTCCAAAGATAATCCAGCTGTGTTAACACCTTCTCAATCTCCCTGCAGTCCCAAACAGCCAAGGATGTGTTACATTAAAATAATGCTGAGAGCAGCATCTCCTAAGACTGCAGTCCTCTCTGGTGAACTCTGTGGAGGGGCGATGGCCTTGGTGCCCACAAAAGACCCTAAAACTCTCTAAGCAAACACATTATAATCCATCTAGTTCTGTGGGGTGACAATGTGGGTAGATTATCAGGGTACATGTTTATATACACTTTCATCTGGCTTCTGACATTGTACTAGTATCTTACACAAAGAAAGAAATTAGACAGATCAGAGATGCATGAGAGTACACAGAGGCTGACAGACTTTTACACTGTTACACTGTGAGCTTTGCTACTCTCACAGATATGTGCTGCCTCCCCCTTCCCCCGGATCACTTATTTGCTTGTAGTTTGCAGCCTCTCTCTCTGCTCACGATGTCCTGGCAGGAAGTGATCAATGAGAGTCTCTGAGCTCCATGCAGGGGGCAGGGCTACAGCTATACAGCAGAGAGAAACAGAAATCTCAGCTCCACAAACTCACACAGACACTAAGTGAGAAGTTGCAGGGTCGTGTCTAGGGGCAATTGAAATTGTGTACACCAGGACTGATATAGGCAGGTTGGAATTATATCTGTGAAATGCTTCCTCGAAACCCCCCCCCCCCCCTGCCAAAAAAAAAGGTACCTTTTGCCTCAAGATACAGAAGCACAAGCCTACAGTGCCATGGTTTAAGATTATACAAAGTTACATGTAGTAAACTAAAAGGTACTGAAAGATTTTCATAAAATGTTACAGGACACATGGTTATAACACATTATGTGGTTTTACTTTAATCATGATCATGTTGACAAGCAGCTGTACAGCTTCTAGATCATGTTTCTTTCATGACCCAGGGTGGTGGCATCATCCAGAAAATGAACTTTGAAGTGATATGTTAAATGGTTGTATGAAGTCAGGGAGGTGGAGAGTTTAACACCAAAGTCAAGCTCCCCCTGCCTCTGAACACCTTTTCTTATGTGATTAACAGCATGTGTCTGACTTCAGGAGATCTGGTCAGTGATGTCCCTGGAATGGGGCATTCTAAGGCAGGAAAAGCTTGACTTCAGTGTTGAAGTCAAGGAGGTGAAGAGATTATTAAACCAATTTAAATCTTACTTCAAAGTTGAATTTCTGGATGATGCCCCCATACCACACCAAGAAACCAAACATGATCTAGAACCTGCTCAGCTGCTTGACAACATACTGCAATGTTTATTGGACCAATTTCTGATGACAGGTTTCCTTTAACCCCTTCCCGACATTTGACATACTATTACTGCATGGCGGGAGGTGCGTTCCCGCAAAATGCAGTAATAGTACGTCATGCTTCTGGCGCCGGCTCCAGAACGGAGCCCGAACCAGAAGCCGACATCCATATATTATAGCCGACATCCGCCTCTAACATGCGCAATCAGAGATTTCTCCGATTGCGGGTGTTAACCCCTGACAGCGTGACCGCGGCATGCTAGGGGCATTTGAGAAGAATCGGACCCCGGGGTGCCTACTGGGGGGGTCCGCTGCTCCGATCGCAGCCCCGGGACTGCCGGTGCCCGGGGCTGCGCGATCCTCTTCTGTGAGCCGGCATGTGCGCAGCATGCTCAGTGTATTACATTACACAGTGTAATACATCTGTATTACACTGTGTAATGTTAAGAAGAGCTTGAACAAGTGAGCAGTGGATCGCTTGTTCAAGCTAACCTGTAAAATCATTTTTTAATAAAAAGAATTAAATAAAGTTAAAGTCCCCTAAACACAAATATTCACTATACACATGCAATAAAGTGAAAAAAACCCCACAAAATCGCCAAAAAAACCCACATATTTGGTATCGCGGCGTCCGTAACAATCCGTACAATAACTCAGAAACATTATTGGACCCGCTCGGTGAACGCCGTAAAAATAAAACCCGTAAAACATGCCAAAAATGTACATTTTTCATAAAATCTTTACACAAAAATGTTCTAAAAAGTGATCAAAAAAAGTTGTGCGCCAAAATGGTGCCACTGAAAAGAACAATTCAACACATAAAAGTTTGCCCTAAACTAGCTGTGTCAACCAAAAAATATTAAAGTTACGTCTCCGAAAAGATGGCGATGCAAAAACAAATGAGATTTCCTCTATATTAGTTTTTATCCAGTAAAATTGTAAAAATAAATGAAAAACTGTATAAATGAGGTATCACCGTAATCGTAGTGACCTATAGAATAAAGATAATATAGTATTTTTAGTGAACGGTGTACGACCCCCAAAAAATACGAAAAGAAAGTAAACCAAAATTGACAATTTTCTTTTTACCCATACATTCAAGAGTTAATAAAATCTCATCAATAAGCTAATGACCCACGAAAATGAAGTATTTGTAAAGTGCATCTCATTTCGCAAAAAATAAGCCCTTATATGTCCAAATTGCCAAAAAAATAAAGATTGTATAGCCAATAAAAAGTGACAATGCATAATCTGCTCTGAATGGCGCAGCTTCCCTTCGATGCCCTGGTGTGTGCCCATACAGCAGGTTACCACAACATATGGGGGATTGTTATTCGCGGGAGGGATTGGGTATCAAATTCTGTGGAGCGTTTTGGTATTTTATCCACTGAGAATTTGTACATTTTTTGAAAAACACATTCATTTAGCCAAAAAAAGTTTACTTTCAAAATTGTATCCGATTTTGTTTTAACCCCTGTAAAACAATTAAAGGGTTAACAAACTTCATAAAAGTTGTTTTACGTACGTTGAGGGGTGTAGTTTCTATAATGGGGTAATTTATGGGGTTTTACTTTTATTTAGGCCTCTCAAAGTGATTTGAAACCTGAGCAGGTCCCTCAATAGCAGGATTTTGTGTTGTTTATGAAAATGTGAAAAATCGCACCTAACGTTCAAAGGCCCATAACATCCTACAAAAATAAGACTATGCATAAAAAACCATGTCCACATAAATTAGACATTTAGTGAATGTTAGTTATTACATTTTTTTTGCGGTTATGACTATGTATGGAAAAAGTAGAACATTTTGAAGTTCGAAAATCAAGAATTTTTCCAAATTTTCACCAAATATCTGATTTTCTCATAAATAAATGCAAAACATACCACCAAAATTTTTCCACTCACATGAAGTACAAAGTGTCACGAGAAAACAATTTTACAGATTTTGAGTCAACCATGAACTCCTTTGAATACCAATGTATTCCAAAGTCCAATGTGAAGCAATCCAACAGATTTACAACAGATTTCCCTTACCCCAATTACACAGAAAGAATTAACATGCTGCAAATTTAAAACCTGTAATCATACAAAACCGGATCATACACCATGGGCTAAAGCAAATTGATATGGATTAGTCAAGAAAATTGCACGATGGCTAAACCACCCTGTGTGTCTCAAACCAAAGGTGGCTTGCCCTCTTTCAGAGTTCCTACACGCCATCTTCTTTTCCTTTACTGGTGCTGCAGGCGCGTTCTCTAATGTTAAGATGTTATTTATATTGGAAAAAATAGCGCTGCAGACCACATTATCTTTTTCTGCTATTAATAATAGAAACATTACAGAAGCTACCAAATTGTACATGTAACCCCATGGTGAACAAAGGGTCCTTATGGACCAGTGGTTTGGTATCCCAAATTGCCAACTGAGATTTCTGAATAGGTGCAAAAGAAACATTCTTACTTTGTTCAGGAATTCTTGGCACCTGTGTGTTGTGGCAAGTGAAGCCAGTGTAGTACACCCCAGCTTCACTGCGCAAGCACCATATATACAGCGTGTACGCAATGAAGCCGAGATATTATCCCAGCTTTATTGAAGCAAGGCAAGAGGAAGTGGCGGCGCTGAGATCTTCAGTTCGTCTAGGCGAGTATAAATGGGTTTTTTTGTTTTTTTGTTTTTTTACATTGAACCCATTGACAGCTGTAATACAGGTCGATTTGGGCCCCTAAACACAAAGACTGACCGACTTAAAAGTATGAAATAATAGATATAGTAAATTGGCTCACCAAAAACAACTGATAACTTGGATATAACTAGGCCTGCCCCACTGGAAACTATATAAAAATGAAAGTTGAATGAAAGAGACAAGCATTGAATCGGTCTGTAATTTGAATATCTGTATGTAAATATATAAACATCAATTGAAGTAATTATTCAGCTATTACTAATAAATCCAGTTTCCAATGCACCTCTCTAGTGACTAGAAGCGATATATGCTTGAATGACATCTACCACCAAGATCAAGGATTGCAAACCAAGCACATTGGCATAATGGTGTATGTGCACCCTGACAGGATCTGTTCTTTTAGCTTCCTACACACTTGTTTAAAAAAAAACAAAAACATTAAATTATGTAAATGAGTCTGATGGGCTCCAAGCTCCAGTAGCACCCTTTTTTTGTAAAAAACAGAGAATATAAAGCTTAGAGAAGAGCAGATCCTGCCTGAAGGGGGCACACACCAGCATGTCAGTAGAATTGGTTTACAACTCTGAATCCTTGATTTTGATGTTAGATGAATGCGATTGGTAAGGACAACACATTATTTCGATTTAAAACTAGATTTGGGGACAGACCTTGGGGTCTATCAGTGACAGTGCTGGGGTGTATTTTCAACTGTTATGTGTACTCCTCTGCATGCCGGCAAGTATTTCAGTCGTTTTTACTACTGATTGTAATTACTCTTTTCAAAAAGAAAGCTAGGGAACAAATTTAAACAATTAAAAAAGATATATATATATATATATATATATTTTTACTTCTGATCTCTTTAAAAGTTATCATGACCTTGATACCAGAGTGGAAAGCACTGTAAACCTTTGTCACTAATGCACTTATGTGTAACGGATTTCTAACCCAGATCAAAGTTACACTGCCTTCATTGCAACATTGTAATTGTATTATTGAAGTGTAAGAGCTCAGGTTAGTGCTATTTTATGCTTGGTTGGTTATTATTGTGATTTTTTTATGGATATTTAAAAATATGAAATAATGCTGGATTGTTTTGTCAACACAACCCTAAAATATATATATATATGACCTGCTCTGAGTTTTGCGGTTTGGGCAGTTGGCTCACACTCTGGGCCATGAAAACCACAGTCATGTTTGTGAGCCCGTAGATATTAATTTATCTGTGTGGTATCTGTTGAACCAAGCGATAACACACAGACAAAAAACAATGTTCATATACACGGGGCTTTAAGCTTTATAGATATTTCTGCAGTTATAAATTGAAAAACGTGTTGAGTCTGTTGCATGGTGGACACAAAAGACACAGATATAGAATGGGGTCCATTGGTTTTTGCAGTGGTACATAGGCAGTCTGGGTTACATAAAAGATATGTTCTTTAGTTTTAACCTTAAGAAGGAATGGGTATATTTTTTTATAATTATAAAATTAAACAATTTTTTTTGTCCCTGTGGCAATTAGATTTTCAAAATTTAGGGTTTACATGGGAACAAGGATGAACAATAAAACTTCATTAGACACCTAAAGCTGATTATTGCAGCCAGGAACTAAAATAAAGCATTATAGCACTACTATTATGTAGTTCAAGCAAATACATTTCAAAGATTTACAGATACCGTTAAAGAGAAGAAGCAGTGTTGTGGAAACAGTACAAAGCTATGAGGACATTCTGTTATAATTACTGAACTTTCTATTTTCTCCCAACAGATACCCTATGCTCTAGCCTGAGACAAAGTGCATTCTCACCAACTATGTTGCTTCAATAAACACATTCAAAGTGTATGATGGAATCATTATGGTAAAGAAAACATCTAAATAAACACACCCATTGGCTGACCAAGTCTAATATTGAAAAATGATTATACAATCTACTACAAAGTTTTGTCCTTAAAAAAAGTTTCTATTCTAAAACAGAGATTAATGCACTAATTATATGCTAGGGCAGTGATGGCTAACCTATGGCACTGGTGCCAGAGGTGGCACTCAGAGCCCTTTCTGTGGGCACTCAGGCCATCACCAGAGATGACTCCAGGTATCTTCCTGCAGTCCCAGACAGCCCAGGACTTGCTGTGCACAGAGCTATTTTAAAGTGACAGCTGTACCTGGGACTATTTTCTGCTTTATTGGTGTCCTCAGGTGCTGGTATCAATGAAAACTGTGACAGAGAAGGGAGTATAAATCACAAATTACATTTCTGTGTTGGCACTTTGCGATAAATAAGCGGGTCTTTTTTGTACTTTGGGCACTCGGTCTCTAAAAGGTTTGCCATCACTGTGCTAGGGAAAAATGTGCTTTATGGGTAAATTATTTTTTTTACAAAAAAGTTTTTGTAAATACAATATGGTAAAACAAGTTCCAATGACACAAAATGTAGTTCCAGTAATCATATTTTTAGAAACACATCAGCAGTCAGACACATGTGCCAATAGGGATCATGAGTATGGTGCCTAGAAATCCCTGTCCCCAATTGTGAGCAAGGAGGACATTTTATCAGAGTTATGGAATGTGGTCCAGTTTAGCCACAAAGTAGCCATAGCGATGATTATCAATCGCGGTTAGTTGCATTTTCATTATGTAAACACTCCACAAACTCCAATCTGGTGGGGGAGTGAACAAGATCTCCAATGCTGGGAAATAATACACCTGGCAGCACTCCAAGTGACAAAAATTACCTTTTTTGCCCATGGTAATTGAGCCTTGAAGTAGGGTTAACAGTGCCAGGAGAAGGTGACACTGTTCCTCCACTCCCCCAGGAAAATAGATCAAAAACCGCTTTCCGGTATTCTTGAAGAATGAGGCCACCAGGTATGAAGGCAAGTACCTCTATCCAAAATACAGTGGCAGCATGTATCCTCCACGGAGGGGCATCCGAGATGCGCTTTTATAAATGTAGAAATATGTCAGCAAAACAGAAATGTATCAGCATTGTTCACGAACAAGAGAATTACAATGAAGCTTCATAAAGACTTAAGACAGAATGTCAAAAAGGTCTCAGGAAAGACTTTCCCAAAGCTTTCCCTGTGTTTGTTTTTGATTTTTATTCTTTGGGCTTTTTTCCTTCCGCTGTTACATTATATCCCTCATTATTTACTTCACTTCCGAGTTCCTCCTTTTGTGGGCGTTCTATTACCTCTTAAATGTTTCCTGTTCCAACACATGTACACGCCACTATGAGTAAAGATTAGTTCAGAAACGCGTCAATGACTTTCTCTTCATCCATTTGCACATGGCTTTTTCTAATGATCATAATTAAAAGTTCGATTTTAATGTTTTTCTACATATATTTTATAGAATTCACAAATCAACGCTGGAGTCCACATTTTTTCCACTATTAGGGAAGGCTTTACTTTGTACACATTACATGAGTTCCGTCACAGAGATTTTAAATCTTAGAGGAAAAAAAAACCTACTGGTAATATGAAGAATAATGCCCATTTCAGATTTAAAAGAAAATCTGGCTAATTTTTAGGCACACAGACGGGTGGAGAGGAAGGAGCAGCCACCAAACGATCTCTGTTGTTGTCGCAATTTGTCATTGGAGCCTTAGACCTAGCCACAATTTACACTACTCATTACTGGAGTTCCCACATGGAGCCATATTGCAGTAGACTAAATAATGACTAAATAATGACTTTAAAAGAAAGTTTACCACAAAAGAAATGTATATGACTGTGGACTTCTTCTGAACCCTATGCATTCCCTGAATTTCCTTAAAAAATAAAAACCAATCATGACTATAGTAAAAACCCAAACTTTTCACACTGGGCTGGCGAAAATCAAGTATGGTCCTAGGAACATGACATTTATTTTAAATCTTGTCCGCAAAGAGATTGTATGTTCTCTCTGTGTTTGTGTGGGTTTCCTCCGGTTTCCTCCCACACTCCAAAACATACTGGTAGGTTGATTAGATTGTGAGCCCCATTGGGGACAGGGACCAATTTGGCAAGCACTGGTTTATCTGTGTGTGCTATATAAATAAATGATTATTACTACATTATAACGTATTACGGTGGAGGCGGCTCAGCTTCCTCTCCTGCACACGGCTGTATGCACGCCTGGGCGAACATATGTTTGTGTGCATGAGGCTTTAGTTTAATGCCCATTGGGGCAGATTTACAAACACTGTCTAAATTTTAGGCTATATGCACACAACTGTGTGCTAACTGGGCTGGGAGCCACAGATCGCGGTTGTAGCCGTGATCTGGCTGCAATTTGTTTCTGTTCAATAGATGTTCAATAGACCTATTAAGGTAGATCCGGTGGTAGGTGCATTAACTAATGCAAGGATAGCCCTTTGTTAGGGCTCATCCTTTAGTCCCCACAATCTTTTAGAAAGTTTAATGGCCTTGGAGTTGAGACTACACGGCGCGGGTTCTCAGCACCCTAGTAGCCTTTTTGATCCTCCTACCAGATATCTTAGTTCATGAAGCAGGAGTTTTGCATCTTTGGAGCAGAGATTGCGCAGCCGCTGGCCTATGTTCTGTGCATGCGCCTACTCCGCTCCCCAGTAGCGTCTTTAAATAATTTGCATATCAAGGCCATTAAACTTCCTAAAAGATTGTGGGGACTAAAGGATTAGCACTAAAAAGGGCTATCCTTACATTCGTTAGATGCACCTACCACCGGATTTACCTTAATAGGTAGATCCGTGGTGGTAGGTTTCCTTTAACCCATATCCTACATTGCACTGACAGAAAACTGATCTAGAAAACAGTGAATAATGAACTGAAATAAAGTATTCAATTTGCATTGGTTGTAGAAATATTGATTTGCACTGAATACTCCATTTCAATAAAAATATAGAATTTTGCCCAACTGATGCACAGCAACAGAGAGCTAACCAATGAATGAGCTTTTTCACTTCTGTTCCCTGTGTAGCCTGCCAAACAATACCCATGTTCAATTTGACCACAACTTACTAAACTTCTTTACCCTTCGGTCTCTACTAATCCCCCAGTCACATTGGGAACTCAAACATTTTGACATCCACAAACTCTGAGTATCTCATAGCTACTGGCATCTACTACTCCACTACTGCCTAAGCCCCATTCACCATCAATAGACAAACCAACAGACAATGTAGTCATCTCAACCGAACGAAAAAAACTGATTCACAGTGGGGATTTGTCACAGAATTTTTCATTTTTCTTTCTTTTTCTTTGTTATTTTAGGTTGCATTATGGTGTTTTTGGCGGCTCTTTGCTATTGATTTTCTTTGCGTTTAATTTATGTCTCTTCACTTGCTATTTTTGCAGTTAGTAGTGAAACTTAACACATGACTTTTTATAAAATTTGCAGTTAAGGATGCAAAAACACTCCAGGCCTTGATATTCGTACTAGGCATGGAACCAAAATCCAGAGCAAATTTCAGCAAGTAAAAGAAATTACACAACATATGCAACATAAAAATTGCAAAAAAACAAGACTCTTAACACAAGCAAATCACCCCTATGAAGGAAAAGAGGCAATAAACAGGAACAAAAGCAAGACAAGATCAAGAGAAGAATGACAATTTCCTGCCATGGTGTTATGATTGCTGAACAACTGAGAAAACTCTCCAAAAAAAAACTGACCTGGCCTTTCCCTAGGTTTGCTCCAACTATACTTAGAATCCATCATACACACACCCTAAAATCCTATTCTTCTCCAACTATACCTCTAGGCCCATTCAGTCTCCTGGTTTTCAATACCACTTCTATGCAGATGACATCCAGATTTTTATCTATGGCCCAGACACCATCTCTCCGCTAGCCAGAGCCCTTGCATTTTTGATGTTCAAAATGGACAAAACAGAACTCATAATCCAACACATCTTATGATGCTATTAACTTTTTCATACTACGGTGTATGGAGCTGTGTAAGATGTCATTTTTTTGTGAGATGAGCTAGCATTTTCAATGCTACCTTTTTTAGGACTGTATGACTTTTTGATTACTTTTTATTACATTTTTTTGTGATGTAAATTGGTATATAAACTGGTTTCTGACATTTGGGCGTTATTTTCCGTTATGTGGTTTACTGCCAGGTTAGATTTTGATAGATCGGGCATTTTGGGATGCGGCGATACCTAACACAGTTGTGATTTTTTTTTTTCCTGTTTATTTAGTTTTATATTAGTTCTAGGGAAAGGGGGGTGATTTCAATTTTCATTTATTTACCGTATATATTCATGTATAAGCCAAGTTTTTCAGCACAAAAAATGTGCTGAAAAACCTCACCTCGGCTTATACACGAGTCAATAAAAAAAATAAACTTACATACTCACCTTCCGGAGTCCCCGATGCTCGTCACGGCCTCCCGATGCTTGTCTTCTTTACACTGTAACAGCCGGCAGAACTGCGTCCATGCGATCTGGCAGGCTATAGGCTACAGGGGGCTGGCAGGCTATAGGCTACAGGGGGCTGGCAGGCTATAGGCTACAGTGGGCTGGCAGGCTATAGGCTACAGGGGGCTGGCAGGCTATAGGCTACAGGGGGCTGGCAGGCTATAGGCTACACGGGGCTGGCAGGCTATAGGCTACACGGGGCTGGCAGGCTATAGGCTACACGGGGCTGGCAGGCTATAGGCTACACGGGGCTGGCAGGCTATAGGCTACACGGGGCAAACTGGCTATATACTACATGAGACTTGCTGGCTATATACTGGGTGGCTGTGACCAATGCATTTTCCACCCTCGGCTTATACTCTAGACAATAAGTTTTCCCAGTTTTTGGTGGTAAAATTAGGGCTCTCGGCTTATATTTAGGTCGACTTAAACTCGAGTATATACGGGTAATTATTTTTTTTACTATTTTTTTAGATCCTCTGTGGTACTTTAACCCTTTATGGCCTGATCGAATCTACCATATACTGCACTACTACCGCAGTGTAGTATATGGCGTTGTTACAATGCATTCATTACAATGTGCCAAAAGCATATCGTAACGAATCTCCTGAAGCTATACAGTCTCAGGTCTTACAAAGACCTGAGGCTGTCATAGGAACCGATCCCAACAAAGATGACGGCGCCCACATGCCAATCACAGGTGGCATTTAAAGGGTTAATATCCGCGATTGGCAACGTATTAGCGGTGCTAATAGAATCGTATGCTGTAATATACCCAGTGAGCCCTCTTCATATATGCTTAACAGATCTGCCCTGTACATGTATGACGCAGAGCGTTAAGCGGTTAAAGGGAACCTGTCACCACCTTTTGACAAAATGTGAGCCATGACAGGTTCCCATAGAGCCGTTATACCACAAGGGCATCATTGTTTCAGCTAAAGAAAAAAAATCATTTCTCTAAAATTGATAAAATGCACTTTGATTCCCTACATGGTATGCAGCGAGTTGAACTGGGTGTGGAGAGTCGTGGCGCTCTTCCTCATCTCCTCATACCTCCCCTACTACGCCATTTGCATCCTCTGCCCACTCACTGTGCATGCACGGCTTCCTGCTTAGCTTTGTTTAGCAGTGGAGCGATACATAACTCCCTACAGAGTTACCTCCGTCTAGACTTAGCAATGCTAAGCAGGAAGCCACGCATGCGCAGTGACCTGGTGAAGGACACGGACCTGCCCTGATGCTCACTGCGTGACAGCCGGCAGAGGCAAATGCACATGCAGCCGGATGACGTGGAAGGGGGGGGGGGGGGCGTGATAATAATGAAGAGATGAGGAAGAGCAGCTCAACTCCCCCGTAGAGGACACGCCAAATTTGACTCTCTAGATTCCCTGCCTGGTGAAGCGATTTTTTTTTTAGCTGAAACAAAAGTGCCCTTTTGGTATAAGGGCTCTCTGGGAACTTGTAATAGCCCAAATTTCATCAGAAGGGGGTGATAGGTTCCCTTTAAGGCATAAGATATACAACAGATCTATATCTACTATCTGTAATATTTAAATGCAAGTGTGAACAATGCCTCACCAAAATGTATCACTGGAATTACATGTGTACGTCCATGCACAGCTGTATACATAGTCTAAAGACGATACATATGAATACTAGAAAGTGTGAATGAAATATATACGAGTCTCTGCATTAACGCCATGCTGTTCATTGTAAGAGCTGCTGTTATACAGGAATGGGAATGGACAAGCAGTGCACTGGAAGATGGGTCTGAGTAAGGTTACTGGAGTCGGCTTTGCAGTGCTTCTCTCTGCAAAGACAGCTATTTCAACAATTTGATAATGTGGAGTTGCTGTTTTTGCAATTTGATATATAGTACCTGCAATTTAAGGTCCTCATAGTGATGAATGAGTAAAGAGCCCCTCTATTAAAAAACAAAACATAATTTTCCATTCAACAGAAATAGTATATTGAGCATATTTCCAGTGAGGACTTTTCTAAGCATCATAGCATGCTGGCGCTGACACCATGCCTTTTTTATATGCCACGTCTCACTGGGAGTGTGGAGGTGGAATTATACAGAATCCAGAAAATTATTTGGCCTATAATAAATTTATAAGAATCAAAACATTCAAAGCTTTTAGAAGACAAGGACTGTCTCCATTTAAAAACAAACAGAAGCAAAAAAAAGGATACCTTTCAATAAGTCTCAAAACTGATTTATAAGAACTGTGCAAAATAAAGCTATTCTGATTGATTTTAACCATTAGTTGACAGCTGCAGTGCAGAAATTTGCAAACGACTCAATGTATTGCTTTGGACTGTATGTGTGGCTTGACAGTTAAAATCAATTGCTACAAAGTGTCAAAAGGTAAGGCCCCTTTCACACTGCTGTTGCTGGGAATATATACGTCTACATAGACGGCTACGATGCCCGGCGGCGGTACGGTGACCACACAAATGTGGAACCATATCAAACCATGCACGGATAAAGGATAGACCATGCTCTATCTTTCCCTCTACGTAATGCCGGGTGTGTGCATCGCTATCGAGAGGGGAGAACAGCACTCACTCCTCCTCTCCAGCCCGCTGCTGTGTGCTCACCTACGAGTTGTTTCACACAGTCCGTGATCAGCCCATGACCATGCAGAGTCACTGCTAAGGACCGGATTCCTTTTATCATATTAATATACATGATGCAAAGAGTCCCTTCTTTCCTGCTTAGCAGTCCATAATCAAGAGTTCTGGGTAATGGGCTGACCCCACTGTTGGGTATAGGATTCCTAGCATCATATTACTACATGATGCAAAGAGTCCCTTCTTACCCACTGTACAGCATCACCAACACTATAATCAGTTATACTATATTGCTGCTGTTTAGCGGGGAAGAAGGGACTCTTCAATATGATGCAATGAATCCACTCCCTGACAATGCGGTCAACCCACTACGCAGAACTCTGCATGGTAATGATCACAGGTTGATCATGGACTGTGTAAAACAGTCCTAACCCTGGTCAGAAATATCTACCATTACGCATCACCAAAAGAAGTGTCACATATGTTTATATCATCAGGAGAATGAGTCTAACATCTGGCGATATGTACACAAGTTGAATTATGGGTATAGTAACACTGAAAGTCTCTTTGTCAGATAAGATGTGAGCACCAAGACCAACCAATTTTCCAGTAGACTGATGTATATACAGTATACACTGCAGAACCTGGACACATTAGACACTCCAAAGGAAGGAAAGACTTAATCATACTAAAATATTACACATTGAATAATATATGCCATTAATTGTAATTTCTAAATAACAAATCATGATTTTTTTTTAACTCGCATGTCAAAAACAAACTACACACCATAAAAAAATATCCCTATAACTTCATCCTTTTCTCATATAAAATTTCACAGATGGCTAGTCTACAGGAGCCGACATGAAACACTTGCTATTATACAACTAAATTGGTGTGTCACTCTGAAATGCAGCATTTCCATGTTTGAGAACGTCAGCCATACCTGACATTGTTACACCAAGTGATCACTGTAAGTGTGCAGACAGTAGAGTCTGACAGCAATGACACAAAGTGCTCTCTTCATTCCTCTGCTGTTTACGTTGCAAAGTAAAAAAAATATAAAACAAATTACAGAAAATAATATCACTAGGCAACCTTTCTCAAAATGACAACAGCACAGAATAAAGGAGTACTATGTTTATAACGTATTATAGAGCCCCACAGCACCTATAATGTCTGCCTGGCACTGCCAATGAGACTAAAGCTTAGTTTACAAACAGCAGTTACATGGCTTCTCTAATGTAAGATCATATGGTCATATGAATAAGTTCACAAGCACACAAAATACGTGTAGTCCTATAAAAGGGTGAATAAATCACTGGATGTTTTAGTCAATAACACCTTCCTAGAAGGTAGAATGTCTTAATTGTCAAGACATGAAACACAAAGATATCAAAAGAAAAAGTACACAATAGACAATGGTGGAATTATTAATTCCAAGACTACGGCAATAAGCTATAGGTTACAAGAGCGCATTTTGTGGGCCATGGGTCAAGGGGTTGACGTTGGGGTGAAGAAGGAAGGCTAAAGCTATCATAAGACCAGAATACAAAAGTTGAAAGTTAGGCAGCAGTAGAAACATACAAGATACACTGACTGCAAAGAACGTACCGGCCAATACAGGTGACTACATGGACACCCCATACATCAGCCTGTAAGACCACCATCTACCCCTCCGCTGTCCATACAAGTTCCCTGGAAAGAGCTCTCAGGGCCCAATATTCAATATGGAAGAGGTCTGTACGTATAACCACATTGACATCACTCTATAGAGCCCCCTGAATGCATGAGACATGACCGGTGCATGGAGCCATATCACCTTGGCCCAGGAGGGTTCCATAGAGCGTCACTGTACCCGTACAAGACTTACCTTCTCTATTAAGCCTCATAACCTCCCTGCTTTTTCCACCGTCTTTTCCAGTCTCTTCTAAATCTACATCTGTGAGAGAAAGAAAAGCAAAGTCAAGACGTGCATGTCAGCGAATATAAACAGCAATGTCTAGGAGGCTGTAGAGCCTGGCCCATCCATGCCTGGCACACTGTATGGGCATATTCATAGATTACACAGGCTGGCATAGGAAGCCCCATGGATAGAGGAGCAGAGACAGCACTAAAGGATGGGCCTCTCTCTAACAGACACACACTAGAGCCACACACTCTCAGTCTACATGTCTTTTGCTGTATGTGGGGATTGTCTCTGTGAGGAGGACTACAGGGAGTAGCGCGGGGGGCATCAGGGACCGGTCTCTCACTTTTATTTTCTATATATCAATCTAGACGCCTCTAGAAAGGCAGACTGTGCGGGCTGACTGATCGGCTACACAGCAATTGGATGGGGCCGTGTTCTTACTGTCGGAGCAGTGTATTTTAGCTGCGTCGATCCAGGTGGACCACGGTTTGCCCAGAAAAGCCTCCGGACTGGGCACTTTGCGATCCAGTGTCGCCATTGCTCTTCCTTCTTGTTGCTTTTCCTTTCCTTCGGAAGCGGAGCGACACGGGATTCGAGGCTTCGTGACGTCATCTTCGGAACGCTCCGACATTGAGCTGACTGAAGGGGAGGGGGGAGCCGAGCGACTGTGTCTCTGATCCTCCATGCTCATGTTTAGCATGTTCTGCCTGCAGTGCCGCCAGTGGCCAGAGAGGGAGCCCAGCGGTGGCGGCTTCTCATTCATGCTATAGAGGTGATCGAGTCAGGAGACGTCTTCATTGCTGGAGATACATAAATTAAATATATCACATGACGAGAATCATAGCTAATAAATGGCTCTAAATGTCAGCAAGTTTACACAAGAAATCTGGCGTGTAGCCAAATCCATCACTGGGATTCCTCCATACCATGACAGGGGCTCAAAGGGTTTTACTGTTACAAATATAAAAGTTACTTTGTAATGTTACCTTTGTTTGTATTCTGTGAAATCAGGGATGGAAATGGTGAACACTATCACTGTAGTCAGGTAATGATCTTGGAGATGCAATGAATTCTACTGATTTTACAGGTAAGATAATAAAATTGCTTCATTGTTTTTAGCTTGAAAAATGATCAGATATAATAATCCACATATTTTTTTTGTAAAAATTGCTGCATTTGAAAATCCTTTTATGCAAATCTATTTCTCAAAATAAGCTATTGTGCACAGTGAATTGGCAGTGCGCTGGCAGTCTTTTCAGCGGCTCACACGTGTCACTATTTCTTTGTATGATCTCATGCCAGTGAGGGGCCCACCAGTGAAATTGATTTTGCGTGGCCCAACTACTGCTACAAAACGCATCATAATGAACCTGTTCCCTCTCCATAACATACTATTACGTCATGGAGACCACGCTCTATGCCATAATGGTACATCATGGACCCATTGATAGTTCACCTCTACACCAGAGCTAACCGCTATCGGGAAACACTGGTTTTCAGCAGTAATCTACTGACAACCCCTGTAACACATCCGATCGCAGGTGTTAATCCTTTAAATTCCGTGGTCAGTTCTAAAAAAATGTAAATTAAAAAAACTAGTAAATTAATGAAAAAGCCCCCAAAGCATTACTTACATATTAAACCAAAAAACGTACTATACAAACGCCACATCTGGGGAATCGCTGTAATGACCCATACAATAAAACAAAACCATTATTAAACCCATTATTAAATTATTTTACCGATCTTGTCCCACATAATATGGAATAAAAAATTATTAAAGAAACATATCGATAAAAAATGGTATTGTTGTAAAGTACATGTCCCTCAAAAAAATAAGCTCTCTACCAACACTATAGACCAAAAATTAAAAGATTTATGCCACTGGCACATTTTTCCCCGCCTTAGGTTTTATTCTACAAAATTAATAAAAAATAAGCAAAATATAGAAATTTGGTATCGCCATAATGGTACTGAACCACAGAATAAATATAACATGTTACTTAGGGTATACAGTGAACAACAACAAAAGTAAAAAAAAAATCAAGCTTATCAAGCTGTAAAGATCTCTTTGATGTTGGAAAAGTTGCCTGGAGGCTTCAATAGATGCGAATTGTCATATAGTTCAACAAATTTAGTAATTGCCCTTTAGTTAAACAAATCTTACACATTCAAGATTAATATTTCCTTGACTCACAAAACCGTACCTTTCTAAATTTCACCTCCATTTTGTCTTAATTACTATGAAGATCTCAAAGGGTTAACAGACTTCCTAAACACTGTTTCTGATAGTTTGTGGGGTGCAGATTTTAAATTGGAGTGATATATAGGGAGGTTTTAATATTTTATATTTAAAATCTTCTTAAAGACAATAATCAACCAATTGAACAATATCAACCAACTTGAAGTACAACATATGAAGAAAAAAAAAAATCTAAATCACTTTGATAAGTTAAAGCATTCTAAAATTATAACCATATTAACCCCTTAAGGACGCAGCCATTTTGCAGGTTAAGGCTCAGCCCGATTTTTTGGATTCTGACCTGCGTCGCTTTATATGGTTATAACTTTTGAACACTGTTACTTATCAAAACGATTCTGAGATTGTTTTTTCCCCACATGTTGTACTTTTTTGAAAAATTTGCCATTTTCGAAATTCAAAATCATTGCGTTTCCAGGCAGATAGATTTACCACCTAAATAAGTTGCTGAATAACATTTCCCATTTGTCTACTTTACATTTTCATAATTTTTGATATGTCTGGATAATTTATTTTGATGTCACGCGGCTTACAAAAAGAATATCGCTTTTCCGGATTTTCAGAATTGACTATTTTGGGGATAAATACAGTTTGGAATGAAATTTTACATATTTAGCATCAAACCCCCCTATATAATCTACCCATTTTCAAATCTGCACCCCTCAAGCTATCAGAAACCGCTTTTACGAAGATTGTTAACCCCTTGAGATCTTCATAGTAATTGAATCAAAATGGAGGTGAAATTTAGAATGGTCAAATTGTTCCCTTATACGTTCATTTAGCCCTAAAATTTACACATTTCCAAAATATAAAAAGAGAAAACCCACCATACAATTTGTTCTGCAATTTCTCCTGAGTACAAAGACCCCCCACATGTGGCCGTTACTTGTTTTATGGGCGCACAGCGAGACGCAGAAGGGAAGGAGCGTCCTGCAGCTGCCAGGATTTTAGTTTCCTCATTGGCCCCTTTTGAAGGCTATAAAATTTTCGCTTTTGCGTTATTGGGGCCATGTGATGCCATTTTTTTTGCGGGATGAGATGCTTTTTCCATTGTTACCATTTTGGGGTTGGTATCACCTATTGTTGAAAATTTAGGAACTTTTTTTGAGGGCAGGAGTAGAAAAGCATCAATTCTGTACTGGATTTTTTACTCTTTTTTTTTTGGTGTTCACCGTATAGACTAATAATCATGTTATCTTTATTCTATGGGTTGATACGATTACGGGGATACCAGACATGAATATATTTTCTTACGTTTTACTAAATTTGTCAAACAAAACCCTAATGTGGGGAAAAATCTATCATTTATGTATTGCCGTCTTCCAAGTGGCATAACATTGTTACTTTTTTGGCTACGGAGCTGGTTGATGGCTTGTTTTTTGCGGGACATGTTGTACTTTGCACCAGTATCATGTCGGAGTACACATGGTTTTTTGATCGCATTTTATAGCATTTTTTGTGGGATTGAATAGCTAAAAATCATAATTTTTGGAAGGTTTATAGCAGTTTTTTTTTACGGCGTTTATCGTGGGGGTTCAATAATGATTTACTTTTATTCTACGGGTTGTTACGGACGCGGTGATACTATATATGTGGGGTTTGTGTTATGATTTAGACTTTTTTTTTAGTTATATGTCTCTTTATATGTTTTGGGGGTTTGGGGCATTTTTAGTGATTTATTACTTTATTTTTTTATTGAATAACATTTTTTTTTTTACTTTTTCACTTTTATACCATGGGACATGAAGAAGCAATCTTCTGATTGCTTCTTCATGATAATATTCTGCAATACTCATGTATTGCAGAGTATTATCAGTGTCAGCCTATGCACTTGCATAGGCTGGCACTGTGCCAGTAAGATGACGTCACAGACGCCATCTTACTGGCAATTCTTGCAGGTAACTCTGGGGTCCAGATCGGACCCCAGAGTTACTATAGCAACGATCGGCGCACCCCAAAAACGGTTCGGGGGGGCCGATCGTGGGGGAAAGACCCCCCAGATACATGTTAGATGCCGCGGTCGCGCTGACCGAGGCATTTAACGGGTTAAGCACCCGCGATCGGAGACAACTCCGATCGCGGGTGTTACACTGGGGTGCCGGCTATCAGTCACAGCCGGCACCCCGTCTTTCCCGATGCCGGTTCGGCTCAGATCTTGAGCCAAACCGGCATCAGCTCAGCGTCCGATATATCGGACGCTGAGCGCTAAGTCACTCAGCTCAGCGTCCGATATATCGGACGCTGGGCGGGAAGAGGTTAAGTTTCACAAATACAGCCAGTGGCAGGTTCCCATAGAGCCCCAATAACTAACAGACACCCTTATTTTAGCTAAAAATGGTTTCCCTTACATTTTAATTAAACTAGGTAGCCTTATATCGAGTACTGTATATAACTTAATTTATGTAAAGGATGTATACGGGGGCTGTTATAAATAAATTAGGGGAACTGATTATAAATAAAATGGAGGGGGGTGTATATAAATTAGCTGGGTGCTGTAGTTCAGGGCGTGGGTTATATATAATTCCGGGTGCTGTACATACAATATTTAATTTGGGGGACTAGGATGTTTTGTGTAGAGAATAGTGGATAATATGTATTTAGGAACACAATCAATTATATGGTAAGTGACTGTGTTTTTTTGAGGAGAGCCGTGGGGAGTTGTGCTGCATGGAGCTGACATTTGACTGTGAATTCAGGAGATATAAACCATGGCCGACCAGCATATAAAATACCTCTTCCTGATGGAGCATATCATCACCTGCAAGGTACTAGATACTAGATGTAACAAACGTCTGTGTTACTGACTGACTACTCGTGTGTAAGGTAGCATCTTTTAGCATGGGGGAGGGCACCTGAGCGAAGTTCGCCCCCTCCTTGTTCAAATCTAACAAAATTGGTGTCAAACTGTACAGAATGTTATTCTCTGGTTCCCAGGATCTCTCTTCTGGCCCGAACCCCTTCCAGTCAACCAAGAAGAACCGCTCAACAACGTCGGTGGACTCAGCCTCAGGAGCAGGACGAGGTACTTGGAGAAGCAGTTCAAGGTGACAGGCTTGACTAATGAGACATGGAAGAATTTCAGGATGCGCATGGTGGGAGGAAGGCGCAACTTGTAGGCCACAGGATTGATGCAAATGAGCACCTTGAAGGGACCCAAGAAATGAGAACCAAGTTGTCCTCATACTTAGAGGACAACCAGACTTTGTCACCTGTAGAGAAGACAGTAGGAGACCTGCGGTTCTTAACCACCTGGAGCTTGGTCCGAGCAGAAGCCTTTAGCAGCGAAAGGCATGTCTGCTCCCAAATGGACTTTAGATCCTGTACCAATTCTTAAACCGCAGGGACGTCCGAGGACACAGGTAGAGGAAGAGGAGGGCGTGGATGCAGTCCATAGTTGATGAAGAAAGGTGCTGATCCGGCAGAGGTAGGGAGTTAACTCTGCCCATGGCAATAGACTTATTCTGGGTACAGGAAGCCACAAAGTCCCGAACATCCTTGACCAGTTCTGGCCACCAGTAGAATTGGGACACGAGGGCGACAGAGCGCTGCACCCTAGGGTGCCCAGCCACACATGAGCAATGTCCCCACGTCAAAATTTTCTTCCATGGAGCCAGTCTACCATAGGTCTTGCCAGGAGGTAGTTGACAAAGATCCACCGGAGCAGCAACAACCAGTTGTTTGGAAGAAATAATGTGCCGAGGAACTGGTTCCTCTCTTATGACATTAGAGGCACGGGAAAGGGCATCATCCTTCATATTCTTCTCAGCAGGACGGAAGTGGATCAGGAGGTTGAAACGTGAAAAGAAGAGTGACCAACGGGCTTGCCTAAGGTTGAGACGTTGGGCTGTCTGGAGATTCAGAAGATTTTTATGGTCTGTATATACGCAGACTGGATGGTGAGCTCCCTCCAGAAGATATCGCCATTCTTCCAGGGCAAGTTTGATGGCCACAAGTTCTCTATCTCTTATGGAGTAATTCCTCTCTGTGGAGGAAAAAACGCAAGTGAGAGTTCATCCTTTAGGTCCTTTCTGGGTGAGCACCGCCCCTGCACCCACAGAGGACACATCAACTTCCAGATGAAAAGGGTTTTCTGTATCAGGCCTAGTGAGAACTGGGGCTGAGGCAAAGGTGGATTTCAATCTTGAGAAGGCTTCTTCAGCCGCAGAAGACCATAGGCGGGGGTTAGCACCCTTCTTGTTGAGCGTCACGATGGAGGATACAAGAGTGCAGAAATGCCGGATAAACTGCCGGTAATAGTTTGCAAAGCCCAGGAACCTCTGTATGGCAGATAGACCCTCCTGACGCGGCCATTGTAGAACAGCAGACAGCTTGGCAGGATCCATCTGGAGACCTCTGTGGGAGATTAAATAACCGAGGAAAGGAAGGCTCCGCCAGTGAAATTGACATTTCTCAAGCTTGGCATAGAGGTGGTTGGCCCAGAAACGTCCAAGAACTTGCCGTACGTGGGACTGCTGGGACTCAAGGTCCGGGAAGAATACCAGAATGTCATCAAGATATCAAGTATACACCAGATCACTGAAGATGTCATAGAGAAATTCTTGAAATACAGCTGGCACATTACACAGTTCGAACAGTATCACCATGTACTCGAAATGTCCATCACGAGTGTTAAAAGCAGTCTTCCACTCGTCACCCTTGCGGATCCGGATGAGGTTGTAGGCTCCATGGAGATCCAGCTTGAAGAAAACCCTTGGAGCCACGCAGGCAGTCTAAGAGTGTTCAATGGCAATGGATAACAGTTCTTAACTGTGACCTTGTTAAGACCGCAACAGTCAATGAAAGCTTGGAGTGACCCATCCTTCTTGGTCACGAAAAAGAAGCCTGCACCAGCCGGAGAGGAGGACTTACGTATTAACTCCCTCTGGAGGTTCTCTTGGATATACTCCGTCATAGTAGTGGTCTCGGTAATGGAGAGATGATACACCCGGCCCCGGGGAGGTGAGGCCCCCAGCAGGAGATCCACAGGGCAATTGTAGGGGCAAAGACTCTTCTTGCTTCTTGGAGAAGTCTCAGAGGCTTCTCAAGGAGGACCACAGGGATGTGATGCCTGGAGACCAGAGCGGCATCGACATACCAAAGTCCGAGAAAGCAGAGACCTGAATCTGACTATGGGTGCCAAAGCTGAGGAGCATGGGAACATTCAGGCGTGGATAAGCTTTGTTCTCACGTAGGGATGCTTCTACAAGGAACCCCAGGTGCTGGCGTTTCCCAGACAAGCCCCAATGAAATGTGGCACAATACAGGCAGAGGTCCTCCTGACGTCGTCTGGAACGTTCCTGGAGAGAGAGTTGGGTTCTGTCCACCTGCATGGGTTCATCTGCACATTTTGGAAAGCCAATGCCAAGTGGGGCAAATGTCAAACCTGGACTTGCGGATGCTCGTGACTTAACTCCTCAGAGCACCCCTTAAACCGGACATCAATCCGAGTGGCAAGAGTGATAAGTCCACTCAGAGTAGACGGAAGGTCACGTGCAGCCAATGCGTCTTTGACTTGACCTGAAAGTCCCTTTTTGAAGGTCACAATCAGAGCTGCATCATAGTATCATAGTATATAAGGCTGGAAAAAGACGCAAGTCCATCAAGTCCAACCTTTAAGAATGAAATAAATGTTTTATCCCCATAACCCGTGATATTTTTTCTCTCTAGAAAGGCATCCAGGCCTCTCTTGAACATGTACATAGAGTCCGCCATAACAACCTCCTGCGGCAGAGAGTTCCATAGTCTCACTGCTCGTACAGTAAAGAATCTTGGTCTATGTTGATGGTAAAATCGCCTCTCCTCTAGGCGTAGAGGATGCCCCCTTGTGTCTTCCACCAGGGGATTTTCCTGGGTAAAGACAGTAGAGAAGGCGACATTCAGTAGATTGGCCCTTTCCTCATCTCCTTCCAACATGACCCCCATGTTATTTCTAAGGGGACCCACACTCTCTGTTTTTAGTTTCTTATCATTTATATACTTGAAAAATAATTTGGGATTATTTTTGCTCTCCCTGGCAATATTTCTCTAACTCTCTATTTTTGCGGCCTTTATTTGCTTTTTACAGGATTTATTTTTCTCTCTATAATCCTGTAATGCCTCATCGCTACTTTCACGTTTTAACACCTTAAACGCCTTATCTTTCCCGCTTATTGCTTTCCTTACAAGACTAGTTAGCCACATAGGCTTTTTCTTGTTCCTTTTATGCTTTTTCCCATAAGGTATGTGTTTCTCACAGGACTTTTTCAGAATATATGAGAAAAAGTCCTATTTTTGTTCCAAGAGAGGCCAGGGTGCGGAACTGAACTGCATGTTCACCAACGGAAGAATCCCCCTGATGCAGGTTCAGCAACGTGGTCTCAGCTGTGGAGGCTCATGCGGGCTCTTCAAATATGGATCAGAATTCTGCCAGGAATACTGCAAGAGTAGCCATGACCGGATCATCTCTGTCCCAGAGAGGAGTAATAGAAGTCTAACGCTGATCAACTGCTGCAGCATGGCAGTAACTTGTCCAAGCTGTTCTCCTTGCAAAGCAATCTGCTGGGACTGCTGGCCCACAACGGTGGTAAGATCAGCCGGGGACAGGCAGATGGTCAAGGCAGGCGGCAATGGTTCAGGATCTGGGACGGAGCAGGTGGTCAGGGCAGGCGGTGGATGAGGGGTCACAACGGGCAATCCAGGTTATCAGAGTTCATTCCTTCCAAAGTACAATGTGTTTGCTAGCACCCTCTGGTGATCACACTAGAGAAGTGTCGCTAGGTTTGTTTTTTTAGCAGTTCATCCTAAACACCTTAACTTATATAAACACCTTTGAAAACTATAGTGGCACAAATGAAAATTTCTGCTGCACAAACCAGCACAAATGTAGCACAAACATTTGACACCACTTGTTTGATTCGATTAATGTGGGGGGGGGGGGCTGGCTGACCTTTTGTACTTTAGTTAATATCTTCAAAACAAAAGATGCACAAACCATAGCAGAATTGATTGGCACCAGTTTTGTTTGATTTGCATAATGTGGGGGGAGCGAACTGGTTGACCTCTGATGACCTCTGGAAACTTTTATTAATTTCTTAAAAACGATAGCGGAACAAACAAAAATTTCTTCCGCACAAACCAGCACAAACGTAGTACAAACGTTGGACACCAATTTTGTTAGATTTGAAAAAGGTGGGGGGCCAACTTCAGTTTCAGTTTTCACCTCGGGCAGCAAAAAGGCTAGAATCGGCCCTGCTAATTACCAATGGTGGATCTTCATATAGGAGGTATACTTGAAGATCGCCCCGCTGCTCAGTCTTCTCCTTTTCCACTTTGCATACACAATGATGTGATAGGGTCACTGCTTGGTGACATCATTGTCTCGTGCTTGCCGTGAGAGCAGGAAAAGGAGAAAACGGAGCCGCAGGGAGAAGAAGCTGGAGGTAAGTACAGCAGGTTTTTTTCTAAGGGTCTAAATGTGGACATTTCCATTAAGGGAGGGGCCCTGCTATGAACATTTCATTTATGGGGGGCCCTGCTGTGGACATTTCAATTATGGGGGGGGCTCTGCTGTGGACATTTCATTTATGGGGGAAGGCTCTACAGTGCACATTGCATTAGAGGGGGCTCTACTGTGGATATTTCCTTAGACAGGGGCTCTGCTGTGGACATTTCATTAAAGGGGAAGGGTCTGCTCAGTGGCATAACTACAGCCGTAGCCAGGACCCAGGGGCTCCAGGGGACTGTGGTGCACGGAAGAAACGTAAAGTATAATTTGTGCTGTGCTCACAGGCCCTGCTGACCCATGCGCAGGCTGCAAGGCATGCACTCGAACCAATTGCCATCCTACGCCCACAGCATCATGCATCATGTATGCACGCCGATTTCTATGTCCTTGCCCCCGGAGCTTACTAGTCCTGCCAGGGCCTGCTGTCCGCCCACTGTTTGAATTGCCTGCCCTGGTCACGACATAATGAGCTGGAGGAGCCGCCACATTGAAGAGGAGAGACAGAGAAGAGACATCTCCACTTCTACTGGTAAGTTTATACCCTATACAGATAGCTGTAGGGTAATTGTATAAGTTTATTATTTTTAAGAGAGGCCGCTGTTGGGACATGCTATTACTGAGGGGAGGCCGCTGCTGGGACATGTTATGAGTGAGGAGAGGTCGCTGCTGGGACATGTTATTAGTGAAGGGAGGTCACTGCTGGACACGTAATTAGTGAAGGGAGGCCAGTGCTGGACTTGTTATTTGTGAGGGGAGGCTGCTGCTGGACTTGTTATTTGTGAGGGGAGGCCGCTGCTGGACATGTTATTAGTGAAGAGAGGCCGCTGCTGGACATGTTATTAGCCAGGGGAGACTGCTGCTGGACATGTTTTTAATGAGGGGAGGCTACTGCTGGAAATGTTATTATTGAGGGGAGGCCACTGCTGGACATCTTATTAGTGAAGGGAGGCCACTGTTGGACGTGATATTAGTGAAGGGAGGCCGCTGCTGGACATGTTATTAGCCAGGGGAGGCTGCTGCTGGACATGTTTTTAATGAGGGGAGGCTGCTGCTGGACATGTTATTAGTGAGGGAAGGCCACTGCTGGACATCTTATTAGTGAAGGGAGGCCACTGCTGGACATGTTATTAGTGAGGGGAGGCCGCTGCTGGACATGTTATTAGTGAGGAGAGGCCGCTGCTGGACATGTTATTAGCCAGGGGAGGCTGCTGCTGGACATGTTTTTAATGAGGGGAGGCTGCTGCTGGACATGTTATTAGTGAGTGGAGGCCACTGCTGGACATGTTATTAGTGAGGGGAGGCCACTGCTGGACATCTTATTAGTGAAGGGAGGCCACTGCTGGACATGTTATTAGTGAAGAGAGGCCGCTGCTGGACATGTTATTAGCCAGGGGAGGCTGCTGCTGGACATGTTTTTAATGAGGGGAGGCTACTGCTGGAAATGTTATTAGTGAGGGGAGGCCACTGCTGGACATCTTATTAGTGAAGGGAGGCCACTGCTGGACATGTTATTAGTGAAGGGAGGCCACTGCTGGACGTGTTATTAGTAAAGGGAGGCCACTGCTGGACATGTTATTAGTGAGGGAAGGCCACTGCTGGTCATGTTATTAGTGAAGGGAGGATGATGCTGGGCATGTTATTAGTAAAGGGAGGCTGCTGCTGCGCATGTTATTAGTGAAGAGAGGCCGCTGCTGGACATGTTATTAGCCAGGGGAGGCTGCTGCTGGACATGTTTTTAATGAGGGGAGGCTGCTGCTGGAAATGTTATTAGTGAGGGGAGGCCACTGCTGGACATCTTATTAGTGAAGGGAGGCCACTGCTGGACGTGTTATTAGTAAAGTTAGGGCGCTGCTGGACATGTTATTAGTGAGGGAAGGCCACTGCTGGTCATGTTATTAGTGAAGGGAGGATGATGCTGGGCATGTTATTAGTGAAGAGAGGCCGCTTCTTGCCATGTTATTAGTGAAGGGAAGCCGCTGCTGGGACATGTTATTAGTGAGGGGAGGTCCCTGCTGGACATGTTAATAGTGAGGGGAGGCCACTGCTGGACATGTTATTAGTGAAGGGAGGCCACTGCTGGACATGTTGATAGTGAGGGGAGGCCACTGCTGGTCATGTTATTAGTGAAGGGAGGATGATGCTGGGCATGTTATTAGTAAAGGGAGGCCGCTGCTGTACCTGTTATTAGTGAGGGGAAGCTACTGCTGGACATGTTATTAGTGAAGGGAGGCCACTGCTGGACATGTTATTATTATTGAGGGGAAGACGCTACTGGGACATGTTTTTAGTGAAGGGAGGCCACTGCTGGACTTGATATTAATGAGGGGAGGCTGTGATAGGGTCCCTGGACTTGTTCACCCTGTGAATACAGGCCTGTATGTCCCATAGACCCACACCTTGCAGAAGATGAAAATTCTTGTAATATATAAAAAAATAATACAAGGATTTCTGTGTTCTGTGTGGCAGGGCTGACATACAGGAATTATATATGGACCCTTATATATGTGCAAAACAGGCAGAGGCGGTGCTGTGGTTGGGAAGGCAGGGCCCCATACAAAAGTTTGCTATGGGGCCCACTAATTCCTAGTTACGCCACTGGTTCTGCTGTGGAAATTTCTGTAAAGAGGGGCTCTGCTGTGAACATTTCTGTAAAGGGGGCTCTGTTGTGGATGTTTCATTAAACTGGGGGTCTGCTGTGGACATTTCCTTAAAAGGGGGATCTATTGTGGAAATTTCTGTAAAGGGGGACTGTGATGTGAACATTTCTGTAAAGGGTTTGCATTAGGGGGGAGACCCAGTTATGTGAACAGACCAGGGCCCAGGGGACACTTAATCCGCCACTGGTAATCACATGGCAGTATCATGGCATGATCATAGAATCGACTTCTACTCCTCCACAATCCTCCATTGAGGCTGCTGTGATTTCATGTGATCAGATACATACAACGGTTAGACTGTGCAAATGTAACAGGACCTTAGATTATGTCACCCTGGTCAGATGACATGAAGTAGCCAATGATGTAATAGAGCTCTCTCTCTAATTGTTCCACAAATCAGACTGTCCTAGTGAGACCTGTCAATCAGGAACAAGGAGGCAGGGCAATGCAGTAACCATTGAATAGTGAAAGCTTAATTGGAATCACTCAGGCTGAATTCACACGACCGTTGTGGGACATGGACCCACTGGACCACCGCAGACATTGATGTAAGTCGACACCTGGGAGGGGAATATAAGTGGCACACGATTTTCACCAGAGCCCGCCGCAAAGCAGGTTGGACTTGCTATAGCATGGTACCACCAGGTCGATCCACAGGCGCGACTTTTTCTGCATCGTTGGCCAAGGCAAGATACATAATCAGAAGGCAGGCACAGAGTCGTAGTCAGGCAGAAGGTCAGGGCAGGCAGCAAAGGAGCGAAGTCAGGAATGGAGCCGAGGTTACTGATTTTTACAAAAAATTATAAAAACTCATTTACCCCAAGATTAGATATAAATATACTCAGCTCAGCCTAGACATTGATCATCCTTCATTTTGCCAACACATTAGGTTGTAGCTTGTAAGCGGGGGCGGAACTACAGTGACAGCAGCCATAGCAGCTGTTATGGGGCCCGCATCTGGCCTGACTCACTAAAGAATGGAGGATGTGCACCTTTATATACATATTGGGGCTTATTTACTAAGGGCCCTGCGCACACACACTTTCATCGGACATCCCAGCGATTTCCGTTTCATGCGACACAACTCGGGGGGCGGGCCATCAGACGATTGTGTGATTGAAATTCACAGGTGTGAGTATACAAATATGTACATTTTTTAAGTGGGAAGGGGGCCCCATTCAGTTTGAGAAATCTACTTAAATTACTAAAAGATCAATAAAATTGCTGTTGAGTGTATGTCTCCTAGCTTTCCCTCTGTTCTCTGAAGCTGTTAAACAAACGGCCAAGTCTTTGTGAGGTAAACAAGTGTGAAACATCCATTTTTTTGGATCTTTTGTATTTCAGGCCAGAACCCAGAAAGGAGCATATAAACAACCATAATAGTTTCTTTGTCTATGGCCAGTTGCATTCCTATGGTTATTATGAGACAGCTTCCTTTTAATTCTGGCATGTTGCCAGGTGTGGATTGCTGTCACTTCAATTCAAATTTGCTGAGATTTGAGCGGGGCCTCACTGCCATTTGTTTTGAGCCTCCGGGGAAAGTGTTAGAAAGACAATAATGCTAAAACTCTATGAACACTATTGAATTTTGCTTTGCAAACCACACACCATATCGTTGGGATGCAATTCCCATATTCATAGCTGGGAGGCTTTAGGTTATGGGATTCTATAGTTTAAATTTACCCTTAATAGGATAAATAGTTTGAAAGTACAAAGGAACATATATTTATCTGTTTATTCCCTCCACCTAGGGGCTTTGTAGCTCAAGGGTGGTGTTTTTATACACTGCTAAGGAAGGAAATGTCAACCGGTTATCACCTACCGCTTAGAGTAGGTTGGCCAATTAGGCAGGGGCAGCTTGGAAGGCTTTTAGCCTTATGGCTCATTGTCCTTGTCTTTCCTTCCAGTCCATCAGGACGTTCTCTTACACTGCATAACAGAAAAGCAACCATTGTCATTGTCAGAAAAAAAGGTTGTTTTGGGTATAAATTTGTTTCTGGGCAGGGCTTGATAGATTCTGGGACTGCTGTTAACTTTATTGATTTTACATTTATTTGAGGAGGGAGAATCAGTTGCACAACCCCTCAGGTATACATGTGGCTTGCCTCAAGTTATTCAGAGTTTGTGTTGATTTTTGTCAATATAAAAGGTTTTCCCAGTCACATATACCTTTGACCTTGTATATAAGATAGTGGCTGGTCAAGCAGCAGCATTTTATAAAATTATTTTATTTTGTTCCCTTATATAGAATGACTGGACCATTATACAAGCTCTTAAACCTCTTGTGTCACCCCTCATCCTTATAGACTGTAAGCTCTTGCAAGCTCACTCTGATAGTTCCATATGACTGTTTGTAATCTGTAACATAGTATTTTATTCGCATGTGTTCCCTAGGATTTGTAAAGGCTTATGGAATATGATGGCGTTATATAAATAAAGATTATTATTATTATTGTCCCTTGGTGCCATAATTGCTTCTGTGCTCATGACGCCTCTTCTCTCCAGATTTAGCACCTAGAAACACTCTTGTACATAAATTGTTTGTATTCTGCCAATCTGTGCTCTGTATTTCTCTATTGGCTAGGTCTTAATGATGGCCCACATGGGCCTCATATATACCATAGCAGTATGCCAGGTATATGCCAGGTCAAAAGTGCCTTTATGGTTACCAGCTAGAACTCTGTCTAATGGCAGGGTTTTTGGAAGGGCTACGGTCTTGAAGAGCAGTCATGGGTCTCTGGCAAAGATCTCTATATTTTGTCTCCTCAAAATGTATCATTACCAGAATCCTTCCAATCCCGGTGGGACTAATGAGTATCTGGTGGCTCCATAAAATTGTGGGTAATGTAACATCTGTGCCCATTCAACATTCACATTTCTTCCCTATTATCTACCCTATCTGGAGGTCAGAGAACTGAAACAATTACTCTTTGAAGTGGGGCTCTGACATCTCATAAAAGAATTGCATTCTACTTCCTCCTTGATTGCATATTTTGAGTTAGCTAGTGTTTATCTTGATTTTTCTGCTATTGGATACTTTCATCCTGACTTTTCATTTGCCTATTGATTTTGTGCTGTGCTGTCCTGTTTCTGACTCATATTTTGTCAGCTACTCTTCAGTGGCTGTCCTGTCTTTGTCTCCGTATTTACTCTTTGGTGCAGGAAGGAAATCGACCAGTTGTCACTAAGGTTTAGGGTAGACTGGGCATCTAGGTAGGTTTTTAAGATAGTATATTGTACGGGTTCAGCTCAAATGTGGGGGTCAGCAATGACAAAGCTCTCATGGACAGCAGGGTTCAAGTTGAAACTGTGCATTCATTCCAGAAAAACAACAGTATCAAACAAAACATCAAACAAAATCCTTGCCTGTCCGGCTCTAACTATACAATTGGCGTCCCTCACTAGCCACTGGAGGCTTCTCCCTGCCAGCATGAAAAACACTTTCAGTAACCCTGTGTCACTCACGTGTGGCTCTCACACAGTCAAGCTTTTGTGTCTCCAGGTAGAGAGTCACTTCTGACTGCTCCATACCCTTCTTTAAGGGATTGCGCACCTGATGCATTGTTAGAACCATTGCAATGTGGAAGCTTTGGTCTGGAGCAGTGATCACACTTCTGTCTCCACTCCTGCAGTCAGGGTCCTGTACCAGGTCTTCCAAGAGACCAACACATGAAAAACAGCTTCCAGTTTGACCTAATTCACATTGTCGTTGCTGTAATACACAAACACCTTCAATTTCTCACCAATTCAATAGTGACTTTGTCACAATATGTATAATATTATTATTATTTACACTCACCGGCCACTTTATTAGGTACACCATGCTAGTAACGGGTTGGACCCCCTTTTGCCTTCAGAACTGCCTCAATTCTTCGTGGCATAGATTCAACGAGGTGCTGGAAGCATTCCTCAGAGATTTTGGTCCATATTGACATGATGGCATCACACAGTTGCCGCAGATTTGTCGGCTGCACATCCATGATGCGAATCTCCCGTTCCACCACATCCCAAAGATGCTCTATTGGATTGAGATCTGGTGACAGTGGAGGCCATTTGAGTACAGTGAACTCATTGTCATGTTCAAGAAACCAGTCTGAGATGATTCCAGCTTTATGACATGGCGCATTATCCTGCTGAAAGTAGCCATCAGATGTTGGGTACATTGTGGTCATAAAGGGATGGACATGGTCAGCAACAATACTCAGGTAGGCTGTGGCATTGCAACGATGCTCAATTGTACCAAGGGGCCCAAAGAGTTCCAAGAAAATATTCCCCACACCATGACACCACCACCACCAGCCTGAACCATTGATACAAGGCAGGATGGATCCATGCTTTCATAATGTTGATGCCAAATTCTGACCCTACCATCCGAATGTCGCAGCAGAAATCGAGACTCATCAGACCAGGCAACGTTTTTCCAATCTTCTACTGTCCAATTTTGATGAGCTTGTGCAAATTGTAGCCTCAGTTTCCTGTTCTTAGCTGAAAGGAGTGGCACCCGGTGTGGTCTTCTGCTGCTGTAGCCCATCTGCCTCAAAGTTCGACGTACTGTGCGTTCAGAGATGCTCTTCTGCCTACCTTGGTTGTAACTGGTGGCGATTTGAGTCACTGTTGCCTTTCTATCAGCTCGAACCAGTCTGCCCATTCTCCTCTGACCTCTGGCATCAAGGTGAACTGCCGCTCACTGGATGTTTTTTCTTTTTCGGACCATTCTCTGTAAACCCTAGAGATGGTTGTGCGTGAAAATCCCAGTAGATCAGCAGTTTCTGAAATACTCAGACCAGCCCTTCTGGCACCAACAACCATGCCACGTTCAAAGGCACTCAAATCACCTTTCTTCCCCATACTGATGCTCGGTTTGAACTGCAGGAGATTGTCTTGACCATGTCTACATGCCTAAATGCACTGAGTTGCCGCCATGTGATTGGCTGATTAGAAATTAAGTGTTAACGAGCAGTTGGACAGGTGTACCTAATAAAGTGGCCGGTGAGTGTATGTATGCACTTTATAAGCACAGAACTGTATTGTAGTTGTTTCCAAATTATGCCCACAGTTAACTGTATCTAGTAGGCAGTGCATTGTTAAAACATATTTGCCCATTTCCCATTATATACTTTTGATGCTTATTTGATAAAAAGGGGCTTAAAGGGGTATTCCCACAAAGACAAGTTTCTTATATGTACTCAGGATAACAAAACAACACATTCTCTAATTCAATGTTATTAACAAAAATTAAAAATTAAAAAAATTTCACAGATATAAGTCTAACCAGTCCTGGTGTACACAATTTCAGTTGCTCCTAGACATGACCTTGTAACTTCTCACTTAGGGTTGGGGAAGCCATCTTGGATTCCTGTGTGACAGTGTGGAGCAGAGATTTCTGTCTCTCTGCTCTGCCCCCCCCCCCACCCTGCAGGACAGCACGAAGTTCACAATCACTGATTCACTTCCTGCCAGTAGATCACGAGTAGAGATAAGCTGCAAACTACAAGGTGATAAGTGATTCTGGGGAAGGGGGAGGTAGGTACATATCTGTGAGAACAAAATGTAGAAGTGCTGACAGTGTAAAAGTCTGTCAGCCTCTGTAATACCTCTGTGTAATAGGCATCTCATGCATTTCATCATCTCTGATCTGTCGCATCTCTTCTTCTATGTGTCAGTGTGTTAGTGCAATGTCAGAAGCCAGATGAAAGTGTATACAGGCGGTCCCCTACTTAAGAACACTCGACTTACATACGACCCCTAGTTACAAACGGACCTCTGGATATTGGTAATTTATTGTACTTTAGTCCTAGGCTACAATGATCAGCTGTAACAGTTATCACAGGTGTCTGTAATGAAGCTTTAGTGTTAATATTGATTCTTATGACAACCCAACATTTTTAAAATCCAATTGTCACAGAGACCAAAAAAGTTTCGGCTGGGATTACAATGATAAAATATACAAAAATGAAACAACGTGGAACCGGCACGGCAACGAAACACTCCACAGGGGTAATATGCCAAATTCTTCTTCTTTATTGAATAAAATTCAAACAACATGAGGAGACAACAACGGTTGACGCGTTTCGACGGTTACCCGTCTTAATCTTAACCAGATTAAGTTAAGATTAAGACGGGTAACCGTCGAAACGCGTCAACCGTTGTTGTCTCCTCATGTTGTTTGAATTTTATTCAATAAAGAAGAAGAATTTGGCATATTACCCCTGTGGAGTGTTTCGTTGCCGTGCCGGTTCCACGTTGTTTCACTTATGCTACATGGCTATGGTTCGTCTTTTCCGAGCACCAGGACATTGCCACAGTGAGAGTACGGCCAAGACGGTCTGAAGGTTGGGTGAGCCGGCTTTATTTTTGTTACCTTTTACTATTTATAGTGGAGGTGAATCCTATTTTTATTTGATAAAATATACAGTTCCGACTTAGATACAAACTCGACTTAACAACAAACCTACAGACCCTATCTTGTATGTAACCCGGGGACTGCCTGTATACACCTGTACCCTGATAATGTAATTGTCACATTGTCACCACACAGAACTAGATGGATTATAATGTGTCTGCTTAGAGAGTCCCCGCCCAAACTCTGGAATTTTGCACTGAGCAGCCTAGGGAGTAATAGGAGCTGAACATAACATTAAGTAAAATTGTAAAGTGAGGGGTTAAAATTATATTTATTGTGTAAAAATCACTAGGGGATGGAGATTTGAGAATTTTCTTTTGTGGGAAAACCCCTTTAACTGCCCTTTATAAAGCACTTCATTGTATCCATGGACATATTTTGTGTCAGACATCTTTTCAACTCTTCCTTTGATCCTTTTAATTCTTATGCTATTTTTTATGATTTAGTTGAATGTTATATAATAGTTGCTTTTTATTCTTCCTAAGCCTTGTTTTTGTTGTTTTTGTAGAAGTCAGAATTCTGAATACATCATTTGTGAAATACACTTGCTCAATAGCTTCAGTGTCGCTTGCCCTGTGCCTCAGGGGAGTTCTCTAGCTCTCTTCATTATAGACAGCATTTCTACCATCTGTTCCTTTAGTGCCATTTTTTTTTTCAACAAAGCTTCTTTGAGTTGCGCAATTCACTCTTTCAATGAGTTTGCACATGGCAACGTTTACATTGTGCAACAGATGTGTGTATTTTCCATGACTTAATTTACTTCTTCTATGGACCAGTGTCTACAGGTGGCATCTATGTTCCTCGATAACTTTGTTACAGCTTTGTATATAACATCTATACGCTTAATACTTTAATAATTATATATAAATATATTATATGTAAGTGTATTAAGTAAATATAGTTATTAGTAAGTATATATGTTGTAATTATGTAACACATTTGCATATAGAAACAAACACAAAGGGGCTTATTTACTAAGGGTCCCGCGCCACATTTTCATCGGTTTTCCCGACTTTTCGGGGATCGCGCCGGGATTGTGTCGCACGCGATCGTTTTGTGTCACAATCGCACCGGCTTTCACACTACACAATTTGGGGGGGGCGGGCTGTTGGACGATCCGACGGATTTGGACTACGCACGGGATTTAACATTTAAATTTGTGCCGCAAGTCATGCACTTATGCAACACCCCTGCCGATACAAGGCAGAGGGGTTGTTGTGAATACGTCCCAATATGTAGCTTGCAGCCTGTGTAGGGTCTTATCAACCCCACTTCAGGTCACTACATAACACGGGGAACACTGCAGTGGTAGAGCCTGCCTGTTTAATGTGATGTCATTCCATCAGCCAATCACAGCTGTTATAATATTGTATTGTAAGCTGGGATGTAATTGCAGGAGTAACCACCACCTGACCAGGAGCTGAGGAGAAGTGACGGTTGGAGAGTGCCAACGGTCAGTTCAGCTAGTGAAGTGAGTCTGACAGGAGTCAGTCAGAAGAAGACTGGAGTTAATCCAGTCAGGTTAGTCTGACAAGAACAGTTAGGTCGGCGCCACACAGGGCGCTTTGTCTGCGTTTGCAAACGCAGACAAAGTCGCGCCCACCGGGGCGGGCCTCGGCCCGATCGCATCGGCGTTTCTATGGAAACGCCTGCGATCGGGAACGAGCCGCCGGTGTTTTGCGTTAATTTAACGCGAAACACCGGCGGCTCGTTCCCGATCGCAGGCGTTTCCATAGAAACGCCGATGCGATCGGGCCGAGGCCCGCCCCGGTGGGCGCGACTTTGTCTGCGTTTGCGCTTGCAAGCGCAGACAAAGCGCCCTGTGTGGCGCCGGCCTTAGACTCAGTGGCGTAACAACAGCCGTAGCAGCCGTAGCGCTTGCTACTGGGCCCGGGCGCAGGGGGGTCCGTGATGGACGGGGAAAGTATACTTTTATTAAGTTGCTTCCTGCCTCTGGCAGGTTGCCGAAATGGTGATTTAATGAGCTGTAGAATTATACTGTATTAATGACATGCCTCCGGGCCCATCCCATTACAGCCCCTGACTGCAGGCCTCATATGAGGTAGGCGGAGAGATAGTGGGATGGGCGCGGGGGCACATCATTAGCAAAGTATAATTCCCTGCTCGTCCCTGTACCGCCCCTGGTTGCTGCTTCAGAAGATCGTCCGGCCGGCCCCACCCACTTCACATGCTGCCTTGCCCCGCGCGCGCCTTGCCCGCTGCCTAGTCTGGCCCGGCCCGCGCGCCTCGCCCGCTGCCTAGTCTGGCCCGGCCCGCGCGACGCCCGCAGCCTAGTCTGACCCGGCCCGTGTGCCTCGCCCGCTGCCTAGTCTGACCCGGCCCGTGCGCCTCGCGGTCCGGTCCGGCCTGCAAATGCCTCACCTGCTGCCTGCTCCGGCCCACGCGTCTGACAGACCTGTCCATCCTTCCCGACTGAGTGACATCCGAGCTGAGCTGAAGGTGGGTGAGTAAACACATGTAAATGTATCCATATGTGTTTGTGTGGGTATATGCTGTATACTTGTGTATGTTGTATATATACTGGATGTGTGTGTATATATGTGTGTATGTTGTGTATATACTGGATGTGTGTGTATATATGTGTGTATGTTGTGTATATACTGGATGTGTGTGTATATATGTGTGTATGTTGTGTATATACTGGATGTGTGTTTATATACACTCAACGGCCACTTTATTAGGTACACCTGTCCAACTGCTTGTTAACACTTAATTTCTAATCAGCCAATCACATGGCAACTCAGTGCATTTAGGCATGTAGACATGGTCAAGACAATCTCCTGCAGTTCAAACCGAGCATCAGTATGGGGAAGAAAGGTGATTTGTGGCCTTTGAACGTGGCATGGTTGTTGGTGCCAGAAGGGCCGGTCTGAGTATTTCAGAAACTGCTGATCTACTGGGATTTTCACGCACAACCATCTCTAGGGTTTACAGAGAATGGTCCGAAAAAGAAAAAACATCCAGTGAGCGGCAGTTCTGTGGGCGGAAAAGCCTTGTTGATGCCAGAGGTCAGAGGAGAATGGGCAGACTGGTTCGAGCTGATAGAAAGGCAACAGTGACTCAAATCGCCACCCGTTACAACCAAGGTAGGCAGAAGAGCATCTCTGAACGCACAGTACGTCGAACTTTGAGGCAGATGGGCTACAGCAGCAGAAGACCACACCGGGTGCCACTCCTTTCAGCTAAGAACAGGAAACTGAGGCTACAATTTGCACTAGCTCATCGAAATTGGACAGTAGAAGATTGGAAAAACGTTGCCTGGTCTGATGAGTCTCGATTTCTGCTGCGACATTCGGATGGTAGGGTCAGAATTTGGCGTCAACAACATGAAAGCATGGATCCATCCTGCCTTGTATCAACGGTTCAGGCTGGTGGTGGTGGTGTCATGGTGTGGGGAATATTTTCTTGGCACTCTTTGGGCCCCTTGGTACCAATTGAGCATTGTTGCAACGCCACAGCCTACCTGAGTATTGTTGCTGACCATGTCCATCCCTTTATGACCACAATGTACCCTGTAACATCTGATGGCTACTTTCAGCAGGATAATGCGCCATGTCATAAAGCTGGAATCATCTCAGACTGGTTTCTTGAACATGACAATGAGGTCACTGGACTCAAATGGCCTCCACAGTCACCAGATCTCAATCCAATAGAGCATCTTTGGGATGTGGTGGAACGGGAGATTTGCATCATGGATGTGCAGCCGACAAATCTGCGGCAACTGTGTGATGCCATCATGTCAATATGGACCAAAATCTCTGAGGAGCTTCCAGCTCCTTGTTGAATCTATGCCACGAAGAATTGAGGCAGTTCTGAAGGCAAAAGGGGGTCCAACCCGATACTAGCATGGTGTACCTAATAAAGTGGCCGGTGAGTGTATATGTGTATGTTGTGTATATATTGGATGTGTGTGTATAAATGTGTGTATGTTGTGTATATACTGGATGTGTGTGTGTATATGTTGTGTATATACTGGATGTGTGTGTGTATATGTGCGTATGTTGTGTATATACTGGATGTGTGTGTATGTTGTGTATATACTGGATGTGTGTGTGTATATGTGTGTGTATGTTGTGTATATACTGGATGTGTATGTATATGTGTGTATGTTGTGTATATACTGGATATGTGTGTGTATATATGTGTGTATGTTGTGTATATACTGGATGTGTGTGTATATGTGTGTATGTTGTGTATATACTGGATGTGTGTGTATATATGTGTGTATGTTGTGTATATACTGGATCTGTGTGTATATATGTGTGTATGTTGTGTATATACTGGATGTGTGTGTATATGTGTGTATGTTGTGTATATACTGGATGTGTGTGTGTATATATGTGTGTATGTTGTGTATATACTGGATGTGTGTATATATGTGTGTATGTATTGTATACACTAGATGCGTGTGTATATATGCTGTATATCTGTGTATATGCTATATATACTAGATGAGTGTGAATATATGCTGTATATTTGTGTATATGTGTTGTATATATGCTGTATATACTAGATGTGTGTGTGCATATATGCTATATATATGTGTATATGTTGTATATGCTGTATATCTGTGTGTATGCTGTATATAATGTATGTGTGTATTAATGTATGAATGCGTAGACAGGTCTATGAGTGTAAAAATGATTGATTGTATAAATGTAGGGGAAGGGGGCCCCATTCAATGGTCTGCTATGGGGCCCAGCCTCTGCTAGTTACGCCCCTGGTTAGACTAGAGATCAGAGTGAATCTAGTCAGTCTCTAAGTGAGACTAGTTAGTCAGACAGACTAGTACAGTTAGACTAGTGAGACTACTGAGACTAGTTCAGTTGGTCTCTGAGGGAGACCAGTACAGTGCAGCCAGTAAACCAGATTAGACCAGTCTAGTCAGACGGAGGAGAGCCAGCTGATTGCCTGAGCGGCTCTAAGGAGGAGTTAGTGAGAGAAAAGGGGTACCATCCTACCTTCAAGGGTGATATCTGAAGTAACCCAGGACAAGCTGAAGCATCCTACTAGGACACAGCTATCTCCCAGCCTGCCCCTGCATCCAGGCTGGTGATCAATCCCTGTGGTTCTCTCTCTCCAAGTGCATCCCCAGCCTGCTACCATTGTTAAGATTCGTTTGGGCACGTTATCCACTGTTCCTGTTGGTTCCAATAAAGAACTGTAAATAGTTTTTAGACAACGTCTGCCTTCGTCTGATCCCTGCTATTACGGCTGTCACCATCACGGGCACCCTATCCACTACACAGGGACTCCAGACCCCAAAGGGTTGCCCCAGGGAGAACCGCTATAACAGACTCTCCCTCATCATTTCTTGTCAACACCACCTGCTGGAGACCTGCCAGGCTGTAGAACAACCCTCCGGTCCCCATACCAAGCACCGTGATACTGGCGCGCCTAAGCCGCAACTGCCAGCCACTCCGGTATTCCGGGCCCCGGCTGTCTCCAGGCCCCAAGAAAAGGCTAGGCCCCGGTGGGGGATGTTGCACTTACATGCACCAGGAAGAAGAAGGTTAAATCGGGCACACGATCTACATGAATTGCGGCAGAGTTCATCCTCATCAGACAGTCGGGATCGGGGATTGCGCAGGGAACAGGGAAGTAAATGTGCCCCAAAGTGTTTATTCATATTGTCACTTAACAGCTATATCCATTTTGGAGAAGAGATAGTACCTGATGTTGTTTCTGTTAATTTTTTCACTGAGTATACCGAGTGACACGTGGTTTATCAAAGGACATCTCGAGTTGGCTGATACGAAATCCTGGTACGATTTTTTTTTACATACATACTCATATAACATTATAACTACTTCTGCTATCATCAGTATTGCTTCTACTAACACAAAGAATACACGTGCAACAAGTTTTATATGACACAGATTTGCTGCAGATTCCTCCTGTGGATTTCATCGACATCAAAGCAGTAGCAACCTCCACGGTAAGATCTGTAGGAGGCACATGTTTTTAAAGCGGTTTCACCGACTTGTCATTGATTCTGCAGCACCCGAACTTACATAATTGTACTGTATTCATTTATTACGGCAAGTTTATAATCCGTGTTGGCATAGTGTGTTAATAACTCTAATGTTTGAGACAGTGGTCCCATCAGGGTCGCATCTGCCATGAGGCAATATGAAAATCTTGCCTCAGGAGGCAGAATGCAGAGCTCTTTGGGGAGCAGTAAAATTTGCTGCTCTAATGTGTTCGATTCGGGCGCCCGTTGCCGCCCCAAAGGCCCACCAGATAAATCGTACCTGTCTATTTAAGACACATGTGCGATTTATATGCAGAGTGACATAGGGACACAGGCGGCGGGTGATGACGTCACACCGTCTGTCTCTCTGCCCAGAGCTGCGGCTGACAGAAGAGCTTGGTGAAATATATATGGACTAGATATAATAAAATAAATTGGAGGTGGCTATTTAGGAGACTGTATATGATTGACATGGGTGTGGGGGCTTCTGAATATAATAAAACAGATTTGGGGGAATCTATATTTGGGGGCCTGGTAGTAATTAAACTGGGGGGGGGGTATATGGGAGGCTGTATATAATTTAACTGAGTGGGTGGGCTATATATTGGGGCCAAATAGTAATTCAACAGGGCTGATGGATTATATTCAGGAGCAGGATTTTAATAAAACTAGTGGGCTGCTGTATATGGAGAACAGTATAACAACTAAGCAGGGATGGCTGTATATGTGGGGCAAAGTTTTGTATAAGATGGAGGAGATGCAACTAAGCGGGGCTGTTTAGAGAAAATGGGGCATATTTATCATACGCTGGCGCACGAGCGATAGCCCCACCGCTGCAACACGGCCGGCGACTATACACGTATGAAAAGTCGCAGGCGGCAGCAAGTGCGTACGCGTGGGGACAGTAACGCCCCGCGCCGGGCCACTACCACCCCCCCGCCCCCCCTTCACGCCCCTTCACGCCCCACTGGCGTGAAGGTGGCGGATTGGGGCAAATAATCGTAAGTGCTAGCAATAAGCTAGCATTTGCGATTATTTCAGGGCCTCTGCGCCACGTCAGGTCCTGATAAATATGCCCCAATATGTGTATATATTTATTAAAGAGTGCTGTATATATTGATTGGTCAGGGTGGCACTGTATATAAAATGATTAGGGGCTGTATATAACCTAATAACAACAGAGTGGGAAAGTGGGATACATTGGTATGAAATGCACTGGGGGGTGCTATATATATATACACTCACCGGCCACTTTATTAGGTACACCATGCTAGTAACGGTTTGGACCCCCTTTTGCCTTCAGAACTGCCTCAATTCTTCGTGGCATAGATTCAACAAGGTGCTGGAAGCATTCCTTAGAGATTTTGGTCCATATTGACATGATGGCATCACACAGTTGCCGCAGATTTGTCGGCTGCACATCCATGATGCGAATCTCCCGTTCCACCGCATCCCAAAGATGCTCTATTGGATTGAGATCTGGTGACTGTGGAGACCATTTGAGTACAGTGAACTCATTGTCATGTTCAAGAAACCAGTCTGAGATGATTCCAGCTTTATGACATGGCGCATTATCCTGCTGAAAGTAGCCATCAGATGTTTGGTACATTGTGGTCATAAAGGGATGGACATGGTCAGCAACAATACTCAGGTAGGCTGTGGCATTGCAACGATGCTCAATTGTACCAAGGGGCCCAAAGAGTTCCAAGAAAATATTCCCCACACCATGACACCACCACCACCAGCCTGAACCATTGATACAAGGCAGGATGGATCCATGCTTTCATAATGTTGATGCCAAATTCTGACCCTACCATCCGAATGTCGCAGCAGAAATCGAGACTCATCAGACCAGGCAACGTTTTTCCAATCTTCTACTGTCCAATTTTGATGAGCTTGTGCAAATTGTAGCCTCAGTTTCCTGTTCTTAGCTGAAAGGAGTGGCACCCGGTGTGGTCTTCTGCTGCTGTAGCCCATCTGCCTCAAAGTTCGACGTACTGTGCGTTCAGAGATGCTCTTCTGCCTACCTTGGTTGTAACGGGTGGCGATTTGAGTCACTGTTGCCTTTCTATCAGCTCGAACCAGTCTGCCCATTCTCCTCTGACCTCTGGCATCAAGGTGAACTGCCGCTCACTGGATGTTTTTTCTTTTTTCGGACCATTCTCTGTAAACCCTAGAGATGGTTGTGTGTGAAAATCCCAGTAGATCAGCAGTTTCTGAAATACTCAGACCAGCCCTTCTGGCACCAACAACCATGCCACGTTCAAAGGCACTCAAATCACCTTTCTTCCCCATACTGATGCTCGGTTTGAACTGCAGGAGATTGTCTTGACCATGTCTACATGCCTAAATGCACTGAGTTGCCGCCATGTGATTGGCTGATTAGAAATTAAGCAGTTGGACAGGTGTACCTAATAAAGTGGCCGGTGAGTGTATATATATATATATATATATATATATATATATATATATATATTGTGGGGAATTGCTCTGGTAGTTGACTGGTAGCAGTGCAGGAAGCAGTGACACACGCAGGTTTAAAAGTCCAACTTAAGTGTTTATTCACACTTGCAAAACAGAACACAAATTCAGCCTTGGCTTAGGCACATGCAAAAACATTATAAAAGTAATTCCTGCCCGGCTAGGCGCTGTCTAATACATTTGGCGGACCCTAGCTATCCGGGTACCAGGCTGCCTGGCACCCCCTCTTGGCCAGCAGTAAGACAGGAGGCCCTCAGTTACCTTTGCTGTGAGAATGCAATCTCGCTTTCAGCTCTCCAGGTAGGGCCTCTCCTACTGCTTCTGGTCTGCAGACTAAATCAGGCTCTAACGAGGCCTGTGACCCGCACCTGTGGGCAATTCACAAACCCAGGACCGAAGCCCGGGTGGAGTAGGAGTCCCACTACCAGCCTACCCCTACTCCATAATAAGCAGGCCCAGTACGGACATTACAAATGTGTCTGTGTTAGCTAGGCCAACACAGACAAAACAGACTATTCCTGCTTACTATATGTCTGCATTAACCCTTGGGTTACTGCAGACAAACCCAGGGCTTTTACCACATGCATTTCATCTGCCTGTAGGACAGATAGCGGTTTTCCCACACAATACCTCTTACTTTCTCACATACCCTCCCCCTCAGTTCAGACCCACCGGGGCGAACTCCTGGCATCCGCATTGCCCTGTAGTTTCCCGGCTCTTTGCTCCACCGTAAAGCTGAAATTTTGGAGGGACAAGAACCACCTAGTGACCCTGCCATTCCTCTCCTTAGTTCTACTCATCCACGTGAGAGGAGAGTGGTCAGTTATGAGACGGAACTGTCGTCCCAGCAAGTAGTACCGTAGGGACTCTAATGCCCACTTTATCGCCAGACATTCCTTCTCTACGATACTGTAATTTTTCTCTGCTGGCGTGAGCTTCCTGCTCAGGTAGGTAATGGGGTGTTCTTCTCCATTCACCTCCTGAGACAGGACCGCTCCCAGCCCTACATCTGACGCATCCGTCTGTACAATAAACTCTCTCTTGAAGTTTGGCGTAATGAGGACAGGAGATCCACACAACGCAGACTTCAAGGCCTGAAAAGCACCTTCTGCTTGTTCATTCCATTGCACCATGACCGGCCTTTTACCCTTCAGCAGGTCTGTCAGGGGAGCGGACACGGTGGCAAAGTTTGGTATAAACCGTCTGTAGTACCCGACAATGCCCAGGAATGCCCTGACTTGTTTTGTGCTCACTGGTTGAGGCCAACCCTGTATAGCGTCAATCTTGTTGACCTGAGGTTTAATTATACCTCGACCAATCACATACCCCAAATAGTGTGTCTCCTCCATTCCCAGCGCACACTTCTTGGGGTTTGCAGTCAGGCCCGCTGCCCTTAGAGAGTTTACTACGGCCTGTACCTTGGCCAAGTGACTCGCCCAGTCTTGGCTGTAGATGATAATGTCATCTAGATAGGCAGAGGCGTATCTCCTATGTGGCTTTAACACTATGTCCATTAACCGTTGAAAGGTAGCGGGGGCCCTATGAAGCCCAAACGGTAACACAACATAGTGAAAAAGGCCCTCAGGGGTAACAAAGGCTGTCTTTTCCTTAGCCCTATCTGTCAGGGGTACCTGCCAGTATCCTTTAGTTAGATCCAGGGTGGTGAAGTACCGAGCACCCCCTAGTCTCTCAATAAGCTCGTCCACCCGGGGCATGGGGTAGGCATCAAACTTAGACACCTCATTCAATTTTCTAAAATCGTTGCAAAATCGCAACGTCCCATCCGGTTTGGGAATTAGAACAATTGGACTGGCCCACTCACTTTTGGACTCCTCAATAACCCCTAGCTTCAGCATCTTCTGAACTTCTTCTGAAATGGCTTGTCTACGAGCTTCAGGGACTCGGTACGGCCTTAATCTTACCTTTACCCCTGGCTCAGTGACAATATCATGTTTAATTACAGATGTGTAGCCTGGCAACTCTGAGAACACATCTGTATTTCTTGCTACAAACTCTCGAGCCTCTCGCTGTTGCTCTTTGGTAAGGGTATCGGCTATTCGCACTTCTGCCTCCGGCACAGGCTTACCTGCAGCCTGTGAGGGTATCGCAGGAGGTGGACTAGCCAGAACCATCTCTGTAAGCAGACTCTCTGTCTTTCCAGGCCTTTAACAGATTTACATGATAAGTCTGCTCAGGTTTTCTCCGTCCGGGCTGACGTATCCTGTAGTTCACCTCTCCTATTTTCTCTATAACCTCATACGGTCCTTGCCATTTAGCGAGAAACTTACTTTCTACAGTGGGGACTAGTACCAACACACGATCACCGGGATTAAAGGTCCTTACTTTTGCTGACCTGTTATAAACCCGGCTTTGAGTTCTTTGTGCCTCCTCCATATGCTCCTTGACAATGGGCATGACGGCCGCCACCCTGTCCTGCATATCTGAGATATGGTCTATTACACTTTTGTGGGGGGTGGGCTCTTATTCCCATGTCTCTTTGGCTATGTCCAGGAGACCCCTGGGATGTCTGCCATACACTAACTCAAACGGCGAGAACCCAGTAGAGGCTTGTGGGACTTCTCGGATGGCGAACATTAAATATGGCAACAGTACATCCCAGTCCTTCCCATCCTTGCTTACCACCTTTTTTAGCATACTCTTTAAAGTTTTCTTAAACCGTTCTACCAATCCATCCGTCTGAGGATGGTACACAGAGGTGCGTAACTGTTTAATATTAAAAAGCCGACATAGCTCCTTGGTGACTTTTGACATAAAAGGAGTCCCCTGATCTATGAGGATCTCCTTGGGAAGTCCCACCCGGCAGAACATGGCAAACAACTCTTTAGCAATTAGTTTCGCCGAGGTGTGCCGTAGTGGGATGGCCTCAGGATATCGGGTAGCATAGTCCATAACTACCAGGATATGCTGATGCCCCCGAGCAGATTTAACCAAAGGACCGACCAAATCCATGGCGACCCTTTCAAAGGGTACCTCAATAATGGGCAGAGGTACCAACGGACTTCGAAAGTGTACCATCGGAGCATGCAATTGACAATCAGGGCAAGTTTCACAATACCTTTTTACCCTATCGTACACTCCAGGCCAATAAAAACGCTGCAAGATGCGTTCCAGAGTTTTTGTGGTACCTAGGTGCCCTCCCATCACATGCTTATGTGCAAGGTCTAACACCATCTGACGATATGGCTGAGGTACCATTAACTGCTCCCGGGTTTCACCGTGGACCTTATCAATGGGGTACAATAACTCCTGATTTACCACCACTCGAGGGAACAACTTATCCGCATCTGGGTGCTGAGGTACACCATTCATCTCTACCACATTTTCTCTGGCGCGGACCAGAGTGGGGTCCTGGAGTTGTGCAGTACCAAAGTTGTCACGGGATACCTCCAAATCCAACAACTGCGGTCCTGTCACTACCTCCTCAGTTTCGCCTGCCATAACATCTAGGGGAAACATTACACTTCCATCTTCTGTGGCGGTCACCCCTACGGCAGGAACTCCAGAATCTGGGTCATCAGGCTCGGGTTCAGACATCTGATCAGACAACACAGGAGAACAACCCCCCAACTCTTGGTTTCCCCGCCATAGAGTCCAGAACATGGGGAAGTCCCGTCCCAAAATAAGATCATGGGGCAAGTTCATGACAACCGCTGCCTCATGTAGCGTCTCTCCACAAGAGGTCTGGAAGTTAATAACTGTGGTGGGGTAGTCCTTTACGTTCCCATGGATGCACAGGACTCCAATTGTGCGCCCTGTGACCGCCTTGGGGTCTGTGAGGGACCCATTAATCAAGGTCACCCGACTGCCTGAGTCCAGCAGGGCCAACACTGGATGCCCTGCCACAGTCACCCGGCACAGGTGGCGCTCATCAGCAGAGTCGGGGCTAGTAGCTGTGTAGACAGGGGCAGCATAGAGAGAAACCCTTCTGGCGGAACTGCAGTCCATGGGCTCTGAGGAATTGGGGCAATGGGCTGCAATATGACCTGGCTCATGGCAGGTCCAACAGGTGGGAGCCTCCCCCCTCCTCCTCCCCTGGGGTACTTCCCGGACATTGGGCGTTGTCCTGCCCTGGGAATTTGTGGGTGACAAGACCTTCCGTGCCTTAAGGCCTGTCTTGGTATAAGGGGCTTTCTTTGTTAGGGCCTGAGTGGCACAAAACCTCTCCACCAACCCCACCAGCGCCTCGGCATCAGACGGGTCCCCGTGTCCCACCCATTGTTGAATCTCACCCAGCAAGGCCCTCAGGAAACGGTTCAAAACAACCTTCTCGACCATCTGGGCTGGGGTTGATGTCTCCGGCTGAAGCCACTTGCGGACCAAGTGAACAAGTTGGTGCATCTGCCCCCTCGGTGGTAGCGCCTCCTGGTATCTCCAGCTATACACTCTTTGAGCGCGTAGATGCTGATCCACTCCTAGTCGGGCCAAGGTCTCTGCCTTTACCTTGGAGTAGTCCCGGGCATACTCCTCGCTCAGGTCGTAGTATGCCTGCTGGGGATCAGCGACGAGGAAGGGGGCCAACACCTCTGCCCAGTGCTGCTGTGGCAACCTCTCTCGGGTGGCCACCCTCTCAAAGCCTGTCAGATAGGCCTCCACATCATCCTCACCGATCATCTTGGTCGTAGCTCTGCGGACCTCTTTCCTCGCGTCCTTCACCGTCATTGTTGGGACAGTCCTTTGCTGAGCAGCGGTCAGGGCTGTTACCTCCTGGAGCAGCAATCTGTTTGTCTCTTGCTGCTGCACGTTGGACTGGACAAGCTGCTTGATTAACTCCTCCATGGCTGTGGCTTGCAGCTTCAGTGCTGTCCAGGACATACACTAGTGTATATTTCACTGCACTATGCCCGCTTCAATCCACCATGTGTGGGGAATTGCTCTGGTAGTTGACTGGTAGCAGTGCAGGAAGCAGTGACACACGCAGGTTTAAAAGTCCAACTTAAGTGTTTATTCACACTTGCAAAACAGAACACAAATTCAGCCTTGGCTTAGGCACATGCAAAAACATTATAAAAGTAATTCCTGCCCGGCTAGGCGCTGTCTAATACATTTGGCGGACCCTAGCTATCCGGGTACCAGGCTGCCTGGCACCCCCTCTTGGCCAGCAGTAAGACAGGAGGCCCTCAGTTACCTTTGCTGTGAGAATGCAATCTCGCTTTCAGCTCTCCAGGTAGGGCCTCTCCTACTGCTTCTGGCCTGCAGACTAAATCAGGCTCTAACGAGGCCTGTGACCCGCACCTGTGGGCAATTCACAAACCCAGGACCGAAGCCCGGGTGGAGTAGGAGTCCCACTACCAGCCTACCCCTACTCCATAATAAGCAGGCCCAGTACGGACATTACAAATGTGTCTGTGTTAGCTAGGCCAACACAGACAAAACAGACTATTCCTGCTTACTATATGTCTGCATTAACCCTTGGGTTACTGCAGACAAACCCAGGGCTTTTACCACATGCATTTCATCTGCCTGTAGGACAGATAGCGGTTTTCCCACACAATACCTCTTACTTTCTCACAATATATATATATAAATTTGTATATATATATATATATATATATATATATATGTATATTTATTTATTTATATATACACTCACCGGCCACTTTATTAGGTACACCTGTCCAACTGCTCGTTAACACTTAATTTCTAATCAGCCAATCACATGGCGGCAACTCAGTGCATTTAGGCATGTAGACATGGTCAAGACAATCTCCTGCAGTTCAAACCAAGCATCAGTATGCGGAAGAAAGGTGATTTGAGTGCCTTTGAACGTGGCATGGTTGTTGGTGCCAGAAGGGCTGGTCTGAGTATTTCAGAAACTGCTGATCTACTGGGATTTTCACGCACAACCATCTCTAGGGTTTACAGAGAATGGTCCGAAAAAGAAAAAAATCCAGTGAGCGGCAGTTCTGTGGGCGGAAATGCCTTGTTGATGCTAGAGGTCAGAGGAGAATGGGCAGACTGGTTCGAGCTGATAGAAAGGCAACAGTGACTCAAATCGCCACCCGTTACAACCAAGGTAGGCAGAAGAGCATCTCTGAACGCACAGTACGTCGAACTTTGAGGCAGATGGGCTACAGCAGCAGAAGACCACACCGGGTGCCACTCCTTTCAGCTAAGAACAGGAAACTGAGGCTACAATTTGCACAAGCTCATCGAAATTGGACAGTAGAAGATTGGAAAAACGTTGCCTGGTCTGATGAGTCTCGATTTCTGCTGCGACATTCGGATGGTAGGGTCAGAATTTGGCGTCAACAACATGAAAGCATGGATCCATCCTGCCTTGTATAAACGGTTCAGGCTGGTGGTGGTGGTGTCATGGTGTGGAGAATATTTTCTTGGCACTCTTTGGGCCCCTTGGTACCAATTGAGCATCGTTGCAACACCACAGCCTACCTGAGTATTGTTGCTGACCATGTCCATCCCTTTATGACCACAATGTACCCAACATCTGATGGCTACTTTCAGCAGGATAATGCGCCATGTCATAAAGCTGGAATCATCTCAGACTGGTTTCTTGAACAGGACAATGAGTTCTCTGTACTGAAATGGCCTCCACAGTCACCAGATCTCAATCCAATAGAGCATCTTTGGGATGCGGTGGAACGGGAGATTCGCATCATGGATGTGCAGCCGACAAATCTGCAGCAACTGTGTGATGCCATCAAGTCAATATGGACCAACATCTCTGAGGAATGCTTCCAGCACCTTGTTGAATCTATGCCACGAAGAATTGAGGCAGTTCTGAAGGCAAAAGGGGGTCCAACCCGTTACTAGCATGGTGTACCTAATAAAGTGGCCGGTGAGTGTAAATCCTGAATTGGTTTGTATCAATACTTAATTTTGGCCAGAAGATGGCTCTGTAATCTCAACAAATGTTATTGGGGTGCTGTGCATGCTATAATTCCAGTACAATTTATACATATATATATATATATATATATATATATATATATATATAGATAGTATTTAATGAAGGGGTGTTTTAGATGTGGGGGAGAGTAAGGGCAGTTGTGTTGTGATATAATATTTAGGAGCACAGTGTTCTTATCCAGGTGGTTTTGTACTGTAAGTGACTGTGGTATTTGGGACATTGGGTTGAGATTTGCTGCATGGAGCTGCAGACATCTGGCCGTAAATTCAGCATTGATACGTCACGAATGGGAGAACCCAAAATAAAGTTCTTTCCCTATGGACCAGATTGTCATCTATAAGGTACTAGATGCAGCCAATGCCTCTCAGCCACAGAGTGCTAGTGATCGTGCCTGTTGGAATGTTAATAATTGTTAGTAAAGATTTCAACATTTACTGAACAGGATGGGGACACAGATTTGTTCCTGTTCCCCTATCACAGTGGTGGCGAACCTATGGCACGGGTGCCAGAGGTGGCACTCAGAGCCCTCTCTTTGGGCACCTAGGCCATCACCCAGCACAGAGGTCACCATTCAGGACTCAAGACCTGAATCAAGGAGGTGTGAACAGAGCTTGATTATCATTGTAGCCCCTTCTCTGGACCTGTGATTCATCCTGTTAAGGGGACTTTAGAGGGAAACTACAATAAAAATACAAATTTCTCCTTCTTTCTCCTGTATTGGTGTCCTCAGGGCGCCAATACGTTTGAATCCTGTTACTTTTCATTGGCCTTTGTGAAAAATATATGACTTTTGCTTGTAGTTTCGGCACTCAATACATAAAAGGTTCACCATCACTGCCCTATCACATATATAACAGGGGAAAAGAGGTGGGTTACTGAAGGATTAAAGGTGGGGGCGGCATTTTAATTTTCACCTCAGGCAGCAAATGTGCTAGAATCGGCCCTGGGTCCCATCTCACTTCAGGTTCTCCAGGTCCTTCCAGTTTTCAACTTATTTTGACCTTTTCTCAGAATTATTCTTACCCTATGAGGTGAGATCTTGAATGGAGCCCTAGATTGAGAAAGACCGACAGCAATCTTTGGTCTCTTCCGTTTTTTTAATACAGGAGCTGCCCTACTTAAGAACGACTGACTTACAGACGACGTCTAGTTACAAATGGACCTATGGATATTGGTAATTTACTGTACTTTAGCCTAAGGCTACAATAAACACCTATAAAAGTTATAAAAGGTGTCTGTAATTCAGTTTTAATGTTATTCCTGGTTCTTATGACAATCCAACAATTTTAAAATCCAATTGTCACAGAGACCAAAAACAATTTGGCTGGGGTTACAATTATAAAATATACAGTTCCGACTTACATACAAATTCAACTTAAGAACAAATCTACAGAACCTGTAGAATCTTGTACGTAACTCGGGGACTGCCTGTAATTGCATAATTGTGGTACACTGGTCGTGGTGCATTGGTTCATTGTCTGCTGACAGAGGGAATATCATGACTGGTGCACAATTCGCCCAGTTGTGATAAATTGCCCTGCTATGTGTACTTCTGTCAATTTTTTTCCTTTTAACAGCCATGTTACTGTTGCATTTGTTGAGATTACAGAGCCATCTTCTGGCCAAAATTAAGTATTGACACAAACCAATTCAGGATTTATAATTTTTACTTTTGTGTTGCCATTGCCATTTTTTATGTAGATGTAATAGTATAATACAAATCTCCAATAAAAATGTGGGTGCCCATTTAAGATTTTGAAGTTGTCCCCATCCATGGTGTATGGGGCCTAGTTTGGTATCATTGGATGGATTTTTGAAAAATATTTGACACATATATTTTTAATTTTTTGATCTGATGTGTATTTTGAGAGACCTTTTTATTACCTCCTGCATTCATTTGGAGGTGCTACCTGCAGTTATGCCCCTGAATGCATTATATATACACAACTGGGGTATTAAAATTTGGTCATCTCATGAAAGATTATAGCTACACTCACCGGCCACTTTATTAGGTACACCATGCTAGTAACGGGTTGGACCCCCTTTTGCCTTCAGAACTGCCTCAATTCTTCGTGGCATAGATTCAACAAGGTGCTGGAAGCATTCCTCAGAGATTTTGGTCCATATTGACATGATGGCATCACACAGTTGCCGCAGATTTGTCGGCTGCACATCCATGATGCAAATCTCCCGTTCCACCACATCCCAAAGATGCTCTATTGGATTGAGATCTGGTGACTGTGGAGGCCATTTGAGTACAGTGAACTCATTGTCATGTTCAAGAAACCAGTCTGAGATGATTCCAGCTTTATGACATGGCGCATTATCCTGCTGAAAGTAGCCATCAGATGTTTGGTACATTGTGGTCATAAAGGGATGGACATGGTCAGCAACAATACTCAGGTAGGCTGTGGCGTTGCAACGATGCTCAATCGGTACCAAGGGGCCCAAAGAGTTCCAAGAAAATATACCCCACACCATGACACCACCACCACCAGCCTGAACCGTTGATACAAGGCAGGATGGATCCATGCTTTCATGTTGTTGACGCCAAATTCTGACCCTACCATCCGAATGTCGCAGCAGAAATCGAGACTCATCAGACCAGGCAACGTTTTTCCAATCTTCTACTGTCCAATTTTGATGAGCTTGTGCAAATTGTAGCCTCGGTTTCCTGTTCTTAGCTGAAAGGAGCGGCACCCGGTGTGGTCTTCTGCTGCTGTAGCCCATCTGCCTCAAAGTTCGACGTACTGTGCGTTCAGAGATGCTCTTCTGCCTACCTTGGTTGTAACGGGTGGCGATTTGAGTCACTGTTGCCTTTCTATCAGCTCGAACCAGTCTGCCCATTCTCCTCTGACCTCTGGCATCAACAAGGCATTTCCGCCCACAGAACTGCCGCTCACTGGATGTTTTTTCTTTTTCGGACCATTCTCTGTAAACCCTAGAGATGGTTGTGCGTGAAAATCCCAGTAGATCAGCAGTTTCTGAAATACTCAGACCAGCCCTTCTGGCACCAACAACCATGCCACGTTCAAAGGCACTCAAATCACCTTTCTTCCCCATACTGATGCTCGGTTTGAACTGCAGGAGATTGTCTTGACCATGTCTACATGCCTAAATGCACTGAGATGCCGCCATGTGATTGGCTGATTAGAAATTAAGTGTTAACGAGCAGTTGGACAAGTGTACCTAATAAAGTGGCCGGTGAGTGTATATCACAATGACAGCTTCTTCCACGTCATTTTTTTTCTCCATAGAAAATGTAATGTATTTTTAACTTTTATTTTATAATAATTTTAACTTTTTTTTAATATATATTGTTTTTTGGGGGGTTGATTTATGGAGGAGGGGGGGTTTCTAACATATAGGGGCACATTTACTAAAGGCCGGGCGCCAGTTTCAGCAGATTTTTCACATTCTTTTAGGTGCAAACTGCTTGCACAGTTATTTAAGAAGTGTGTCGCATCGGACCCTTTTGTGGAGCAGCTGCACTAGTCTTCATGCAACACAAATTAGGGGGCGTTACGGTGCCCAGTCGAACCGTGCGCAACATTTATCATGCTAAGTCGGACAGAATTGTGTAGCGCGCCCTATGTTAACCCCTTAACGACTTGGCCCTTTTTAGTTTTTTCACTTCCATTTTTCACTCCCCACTTTCAAAAATCTCTAACTTTTTTATTTTTACACATAAAGAGCTGTGTGATGGCTTATTTTTTGCGTAACAAATTGCACTTCATCGTGACAATATTTAGTATTCCATACCGTGTACTGGGAAGAGGGAAAAAAATTCCAAATGCAGTGAAAATTTTGAAAAACCACATTTGCAACATTTTCTTGTGGGCTTGAATTTTACAGCTTTCACTGAGCGCCACAAATGACATGTCTACTTTATTCTTTGGGTCAGTACAATCATGGGGATAACAAATTTGTATAGGTTTTATAATGTTTTCATACATTTACAAAAATTAAAACCTGTACAAAATTTTCTTTTTAAATTTTGCCACCTTCTGGCGCCAATAATTTGTTCATAATTTGGTGTACGAAGCTGTGGGTGGTTTCATTTTTTGCGTCTTTTGATGGCGTTTTCATTGCTATAAATTTTAGGACTGTGCGATCTTTTGATCACTTTTGATTTTTTTATATTTTTCAAAATGGCAAAAAAGTGTCATTTTCGACTTTGGGCGCTATTTTCCACTAGGGGGTAAAACGCAGTGAAAACTGCATGTAAGGTTAAATAATTTGTATCAAATCGGCTTTGGTCTGACACACAGACTATACAGGCGCCAGTAGGATTCTAGCACTGCACTGTAAGCGTTCCATGAGAATTACAGCACAGGCTCTATTCAATTAAATGTGAAAACGTATGAGTTTGGGCAAATTGATGATTTTGTATAAAGTACATGTTTTTACTGTAACCCTTCAATGAAAACCCTGGAAACAAAAACAAACCTCGCTCTGATTCTATACCTCATATTTGACAATCTTTTACTTCTCCACAATTTGGTAGGTATGCATTAAATACAAAGTGCATACAAATATATTTGCACTTTTTAAGTAGTAATGCTCGGGGCTAGGTATTTCTGACACATTTGCTGTATCCACTGAGTATTAAATGAAGCACAGATGGCTGCAATTGCAGAATTAAATTAACAACATTTCATATTATCTTATTTCAAGGGAAAATGTCTCCTAAGGGATGTGTTTAGTTCAAAACCAGTGCAGATGCTAAAATTGTAGACATCAGAGCATTTATATCATGAAATGCTTCTAAAAGGAAGATAGCATTTATATGCAGCATTTATCCTTTACACCTAAAGTATAAACTTTCTGGGTGTTGGGTGTTGTCAGTTATCAACATGATGTATCCCTACACAATCTGACACCACACAGAATATACTGGGGGGGATTTAACAATGTAGAACATTTATTTACCTGGTCCTGTCGCGATCCCCAATCTGGACGGTCTGACGAAGATGAAGTCCGTCGCGATTCACCAACATTGTGCGCCTGAGATCCTGCATCTGTCGCTTCCCCGCTGAGGTCTGCTGGAGTTCACCTTCTTCTTCCCGGTGTATGTGAGTGCATGTCTTGCGAAACAATTTGCGATGTTAAATCCCACGCATTGTCCGAATCCGTCAGATCATCCGATGGCCTGCCTCCCGATTTGTGTTGCGTGAAAGACGGCGCTGATGTGCCAAAATCCAATTGCGTGCGTTGAAAACCCGTTAAATGCGGTGCAACACGGATAGTTAATGAGCCCCAATGTGTCTCAGGTTCCGCCAGTCTCTAGCTGGAAATCACTGCGCCAGATGTATCACTCTAATGATGAATTCTGTTTTGATGAATAAGTTTTGTAACGGAACCATAGTGCACTGGGGCAACCCGCGGCTGATTGCGCATGCGTTTGTACGCATGAGATCGGCAAGCTGTGCCCGGTGTCTTGTATTGTGTAAATGCTAGACACCAGGCACTGATTGCCGATCGCATGCGTTTGCATAAAAAAGCATATGGGATCGACCCCCCCAGTGCGCTTTGATTCCATTACAAAAAGGAATCAAAACGCTAACGTGTGGCATCACCCTAAGACTGTCAGTTACTATTTTAGACCTACCTTTAGTTGGTCTAAACTGTGCGGCAGAATTTTGGGTGCACGGACGATTTCCTGCAAGACATGCCCCTTTATCCAGAGGCCACTCCTATCTCACAAAGACCACACGCCCTTAATCCGACAAGTCAGGATACTGCCAAAAATAGGTCTAAAATCCTTGATAAGTGTGGTGCAAGGTATTTTAGACAGTGTTTTTGCCGCAAACCACCAGAATTTTGGCGCAAGTGCATTAATAAATCCCCCCGAATGTGTTGCAGTGTAATTCCAAGCTCTTAACAATTGAAAAGTTACACCTTTAACCTCATCCAATCCCTACCCAAGCAAACGCAATTAGTGTGCTTTATATAGTCCTATTAGAAATATTGGTGAGTGCTTTACAATTATTTTTAAAAATGATTAATGTTTCCTACTACTGCCAGTGCTGATCTTGGTTATTACAACCCAGCCTCTGCACTAACACTTGTGATCATAAATGTTGGACTGCAGTGTCTAAGCAAGTGCAGAGGAAGCGCATTACCTCTTCCATTTATTGGCACCCTATGGCTGCTATTGCAGGGTGCCAATAGTGTCACACGGCAACCTGGGTTCCAGTGAAGAACCCCATGGCTGTCTCGGATAGTTATCTACAAGGCCAGGCTGGATGTTAGATATCATATAATGCACTGCACAACATAATTGAAATGATCTCATGTCAGTGTCCCTTTGCGGGCCAAAAAAATGTACAAAAAATTAAAATAAAGTTTAATAACACACAGACACACCACACGAAAAAAAGACAGGCACACCACCAGTCCCTTAAAAAAAAAAGTAAAATCAAACACATTTTGTGCCTCCATACCAACCCAGGCTACAAAACTATAATGGTATTTATCCTGTACGACAAAAAAAAGTTAAAAAAATTACACGAAAAACGATGCGCAAATTGATATTTTTTTATTCATCTATCTTGGCATTAACGTGGGAAAAAGGTGTAGAGATAAGGGGTTAAACATCTCTTTTCAGTACCACCTGATTTGAACGCCACAGTATGTAAACATTGGGGCATATTTATCAAGCTGTCTGAAAGTCAGAATATTTATAGTTTCCCATGGCAACCAGTCACAGCTCAGCTTTCATTTTACCAGTGCTCATGAATATTTTAAGGGGAGCTGTGATTGGTTGCCATGGGCAATTAGAAATATTCTGACTTTCAAAAAGCTTGATAAATCTGCCCCATTGTAACACTTTTTAGGTCTCTACATGGGACTCTGCCTCCGAAATTCTCTGGCGCTATGTGAGATGTTGCAATGTTTTAGCAAAAACATAGATTCATAACAAACAAACACATGGAAAAAAGTCTGGGGACTGGCCTCCCTTCTGTTTCTTTTTCCCAGTATTATCTAATTGCCTTTCTCTTATTACACGTCATCTTTCATGAAAAGCAAATAGGACTGAATCTATAGACAGGCTTCCCTTAATGTAAACATCACTAGTGGTCTTTGTAAGTAATGGTTAATACCTGGTGTCCAGTGGTTATTCATCTTCACAAACTTTTGCACTGTCTATGCCCCCACCACAGGTCCACAAGTAGCTGACAGAAGCTCAGTGCAAGGATCTGATGCTGGCCTGCACTCCTTATCTCACAGCCAGTACTCCATGTCTCTCTTTTTCCTGTCGCTCTTTGTCCTCTTCTTTCTCATAGCCACGTTAATTAGTGTTACATTGACAAAATCTATGCACAGATCTTGGCCAAACAATTTAAACAGAATTGTAGAACTGAGCACCGTTAGCCATACCTCCCAACTTTTGTGGAGGAGAAAGAGGGACAAAATGGCGGCGCGCGAAGCGCGCCGCGGCGATTTTTTTACCCACAGAAGCCACACCCTAGCCACGCCCCCTAACCACACCCCCTGGCCACGCCACTGCTCATACCTTCAACGCATCCACTGGCACCAATGTATATTTATGTATATAATTGGGGGGCATATTCCACTCCCCCTAGACAACGAGCATGCCCTCCTAGACAACGAGCATGTCCTCCCCTAGACAACGAGCATGCCCCCCCCAGACAACGAGCATGTCCTCCCCTAGACAACGAGCATGTCCCCCCCTAGACAACGAGCATGTCCCCCCCAGACAACGGGCATGTCCGCCCCCAGACAACGAGCATGCCCCCCCCTAGACAACGAGCATGTCCCCCCCAGACAACGAGCATGTCCCCCCCAGACAACGGGCATGTCCGCCCCCAGACAACGAGCATGCCCCCCCCTAGACAACGAGCATGTCCCCCCCAGACAACGAGCATGCCCCCCCTAGACAACAAGCATGCCCCCCCTAGACAACGAGCATGTCCCCTAGACAACGAGCATGCCCCCCCCTAGACAACGAGCATGTACCCCCCCCTAGACAACGAGCATGTACCCCCACCTAGACAACGAGAATGTACCCCCACCTAGACAACGACCATGTCCCCCCCTAGACAACGAGCATGTCCCCCCCCCCTAGACAACGAGCATGTCCCCCACCTAGACAACGAGCCTGTCCCCCCCTGTGGCTGCGTGCCCTTTTTTGTGTGTTTGTGTTATTTTTGTCTTCCAGGACCGTGCCTGCTGTGGACTGCTTCCGATTCGAAGGATTACATCGATGACCGACAGTTCTAACAAATAAAATGGTCAACGAGGGTGTGTCTGCGTTTTTTGTTCAATAAAATTTTCTGAAAACGGTGTGATTATTTATTTTTTTGCGACACTCTTCATAGTTTGCCATAGTAGTGGTGCCGGCTAGGTGACGGTGCTCATTACTAAGGGCTGGCCTTAGTGTTTGCCTTAATTTTTTTGGCAAATTCACACTAACGCCCATACCATTACCCCGGTACCCACCGCCACCAGGGGTGCCGGGAAGAGCCGGGTACAAACCAGTACCTGACCGTCTATAGATGGTCAGGTAGTGGGGCGGCTGCAGGCTGTTATTGTTGCGCTGGAATAGCCCCCTAACAGTGGCCTATCCCAGCTCAGTAATGGCAGGCTGCTGCTGCTTTTTTGTATCAGGCTGATTTGAAAAATAGGGGCACCCCATGCCGTTTTTTCTTCAAATTTTTGACAAAAATATGCGTGGGGTCCCCCCTTTAAAGGGGGCTCCCAGGCTGTTTCCCCCATTTTTACAAAAAAATGGGGGGGAAAAACGGCATGGGGTGCCCCCTATTGTTCAAATCAGCCAGATACAAAAAAGCAGCAGCAGCCTGCTATTACTGAGCTGGGATAGGCCACTGTTAGGGGGCTATCCCAGCGCAACAATAACAGCCTGCAGCCGCCCCAACACCTGACCATCTATAGACGGTCAGGTACTGGTTTGTACCCGGCTCTTCCCGGCACCCCTGGTGGCGGTGGGTACCGGGGTAATGGTATGGGCGTTAGTGTAAATTTGCCAAAAAAATTAAGGCAAACACTAAGGCCAGCCCTTAGTAATGAGCACCGTCACCTAGCCGGCACCACTACTATGGCAAACTATGAAGAGTGTCGCAAAAAAATAAATAATCACACCGTTTTCAGAAAATTTTATTGAACAAAAGACGCAGACACACCCTCGTTGACCATTTTATTTGTTAGAAATGTCGGTCATAGACGTAATCCTTCGAATCCGAAGCAGTCCACAGCAGGCACGGTCCTGGAAGACAAAAATAACACAAACACACAAAAAAGGGCACGCAGCCACAGGGGAGGACATGCTCGTTGTCTAGGGGTCAGGGGTAGACATGCTCGTTGTTTAGGGGGGGGGGAAATGCTAGTTGTCTAGGGGGGGGACATGCTCGTTGTCTAGGAGTCGGGGGGAGACATGCTCGTTGTCTAGGGGGGGGAATGCTCGTTGTCTGGGGGGGGGGACATGCTCGTTGTCTAGGGGGGGGGGCATGCTCGTTGTCTTGGGGGGGGACATGCTCGTTGTCTAGGGGTCAGGGGGAGACATGCTCGTTGTCTAGCAGGGGGAAATGCTCGTTGTCTAGGGGGGGAAATCCTCGTTGTCTAGGGGGGGGGACATGCTCGTTGTCGCAGTAAAGGGGAGGGGTCCTATGGAGCGCAGTAAAGGGGAGGGGTCCTATGGAGCGCAGTAAAGGGGAGGGGTCCTATGGAGCGCAGTAAAGGGGAGGGGTCCTATGGAGCGCAGTAAAGGGGAGGGGTCCTATGGAGCGCAGTAAAGGGGAGGGGTCCTATGGAGCGCAGTAAAGGGGAGGGGTCCTATGGAGCGCAGTAAAGGGGAGGAGTCCTATTGAGCGCGCAGTGAAAGCCATAAAAAACACATTTGATATTTTCCTTCCCGCTTCCCAGTACAGGGCCTGGAATATTTAATACTGTCACTAGGAAGTATAATTTGTTACACAGAAACAGGCCGCACACAGCTCTGTACGTGGAAAAATAAAAAAGTTATTGATTTTTGAAAGTGGGGAGTGAAATATGGAAACGCAAAAATTGTTCCGTCAGAGTAATGGAGCAGGCGGCCGTGTATGACCATTCTGCTCCATTACCGTCATAGAGCGATGACATGGACCTTATGTGGACCCCAACAGACCCCTTGTTTTCATGATCTATGGGGGTCACATCACTGAAACCCCCACACATCAGCAGGTTAAGCCCTGTCCTATGGATAGGGCCTAACTTGTATTTGTGGGAAAACCCCTTTAACCCCTTAACGCTCTGCGCCGTAGCTCTACGACGCAGAGAGTATAAGGAGTGTATGAAGAGGGCTCACGGGCTGAGTCTTCTTCATACAAGGTGGGGGGTTTTGCATGTTGCAGAAAACCCCCACCGCTAATAACCGCAGTCGGTCATTGTCGCCGGCAAAGTCTTTTTTACGATCGCTGTGCCCCCGAACGTCATCGGGGGCGGCGATCGTTTGCCGTGGTAGCCTCGGGTCTTCTTTTGACACGAGGCTACATGGCTTCTGCAGGTTCGTTACAATGAGCCAGAAGTATTGCAGTATATGGTAGGAGCGATCTGACCATCTAGGGTTAATGTACCGTAGATGGTCTAAGAAATAGTGGAAAAAAAAGAAAAAACAGGTTTTAAAAATAAAAAAAATTTATAAAATATTAAAAATTCTAATCACCTCCCTTTCCCTAGAACGGATATAAAACATAATAAACAGTAAAGATCACAGACATATTAGGTATCGCCGCGTCCCAAAATGCCCGATCTATCAAAATATAAAAACGGTTACGGGCGGCGGTGACCTCCGAGGCGGGAAATGGCGCCCAAATGTCCGAAATGCGACTTTTACACCTTTTTACATCACATAAAAAATGAAATTAAAAATGATCAAAATGTCGCACAGACCTCAAAATGGTAGCAATGAAAACGTCGGCTCATTTCGCCAAAAATGACCCCACCCCCAGCTCCGTGCACCGAAATATGAAAAAGTTATTAGCGTCAGAAGATGGCAAAATTTTTTTTTTTTTTTTTTTTGCACACATGCGTTTAATTTTTGAAAATGTATTAAAACACAATAAAACCTATAAATCCGGTATCACCGCGATCGCACCAAACCAAAGAATAAAGCTGAGGTGTTATTTTGAGTGCACAGTCAAAGTCGAAAAAACTGAGCCCACAAGAACGTGACATGTGCGGTTTTTTAAAAAATTTTTTCCACATTTGGAATTTTTTGCAGCTTCGCAGTACACGGCATGTTAAAATAAATAACATTACGGGAAAGTAAAATTTGTTACGCACAAAATAAGCCCTCACACAGCTCTGTACACGGAAAAATGAAAAAGTTATGGATTTTTGAAGTTGGAGAGCGAGAAATGAGAGAAAAACCCTGCGTCCTTAAGGGGTTAAGGGATTAAGTATATGGTACAATAAAAGCAGAATAGAAGGGCACTGGGGGGGTTAGGGATGGGGGCAGGGGGTCTATGGAGGAAAGTGTTTAACCCTTTAGCTGCTGCCTGCAGTCACTGTAGAGTACCTGTTATCACACTGCAGCAGCTGCACACACTCGGCTCTGCTTCATCAGACGAACTTCAGTGAGGAGCAGGAGGAGGAGGTGGGGGCAGGGAGCTATTGATGTAGCAGTGCTGGAGAGTTCCTGCCTGCACGGAGGATGATCCCCTGGGGCTGCTGTGCAGGGGCAGTGCAGAGAACATGACACTCTGCACTGCTCCATCCATCCATCCATCCATGTGCCTGCAAGTGGCAGCCTGAGGACAGGGAGGGCTCTGCCTCCCAGGGGAGGGGATGGGGGAGGTGCCGGCTCTGCAGCAGACAGCCCGGGAGCTGGAGAGGAGGAGGACGCTGTACCCCGCCCCCTGGCTTCTCTGTATCCTGAGCAGGACGGGGGCGGGACTCGGGGGCGGGACTCGGGGGGGGCGGGACTCGGGGGCGGGACAAAACGGAAAAATCCGTGAAACCGCAAAAAAACCGGGACTTTCACTTAACGGTCCGTGCAGGCGGGACAAGGGTTAAAAAACGGGACTGTCCCGCCCAAAACGGGACGGTTGGGAGGTATGCCGTTAGCCTTTCCAAATCTGATGTGAAAAAGACATCTAAAGAGCTCAGGTAAATCTATGCCACAACGGCTACCCTTTGGGAATGTTTTGACTCCCTTGAAGAGATAAGACACATGTAGGAAATAGGGAAGGGATGAACTCATGATTTTTTAATATGGCTCTGGCCATTTTTCAACAGAGCCCGCTGCAAAGCGCGATGGTCTTGCTGCAGCGGGGTGCCACCAGGTCGTTCCACAGGTGCGACTAGTCCAGCGGTGGTAGCCAAGGTAGTAATGCAGGAGATAGCGGGATAACAGCACAGGAAGGCACAGTAGGACTCATCTCAGGAAACACAGGAGCTGGCACACGGATCAGGAACACAGCAGCGGACTGGCACAAGGATCAGGACTGGCACACAGTGTTCTGTTAGTTGACTCTCCTGTATTGGCTTCACACACTGTGGTTGGTCTCAGGCTCTTTATTCAACAAGCTGCCATTACACATGTCACATACTCATGTCTGTCTACCAACAAGTTGCTACCTGCTTTACTGTACACACACACAAGTAGTGAGACCCCTAGAGGCCAGGATAGCATATAACATATTGCTACATCCTTTCTCTTTTAAATGGAACAATTAAATATAAGAAAACTGTTAAACATGAAACAATAATAAAAAAAACATAATAAGTCTATTTAGGTGTAATCCTTGAGGTGAGCTGGCCTTTTTATCATCCTGCCAGCTCGTGTAACATAAGATGTTTTGCCACAAACATCTGAGTGTTCTTCTGGTTCTGTCACACTGTCTTCTCTCTGGTTACTGTCCTCACTCCTCGCAGCTTCATTCTCAGCTGCCCCTGTTGTCTCCTGGCTTGTGCTTGCCGTCTCATTGTCTTGGATATCTGGATAATGTTCAAATGGCCAAGCATCATAGTGTTCCTGCGTTTTTCTCAGATGTCTGCGATTTCTCCTTAGTCTCCTTCCCTCCTCTGTTTCAACTTCATAAGTGCGAGGCCCCAGCTTCTGGACCACCTTTGCCTTTAGCCAGTGCTTGTCATATTTGCTGCTGGGCTGGATCCGCACATTATCATTTCTCTGAAGTTCAGGCAGATCTTTTGCCGATTTGTTATAGTAGAAAGCTTGCCTCTCTTGATTTTTCCTCAATTGATCATCAACTTGTTTCACAAGCTTTGGCTTAAGTAAATGACTAGCAGTTGGTAAGAGTGTCCTGGTCCGTCTACTCATGAGCCTCTGAGCTGGGCTGCTGTGGAGGCCTTGTGTGGGGGTGTTTCTGTGATCCAGTATAGACAGGTATACATCTGAACCTGCCTGCTTTGCTTTTTGCATTAGTCTTTTAGCTGCTTTTACTGCTGACTCTGCTTTCCCATTACTTTGGGGATATCCTGGAGATGATGTCTGATGGTCAAATTCCCACGTCGTGCTAAATCTTTTAAATTCTTCGGAGGTAAATTGAGCAGCATTGTCAGAGAACACAGTGTCAGGAATGCCATACCTGGCAAAATGGGCCTTGAGTTTTTTAATCACCGTTCTTGCTCTTGTATCCTGCAGATAGTCCACTTCCCAGAAGTTGGAGAAATAATCCACTGTAATCAGATATTCTTTGTCATTCCATGTGAAGAGGTCCGTGCCTATCTTTGACCATGGCCTCTTTGGAATTGCATATGGTTGCAATGTCTCCTTCGGTTGCTTATCACTATGTGACGCACATATTTCACATTGTGCTATGTAATTTTTAATGTGGTCATTCATACCTGGCCAATAGACAGATTCCCGTGCACGGCGTAGACAGCCTTCAATGCCTAGATGAGTAGAGTGAAAGTTTTTTAATATGTCTCTTCTGAGCGATTCTGGTATCACAGCTCTATCTCCCTTAAAGATGATTCCTTGATGAACTGAAAGCTCATCTCTGGTGTGAAAGAATGGAGAGACTTCCTTTGGCGCTTGCTGCTTGTACTTTGGCCAGCCTTGCACAATGACCGTTTTGAGAATCTGGAGAGTTTTATCTTTCTCTGTAAATGTCTGAATTTGTTTCAGTTTTTCCTTTGACACTGCTAGGTAGTCAGCCATATTGATGCTTTCCATTCCTTTTTCTTCATCCTTTGTGATGGGTAGGTAAGCTCTACTTAGAGTATCTGCAATCAGTAAGTCTTTTCCCGGACAGAAGCAAATGTCAAACTCATATTTTTGAAGTCGTAAGAGCATGCGCTGCAGTCTCTTTGGGGCATTTAGTAGCGTTTTTTTGGTAATACTCTCCAAAGGCTTGTGATCAGACTGCACAGTCACTCGGCGACCATAAGTGTACTGGTGGAACCTCTCCAGCCCAAATACCACGGCCAGTAATTCCTTCTCAATCTGTGCATATCCCTGTTCTGTTGGTGTTAGTGCCCTGCTTGCAAATGTAACTGGCTGTTGCGCTTGCATCAATGTTGCTCCAAGGCCTTTTTCTGAAGCATCACATTGTACCACCACCTCTTTATCTGGATCAAAATACCTTAGGATTGTTGCATCTGCAATTGCCTTCTTCACTGCCTGAAAAGCACTTTCCTGGGATTCTGTCCATTCCCAGAGGACATCTTTGTGTGTAAGCTGTCTCAGTGGCTCACACATGTCTGCTAGATGCTTGCAAAACTTTGATAGGTAATTTACCATCCCCAGAAATCGCTGAACTCCACAAACATCCTTTGGGGTAGGCATGTCTTGTACTGCCCTTACCTTTTCCGGGTCAAGTTTTACACCATTTGAGGTAAGAAGATGTCCGATATATGGGACTTCTGTCATTTTCAGTTTGAATTTCTCCTTGTTTAACTTTATTTGCTTTGCTCTACATCGCTCCAGAAATTGTATCATTTTCTGGTCATGATCCTTGATGGCCAATTCCATGTCTTCCCCTTCTCCCACTATAAGTATATCATCTGCTATTGTTTTGACTCCAGGGAGTCCTTCCAAGGCTTGCATCAATTTCTGCTGGAACACCTCTGGAGCAGGACTTAGTCCCATGGGCATTCTTAGCCATTTAAAGCGTCCAAAAGGGGATGAAAATGTAGTCAGTGAACTTGATTTTTCATCCAGTTCTACATGCCAGAATCCATTTTTTACATCACATACTGAAAATATTTTAGCCTTTGATAAATCTGGTAGAATATCTTCTATTGTAGGCATTGGATAGTGATTTCTTTTCAGTGCTTTATTCAGTGGCTTAGGATCAATGCATATTCTTAATTTACCAGATGGTTTCTTGACTATGACCAAACTGCTGATCCAGTCTGTGCTCTTCAGGACTGGTGCTATCATTCCTCGCTCCCGTAGATCCTGTAGCTCCTCTTTTAGTGGTTGCATTAAAGCTACAGGCACCCTTCTTGCCGGTAATCTAGTAGGTGGCACCGTGTGATCAATTTCTAGTTTATATTTACCTTCTAGGCACCCATCACCTTCAAATAAATCAGCATATTCTGTTTTTATAGTCTCAAGATCGAGTATTTTTGGTTTTGAATTTTGTATATTCTGGGACACTTCAACAGCCATTATGTTGTGTGTCTGCACCTTTATTAAGTCCATCGCCTGAACTGCTTTTACACCCAGTAATGGTACATGATCACTACCAGGCAGCACTGTAAATTCCACCTTGTAACTCTTTTTGTTACATGGGTTCCTTAATTTAAGCTTGCAGGTCCCCATTGGTTTCAAAACACTTTTGTTGTACCTTGTCCGTGGGCTCAATGGAAACCTGCTTTTTCAGCAGCGCACATGGAATTACATTGCAGCTTGCTCCACAATCCAGCTGAAATCTAATGGGCTGCTCATCCAACAAAAAGGTTGCAAATAACTGTTTCACCTCCTTTGCTACTTGCTGCTTGAGCACATGGACATTCTCTGTTGCAGGCTGCAGCTGTAGCCATGTAATGTCCTCATCACTGTCTGTGTCCTGTGTCATTGTGTGCACTTGTCTGTGCTGTTTGCTCCGTTTTAGTCTGCACAGAGCTGAGAAATGGTTCCTCTTCCCACAAATCCTGCAGGTTTCACCATATGCAGGACACTTCTCTTTGTCTCTCTCATGTCTTTTCCCACAATATCTGCACTGGATGGTGCTTTCCGGGAAACTGGGCCTTGCTTTGGCTCTCCCATATACCGCATGTACTGCCTCATCACTGGTGGCTTCCATCATCTTCAGGCTGTCCTTTGTCAGCTCAGCCGCCCTGCAGATCTGCAGGCATCTCACTAATGTCAGCTCTTCCTCCCTCAGTAATCTTTCTCTGAGGTGAGAGTCTCTGATGCCACACACTATCCTGTCTCTGATGAGAGAGTCTCTTATTTCTCCAAAGCCACATGTTGCCGCCAGTCTCCTCAGTTCTGTCACATATCTGTCCACATTCTCCCCAACCTCCTGATCCCTTGAGAAGAACTTGTATCTCTCCACAGTCTCATTCTTTTTGGGGTCACAGTGTTTGTCAAATGCCTGCACAATGTCCTCTAGCACCAGACTGTCAGAGATTTCTGGGATTAGGGTCTTGGCTATTTCTCTCCCCTTTTCCCCAATAAGGTAGTAAAAGAGCTTTACTTTCCTCTTCTCATCCCTTTGGGCCACTGTCAGATCCACATACAGGGTGAACTCTTCCTTCCAGTGTCTCCAGGTCTGTGACAGATTGGAAGAAGTGACATCCAGTGTCTGAGGGGGTTTCAGGCCACTCTCCATTGTTCAGTCTTATCAGGGACTCTGTACTTACAGTTGCTGTGACTCACACAGGTTCTCAGGAGATGCAGACTTGTTATACACAGTTTCTGTGCCCAGCTGCCACCATGTTCTGTTAGTTGACTCTCCTGTATTGGCTTCACACACTGTGGTTGGTCTCAGGCTCTTTATTCAACAAGCTGCCATTACACATGTCACATACTCATGTCTGTCTACCAACAAGTTGCTACCTGCTTTACTGTACACACACACAAGTAGTGAGACCCCTAGAGGCCAGGATAGCATATAACATATTGCTACACACAGGACAACAGGATACACAGGAATGCAGGATACACATGAATGCAAGATACACAGGAGGGATTTCTCTTCAGGGAATGGCTTGAAGATCTGGATTAAATGCATTCCCGCAAGAAGGCCAGCATCAATCACCTGTGCACTGGCCCTTTAAATCTTGAAGTACCGCCGCATGCGTGGCCTAGGGAGCGGGGCTGCGCACGACGCTTTGTCCAGAAGGGAGCGGGAGCTTGGAGAGGTGAGTCCACAGGAGTGGGGCCGGGGCAGCGCAGAGGGGCACGGGTGCACCTGCTATCTGCGGTATGGATCGCAAGGGGTGCCTGTGAAACACATGTCAGTTCCAGTAAGCAGAGGAGGGAGCAGCTAATGTCTGTGCTGCAACAGCCAGTGTCATAATACCAGGAAGCAGAAGTGTGTCAGGCCACTTCCTGAGGACCAGCTATCTCCATGAGCCATCCAGAGTGCTGACGTACTGCTGTATACTGAAGTTAAGGCCGTTGTCTGCCGTTTGAAGTTGAATAAAGAACTGTAAGATGATTTGCACAACGTGCCTCCATGTAATCCCTGGATAGGGCTGCATCACCATCACAGGCTTCCCATCTTTCATCATCCAGGGAGTCCTACATACACCTCAGGGCTTGCCCCAGGGAGAAACCTATTGCATCAGTCTCTCCCTCCATATTTCTTGCACACACCACCTGCTGGAAACCTGCCAGGTTGTAGGCCTGTCCCCTGGTCCCAATACCAAGCACTGTGACCATAGCGTGCCCAAGCTGCATAAGCCAGGCACTCCGGTATTCTGGGCCCTGACTGTCAACAGCCACCAAAGAAAGACTAGGCCCAAAGGTCAGATGTTGCAAGTCCACCAGATTTTTTCTGGTGCACCCAGTTCAAGGGGTGTGCACCAAGGGGTTCTGTTGGACTTGCCAACATAAATTTGGCGGTCGGTGCAAGTACGCGCTACAACTCCTCTTTCTGTGCACAGGATGGTGTTGTGGTGTGCATAGTGAAGCTGCGACACAATACTAGCGCAGACACTTTATAAATACATGTGCACCTAGTTTGCAGTAAAATGCACCAAAATAAATGAGTGCACCCTGCCAGAGCATTGCAGGGGGCACCAGATAAATGAAGTTTTAAATAATCTTGCCCACTCTGCACACTCCACAGGCAGACTGCACTAGTTTTGATAAATGTGGGCCAAGTGTCCACATAAATGCCACATGATGGAGCTATTGTCACATTTTCAAGCTGCAGGAATCACAGTAACAGCAGAGGGAAGTATCTTAGTTGTATCCCTCATTTACAGAGTGAATTACAAATGCAGGCTTTGAGCAAGGCTTATGTTTTTACCACAGTCAAGATAATTTTAGGCTGGACATACTTGACAGATTTTGGCATGGATTTTCCTTTTAGCAACATCCATGCTAAAATTCCTCTCAGCAGTCATTGGGGGGTCTCTTAGTATGCCCAAATGGATTCCACTTGAAAAGAGAGCGTTAACATTGACATATACTGACAGACGCAGGTATTGTTTTTGCCTCTGCCTTGCCATTATACGTTGTATACTGTGTAAAAAGCAGGCCATGTTATTTCATCCTGCTGCCTCCTGCTGAGTGCCACATCCGCTCAGTGGCGGCTATTAAACTCCAAAGGAGGCGGATTCCCTCAGCCTCTGCTGAGCGCATATCTCGCTTAGCAGAAGGAAGGTACCCAGTGATGTCACTGTCCATATGAGGACAGTAGGGGAACACTTTGGACATAAGCGGCAACCAATCATTGGCTCCTACCGATGTTTACTCATCCTACTACATTCGGGTGGGGAAGAGGACTGTATCCCACTTTAGCAAATAGCTGGATATCCCTTCATCATAAGGACATGTTGTGAATCCTCCCAGCAGATACTTACAATGGAGGGTCACAACATGATGTGAACCCAGCCTTAATTTTTTATATTGCATTTCTGCCTGTGTACATGGTTACTTGTTCTATGTATCTAAAACCTACACATCAGACACTTAAACCCAATAAAATCTTACTGTCAAATAAGTCATGCTTCCGCTTGAGCAGACTAGTGTCACACACTTAGTACTAGGTGTTTAAGTTCTCCCTTAGATACGCTTTTTTATCTGTTTGATTTTTTACTGGACAGCTTTCTCTCCAGGCAGAGGAGGAGATTAGGTAACAGAAGGGCAGGTAAAGCCAGACATTCTACTAGTTAGTCCTGTGATACTGTACACATACATTCACACACAATACAGACTCTTCTTTGAAGATGCAGAAACTCACGTTCCTCTATTTTCTGCTTGGTGTCATAGGCCCTGGTAAGATTCTAATATGTAATTGCCATTTTATATGTATGTTGAAAAGCTTTTGATCTTTTACAGTACATAATGTTACTTGCTTTTATAAGTGGGTAATGACATTTATGAAGAGACCATTGATACTGTTTTTAAAAAAAATTTATAGATTTAAGAAAGAGGAGACTTATTCACAAAAGAAATATATGCTAAAATGTGGACATGGTTGTACTTTGAGTTGAATTGTTGTCCTATAGATAGAAATAACTGAAACACAAGATCTATTTAAGATCTCCTACATACTACCATGTTGTCACTGTGTTTAACTGTATATGTTCTAGTATGACACCTAGAACCTTAAAGAGGTTTTACCACAAAATCAATTGCTTTTAATTAATTTGCAAATAAAACAAGAATTTGGTTCCTAATTTTAAATTCCTGCAGACAGTCTCCTTTTCTTACTGAGAATTCTCTGCTATACCCATATTTTATGACTTCTATTGACTTCAGTGGAGCTCATAGAAAGTAACCAGCCATGTATTTAATTCAGTGGATTTTCATGACTGTTGAAGTTGAGGGTCCATTGACATACCTCCCAACTTAAAGTATGGTGAAACACAAAAATAAGACGCGGTTTGCTGCAGAAAATGTTCATGCCCTAAGTCACACTTTTTCCTCTGTTTCTACCCCATCCCTCAGTCTGCTCTAGTAATCTTTTCTTAGTAGCCCACACAACTTATAGTATATATAGTATAACTCAAATAGTATAATGGCCCCTTCCTACAACACCCCCCTCGTATAATGTTTGTGGACACACACCATATAATGTCTCTTTGTTGATCCCTTACTAACACTTCTTCTCTTCTTGTAGCCCCTTACTTATAATGTCCAAATTCCTTTAACTCCAAATTATACTGCCTCCATTTCTGTAGCCCGCTACATATATTGCCTACTTTTATGTAACCCTTTGGATTTAAAATGGCCTTTTCTATTTATATCTCCTGTCTTATCCCTCCTTTTCTTTACACTCTCACTTATAAAGTAATAAATAATGGGGCACATTAACTTACCTGGTCCCTGTGTGATCCCCGATCCGGACTGTCTGACGAGGATGAACTCTGTTGCGATTCATGAAGATCGTGCGCCCGATTTCCTGCATGTGTCGCTTCCCTGATCAGGTCCGCCGGAGTTCACCTTCTTCTTCCTGGTGCATGTAAGTGCATGGCTTGCGACACAAATTTAAGTTAAAACCCTGCGCGTAGTCCGAATCCGTCGGATCGTCTGACGGCCCGCCCCAGCATGATCCCCAAAAAGTAGGGAAACCGACGAAAATGCCGCAATTTACATTATACCACACACCCATCTAAATAAGAGAATATTCTCAATATGTCTCTTTTTTGGAGCTTGATTATTTTATCATTATTAATTATAATTATTATAATTTTGACATTATGAATATATGTTTATATCTATTTCATGTTGTGAAGACTTTTATGATTGTTATTCTGAAGTGGTCTATCACTGTGCCAGATCACTGACACTATACAGGCTGATTCTGTCTCACACACTAGTAGTCAGTGACACAGACATTAGTGAAATCTAGTACCTTACAGTAGTGGTACATGGACCGGCTGCACCCAAATTTTTTTTCCAGGGACTGGGTTGGGTAACCCCCTTACCATGGTCCCTGGGGAAAAAATTGTTCACCTTGCAAATACCTCATATCTAACCCCAACGCGTATAAAGTGCCATTTACAGCAGCCCCCAGTCTAAAATGCTCCCTTTCCTGCAGCTGCCCCCTTTTCTGTAGCCCCCTCCTGATAGTGCCCCTTTTTGTTGTCTGTCTTTATAAGAAGGGGGCTAGAATAATCCCCCTTTTTATATAGCATCCCACACGTACCTATAATCCCTCACTATTAAAATGTCCAGCAGCAGCTACCCCTCACTAAGGAAATGTTGAGCAGAAGCCTCCTCTAACTAATAAAATGTTCAGCAGCAGCTTTACCTAATCAATAAAAAGCTCCCCGTTATCAATGAAATGTCCAGAAGAAGCCTCCCCTCACTAATAAAATTTCCAGCAGCAGCTTCTCCACATTCGTAAAATGTCTAGCAGCCTCCCCTCACTAAAATGTCCAGCAGCAGCTTCCCACACTACTAAAATGTCCAGCAGCCTCCCCTCACTAATAAAATGTCTAGAAGCAGCTTCCCCACACTAGTAAAATCTTTAGCAGCAGCCTCCCTTGATTAATGAAATGTCTACAGCAGAGCCCCCATTTAATGAAATAACCACTGCAGAGGCCGCTTTAATGAAATGTCCACGGCAGGGCCTCCCTTCAGTGAAATTTTCTTGTGGGCTTGTATTTTATGGCTTTCACTGAGCGCCCCAACCCCTCGTTCTCGTGTGAATAGTGCCTAACTTGGTTTGTGGGAAGCTCCTTTAAAGGAAATCAACCACTTGACTCCCATCCTCCGGGCTCTTTACTAGTGATCTCAGTACAGTTTAGTTAGTGACAATAACTGGTAGTTTAGTCATAAAAAGGATTTTATAATATATTCCAATGAGGCTCTAGTGCTCCACCTCTGATAATTAATTATGCATGTCTCCATGTTTTGTTCTGGTCCTTCTCCTGGTGCCAAGAACTCATTTCATCACACAACAATGCGCCATAATTAAGGTGCAACAACGGAACTTGAGCACAGAACAGTGATACATCTGGCCCAATGTATATAGATCTCTGTAAGGGGACTGAGTGTGCATCGATCTCTCTGTAAGGGGCCACAGTATATAGATCTATATTCATCACTGAGATCCCAGTATATGTCTATATTCATGGTGGATACTGTATATTTGTGAATTAGAGGGCTCTGTAAACATGTAAAATCATGTGGGATACTGTATGTATATGTAAAGGGACTCTAATCCTGTTGCTTTATTTATATATTGAGTTCTATCCTTTTTTTTTGCATGTTGTTTGGTGGTTAAGGTGATGTATTTATGTAAGGTGCTTTACAATAATTCATAGCAGGCAGTGAATTGTAATTTGAAAGACACCGCACAGGTTTTTAATTAAGAGGGTTCTTGGCAAATGCTGAAATTAATTCTGGGGAGGCATTGTCTAGAGATAGACCAATGTAGTGGGATTGTGATGCATACACTATAAAACACTATATCCGCCACTGAGCGCTCAGCGCCACAGTTCAGTGATGGATATATCCACCACTGAGTGGTAAGGTTTTAAAGGACATCTACCATCAGATTACCTGATGGTAGATGACTAATACATACCTCCCTGTCGAGTCTCCATCAGCATTGCAGGGTATTATCATGAACAAGTAATCAGATGATTGCTTTTTCATGTCCCATGGTAGAGCTAATAAAAAATGTTCTTAAATAAAAATAAATTTATAAAAATGCCCATAAGGCCTATAAACATATAAAAAGACATATAATAAGAAAAAAAATGTAAAAGATTATTATTGAACATGCTCAATCAACAACATAAAAAAACTGTTAAAACCCACCAAAAATCATCATTTTACCTATTTCGTTCCACAGAAAATAATAAGTGAGCAAAAAAACATATGTACTCCAGAATGATACCGTTGCAAAGTACAACATGCCCCCAAAAGTATGGTATCCCCGTAATCATATTTACCTATAGATTAAAGATAACATGATTATTAGGCTATACGGTGAACAACTACAAAAAAAATTAAAAATCCATTCTAGAATTGATGCTTTTCTACTCCTGCCCTCAAAAAATAGTTAATAAATTTTCAACAATAGGGCATAGTAACCCCAAAATGGAAAAACTGGAAAATGCTCATCCAGCAAAAAAAAAAAAAGAAAGATTTTGCATGGCCCCAATAATGAAAAAAAATGAAAATTTTATAGACTATAAAATGGCACCAAAGCGGAAACTAGAATCCTAGCAACCTGCAGGGGCGCTCTTTCCCTTCTGCACCTCGCTGTGCACACATAAAACAAGTAATGGCCACATGAGGGGTGTCTCTTTTGTATAACAAAATTTTAGAGCTAAATGAACGTATTACAGGCAAAATCGGACCATTCTAAATTTCACCTCTATTTTGATTAAATTGCTACGAAGATTGCAAGGGGTTAACAATAGCTGTTTCTGATAGTTTGAGAGATGCAGATTTGAAAATGGGTTGATATAAAGAGAGTTTCTAATATAATATATTTAAAATTTCATTAAAAACTGTAATTATCCCCAAATAAGTCAACTCATAATTTAAGTGCTAAAACTATCTGAAAACGAGTTGAATTTGAATTTTGAAAATGGCAAATTTTTCTAAAAATTCATCAGTTTATATTTTTTTCTTATGAATAAACACAAAACTTATCAGTCTAAATTTACCACTAAAATAAAGTACAACATGTGAAGAAAAAACTATCTCATAATCATTTTGATAAGTAACAGTGTTCAAAAGTTATAACCATATAAAGAGACGCATGTCAGAATACAAAAAATGGGGCTGAGCCTTAAGCTTTAAACTGGCTACGTCTTGAAAGGGTTAAAACTACTCACCATTACACAAGATAACTAAGTTTCAAGCTGAAAAGTTACAGGAAATCAACCAGTTAAAATACATAAAAAACCTACAAATACTCATCCCTGCTCTTCTTTGTCTTGGTCCTGGTGCTGTCCGTAGCTAAACTTGACATTCCAGGATTTTCTAGAAAAGAAAGTTCTAATTAGCAACACAGGGCGCATGGACAAGATGTCCGGCAGTCCTGGCTGCTAATTATAACTTTCTTTTCAAGGTGATCCCAATGTGTCAAGCTTAGCTACGGACAGCACCAGGATCAGAATAAAGAGGAACAAAGGTGAGTATTTGTATATTTTTTAATGTTTTTTAATTGGTTCATTTCCTTTAAGGATGGGTAGTAGGTATAATGAATAGCATCTTGTATCATATGATCCATTCATCTTAGAATTTCCCTATGACCTTCAATATCCGTATACAGTGATTTTAAAAGTGCTTTTAAAAGTCTTTAAATGGAAAACATATGGTACGAAACATTTGTTATAGTTGTTAAAGACTGACACAGTTATATGATTTGTTAGTTTACATACACAGAAAAGGTGTACATACACACAAAACGTTTCTACACAAAGCAAGTATATACTAGGTGATGTATTACCTCTCAGTAATATTGTACACATCATTACACATGAATATATTACACATGTAAAAAGTTAGGTGTTGACATGCTACTTCTTGTTATTAAAGTTGCAAAACATCTTAAACCTATTGTAGTTAAAATTGCCGTGACCTTTAGAGTACCTATGTAATCTTCAGTCCAAATAAGTGAAGCTTACGAAAAACAAGATGTATATAAAAGCCTACCAACAGTTAACACATGTCTAAGTGTTGTCTCACAAATTAGAAAGTTACAAGTGACTTTAAATAAATAAAATTTTAATTTATTTTTAAAAAAATGTCATACATTTCCCCAAACGGTGTCAATAAAAACGACCAATCATTATGCAAAACATTACCCCTTACACATCTGTGTACACAACAGGAATTTCTATTTAAAGTTTAACTTTTTTTTTTTAAAGTACTAGGACTAAAGAAAAAAACATGAAAATGTGATATCTCTGTGTATTTTATACTGACTAAAATAATAATCGGAATGGGGCACATTTACTGACAGCAGTGGAAACTGTCCCAAATGCAGTTTGCCTGTGTAGTGTGCGGGGTTTGCCAATTGTGGTGCAGACCCTTCTTAAATACCTGAAAAGCTGTTTACACCTAAAAGAATGTGCAAAGTCTGATGGAAAACTGGCGCCCGGCCCTTAGTAAATATGCCCCAATGTGTTATTTAGTCTGTACAGTGAACGTTGTAAATACAAGGCTGGTCAGAAAATGGCCATTCTACATATATTTTTCTAGCTGCACAGTATACTGAAACAAATATTACCGTATATACTCGTGTATAAGCCGAGTTTTTCAGCACAAAAAATGCTGAAACTCCTCAACTCGGCTTATACATGAGTCAATACTCACCCACCGGCGGCCCTGATGTCCGCGCTACTGCCCCCCGATGTCAGCACGGGTCCTCTTCTGTCTTCTGTCTTCTTTCTTCGGTAACATCCTGCAGGGCACCGCCATGTTTTTCTCCCGGCCGGTGCATAGTATGACGTCAGCAGCGGCCGCGTCATACTATGCGCCTGCCGGCCGGGAAGTGCATGGCCGTGCCCTGCAGGATGTTACCGAAGACAAAAGACTGGCGCGGAATCCAGAAGAAGGAGGCTGGGCTGACTGAATACTACTGGGAGCAGGCTGGGCTGGCTGTAAACTACTGGGAGCAGGCTGGGCTCACTGTATACTACTGGGGGCCGGCTAGGCTGGCTGTATACTACAGGGGGCAGGCTGGCTGTATACTACAGGGGGCAGGCTAGGCTGGCTGTATACTACTGGGGCAGGCAGACTGGTTGTATACTACAAGGGGCCGGCTGGCTATATACTACTGGGGGCAGGCTGGCTGTAAACTGCAGGGGGCAGGCTGGCTGTATACTACAGGGGGCAGGTTGGTTGTGTATACTACATGGGGCAGGCTGGGTGTATACTACTGGGGGCTGGCTGTATACTACAGGGGGCAGGCTGGGTTGGCCGTATACTACTGGGGCAGGCTGGCTGGCTGTATACTACAAGGGGCAGGCTGGTTTTATACTACAGGGGGCAGGCTGGGCTGGCTGTATACTACAGGGGGGCAGGTTCGGCTGGCTGTATACTACTGGGGGAAGGCTGGGCTGGCTGTATACTACTGGGGTAGGCTGGGCTGGCTGTATACTACTGGGGGCAGGCTGGGCTGGCTGTATACTACTGGGGGCAGGCTGGGCTGGCTGTATACTACTGGGGCGGACTGGGCTGGATGTATACTACTGGGAGCAGGCTGGGCTGGCTGTATACTACTGAGGGCAGGCTGGGCTGGCTGTATATTACTGGGGGCAGGCTGGGCTGGCTGTATACTACAGGAGGCAGGCTGGGCTGTTTACTACAGGGGGCAAGCTGGCTGTATACTACTGGGGGCTGGCTGTATACTACAGGGGGAAGGCTGGCGGTATACTACTGGGGGCAGGCTGGCTGTATACTACTGGGGCAGGCTGGCTATATACTACTGGGGGCAGGCTGGGTATATACTACTGGGGACTTGCTGGCTATATACTACTGGGGACTTGCTGGCTATATACTACGGCGGGCTTGCTGGCTATATATTTTGGGGGTGGGTCTGTGATCAATGCATTTCCCACCCTCGGCTTATACTCGAGTCTATAGGTTTTCCCAGTTTTTGGTGGTAAAATTAGGGGTCTCGGCTTATACTCGGGTCAGCTTGTACTCAAGTATATACGGTAAATGGTTCCAATAGGGAATACATTTTACTACAGATAAGCTATGGTTTTTGGAACACAGTAAAACACAGAAATTCAAAGAGAGGTTGGTTTTCAGGGGTTAAATATTTAGTCAATGAACACTTTGTTACCTGAAGTGTGTACATAATTCTGTATTGTGTACTAAAAGAAAAATAGTGTTTCTATTTACACAAATATTAAGTGTCATTCTTTCACCTTTTATGTATCTACAGAGATCTAAGTACGTCAATCCAAAACAAACAGCTACATCCTGCAAATAATAAATCAAAAGTCTTTAGACCGTAAAATCCAGAAAGCACAAATCTCCATACTGTATAGAGCAGGAGTGCACAACCTTTTTTCGGCCCAAGGGCCGCAATGTCATGCTGCTACCCTTCAGGGGGTCGCACTATTAACCAAAACCCTAGATGTGCCAAAAATCATAGTACAGAGTAAATACTTTCCAGAAACCACTACTGCATAATACTGCATTTGTATAATTAGTAACTTAGACCTCAGACTACAATACAGTGCACAAACATATTATTAAAGGAAACCTACCATTTCAAATGGTAGGTTTAAGCTGTAAACACCGAGCACCAGCTCAGGATGAGCTGGGGCCGGTGCTTAGTTTCGTTAGTGTTAAAACCGCGGTATCGCGGTTTTAACACTTTTTAAACTTTATAGCATAAACTGCTTCGGCGCTGCGTGCGCACGATCGTGCGCGCGCCTACATAGGAAATGCCGCAGGCGTTGCGCGCGCACTGTCGCGCGCAGCGCCGAAGCGGCTTCTGCTATAAAGTTTAAAAAGTGTTAAAACCGCAATACCGCTCACCCTGAGCTGGTGCACGGTGTTTACAGCTTAAACCTACCATTTGAAATGGTAGGTTTCCTTTAATGATAATGATTTTTATGATAGTGGAAATTATTATCTGCTGCACGGGACCAATACTTGCTTTTTTTCTGCCAGAGGTGAAAAGAATATAACAACAATAATACTGCCCCTATGTACAAGAATATAACTACTATAATACTGCCCCCTATGTACAAGAATAGAACTACTATAAAACTGTCCTCTATGTACAAGAATAGAACTACTATAATACTGCTCCCTATGTACAAGAATAGAACTACTATAATACTGCCCCTATGTACCAGAATGTAACTACTATAATACTGCCCCTATGTACAAGAATATAACTACTATAATACTGCCCAATATGTACAAGAATATAACTCCTATAATACTGCCCAATATGTACAAGAATATAACTCCTATAATACTGCCCAATATGTACAAGAATATAACTCCTATAATACTGCCCAATATGTACAAGAATATAACTCCTATAATACTGCCCAATATGTACAAGAATATAACTACTATAATACTGCCCCCTATGTACAAGAATATAACTACTATAATACTGCCCCCTATGTACAAGAATAGAACTACTATAAAACTGTCCTCTATGTACAAGAATAGAACTACTATAATACTGCTCCCTATGTACAAGAATAGAACTACTATAATACTGCCCCTATGTACCAGAATGTAACTACTATACTTCTGCCCCTATGTACAAGAATATAACTATTATAAAACTGCTCTTCCCCCCTCCACAGACACCTAGCCCCCCAGGTCTTCTCTCTCACCTCACTCAGACAGCCTTCTCCTGCCCCTGGTTCTAGCTTCCCCCTCCTGCCCCCAGTTCTAGCCCCCCCCTGCCCCCAGTTCTAGTCTCCCCTCCTGCCCTCAGTTCTAGATGCCCCCTCCTGCCCCCAGTTATAGCAACCCCCTGCTGCCCCAGTTCAAGTCCCCCCCTGCTACCCCCAGTACTAGCCCCCCAGCTTACCCCAGTTTTAGTTCCCCCGTTGCCCCCAGTTCTACTGCCCCCTTGCTGCCCCCAGTTCTAGTTCCCTGCGATCCTGCCCCCAGTTGTTGCCCGCCAGTTGTAATTCCCCCCCTCTGCCCCAAGTTTTATTCCCCCATTCTGTCCCCAGTTCTACTCCCCCCCTGCGGCCCCCTGTTCTAGTCCCTCCCTGCTGCCCCCAGTTATATTCCTCCCCTCCACACACACATATACAGGATATACAACATACACACAGATGGGCAGGTCGCGTATGAGGTGGGTGTGCCAGCATGGCTAGTGCCAGCACCTGGCTTACCCGGGCAAGTGCCGGGGCCCCAGAGGTCCCAGAGGGGCCCACGGGACAAACTGGCAACATAAGTTAACTCAATTACATCGGCATACTTGTTGCCGATGTAATTGAGATAAGCGCTGCACTCACACTGCCGGCGCGGCTGACAGGGGGCGGCACCGCAAGCGGAATTGCACAAAACATAATAGCATCGGCGCGGCCGATGTATTTCTGCCGCGGAGCGTCTTATACTGTGCAGGACGGTGCCGACGTGATGACGTCACGCCGCTAGTGTCCCTGCTGATGCACAGTAGACGCTGCTGTCACTCGGAAGATGTAACAGATGAAGAAGATGCGAGCAGCCCTTGAGGTAAGTTAGCGTTTATTAATTTTTTCTGGCCACTAATAATGTGTATTTTATTAATTAATGGAGCCAGTATGTGTAGGGGTGGGGGGTATATTAATTCATGGGGCGCGGGGGGTATATTAATTAATTGAGCCTGGGGTGGGGGGGGGGTGTATATAAATTAATGGAGCCTGGGGGGGGTGTATATAAATTAATGGAGCCTAGGGGGGGGTGTATATTAATTAATGGAGCATGGGGGGCTGTATATTAATATTGGTATCTTAAGGTTCTGCGTTTTTAATGCCACCACATGAGTTCACTGCTAAGAGGCCCAGTGAGGCGCTGTCGCCCAGGGGCCCACTGCAACCTGGAGCCGGCCCTGTGTGGCAGGCTGGGTTAGTCAGCTGTAATCAGAAGAAGTAGTGGGGATGGATATATATGGTGAGTGGGGCCGGACACAGGGAAGCATAAAATTAATAAACCTCACTCCCTCCTCTTCTCCGTCGGCATGGGAAGGGGGCGGATGGGCTGCTGGACCTGCTAATCACTGGGCATGGGGCAGGGACAGATTAAGTGATGGGCCCGGGACTCCTCTCCACCGGCCCCTGTAATAATTTACACGTCTGGGGCCCCCCTGCTACAGCTGTAGTTACGCCACTGGAACACTTGTTTTATTCAGTAAATATAATCGCGGCCCTGCTGCTACACTAGAAACTGCAGGCAGCAGGAGCAAAATGAGGGACAGCGGGCCGCGGGTTGTGCACCCCTGGTATAGATCAATATCCATTCTGAAACGAATGTGACTAGAGATGAGCATTGGGTCTGTGCATCTCTAATTGAGACCTATTTATCTGGCTGAGTTTGAGGCCCCTGGTATACATAATAGTATATATTATGCTATTTATAAGGTTTAAAATACGGATGCAAAATATTGCCAAAATTTGTGCATTGTGAAAGTAGCCATGGGGATGGAATCAAGGTGATTGAGAGATAAGTTTATACATTAAGTATTTTTGTCTTTCTTCATAAAGATAGGATAAGCTTAGTGCACCTGTATTAGTTTATGATAATTCAAATGCATGGGGAAAAATATAAACCAATCAGCCAGTTATTAGCCTCAGCGATAATGTGTGCATGAACAGCACATAATTGTTTGGTCAAGTCAGTCATATTGTGAGATGTTTGAACAAAGTTTTCAAAGTTTTCAAATTGTATCTTATCTTTTTTAAAAGGAGGAGGCACGTTACTGTTCATCGGACTGCCTAATACAACGACATTGGCAGAAAACCAACCATCTGGAACAGTGGTTTACACATTTTCTGTTAACTCTACATCATCCTTATCTGTCGGTCCCAGCATAATTAACAGCAATCCACTTACCAGTGCTTTTAGAATTGATAATAATCCTCCAAACTATTCGGTAAGCATTTTATAAAAATAATTCTAGAGATACTATAGTCTAAAAAAAACCATACTTTGACAAAAAATCCTCTGGACTTCTTATATTATAACTCTATATGTCACGATAAGTGAAAAAGTTATACAAGTTATGCAAATTAGCCTGGCTATGTCACCCAAGCGCCTCAGGGAGTCTAATATTTCAAAGTATACACAACCCTCATAGCGCTAGCGGGGGGCAGAGGCGGGCAGGAGTGCTAGAGCTACAGGGGATATAGAGTTAGAATAAAAGAAGTTAGAATAAAAGAATGTTGTTCCTCAAGAACTTCTTACTAGGACGCATCTACCATCACTAAACTGATGGTAGATGTGCTTTAAGTACACCTGTATGAGTATATCAAGATTTTCTCTTCGTTTTCTTCCATCCTACCTTTACTCTTTTATTTTAGTCATTAGGAAAACTACCATGAGGAATCTACTTTTAGAAGTAGATCTGATGGTAGATCCCTCCTTCCTGCTTCTGCCCTCATCTGTAATTTAATTATCCTGGAACCTAATCTAAGTTGTTGAAAACAAAATTTTGGGAATATGAAGATTAATTTACATATTAATAAACTAACATTTTTAACACATTATGTTAGGTTCGGTGATTATTAAATGAGAGATAATGGCAGGGGCAGGCAGGACGAATCTACTATCAGATATACTTCTGAAAGTAGAATCCTCATGGTAGGTTTCCTTTAAGCATGAATGTAGCATTTTAAAAAAAGGATATTGACTCTCATATTACCACAAAGACTTCAATGGCCTATTTTATGATTTGACTTTGCCAACTTCAAAGGAAAGATCTTGTGTAAGTTTCTTGGGACTTACCCTAGGTTAACTTTAATTCACGGACTTGTACTGTAGAAGGTTGCAGCTAGGTGGTCAATAAGAGTCCTGCACTTAAAGTAGTTGGCCACTTTTCAATAAATATCTTCTATTATATTTTGGGATGTATATGTACCTGTGTCTTTGCCTCCTTTGAAATCTCCTGCATTTCCCTGTTCTCAGCATGCTGCCCACACAGCTGCCATCTCTATAATAATAATAATAATAATCTTTATTTATATAGCGCCATCAATTTCCGTAGCGCTTTACACATCATAGGGGACATATACAACTATATTACATTACAAAGAACAAACAGTCATATGGAACAATAGGAGTGAGGGCCCTGCTCACAAGAGCTTGCAGACTATGAGGATGAGGGGGTGACACAAGAGGTTGTATAATGGTCCAGCCAATCTTTATAAGGGAACAATATAAAATTATTTAATAAATAATTTACTAAACAACGATGTTGCTGCTTGAACCAGCCATCAACCGCCATCTTATTTACTGGGTCCTAGGTGAAAAAGACTGCAGAGGAGCCTGGAGCTTGGTATATATCAGCTGTTTGTCAGATAACAGATGGGAGATAGAACATAGGATGGATTAGTAAAGGGAGAGTTGACAATTCAAGCAGCTAGCGAGTGTGATAGGCTTGCCTAAAGAGATGGGTTTTAATAGCACGTTTGAAGCTTTGGAGGGTGAGTATTAGTCTGAAAGTCCGGGGAAGGGCATTCCAGAGAATTGGAGCAACTCGGGAGTAGTCCTGGATACGTGCTACAGGATATCCTTGTGATATCACCCTCATTTCCACTCTCATCACAGTCAATCCACACTGACAAAGACAAGGAGGGAAAGGGAGCTTGATGAGTCATAACTCTTCTACTGCAGGCTGCATCTATTCAGCAGAGCTCACAGATGTACACAAAGAAGCACAGAGGGTCTGCCCACAGTACAAAACCAAAACTGCCGAAGCACTTGATGAACATTAAGGAATTATCTACAAGGCAGTAAAGGCAACAGGATTGGCTAAATGGTTTTCTTAGCTTTCATATTATTGGATTTATATATATATATATATATATATATATATATATATATATATATATATTGTGACAAGGTCACTATTGAATTGGAGAGAAAATGAAGGTTTATGTGTATTACAGCGACCACAATGTGAATTGGGTCAAACTGGAAGCTGTTTTCCATGTGTTGGTCTCTGGGAAGACCTGGTACAGGACCCTAATTGCAGGAGAGGAGTATGATCACTGCTCCAGCCAAAGCTTCCAGATTGTAATGGGTCTAACAATGCACCAGGTGTGCAATCCCTTAAAGAAGGGTGTGGAGCAGTCAGAAGTCGCTCTCTACCTGGAGACACAGAAGCTGGACTGTGTGAGAGCCACACGTGAGTGAAACAGGGTTACTGAACGTATGTTCCATGCTGGCAGGGAGAAGCCCTCCAGTGGCTAGTGAGGGCCGCCAAGCGTTTAGTTAGAGCCGGACAGGCAAGGATTTTATTTGATATTTTGTTTGATACTGGTGTTTTTCTGGAATAAATGCACAGTTTTCAACTTGAATCCTGCTGTCCATGAGGGCTTTGTCATTGCCGATCCCTGATGTTTTTTCTGGAGAGAAGTGGCTTCGTTGCTGCCCTCCGCCTTGACACCAGGCCTTGCTCCAAGAGTCTCCGCCTCACAGTGTGTGTAGATGAACTCACACCTGCCTGCTGCCATTCCTTAGCGAGCTCTGCACTGCTGGTAGCCCGATCCCGAAGCTGAAACACTTTTAAGAGACGGTACTGGCACTTGCTGGTCCTTCTTGGGCACCCTGGAGCCTTTTTGGCAACAATGGAACCTCTCTCCTTGAATTCCTTGATGATGCGATAGATTGTTGACTGAGGTGCAATCTTTCTAGCTGCGATACTCTTCCGTGTTAGGCCAGTTTTGTGCAGTGCAATGATGACTGCACGTGTTTCTTTAGAGATAACCATGGGTAACAGAAGAGAAACAATGCCAAGCCTCCTGTTAAAGTGTCCAGTGATGTGATTCTTATTTAATGATGACAGATTGATCTCCAGCCCTGTCCTCATTAACACCCACACCTGTGTTAATGGACCAATCACTGAAACGATGTTAGCTGCTCCTTTTAAGGCAGGTCTGCAATGAAGTTGAAATGTGTTTTGGGGGATAAAGTTAATTATCTAGGCAAATATTGACTTTGCAATTAATTGCTGTTAAGCTGATCACTCTTTATAACATTCTGGAGTATATGCAAATTGCCATGATAAAGCCAGATGCAGTACACTTTGTAAAAATTAACATTTGTATCATTCTCAAAACTTTTGGCCATGACTGTACTAGCCTGACCAGGGGCTGGGAGGCTAAATCATGCCCCAGTAGCCTCTGTAGTTAATTTACATATTATAAAAATAAGGTTTTTAACAAATTAGGTTATGTTCCAGAATTATTACATTACAGATTAGGGCAGAGGCAGGCAGGAGAAATCTACCATCAGATCTACTTCTGAATCCTCATGGTAGGTTTCCTTTAAGGAGCCACACAAAATATCAAGTGTTGGTGAAATATACAGATTTACAGTGCTTTTCCAAATGTATGCAAATTGAAAGACTGAAAAGTGCGGCATGCATATACAGAGCAAAAGAGCAAAAGTTTGGACATACCTTCTCATTCAGAGCTTTTTGTATTTTCATAAATTGTACATTCACATTGAAGGCATCAAAACTATGAATGATCACATGTGGAATTATATACTTAACAAAAAAGTGTGAAACAGCTGAAAATAAGTCTTACATTCTAAATCCTTTTGCTTCGATTACTGCTTTGCACACTCCTGGCATTCTCTTGATGAGCTTTAAGAGGTGTCACCTCAAATGGTCTACCCACAGTCTTGAGGGAGTTCCCAGAGATGCTTACCACTTGTTGGCCCTTTTGCCTTCACTTTGTAGTCCATCTCACCCCAAACCATCTGGATTAGGTTCAGGTATGGTCATCTGGCGTAGCCCCCCGTCACTCTCCTTCTTGGTCAAAAAGCCCTTAGACAGCCTGGAGGTGTGTTTGTGGAAAATCCTGTTTAAAGTCCTGTTGAAAAATAAATGATGATCCAAGTAAACACAAACCAGATGGGATAGCATTCCGCAGCAAGATGCTGTGGTAATGTAAGATTGTAAAATGCAAGATGCTGTGTAGTGTAATACAGTCTATGGAGGATGTTCATAGGCTGCAGGGTGACTTGGACAAACTGAGTGTTTGGTCATCTACTTGGCAAATGAGGTTCAATTTGGATAAATGCAAGGTTATGCACATGGGGGCTAATAATCCACATGCAACATATGTCCTTGGGAGAGTAAATATAGGAGAGTCCCTTGTTGAGAAGGACCTGGGTGTACTAGTAGATCATAGATTAAATAACAGCATGCAATGTCAATCAGCTGTCTCTAAAGCCATGTATCAAAAGTAGTGTGAACTCTCGGAATAGGGATGTAATATTACAAAAATCCACAAAAATGATAAGAGGTATGGAGGGTCTCAGTTATTAGGAAAGATTAAACCAACTAGATTAATTTAGTCTGGAAAAGAGTCAACTACGAGGGGACATGATTTATTTATATAAATATATGAATGGTCCATACAAAAAATATGGTGGTAAATTGTTCCAGATTAAATCAAATCAACAGAAGATGGGGCACTGTCTAGAGAAAACAAGGTTTAAGCACCAGAGGCGACAGGGGCTTTTTTACTGTGAGAACTGTAAATCTGTGGAATAGCCTGCCTCAGCCGCTGGTCACAGCAGGGACAACAGAGAGCTTCAAGAAGGGTCTAGATGCCTTTTTACACCTAAATAACATTGATGGTTATGTTATATAGAATTGATCCCCTAAATTCCTTCCCTATACAATCCCTTCCCTTGGTTGAACTTGATGGACATGTGTCTTTTTTCAACCGTACAAACTATAATAACATGAGCCATGCTGGTTCAGTATAAATCCCCAACAGTGTCACCAGCAAAGCCCCCCACACCATCACACCTCCTTCTGCATGCTTCACGGTGGGAATCAGGCATGTAGAGTCCATTCCTTCACCTTTTCTGCCTCATACAAAGACACGGTGGTTGAAACCAAAGATCTCATATTTGGATTCATTAGACCAAAGCCCGGATTTGCACTGGTCTAATATCCATTCCTTGTGTTCTGTTGTGCTTGTTGCCTGTCCTTGGTTTCCTAGCAGCTATGTTACCTTGAAGGTCTGCTGCACAAAGTCTCCTCTTACCAATTGTTGTAGACATGTGTCTGCTGCTAGACCTCTGTGTGGCAGTGACCTGGTCTCTAATCTGAGCTGCTGTTACCCTGTGATTTCTGAGGCTGATGACTCGGATGAACTCTTTGTCTTCCTTTCTTGGGGCGGTCCTCATGTTAGCCAGTTTCTTTTTAGTGCTTGATGGTTTTTGCACCCGCACTTAAAGACTCTTTCTAAGTTTTCCCAGTTTTTTTGAAGTAATGATGGCCACTTGTTTTTCTTTACTTAGCTCCTTTTTTTGTAGCCATAATACACATTCTACCAGTCTATTCAGTAGAACTATTAGCTGTGTATCCACCTGACTTCTGAACAACACAACTGATGGTCCCAACCTCATTTATAAGGCAAGAAATCCCACTTATGAAACCTGACAGGGCACCTGTGGTGGGAAAACCTTTTCTGGTGACTACCTCTTGAAGCTCATCAAGAGAATGCCAGGAGTGTGCAAAGCAGTAATCAAAGCCAAAGTTGTTTCATACTTTTTTGTTAAGTATATAATTCTACATGTGTTAATTCATAGTTTTGATGCATTCAGTGTGAATCTACAATTTTTATAGTCATGAAAATAAGGAAAACTCTTTTCATGAGAAGGCGTGTCCAGACTTTTGGTCTGTACTGTATATTCAGCCCCATCAAATAATACTTGCAATTACAACTGCATGTCTGTTGGAATATGTCACTTTCAGCTTTGATTATCCAGAGAGAAGGGAAAGTTTTACCATTGAGTTTTGCAAAGTAGCTCTTCCCCTTGTACAGAGATTGTCTCGAATAAGCAAGGATTAACATCCTGGTAAGTGATCTGCTGCTATCTGTTTTACTTGTCAGTCTCTTAAATAGTTTACGTGTTCCCAGACTCCCTTGCCAGAGATTATCTATTCTATCACTCAGTCACTGTGCGGTTTTGTCTGTGTTTTTTGATTGTTTACTTGTTGTTATGCTTCACTATTCTAATGTATTTCGGATTTGACACTTTTGATATCTTGTTTTGATTTTGGACTGACTGACTACTCTTTGAACCTTTGTGTCATTATCTGTCTACCTCTACCTGCTAGGTGCCAGGAAAGAGCAATTTCACATTGTAGGATCATTCAGGGTATGTTGGCAAGATCCAGGTACTGGCATCATCAGGGCAGTTTATTTGCTACATGCAGTTCGTAGGAACTTAGTGAGGTAAGATCACTCGCACTTAGTCTGATGGCCAGCAACTAGTCTGGGTGTTGATCTGCCTTTTGCTGGACTAGTACCGGCATTATCATCACAGAAGAACAATTTTGACGTCAACTCACAGAGTTTCAAAAAGATCAATGCTCTAATTCAAACAATTTTATACATGAATATCTGGTAATTTCAACCATTGCATTGTAGATTTGTGCTGCTGGAAGGTCAGTCTCAAGTCTTTTTAGGCCTGTAATATGTTTTCCTCAAGGTTAGACAGGTAAACAGCTAAACCTGCTGAAGCTGCATTTCTACAGAATGATTCTGGATTCATAATGTTTCACAGTGGGGATTATGATGATGTGCAGTGTTGGCTTTCCTCCACAGATAGTGTCTGCCATTTAGGCCAAAAAGTAAAATTTTGGTCTCATCTGGCCAGAGCACCTTCTTCCATTTTCTTGCTGTGTCCCCTACATAATTTTTGTAAACTGCAAACAGGACTTTTTGAGGAAAATAGGGAAAAAAATATAAAGGAAATCCGCACAGGCGACTGTTAAAAGTGAAAAATCTTCTTATAGAACTATATTAGTTACATATTAAAAATGTGACATCAAGAGAGTAAAGAGAGAGAAAATACAGGTGATGCGTTTCGGACAAAAGCTGTCCTTAGTCATACCAATTGGAAGTATTATTACAGATGACTCTTATACATGGGAATAGAAAGCCACCGGAAGCCTGGTGGTAGGTGGGAGAGAGGTGTGTCAGGAAGGAGTATCAGAGAAAATCACATGACCGCATCCAACAAGAGGGGAACTTTGTATACAATGAGCCACAGGCATGCTTTCCGCTGTATGAACAGTGAGTAGAAACAAATGCAAATACAAATAAGAACATTAGTAAATGAGCATAAGATCGTTCCTGAAGTTCATGCCATTAGGTGATCGTGTATCTAGAAGCACAATCCAATTGAGGACTTTTTGAGGCTTGGTTTCAAAAATGTCTTTCTTCTTGTCCCTCTTCCATAAAGGCCATGCCTATGGAGTATACAACTGATAGTTCATCCTGTGGACAGATACTCCCACTGTGGATCTCTGCAGCTCCTCCAGCGTGACCCTGGGTCTCTGGGTCTATTGGCAGCTCCTCCTTGTCTGGGGCGGCAGGTTTATGTGAACGTTGTGTCTTGGCAGCTTAAATCTTTTACAGATAATGGACTGAACAGTGTTATTTGCAATGTTCAGAGCTTGAGCTATTTCTTTTTTCATTCTAAACCACCAATATACTTGTGGTGTGATCCTTGGTTTTCATTATTCTGTTTGTTCACTAATTCTTACCAATTACATAAAGGTGTACTCTATTTATAAATAACATGACTTCTAAAGGAAACTGAACTCACTGGGATCACATCAAATATCAATATAATACATTTAAGTTTGTGACTGTAACATTTGAAAACAAGGTATCACCAAGGAATATAAATACCTATGAAACCACTGTACATATACTGTGATCATTGTATTGGTTTTTATTTAACATCTGCACTAAACATTCTGCACTTCTTACAGGTTGTTACTACTGGCAGTCCTGTACTTGATTATGAAACAATACCTAGTAGCTTCGATTTACAGATTTACATGGAGGATAACACAAAGGCCACCAATTTGCAAACATTAACTGTGCAACTCACAAATGTTAATGAACCGCCAGTGTTTCTTGACAACCTGGTAAATCAAAGTAAGTTTTGTCCATGATCAAGGTATATAACTCTAACCACATATTTGCTTGAATTAAACATACCGATAGCTTTTATGAAAATCAGCCAAACAGCATGGAATTTATCATGACTATAGGCAGTTTTTACATGTGCTGGTAAAGGTGCAAAAGAGAGCCATAAACATTTTAACAAAGTAGCAAAATATGCAATGTAGTGATGGTGAGTCTCTCAACAAAAACTAATAAGATAAGCCTTATACAAGGCTTGAAGAGAAGTGGAGTAAATAGGAGTTCCTCACATGGATATTGACCATATGCAGGGAATCCACAGGACTTGACCCTGGCAAACTGTCAAATAGTAACCAAAGTAAGATACCAATAATAATACTAACTACCGTATTTTCCGGACTATAAGGCGCACTTAAAAGCATTGGATTTCCGTGGAAATCCAAAGTGCGCCTTATAGTCCGGTGCGCCCTATGTATGGCGCTGGGCAGCGGACCATACTTACATAGGTCCCCGCTACCGGAGACCGGAGACAGCAGATCTCCACGGGAACTGCAGACCACGCGGCAACAACAACTTCTGCCGCGTGGTCTGCAGTTCCCGCTGGAGATCTGCTGTCTCCGGTAGCGGGGACCAATGTATGTATGGTCCGCTGCCCTCCTCCACCTCCCCCTCACCTTCCCCGCGTTCCCCGTCGCGTCCCGTCGCCGCGTCCCGTCGCCGCGTCCCGTCGCGTCTCCGCCACGCCCCCGGACCTCCGACACGCCGCCGGACCCCGCGCCTTATAGTCCGATGCGCCTTATATATGTAATTATTACATATATAAGGCGCATCGGACTAATGCGCCTTATAGTCCGGTGCGCCCTATAGGGCAGAAAATACGGTAATAATCATGAAACAAAATTCATGAAACAAAATGAGACAGTAATGGGTTAAATAGTCCAGGTCAAATCTCAAAGTTGGAAACAATTAACTAAGATGAAAAGGATATAAGAGCCCTGTTGCACAAAGTATGAGGATTCTGAGCAAGTTTATATTATCAGGTGACGAGCAACAGGTTAAGCATGGACTAAGGCCCCTTCCACTCTTGTGTTGCAGAGTTCAATCAGTTTTCAGTCAGAGTTTGTTCAGTGTCTCAGTTTTTCACGTGCATTTTCAATGCAATTTCAATGCGTTATTCAAGCGCAGATAATGTGGGTGAAAAGGTGGGTGGGTATGGTGCGTTTTTCACGAGCATGACTTACAAAAGTAGAGCATGCCGAGATTTAAACACACATAAAAAAAACGCGTGTGTGCGCGTGAAAAAAAATGCAAGTCTGAAAAAACGCCCATTGATTATAATGGGTCAGAGTGCAATGCAAGTTCTGCACGTCAAAAGCAAGCGCAGAACACGCTCGTGAAAAACGCAAGTGTGGAAGGGGCCTTTTTTTCACGCACGTGAAAAACGCACCATACAAGTCTATGGAGATGCATCAAAAATGCATTGCACTCTGAGACACACGCAAGTGCAATGCAAGTGAAATGTGTTTTTCACGCATCAATTGCCATAGAAAAGATAGAGCTCAGTCCTGAGTCCTTTTCACGAGCATTATCTGCGTGTAAAAAACGCATTGAAATTACATCAAAAATGTCTCAGTGAAAAACTGAGACACTGAACAAACTCTGACTGAAAACTGATTGAACTCTGATGCAAAATGTGCGTTTTTCACTGACCAAACCCTGATCGCAATGAGTAAAAAACTACTCCACTTTGGTATTATCTGTTCAAAGGAGTGTGCAAAACGTAACCAGTCTTTTTTTATAACTGCACTGTCATGATCGTGAACTTCTAGAAAGTAGCTCTTTTTGCCTGTGTTTTACTGAGCATGGCAACTTAGGGGTAAATTTAGAGTGGCTTGCATGTTATCCTATAAAAATATCTTTTTCATGATGGAACATTATTAGAGAAAAGTTTATGTAACCCTTCCCAAATTAATGGGCAGCAACAATTTCTTCCATTCTACAATTTCTTGGCATTGAGTGAAAACTCCCCTGAATGCTCCATACCAGCAAACATTTATTGAGGTGGTTAGTAGTCAAAGTTGAGGTTGAGTTTAACTAAATTTATCTTGACTTTTTCTATTTTGCATTTTTTATGCCCCTAAAATGTTTCTATTTTAAACCATACTTGTGTAAGGTAAACATTTGGTTAGATAGATGTGATTGTTCTCTGTGGCTTGTTTTTAAGACTTTATCATATTTTTGCCACTTTTTGTAAGAAGTCTCTATGAGAAAAAATCCCATAAATAAGCTTCAGCTGACAGCATTTTGCTGCCAACATACAATCATTTAAAATTTAGGGACATTCTTCAGACTAATTTTTTTTGGGGGATGGATCTGTTTTTTAATATAAAACTCAAAGATTGGATATAATTTTATGTTTCTAATGTTTCAACTTTGTATATACAAATGTCCTTTCACTGTATGTTCAATACATAGAGCGGGTGCATTCACCTCTCACTTTTCACATTCATTGCTTATAGAGGGCTATATGATGGCTGCTGCCTGATCCTCCCCCCTGAATGCAGGGGGACGGAGTTAAGCTCCGCAGAAGATAGTGATTGGGAGTTGTATGTATGGGGGGTTTTCTAGTTAGGTCAGTGCCCTTATATGGAGACTGAAATCACTGAGTGACATATGTGTTAATGTGTGGGGGAGGGGTTTAATGTGAACAACCCCATATTATGTTACTTTATATTTTTAAGCTCTCATCATTTTTTCTGTTTAAAAGCATAAATAAAAAAAAATTTACTAAAAAAACAAAAATTAAAAACCAAAATTAAACATTTATTTATTTCTAAACATAAAAATTTTAATATTGACAATGTCTCAATTCAGCAGTAAACTATACAGCTATGTGCACACCTAGCGGACTCTGTGTGGATTTTACTGGATTTTGGTGCGGAAAATCCACCACGTAATACAGAAGCATTGAAGTGAATGTGATTTAGAAAAAGTCATGTAAAGATTCATTTTTTTCTTTGGGTGCAGAAAATAAGATAATGATCATGTTACTTTTCTTGTGCTCCCTCGCAGATTTTTGCATGCATTTTTTCACATTAAAGTTTATGGAAAAAAGAGGAAAAAAACGCACACAGATAATCTGCATGAAAACTACACACTTAAAAACTGCATGTATTGGATGCAGAATTTGCACATGAAAATCCACAACATGCGCAGATAATCTAACACACAGGCAGTTTTTTTAACCAAAATTTTTGAACTGACAAAAACAAGAAATTTCATTTGTCACATATGTTTGTTCTTTTATGTCATCTATGCCTCCTCTGTAAAGGAGCAATTTCGAGACTCTTTTGAGACATTTTAAAAAAGTTGCATATCATAAATTAGGAAAACCATCTGGATTCCTAAGTTAAAATTCATGCGCTGCTTACACTTGAAAAGTCTCTAAAATGTTGCAAAAAATGTCGCAAATATGTCAGAAACACATATTAGAGACAAAAAAGTTGCAAAGACACCCTAAAAAAAATCTTATGTTCAACAAATCAAAGATATATGAGTACTATATGTCAGGCGTGAGGGGGGAAAGACAACCAGACAGTGAGCCCTGAGGCTGAACCCCCCCCACTGTCCCTACCTACTTGCCTCAAGACAGCTCTAGCAACTGCGGACAACCTCGGTGGCGGTCCCTATACTATGTAAGTGACACACGTAACAGGACAAGACAGACAACACAATAAGGGGTAGTCGACAAGCCAGAATCAAAACCAGAAGAATCGCAGTACAAAGTCAGTAGGCAAAAAACGGTAGTCAAAGTCAGGCAGAGGTTCGGCAACGATAACAGAAGGTACAAAGAGGTCACAGGGAAATATGGGGAGCTGGGATATCCAGGTAAGAACTAGACAATAGCCAGCACGCAATTGAGCCACTAGCTGCCTTATAAGTGAAGCTGGAGAGACAGACAAGAAGCTGATAGGACTAGTGCTGATTGGAGCTGAAATCACCTGCATCAGTCCAGCAAAGACCAGGTAACTCATTAACTGCTGGACCATAGTCATCGGGTGTGTCCAGATTCCAGAGGCACAATTCACATTGCACATTACTGTCAGAACTTGCTGCACCACCGCAATCGGGCGTGTCAAAACCCCTGAGACACAATTCACACTGAACGGTTCTGACAGTACCCCCCCTCTTATGAGGGGCCTCAGGACCCTTAATCGTTGAACCAGGCTTAGAAGGATTATGTAAATGGTACCGCCGGACCAGACGGGGCGCATGCATGTCTTTAGCAGAGACCCATGTGCGCTCCTCCGGTCCGAAACCCTTCCAGTGGACCAGATACTGTAAGGAGTCCTGTACCCAGCGGGAATTCAAAATTTTCTCCACCTCATACTCCAATTCCCCCTGGACGATGAGTGGAGCCGGAGGAGGTGAAGGCAACACCGGTGGCACATATCTTTTAAGAAGAGACTTATGAAACACAGGATGGATACGAAGAGCATTGGGTAGTTTCAACCTAAAGGTTACCGGATTAATGATTTCCACAATGGTATAAGGTCCAATATATTTGGGTGCCAGTTTCCCTGACTGCACCCTAAGTTTCAGATTTTTAGCTGAAAGCCAGACCTTCTCACCTAGTACATATTGCTGGCCAGATATACGTCTTTTATTAGCATGTCTTTGATAAGACTCTTGGGCTTTTACCAAGTTCTGATGAGCTTGGGCCCAAACTGTGCACAGTTTAGAGAAAATGGCCTCGGCTGAGGGATTAATAGATTCTGCAGAATGAACAGACGAGTACCTGGGGTTAAAGCCATAATTACAGAAGAATGGTGACATCTTAATAGCACGTTGTTCATGATTGTTTATAGCAAACTCTGCTAGAGAAATGAAGTCTTTCCACTTATTCTGAGTATCAGCCACAAAACATCTTAGAAATTGCTCTAACGATTGATTGGTCCTCTCTGTCTGTCCATTTGTCTGAGGATGGAATGCAGACGAGAAGGACAGAGAGATACCTAATTTGCCACAGAACTCTCTCCAAAACCTAGCCACAAACTGGACACCCCTGTCGGAAACAACATTCTCAGGCACCCCATGAAGACGTAGAATATGATTAATAAAAAGTGTGGCGAGTGTGCGAGCGTTAGGCAGTTTACGTAGTGGAATGAGATGACACATCTTAGAAAATCTATCCACCACTACCCAAATGACTGTCTTACCCTTAGATAGTGGCAAGTCGGTAATAAAATCCATAGAAAGATGCGTCCAAGGTCTCGTAGGGACCGGTAGAGGATGTAACAGACCCTCGGGTGGCCTACGAGGGACCTTGGACCTAGCACAAACCTCACAAGCTTCGACAAAAGCCTTGACATCTCGAGCCCAAGATGGCCACCAGTAATGGCGTGAGAGCAGATACTTAGTACCTGCCACACCTGGATGACCAGACAAAACTGAACTATGAATCTCTTCAAGAACTCGGAGTCGAAGGTTAGGCGGTACATACAACAAAGAGTCTGGAGTGTTATGAGGTGCTTGACCCTGAGATTCTGCAATCAGGGTCACCAAGTCAGGTTGCAAAATAGACACTACTACCCCGGGTCTTAAAACAGTATCAGATTGAGTTCTGGGGGAACTTTCTAAATCAAAGCTACGAGACAAGGCGTCAGCCTTGATATTACGGGAACCAGGTCGGTAAGTGACTTCAAAATCGAATCTGGTAAAAAACAAAGCCCATCGGGCTTGACGTGGCGAGAGACGTTTAGCATTGTCTAGGTAAACCAGATTCTTATGATCAGTGAGTACCACCACCTTATGTTTGGCACCTTCAAGGAAATGCCTCCATTCATCAAATGCCAACTTGATGGCCAATAGTTCTCTATTACCGATATCATAGTTACATTCAGCTTGAGAGAACTTCTTTGAGAAGAACGCAATAGGTCGCAGGTTAGTAAGAGTGTCCGATCCTTGGGACAACACCGCTCCTACCCCTACCTCTGATGCGTCCACCTCCACAATAAATGGACGTTCAAAATTAGGTTGAGTCAGTACTGGGGCCTCTGAAAAACACTTACGGAGCTTGTCAAATGCTCGGATAGCCTCATGAGACCAGTTGACAAGATCTGCCCCCTTCCTGGTGAGATCAGTAAGTGGTTTGGCTATAACAGAAAACCCCTTAATAAATTTCCTATAATAATTAGCGAACCCCAGAAATCTTTGTAAGGCCTTCAAATTATTGGGACGTTCCCACTTTTCGATGGCCACCACCTTAAGGGGATCCATACGGAAGGAATTAGGGGTGACGTAGTAACCCAAAAAAGAGACCTCCTGGATACCAAACTGACATTTAGACAACTTAGCAAACAGACTGTTTTGTCTAAGCAGTTCCATCACTACACGAACATGTTTTATGTGTGAAGCCCAGTCGGGAGAAAAAATCAAAATGTCATCTAAGTAGACCACAAGAAAACGACCTAGATGCTGACGAAATATATCATTCACAAAATGTTGAAAGACCGCCGGGGCATTGCATAAACCGAAAGGCATCACTAGATATTCAAAATGACCCTCTGGTGTATTGAAAGCGGTCTTCCATTCATCACCCTCTCTGATTCTAATCAAATTGTAAGCCCCTCGCAAGTCTATCTTGGAAAACCATTTGGCCCCCACAATTTGGTTAAATAAGTCAGGAATCAGGGGTAGAGGGTGTTGATTCTTAACAGTGATTCTGTTAAGTTGTCGATAATCTATACAGGGTCGTAATCCCCCATCCTTCTTTCCCACAAAAAAGAACCCTGCTCCCAATGGGGAGGAAGATGGGCGAATGTGACCCTTCTGGAGACTTTCCTTAATATACTCCCGCATAGCCTCCCTTTCTGGACAAGACAAGTTAAAAATACGACCTCGAGGAAACTTGGCACCGGGAATTAATTCAATGGCACAGTCGTATGATCTGTGTGGCGGCAACCCGTCCACAGCTTTTTCATCAAATACATCTGCATAATCGGACAAAAAACTCGGAATACCCTCTTCCATGGAAGAGCACCCAGCAAAAGAAACCACCTCACAATGGGAGTCACATTCAGTACCCCATTTTACCAGTTCCCGGTTTGCCCAATTAAAAACAGGATTGTGCTTCTCCAACCAAGGCAAACCTAAGATCACATCAGACGACAGGTTATGCAGACACAAAAACTTCATACGTTCCACATGAACTGCCCCCACCTTAACCTCAAGACAGGGAGTGATGTAACGTATATCCCCCTGAGCAAAGGGGGCTGAGTCTGCTCCTGTGACATTAACAGGAGATTGGAGCAGAAGGGGACACACCTCTAGACCGGAAAAGAACATAGGGTTAACAAAATTAGCAGAAGACCCCGAGTCAATCTGAGCATAACCAGAGATGTTTCTCCCTCCCAAAGACAATGAAATAGGCAATAATAACTTATTCTTATTGGTGAAGGTTACCTGTTCGCCTGAGTGACCCCCTCGATAGTCACTCAGGCGTAGAAGTTTTCCGGCGGTGGTCCAGGAAGGGATGGACATTGCCGGACTCGATGTCCTGCTTTCCCACAGTAGAAACATAAGTTGTTCAACACACGATATGCACGTCTGGTCTTGGCATCAGTAGAATCCACTTGCATAGGTTCCTCTGATGGGGGTATAGCAGGAGGGGAAGGACTAGGGTTGGTAACACGAATAGGTGAAGGTCTAAAGGCGTCTGATGTACCTCTCTCCTTTAGCCTGTCTCTCAAGCGTCTGTCAACTCGGATAGCTAATGTCATGCTATCCTCAAGGGAACTAGGAGTGGGATAAGCTACCAACAGATCCTTCAACCGATCATTCAGTCCGACACGAAACTGAAATCGGAGTGCCGAGTCATTCCAAGTGGAGGGACCACTCCACTGCCTAAACTCCGAGCAATATTCCTCCACAGGACGTCTACCCTGCCTCAGACCTGTCAAGTGACGTTCAGCATTAGCTGCACTATCCGGGTCATCATACAGTAGCCCTAGGGCCTGAAAAAACCCATCCACCGTCTGCAACTCAGGAGAACTAGGAGGTAACGAGAAAGCCCATTCCTGTGGTGACCCCTGGAGTAGAGACATAACTATGCCCACCTTCTGGACCTCATCCCCAGAAGAGCGGGGGCGCAATCTAAAAAACAATTTACACCCCTCCCGAAATGCACAGAATCTCTTTCTATCCCCACTGAACTTATCTGGGAGTTGCACAGGTGGCTCAGGTGGTGCTGGGGAAGCCATGGTAAACTGACGTGGGGCCGTCTCCTGCTCATGAAGCCGAACAGCTAGTTCCTGCACCATGGTGTTGATTTGCTGCATCTGTTCCACAATATTTGTCAACGCAGTTGTGCTGTCCATGACAGCGACAGTATATTGGGCTGGCTATTCTGTCAGGCGTGAGGGGGGAAAGACAACCAGACAGTGAGCCCTGAGGCTGAACCCCCCCCACTGTCCCTACCTACTTGCCTCAAGACAGCTCTAGCAACTGCGGACAACCTCGGTGGCGGTCCCTATACTATGTAAGTGACACACGTAACAGGACAAGACAGACAACACAATAAGGGGTAGTCGACAAGCCAGAATCAAAACCAGAAGAATCGCAGTACAAAGTCAGTAGGCAAAAAACGGTAGTCAAAGTCAGGCAGAGGTTCGGCAACGATAACAGAAGGTACAAAGAGGTCACAGGGAAATATGGGGAGCTGGGATATCCAGGTAAGAACTAGACAATAGCCAGCACGCAATTGAGCCACTAGCTGCCTTATAAGTGAAGCTGGAGAGACAGACAAGAAGCTGATAGGACTAGTGCTGATTGGAGCTGAAATCACCTGCATCAGTCCAGCAAAGACCAGGTAACTCATTAACTGCTGGACCATAGTCATCGGGTGTGTCCAGATTCCAGAGGCACAATTCACATTGCACATTACTGTCAGAACTTGCTGCACCACCGCAATCGGGCGTGTCAAAACCCCTGAGACACAATTCACACTGAACGGTTCTGACACTATATGTTGGGTAATTGTATTGTGTTTTTTCTCTTTAATTCATTTGGGCCACAAGCTGTCCATTTGTACCACCTGAGTAAAATTATCCTATCTTTTTTATATACTGATTGGCTGATTGGCTATAATTAGATTCAATATATTAAAGGACATCTACCACCAGATGAAGGATTGTAAACCAAGCACACTGACATACTAGTGCAGTGGTGGCGAACCTATGCCCCTTTCTGTGGGCACCCAGGCCTTCACCCCAACAAAGAGTTTGCCAGCTAGGAATCAAGGCTTTTTTCCTGTGATCCAATACAGCCCAGGACATGCAAAGCTCAGCGCTTTTTTAAAGTGACCTCTTTGGCTGCCAGGACTACAGAAGGAGCAGGAAGGTGTAGATAGAGATGGATTGTCATTGGAGCTCCTGCTCTGGGTCCCCTGATTCTTCCTCTTCAGGGGACCCTGGAGGTAAGCTACAATCTAATTTTCTCCATCATCTTTCTATTGTATTGGTGAACTCAGGACACCAATACGATTAAAACCTGTAATACAGCTGGGATCAATAAGTTACTGCTTAAATTGTCATGTTGGCACTTTGCAACATAAAAGTGGGTTTTGGTTGTAGCTTGACTGTATATAGTTTTTATAGGAGGACTGTATATAGTTATTGTAGGGAGGCTGTATGTAGTTATTATAGGGGGGTGTATATAGTTATTATAGGGGGTATATATAGTTACTATAGGGAGACTGTATATAGTTATTTTAGGAGGCTGTATATAGTTATTATAGGGGGTGTATATAGTTATTATAGGGGCTGTATATAGTGATTACTATGGGAGCTGTATATAGTGATTGCTGGGGGAGCTGTATACAGTTATTGCTAAGGGAGCTGTATACAGTGATTGCTAGGGGGCTGTATACAGTGATTACTGGGAGCTGTATATAGTGATTACTTGGAGCTGTATATAGTGATTGCTGGGGGAGCTATATATAGTGATTACTTGGAGCTGTATATAGTGATTGCTGGGGGCTGTATATAGCAATTGCTGGGGGCTATATATAGTGATTTCTGGGGGCTGTATATAGTGATTGCTGGGGAGCTGTATAAAGCGATTGCTGGGGAGCTGTATATAGTGATTGGGGGGTGTATATAGTGATTGCTGGGCGGGCTGTATATAGTAATTACTGGGGGTTATATATATTGATTGCTGGGGGGCTGTATATAGTGATTGCTGGGGGAGCTATATATAGTGATTGCTGAGGAAGCTGTATATAGTGATTACTGGGGGGCTGTATACAGCGGTTGCTTGGGGAGCTGTATATAGTTATTGCTGGGGGCTATATATGGTGGTTGCTGGGAACTGTATATAGTGAATACTGGGCGCTGTATATAGTGATTGCTGGGGAGTGGTATATAGCGATTGCTGTTCCCTGTCTGGACTACATTCAATGGGGACCCCCGACCATATTTTGGGCCCAGGGGCCCCACCAACCTTAATCCAGCCCTGCTTGTTTTTAAGAAAAAAAGACATTAGAAATGATGCAATAAGTAAAAACCAGGATAAGTTAACCAGGAAGTTAAAAGAAGAGCAGATCCTGCCAGAGGGGGCACACACCTGCATGTAAATGTACTTGGTTTTCAACCCTTCATCCTGGTGGTAGATGTCCTTTAAGGTAGGTTTAAGTCATGTATAAAACACATATATTTGTGCTCCTATATTTACAATTTATGACTTTGTATTTTATATCCTATAGTTGTGACAATTTATATGCCAGAAGGAACACCACCAGGAACCATTTATATGGTTTTAGCATCAGACCCTGAGGATCCTACCAGTACACTAAATGTAGGTTTTTTTTAACCTTATAGATTACATATTTAAAAGCTTGTGTAAACATATTTTACATTTCCACTGCACTGCCTAGTATAATTTAGTATACAGCATTTCATATTGTGCTGCCAGTTGCAAATATATAGTATGCATACTTTTAAATCATTTTTACAATAAAGTAAAATATTGCTGCCACTGTCCTGCCTTTTCACATCCTAATTATTGGGCCAAAGATTGGAAAAGCAGCACATGATTCGGATAGTAAATTTTAGAATGAATCCTCTCCTGCACACTACTAGTGCTATACTAAATGCATGTAGGGAGACAGGTAAAAGATACAAGACATTTCATTCTCTAAATAATTACCATATAATCCAAATTATTTGAAAGTATTTGCCTCACCGTAACATTCACTATGTGGCTTCTTCATCATAGGAAAACCTATGTTCCTTAGCAGTTATCAATTAGACCTCAGAGTCAGAGGTGCCAATCAGTAATGCTGACAAAGTATGGTGAACACATTTTCAATGGGACCATAAACTAAATTATACATTATACAATACATTGTATAATATATATATTATTTTAAAACTGAAAAAAATATATAAACATATTGGGTATTACCGCCACATCTGTTACAACTTTCAACATATCTGTAGCATAATGTTTACTCTCCATTGTACAAGTGGGGAAAAAATTTCACTTCGCAAAGAAAAAGATTAAAAACAATCATAAAAAGGTGATGCAATCTGATAAAAGAAAGTTGTTGCAGCTCACCTTTCCATGTGTTTAGAGTCCTGATTTTAGTTGCTGGTTTGTGGCTTGGAATACACATGTGTTTCAACACACATAGGAGTGCAAAGGCGAACCTGTTTGGATGACAGGTGTGGTCATCACAGACTTTGGATGGCTATGACTAAGAACTAGGATACGCTTGAAACGCGTAGGTTTTAGTCCAACCACTGTAAACTTCATTTAAAGAATGAAGAATAAAGTTTAATACCTTTTTAAGGGGATGTGCTGCCATTTCTCTTTCTTCCATCCAAAGTCTATAAAAAGATGATGCCCAAAATGACATTAGCTAACAATATAAATCATTCATGGAAAAAGCCCAAATATAGACCAACAGGAACTTAAATAAATTTACTTTGAGTCTTGTGTGGTGTGGTGAATTTTAAAGTACAGGCGGTCCCCTACTTAAGAACACTCGACTTACATAAGACCCATAGTTACAAACGGACCTCTGGATATTGATAATTTATTTTACTTTAGTCCTAAGCTACAATAAACAGCTATGACAGTTATCACAGATGTCTGTAATGAAGATTTAGTGTTAATATTGATTCTTATGACAACCCAACATTTTTAAAATCCAATTGTCACAGAGACCAAAAAAGTTCTGGCTGGGATTACAATGATAAAATATACAGTTCCTACTTACATACAAACTCAACTTAAGAACAAACCTACAGACCCTATCTTGTATGTAACCCGGGGACTGCCTGTAGTATAAACTTTCAAAATTATCTAAAAATGTTATACAGCTTTGATGTATACCTAATTCTATTCACATGAATAAAGAATAGAATAAAGTTAACATGTTATTGGGTCATGGTGAACATCATAAGTTAAAAAAGTCAAAAAAGGTTACAGTATTAATAGGATTAATTAAAGTTTATCATTACATTCTATCTGCCACAAAATGGTTGCAATAAAAATATGCTCTCATATGGCCATGTGATAGAAATATTAAAAATGAGAAAAAACTTTATGGCTTTTGAAAGAAAAACGAGTGCTTGGACATCTTTTCCCAAAACAGAGTAAATACTCTGACAACTAATGTGACACTGACAGGTGCTAACTAATATATTTCATGTATTAATGTATTTTGCAGTACGTACTGACACCAGCTTCAGCTCCATTTACAGTCTCTTCAAATGGTGTCATACAGTCAACAAAAACGTTTGATTATGAAACTGATCCACACAGGTAAAAAATTATAAAATTCATTAAAAAAAGAAAAACATTTCATTACAAGAAATATATTCTGTAAGTTTCTACAGCCCAGATTTTCGATATGCATTTATTTTGAGGAGTGTTATGTGACAATGCTGATAATTGTAATTATTAGAACTACAATTAACGAAGAATTTGCTGACAAAATATTGGTGTACAAAAGTGCCCATATTATGCTTCTAGACCATAGACTAATTCCTGTAATGCCCACATTCTATTTCCATCAGTGCATGAGGGGCACTAACCTACAGATGATCACTGAACTCTGCATGTTTTGTGCAGGAAGGCTGCCAAACAGGAGTAAAATATTGATTGCTTAGAATTTAGTATAGATCAGATTATCAGAAGCTGGTTAATTTGAAATATGAAAGATTATGGTTGATATGTCACAGAACAGAACTTATATTTTTTTCTTTTCTTTCATTAGTTATTCACTTAATGTGAAAGTAACAGATTCAGGAGGACTCTCTGTGAATGGAAGTATAATAGTTTTCATAACTAATATCAATGATGAAACACCGTACTTCACTATGTACGTATGCTGATTATTATAAAAATGTAAATAGGTCCAACCAAGATCCACCTTACCTTGTTTGAAGGGGGTATATGGGAAACATTTCTTTTATTAGTTTCCTTAAAAAAAATGGTAATTAACTACCATATATACTTGAGTATAAGCCTAGTTTTTCAGCACAAAAATGTGGTGAAACCCCAAACTCGGCTTATACTCGAGTAAAAAATTTAGGTTTTACCCGGCTGTTGTGATAAAATTAGGGGCCTCATCTTATACTTGGGTCGGCTTATACTCGAGTACATGGAAATTACAAATTACATCCAGTAAAACTATAACAAACTGGAACATAAATTGAACCCATAATAGTCAATAAGCTATTTTGGGGTCTCACTGGTATGTGTTATTTGACAGGTTCAGGGGCTTCAGTTTAAAATGTAATCTTATTTATGTGCTTTAGGTTCTGTGAACACACTTTTGCATGCTGCTAAAAAAACATGTATGCTTATCATTTACAGAAAAGACTAGTTTTTAAGAATGATTAAGGAAGAACAGTGATATTGTATCGTGACATAGCAGCTCATAGATAATACATTGTACTGTGTGTAAAGCATGATAGCTTCCAGTTACTGGATGTCAGGCTCCAGGGGTAGTGGACCCACTGGATCATCGCGGACGATGACGTAAGCCGACATCTGGGACCGGATTTTAAGTGCCACCGGGTTTTCACCAGAGCCCGCCGCAAAGCGGGTAAGACTTGTTGCAGCGTGGTACCACCAGGTTGTTTCACAGGTGTTTCTGCAGTGGCAACCAAGGTAAGGTACACAGACGTTAGGCAGAATCGTAGTCGGACCGGAGGTCAGAACGGGCAGCACAGGATCAGAGTTGGGGATGTAGCAAAGGTCAGGGCAGGTGGAACAGGATCAAAGTGAAATACAGAACCGGGGTCAAAAAAAATTATTATAAAAATTATCCTAAAAATTCAAATCACCCCCCTTTCCCTAGAACCTAGTTTTTAATTTTTGTAAATATATGAAAACATTATAAAACCTATACAAATGGTATCCACATGATCACACCGACCCAATAATAAAGTAGACATGTCATTTGGGGCACACAGTGAAAGCCATAAATTCCAAACCTACAAGAAAACATCGCAAATGCATTTTTTTCACCAATTTCACTGCATTTTGAATATTTTCCCACTTCCCAGTACACGGCATGGAATAATAAATACCATCACTATGAAGTGCAATTTGTTAAGCAGAAAACAAGCCCCACAGAGCTCTTTAAGTTTAAAAAAAAAAATCATAGATTTTTGATTGTGGGGAGTGAAAAATGAAAAACAAAAAAGGGCGAGGTCCTTAAAGGTTAAATCTTTTAAAGCCGGTTGGCAGAAAGGGGCACGGGTAAGCCCACGACCCACAATATGGGTCGTGTGAGCACCTGTGACACTAGAATTACCAAACCCAAAATAAAAGTTGTCTATTGGTCATTGCATGCTCAATGTCTGAGCTCACAAAGAGGGATGTAATATATAGCAGTGGAGTCTATAGTACATAAGGGCTGAGCGAAAAAAAAATAAATGAACAAAACCCAGCTGACAATAGAGAACAATAGAATGTAATGCGTGAATGACAAATAAAGATAAAATAGACTACAGGAAAATTAGTGTAATTGATCCTTACCTGCTGGTGGAGCTGCACATAAGCACACATCAGTAAGAAGTGGAATATCTAACAACCAGTATATTTTCCATGTTTTAAAAATCTTTGGTTCCTTGTCCTCCCTACTCCTGCACCTCCCCTGTCAATGTCGGTTTGACTGATTCTAAATGCCGGGTCTTAAATCAAATATTCCGCTAATCTGAATTTACAGGGAGCACACTCCTTCTACCCTGCACTGTCTATATATCCTTATGGTGGTGGACAAGCAATGTTTCTGTATAGATATAACTGTTTTATAAAAAAAAAGGCAGCCTAAGGTGTTCGCAACCTTTAACCATGCACCCCACAAAGTCATTCATTCCCATTTAAAAGGGAAAAAAAGAAACTACTGTAAATGATCATATTCTCATATCTAGCCAAGTTGTCTTTTTAGTGTGCCTATCTATGTGCTATTAATATGACATCAACTGTGACTTTAGCATTCTAGTACTAATACAAGTAATGGTGTAAGGAAAGAACACTGCATTCTTCTATAATCTTTCTTGATAATGTGCAGCAGATTTATAATGTGACTTCATTATCTACAGTAATAACCCATAGCAATGTTCCATATACTATCATTAAATTCATCACCTTAATTTAAGACTAATGTAAGTGTTATAAAAATGACAGTTATTTTTATTTTTTTTAGGAACTCTACATCATTTACCATTCCTGAGGAAATGAATCCAGGGACAATAGTTACCACAGTTACTGCTCTTGATCCAGATGATGCTGGTTTTATAAGTACTCTGTACTACAGCCTCAATACACCAAATCAGTACTTCTCAATAAATAAATGTACGATTAATATAGAGACATTTTAGACTTAGATACACACTTTATAACTTATATCTTTATTAAATACTCAGACCATATATTAATAGTTACTTTATATATTAATGTATAGTTTCATATTTACTTAGTATGGTGTTTCAGCTATTCTCTTAGAGGATTTATACCTTAAAAGAAATCTACCGTCTAGATCAGAGGTCCCCAACCTTTTTTGCACCAGGGACCGGCTTTAAGCTAGACCAGTTTTCCATGGCCGGTGGGGGTGGGGGCGGGACTTTGGTCATATGGGGTGGGGTTATGAGGGGTGGAGCTTAGTGCATACTTATTATATAATTATGACATTTATAATGAGAATGTGATTCAACTTACCATAGGTTCAGAATGAGTGGGAGCACCAGGCTTGTTTCCCTGAATCAGTGGGAGCTCTGGGCTTGTTTTCCTGCACCCACCCGCCCCACCCCGTCCTGCATAATGTTCTCTGCCGGGAGCTGCGAGCTGTCACGGCTATGGCAGAAAACATTATAAATCCACACAGAGCGAGCTCTGACCAGGCGCAGGGCTGCGGAGGTGGTTGGGGACCTCTGGTCTAGATCGTACCTAATAAAGTAGCATCACTGAGATAATCCTAGTGCCACCCTGATGCAGGATAAGTGCTTTTAAAATGTTTTTATAGTCTCCTTAACAGTAATATGTTTTTAAAATATGCAAATTAGCTTAAAGTTTTTTGGGTGGGTGGGTATCATATGCACTGGCAATGATTCATCCCCCAAAGCACTAATGACATGCTTCCCCATCACATCTTCACTTCCTCCCACATCTTACATCACAAGTGCAACAACCCTCACCGGACCTAGCCTTTTCTTGGGGCCTGGAAGCAGCCGAGGCCCAGAATACCGGAGTGGTGGTAGTTGCGGCCTACGCACGCAGATGTCACGGTGCTTGGTATTGAGACTGGAGGGCTGTCCTACAGCCTGGCAGGTCTCCAACAGGTGGTGTGGGCAAGAAATATGGAGGGAGAGGCTGATGTACTGGATTTCCCTGGGGCAACCCCTTGATGTCTGTCATGTATGTCCCTGAGTGATGGATGGGGAGCCCGTGGTGGTGACAGCCGTATCCAGGGACTAGACGGAGGCAATGTAGTGCAAAATAACTCACGGTTCAAAACGAACTTGGAACAGATTCTGGATTACTGGAGAGTCCTGATTACTGGAGGGGTCATGGAGAGTGGTCCGCAAGAATGGTTCACCAGCCTGGTAGTAGGTGCAGGCTGGGGTGTCCAGTTGTGGATGCTGCAGCTCTTGTCCTGGAATGAGCTGAGTGTTAGTGCTGATGATGCACAGACACTATCCCTTTCTTCACTCTGTGACAGGATGTGCTCTCAGGTAAGAGCTTGTGCTCTAAGAGCTAAAAACACCCCTTGTTCCCCCATGTCCGGGTTTTTTTTTAACCTGGTCAGGTGGTAGCTAACTCTCCAATCACACTCCAGTGTACATGGTGGAATACAATTGGAAGATAACTTGCACCCTATTAACCATTGCCTGTTCAGGCAGAATCTACCACTGCTAATTACCTCTGAATTGCTGTTTTTACCCCTAAGGCGAGTTATGCAGGCTCACCTGCTTGGGAGAGACAGATAGAGGGCCTTATTCCCAAACACTCCTCTTCCCGCACATCAGCAAGCCTGTGCAGTTCTGGCTTCAGGGATGCTCTGCGCAGGCGCATTGCATTCTCTGAAGTCGACGGAGAAAGCAAAGCCCCAGAATTGTGCCTCTCCACCTCAGAACCGCCACTGACATAGGTGAGCAACCCCATTGTAACAAGTGAAAACCAAGGGTGCTCCCTACAGTCTGTGTAGTTTATCCCGTTACCACCAATGTTATTAAACTTTTTAAAGAAAAACACAGTAATTTGCTTCAGATTCTGTCCCTGTGATTATTCTGGACATCATCACATTTCAGTTTTTGATATCCCAGCGATGGTCTCTGGATGCAGCTTCTGTAATATATTTTAGCACCAGACAATGATCTATAGACACTGTGGGGCATAACGCCAAGACCTAAAGATTATTGCAGCCTAAAGCTAAAGTATAGTAACTCACCATTATCCAGAGAGCTTCAACAGAGGTCAGTGTCCAAAGAGGTCCAGCAGTTTGCTAATAACTAGGAGTTATTTTTACATTGGACATTCTTAAGGCAGGGTCTGTCTGTAAATATATTTATATAACTAATATTACGCTTTACATTTCAGTATCAGGAGTGATTCAAATTGCCAAGAGAATAGACGTGGATGCTGATACCCTCAAGCTAAATAGTACTATATCTCTAAATATCAAAGTGAGTGACCTTCCAAGTGGTGGTCACTCAAACTACATAACTATTACAATCCTTATTCTGGATGAAAATGATAATCCGCCAACATGTACCATGTATGCTTTCAGGTATGTAGTATTATGTGTATGCATCATTTTCTTAAACCCATTTGTATTTTTTGGTATATTAAGTATAGTTTATATATTCTGCACATAAACATGCACCAAGTCAGAACCCACTTCCCATTAGCATGCAAAATATGTGTGTAGTGTGCCAATTCTTTACGTTTTGTATTTTTTTACATATAAGAGTACATTTTATTAGTGGATTTAGTATATTATTTTATATTATTTGTTGTTCACTAATCATACTGGAAATTAGTGCATTAAACCTTAACAAACCCAGACCATTTTTGACAAACTGGCATATCCTGATGTTTGCTATAAAATTTGAATGATGTTTAGTAACTTACTTTTTTACATTCTTAAACAGTTATTCTGTACCTGAAACTGAAACAAATGGCACTCTAATTACTGATCTCACTGATCAGTGCAAGGACATCGATGTTGACCCCGTTAACAAAGCATTTAACTTTACTGGACTTTCTGGGCTTGGGAGCAATCAACGATTTCAACTGATTCCGGATGGATCTGGAAGAATAGTGGTTTGTGTTTTCCAGCATTCCTTTAGTTGGTACTTAAAAAAGGCTTTGTCATCAGTTCAAAGAACCAGATAGAATTTAAAAAAATGTAAAGGGGTTTTCCCAATTTAGCCATTAATGGTTTATTCATAGGATGTTCCAATAGTCTCTGATACATGTAGGTTCCACTTCTGGAATTCATAATCTCAACAAAAAGGCTTAGATATATTGGTTTGGCTTTTATCCCACATCATGTCAATAGGCTTCCTAAAAGTAATGCTTGTTGTTAAGAGGGCTGCCTTACAGGGTAGCAAAAGAGGTGTGGTTTTCCTTGTCCCATCCTGGAAAACTTGACTATTTCCCTGAATCCCCTAGTGAAGCTTCAGTGGCTACAAGTCTCCACACTCTTACAAGGCGGCTTTAATTGGTAAAGTCTCTGTAAGGAGAACTCTTACTCCCTGACCATAGTCAAAAGCCAAACCAGTTCCCTACTCTGTACTGAAGAGATGCAACCATGTCAAAACAGTGCTGTCTACAGTTGGGAATCTGTTCCTTATTAAATAGATATACTGGTTTGTCTTTAATCCCACGTAATGTCATTTGGTTTTCCTTGTCCCATCCTTGAAAACCTATTTGCATATTTCCCTGATACCCTCCTGAATGGAGAGGAGGCACCTGGCAACCACATTCAGGTTGAGAATTAAGACATGGCTATGCATGTCTCTAGATCTCTCCCTCCCATTAATTGGGAGGAAAACTGCCAGACAAGGGCAGGATCCAGATAGTTTATGATATCTATGTTGTGCCCATGTCCAAGATGGAAATACCCATTAAGCAAGTTAAGACAAGCTGGACACACAGCTCTCCAATGTAATCCGATGTTGCTTTTTTCTTTTTCTCTGCATAATTCATTCCATTAATATCCATTTACTTTTCTCTCTAGCTGACAGGTAATTTGGACTTTGAAGACCCAAATAATATAGCTGTGGGCAATGAATATAGTTTAACAATTTTAGTGCAAGACATAGCTTTTCCAAATTACAAACGTAAGTATCACATATTCTGTGTATTGTGCAGTATATTTTTCTCCAAACTATGATGCAATTATTGATCTTCTTTTCTTTTTAGAGACTATTTATGTATATATTAAAACAATTCCAGTTAATGAATATCCACCAGTATTCAACAGTACTTCTTATGTGTTCAATGTATCTGAACTCTCACCTCGTGAGTATCTAATTACTAATGCAGAAATGTATTATCTATGTAAGTCTATTTATAATTTAGTGAAAGGAAAAGGACTCTACAAGTATATGCCTTAGTTTCATGACTATTCCTCATGTTAGTATCGTATGCTGTAATTTCATAGTACCACATTCAATTATGTGCTTTATGCCATATTTATTTTTGTTTTAGACTACGGTCACTGTCCTGTTTGTGCTCACCCATACCCTCTATTTTGTACTTCTTATTTCAATAAAATAAAGTGTGTTCATTCTGTAACCATGCAACTTAATGTTGAGCACCAAACTATTAGCAGTGACATCCTTGTGGATGTTAATGTTGCCTACTGTTATTGACTCTGGACCCATATTATTTTAGGATTTTGATTTTCTTATGTTTCCACTGTTAAAATAGAAATGTATTTGTTATTGTTTTTTCAGCTGGATCTTATGTTGGTTACGTCTATGCTACAGATAAAGATTACCCCTATATAGGGATCACTTACACAATTGAGAGTGGTGGCAGCACTCTGGGTGCTACAAGCATTTTTTGGATTAATCCGAATACTGGGGTGTTAGAACTTTCAGATTATGCAGACTATGAAACTACGCAACAATACACACTAACAGTGAAAGCTACAGATTCCGGATCAAAGTTCGCTACAGTTCCAGTAAGGACTCACTAATATCTCCTCATGCAAGAGCCTTTCTGACAAGGTTCAGTTACTCACCTCTTCCACCAGTCTTCTCTCCTGCCCATTCGCTGGCATATGATAATGTTGCAGCCCATTCTGCATGGCCCAATATATCAAGAGGCTCTTTCATCTTCATGTTTTGCGTTGGTCGGCTGCACAGCATATATTTCTACTCCAGGGTCTACCTGGTGTAGAAATATTCCACAGCATGCAAACTTTTACTATTGATGGTTGGCGTGCAGAAGCTTTTGAGCCGGAGCAGGGGACCACCTTTCAGATCCCACCATTTCCACATGTGGGTAGGTGGCAGAAAGGACAAAATAATCGCAATTTACAATTATTTTCAGTTTTCTGGCATAGAAAACCTGATAAATATCCTCAATAGGAGCTATACAGTGTAAATTGGGAGAAAGCCCTGAAAAATATCCTCCATGGTAGCTATGCAGTGTGAATAGTAGCTAAGCAGTGTGAATCGGCTATGGCAGAGAGCAGAGATAGAGATATGCTGATACATTTTAAGTACAACTATAAAGTATAAAAACTTTTGCCTAACTCTGCACTAAGCCTGCTGTGTGCAGGAGAATATCAGTCCCGGCAACATGTGTTTGAATATAGTGTAGAAATGTGTATGTATGACACTGCTCTAGTATCACTTCCCTTAGCTGATGACAGAACCAGGAAGTTCCATCCACTTCAGGAAAAGCTCTGAGAATATTTTACAGATATCCTCATATATCTATTAGCCCTATATCTCAGGATAGGGAGAAGCTAGAAGCATGATATAAGTATCATTGACATTGTTGTCAAAGGCTCGATCCAGCTTTGCTAAAATTATTTTTTGTCATGTAACTTCACATTTATGATTTAAAAGACAGACAGAAAACCTGTGACTATTACTAGGGGAGCACCCATATTCAAACATCTGAATGTTGAATAGGCTGCAGGATCAATTTCTGGAAATTATAATTTATTAACGCACAACAAGAGAAGTTCAATGCTATAACTAGCTAAGTGTATCTCTTTACCACAGGAACCAAGCACCATGTGTGTTTATTGATTTCTCTTGCACAAAAGATATCCACAATTTCAAGGAGATTTGTCAAATATTACCAAAACTGTTTTCTTTGTAGGTAAAGTGCTCTTCATCATAATAACCTTTCATAAGAAAATCTGAATATAGAGAAATCTTAATTTGGATTTATATGCAAATGAGGATACTAATACTGTGTGGTCTTAGTTCCAATGTTCAGTGTAGTCTTTCTTGCTTGGCTATTGCCGGCAGCTACCATTAAACTTTTAATGACAGTGCTCTGCTTTCCAACTGGCAAAAGAAATGTCAGCCCACAAAGTCACATGTTAATATTGTATGTGTCAGGGGAACGAACAGATAATTTTAGCGCCAATGTAGACATTGGGCGGATTATTAAAATTAGTGCAAAGGGAAAAGTATTACATGAACAATGAACATAGCAAACAATAAGATTGCTTCTTTTATTTTTAAAATGATCTTAATGATACAGGATGCTTTTTCATGAGCATTTTTTGCTTACGAATATTATGTCAAAATGTTGTTTAACACAAAAACTATGTAAACTGCAGTATTATTTCTTATAAGCATTAATGTTTAGAAACTATCATGTACAGAACATCATTGAAATGTAAAGTTTTCTTTGTGTTCTTAGGTGACTGTAAACATATTGGAAGCCAATGATGAAAAACCAGTATGTTCACCAAATTCATATACACTGTCTGTACCTGTGAATCAAGCAACAGGTACAAACATTCAGAATTTCAAGCTAACTTGTACCGATCGAGATTCTGGACCCAACTCTTTTCAGTACTTCATTAATTCAGGTACAATAATTCAAACTCTGTCTTTTACTTTAGTTAACATGATAATGTAATGCATTGGTTCTCTACAAATAGTACAGTTTATGAGCCTGTGCTCAGTGGCTCCTTTAATTCATTATTTAATTACATATTTATATTATTGATGGCAAAGAAATGAAGCATAGACAGACATCTCTTTACCTTTATACAACAGCAAAATGTTTATTTCTGAAAACTTCTTTTAGAGATGACTTTGTGGAGCTGTTTTATCAGCATACATTCTTTTTAGCTTTACAAATCACCACTGTTCTTAAAATGGCATATATATTTATGTATTATAATGTGAGGTCTTTCTTTTTTTTTTTAAAAAATTATTAGGCCCAGCATGCCACTTTTCTGGCATAGAATGAAAAAGTCGCAATTCCTGTCACATGGCCAGGAAATTAGTACTTCTTTCCCCTTTAGCACATCTCACATGAAAAGATGGTGGGACGGGCACAGCACTGGACTGAATTTTCAAAAGCTTTCACATGGATACTGGCACAGATTATAGCTCAAATCTACACTATGCAGACCTGGTGTAGATTTCATTTGGGCTCCTGATCCAGAACCATTCAATGCCGGATGCATCAGTCTGTAATTGTAATAATTCTGAAAGTGAAAGGAGTACATCAGTTTAAAGAAAATCTACCCCCAGGATCAAGGATTGTAAACCAAGCCCACTGACATACTGCTGTGTGTCCTCTCTGCTCTTCTTTAAGCTTCTGCTTATGTTCTGTTTTCCAAAATGAAAAGCTTTTAAAATGATGCAAATAAGCCTGAGGGACTCCAAGCTCCATTAAAACCTATGGAGCCTGAAGCCCCTCAGGCTCATTTGCATGATTGTATCATTTTTTTTTAAGGCCATAAGAAACTAAAATAACAGCGGGGCACACACCAGTATGTCAGAAGGCTTGGTTTACAACCCTTGATCTTGGTACACTTCAGTCATGTTATGTTTTTTTGTTCTTAAAATAATAAAATTGCAGTTCCCTTTGAGTAGTGGTTGATACCATTCGGTATGTTACAGTGACAAAAGAGTGTAAGTGCAGGTTATGTATATGTATGATTTCATATGCATGGGTAAATTGATAAATAGATAAAATTGTTGACCAAGTTTGCTCTTATCCTTCTAGGCAATATAAACAATCATTTTGCTTTTTCTCCATCCTCTGGCACCAACGTCACCAAACTGATCCTTGCCCTCCCATTTGATTACTCCAATGGGGAAGACAAAACTTGGAGTTATAACCTAAGAATTTTAATCACTGATGACAATTTAATTTCTGACTCTGCTCAGCCAATAGGAGTTGTACAAACTGGGACTGTGTCTTTAACTATTAATGTTTATATTCCTGGACTGACCACCACGACAACTACTACTACAGTAAGTATGTACCGACGGAAAGCTGTCATTACAGCTGTGGCCAATGCTTCCTGCTTTACCAATCCAGTGGACTGACCAACTAAATAAAATCTGGATTAGATGCTGGTAAACATGTCTAAATGTAGCTTATTGCCTTCTCCCCACTGAAAAAAGAATTTTGTAAGTAGTAGAAAATGATGTCATTTTAAATACCAAGGTGTAAAGCCATAAAACACTTTGCATTCTTCTATTTTCACAGTGGGAATACATATCTGACTGAGAGGTACTTTCCATGGTGATACCTCTAGATGTTTTCCATGGCAGCAATACTTGCTTTTATTTGCCTTGAGTTTATTTGCCACCTGAAGATTAACACTCACAGCCTAGTACAATCACATGTTATCTCAAGTTGGATTACTGCTTTTAGGATGTGTGATTGCTTGCTTTTATTGAAACCTGATACACTGTACTTGTTACAGAGCTCTCTAGGTGACAAAGATAATTCTGTTTATTTCACACACCGCAAGTCCATAACCTGGCACAAGTACAATGAGAGAACTAACGTTTAATGTATGACTATGGGATATGGGCATATGTAATACATGGCTGTATTGTTATATCACAGACTATACTAAAGTAGAGGTTAATGTGGTAATCCAGTTCAGTACCTTAATTTTTATGCCTAATGAATAGAATCCAGCACTAAATCACTACAAACAATAGGTGTGAAGGTACATGTATGTTAAATATCAAAGCTGCATTTGTTAAGGTATGTCATATTGTCAGGGCCTGTTGTGCTTTTCTTGTTTCATCTTTGATGGCAAATCTGAGATATGCCGTTTGTATTTCCACAGCCTAGTATTGTGTATGTGACTACTTCTGAAAATGTGTATTCCCCATTGGCATGGTATGTACCATTTGTATGCACAATTGGTGCTTTACTTCTACTCGGGTTTCTTGGAGCTTTGATGTACCTTCTTGCAAAGTACTTCCCATGCAAAGGACGTACCAAACCAGATACTGAACCATTGTGAGTATTCTAGGAAATTTATTATTTGCAGGTTAAACGTGCCATCTTTTAGACATGCATTACTGAAGTATTTGTCAAGTGCACTCCATAGTGATGTTTCTCTGCAGGGACATAGTGAAATTTTAATCTTTACTGGATTTTACAATAGTACAATTATATCCAAAACAACAGACAACATACTGTATATAACAGCTAATAATGCACACAACCAAAGTAGAGGACAAATAAGGTATATTTATTAAAAATCTAGACAACACGTAAATACATCTGCTACAAGAGCGTATGCCTTAATGCAGTTTTAATTTTTTTTACAGTTTTTCCTTTTTCTTTTTTTTACAATTTTTCTAGGTCCCATAGGGTACTTTAACCCTAGAAAGTCTATTCCCACCACATACTGCAATAATACGGTATTATAGTATATGGAGAATATGCTAATTATAACAGTATGTGGAGAAAAACTGTTATTGATCCTGCTGAATGACAGGTTCTGGAGTCTTATAAAGACTCCAGACTATCATGGGAATGGATCCCCGATAACATCACAGGGCAGTTAAATGGTTAACAACAACAATTGGTGTCAGCCTGTGAGCACTCTTCATATATGTATGTCATGATGCGTTAAGGGGTTAATCAAATTTTAATCAAACCCCTTATCTAGAAAATATTTAAAAGTAAGTAAGCTACACATGTATGGCATGTGGAAAAAGTGAAAAACAAAGTGCAAGAACATAAAAGGGTTAAAATATGATTTGAAAAACTTAGATATATGTTGAGAGATGGAGACCTTATAATGAAAATTTTGATAACTGTGAAGAAGAAGGATATTCAGTAATAGTAGAGAAAAATTAAAAATGACCTGTCAGCTCCTTTAACATATATGTATTTTAGAAGAGTTGACCATTCATTTAATAATTTTTAATAAAAAACTATTCTATTAATTAAAATCTATATTTTTACAAAATAAAAGTTGTGCTTCAGTGAAAAATCTGTTGTGTGTTTTTATAAATCTATTGTTGTCCCTTTTTGTTGTAATAATATCTTTGTTTATTTATTTCCAGAGTACCACCAGCAGGTATGTAGAAACACCCTAAAAATATATAGATAACTTCTGGCCTTATGTAGACGACCATAATGAAAATATAGTTTTAGTTTGACCATTTTACACTTTTGTGAAAAAATCCTCTGCATGAAACCATTCATCTTCAAGACACGATACAAATTTGTACTTGCAGTTGTTTGTTTTTAAGTCAACCTTTCAATTAAATGCATGGGTTTTTTTCTATGGAATTTCAGTGTGGAATCTGTAGCATAAAAATCTGGTGTGGATACCAGGCTTGCAGCAAATTTAGAATCTGCAGCATTTTCCAAATATACAGCTGATTTTTTCACTCATTACAACGCACAAAGTGACATCTACAACCCCAAAATAAATTCTCAATTTAAAGGAAACCTACCATCTCTGATCTAAGGTAGCTCTGCAATCGGAGCTACTGCGCATGTGCACAACCCTGGCTTCTCAGACAAGGGCGTGCAGCTGCTGCTAACTACATGCTGAAGACTGGGGTAGGAGGGATCGAAAGAGTGGAAAAGCTGTAGCTCTCCCTCCACAGTGCAGTTACTCCACCCAATAGCCTCTTAAGAAAATTTGCATATACATCATATTAAAGTTTTATTAATTTCTCTGGCACAAAAAGTTATATCACAAAAAAAAAAAAAAAAAAAAATAGGCTACAATACATTACAGTAACCTTCTGCCGGATCTACCTTAGTAGGTACATCCGCAATGATAGGTTTCCTTTAAGTTCTATGTTACACATGTCAATTTCACTGTGGAGTTTGGTGCAAAATTGTCACCTACTCTAAGAAAAGGGCCATAAAAATAAGTGTCCTCTTGATTGAACCATAAAAAATAAGTGCCATGGGAACATTTTTCACAGTAGAGAAACAATAGTAGCACAACAACTGCATTTCTACTGAAAAACTTACATCCATTTATAGGCAGTCCTCGGGTTACATACAAGATAAGGTCTGTAGGTTTGTTCTTAAGCTGAATTTGTATATAAGTCGGAACTGTATATTTTATCATTGTAATCCCAGCCAGAACTTTTTTGGTCTTTTAAAAAGGTTGGGTTGTCATATGAATCAAGATTAACAATAAAGCTTCATTACAGACACCTTTGATAACTGTTACGGTTGATCAGTGTGGCCTAGGACTAAAGTACAATAAATTACCAATATCCAGAGGTCCTTTTGTAACTAGGGGTCGTATGTAAGTCAAGTGTTCTTAAGTAGGGGACTGCCTGTATACTTCTATGGTAGCCTAAGTAAGTTCACTACATTTGCAGGGTGGTGGTAATGCTTCAAATGGTAGTAGTTTGATATATTAACATTGGTTGTTTATGTTTTAAACAGAAAAGAAGGTTAAGGAGGATGTTTTCTTGGTGAGTTTCATATGTATATTGATATTTGTGATTTTCAATAAAAATGTTTAATTCATCAATGTTATGTGTTAAATTGTTTAATATGCATATAGCAAAAATAATGGAAAAAAATGGTATAATCTTGTAAAGACATTGTAGCAAGTAGACTAAATAAAAACACTGTATTTTTGTTTTATGAAAAATGTATTATTTTATTTCCTCATAAGCCTTAATAAAGCACCACTCACATACTAATAATTAAAGGTTTCTAATTGCAGTTACTTATGGCAGAACTTAACACTATTGTGTAGAACACTAAGGAGGAAAACTTTAGAACTGTGTTACTGTGATCGGGAAATTATAATTGATCTACAGTAATTAAAATACAATACTAGAGTCAGTGCAAAGGAGTGTAGAATGTACTGCTATTATGGACAACATTCCACTTACAATACTGTACAAAACTGTCTTTTCAACTCCTTTCCATCCATCTCCTGTCTTTTGACATCAGGCAGTGTGGGTCCTAAGCCTACATTGTTGCTGCAGTTTCTCCTGCTCCTGCACAGATCTCAGTAGCAGAACCATAGGGCAAAGATAGAAGTGACTACCTTCTCCTATCCTCACCACATAGCACAAAGCAAGATGTGATGGGGTTAACTAGAACTGCTGGGTCTCATCAGACCTCAATACATCTGACCCCACAGGTTGGCTTCTACCCTGTAAAAGAGGAAATGTCCCCAGGGGTCTTTAATGACCTCATGGAAGACATATAAAATTAAAAAAACAGACAATATATATAAGTAAAAAATCTTATTTATATTTAATAGTAAATTTGGAAAAAAAATCCACTGCCCACACCATTGTTGCCTCGTTTACCCGAAAATACACATATTAAACGACCACCACATAATAGCGAATTAATTTGGAGATTTGGAGATAATTTAAAAATTATGTAAACATCACAACAAATTTTTTTCCCACTTTCTGTAACTTTAACCCCAAAAAAACAAAAATGTATTGAAAAATAAAAAAAATGCTATAACAACTTATTTCTTAATTAGCCTAATGTGTGATAATTTAAATTTTTTTTTTTTTAAGGAAGTCTAGCAAAAACTTAAGACCCTTAAATTTCTACATCCACAAATTTGCTAATAGTGCCAGTCATTAACTCCTTTTGGGCACTCTACATTAAGAGGTTTAGGACAATAGGGAGGCATCTCCAGTTTTGTTATGAAAGTAAATTAAATCAAAAATTAAATGACAATTTTCTTTTTTGTTACAGGAAATGACCAAGTTTAACACGGTCTTTGATGGAGAAGCAGTAGATCCAAGTAAGAAATAAATAAAATATACATAGATAAGCTTTGTATTGTTCTTACATTGTTTTTCAGCTCTGTTTACTTTGCTGTGATTCTAACAAGCCATGCAAGAGGAGAACTAGAAAACCATGAGGAATTGATACAGAAAGTACCGTATATACCCGAGTATAAGCCGACCCGAGTATAAGCCAAGACCCCTAATTTTACCACCAAAACTGGGGAAAACTATTGACTCGAGTATTAGCCGAGGGTGGGAAATGCATTGGTCACAGACCCCCCCAGTATATAGCCAACCAGCCCCCTATAGTATACAGCCAGCCCAGCCTGCCTCCAGTAGTATACAGCTTGCCCCCAGCAGTATACAGCCTGCCCTTAGTAGTATACAGCCTGCCCCCAGTAGTATACAGCCTGCCCCCAGTAGTATACAGCCTGCCCCCAGTAGTATACAGCTTGTCCCCAGTAGTATACAGCCTGCCCCCAGTAGTATACAGCTTGCCCCCAGTAGTATACAGCCTGCCCCCAGTAGTATACAGCCTGCCCCCAGTAGTATACAGTTTGCCCCCTGTAGTATACAGCTTGCCCCCAGTATTAAAAAAAAATAAACTTATATACTCACCCTCAGGTGGCCCCGATGTGCAGCGCTGCTCCCCCGATGTCCGCGCCGCTTGTCTTCAGGCTTCCGCGCCCGTCTTCTTTCTTCTGCTGGGCGCCGCCATTGTTCTCTCCCGGACGGCGCCTAGTATGACGCGCCGCTGCTGACGTCATACTAAAGAGCCGCCCGGGGGAAAGACATGGCGCGCCCAGCAGAAGAAAGAAGACGGGGTGCGGAAGCCTGAAGACAAGCGGCGCGGACATCAGAGGAGCAGCGCTACACATCGGGGCCACCGGAGGGTGAGTATATAAGTTTATTATTTTTTAAGTATTTTTTACTCTTTATCTCGTGTATTGACTGGTGTATAAGCCGAGGGGACGTTTTTCAGCACATTTTTTGTGCTGAAAAACTCAGCTTATATACGAGTATATAAAGTTATAAATGTATAACTTTTATTATACAAATAGCAACTTTTATTTGGGGGAACTGAACAACCCTGTGTAAAGGAAAGTCATGATACATATGACAGCTGAAATAATGTCTCGGATTGAATGTTTAGTATTGTCCTGATTTACTCAAGTCTGAAGTTTTCAATACACAGTTGAGAAAAAGACAGGGGATTTATAGATTTGGGGAATACCATTTTGTATACTAATTAACATGCTAGTTTGGAATGAAACTGCAATCCCTATAGGATGGTTCTATGTTCATTGTCATTCACTCTCACTAAAGTCTGTGATTGGTTCTTGTAGTTACAGGAAATGTCTATGAATACAATTCCAAATCAGGGGCTCGAAGGTGGAAGGAAACAAAACAGCCAATAACCACAGCACCAGGCTCACAGCCATTGGATGCAAATCCTACATCTGCACCAGTACAGTCAACTGGTACTCCAAATAAAAAGGTTAAAACTCCTAGCACTGCAATTAAAGAAGATATAAGGAATGCATCAGCGCCACCTGGAACACCAAATAAATTGCAGACTCCTAAACAAACATCTAATATGGAATCTCGAATGTCACAAAGGTTTTCTCCCAAAGTTTCGCCAAAGATTCCAAAAACTCCAGCTTAACAAAATGCACCTAGTTAGGTTGCAACAATATACCTCACTAAAATCATTTAGCATTTTAACTGTTAGCAATGAGTGAAATAAATTAAACTGACAGCTGACATGCTAACTTTGTGTAGCATTAAAGCAGGGCCACATGGTCCAGCAAATGCACATGACCAAAGAATCGCTGATCCACAGTGGTTACATAGATATGTAGGTGAAACTGCAGATGAGTTCAGCCTTACCTGCAAAATTGCTAAACCATTGGATTTTGTGGGTGAGCAGGGCTGTTGGTCAGTATAGTTGCTATATACCCTTAGGTCTATACAAAAATGTCAGCTTTACTCAGAAAGGGCCATGTTGTCCTACAACACTTGAAGTCAAGTAAGCCACAACTGTGACTTTGAGTTGCAAAGAAAGTTCTAAAATTCAGTCACAAAGCAATCACATTTACTATAAGTTCTCCCTGTCTAACTGAGCAATATTATATAGCCTTATATTTTGCAAAGCTATTTGTCATTTATATTAGCTCTATCCAGCACTTTATGGGATTATTACTGCACTTCGTTTACTGAATATTTTTTATTTACAAACCTATACACAATTTGTAATAAATTATGAATTATACTTCATTTTGTATTTAATCACATATTGACTTTGCCAGCCAAATTATTAAAGCAGAAATTAATAAAAAGTTTAAAATGTGTACAGTGTGATAAGTTACTGTTTACGTAGGGCACATTTGGGTAAAATACACTATGATTTGTGCACCTTTTGTGTGATAAGTGTCCTAGTGCCAATTCAACATTTATTACCTGAAAAAAATAGCATATGAAAATATAAATGTATTAATAATGAATAAACATGAATGCATCTTCTTTATTTACACATTGGGGCACATTTACTAAGGATCCGTCGGATGCATTTCCGTCAGGCTTCCCGAATATTTCCGCATGCAACCGGATTTAGGCGCATCAGCGCCGGATTTCATGCAACACAAATCGGGGGGCGTGGCTGTTGGACAACCCAACTGATTCGGACAAACCGCGGAATTTAAAATTCTAATTGTGTTGCAAGCTCAGCACTCACATGCACCGGGAAGAAGGTGGTGAACTTCGGCGGACATGAGCGGGGAACCGACACATTCAAGAAATCGTGTGCATGCTGTAAATGAATAGCGGCAGCTCCGAATCCTCATTGGACATTCCGGATCAGCGGACGCAACGGGACGGGTAAGTAAATGTGCCCCATTGTTTAGAAATATTTCCTCTCTAGTGACATGCACACATTCGATGCATATGTCAGGTGTCCTTTTCTTCATATTTATTTTTATCTCCAAACACTTGAATTCCTAACAACCAAATTGTTAGGCAATAGAGGAAATGTATCATTAGGCAGGACTTGTGCAGCAGTTTTTAGACTTAAAGGAAATCTACCATCTAAATGCAGCATTATAAATCAGGGGTGCTTACTCGTAGATCACGGCACCATTACTGTGGTAATCTTATATTTGTTATCCATAGCCTTCTTCCTTCTAAAATTATGAGATTTTGCAACAAAATTTGAAACTTTTTGAATTGAACCTCATCATGAAACAGAGTTCAACATCTGGATTCTAGTGATAAATAAAAGGCCTGCCTTGTTCATCATAATGGTGTTGATTACTTTACACAAACAAACTTTCCTTTCTGCACTTTGGATAGATGCACAGTCATGCTAGAACAGAAAAAGGCCTATCCCTAACTGTTACTACAAGGTTGGAAGCAGAGTAACTTCCAAAATGTGCAAGATTTCCCTCCAGATTTAGTTCCCTTGGAACTAAGGCTAATGAATGCAAATGGCCTGAAAGATGTACAATGAATCATTATCATATTCAGCTGTCCAGCTTATTCATGAGTGGGAGGCACAGCCACACCCCCAGTGCTTGACTGACAGCCTGTAAAATGATGTGACACTCCTAGTGCTGGCTCCTCTCTGTACTTCCTGGTGCTGATGGCGACGTCCCCTGCAGCCTGTGTGTGTATAGGAGAGATACAACAGCTCCAGGCAGCCATGTTATAGCAGAACGTGTCAGGTAGCTGATGTCTGTGTGTCACATATGTGTATAGGAGAACACAGCATGTCAGCAGATAAAGACACTAGCAATGCTTTACTATACATTACACACAGATATGAGCAGGGGGAGGAGAGGGGTAACAGGGGTGACATCACTGCATCTGAAAATGTGACCAGCCTCATTTACATTATAAAGAAAATATGATTTTACAATGATCAATGTATGTATTGAGTAGATAAAGGCTGGGATGGATCCTTGTGAGCTGCTCAAACAGGTAATGGTGACAGAAATAGTGACAGAGACCTGATGACAGGTGTCCTTTAAGAGATGTGTCTCAACAATGGCACAACTAGACTCAAGTGGGTACCAGTGCAAACTTTGGCCCCATTTACCAAAGCCCTCACCGTCTTACCCATCCTGCACATGGTACTTGAGAATACACTAATACAGGGGTCAGGAACCTTTTTGGCTGAGAGAGCCATGAACGCCACATATTTAAAATATTATTCCGTAAGAGCCGTACAATATGCCCATGCCCCCAAGTAGATAGGTAGTCCCAGTGTCACGGGTGCCCCAGTGATCTACGTCTGGGATCGCAGGCACACCCATGCCCCTCTCTGTGGCAGCGCCCCTTTCTGTGCTCACTCACCTCATCATGTTCCCACTCCCGTCCTGGCTGGCCAGCGCGCTGGCACTCATTTATTTTAAGGGCCAGCACGCCGCTCATTGGAGCTACCCTCTTCCCGGGTTCCTATAAAGACCGGCAGCTCCCAGCATTCCCCGCCAGATCTTAGTGCTTCATGCCTATTAGGAAGCTTTCCACAGTGTTTCCTTCCCAAGTGTTGACCTCCTGTTGTTACCCCAGACCTGTTCCTGATTCTGCTCCTTCGCTGTCAGCCCTGTCTTCTTGATCCATCAACGACCTGGCATCATTGCCTCCTGACCGTCTGCCTGTTCCTGACCACGAGACTGCCTAGTGATCCTGCACCTCGACCTTGGCTACCACCGCGCACAAGTCACGCCTGTGGAATGACCTGGTGGTACCACGCTGCAGCAAGACCATCCTGCTTTGCGACGGGCTCTGGTGAAGACCGGGGCCACTTAGATTCTGGTCCCAGGTGTCTGCTTACATCATCGTCTGCAGTGGTCCAGGGGGTTCACTATTCCAAATCCTAACACCCACCACATGCCTCCCAGTACATAGGTAGCCACAGCACATGCCTCCCAGTAGATGGTTAGCCACATTGATCAGTCTAAGGCCCCTTCCACACTTGCGTTGCAGATCACGTCAGTCTGATCAGGGAGCGATCAGGGTTTGGTCAGTGAAAACCTGACATTTTGTATCAGAGTTCAATCAGTTTTTCATCAAAATTTGTTCAGTGTCTCAGTTTTTCATCCGCGTTTTCAATGCAATTTTAAGGACTCAGGGCTGAGTTCTATCTTTTATATGGCAATTGATGCATGAAAAACGCATTGCACTTGCATGTGTCTCAGAGTGCAATGCGTTTTTGATGCATTACCATATGGTGCGTCTTTCACGCGTGTGACTTGCAAAAGTAGAGAATGCAGAGATTTAAACGTGCGTTAAAAAATCACGCGTGAATAAAAATGCAAGTCTGAAAAAGCCCATTGATTATAATGCAAGTTCTGCTCGTCAAAAGCACGCGCAGAACACGTGCGTGAAAAACGCAAGTATAGAAGGGGCCTAAGAGACACACAGCAGCCATCACTATTTATTAAAGATCTGTCTGAGAGCCAGATGCAGCCAACAAAAGAGCCATATCTGGCTCCCGAGCCGTAGGTTCCCTACCCCTGCACTAATACCAAAAATACATTACACAGTTCTGCACATCAAGACTAGCATCAGGCAAATAAATCACAGTCGCAGGTTCTGCCTTCTGTCTCTGTGCTGGTCTGCAATCCTCACAGGTGACAATTCTTTCCTTCAGATATTGGACAACAAATTCCCTCGACGGTGACTTTTCAATTTAGAATTCACACCTGAGTGTCTTCAGCTCCTTGAAGCAAATCTCTGCACCACGCCCCTAATGAGACCAACACCCCCTTAAAATAAAGGGTGCAATTACAGTTAGGGACAGAAATATTTGGACAGTGACACAATTTTCGCGAGTTGGTCTCTGCATGCCAACACATTGGATTTTAAATGAAACCGCTACAACAGAATTCAAGTGCACATTGTAACGTTTAATTTGAAGGGTTGAGCAAAAATATGTGATAGAAAATGTAGGAATTGTACACATTTCTTTACAAACACTCCACATTTTATGAGCTCAAAAGTAACGGGACAAATAAACATAACCCAAACTAAATATTTTTATTTTCAATATTTTGTTGCGAATCCTTTGGAGGCAATCACTGCCTTAAGTCTGGAACCCATGGACATCACCAAATGCTGGGTTTCCTCCTTCTTAATGCTTTGCCAGGCCTTTACAGCCGCAGCCTTCAGGTCTTGCTTGTTTGTGGGTCTTTCCGTCTTAAGTCTGGATTTGAGCAAGTGAAATGCATGCTCAATTGGGTTAAGATCTGGTGATTGACTTGGCCATTGCAGAATGTTCCACTTTTTTGCACTCATGAACTCCTGGGTAGCTTTGGCTGTATGCTTGGGGTCATTGTCCATCTGTACTAGGAAGCGCCGCCCGATCAACTATGCAGCATTTGGCTGAATCTGGGCTGAAAGTATATCCCGGTACACTTCAGAATTCATCCGGCTACTCTTGTCTGCTGTTATGTCATCAATAAACACAAGTGACCCAGTGCCATTGAAAGCCATGCATGCCCATGCCATCACGTTGCCTCCACCATGTTTTACAGAGGATGTGGCGTGCCTTGGATCATGTGCCGTTCCCTTTCTTCTCCAAACTTTTTTCTTCCCATCATTCTGGTACAGGTTGATCTCAGAATGTACCCGACTGTTGATATTGCTACTCCAAGCATGTCTGCTATCACTCTGATGGATTTTTTCTTTTTTTTCAGCCTCGGGATGTTCTGCTTCACCTCAATTGAGAGTTCCTTTGTCTGGTCACAGCAACAGCTTCCAAATGCAAAACCACACACCTGGAATCAACCCCAGACCTTTTAACTACTTCATTGATTACAGGTTAACGAGGGAGACGCCTTCAGAGTTAATTGTAGCCCTTAGAGTCCATTGTCCAATTACTTTTGGTCCCTTGAAAAAGAGGAGGCTATGCATTACATAGCTATGATTCCTAAACCCTTTCTCCAATTTGGATGAGGAAACTCTCATATTGCAGCTGGGAGTGTGCTCTTTCAGCCTATATTATATATATAATTGTATTTCTGAACATGTTTTTGTAAACAGCTAAAATAACAAAACTTGTGTCACTGTCCAAATATTTCTGGCCCTAACTGTATGTCCCAATTTATATATGACACAACCACTCATTTTTTATACAGTGTTATCCTTTAAGTTAAAAGTGATCTTGGGACTTTCTCTGCTCCCAAGGCTTCCAGTGTAGAATGCAGGTGGCATGATGATGTCATCAATTGTATGTGTGTTTTACAGTCACTGACACATAGAGGCACATTTACTTACCCAGTCCATTCGCGTTCCAGCGGCGGCTTCTCTGACGAGCGTTCGGGTCTTCCGGCGATTCATGAAGGTCCTGTGCCCGATGTCCACCAGGTGTCGCTGCTGCGCCGAGGTCCGCTGAGGTGCGTCGGAGTTCACTGATCTCTTCCTGGTGCATGTAAGTATGGCGCGTGCGACCAATTCTTTTAATAAAATACCGCGTTTTTTACGAATCTGTCGGGTTTTCCGATGGCCACGCCCCTGATTTCTGCGATTGCCGCGAAATCCGATCGCGTGCGGAAAAAATACCAAAACCCGACGGAAAAACGCAAATCGGGCCGTTAATAAATGTGCCCCAGTATCTCATGTTTAGTTTATGTGTGCCCCTACTACCTGGTTGTACCCTCAGATGCTGTGATTGTTATGCCAATATCCATTTAATTTATGGTCTACTAGTCTACCAGATGCATGTGTACCCCTATTTTTTTAACAATGGTAACAAAGTTTTTTTTTAATTCTACACACTGGAGTGCTGGAGATACCAACATTTGCTTTTCCTTCAACTGAATTGATGTTCCCGACAAGGCACCCCTCCTCCTTTTTCTCCGTGCACCACATATACAAGAAGATGATCATAACAATGGACTTCAGTTTAGTTAGATGACTAAGAATTTTTCTTTTTGTTTAGACAGAAGTTCAAACTACTGATGTTTTTCCATGGATATACCCTTCATATCTATATCTCATATACCATGAATGAGGTGGATTTTAAGAATTCAAATGGCATACAGTTACATGTAGTGCACAATACTGGCTATCAGCCTATTAGTCATGGCCCTATCCTACAACCAGCACTTCTATTCATGAAAATACACAGAACATTGCACATCTTACAACTAATAAACATGGGTTATTACATAGTTACGTAGGTACTATGGTTTATATGTCCATCAAGTTCAACTTAGGAAGAAATGGGATGGGAGGGGGAAGGGATGTATGGGAACAATTTTAAATTATAATACAACCATCAATGTTATTTTGATGTAAAAAGGCATCTAGAGACTTTTTGAAGCTTTCAGCTCTCACTGCTGTGACCAGCTCCTGAGGCAGGCCATTCCACAGATATACAGTTCTCATAGCGAAAAAAGGGAACCGGTCATCAGAAATTTGCCTAACAAACCTCTAGCAGTATGTCTTCCAGAAGCTGAGCAGCTTTTAGATTATGTTTCTTTCATAGCCAAGCGGTGGCATCATCCAGAAATTCAGCTTTAAAGTTAGATGTAAATTGTATTTATGAAGTCAAGGAGGCGGAGAGTTTAACACTGAAGTCAAGCTTCCCCTGCCCCCTTCACTGTTATTGATGGTCCTGCGTCCAGTGACATCATTGATCAGATCTCCGAAAGTTCGGTGCATGATGTCAATCACATGGTAGGAGGTGTTCAGAGGCAGGGAAAGCTTGACTTCAATGTTAAACCCTCCACCTCCCTGATTTTATACATCTAACTTACATCTCACTTCAAAGTTGATTTCCTGGATGATGTCACCACGCTGGGTCATGAAAGAAACATCATCTAGAAGCTGTTCAACTGCTTGACAACATACTGGTAGTGATTTATTAAGCCAATTTCTGATGACACGTTCTCTTTAAACCTTGTTTTCTCCAGTTGGAGAAAGAGCCCCATTGTCTTTTGATGGCAATACTTGTGTGTCTTAATTTATGTATTCTCAACAAGTGAGAATGGTTAAACACTATTGTCTGTTCATGACAAGACATCATTTTAATTTTCAGATATGAATGTATTCTGCATAACAAACAGCAAATATAGTAGTATACAGCCAGACCCCAGTAGTATACAGCCAGCCAGCCCCCGTTAGTATACAGCTAGCCAGCCCCTAGTAGTATACAGCCAGCCCCTAGTAGTATACAGCCAGCCAGCCCCTAATAGTATACAGCCAGCCTGCCCCTAGTAGTATACAGCCAGCCTGCCCCTAGTAGTATACAGCCAGCCTGCCCCCATGTATTATACAGCCAGCCAGCCCCCCATGTAGTATACAGCCAGCCAGCCCCTAGCAGTATACAGCTTGCCCCTCCAGCACTTAAAAAAAAAACTTATATACTCATCCTCTGATGTCGGCACGTCTCCCTGATGTCGGCGCGTCCCGTCTTCTTTCTTCCCCGTGGCTCCTCTTCTATCTTCTGTCATGAACGCGGCCATGTTTTCTTCCAGCAGGCGCATACTATGACGCGGCCGCTGCTGACATAATAGTATGCGCCGGCCAGGAAGATAACATGGGCGCGTCCATGACAGAAGACAGAAGAAAGGAGAAGAGCCGCGGAGAAGAAAGTAGACGGTACGCGCCGACATTGGGGAGCCACGTGGAGCATCGGGACGCCGGAGGGTGAGTATATAAGTTTATTTTTTTAATAGACTCGTATATAAGGCGAAGTGACGTTTTTCAGCACATTTTTTGTGCTGAAAAACTCGGCTTATACACAAGTATATACGGTAGTCATCTTTGAGATTGCTCATTTGTTAACCTTAACACTTTCATCTTTAATCCCTTCTTTGTAGTATGAATAAAGAGAAAAGTTTGTTGATGCTTTTTGTGAAGTAATATTTGTTTGTGTATATACTTTAAAGTCATGTCTCCGTAATAATAAACTAAACAGGGTATAGATTAGTGAATTGTGTGCCACCAACAAACAGTGTCTGCTGCCGTTTTTATTCATTTTATTATTATCTTAAGTATCTAGTTATTATGCCATCTTGTAAGCCTATGCTTTCTGCACTGTTTGGACATTTTCAGAAGATACAACACAACAATTAGTGGAGTGATGGCATTTTCTAGAATAAAAGAAGCAATAAGTAATAATGGGATCAAGTTACCAAACACTAAATCCTTTTCAGCGAGTTGCTAGTACATAACTGTGCAACTGAAGACAGGCATATCCAGTTCTGTCTCTTCTAGGCTGTAAAGACATGCGAGTTTATGTACTTGAGATTTAACCCCATTGCTATTGTTCCAGTGCCATGTACCTAAACGAACACAGATATTTAGCATGGGCCATGACCAAACACTGAAAACTAACAATAAGCGACAGTTTTAGATCAACACTTCATGAATCATGATTTAAATAATATATTCATACTTTAAAACTGCTGGATTTGTTTGAACTATTCTAAATAGTATTTTCTGTAGACCATGTTAATCCAATAAAAAGATGTAGTAAAATACATGTAGAATTTTAATTATTTAAGGCCACCAGTGAATGGCAATAAGACCTCAGATTTGTAATTTCAGTGATAGATTATACAATTGGTCTATAATAATAGTGACTTACTTTGTTCAAATTAAATGTAGGTGAATCTTACTGTGCACTGTAGGCACTTAATACATGTTGAATAATTACATAATTGTGTACTTTCAGCCGGTGAATGCCATCAGTTGACTAAAATCTACTTGTTACCATGGATGAGCTGATACTTAGATAGTAACTATGTAACAGCTATTTACACCATGACGTCCTTGGCCAACCTTTGTTTGCACGGCTAAACCCAACTCTTGCATCTCACAGAAGAAAGGATACACACCTTTATGATTTATGTGTTATGTGTTTTTACAGACTATTGTATTTAGCAAAATAACTTTATATTAACAAGGTGTATACAATGAGTACAGAAACGAATAATAAATTTCTTAATAGCAGAAATTCTTTCCTGGTCATGCAGATACAGTATTTAACTTTTTCTAAATCAATTTACTTTATTGTTATGTTAAAATAATTTTCCAAAAGATTATAAAGTTACCAGAACAATATGAATTATAATAAATAAAAAAAACCCTAGAAAACACAGATTCCAAAGCTCCAGAAGCTATGATGCCCATCAGTCTTTGGTTATTTTATTGCAGTAATCTATACCATAAATATAACAAACTACATATACATAGCATGTGGCATCTAATATGTAACCTACATTGTAGGTAATACATATTCCAAAGAGTAATTATAATCTTCCCTATGAATACCTATAAGGTATACCCTAGCTTCTTCAAAGATCTATATTTCTGAAATGATCATTTGTAATAAATAACTAAATAGTTCAAATGTCTCCTCTATCCCTAGAACATGTGTAAATAATGACATATTACCTCCATACAATGAATTGTCAAAAAGTTGGCACAATATGGCTATGCAAAGACTTTTCAAAGTTTTAAACATTTTAATACTTAACCAGACAAAATAAATTTGGTATATATGATCGCACTAACCTAAGGAGTAAAGAGGAATTGTTATTTAGGACACATTGAAAGTTGTAAAAATAAAACCTATTAAAAAATGGCACAACTGCATTTTTCTTTGTAAGTTTCCCTGCAATTAGAATTTCCCAGTACATTGCACAGAATACTTCTAGTGGTATCAGGAAGTGCAATTAATTCAAAAGATAGCAGGCTTTCAATGACACCGTTAGCACAAAAAAAAGGCTTGTAAAAATAGGGTAGTTAAAAACGGTGAAATAAAAACTTAAAAGTAAGTGGTCATGGAAGGGTTAATGTGATGAATCCCCGCTCTCAGTTCACATCGCAGACACACCTACACTAGAAAGCTGCACAATTTATCACATAAAACGCTGCCCTTCTACCCAAGATGGCATATTTACACTAAATTCTACTCTCTTCGTGCCCAGCACCTGCTCAAACCTTTGCAAAATAGCACTGCCATAAACTGTAATTAACTTATTTACAAAGAAAGCAATAGGGGTCTATCAACATAAATTCCTACACAATTTGATAACTTATAATACAATTAAACCAATTTCCTAGAATATTCATTGAAAATAATACTAGTAGCATTATCCCTTTAAAATGTAATTACTTTAAAGGGGTTGTCCAAGACCTATTAAAAAACAGATATGTGAGCAGGGATGTTGCCTAAAAAATATATTTGTACTTACCTATGCAGTCCCTCCCGGTGTCTCACCGTGCTGTCTCACTGTGATGTGCCCTTGTTTGTTTACAGGGGCACAGAAGCTGAGCTCAGACTGGCTTCTGGTCAGCCGCGGTTGTTGGCCATGCCCACCCATCCCCATATCTCAATTCCTGATATAGGGCTGGAAATGGTGTTGGGAGGGCATGGCAGAAGCACGGTCCAGAGAGATGGCAGCATGGGACACTGGGAGGGACCGTGGAGGCAAGTACAATGTCACGGGCACACCTGTGTCCCTCTCCGTGGCTCTGTGGCGCTATGACCCCCGACCCTCACTTAACTCTCCACGCTCCTGCTCCCATCCCGGGTAAGCCGCAAGCGTGTCCCCACACCCTAGGGCATGCGCGCCGGCACTCGAAAATTTAAAGGGCCAGCGCACCGCTGATTGATGCTGGCACTTCCGGCTTTCCCATAAAGACCGGCGTCTCCCATCAATCCCCGCCGGATCTTTGAGTTCATAGCCTAAGAGAAAGCTTCCTTGTGATTGTTCCTTGCTGCCTGTTCCTGTGTCCGTTTCCGCTCTGCCTATAATTACTGTTGTGACCTTGGACTTGACTTGTGACCTTGCATCTCTGCAGCCAGCCCTGACATTGTGCCTGTACCTGACCTCGAGGCTGAACGCTGATTCTGTACCTCGACCTTGGCTGCTGCACCTGTGGAACGGCCTGGTGGCACCCTCTTGCAGCAAGATCATCCCACTTTGCAGCGGGGTCTGGTGAAGACCAGGTGGAAGCTATTAAAGTAGAAGCTATTTAAAGGAAATCGACCAGTATGAAAAAGTTAAACAAAAACACTGAAAATACTCACCTATGCTCCTTTCCATCTTGATCCCTCACGTGCTAGGACAAGCGCTGAATTAGCCATAGAAGCAACAGGGCTTCATTATCATAATGTTATATCTGTTTTATCAGCAAAACCACTCAGCACAGTTATTAGATATGATCCTGCATCAGTGTAGCTACAGCATTCTGAAGGTATGTTTGCTTCATAAAGCATCAAATCAAATGATAGGCTTCCTTTAATGATTTAATACAAGGATGTGCAGTGCAAACATAAAAAAAACATTGGTCACAAAAAGAATAATTACAAAAAACAGATACAAACAGCTGTAAAATAAACTAATGAATAGTAGAATAGTCGCACAGTGGGGTCTCAGCAGAAATGATTCAGGAAACCCCTCCATGTAATGATGATGACCCAAAAGGTCTGGCCAGGGTGTTATGTTGTGATTGCTAATTTATGCTCAATGGATTCTTTGATCCCACCCCCTGGCTTCTGGGGCTGTTTGCATGCCAATGAAGCTGATCCCACCTCTCAGGTATGTACATTTTGCTAGTGTTATCGACTCACATGTGGCACTGAGTGCGCCAGTGTCCTCACTGGTGTCCATGGGCACTGGTGTCCATGGGAACACATCCGGAAATGAGGCATCCCTGATCAGTTCCTAGCAACAAATTGGTGGGAATGTTGTCAGTCACCCCCACCTCCATCATCAATCTTCCAGCCCTCCAATCAAGGTTAACATGTGTCATGGGCAAGGCAGGAGTGAAGCCTCCAACACCAGCAACAGTTAGGGTCATACCCCGGATGATATCCTCTGGGATGACAAGATCTGGTTGCACAAGGGTTATCTCTGCACCAATATCCCTCAACTCAATGGTGACAGTGTCACCCACAGTAACAGCCTGTAGATATCACCAAACACCTTCTTACTCCCACCCGCAAACCAAACAGAAAGGGATGGAAATGATGGTTTAGGCAAAGGGGTTGTCTTCTTCTCTGGGCACGCATTGTTGATATGCCTGACTTGGTTGTGCACAAAACACCTGTGGTGATTCTCAGCAGGCTTGGGGAGTTGGGTGTCACCCCCCCCCCCAGAGCTTTACAGGTAACAGGAGAGGTGTTGACAGGGGTCTCCCCCCCCCCCTTTTATCCTGGATCAGCAGGCTTGAGTGCCTCTGACACTCTACTGACAGCATACAAATCTGCCAGCTGGGCTCCCATTCCCATAATAAACTGTTTTACCTCTGCAGGACAGGTGGGGACGAACTTGTCCATCAGATTATCCATATCCACTAGTTTGGTCACACCACATCCTCAAGACCATTATTTAAACAAAAATGCATAGTTTGATGCCATGCTCAGTGTCCGTATCTGCACACCTTACAGCCCTGCAAAGTTCGAATTTTGTATCAGGGACTATTTGATAACCTTACAATCATGTTCCATACATACAGGCAAGGTCACAAATGCCTCTAGTGCTTTGCCTCCAGTGCAGTTGGAGTTCCCTGTAGACCCTTTCAGATCCTTGAAGAAACACATCCAGATCCCCATCATTCTCCAAGATAGGAGAGGGGTACAATGGTACAATGGTTATAATTGTACAATTGTCTTCAATTAACCATGTACCCCTTTACCTCTTGAGGGGTTTATGACAAGAACTGGGGTTGTTATGAAAGATGGTGAGTTTCCCTGAGGGGTACAGTCCAAAAATTTGCAAGGGAGATATATCTAACCCAGTGATTTTCAACCTGTGTGCCGTGGCACACTAGTGTGCCGCGACACATGGTCAGGTGTGCCGCGGGGAAATTTCCCCAAACTATGGTGCCCCCTGTGTTTTGTTTCCCTGCAATGCGCAGCAATGCCCAGTCACGGCTTCTTACAATGTAGGAGACGTGTACAATAACACATGTGCAAGCTTTGAACCTCGTGCGACAAAATGACGTCACCGAGGCCGGCGCATCATCCTGAGAGAGGAGAGACTCTCGCATTTGCCCGCCGCCAAGGTAATGCCCACCAATAATGCTGACTATATGAGCTTTTGCCTGAGTATATGAACTGTTGGCAGAATACTCAGCATATGAGCTGGTACTTTTAGTACTCCAGCAGTATACTGCATATAACAATGAGAAATGTAAAATGAGAAATACTATAGTCATGAGGCTGGAGTACTATGCTGAGTATATGAGCTGGCACTTGTCCTCTGGCCTCATGGCCATAGTACTTCTCTTTGTACCCCTTTATTTTGCAGTATATGAGCCACAAAATAATCAGCACCATATACTAAAAACAGGGAGAAACTGAGAACTGTTGAGGAAGAGCTTCGTGTGTCTTTCCACCATTCCTGCCAGGATATCCCTTTTGTGTTTATCGAAACAGGCCCAGGTTTCACACTGAGTAAAATAAATTTAGAATCTATATGATTAACTATATGTATAATATGACTGTTTTAGTGTCATTTTGTGCTATTTTGGTTGGTGGTGTGCCCCAGGATTTTCTAAGTATAAAAAGTGTGCCGCGGCTCAAAAAAGGTTGAAAATCACTGATCTAACCCACTGATCCTAATCCATTAGTGGGGAATCCTAATTATGGTTTATGTCCAGACAAGGGGCAAACAGAATGTTAACTGATCCAAAGCCAGGCTGGATAAGAGATTGGTGTAATGAATTCAATCATAAGCTCAACAACTAAACCACTGTTCATCCTGCTTAAAGAAGGCGAGACAAAGACAATATCAATGTCTCAGTCTTACAGCACTGACCAAGGAAGACACTGGCACACATGTAACAATGGGAGATAAAAGAGTAGAACCCCAGAGAAGAGAAAATAATAGGGGAATGGGCACAGATGGGTAAATTGCACATCGGTACATTGCATGAACTGAAGTAAAGAGCAGTTGCTGAGAATAGACTAGAATGATATTATATTATTATTATATTTCTATTCATTTATTTTTGCAAACCAGATTCAATGATGGGGGACTGACATTGGTTGGGTAGACAACCCCAAGAGTCCAAGGAGCAGAGACTAGTTGTAACAGTTATCTTCAAATGCGGCGACTAAATGAAACATATTTTATGTTGTTATATTTATTATACAAAAGTGTTATTTTAGAATGTGAAAGCATACAAATTAAAAACAGGGTTCATCAAATGTGGGTTGAGTACTTTTTCCAAATCACTTTTTCATAAAATATGTATCAGTGCTACTCACAGGCCAGCTAAGTGCTCTTGATGAACTAAAGAAATTAGACTGTGACATCTATAAGGCTTCAGAGGGAAGAAGCTACCATATATACTCAAGTATAAGCCTAGACCCCTAATTCTAACACAAAAAACTGGAAAAACCCATTGACTCGAATATAACCCGAGGGTGGGAAATGCATTGGTCACAGCCCCCTGTAGTATATAGCCAGCAAGCCCCCTGTAGTATATAGCCAGCAAGCCCCCTGTAGTATAAAGACAGCCAGCCCCCTAGTATATAGCCTGTAACCCCTGCCCCCAATATAATGCCTGTAAGAAAAAACACTCACCTCCCCCTCCATTATCATATATGACCAGATTCAGATTAAATCTTACTACATAAATACAGGGCCAGAACCAATCTTACAACATATTAATCTTTTTGTATAGTGCCATAATATTCCGTAGGGCCCTGATCACAAGAGCCTACAGTCTATGAGACATAAATATGTTAACAGAACCAAGCTTACTACGTAGAAACAGTAAAAGGAACTATGCTTACTACATAGAGAACCAGAACCACACTAGCCAATACAGTCACAGTGCCCCCACAGTAGCCAATAGTCACAGTGCCCCTCCAGCAGTTTGATGGCCCACCCAGAAGTCACAAAACCTCCACACTGCTCCCCAGTTGCCACAGTGCCCATTAAGTAGCTGAACTGCACATCCAGCAGCCACAGTGCCCCCACACTGCCTCCAGCAGCCACGCTGAGCCCCCCCCCCCCCCCCGGGAAAAAAAAACATTTACTCACCTCTCCTCCTTCTCCCGAAGCACAACTTCAGGGAAATGAGGAAAGTTGAGTTTTGCATTGCGCCTCTATGCGGTGCTCCCGATGAGCGCAGCATAGGGGCAGATAACAGGAGGAGCCGGATGGTGATCATTTTTACTAGTGTCTTTAAAGCGACACTGGTACAATTGTTCCAGGGGCCGAAAGTAGGCCCCTGTAGCACCCTTCGGCTTGCCGGGTGCTGGCGCCGGGCCTTGTCCCAGCAGTTGGACCCCGACCAGATTGTTATCTTTAAACGCATTTCAGCTAAATATATGTGTGTGTGTATGTTAATGACAACTTTGCCAGAGCTGTACTGACATCTAGTGTGCAGAAGATGATCTGCAAGTGTTTATGGGATATAATTATATAATAGGTAATAAATGTTAGTGTGGTAGCCTTATATGTAGTAGAAAAATGGAAGAGAACTCTGCAAAGAAAATGCAATGAAAAAATCTGGAGGATGATGCCTGTTTTAAAAATGAACTTCTGCCAATTCTTTGCCACACATTACAAATGTGCAAATCTGTCTTGATTCCCATCCCTCCTGCTGGTAATGCCCCTAGAGCCTTTATGGCTCATTAGCATAATTTTAAAGATGACTTTAGAAGGAAAGAAGCCATGGATAACAAACATAAGAAGATTACCACAGTCACGGTGCCTGGATCTATGAGTAAGTGTAAGTTTATCATGATGGATTTTGATGATAGATGTCCTTTGCCTCCGAAGCCACTTTTCACCTTCCTGACTTGGCCCATTTTTTTTCAAATCTGACATGTGTCACTATAAGTGGTGTAAGGGATTAGGTCCGGGATCGTCGTCTCCTGGGGTAGACGGGCACAATTTACCAGCACACAAGTTCACTGTCCACACTGTGCGACTTTGGTACAACTGTTTTATTCGGCAGTAAAACAAAATAAACAAAACAGCAAAAATAAAGCCTAAGCCTCGATGCTCGATTTTCAAAATTCTAAATGTTTTACTTTTTCAATACATAATCATAACAGCAAAAAAACTTGATAGTCAACATTAACTTAATGGCTGCTTTATGTTTTTTATGCATCCTCTCATTTTTGTAGGATGTTATGAGGCTTTGAACTCTAGGTTCTATTTTTCACATTTTCATATAAAACACAAAATACTGCTATTGAGGGACCTGTCAAGTCATTTTGAGAGGCCTCAGTAATATTAAAACCCCATTAATGTTATGTTTTTTGTTTTCACGAGTCATTGTAGAGATTGTTACAGACAGGTTGATAACAAATATGTAGGGTTTTTTTGGTGATTTTTTGTTTTTTATTTACTTTATTAGATGTGTATAGGGAATGTTTGTGTTTAGGGGACTTTTATTTTGATTAATTATTTTTATCAAAAATCCACAAAGCTCTGCATACTGCTGCACCTCCCTATCTCTTTTCTCTTATCTCAGTCTATCCCCTACCGTGCTCTTTGATCTGCCAGTGATATTAGATTAATCTCTACCTTAATTAGAACCTCTCACGTACTTCTCCAGGACTTCGAGAGCCACACCAATTCTCTGGAATGCCCTCCCCTGGACTCAGACTAATACCCATTCTCCAAAATTTCAAATGTGCTCTTAAAACCCATCTCTTTAGGCAAGCCTATCACATTCACTAACTGCATAAAATGTCAAATCTCTCTTTACTTATCCATCCTATAAAAGGAAAAAGGTTTTTGTGGTTCAGCTCACCTCCACAGTAGAATTCATGAGATTTGGTCAACTAAGAACCTATTGGTTCGAAACGCATTAGTTTCTTGTTACCATGGACGTCTATTTAGGTTTTCATATTATTATTTTTTCTAATAAAGTGGATTTTTAGATAATTTCTGCATGCTTTTGGGAACTGGACAAACTTTGCCTTTTTTGTTGCCTTCCCTTATCCATCCTAGTCCTCCTCCTGTCTGTTATCTGGCAAACACCAGATATATACCATGCTCCAGGCTTCTCTGCAGTCACTTTCACTCTGCAGTCACCTTTTAAATAAGATGGCGGCTGATGGCTAGTTTAAGCAGCAGAATTTTTATTTATTAAATTATTTTATATTGTTTATATTTTATAAAGAATGGCTGGACCATTATACAATCTCTTTTAACTCTTGTGTCACCCCCTTCATCCTCATAGACTGTAAGCTCTTGTGAGCAGGCCCCTCATTCCTATTATTCCATATGACTGTTTGTTCTTTGTAATGTAATATTATATTTGTATATGCCCTGTGATTTGTAAAGCGCTACGGAATTTGATGGCGCTATATAAATATAGTGTTTTTATTAAGTGTTTTAAACTTTTTTTTTCTTTACATGTTGGCTTGAATAATCGATGCTATGATCTAACAAGCTGAATTGTTATAGGAAGCCTGCTGTACTGGTAAATATCCATAATGCATAGAGCATACTCTCCCAGCAAGGATTCTGGCACCATTCAGATTATCATGGCTTTATAACACACCTACCCAGTCTGGAAATACTGTCTTCAGCTGGATTCCTACCTCCAAGTGTATTAAAGAGAACCCGTCATGCAAAATAACCCCCCTAAACTAAATATATTTTCATAAACTGCCATTAGAGAGCATTGCCTCTATCCCTTCATTGTCCCTCTACATGCCTGTAAACCTAAGCAATGAGGTCCTAAAGCTGTATGCAAATGACCTGTGAAATGTCCAATGAAGCATTAGCATATTCAAGCTGTCCACTCTATTCATGAGTCGGAGGCACAGCCACACCCCCAGTGCATGACTGACAGCCTGTATAATGATGTGAGGCTGTATTATGATGTGCTTCCTGGTGCTGGTGGCCACACCCCCTCCAGCCTGTGTGTGCATGTGTGTGTGTATAGGACAGGTACAGCAGCTCCAGGATGCAGCCATGTTACAGCAGAACATGTCAGATTCATGTGTAGCTGATGTCTGTGTCTCTCACCTGTATATTAGGAGGATGCAGCATGTCAGCAGATGCAGTACACACACTAGCAATGCTTTACTATACATTACACACAGACATGAGTAGGGGGAGGAGAGGGGAGGGGGAACAGGGGTGACATCACTGCCTCTGACCATGTGACCAGCCTCATTTACATGATAAAGAAAAGATGATTTTACAATGATTAATGTATGAAATAACTAGATAAAGCCTGGGATGGGATCCTTGTGAGCTGCTCCAACAGGTAGTGGTGACTGGACTAGTGATACAGACCTGATGACAGGTGTCCTTTAAGTGCATAAAGCCACCACATACTACAGTAAGGACATGACTATAGATTGTGAGTACCTCAGAGAAAATACAAATATAATTTAGCTATCCTTTTTATCGCTTCAAATTACATAAATACTGTGGATAACACCAGCGTACCTTCATAACTATACATAGCCTACAGCTACAAATGGTCATATCTGCCGTGGTGCTGCCACCATACTATAGCGTAAAAGAATGTATTTTCTTATCCTGTTGCAGTGGTGGGAAACCTAAAGCATGCAGAGCCCTCTCTGTGGGCACACACACCATCTCCCCTACCTTCTCTATATTTATCATGGGAGCTCCAGCCAGGCAGGAAATACAGCTGCTTGCCGAGAGCTTCAGTGATCTATTACACTGTAGGTTGCACCTGCTCTGTTCTCACTAGTGCTGCCTTAGAGAAACAGCAGCAGGTCAGTGCCCACCCCTCTACCCCCTCCCCCACCCCCTCTGCAGCCCAGGAAGAAGGAGGATAGTGAGACAGACTGGCCAGAGTGCACTGGAACATCTGCTGGGTACAGATCAGTCATAAGTACAGTCACTCAGCAGTAGGGCAGGAGCTGCTCTGTGTGTTTTTCACAGGTAGCAATTTTCTTAAATTCTTAAAGAGGACCTGTCATACAGCTTTGGGACACTAAACAACTATGGATCCTTACTGTTTAGTGTCACAAATTCCCCTTTATGACATGGCTATCCATGGCCACATGTATACTTGCCTTGGGCCAGACTCCACCCCCGCAACACACACTTCGCCCCAACACACCCGCTGCCAAATTGGATTCCCCAATCCTTTATATTGCCCCTGCTACTGGCAATATTTTGTCCATGAACAGCCAAAGCATCATAGTCTTCCCTCCCCCCACCACACTTAAGACTGTTGGCACCGTATTGGTGTAAGATTAATCACAGTATGTGATTTTATACACGCATACATGCAGTATACACTCTATATACATTTAAAAACGCATGCCTTCTGACGCATCCACGTGTGAACCCACTCGCAGTCACATGTTGCACTTAAAACTGAATTGCAATCAGCTTTGAGGTGGTTTTAGTTGTAGTTTTGTTAATATAATTTAACAGGTGAAAGACACTTGTGGAACAGGTTTCCCTTTCAAACTCAAATTCACCCGTTCAGTTTATGTATTTCACCTGTTAATTTAACAAAACTGCACCTAAAACCACTTCAAAACTGATTTCAATGCAGTTGTAACTGCAATGTGTGACCGCACCCTACAGTAATTCCAGGTTTGGGCATCAAAAACTGCATCTGAAAAAATGAACGTGCGGTCTAACCATACAGGTGCGGTCACGCGTTGCTTTTTAAACCCGTTTTTTGGGCCCTTTTTAAGCAGTCTGTTAAAAAACGCATGCATTTTTTTAAAACGCATCAGTTTTTGACCAGTTTTAATTCAGATAATTGAGAAAACCGGACAAAACCGCATGCGTTTTCAAACACCGCACACGGTTTTTAACAGACTGCTTAAAAACGGGTTCAAAATGCTACGTGTGACCGCACCCTAAAGGTGATGGCAGACGTGCCATCTTGGCTGCGTTTGTAAACGCAGACCAAGCCGCAACCACCGGGACGGGCCACGGCCCAATCGCATCCGCGTTTGTATGGAAATGCCTGCGATCAGGAACGAGCCGCCAGTGTTTTGTGTTAATTTAATGCAAAACACCGGCGGCTCGTTCCCGATCGCAGGCGGGTGCGGCTGGGTCTGCGTTTACAAATGCAGCCAAGATGGCACATGTGCCATCACCCTAAGGGTGCATCCACATGCTCAGTTTTTCAGACACAGTTTTTGAAGCCAAGAGCAGGTATTGATCATAATAGGTGAAAACATAGCATTGAGAGAGGCTGCTCCTTCTCTATTTTCACTCCACTCTTGGTTTGGACATCAAAAACTGCATCTGAAAAACTGAAAGTGTGGACTCATCCTGAGGTCTAGAAGTCTTTACATTAGAACTTTTAAACCTCATCACAAAGTACATAATGATTCCAATAAACTAGAGAATTCTCCACAATATACCCCAAACAAGTTAATTCTTTATAGGATTAAGGCAGTCTGTCACTACAGAGCCCACACTTTCTATGACTTTTTATTAAACCGCCTTTGTGGATTAATCTTTTCCTTGTAACTTCGGGATACCACCGTATTAATATTACATACCATGAGAGTAATAAAACAAAAAAAGTTGGCTTACCACCTGATAAAAGCATGCCGGTGCAGAGGTCCATTAAGGAAGGGGGGCTCACTTTTCCTGCTCTTAGCTGTAGAGGACACTTATCAATAGAAAAAGTTAGTCCAGCATCAGAATTGAAGAAAAGTTCATCGTTAATCCATGGTTAAAACTCCACTTTTATTAGAAAAAATTATTTAAAAACATATAAGACGTCTTATGGCATGGCAAGTCTGACGCGTTTCGGACTTCTCTAGTCCTTAGTCGTAGCCTAATAGTTTGCTCCTATACAGAGTATTTAAGCATGCTGCCTGCTAAACGGAAGTACACGCCTCTGTTCTCACGTTATTATCCAAACAGTGAAACAAGCAAACAAATTACAATATTATGCATATATTAATAAACGTATAACAGATCGTTTCTATAATGCAGACCTAGGGGATAGCGTGACTTTAAAACCAGTATCCAGAAGGCTTCTCGTGATTTTAATGCCTTGGTCCAATCCCCTCCTCTTTTGTGGCGGAACACTTTTTCTATAGGAATGATTTTTAAATGTGAAGTATCTCCTTTATGAACTTCGTGTAAATGTTTAGAGAGCCCTGATATGTTGGTTTGTATTGCATTGATCTGACTGTTATGTTTTTTAGCTGCCGATATGTGTTCTGCAATTCTTATTTTTAGTTTTCTTGTCGTGCAGCCAACATATTGTTTGTTGCATAGAGTACAAGTAGCTAAATATACTACATGGTCGCTGTTACAGTTGACATATGATTTTATTGGATATTCTTTGGAAGTGACTGTGGATATGAATATTGTAGTTTTCTGTATATTGATGCATAGATTGCAACGAATCCCTCCACATTTTACACTACCTTTGTATTTTAGCCATGTTTCTTATGTTTGTCTTTGTGTAACAAATAAATTGGGAGATAATAAATTGCCTAAAGTTATTATCCAAACAGTGAAACAAGCAAACAAATTACAATATTATGCATATATTAATATGGGGGCTCAGTTCTCCCCCACTTTGGCCAATTTATACATGTCATGGTTTGAAGAAAAATGTGTATATAACTTCAATAATCCCTTTTCAACTCAAATTATATGGTATGGACGCTATATAGACGATTGTCTATTTATATGGACAGGAACATCAGACAACATACAGGAATTTGTACAATATCTCAAAAGGAATTCATTTAATTTAAAATTCACAATTTCTTGCTCTAAAACTTCTATTTCTTTTTTAGACATTACATTAACAGGAGACATTCCCAAACAATGTGTTCATACAAACTTGTACAGAAAATCTATAGAAGGGAACACTCTTTTGCATGCATCCAGTTGTCACCCACCACACGTAATTCGTAACCTCCCAAAAGGAGAATACATAAGGGCGAAACGCATTTGTTCCAACAACACTATGTACATCACTGCAGCCACAAATATTTCAAAACGATTACAAGATCGGGGGTACAATAAAAAGCATTAAAAAAGAATAGAGACAGATGTCAGTGCTAAATCAAGAGCAGAATACTTCCATAAGAGAAAGACAAAATCTGACATAAAAAATAATGAAGTGATAACATTTAGCACCACATATAGCAAACAATATGTACAGGTCATACGTACTGTAAAAAAACATTTACCAATTCTGTACCAAGATGAAAAGTTGTGCCAAATACTTCACAAAGGCATAAGATTTGTGTCCAGAAACGCATCTAATTTAGGAAATTTATTATCTCCCAATTTATTTGTTACACAAAGACAAACATAAGAAACATGGCTAAAATACAAAGGTAGTGTAAAATGTGGAGGGATTCGTTGCAATCTATGCATCAATATACAGAAAACTACAATATTCATATCCACAGTCACTTCCAAAGAGTATCCAATAAAATCATATGTCAACTGTAACAGCGACCATGTAGTATATTTAGCTACTTGTACTCTATGCAACAAACAATATGTTGGCTTCATGACACGAAAACTAAAAATAAGAATTGCAGAACACATATCGGCAGCTAAAAAACATAACGGTCAGATCAATGCAATACAAACCAACATATCAGGGCTCTCTAAACATTTACATGAAGTTCATAAAGGAGATTTTTCACATTTAAAAATCATTCCTATAGAAAAAGTGTTCCGCCACAAAAGAGGAGGGGATTGGACCAAGGCATTAAAATCACGAGAAGCCTTCTGGATACTGGTTTTAAAGTCACGCTATCCACTAGGTCTGCATTATAGAAACGATCTGTTATACATTTACCGTATTTTCCGGACTATAAGGCGCACTTAAAAGCATTGGATTTCCGTGGAAATCCAAAGTGCGCCTTATAGTCCGGTGCGCCCTATGTATGGCGCTGGGCACAGGGCAGCGGACCATACTTACATAGGTCCCCGCTACCGGAGATCTCCAGCGGGAGATCTGCTGTCTCCGGTAGCGGGGACCTATGTAAGTATGGTCCGCTGCCCTCCTCCACCTCCCCCTCACCTTCCCCGCTCACCTTCCCCGCGTTCCCCGTCGCGTCTCGGCGTCGCGTCTCGTCGCCGCGTCCCGTCGCCGCGTCACGTCGGGTCTCCGCCACGCCCCCGGACCTCCGCCACGCCCCCGGCCGCCGGACCCCGCGCCTTATAGTCCGATGCGCCTTATATATGTAATTATTACATATATAAGGCGCATCGGGCTAATGCGCCTTATAGTCCGGTGCGCCCTATAGGGCAGAAAATACGGTATTAATATATGCATAATATTGTAATTTGTTTGCTTGTTTCACTGTTTGGATAATAACGTGAGAACAGAGGCGTGTACTTCCGTTTAGCAGGCAGCATGCTTAAAGGGGTATTCCAGGAATCAGCATAATTCATATATAAATGGGTACTCAAAATATAAGCTAATGTGTAATTAGTTGTTATTTAAAATTTTGCTCCCCTTAGCAGAAAATGCTGGTGACATAGACTTTAATGAAGAATTAAAATGTTACTGGCCCTTTAATCAGTCCGTTAATTTCCTCCGCGCGGTCCGTCGCAGAACAGAAAATGGCCGCTGGTCACATGTCCACATCACATGTCCTGCACCTGCCTGGGCAGGTCATGTGATCACCACTATGTTTGGCTGTTGTCGGTTGGTTGAAGTGCATCCAGTATGGCGCGTGTTTTGATGATGGCAGTTACACATCATTACTATGGTAACAGCAAGAAAGCCTGCTAGATCATCACTGGGAGCAGAGCATAAGAGGGAGGAGGAGGAGTTACTGAGAACTAAAGGATCATGGAACTTGTATTTTCCAGTGGCGGCCATCTTGGTGATAACTCCACCTACTTTAGAGAGGCCATAAATTTTGTAAATCATAAAATCAAACTATTTAAGCTCCATTTTGTGACTAATGACATTGAGTATTGTTATATTCATTTATTTATATCATCATGGGTTTGTGTGTCAGACATTCATATTCCCGGAATACCCCTTTAAATACTCCGTGCAGGAGCAAACTATTAGGCTACGACTAAGGACTAGAGAAGTCCGAAACATGTCAGACTTGCCATGCCATAAGACGTCTTAAATGTTTTTAAAGAATTTTTTCTAATAAAAGTGGAGTTTTAACTATGGATTAACGATTAACTTTTCTTCAATTCCGATGCTGGACTAACTTTTTCTATTGATATATGCTACTTCTGGTCCCCGCACAGCACGTCCGTGCATCGGCACGAACAAGCAATACGGATATTCAAGAGTGGTGAGCTGAACTATTTTTCTCTTTTTTTCATATGTAGAGGATACTCACAGGCAACAATTCAGAGTGTGTCCAACAGGATCAGCATGTTCTGTGCGGAACTCTAATACTGGGCAAAGGACCCGCTGCTCCAGAAGTCCGACCCTCCCAGCACCAGACCACTCCCAACTAGTGAGGTGCGTTTGGAGAGGAGCCATCGCTGCACGTGCATGGCTCCGAAACCTGCCTATGGAGATGCCGGATACACCACCTAATCACGGGACCCTTGCACGCTAGTTGTCATCACTGTTAACAGGTCAACATTAGGGTGATGCTACACGTCACATTTTGAGTCTGTTTTAAAATGCATGCGTTTTTTAATGTTTAGCATCCGTTTGTCTGCTTTGACCCTGTTAATCTTCATTTCTAGAAGTGTAGGCAGCTATGAAACAGATTAAAACCAGCCAAACAAATGGTAAACATTCAAAAAAGCATGTGTTTTAAAAACTTTTTTAAACGGAGTGAAAACGCATGCTTTACAATGGTCCAAAAATGTGACGTGTGGCATCACCCTTAGCCACAGGGCCGGATTAAAGGAGGGGCTCCTGAGACGCACACCCCAGGGCCCCCACCACTTTTACCCCACCAGTTTCGGGGTGTGATGCGCAGTGGCCCATGGCCAAGGATCTCGGATGGCAGCTGTGTCAGTCAGGGATAGGGTATATTATTAAATGGACTCATTATATTATTAAGTCTGCAGTCACATGATGCGTTTGCTTTGTGTTTTGAAATGCATTGCAACCGCATTGGCAAAATGGAAATGTGTGGGGCATTATTCTAGGTTTGTTTTTAAGTTGAATTTGTATGTAAGTCGAAACTGTATATTTTATAATTGTAGATCCAGACCAAAAAAATTTTGGCCCCAGTGACAATTGGAATTTAAACATTTTTTGCTGCAATGTGACCAAGGGTTATCAATAAAGCTTCATTACAGACACCTTACAGCTGATTATTGCAATCTGGGTCTATAGTAAAGCATTCAGAAAGCTTCACCAGAGGTCAGAGGGGTCTGTCTGTAACTATAGGTAGTCTGTAAGTCAGGTGTCCTTAAGCAGGGGACTGCCTGTATATTATTTAGTAGCACTGTTATCCAGGTGATATGATGTAGGTGACTATGGTATTTTTATGGCGGCAGTGTGAGAGATGTGCTGCTGTGAGCTGAAAACATCAACATGAATTTTGCAGCAGATGAACCACGAGCGGGAGAAGACAACTCCCAGTGTCTTTCATTTAAGCAATTGAAAAACCATTGTGCTGGTTACCAGTCGCATGTGTTTCACTTGTGAGCGCACCCTTAATTGGGATATCTGGAGAACCATTATTACTTCCCTTGAGCAACATTGACTTCATTTAAAAAAAAAAAAAAAAAAAAAAAAAATTGTTGGAAGGGCCCCCACCACCCTTAATCCAGCCCTGCTTAGCCAGGACACGCTGCAACCCACACTCGTGCTGCCTAGGTCAATATCCATAACTTCAGATCTGGATGGCAGCTTCTCAGCTCATTGGCCAGGAAAGATCTTGCCGCGTGAAGCTGCAGAAGCACTGCAGATCCCAGTACCTGCACTCAGACAGGCACCATGTAGCAATCCTCTTCACAGTCAGGTTACCTTCAGGGACTGGAAACATGTCCCATGGTGGCGGATCCCTATCTCAGGTTGGTGCCATCTTGGTGAAGAGGAAATCTAGGATTTTAGTAACATTTGTATAATCTAAATCAATGTTTCTAACTTTAGGATATGAAAAGTGTTGGCAGAACTCTGGAAAGTAAATGCAGCAGGCGACTACTTTTCTGCTCTTTTGAAGGGTAGAAATAAAATTTTAGGATAGGCCCTCCTTACTGAGAATCAGCCTTTCAATAGCCAGGCTGTCAAATGTAGGTTCATAAGGAAAGGTAGGTGGTTCAACATTTCAAATCACCCCGACAGGTTTCCTTTACGCTGCCACTTATGGTGGGAGAGGATTCTAAACAAGCTAAAGATAAGCCTCACTGGTAGCTGTTGAGTAGCTGAAACACAGTAACTTGTCCCTTTTAGCCTCCGTCTTTTTAAATCTCCTGCCCCATGAGAGCCGGAGGTTATAGATTCAAGTTATAGCTCTCGGATTTGTGCTCCTCCAGCTTATCAGCCCTTAGGAAAGAGAAAGGTGCACCGAGGAGCTTTGCATAGCATACACATGAAGACCACATGAACCAATGTTCACATTATTAAAGGGAACCGGTCACCAGGGACCTCATTTTCCCCAAAGACAGTTTGCAAGCCCATCACACCTGCAGTGCAAATCTACCTTTAATAACACACAATTATTTTGTAATGTAAATAATATAACTTACCTTGCACCCTGACAAAATCCTGGAGTAGTCATAACGGCTGGACTTTGGTTTGGATGCATTTAAAAAAAAACAACAACATGTGACTTGTCTGTGTTACTCACTCCTCAGAGCATGGCTCCCACCTTTGTGCTCTTGTACAACTCCTCCTCTTGCTCCTTCACAGAAGTCACAGCCTGGTGAGCTGCCATCAGTGGGGGAGAGACAGAGCTGTACAGGAGCACAAAGATGGAGACAACCTGCAGCTCAGACAAGTCACATGTTGTTTTGTGAAATGCATCCAAACCAAAGCCCAACCCCTGGGACTACCCCCAGTATTTTGTCAGGATGCAAGAGTAAGTTATAACACACAAGTATATTGTAATGCAAATGCTTAGAAAAGGCAGAGAGGCATTTTGGCACTGCAGGTGTCATGGGCTTTTTTAATGTCTTGAGGTCCCTGGTGACAGGTTCCCTTTAACCCTCTCCTACCTCAGAAAATAAGAGCACATTTGCTATGTCATATTAAGTGATTCCCCCTCTTTTTTACATAATGGTGGAAACGTTTGATTCACTTTGCCTTAAGTGGCTAGATATATCCAAAAAGGTGCATGTAACATGAAAAACAAACACATTTCTGAATAAAGTTTATTATACACCATCCCTTCATCACTGTTTTTCCATCTCTCAATTATTGATAACACAGAAGGTACTATTATTGCATTGCTAATACAACGGCAAACATATTACACCCATCTAAAAGTAACCTGTCACTCATTAGCTTGTTTTTTTGAATATATTATATTTTATTTGGGCTACCATTGTGTTATGGAGTTTACAACAATATATCTGTGTGAAACAATGCAATTTTCAGCAAAAATATTTGGCACACCCAGCAGATTTAAGGTTCCCTTTGCTGCATAATTTGATGAATATACACATGTGTGGTATGTATGAACTCCTCACATCTTACCGTTTTTAGGACAGAACATTTTCTTTCTACAATTAGGATGGATTTGTACATATTTTAGTGGAAATGTAGAGTTAACATGCCATGTTTGCTTTTTATCACATTTTGCAGCAAAGTTGCATGAAGGCAGTTGTGTGTATTAAAGAAATATTTTTGTATATATTGCAGGCTGTATTATCTAAAAGGAAACTTGTATACATTTTGCCAGAATATGATCTTTTTAATTGTGCGCTATATTTTTGAATGCATTTGTGGATTACAACTAGATATTGTATGGGTTTTGTTTTAGTATTTTGGTGGTATGGGCTGTCAACTGTTAAGACAATTGCAGTGACCAGGTTATCGGCCTTCAAAAAAAATAAAATAAAATGCAGGGGTCCTTAATTTCAATGTATTTAACCCCTTTGTGACCGAAGGTCATTGGAGCATGAATGTCCAGTTAAATTTTTGACGTTCTGCTGGAAAAGCTTTACATATCAAAACAAGTTTTTTTTTTCCACAGCATGTGAGATTTTAACTTGATACAGTAGTTTTAATAATTACATATTTCTTTATAAAATTTGCCATTGACTACAAATGTGAAAAAATAAAAAACAATTTGAAAATTGATGTTATTGGTAAAAGTCCCTACTTATTAATATGTACAGCATCTATTCTATCACCCTTTCCCAGGTTCAGACACAAATTCAGAGGGTGCTGGTACTTCTGCAAAGAAAAAAAAAAAAAAAAAGTCTTACCTGCCTTCAGCTTCAAATGCCCAAAACTCCTGAACCCTGGCACCTAGAAACAGGTGTCATATTAAACAGAAGAGTCTCCCCTTTAATACGATAGAAGGATTGTGTAAGGATGCTCAACAGAACTGGAGATATCAACTCTTAGTTCCCATCGGCAATAAAAAGTTAATTTAAAGATTTGTACAACTTTAAAGGGGTATTCCCATCTAGGCATTTACATTTAATTAAATTAATTTGCCATTTGTAAGCATTTCTTCAATTGGGTGTTATTAAAAAAAAATGTTCCTGTGTGAAGATAATTTCTCATAAATGTTGCCATGTTGTCTCTTAGAAACAAGATCGCTTCCCCGGATACGACAACCTCACATTTTAGTTAGTGGCTAGACATGCAGTATTGACCTGGATTAAGCAATCATTACCACAGGACAGCTGTGGGAGATGGAGTTACTCCTAGACATTTCATATATAAAAACTTTTGTTTCTTTGTACAATCTCTCCAGCTGAGGTGGCCGTATCCAAGGACACAGTCTTGTTTCTAAGGGACCATATGACTACATTTATGAGAAATTTTCACATAGGTAATTTTTAATAACATGTAATTGAATACAATGTTTATACATGACAGATTAATGAAACTGAATGCCCAGACGAGAATACCCCTTTGAGGGTAGATATCTCTGGTTCTGTCAAGCACCCATACACAATGCATACATCATGTTAAAAGGGAAATTTTCCTGTTAAATATGACACTAGAATTTCCAGATGTTTCTAGGTGCAAGGATTCAGGAGCTTGAAGTTGGCCACTGTCATGACATTTACAACTGTCCTTTCTGCACAGGCCATGTGCAAAAAGGACGTGTATATAACCGTATGGCAGTCGCGACAGGGTTAATAGTTTTTTTTTTTTTTTTTTTTTACTGTCACAACCTGCAAAATATAGCAGATTTTTTATTATTTCAGTTTTAGTGATTTTATAAATTTGCATTCAGGTGAGCATATGCTATGAGGTATCCATTAACTCTATTCATGTTCATCTATTACATTTAGGAGTTGTGAAGCCAATTATTTTCGGTATGGCATATTTTTTTTGCCAAAGTCAATTTTTATGCATTTTTAAAACCGTAATGAAAACTGCATGAAGGTGCAGGTGAAGATGCATATCCATCAACTCCTCAATGCAATTTAAGGTCTGCTTTCAAAAAATGTATGGCTTTTGGCTTTAGTATAATACTTTTTGCTTTTATTTGTACAAGTCAAAATTGTAAAAATTAAAACATGCATTTAAATATACATTCTGCTCAAAATAAAGATTTTTTTCTTCAAATTCCCATGTTGTAAAGTATTTTGCCTGTCTGGTTGTAATGATCAGTCTGTACCAACTTTCAATGGCAAGGTAATGCCTACTACTGTATACATGTTGCAGAAAGGCCACGGAACTTACCTCAGTAGTTTTCTATGCTTTCAAAAGCATCAAAGCTGTCTAGTTTCTAATGCATTTGCATTGCACAGGTTAACTTTCTCACCCGTATCTGCAGCAATTAAATGACTTGCTGCTTACCATAAATCCCATACCCTACATGGCTACTTTATTACGCTGTGTAATAAACTAAAAAGCGTTGGTGCTCTTGAAAACATGGCCACGTCAAGCAAGAATTTCAGGTTAGAAAAGTGTGAGAAAACCTGGTATGACTAGTGGACATTACTGTAAGAACCGGGTAAGCAAAATACTTCACAGCAGAAATATAACTAGGCTGGGCTTTATTTGTAGCACTAAAATTTTTTTTCTTTGAGTAAATATTGTGAGCCAGATAATTTTTTTAGAAATGGGAATATCCCACAATTATAGAGAACCAATAATACAAATAATCCATGATGCAAAGAGAATGGTTATTCCAGAGGTTTTTTTTTATTCCAGCATTTCACTGTATAGATAACAAAGGTAACATGAATAACCCATACACAGTTTAACAGTGATGGAACTGAAGAAAAAAAAAAAAAAAAAAAAAAAAAAAAAGAAGGATGGCAGATATTTAAAGTAAGTGTGGATCTTTAAAACACTTAATGCATCTATATTAAAGGGATATTATAGTTTCTTCAAAAAGAAAATTTCTTTCATAACAACAAGTTATGCTTTTTTCTGACATTCCTTATGTTGATAACTGCAAACAATTTCTACAGTATGTCAGGTAGGTATCAATTCAAGAAAAATGTTCTTTGTTTTCTTGCAGCAGATATAGATAGATGCCCTGGTCATGTGAAACTCTTCATTACACAATAAATTGCATTGTGCGTACACTAGAATAACCCTTTAATCAGTCTCAAACAGAAGTACGAAAGAATGTAACATTGGTTGTAAAGTAAAAAAAAAATCAAAGTGTGCTAAATAAAAAGCATGTGCTCGGAGTTATTGCAGAACATTTCTCATTACAAGTAGAAGTAATATTACAGCAGTTTGGTAATCTCTTAGTACAGTATATCACTGCAAGTTTTACAGAAATTTAGCTATTTACATTAAGGCTGTAAAAAAATATCTTAGTGTTGTAAGAATATATAAGAATCTTTGGAAATGGAGATAGGGTTTTATAATATCCATGTTTCAAACACAACAAAAAGGGTAACCTGACTCCATATACACATTCACTGAATCGTCAAAATTTACTTTACACAATAAGTAGTTATCAGGGGAGAAACTTGAAAATCCTGCAAAATGTGCACTTCATGGCATTATAGGCGTTACAATTACCCCTCACAGTCATATATACCCTTTATTCCTGCATTAAAATACATCAGATAGTGCCATTATCAGATTGGAACTGGTGCTATATAGACAAATACATGTATACATACACAGAACGGTGAGGCCGCATGTGCACATACTCGAAGGTTGTCTATACCCATTACCTGATCAAAGACTTTTTAGCTCTCCCGTCTTCTAAATGCATTATTATACAATCATTCCCTGGCACTCAAATTTATGAAACCTCTGACTTCCAGCAGTGGCCACATCCCTCCAAACTACAGTCAGTGTTATCTGTATTCTTACATGCAGTCTCACGGTCAAGCGTTGGCTCATTCACATCTCAGCATTTTACAGTCTATTCATTTGGTAGAACAAGGCACACAGAGGTTTTATCCGAATGTGAATCCTGTTTGAACTCAACGTGAACTTTTTCGTAAGACATGTATTGTATAACGACAGCCTAAGGTTTTTACATCAAGAAAAAAAAAATTACTTTTTAGAAAATTCAAAATTTTACCCATTAATATAAACATATTGGCTACCTGTACTTAAGAGACAAAATAGGCAAATTTTAGAAACACGTTCCATTACATATTTGACGGTGGTGGGCCTTGTTCAGGATCAGATGGTGGTGGTGGTGCTTGAGTATGTAGGTTTGTTTCCTTATAGACAAACCATGCATTTCCTGCCCACAAAATCAAATTTAGGAAACCGAAAGCCTGAAAAACAAAGTCAATTTAGAAAAATCTGCGCAACAGACTCAGACAACAATATGCAAGGAGGTTGACGGATGATCAGAAGCTTTAAAAATGGTATTTGGGTTGGGCACTATATTTTTACACCTAAGATATGAGAAGCACATGATTCAAACTCTAATTGTGTCTAATACTCAAAACTAAAGCAGACGCAATAAGCCTATAGAATGAGGTTTGCTAGTCCTTTATTTTTGGTCTGGTTCAAATCTCGTTTTCTGCATTTGTTAGATATATACCGCAAGGTTTACATCAAAAATTAACAAAAACAGATGCATTTTTTCTTCATACGGATCAGTCGTATATGCTGGCAGGGCCGGTTCCAGCACTGGGCAAGTGCCAGGGCTGCTGGGAGGGAGGAGGGGTCCGCATAAGGCTTTATGAAAGGAATCCATGGGGGAGAGGGGGCTGTATCTAATGAATCCATAGGGTGTGAGGGGGGCTTATATAAAATAACCATGAGGGGGCTCTGGTATGATAAACTAAGAAACATTTTAGAAAACAGGAGGATGTTTTAGTTTCTGAATTTTTAATGCTGTCAGTTCATTGCAAAGGGGCCCACTGAGACCAGTCCAAACACACATTATAATAGTTTTTTTTTTTTTTTTTTTTTATAAAGAGAAACAGGTTTGTCACCAGTATACAAAAAACGAGATTTGAACCAGGCCTTTCTACTGTAGTCTGGGGAGGTGTTTCAGACATATTTCTCTTATACTTTATTAGGAAATTCTTAAACAGGCTGCAATGTTCGGCCTTGGGAACACAGCATTTGTTGACTGGAAAAGGTAGCCGTATACAGCTTAGGGACAGTATAGGGATTCCCTATGCAGGCTGAATACGGCTTAGACAGACATACGGCTCTCCACAAGTTTATATCTCACTTTGATGAGAAAAAAAAAAAGAGGCAAAACTATTAGCATACAAATCAGGAAAAATGGAAACAGGTAAAAAAAAAAAAAAAAAAAAAAAAAAAAAATAATTATATAATATATATCTATATATCTATATATCTATATATCTATATATATATATATATATATATCTATATATATATATATATATATATATATCTATATATATATATATATATATATATATCTATATATATCTATATATATATCTATATCTATATATATATACACACACATACATATACTCACCGGCCACTTTATTAGGTACACCTGTCCAACTGCTCGTTAACATTTAATTTCTAATCAGCCAATCACATGGCGGCAACTCAGTGCATTTAGGCATGTAGACATGGTCAAGACAATCTCCTGCAGTTCAAACCGAGCATCAGTATGGGGAAGAAAGGTGATTTGAGTGCCTTTGAACGTGGCATTGTTGTTGGTGCCAGAAGGGCTGGTCTGAGTATTTCAGAAACAGCTGATCTACTGGGATTTTCACGCACAACCATCTCTAGGGTTTACAGAGAATGGTCCGAAAAACAAAAAACATCCATTGAGCGGCAGTTCTGTGGGCGGAAATGCCTTGTTGATGCCAGAGATTAGAGGAGAATGGGCAGACTGGTTCGAGTTGATAGAAAGGCAACAGTGACTCAAATCACCACCCGTTACAACCAAGGTAGGCAGAAGAGCATCTCTGAACGCACAGTACGTCAAACTTTGAGGCAGATGGGCTACAGCAGCAGAAGACCACACCGAGTGCCACTCCTTTCAGCTAAGAACAGGAAACTGAGGCTACAATTTGCACAAGCTCATCGAAATTGGACAGTAGAAGATTGGAAAAACGTTGCCTGGTCTGATGAGTCTCGATTTCTGCTGCGACATTCGGATAGTAGGGTCAGAATTTGGCGTCAACAACATGAAAGCATGGATCCATCCTGCCTTGTATCAACGGTTCAGGCTGGTGGTGGTGGGGTCATGGTGTGGGGAAGATTTTCTTGGCACTCTTTGGCCCCTTGGTACCAATTGAGCATCGTTGCAACGCCACAGCCTACCTGAGTATTGTTGCTGACCATGTCCATCCCTTTATGACCACAATGTACCCAACATCTGATGGCTACTTTCAGCAGGATAATGCGCCATGTCATAAAGCTGGAATCATCTCAGCCTGGTTTCTTGAACATGACAATGAGTTCACTGTACTCAAATGGCCTCCACAGTCACCAGATATCAATCCAATAGAGCATCTTTGGGATGTGGTGGAACGGGAGATTCGCATCATGGATGTGCAGCCGACAAATGTGCGGCAACTGTGTGATGCCATCATGTCAATATGGACCAAAATCTCTGAGGAATGCTTCCAGCACCTTGTTGAATCTATGCCACGAAGAATTGAGGCAGTTCTGAAGGCAAAAGGGGGTCCAACCCGTTACTAGCATGGTGTACCTAATAAAGTGGCCGGTGAGTGTATATGTGCGTAATATATATATATAAAAATTATATACATCTCTTTTGCAAACTTGTTTCCATGCATGCTTGCTCTATATGTTAGCAGTTTTTCAGTCTTCTAATCTATCTTGATCTACGCACTGACATATTAAAGTGTCAACAGCTGTATAAAAACACAAAGAGCAGAGGAAAGCCACCACTGCATGCAGCTCCAAGCCATATTCAACCTGCATAGACAAACACTATACAGGGAGAATATGGGATCTTCTTTCCAACACTTTACCATCTTAATTAAAAAAAAAAAAAAAAAGTTAACCATTAGTAAGTAGAAATTAAAGAAACATTTTAAAGGATTATCCTCACAAAATTGCTGGTAATTTTTGTTTTTGCCCATGAAACTTACATTTAGGCTGTATTCACACAACCGTATGGGGGACATGTATACGGCCAACATATACAAGCTGTATATACGTCCCCCCATAGACGGCAATAGGCAAACAGCGCCATACGGGAGCAGTACGGTGCCGTAATCAAGAGAGTATCTTTCCCCGTAATACGGCGCCGTACACCATATATCGCTATGGAGTGGAGCGGGGGTGAGCAGCACTCATCCCCTCCTCCTCTCATAAGCACTGCCTCGCCCGCCGTGCTACGGTACGGCGGGCAAATCGTCAAGTGAATGCAACCTAAAATTTAAAAAAAAAACGCTTGAGAAGATATGCATACAAGTGTCCACAGCATAAAGCTATTGGAAGAATTAACAGAAGTGTCTGAGAGCACCATGGCAACCAACTAGAGTTCAGCTTTAATTTTCCCTCAGACAACGAAGGGCTCTGATTAGTTGCCATGAGCAACTACAACAGTTCTGATTTCTCCACCCTCAAGAAATATGTTAAACAAAATTACTAATGTCTGTAAGTAGCAAAAGAGCTGAATTTTGCATTAGTAATTGGCAATAACAATAGAGGTGTGACCGAGGTGGAAGAGAAGTGCTCTGGGGGGCAGGTAACAGCCTGAACCCCCTCCCCGGAGGGTTTGAAAAGATTGGTTATATATTTTACACCACACAAGGCGATTAACAAGGTGCCAAGTATACATACCACGGAAATGTTTAGACTTCCCATGCGCGATTCAGAACCTGGAGTACAAGTGAAGTGGTCACTGCAACTGGTTTTTGCAAGTTCTGTTGGGTTTGTAACACGCTTGATATCAGTTAATCCTTTAGCCCATGCAGAAGAACTGACAAGCCACAAAAACGCAAAAATAGCAGTTATGATGAAGTCCTACAAAAGAAAGGTTCCAAACAATGAAGAATGAATCAACACAATGAACGTCACAGTCTAACACTTATCACCATTCTATCTAATGTCCAGGTCAATTTTCTAAATTCAATTATGCTCTTTAACCCCTTACCACTAATAGACATAATAGTACTGCGATGTGGGAACCAACTTTCCACAAAATGCAGTACTAGTACGTCCAGCTCCTGGTAAAGGCTCAAAAGTGAAACAAGTACCAGAAGCTTCAGGTGTCAGCAGTATATTATAGTTAAAACCCTCAATGAGAAATAACTCAGATCACCAGTGTTAACCCCTCTTACGCCACAGTCAAGCATGATAACAGTATGTAATGGGATTATGACTTCTCCCAAGGATCAGCCCCCACAGAAATCATTTGGTACGGTGAACTGCATAAACAAAAAAACCCCCACACACTACAAATCCTTCAATACGCTAGACGCTCCTCAAAATGTGTAGTAGTAGCTTAAAAGTGCATCTCATACTGGAAAAAAAATACAGTCTTGGCGATTTTCATGAAAATGTGAAAAACTGCACTTTATTCTAAGCCTTATAAAATTTTTCGAAAAATGAGAGGATGCATAGGACAACAGTAAATTATCAAAAATGTCAACTAATATGAAGTACAATGTGTCATGAGAAAATCTCAAAATATGTTAAAGCGTTTCAAAGTTATAACCACTTCTAATATCAGATTCAATAAAAAGGCCTTGGTCAGAAAGGTTTGGCTTTGTGCGCAAGGGGATAAATTACCATACCTTTGGAACAAAACTTTGCATATCACGATTTTTAACTAGGTTTTTTTTTTTTATGACATGCGAAACTATCCTGATAGTATAATTAAGATTCGGCAGACAAAATGACATTTATAAAATTATCCTATGGTAAAAAAAAAAAAAAAAAAAAAAAAAACCTTTCATGGGTAAATTATTATTATTATTTTTTTTAAAGTGATATTGAATAAATGGGGTTTTACTATTAAAATAAAATAATAAATTTAATGGGGTTTTACTATTATTTAGGCCTTTCAAAGTCACTTGGAAGCCGAGTTGTCCCTCAAAATGTGAGTTTTGGGGATTTTCATGAAAATGAGAAAAATTGCACCTAAAGTTCTGCGCTTCATGACATCCTAGAAAAAAAAAATGACAGGATGTACAAAATATCTCAACATAAAGCAGACATTCCATAAATGTTAATTATAAAGCTTGGGTAGTTTTACTTCCTGTCTGGAAAGCAGAACATTTCAAACTTGGAAAATGAAGAATTTTTACGAACTTTTGCCAAATTTTCACTTTTTTTGCAGACCAAAACACAAAACTTATCACTTAAATTTTACAACTAACATGAAGTACAATGTGTCACGAGAAAACATTCTCAAAATCACCTGGATATGTTAAAGCGTTCCAAAGTTATAACCAATTATCGTGATACATTGTGCATCGTTAATATATATGACTATCAGTTATTTATTTGTATTACTGAAAATTTCAAAGTCGGCAACAAAAATTAAATCTGCAAGAGTATTTACTCTGCTGGAAAAAATGAAGTGGGACCTCTACTTTTTGTAGAAATGGGACATTTCTAAACGGACTATGAAAGTTGAAACAAAATTATCAATATATTTAGTTAAACTGGGGTTTAACTTACAACAGCCAAAACAACTCTATTCCCTAAAACAGGGGTCCCTGAAAATAAGACCTAGCCGCAGTCATTGCAATAGCTACCCGCTCGTCATACATTACTATTAGTAGATCATTTAGATGCTGCATTGAGGTTGTGACATGGGTGAAAATTCATGGAATAAAATCCCATTGATGCATTGCAAATGCTCTACAAGCAGCTACCAGGTCAAGAAGCGCCATTGGTAACACATGTGAGATTGGGGTCAATGATTCTTAAAGAAATTGAGTCACGAGATATTCAGGATTTGGAGAGTAATAATGAGGTTGCATAAGGTGATAATGTTGCTTTTTGTACAAAAAGCATTGTTGGAATTCAGAGTTTGGACAATTATAAGGATGTTCCAGAAGCTGTTGAAAAAAAAAAAAACCAAATAAACATTTTTTTGGCCGGCCCCTGTTGTTCACAAATACCAGGATCGGTAGATGTACCATGGATTATTGTACATGGAACTTAAGACTAAAGTCACAAGACTACAGTATACATATTAGTTACTGTTGATTTTCTTTGATCAACAGTAAAATGTTAATTCTTGTTCATGGAACAATGAGACATCCCCTGGAACGTATGGGGGGCATAAATACGTCCCCCATACACAGCAATGGGTGCACAGCGCCCTTCGGGAGTGATTCAGTGCAGCACCATACCATTCCGTAGCTGGGAGAAAGATGGGACATCTTTCGCAGGAATACGACACGGCGCCGATCCCCTCCTCTCTCCGGAACCAAAGTGTGCATGTAGCCCGAGACCCAGTGTGTTTTTAAGCAAAAAAAAATAAAAAAATTGTACAAGGCTCTTATTTTCGGACAGTACAACAGCCATATTAAATGTATCATTGCCAAGTTCAGCTGAATGCTGGGACAAAAGTGGCACAGCATATTAATTTAATTACTTAATGACCCTTTCGGCTTTGTTTTTTTTTTGCCCTCAAACTTTAAAAAAAATTATAATTTTTTTTTTATTGTATAGAAGTGTATGAGGGCTTGGATTCTGGTTAAATACATTGCACTTTCCAGTGAAAATTTGTGTTGAGAAAAGGGGGTTGGGGTCAGTTGAAAAGAAATTCCAATGTTGCACCAGTTTCTTGTGGGCTCTGCATTACCGACACCTCCTGTATTTTCCTTGGCTTAGTTCGATCACAGGGAAAACACATTTATATAGGTATCAATATGTTTTAATAGATTTAATAAAATTGAAAAAAAATAAAAAAATCTTCCCTTTTTGCCATGTTCTAATGGCAATAATGTTTTCATACAGACAAGTGTATGGACTGTATGAAATGGTGACATTTTCATTGCTGCCATTTTGTGTACATAACAACCTTTTGATCAATTTTTGTTAAAAATTTATTACAGGGTTACTGCTTTAGGGCTGCGGTGATAGCCAACAGTTATAGGATTTTTTTGTTTATTTTTATATAAATTCTAGGAAAGTGAGGAGATTTAAAACTTTTAGATTTTTATGATTTTTATTTTTTTTTTTAACCATACCCCAAACGGTACTTTAAACCTGGTGCACATGAAGTATGGGTTAAATACTGAAAATTGGAAGCACAATTTGTCCCACAATAAGCAAGCCCTTATAACTATGTGAAAAGAACTTCAACTAGATGCGTACTTACCACTGATATTCAAATAATCCACGCAGCAATAAGAAGAATGCAGATAATTAGTTTTCTTTTTTATTTTCATGTGATAAGAAAAACTAATGAAAAAAAAGAAATACTAACCCCAGCAATGCTTTTAAACCACTGCTTTCCTTTGGGCTCCATTTTGTCACTAATAGCGTGAAATATTCCGTGTGTAAGGCCCAGGCACACGACCGTAATGGTGACAGTGATCATAGCGACCATTGTGCATTTTCCTCACTTTCCTGTGTCTAGTTGTAAGACAGCTAGAACCTCACTTTCCCTTATCCTGTCAGAAGGACTGGCAAGTCCCATGTTCAGTCATCCCCTCTTTTTTGCCACTTTACATACTGGTCCCCATGGTTTGTCTTTCTAATTACTCACATCATATGCACTGCTAAAAAATCCACTCAAATGACACATCCTAGATCTGAATGAATGAAATATTCTCATTGAATACTTTGTTCTGTACAAAGTTGAATGTGCTGAAAACTAAACCACAACAAAATCATCAATGGAAATCAAATTTATTAACCAATGGAGGCCTGGATTTGAAGTCACCCACAAAATTAAAGTGTAAAAGCACACTACAGGCCGATTTAACTTTGATGTAATGTCGATAAAACAAGACACTATTGTGTGTGACCTCCACAACGTTCCTGTATGACCTCCCTCCCTACAACACCTCGGAAACCCACACAAGTGGCTCAGGTAGTGCAGCTCATCCAGGATGGCACATAAATGGGAGCCGTGGCCAGAAGGTTTGCTGTGTCTGTCAGAGGCTGGAGGAGCTTCCAAGAGACTGGCCAGTACACCAGGAGACATGTAGTGGGCTGTAGGAGGGCAACAAACCCTGCAGCAGGACCGCTACCTCCATCTTTGTGCACGGAGGAAGAGGAGGAGCACCACCAGAGCCCTGAAAAAGGACCTGCAGCAGGCCACACAAATGTGCATGCATCTGCACAAACAGTTAGAAACCGACTCCATGAGGATTGTATGAGGGCCAGACATCCACAAAAAAAAAAAAAAAAACAAAAAAAAAAAAAAACCAACACAAAAAAACAACTCAGCTGTTTAAATGTAAAAAGCGGTCCAGAAAATGATACTTACAATTAATGGCAGTTTGATGGAGTCCTGATAAAGATGTCTGAATCCAAGATATAAGACAAGTGCACCAATACAATAAAGAAAGGCAAAAACGGCAACTGTAACATAAAATTCGGCCGATGAGGAGTAATCACCAGTAAGGTGCAATTCATTCCACGGTGCTCCACAGAATTTTTCAGTATAGTTTCCATGGAATAGGACAGTATTTAACCTAAAGGCACACAAAAAAGAAGACTATTATAGCAACTACATTTTAATACAAAGACAAGAATACAACTAAAAATCTGGATTTCACTAGACAAATTTAACATGAACGTAGTAACTATACATTTGCTATGGATATTAGTGCCACTGGATGGGCTTCTTCACATGAATTTAAAGGACATCTACTATTTGTTGATTCTACACTTCCCTAGCTCACATTTTGTCTTGTAGGAAATGGAACCATTTTATTATATAAGAAAATGGAACAAATCTTCAGAAAATGAGTTTATAAAATTATGCAAAAAAGCCAGATGCGCTCTCGTCTACGTCACCAGGCCCCAATTCTGTTAATTGCAGCCTGGTCTCACCCGTTTAACGCACAGATAGCAAGTTTTGTCATAAGCAACCGGTGGGACCAGGCTACAGTGAATGCAGATGTCTCCTGCCTGTCTTCAAGGCTATATTCCTTGAACTTTGTGTTTGGCATCTGTAAGATATACATAAGAATACTTTTGAACGCTACTTACCTAAAAGGATATCGAAATGTGGCTTCAATAATGGCAGTTTCATTTGGACAAGACAAATGTAGGCTGGTTGTTCCACTGTATCCTCCACATGTAGCAAATGAAAAAATTGAAAAAAACTACAAAGAAGGAAACACAATCTTGATTTATGACATATTTAACACAAAGTGTGCAGATATCCATAAAATTACCAGAACCCTTCGTTCAGGTAATATATAAAAATCACTCCCAACTGCACTTTAACAGTTAATATCTTCGCTTCCCTGGCACCAAGAAACACAATTTTAGATAAGGAGAGCCTCCTCTTTCAAAGAAAATAACCCCTGAGATTCTAGGTTTTAGTAATACCCTCTGAAGTATGCCCCCCACCCCCTCAGCTTCTTAGCCAGCAGGCTACAGGTAGAGTGCACAGTGAAGCTTCTCTCATTGATAAACTAAATATTGACTTTATCTGTTAATACATTTTTATAAGGGATAATGTTAATTACCTTATTTTTCGGCATATAAGGCGCACCTCTAATAAATGCCTGCTAAGACATCTAGGTTCATATATAAGGCGCACTGGAGTATAAGGCGCAGTATCAAATGCAGTACCTAAAAATGACCAGCAGGTGGCAGACCTGTGCACAGTTCAAGCCAGCTACACTTCCCGGGAAACTTGTCTTCAGCATGTCAGAGAGCTCTGATCTCAGAGGTATGGGCTGCTGGGGGTTAATGCAGGGTGATGCAGCAGGGGTTAAGCGGTCTCCCTCTGCCCCTTCTCCTTCCCTCCTCAGCCAGGGTGTTATTCCTGTGGGGTACCCTGTGGCTCCTTCTCTTTCCCCTGTTACAGGGCTGTCAGATATGGGGGATTGTTTACTGATGATGATGATTGCCTTGTGGTCGGCACTATGGCAGCTCCGCTCTCTCCCTGCTAGGGGAGGGCAGGATGGGCACAATGTTAGTTGTGGTGCCAGGGCACTTCAGGAGCTAGGGACACTGTATATTGTGTGGGAAGGTGCAGAAAATTTCTGGGGATGGAGCTATGAAACACTGGTAAATCTACAGTACATCTTGTCTTTAGCACATTTCTGTACAAGTTCATATATAAGGCGCACTGGCCTACAAAATACGTTAATGTTCATGTTATAACCCCATGCTACTGAAAAATATGAAAGCACACTTGCTTTGTCATATCCAGTGATAATTTATGAAAAAAAACCTGAGTGAGGGGAATGAACATTTAAGCCTCTCTGCCTAAATATTAACAGAACTTTTCAAAAAATGTATAAGTCACATGTATAAGTCACAACTTTTTATTTCACACTATCCTCAATTATTTATATGTATGTTATGGTGTACTTATTCAAATTCTCATGAATTGTGGAATGTTCCGTTATTACACTGCTAATACAACGGTGAACATATTACACCCAAAAGTGACCTTTATTATCTCATAAGCTTGGTTTATGGATATAGTTTTTTATGTGGGTTACCGTGAAGCTCGGTGCAATTTTCTGCAAAAATAGTTTAAGACACATGTGGATTTAACTTTACCTTTGCTGCATATTTTGGTGAATATACACATGTGGGGAATGCATCAACTACTCACATCTTACAGTTTTTAGGAAAGTACATTTTCTTTATGCAATTAGTCTGGATTTGTACATATTTTAATGGAAATTTTTAATCTTGTTGCATGGTTTTTGTTTTAGCATTTCTGTAAATTCTTTCTGATGTTGTGTATTGTGGTATACATATATAAATCTGCTAACTTTGACTTATTACCAGATTATTATATGCGATTCCCCCGTTAAAAACAAACAGAATGATGCCTACTTTTTGCTGCTCCTCCTTTTCTTTCCAAAGTTATGGCATTTTCTGTTCTGAAAGAGTTTGACCAAAATCAGCACTGAGATCTTCACTGATCAGCAAGTTAGGCTGTGGATAGGGCCTAACTTGTCTTCGTGGGAAAACCCCTTGGCTTCTGCCTATCATGCATTTACCCATGCCTATATTTCAGTGCCCGTAATGATAATGAATTTGCCTCTATCCATGATGATTACAAGCACAACCCGCTTATTCCATTTGATCTTACACTATATTAATGTCACAAATAATATTATTTAATGTGATTGTATATCCATGTAATTAAAGATTGGATCACATAATTGTATGATCAATCTTACATTCATTTGTATATTTATTTTATATCTTATTTATATTATAATTTATATCTTATTATTCTGTTTTTAGTTTGGTCTCATGAAGGGTCTTTACCCAAAACATGTTACCCCGATTTTATATTGCGTGGAGATCAGGTGAAGTGCTGAAATAGCGCTTCACCAGATGTCCATAAGAGAAGTTCCTCTGAACACTCATTCCTTGCCATTCCGAATTTTAAGGCTCCAGGACCTGCGATGATGTAATTTGGTCATGTGACTACTGTTCTGCCTGTGCTACTGTCTAAGTAGCTGGTGACTTGGAGGAGAAGGAGAGGGCAGTTTTGCAGAGAGAGTTAGGATCAGATGAGGGTGAGTGGGTTTATTAACTATAGGGGGTTAAAGCTGATGCTTTATAGTGTGAGTGTGTGCGAGTGTTAATTCCAAGTATGTGTGGGGGAGGGAGGTGTAGCAGAGCTATCTGTGTGCTTGTTACAGAGCAGTTTGTGTGGAAACTATTGCAGAGATTTGTGTGACTACCAGGGAATGTTAATTGGTGCGAAATATATAATTATAGCAAGAAGTGTCTTTTAGTGCAAAAAATATGGTACTTATCTTTAAAAGGAAATCTATGATCAAATTAATCTTCATATATTTGCCATCAATGGCCTCCTTTCTAAAATAAACTTTTAATATTATGCTAATGTGCCTAAAGGGCTCTGGTGGGCGTTTCCAGAGCACCTCGGTGCTGCAGATTCACTGGCTGTTACAATTAGCAGAGCAGGAGCTTGATTGGGAAATGTTCTGCTCATTGCAGCAGCCCATGAAACATCATCACTGTGGGGCTCTGAAAAAATGCCTACCACAGCAGATCAGGCTATTAAGTATAATTGTAATTTATTTTAGAAGGAAGGAGGCCATGGATAACATATATAGTAGGATTACCCCAGTCATGTGTCTGGATCTACAAGCAAGTGTCCCTGGTTTACCATGCTTGATGTGATAGTAGATTTTCTTCAATGTTACAACAAAAGCACATGTGTGGGTACTACATGACGAAAATAGTGACATTTCATACCATAACCAACGGGCTAGTAGTTAGGTTTGTGGGCGCACAAAAAAAAAAAAAAAATAAATATTTTACTCACCTTGTCCCCCTTAGCACTTGCGCGTTCTAGCAAGCTAAGGATGCAGTCACATGTCCCACTGGGGCTTGCCTCGGCCCGATCGCGTAAGATTTTCTGTAGAAACATATGCAATCAGTAACCAGAACCTGGTGTCTTGCATTAAAACAATGCAAGACACTGGGTTCTGGTTACCAATCACTTGTGTTTCCACGGAAGCCGAGGCCCGCAACTTAGCGATGTGTTAGTGGTATGTGTGAACCGGAATAGTATGACCCTGGCTTCACTGTGCAAGTGCCGTAGGTCAGTGCATGTGCAATGAATCTTAGGAATTATCTCACCTTCACTTGCCACATTGCAAGGAGAGGCATGGGCGAGGGATCCGCAGATGTAAGTCCAATGTGACTCATGGGACTAACATCTAGGTGACTAAACTTTTTTTTTTTTTTTTTTTAAAGGGCATCTACTACCAGGATGAAAGACTGCCTGCAAATAAGCCTGGGAGGCTCTGGGCTCCATAAGAGTTAATGGAGCCCCTCAGGCTCATTTGCAGGCAGTCTTTTATCCTAGTGGTAAATGCCCTTAAATTTTTGCCCACTACAGCATTCATACCGGTTGATGTGCGACTCTAAACTACAGGTCCATATACACCTGTAGTCGGTTGAGGGTCCCAAATCAATCTGGAAGGTATTAAATTCTGTTTTCAACCACCTTGAAGAATCTAAGACAATACATGTTAACACTTTCCCTGCCAGAGGTGTAATATATACCTGGCTACTTATAGGAACGTCTGGATCTATTACACCTAGAATCATGTTATGAAGCAGTTTACGCCGGTCACACTCCTTACTATCACTGCCAATCTCTCTTGTCCTGAAGCACCAGGAACCATGTTCCATTGTTTAATGACAAGATTCAAAGATATGAAGTGATTGTTCTCTGCCTCTCACCTCAGATTCCATTTAGGAGAACAACTGATGATGGTGACTTGTGGGGTACAACCTTTTTCCCATTACACGGTATATACTTTCCCAAATAATATGTACCATGTATAAAGTAGATAAGAGTGTGTGAACACAGGCATGATCTTCTCCACCATTGCGGCATTTCTACAGGGAGCATTAGGTGTGGGGTGCCTGCAGGAGCCGGCTCCACTATCTGTGTATATCACATCCTGACCCTGTGACAGCGGCTCCGCCCACACTTGGCAGCTCACTGCACGCAGCCAGCGCCCATGCAGCCCGGGGAGCTGCGATGCAGGGGCAGTGTGAACACGCTCCACTAGCGCCATATGGGTGCGCACTGCGCGCGGGTCACACCACGTAACGCACACTGCACGTTCTGCACAGATACTGAGTCAGGCCCCATCGTACTCACCCACTCCAGCACCTTGATGAACCCCAGAGGCTCCTTTAAGGGACTGAAGTTAAGCTGCAGGCCCGACATTTTCTGGAACGGCAGAAGCAAAGTGACAGTGAGTGCGGGCCACAAGTAGAGCGCTCAGATCGAAACACGAACGAGATTGGCGGCCTTCTTCTTCCTACCTGAGTCAGCCGGTTCATGCTCTACGTCAGGTCAAGTCCTCCCCGGGGAGGTGAGGGCGCCGCCCAGGATTACGCGCCGATCCTCCGCCCCGCTGCCGACACGTCACCGCGCTGGCCTGTACCACAAAGCTGACACTATAGACAGTGATTGCGTTTTATCATGGCAGCCCGTTATGAATAGCTTTTACCCAGACCCGTTTCTGAAGTAGAAGTGATACTCGGCAAACAGAGCGAAGAGCGGACCGTACAATGGTAGGCGGAGCCACACACATCAGGCCCCGCCTATTGTCACATGCTCCATAACTGTAACAGCTGTCTCTTCCTGTCAGCCGGCGCAACTCATGACACTCAGGCGACATACACGTCGCCACCAACATTCCTTCTGAATAGGTTTGGAGTAAAAAATGGGTTTGTTCCGGTAGGCGAGAGCTCGAGCGATTTCTGCCTTTATGAAAACAGAGAAAGTCACAGAAAGAGCATTGGAGAGACTTCTGCAAGACCCAACTTCCCCCATCACAGTTTTCTATTCTACACCACATAACATACATAAATATATAACAGGTTATTATATCTAAATTATTTATGCTATTGCAACATCCCCCACCGGGGCCTAGCCCTTGAGGTGAGGCCTGGAGACAGCCGGGGCCCGCGGTACCGGAGTGGCTGGCGGTTGCGGCCTAAGCACGCTATTGTCACGGTGCTTGGTACGGGGGGAACCGGAGGGCTGTCCTACAGCCTGGCAGGTCTCCAGCAGGGTGGTGTTGGCAAGAAATGATGAGGGAGAGGCTGCTATAGCGGATCTCCCTGGGGCAACCCCTTAATGTCCCGAGTGTGAGTCTCTGGGTGATGGACAGGGTGCCGGTGATGAAGGCAGCCGTATTAGCAGGGACCAGACGGAGACAGAAGTTGAAGAAAACAACTTACAGTTCTTTATTTGAACCGGCAGGAACCGCAGCAACGTGCCTTTAACAGGTAGATGGAGTGCTGAGATGTGAGTTGGAGGGAGCCTCAGGAGATAGTTCACCAGCCTGGATGTAGAGGGCAGGCTGGGAGGCAGCTGTGTCCTGGTAGGAAGCTTCAGCTTGTCCTGTAGGGCTTCAGGTATCACCTTTAAAGGTAAGATGATACCCCTTTTCCTCACTACACTAACTCTAATCTATTAGCTCCACTCTTCAGAGGCAGGGGCTAGGCTCTTCCTGCTCTGGTATGGGCTAGACAGAGATTACTCACGCACACACTGATCTCTAGGATTCTCCTACACTTGAATCTCTCTGAGTGTTCTGAGATCTGAGACCTAGAACATTCCTGGCCAGGGGGTTTTATTACCTCCCTTTGGTCAGGTGGTGGCTGCTCCTCCAATCACATCTCAGCTTACAGAGCACAGGATGTAACACATATCATTGGACAATAGCATCTTGCATCATACAAAATACTTAACCTCTGCCTTGCCAGGCAGGATGCACCACTGCAATATCCCCTATGTCCTATAAGGACCATGTAGTGTAATGGGATTACATGCAGGTGGGACGTATTCGCAAACCCTCCCTCGCCATTGCATCGGCGAGGGTGTTGCATACCCCGGGGGCAATTGAAAGAGCCGCCCTCGGCTCGACTACAGATGGTTTGGGGCACAGAGGGGGCTAAGGGCACTTCTGGGAAGTGCAGGCTATGTGAGGTGTAGGGACAAACCGCCCATGGTCCTGGAGACAGGCACCTGGGTTGGTGTCGGACTAAGACAAAACATATAGCTGTATGACAGTTGGTCGCTGACGCCATTAAACCGAACTGTACAGTAGGAAAGGTGTGGTGTCATGTCCTGTAATCCACTCCTTGCACCAAGGCCTGTATATTTGTTTTATCAACGCTTCTTCCCTGGCGGCAATTATATATAAGGTGTCTATCTGCATTGCATTAGCATATGCGACACGAGTACCTCCTGACTGGCATCCTTACCCATGTATGGGTGGCATCCAGGTGCTATCTTTATAACACCCCCGGTCCCCGTAGGACCCGCAGTTTACGGACTACCCCCACGTGCAAACCTCAGTTTGAGGGATCAGGTAGCGGTCAGTGTTTTACAAAAAGACGGTCCGACACAGCCACACTACAACCTGAAAAGCCTATGAAAGGGTTAATGCAGACTACTGGCATATATTGACAGTGTGCAAACATTTGGTAAACTCGCATTGGCTTAGGAGCCCAATGGGTACACATCTTATAACATAACGTTATATAGGTAGATAGGCTACTCAGGGTAGCGCGATAGCAAATGTCTCTTTTCCTGCAAAGAAAAGGCATAAAAAAAAGTGCAAGCAGAATGTCCATACCTAAAAAGGAAGGCATTAAGTGCAAAATAATAGTCAATAGACATAGCAACTTTTCCCTGGAGTATCTGGCAAAAGTCTCTCAGAAGGTCTCTACTGACAAAGTCCATCTTCTGGGTACAGCCCTTGATGTGGGGGGAAAAGTGCAATGAAGAAGCAAAGGGTCTCCTCTATTTGGAGAGGGACAGAGTCCTTTGTAGGAATCTCTGCGGTGGCAGAGAAAGGGGTGCTATCATAGCACATGACAGTGATCAGTTCAAGGTATGTCTCTTGACTGAGATAAATAAGGGTAAGAGTCTCAGGAAAGTCTCTGGCTCTTTGGGGTAGGCAGAAATAAATATACATATGTACACAGTACCTGAAGAAGGCTTTCAGCCCATCAGGGGTTAATCTTGCTGCTCAAGAGCAATGGCTGCAGGCATGGGAGCAGGAACTGCAGCAGGGACATCATCAGCCTGGGTGAAGAAAGCAGTGTTGAGATCTGTCACCTGAAGACATCTGGTGGTAGACCCTGGAACTGCTGACATGGAACACCCAGAAGCTGGAGCTGGAACAGCAGGGAGGTCATCTGCGGCGGCAGGCATCTCAGCAAAGGAAGGAGGCAGGCACTTCTCTGGCTGACCTTCTGTAGCTGGGGGCGCTGTGGAGCGCATGATGATGACCGCAGGAGCTGTAACCTCTTCACTGCTGACAGCTGAAGGATTGTTGTTCCTGGACTGACCTGCAGCTCTTGGGGGCGCTGTTGCGCTGGCGGTGGTAACCTCTGTAGCTGGCAGGGCATTCTCACCGGACAGCATGGGCCTCTTAGCAGGTGGTCCTGGATACTCCGCAGGACGGTCAGCAGCATTAGATAAGGGGTCAGGCCCCTTTAAGAGAGTCCCTTTTGTAGCCGGGCCTCCTATGGGGAGATGTTGATCCTCTGCAGGGAGGCCGGACTGTACCCCAGCCGGGGCTAAGGGAGATATAGTAACAGTCACTGTGATATAGGCCCTGAGGGCCACGGTACTCACATCCGCGGTGGTCCTCTGGAGGTCCGTCATCGGAGGAGGCAGCCGCTGTGGAGAATCCGCCATTGGAGACTGCGTACAGGAGACAGCAGTAAGCGGTGCAGCAGAGGAAGGGGCCCGAGGCTCGTGGGCAAGCCATGCGACACTTGGTTCTTCATCTCGGAGGCTGTGCGGCATGTCGGCAGGACAGGAGACAGCGCGTGGAGAAATCCAAGATGGCCGATTAACCTCTCTGATGCTGGATGGCGGCTGCGCTGACTCTGAGGTACCTCGTGGGCTCTCACTGGCTTTGCAGCGCGGGAGAGTTTCGCGCCAGAGGGCGGAGCTTGAGTCTTTCCCGCCAGGAGTTGTGGCGGGCTGGATTTTCTGCTGCGCCACAGCGCGCTGAGGCAGGATTCGCGCCATACGCGCAGGGGCGGAGCTTAGTGTGTCGTCTGGGTTTCCCGCCAGGGCAGATTTTGGCGGGCTGGAATTACTTGCTGCGCCACAGTTTCTGAGGTAAAAATCTTCAGGCGCGGCAGCGCCGGATGTAGCAGAGCTGGTACAGTTCTTGCAGGGATTAACCTCTTGAGTGCTAGAGCGGTGCTCGACAGCACGTGGCAGCAGTTTAACACAGTTCAATCCAGAAACACACAATTACTTGGGCCTAAACCCGGATGGCAGCAGGGTTAGGCAGCACTGTCTTTTCAATAAAGGATAGTCTTTAATGCCGGAATAAGGCACAGAAGTATCAATCCTGTTCGTGACGCCACTTGCAACATCCCCCACCGGGGCCTAGCCCTTGAGGTGAGGCCTGGAGACAGCCGGGGCCCGCGGTACCGGAGTGGCTGGCGGTTGCGGCCTAAGCACGCTATTGTCACGGTGCTTGGTACGGGGGGAACCGGAGGGCTGTCCTACAGCCTGGCAGGTCTCCAGCAGGGTGGTGTTGGCAAGAAATGATGAGGGAGAGGCTGCTATAGCGGATCTCCCTGGGGCAACCCCTTAATGTCCTGAGTGTGAGTCTCTGGGTGATGGACAGGGTGCCGGTGATGAAGGCAGCCGTATTAGCAGGGACCAGACGGAGACAGAAGTTGAAGAAAACAACTTACAGTTCTTTATTTGAACCGGCAGGAACCGCAGCAACGTGCCTTTAACAGGTAGATGGAGTGCTGAGATGTGAGTTGGAGGGAGCCTCAGGAGATAGTTCACCAGCCTGGATGTAGAGGGCAGGCTGGGAGGCAGCTGTGTCCTGGTAGGAAGCTTCAGCTTGTCCTGTAGGGCTTCAGGTATCACCTTTAAAGGTAAGATGATACCCCTTTTCCTCACTACACTAACTCTAATCTATTAGCTCCACTCTTCAGAGGCAGGGACTAGGCTCTTCCTGCTCTGGTATGGGCTAGACAGAGATTACTCACGCACACACTGATCTCTAGGATTCTCCTACACTTGAATCTCTCTGAGTGTTCTGAGATCTGAGACCTAGAACATTCCTGGCCAGGGGGTTTTATTACCTCCCTTTGGTCAGGTGGTGGCTGCTCCTCCAATCACATCTCAGCTTACAGAGCACAGGATGTAACACATATCATTGGACAATAGCATCTTGCATCATACAAAATACTTAACCTCTGCCTTGCCAGGCAGGATGCACCACTGCAATATCCCCTATGTCCTATAAGGACCATGTAGTGTAATGGGATTACATGCAGGTGGGACGTATTCGCAAACCCTCCCTCGCCATTGCATCGGCGAGGGTGTTGCACTATGTTATTGCATAATATATCATACTCAGTGGCCCAACTACAGTGGTAGCAACCATAGCAACTGCTATGGGGCCCACAGTGTCAGGGGGCCCCGCCATCCAACTTGATACTCTAATGAGTGGAGCATGTGCATCATTATATCCATATTATGCTGCACATTGTACATCATAATATGTATATAACAAATATGTGATGGATATATGCTGCATCTGTGATGTGTATATGCTGTATGTGTTTATGGTGTATGGCGTCTGCATATACTGTATGTGTGTTTCTATATGTCACTGTATGTGTGTATATGCTCTATATGGGCATGTGTGCATAAGTGTACAAATGTGTGATTGTAACTCGCATGTGTGAGTATACAAATATGTATAATTTTTAAGTGGTAAGCAGGGCCCCAATCAGAAGCCTGCTATGGGGCCCTGCCTCTCCGAGTTACGCCACTCCCAAATAAATGAATCTGTATACAATATCCCCAATTGAATTTACACATACATAGTGCCTCTTAAATAGATTTTGATAAATGCATCAATGCGAGAAATAACTGAAGACTTGTGAGCCTCTATCGCACTGATGGCGAACCTTTTAGAGACCGAGTGCCCAAACTACAACCAAATCCCACTTATTTAAATCAAAGTGCCAACATGGCAATTCAAGCCGTAACATGTTGCTAACTGTTTTGTCACGGCTTTTAATTGTATTGGCATCCTAAGGACACCAATACATTTGAAAGAAAGAGAAGAAATTCAGATTATCATTGCAGCTTCCCTCCAGGGTCCCCTGAATAGTAAGAATTGTGGGGCCCAGAGCAGGAGTTTTAATAATAACACAGCCTTGTCTGTACTTCCATAGCTGTCTGCTCCTCCTGTAGTCCCAGACAGCTAAGGATGTGTAGCTTTAAAATAGCACTGATCACAGCACATCCTAGGTGGCCAGGGACTGCAGGAGGAGGTTTTGAGTCCAGTAGGAAAATCTGTGCTGGAGGAATGGCCTGGGTGCCCACAGAGAGTACTTTGAGTGCCACCTCTGGCACCCGTGCCATAGGTTCGCCACCACTGCTCTAACAGGACAGTTCCAGGTGTACTCTTGTTATGGACCTGGTGCCGGGAGCTTTTCTTAGGTGCAACAATTGTTTCTGTGCCTTGAAGACTCAGATACGATGAGTGAGATGTATTAACGTGTTGGTCTTTAGAGCAGGGCATAGTAGAACTAGACAGTTTTATACTGTGCCAGATTAATCATTGTGTCTGATGCAAGATGATTACAGTGGTTGTCTGGATGTTTTTAAAATTCTTCAGGCTGACTGGGGAGGGATCTTTAACGAATCTGTACTCACCTCCCCCATCGCTCCCAGTGACCCACCGCGCCGTATCACCTGGCCTGATGGCGCATTCACATGATGCTTTGCGTCGCATTGTTTGATGCATTTTTGATGCATTCCAAAGGCTTCAGCATTGATCACATGCTAAGGTTACATTGCGTTTCCACTGCATCTGCTAAAATGCAGTGTTACCTCAGCATGTGATCAAGGCTGAAGCCTCAAAAACACATCAAATATCAGGCACTGAGATATTGGGACATATGGACATGAACTCAGTGCAGCTTCCATGCACCTGTAAATAAACAGGGGCAGGGCCAGGCAAGATGGTGAGGAGGTGAGTACAGCTTTATTTTTTAAAAGATCCCTCCCAAGCTCTGTTAAAAACAGTCGGACAACCCCTTTAATCTCGAGCAGTATAAAACTGGTGAGTTTAATTTGCATTATTGGATTTTCTGGCGTATGGACTATTTTCTGTCCGGACATGCCACAAGTTACAGAGGACACAGGCCCTTTTTCGAATGAGTGAGGCGTGAGTGTACCTCTGAAGTACTGTGTTAGTGCGAAAGATCAACGCTGATATATAGTTATACGTAGAGCAGGGGAAGATACAAATGTCCCCCCCCCAAAGGGGATAAAGTGGGTGTGCAATTTACATAATTTTCAATGGGCAAGTTCTTGACATTATATTTATAGTGTATCAATGGAGTAACTATTAAATATTTTATTGTATCTCAAATGAAGTTGGCTGGGAGTTAGTAGTCTTTGCTACATAAAAAAAACTCTGCTACTGAAACAGAATCTACAATAGAACAAGCGTGCAACATTGTTTCAAGGATTGTCAATAAAGAAGGATCAAGCTCCTCCATAGGCCAACAGTAGATGGCAGTAGTGTACTGTCCAGATGGTGTAGTTTCACAACTCAACTCAACCCTAAGGGCGCTTTCACACGATACATTGCCTCACGTTTTTTGATGTGTTTTTGACGCATGCTAAAAGCTTCAGCTTTGATCACATGCTAAGGTTACATTGCGTTTCCACTCCATCTGCTAAAATGCAATGTAACCTCAGCATGTGATCAAGGCTGAAGCCTTTGGAATGCGTCAAAAACGCATCAAAAAACGTGAGGCAATGTATCGTGTGAAAGCGCCCTTAGGGTGGTGGTATAAATAATGTATGGTGTGTATATACTGTATGTGTGTCTGTATATGCTGTATAAGTGTGTGTAAATGATGTATGATGTGTATATAGTGTATGTGTGTCTGTATATGCTGTATATGTGTGTGTTAATGATGTATGGTGTGTATATACTGTATGTGTGTGTAAATGATGTATGGTGTGTATATACTGTATGTGTGTCTGTATATGCTGTATAAGTGTGTGTAAATGATGTATGATGTGTATATAGTGTATGTGTGTCTGTATATGCTGTATATGTGTGTGTTAATGATGTATGGTGTGTATATACTGTATGTGTGTGTAAATGATGTATGGTGTGTATATACTGTATGTGTGTCTGTATATGCTGTATATGTGTGTGTAAATGATGTATGATGTGTATATACTGTATGTGTGTCTGTATATGCTGTATAAGTGTGTGTAAATAATGTATGCTGTGTATATAGTGTGTGTGTGTCTGTATATGCTGTATATGTGTGTGTTAATGATGCATGGTGTGTATATACTGTATGTGTGTGTAAATGATGTATGGTGTGTATATACTGTATGTGTGTCTGTATATGCTGTATATGTGTGTGTAAATGATGTATGATGTGTATATACTGTATGTGTATCTGTATATGCTGTATATGTGTATGTTAATGATGTATGATGTGTATAAACTGTATGTGTGTCTGTATCTGTGTGTAAATGATGTATGGTGTGTATATACTGTATATTTGTCTGTATATGTGTGTAAATTATGTATGTTGTGTATATACTGACTGTGTGTCTGTATATGCTGTATATGTGTGTATGATGTATGGGGTGTATATATTATATGTATGATTTCTATGCTACGTGTATGTGTATGCAATATGTATGTTTATGGTGTGTTTATACTGTATGTATGTGTGTATATATAGGGATTGTATATATTGTATGTCTAAGTACATTATTTACATATACACGATATGGGGGAGATTTATCACAGCTTCTTTTTGCATAGAAGCAGTGACATTGTGAATTTGTGATTAAAATCATGAATATACCAACTCGCGCCGAGGCCCTGGCACATGGCTTAGTTTTGCCTGTCTGCCGCACCACCCTCTGTACATCAAGAGGCCTAAGCCTTTTGATGTATCCAGCGCGACAAGGGGGAGGTGGCGTCGCCGTTACATATAATGTATGTGCTATACAGAATGTTTATATATATGTGTACATACTGTTTGTGTATATACTATATGTGTTTGTATATAATGTATGTATGAGTGTATAAATATATATATGTGTGTATTTGCTTAAAGAGGGCCTGTCACCTATAAATAAGGCACTAGAAGCTGCTTACTAAAGTAAGCAGCTCCTAGTGCTACAACAGCCGCAGCAGTGTTTTACTGCTAGCGTTATCGGAAATTGATAATGCTTGCAGACACTGCAGCGCTGTACAATAGGAACGCCGGACCTCAAAAGCCGTCCGGCATATTCATAAGGGGGAGAGACTAGAAGGCTGGCCTATTTAGTGGGAGGGGTGGTCCGGGGAAGAGGCAGCGCGTCCTATTGTATTGTGTCTGCTAGCTTTATCAGAGGATTCCAATAAAGTATTTGACAAACAAAAAGGGGTCTAAAGAGGTAAAGCTGGGCAAAGAAAGCCCCAGCATAAACATCCCAAATTCAGATAATAAATCACAGAAGCAAGACAGGATGTATATAAATTGTATCAAATCCTTTATTAGATCAAAAAATACATAAAAACACTTAAAAGGCACTGAATGTGCTGTGGTCCAGCAACCAACCCTGATCTCAATGCAAAATGAGAGGTGAATATGATGTACATATCAGGCCATAAAACCTGATTTGGCACAAGACTAACAACAGTCAAAAAATAGCCCTAATAAATATGCAGACATGTGAATACAAGTAGCTTGGCCATGAAGAAAATAATGAAAATAATTACCTAAAGTGCATAGTGCAGTCAGGGAGGGTGCTGGAGGAAGGATTCCCCACGCGTATCGCCTGTGCAAGCAGGCTTCCTCTGGGGTAAATGTGAACAATACATAGGACAGATATATATAGGGGAAGGACCCACCTCCAAAATGAGCCCTCATACCGCGTGCCTCCCAATTCTGCTGTCGGCGTGCGTTCCAAGTACCGGAAGTGACATCACCGGTAGCCGGAAGTCACAGAGTGCTCATGCGCATAAAGTGAATATTAACAGCGCGTGCGCCAAAATCGGCGCATCAAGTATAGTGTTAACAGGATTCCAATAAAGGTAGCAGTTTATCACGGCTAAAAATGGAGTAGTTCTAGGAGCTGCTTACTTTAGTAAGCAGCTCCTAGTGCCTTTTTTATTGGTGACAGGTCCTCTGTAAGAGTGTATAAATGTGTGTATGAGAGTAGAACTTTATGCATTTGTATAAGTACATAAATGTGGGTGATTTTACAAATATATATTTATATTTTTAAGGGAAAGGGGGGCCTCATGCAGGGGGCCTTCCTGTCTGATCTTCCCAATCAACCTCCCAAATTAAAAATAGAAGAAAAAGACTCTAAAACCACTCGCAAGGGCACACAGACCAGTGTTGCTTCCAACACGTGTCTACAAGACAACATGCCATGCTGTTCCACCTGTGTGACTCTGCTTTGTCTACAGAACCTGAGATAACGAGTCAGCGGTGGTGGCCCAGGAGGTGTCCCATCTTCTCATGCCTCTCAAGTCTTTTACCCCTCCATGAATAATGCACTGATGCAAATCACCACTAATAACCAAAGAATTGTGGAACTGGAGACCAGAGTTGAAAACACAGAAACCTTAGTTTCAACTCTAGAGCAACCAATGCAACAAGAATTAGTGTTGAGAAGTCTCTACCAAACAAACTGGAAGACTTAGAGAACGGAGAAATAACCTATGATTCATAGCCATACCTGAATCAGTCAATGGAGATACCCTAATAAAATATCTCACCAAAGATCTCACAGCGAGATGCGAGCACACCGCATTGGTCCTCCAAGGGACAATAGAGGAGGCCATTCCAGACCAGTCATTACTGAGTACCTTAACAGGGCAACAAAGGAAAAAATCCTACAGGAACCAATCACCAGTCTGAGTGGCACTGGAGTCCTAAGTGGCATCTGGTCTTCACCAGAGCCTGCCGCAAAGTGTGATGGACTTGCTGCTGCAGAGGACCACCAGGTCGTTCCAAAGGTGCAACTAGCCCGCGGTGGCAGCCTTAGCGGAAGACTTAGCGGAAGAGAGACTTGTGGTCATGTCCAGGCACAGGGTCAGGGCAGGCAGCAGAGATGCCACGTCAAAGTCCAATCCAGGGTCAGCAGCGGGAGGTGCAGTCAGATGGGAACTGGAACACAGGCACACGGAACACAGGAATGCAGGACATGGGAAGTCAGGAGCAGGAACACACGGGAGCAGGATTGCAGGATATACGGGAACACACAGGAACGCTGGAGACACAGGAACGAGGAAGAGCTTCAGGAGCGGGGACAAGTGAGTGGCGCTGCGCCTGCGGGCAGGGAGGGGCACAGGTGAGCCAGGATGAGCCATGGTCCAGGATGTTGTCCTTGGGCTCCCAAGATCTCTCCTCCGGCTCAAACCCCTTCCAGTCAACCAAGAAGAACCGCTTACCCTTCACCGTCTCCATATCGAGGATCTACTTTACTTCATAGATTTACGATGAGTCGGCCACAGGAGCGGGAGGAGATACTTGCCGGGAGAAGCGGTTCAGGACGACAGGCTTGAGTAGGGAGGCATGGAAGGAGTTCGAGATGCACATGGTGGGAGGAAGGCGCAGTTTGTAGGACACCAGAGTCAGGACCTCGTAAGGACCCAAAATTGTGGACCAAGCTTGTACCTGGGAATCTTCAGCCGAATGTACCTAGAAGATAACCAGACCTTGTCGCCAGGAGAGAAGGCAAGAGGAGGCCTGCTACTCTTGTCAATCAAGAGCTTGGTACGGGCAGAAGCCTGTAACAATGAAAGGCGAGTCTTTCCCAGATGGACTTCAGATCTCGTACCAACTCCTCAACAGCAGCGACATCTGAAGACACAGGCAAAAGAAGGGACAATGAAGAAGAGAGTGAAGCTAGAAGATTCAGAATCCAGGGAATTATAAGAGAACTAAGCCCAGGCAACAGGGCGGACCAGTTGTCTTGACGGGCAGAAACAAAATTGCGGAGGTGACATCCCAGAGTCTGGTTTACCCTCTCCACTTGTCCATTGGAGGATGGTAAGCTGAGGAGAAGTCCAACTTTACCTGCAGTTGGCTGCAGAGAGAACGCCAGAAGCGGGAAACATACTGGACTCCCTGATCAGAGACCATGTGTTGAGGAAGACCATGTAGCCGGAAGATATGTTGAAAGAAGAGCTTGGCAAGATGTGGAGCTGGAAGAGATTGGACAGCAGACCTGGAAGAGGGATAAAATGAGACATCTTCGAAAACCGGTCTGTCACCACCCAGATGACGGTATTGCTTGAGGAAGATGGATGGTCCGTGACAAAGTCCATAGCCACGTATGACCATGGGCGACTGGGTGTCGGCAACAAAAGCAAGAGACTAGCCAGTTTCAGACGGGAAGGCTTATTAGGTGTAGGATCCCACAAAGTCCCGAACATCCTTGACAAAGTCAGGGCACCAGTAGTAGTGGGAGATGAGGCACCCAGAGCATTGCACCCCAGGGTGCCCAATCAGGTGCGAAAAATGTCCCCAAAACAAAATCCTCTTCCGCAGAGCAGGTTGGACATATGTCTTGCCAGGGGGAAGCTGCCGAAGGTCCACCAGAGTAGCAGCAACCAACTGTTCCGCAGAGATAATATGCTGCGGAACCAGCTCTTCTCCAACGCCCCTGCACCTACAGAAGATGCATCCACCTCTGTATTGGGTCCAGAAAGAACAGGAGCCGTGGCAAATGCAGACTTTAACTTTGTGAAGGCTTCTCCAGCCGCCAAAGGCCACAAGCGTAGATTAGTGCCCTTCTTGGTGAGCGCCACAATAGGAGAGACCAGAGTGGAGAAATGTGAGATAAACTGCCGGTAGTAGGTTGCAAAGCCCAGGAACCTCTGAATGGCTTGTAGAGCTTCTGGACATGGCCACTGCAGAACTGCGGACAGTTTGGCTGGATTCATCTGGAGACCTTGGTCGGAGATTATGTAACCGAGGAAAGGTAGGCTTCGTTGTTGGAACAGACATTTTTCGAGCTTTGGGTAGAGACTTTTTTTGCCGTAGGCAGCCAAGTACTTGCCGCACGTGAGACTGGTGGGACTCAAGGTCCGGGGCGAAGACCAAAATGTTGTCCAAGTAGACCATGACACACGTATACAGCAAGTCTCGAAAGATATCATTGAAGAATTCCTGGAAGACAGCTGGAGCATTACAAAGTCCAAATGGCATTACAAGGTATTTGAAATGTCCATCTCGGGTGTTAAATGCTGTCTTCCATTCATCACCCTCGCAGATCCGGATGAGGTTGTAGGCCCCACGCAGATCCAGCTTGGAGAAAATCCTGGAACTGCGCAGGCGGTCGAAGAGCTCAGGGATCAGTCGCAGAGGATAGCGATTCTTAACCGTGATCCTGTTAAGTCCGCAATAGTCAATGCAAGGATGCAAGGAGCCGTCCTTCTTGGTAACAAAGAAGAATCTTGCACCTGCAGGAGAGGAGGACTTCCGTATGAAACCTCTTTGTAGCTTCTCCTTGATATACTCCGACATGGCTGTGGTCTCGGGAACAGAGAGCGGGTACACCCGACCTCGTCTTCTTGGAGAATACATCAGAGAAGTCCCTTTAACGCGTTGGTAGGCCCTCCAAGGGCTTGGGAGACACGGAGGAGATCAAGACGGGTACTGGTAGAGGGGCCACCATACAGTGGGACTGGCACTCTGGACCCCATCGAAGAATTTTCCCCATCATCCAGTTGAGTACTAGTGCATGGAGCTGCAGCCACAGAAGGCTCAACAGGATGGAGGACATGGATCGTGGAAGAACATAAAAAGACAGTCTCTCCTTGTGCAGCACACCGACCTGCAAGGACAGAGGCTTGGTGGTACTGGACCGGGTCAGAGAGGATTTGGCCACTGACAGAGGAGATGACCAAAGGCTTCTGGAGGCGAACCACGGGAATGTGATGCCGGGAGACCAGAGCGGCATCCACGAAGTTCCCTGCGGCAATGGAGTCCAACAAAGCAGAGACCTGGATCTGGGATGCTGAGGAGCACTGGAATCATCAAGCGTGAAGAAGCTTGGCTCACACCTAGGGACGCTTCTCCCAAGAACCCTAGGTGCTGGTGTTTCCCGGACGCTGGGGACAGACAGGACAAGTCGCAATGAAGTGCTCTGGGCTGGCACAATACAGGCAGAGGTTCTCCTGGAATGCTCCTGTTGAGAGAGATGGATTCCTGAGCAGATGATACAGGCAGAGGCTGGAGCAGCTTTTGGAAGGCAGTTGACTTCACGTTGTGCGGAAATCTGCCGGGATTGCTGGACCACGATAGTGGCAAGATCAGGCCGACCGGGAAGCGAAACCTTGGCAGGATGCATGGCCGGATCTTACTGTCAGGATTCGGGATGCTTGGATCCACTGGACCACCACGGGAGGTGGTACTAGCCGACCTCTGGGACCGAAGTCTAAGTGGCACCTGGTCTTCACCAGAGCCCGCCGCAAAGCGAGATGGACTTGCTGCGGCAGGGTACCACCAGGTCGTTCCACAGGTGTGACTAGCCCACGGTGGTGGTCTAAGTACCTTAGACTCATGGTCAGGTCCAGGCACATGGTCAGGGCAGGCGGCAGAGATGCAACGTCAAAGTCCAACCCGTGGTCAGCAACGGGAAGTCCAGTCAGATGGGAATGGGAACACAGGCACACGGGACACAGGAACACAGGAACGGAAGACACAGGAACTCAGGAGAAGGAACACACGGGAGCAGGAACATAGGATATACGGGAACACACAGGAACCCTGGAGACAAGAACGCAGGAGACACAGGAACACAGGAATATCACTGGGGAGCTTTTTCTAAGGCTGTGAGGCACAAAGATTCGGCACATAGGGTGTGATGGGAGAGGCAGGTTTAAATAGCCTTCTGGGAAAATGGCCAGCGCCTATTAATGGTGTGCTGGCCCTTTAAATTTCCTGTAGCCAGCGCGCTGAAATGCCAGACAACCGCATGGGATGAACCAATGGCTGTCACGGTTACACCTGCGATCCTCGGTACGGATTGATGGTGCACCCGTGCCTGCTGCCGAGGTCCCCGGTCCCCAGCCCTCACTTACCTCTCCTGGCTCCGGCCTGCACTCTGGCTCCCAGCGTGTAGGCCGCATGCTTCTTCCCTGCAGTTGTGCGCTCCTGCCACTAGGGGGGGGGGGGCGTGTGCGGACTTCTCCCAGCCTTAAAGGGCCAGCATCCTCCTTATTGGCTCTTGCATTCCCTGCGACTCCCAGCATCCCCTGCTGGATCTTCAGCCCATTCTTCTGAGGAGAAAGCCTTCTTGAGCGTTTCCAGACGCCTCAGAGTTCCTGTTCTTGTGTATTCTGTGATTCCAGTGTTCCTGTGGTGATTACCGTGTTCCTGAATCCTGTGGTGGTCCTGTAATACTGTGGCGGTCCTGCAAGCCTGTGGCAGTCTGGTATCCTAGTGGACATCTGAGGTCCTGCCATCCGAGGTCCTGTGATCCTGCCATCCGAGGTCCTGTGGTCTTGCCATCCGAGGTCCTATGGTCCTGCCATCCGAGGTCCTGTGGTCCTGCCTTCCCGTGGTCCTGCCTGCCCCGTGTCCCTACCTTGGCTGCCACCGTGGGCCTAGTCGCACCCGCGGAGTGACCTGGTGACTCCCCGCCACAGCAAGACCATCCCGCTTTGCGGCGGGCTCTGGCGAAGACCAGGAGTTCACTTAGACTCCGCTCCCGGGTTGCGGCTAGTATTGTTATCCCCCGCGGTGGTCCAGGGAGTCCACTGACTATTCCCCTGAGTTTGTGACAATGGCATGATCTCATTCTATGCCATTGACAAGACAAGCAAGTAATTTTGAGACAAAATATGAAAACAAATCCAGAAAATCACATAGATTTTTAAAGAATTTATTTGCAATTTATGGTGGAAAATGAGTATTTGGTCACCTACAAACAAGCAAGATTTCTGTCTCTCTCAGACCTTCTTCTTTAAAAGGGCTCCTTTGTCCTACACTGATTACCTGTAGTAATGGCTCCTGTTTGGCCTTGTTATCAGTATAAAAGACACCTGTCCACACTCCAAGCTCTTTTATAGTGATGACTGAATCGGCAATAGTGGGAGCAATAATTAGACAGTGATAATCTCCCTCAATCAGGGGGTCCATGCAAGATCTCACCCTGTGTGGTCAAAATTATCAAAACAACAGTGAACAAAAATCCCATGCTTCGGGACTGTTTCTCTGCAAAATGACCAGGACGACTTATCCATGTACATGAAAGAATGAATGGAGCCATGTATCATGAAATTTTGAGTGTAGTCTCCTTCCATCAGCAAGGGCATTGAAGATGAAACATAGCTGACATGTCATGACAATGATCCCAAGCACAAATCCAAGGCAATGAAATAGTGGCTTCACAAGATGCATTTCAAGGTCCTGGAGTGGCCTAGCCTGTCTCCATATCTCAACTCCATAGAAAACCTTTGGAAGGAGTTGAAAGTATTTGTTGCCCGCCGCAGCAAGACCATCCCGCTTTGCGGCAGGCTCTGGCGAGGACCAGGGGGTCCACTTAGACTCCGCTCCTGGTTTGCGGCTAGTACCATCATCCCCCGCGGTGGTCCAGGGAGTCCACTGACTTTAGCCTTAAGAGACATTTTTTTTTGTGTTTTTTTAATTGCGTTCACCATACAGGTTCAGTGACAATTTTATTGTATGGATTATTATGGTATTTTGATACCCAATAATAATATTTTTTATTTGTACCTTTCATTTTGTCACAGGGGGGACTTGATAATTTGATCACTTGTTCATTGTAATATGCTGTAATACTAATGTATTGAAGCATTTTACATAGTCAGCCTATGCATTATGCATAGACTGACAGCAGCACTGTTAAATCGTGCATTCAGCACGATCTAGCAGGCTTCTACTGAAGGCAGCTCTGGGGTCCTTCATCGGACCTCAGGGCTGCCATAGCAACGATTGGCACAGAGGGTGCCAATTGGCTCAGTAATGCTCTACTTTTATAGGGTTAAACAGCCGAGGATGCAATAGTCACGATCCCGGCTGTAACTGGGGGATCCCACCAGCTTCTGGGGCCAGGTGATTACCATGAAATGACTACGTCAAGGTGCAGGAACTGCCTGTATCCTATGATGCAGTGTTACGTCAAGGTGCCCATTGAGGCAGTACACAAATTAAAAGTAAAAGCTCCACTATAGGATGTGTGAGCCATTTATGGTTACCAATCAACCCCATTCAAGTAGTTCTCCTCTTGATATTGTGTGGTATGTAGTGCTCTGCTACTTCTAGTATCAATTCCATAAAAAAAGTTTTCCTAAATAAGTGCATTGTTTTTTTGTTTGTGAGTGCCATTTCCAATCTTGAAAAAATAAAATTGCGGTGCGTTGTCAGACGTGGATTCGGGTCCAGCGCGATTCACTAAGATCGTGCTTCCGAGTTCCTTCTTGTGTCGCTGCTGCGCCGAGGTTCAGCGGTTTGTCCGAATCCACAGTTTTGTCCGACAGCCAGGCCCCCTGATTTCTGTTGCTTGCAAGTCGGCGCCGATGTGGCAAAATATGATCGCATGCTCCAAAATCCCGGGGCAATTCAGGGCAAAAGAGAAATATTCAGGAAACCCGACAAAAGTGCGGCGTTTGGACCTTTAGTAAATGAGCCCGAGTGAGTCTATAATAATACTAATAGACTCTAATATCAACATTTATATCCCACCATACTTCATGCCAACCAAATGCATCCAGCATAATTGCAAAATTATTTTATGTGAAAGGGACACCCCCCATTAATTCTACGTAGGTAAAGTACACAGATGGTTGCTCAAAACTGTGTTAAAATCCTCCAATATTACCAGGAATTAATGAAATATATAATTGAAGAGCAACTACATCATTATGACTAGCAATTAAGAATGCCCACTGTCTTACTTTTTTGTCTTAAGCCTTGAACCTTCAGTATACATGCTGAGAGAAAAAAGCTGGTGATCCTTTCATCACCCAATACTTTTCTCAACCACTTCTTTTTTTCATTAAATTTTCACATTTACATAAAGACACAAAGACATAAATATGTCTATTCCCTGTATCTGCATGGGTATAGTGGACCTTTACATCCAATAAGGAAAGAAAGAAATAAGGAGAGCAGAAAAAGAGAAAAGAAAAAAGGAAAAAAAAGGAGACCAAAACAGCAAAAAAAGAAAAGCAAAGGAGACAGCTTACAAAAGTATGTCGTTGTTTAAACCATATGATATCCATTTTTCCCATTTTCCATCAAAGTCCTATTTTGAGGGTAGCATTATTGTTCAGAATTTTCTTGTATTGATACACATGCCTGAAATTCCTCAGGATCATTTTCTCCTCTGGACAGACCGCATCTTTCCAAAAAAGTGCTATAGCCTTCCTCGCTTCCACTAACATTCTTGAAAGTGACCATCTGTATACTAAAGGTATTACCTCCATATTTAGTTCCAAGAGCGCAAGTTCAGGACTTAGTTCAATCTCTGTGCTCCAAATCTCTCTAATCAAATTCTGGACTTTGTCCATACCATCTTAATACTAACACAGTTCTACCATATGTGAAGTAGGTTTGCTCCCTTCTCTATACAGCGCCAGCAACTATTACTTTCTGGCTCTGAGAATTTTGCCAACCTCGATGGTGATATTTTCCATCTTGTTTGTAACTTGCGAAGTGTCTCAGTATGGTTTGTACAATAATATACCTTATATCAGTGATGGCGAACCTTTTAGTGACCGAGTGCCCAAACTACAACCTAGACCCACTTATTTATCACAAAGTGCCAACACAGAAATGTAATTTGTGATTTATACTCGCTTCTCTGTCACATCTTTCATTCATAACAGCATCTGAGAACACCAATAAAGCAGAAAATATAAGAAATTTGGATGATCATTGTAGCTTTGCTCCAGGGTCCCATAAACAGGAAGTATTGTCACGGCTGCAGCAGGAGCTACAATGATAATCGAGATCTGTCAACACTTTCCCACTCCTCCAGTAGTCCCAGGTAGCACTGTTACCTTAAAATAGCTCTGTGCACAGCAAGTCCTGGGCAGTCTGGGACTGCAGGAAGATACCTGGAGTCCTCTCTGGTGATGGCCAGGGTGCCCACAGAAAGGGCTCTGAGTGCCACCTCTGGCACCAGTGCCATAGGTTCGCCACCACTGCCTTATATGATTGAGACATAGCATATTGCCACCTAATTAGCGGGAATTAGCAACACCCATGACGTTGGAGTTCCTTATAAACAATAGAGATTCCTCCCTTGGGTGTATTATTCACATATAAAAATGTATTAAACTTTGAAGCTATACATTTTAATATTACAGCCCCTTTCACTGTAATTGAGCCAATTTCATCACCTTTTATTTTGGTCCATGAATTACTACATTTAATAAAACTTAGCCTTTATTTTTCTTTTAGATTAAAATATGTTTCTGCAGGACTGTAAAAACAGACGTAAGTATGAAACTTTACTGACACTTATGTTTGTACAGTTGGTGACAATAGGTCGTGGATTTTTGGGCCAGATTTTTGGCTCATACACGTCCCAGCTTTTGTGTTGGTGTCCACTCTGGCCTAACTTGTGTTGCCACCACTGGACCTAAGTGACAGATAGTTTTGAAGACTAGGGTGAGTGTGGTGGATCTCCACCTCTCCCACTATCTCTTCAGAAAGATCAATTGCTGGATGCCGATTTGCCACTGATCGGTCAGTGTGCAGCTCTAAAGTGGTTGTACTTTCATTTATGGAGCTTCTCCGATTGTCGTATGGTCGTGGCTCACATGCATCCGCATGACGGCTAACTCTAAGACCTAAGACCCTACGCGTTTCCTCATTGCCAGGGATTCTTCAGGGGTCTATTATTTGGCTTGTTTGATCTAGAGTGATATTGTGACATCCGTGGCATAAATGAAAGTACAACCACTTTAGAGCTGCACACTGACCGATCAGTGGCAAATCGGCATCCAGCAATTGATCTTTCTGAAGAGATAGTGGGAGAGGTGGAGATCCACCACACTCACCCTAGTCTTCAAAACTATCTGTCACTTAGGTCCAGTGGTGGCAACACAAGTTAGGCCAGAGTGGACACCAACACAAAAGCTGGGACGTGTATGAGCCAAAAATCTGGCCCAAAAATCCACGACCTATTGTCACCAACTGTACAAACATAAGTGTCAGTAAAGTTTCATACTTACGTCTGTTTTTACAGTCCTGCAGAAACATATTTTAATCTAAAAGAAAAATAAAGGCTAAGTTTTATTTTTTGTTAAATACCTCCAACTACAGTGAATTACCTAGCAGGGAGATATTGCTTAAAGAAATACATTACCGCATACCACAAATCAGTGATTATATAGAATTACTACATTTAATTTAATGCACTTCATCTGCTCAAAAATAGCTGCCTTATGATATAATACATTATTAGCTACTCCCATCCCACCTTTCTCTATTGAAATATTCCTTTTTTTTCTGTTTATCCGTGAGCTTTTGCCTGCCCAAAAGAATTTAAGTAACATTTTTTGTATTCGTCTTTGTATTCGTCTTGAATTCTTGTGGGAATCAACCTGTTAGGATTGGGTAACACAGAAGACAGGGGATAGTGTGCCCTGAGCTTGTCCCAACCTCTGTCCCTTCCTATAGCCCCCCCCACGCTAAACCGTAGGGCGACTACTTGAAGACTCAGAATACACTAGATAAGTGCGGGAAGGGAAAACACGAACATACTGACAAACATAAAACACAAAAGAGTAGTAAACTAGCCGGAGTCACAATGAGAGGGTACGTCAAGAGCAAAATCAGTAAGCAAGAGTTAATGTCAAAAAACTAGCCGAGATCACAACAATTCAGACACAGAGCAAGTCAAACCTAATGCAGAGAGCAAGTGAAGAAAGGGATTTCAAACACTGGCACAGGTGACTAGTGAAGGTGCAATTTATGCAGGCAGAACCCCACCTCCAGAACCTGATAGGAGCTGGACAACTTCTGGGAAGTAACCCCTCGTGGTGCAGAATAACCAAGCACAATAGCAGGCACCATGTAGAGGTACCACAAGTCCCAGCAGTTCAGAACACAAATCCTAGACAGCGCAAGGTCTTACCAGCCGCTGCCCGGGGCGTATGCTAGAGACCGCTGGTAGCGGACGAGAGGTGGAGTTTGTGCGGATACGCATCGGAGGCCGGAGAACGCTGCTATCACCACCAGAAGTCCCAGCATTCTCCCCAGCGAACCTGACACAACCACTTCTGAACAAATACCGCAGCATCTTCCCCCTCAGCCCCTTCCAGGAAGCCAAACAGCAAAGATTAAATCTCCAGGTACAGTTCTCTAAATGAATAAATCTAAAGTACCTTCTGTACTTCTTTCCTTTAATTTGGTCAAATCATCTTCCATACCACAGACTCTAGAGTCAGCTTGCTGAATTCTCTCACCGTTGTGTCTTTAAATCTGCGATCACCAACTTGAGTGACTCTTGAAAAAATACCACTTGTTTTGTCAAATCCCCAATTGCTAGTTTGAATTGCTAATCGGCTTCCATTATTTCTTTAAGGGTTATGGTTATCTTCATTTCATGCAAACTTTTCTGTTTGTATTGAAAAACCTGCCCCAAGGCCAGTAGAGTCCAATTCATGATTAGTCTAATCTTGCCCCACTTCTGCCTTATCACTTACCGTATATCCAAAGTAGAGCTCACTTTTGGCAAGGTGTCCCTGGATGGAATATGACGTTTTGTTTTATTCATTTTCACCGTTTTTGGACCTCTATGGGTTTTTTGGAGTTGCTGCAGAAGCAGATTCGGAAGATATGGATGAGAGAACATTATTTAGCTGTTGTATGTTCTCTTAACTTTTCTCATTTGTTTTTATTCTTGGACATTGGTGAAGCTGCTGGCATAATGTTCTCCAGTTTAGGATTAATCTTTATAGTACCTGGTTTAATCATATTTAGGTAACTAACCTCAAGAGGAATAATCCTATATCCAATCCAGGCCCACTCCCTGAGTACTAAAGAAGATACTAGTTAAATCTACCACAGTGGCTCAGTGTAAATTGTAATTAGAAGAGAGGATATGGTAATACCCATTCCCCTAAATCACAAACCTAGGAATATCACAAAAATCTTTAAACCATCATATTATACACTCACCGGCCACTTTATTAGGTACACCTGTCCAACTGCTCGTTAACACTTAATTTCTAATCAGCCAATCACATGGCAGCAACTCAGTGCATTTAGGCATGTAGACATAGTCAAGACAATCTCCTGCAGTTCAAACCGTGCATCAGTATGGGGAAGAAATGTGATTTGAGTGCCTTTGATCGTGGCATGGTTGTTGGTGCCAGAAGGGCTGGCCTGAGTATTTCAGAAACTGCTGATCTACTGGGATTTTCACGCACAACCATCTCTAGGGTTTACAGAGAATGGTCCGAAAAAGAAAAAACATCCAGTGAGCGGCATTTCTGTGGGCGGATGCCAGAGGTCAGAGGAAAATGGGAAGACTGGTTCGAGCTGACAGAAAGGCAACAGTGACTCAAATCGCCACCCGTTACAACCAAGGTAGGCAGAAGAGCATCTCTGAACGCTCAGTACGTCGAACTTTGAGGCAGATGGGCTACAGCAGCAGAAGACCACACCAGGTGCCACTCCTTTCAGCTAAGAACAGGAAACTGAGGCTACAATTTGCTGTCATCGAAATTGGACAGTAGAAGATTGGAAAAACGTTGCCTGGTCTGATGAGCCTTGATTTCTGCTGCGAGATTCGGATGGTAGGGTCAGAATTTGGCGTCAACAACATGAAAGCATGGATCCATCCTGCCTTGTATCAACGGGTCAGGCTGGTGGTGGTGGTGTCATGGTGTGGGGAAGATTTTCTTGGCACTCTTTGGCCCCTTGGTACCAATTGAGCATCGTTGCAACGACACAGCCTACCTGAGTATTGTTGCTGACCATGTCCATCCCTTTATGACCACAATGTACCCAACATCTGATGGCTACTTTCAGCAGGATAATGCGCCATGTCATAAAGCTGGAATCATCTCAGACTGGTTTCTTGAACATGACAATGAGTTCACTGTACTCAAATGGCCTTCACAGTCACCAGATCTCAATCCAATAGAGCATCTTTGGGATGTGGTGGAACGGGAGATTCGCATCATGGATGTGCAGCCGACAAATCTGCGGCAACTGTGTGATGCCATCATGTCAATATGGACCAAAATCTCTGAGGAATGCTTCCAGCACCTTGTTGAATCTATGCCACGAATAATTGAGGCAGTTCTGAAGGCAAAAGGGGGTCCAACCCGTTACTAGCATGGTGTACCTAATAAAGTGGCCGGTGAGTGTATATTGCGCAAGACACAAAATTCTGTGACAGTTAAAAGAGTTGTAGATGTAGATTATTCAAGCCTGACGTATCAAAGTGCTTAATAACTACCCTATTGTCTTTCTGTTGAAACTGTTAGTCCAGTTAATGCCAAACTATCCCATAACAGAAAGTATTTATTAACAGAGCCTCTCAACTCCAGCAAGCAAAAACTGAGTAGACACATACAGATATTAAGTCCTGCTGGAACTGTTAGTCTAAATCACACCAAAATGGCACTCATATGGATGTAGTCTACTTCAAACAGTACTTGGTTAGTAAGACAAAACTGATCAGTAATTTAGTCAGTAAACTAACTGTGGTACTGATGTCACTGTAAACACATTTATCTTACAGGTAGCACTGTATAGGGCACTGATGGCGAACCTTTTAGAGACCGAGTGCCCAAACTACAACCAAACCCCACTTATTTAAATGCAAAGTGCCAACATGGCAATTTAAGCCGTAACATGTTGCTAACTGTTTTGTCACGGCTTTTAATTGTATTGGCATCCTGAGGACACCAATACAGGTGTAAGAAAGAGAAGAAATTCAGATTATCATTGCAGCTTCCCTCCAGGGTCCCCTGAATAGGAAGAATTGTGGGGCCCAGAGCAGGAGTTTTAATAATAACACAGCCTAGTCTGCACTTCCTTAGCTGTCTGCTCCTCCTGTAGTCCCAGACAGCTAAGGATGTGTAGCTTTAAAATAGCACTGATCACAGCACATCCTAGGTGGCCAGGGACTGCAGGAGGAGGTTTTGAGTCCAGTAGGAAAATCTGTGCTGGGGGGATGGCCTGGGTGCCCACAGAGAGTACTTTGAGTGCCACCTCTGGCACCCGTGCCATAGGTTCGCCACCACTGGTATAGGGTATGCAGAGAGGGCATGTACAAGGAGGGAACATGCAGAGCTAAGACTGGAGGACATGCAACTGAACACCATCTATAATGGATGGCACTTTAAAGGTAACCTGTCACCAAGGACCTTTTTTTCACTAAAGACAGGTTTTAACCCCTTAACGCTGAAGCCACTTTTCACCTTCCTGACACGGCCCATTTTTTCAAATCTGCCCTGTGTCACTATAAGTGGTTATAACTTCGGAACGCTTTAACATATCCAAGTGATTTTAAAATTGTTTTCTCGTGACACATCGTACTTCAGGTTATTTGAAAAATTTTGGTGGTATGTTTTGCATTTATTTATGAGAAAATCAGATATTTGGTGAAAATTTGGAAAAATTTTTGATTTTTGAACTTCAAAATGTTCTACTTTTTCCATACTTAGTCATAACCGCAAAAAAACGTAATAACTAACATTCACTAAATGTCTAATTTATGTGGACATGGTTTTTTATGCATACTCTTATTTTTGTAGGATGTTATGAGGCTTTGAACATTAGGTGCGATTTTTCACATTTTCATAAAAAACGCAAAATCCTGCTATTGAGGGACCTGCTCAGGTTTCAAATCACTTTGAGAGACCTAAATAAAAGTAAACCCCATAAACTTCCCCATTATAGAAACTACGCCCCTCAATGTACGTGAAACAACTTTTATGAAGTTTGTTGACCCTTTAATTGTTTTACAGGGGTTAAAACAAAATCGGATGCAATTTTGAAAGTAAAATTTTTTTGGCTAAATTAATATGTTTTTCAAAAAATGTACAAATTCTCAGTGGATAAAATACCAAAACGCTCCACAAAATTTGATACCCAATCTCTTCCGTATATATATATAATGTGGTGGTAACCTGCTGTATGGGCACACGCCAGGGCATCGAAGGGAGCTGCGCAGATTATGCATTGTCAATTTTTATTGGCTATACAATCTTTATTTTTTTTCGCAATTTGGACATATAAGGGCTTATTTTCTGCGACATGAGATGCACTTTACAAATATTTCATTTTAGTGGGTCATTAGCTTATTGATGAGATTTTATTAACTCTTGAATGTATGGGTGAAAAGAAAATTGTCAATTTTGGTTTACTTTCTTTTCATATTTTTTGGGGGTCGTACACCGTACACTAAAAATATTATATTATCTTCATTCTATAGGTCACTACGATTACGGTGATACCTCATTTATATAGTTTTTCATTTATTTTTACAATTTTACTGGATAAAAACTAATATAGAGGAAATCTCATTTGTTTTTGCATCGCCATCTTTTCGGAGACATAACTTTAATATTTTTTGGTTGACAGAGCTAGTTTAGGGCTTATTTTTTACGTGTTGAGTTGTTCTTTTCAGTGGTATCATTTTTGCGCACATAAATTTTTTTGATCACTTTTTAGAACATTTTTGTGTAGAGATTTTATGAAAAATGTACATTTTTGGCGTGTTTTTCGGGTTTTGTTTTTACGGCGTTCACCGAGCGGGTCCAATAATGTTTCTGAGTTATTGTACGGATTGTTACGGACGCGGCGATACCAAATATGTGGGTTTTTTTGGCGATTTTGTGTTTTTTTCACTTTATTGCATGTGTATAGGGAATATTTGTGTTTAGGGGACTCTAACTTTATTTAATTAATTATTTTTATTAAAAAATTATTTTATGTAGTGTTTTTAACATTTTATTAACTTTTACAGGTTAGCTTGAACAAGTGATCCACTGATCACTTGTTCAAGCTCTTCTTCACATTACACAGTGTAATACAGATGTATTACACTGTGTAATGTAACACACTGAGCATGCTGCGCATGCTCAGTGTGTTACAGCCGGGTCCTGTCAGAAGGCAGGACCCGGCTCCCGGCAGGAGGATCGCGCAGCCCCGGGCACCGGCAGTCCCGGGGCTGCGATCGGTAAGCGCCGCGGGGGGGTCCGATTCTTCTGAAATGCCCCTTGCACGCCGTGGTCAGCGCGACCGCGGCGTGTCAGGGGTTAACACCCGCGATCGGAGAAATCTCCGATCGCGGGTGTTAGAGGCAGGTGTCGGCTATAATATATAGCCGTTCAGGAGCCGGTGCCAGAAGCATGACATAATAGTACTGCATTTTGCGGGAACGCACCTCCCGCGATGCAGTACTATTACGTCAAATGTCGGGAAGGGGTTAAAACCCATCACACCTGCAGTGCAAAAATGCTTCTCTATCTTTTATAAGCGTTTGCATTACAATATAATTGGGTGTTATAACTTACCTTGCACCCTGACAAAATCCTGGGGTAGTTTCAGGGTGGGCTTTGGTTTGGATGCATTTCAAAAAACAACATGTGACTTGTCTGTGTCACTCACTCCTCAGATCTTAGCCCCCACCTTTGTGCTCCTGTACAGCTCCTTTGTACAGGAGCACACAGGTGGGGGCTAAGATCTGAGGAGTGAGTAACACAGAAAAGTCACATGTTGTTTTTTTAAATGCATCCAAACCAAACCCCAGCCCCTGTGACTACCACAGGATTTGGTCAGGGTGCAAGGTAAGTTCTAACACACAATTATATTGCTATGCAAATGCTTAGAAAAGGCAGAGAGGCATTTTTGCACTACAGGTGTGATGGGCTTCTGCAACCTGTCTTTAGTGAAAATGAGGTCCCTGGTGACTGGTTCCTTTTAATAAATTACACGTTACACAAATATCAGTAATCTTTAATATAACTTTGTATAAGTTAACTTCTAAAATATCACTTTTGAACTAAAAATTGGGACCCAAACCATGGTAAAGATAAAATCACCTGCCTCACTGTAACCAGTCCAGAGATGGCCACTAGATGGCTCCAAGAACCCTGTACAGCTGGACCTGTCGATTATCGCACAACGTCCCAATATACAAAAACTTGGGCATAGGTGAATTATTCCTCAATAAACTGAGGGTGGGTGGCTGATGGAGCGACAAGGTTCCGAATCCGTTGGGTTTTCGTTCTGCCACGCCCCCCCCCTTCATTTCCGTTGCGTGCATGCCAGCGCCGATGCGCCACAATCCGATCACCTGGATCAAAATCCCGGGGCAATACAGGGAAAATCGGTGCAAATCAGAAATATTTGGGTAACACGTCGGGAAAACGCGAATCTGGCCCTTAGTAAATGACCCCCAATGTCTTGTATTCTGAGGAGCAAACTACTGAGCAGCACCTAACCAGGCCACACAACAATTTTAAAGAAAATGGCCACTGGATGGACCCTATAACTTTCGAAGCCAATGTTGGATGCTGCTTGTAAAAAAACTGGAGACTAAAACTGGACAAATTGCAGACAAAGTATTAGACACACTCAGTACATGTTGGGCCCATAAGGTGATGTTCAAGTCCATACATCGAAGAATCAAGTAATGCAATAGAGAAAGAGCTGGAAGGGAAGAAGAAGATTACAGCATGTTAATAAAAAACACAACACCCGGGCTATCAGTACAAAAACAGGTTTTCCTGAAGGTCAACATTAAGCATGATGATCATACGAATGAGGTGTTCTGGTATTTTAAAACAATGACAAACGCTGTGAAATGAAACTCAGCGATATAACCCTGCAAGCAAAAATCAGGAAGCCATGGAAAGACTGCACAAAAGCCGTCTACAAAGTAATAAGCCTGTACAGTGTATCCTTCTGCAAATGAATAAAAATGTGAGGCTTCCAGTCTTATTAGGGGGACACCAATACTATGTATGAAAATGTAAACAAAATGGGCACAAACAGGCACATCAGCAGGATCTACAGACAAAATCATCCAAGTAGTGACTGAGCGAACATCAGTGACATATTAGATACCCACTCCAGGAAAGAACTAAAATGTATTACACTGCAATATCTTTACTTCTCTATGTATATAATTATTTATGTGCATGTCCCCCATTCCCTACAAAGTGTCACACAACAAGGTGGCGCTATACAAACACAAACTGTCATAGTAATATTTTAAAAGTTAAAATACAGGCAGAAAATGAAAGAACTCATGGGTAGGCAAGTATCACAATAATACTCATCACCCACATAGCCACCCAATCTAGGAGTACAGGAAACAAACACAAAACACAATCAATATCCAACAAGGCCATGTAAGAAACATAAGACACCGAAGCTTCCTCAGGAGAGATCCCATCATTGACCGACGTACCTTCCTTGAGGAAGGTGGTAAATAAGAGAGTACTGCACTAGTTCCTTCTTTGGAACTACTCAATGGAGAAACGTGCATGTTAAGAAATGGTAGGGGTGGGAAACAAGGGGGCCCTGAGAAGGCCCACCACACCTCCCAGGGACACTTATTTCTATATACTTTCCTAGCACTACGGGATGGCCTATTTCAAACTGTCCTGAATAACAACCCACACTTAAAAACACATGACATAAAAGAGACCAAACCTAAAACTTGAACACAGTTGACCAACTTCGAAGGATAACCCCAACACCATCTCTACCATACTCACTGGCGTCTTTTGATCCGCAGGTGCTCCCTTAATAGGGTAATTGGAAGAGGGACAGGGGCATATATTAACCAATATTAAGGTGCGCCCTCCCACCACCACCCCCACAGGAGGGGCATTTGTGCTTATACTTACAGAGGCAGAAAATATGCAGCATCCATCATTGCAGAGCCATCAGGCTCTACAAGGCCGCCGGTCATAACTGGAACCTGTACATCGTATCACCACCAGACATGACCACCCAGGTTTTGCATGAAGAGTAAATCGCATAGGTGTTTTTCACCCACCACACATCCCAGAACATCTCAGCTCCTTAGTGTTTCGAAATAAGAATTACTTGCTCCCTGTCTGCTGACACAAGGACCAAATATCAATGTAATCACTGGCCCTTATCTTCTCCCTAATCTTCATATCTATATGGGCTCCAAGCAGGCTGAGAGTACATTATACAGAGTCTTTATGGCTACCTGCTTAAACAGGAGCTGGAGCTGTGCTAATATCTACCATAGCAGAGGAAACCTGTCTAGTAAGGCCTTATAAGTGGAGACTATTTTGACCCAGCCATGGAATTGCTCCCACACCATGAGGACCTGCATATTGAAACAGAGCTGTTAGTGCAGGAAAAGATGTAGGATCCACAAGTTTTGAAGCTGGAACTGAAGTCAGTGGAAGAACCAGGCCATGACCCCTGGAATGACCCACTACAGTTCTGCATATTCTCCATGGCCTCACAGACCAGTCTTCGCCTTAGCACTCAGGACCAACCAGAAGATGATGGGGAGCGCTGCCTTGAAGACCTGGAGCTTCTGGAAAACCTGGACAACCTGGAACACCGTCTGCACCAGGTGGAATTAAACTCTGCAAAGCCGCAGCGGGAGTGCCAGCGTAACTTCCGAGTGGAGGAAGATGAAAGGGGATCATGGCTATGGGGTCTGTGACCCTGGGAAACAACAAGGGGTAATACTGAAGTGACCGCAGCCCCTGACTATAGGAGAGCAACAGAAAAGGCTGACACAGCAAGTGTGGGGTTAAATACAGCAGTTCCCTGACTGGGAGTGGGGGCTGCAGTGAGATCTTCCGCAGATACAGCACATGAGGGGTTAATTACAGCAGCTCCTTCACTGTGTAAAGTGGGGGTGGGGGACTGCAGTTACATCTTCCACAGATTCAGCACATGAGGGGTTAATTATTGTAGCTCACTGACTATGGGGTGAGAGAGCTGCAGTGGCATCTGTCACATACACAACTACTAGGGACTGAACTGACACCCCACCAACCACCTGAGAAACTGGAGGGACGTCCTCTGAGGACTGAGCAGAACTAGTATGAGCTCCCATTATTAACGTGTAAACTGCAGGGAGAGGCGGTGGGTCTGGAGCTGCAGGGAAAGATGATGGGGCTGGAGCTGCACATGTGAATTAGTGAAGGAGCAGAAATCAATTCAGAGATGCTGCTGTATCTCTCCTCAGCTTCATATAATGAGAGCTCAGTGACCCGAGGACTAGGGGTATGGAGGGTACGGATGGGCTGAAACAAACAGGACCCTGGAGACTACATGGCCTCCTACCTTCAGTTTCTGGATGGATCCTCCAAAGCTACCAGACACCAGAGCTCTGGACACTGAAGAATCCTGCAGCACACACTAGCCTGCTCCTGGAGAGAGACAGTTTCAGTGTTGCATCAAAGAGGGAGATAACATCAGCCATCAGATAACATCAGCCATATAAACCCCCATGTCCTGTAGGAGTGGAGGACATCATGAGGTAAACAACAGGGGAGGGGTGAGAACAAGGGGACCTGTCACCAGGGACCTCATTTTCACTAAAGACAGATTGCAGAAGCCCATTACAGCTGCATTGTGCATTTGCCTTTCTGCTTTCTCTAAGCATTTGCATTACAATATGATTGTGTGTAATAACTTACCTTATACCCTGACAGAATCCTCTGTATAGTCCTAGGGGCTGGCTTTGGGTGACTTGTCTTTGCTGCAGACTGCTCAGCTCTTGGCCCCCACCTTTTTGCTCCTGTACAGCTCCTCCCTCTCCAACTGATGTCAGTTCAACACCCTGTGAGCTCTGTGAAGGAGCAGGAGAGAGGAGCTGCACAAAGGTGGGGACTGAGAGCTGAGGAGTCTGCAGCACAGACAAGTCACATGTTGTTTTTTAAAAAAATGCATCCAAACCAAAGCCCAACCCCTAGGACTAGACAAAGGATTCTGTCAGGGTGCAATGTAAGTTTTAAGACACAATTATATTGTGATACAAATACTTAGAGAAAGCAAAGGGCTTCTGCAACCTGTCTATAGTAAAAATGAGTGTCACGGTTACACCTGCGATCCTCAGTACGGATCACGGGTGCACCCATGCCCGCTGCTGCTGCTGTGGTCCCTGCTGCCCCGGGTCCATACCTGGTCCCGGGTTCCTGGCTCCGGTCCCGTCGTGCGGCGCTCCTGCTCTCGGACTAGGCTGGGCGCATCCCGGCTCACTAGGGCGCGCGCACCAGAATCTCCAGGAATTTAAAGGGCCAGCATCCTCCTAATTGGCACTGGCATTTCCAGCTCTGCTATATAGCCCTGCGACTCCCAGCATCCCCTGCCGGATCTTCAAGTTTAACTGAAGTGAAAGCCTCCTGAGCGTTTCCAGATTCCTCCGTGATTCCTGAGCGTTTCCAGGCGTCTCCGTGATTCCTGAGTGTTTCCAGATGCCTCCGTGATTCCTGTGGTGTTCCCATGTTCCTGTGGTGTTCCCGTGTTCCTGTGGTGTTCCCTTGTGGTGGTCATGTAATCCTGTGGCGGTCCGGTATCCCAGTGGTCTTCCTGAGGTCCTGCCAGCCGTCCTTCCAGAGGTCCTGCCAGCCGTCCTTCCTGAGGTCCTGCCAGCCGTCCTTCCGAGGTACTGCCAGCCATCCTTCTGGGGTCCTGCCAGCCCTCCTTGCGAGGTCCTACCAGCCGTCCTTGCGAGGTCCTGCCAGCCGTCCTTCCGAGGTCCTGCCTTCCCGTGGTCCTGCCTACCCTCTGTCCCTACCTTGCCTAGTCGCACCCATGGAGCAACCTGGTGGCTCCCCGCCGCAGCAAGACCATCCCGCAGCGGGCTCTGTTGAAGACCAGGAGTCCACTTAGACTCCGCTCCTGGATTGCGGCTAGTATCGTTATCCCCCGCGGTCGTCCAGGGAGTCCACAGACTCTGCCCATAGACTCTCTGAAGGTTCATCCCTACGAACCGTGACAATGAGGTCCCTGGTGACAGGTTCCCTTTAAAGGCACAGATCGCCAACCCTATTATATTGCAATAATACCCAAACTTTTAACCCTTTTGCATCTGATAACCTCAGCCCCCAGTCTAGGTGTACCTTTCTTAAAATGTCACATTCATCTCCTCACCACCAAAGTCAGAGTCTTCACATCTTCCTCACCATGTACTGCTTCCAGTCCCGGAACCTCCTCTTCCAAGATACCAAGGCTTCCTTCCGGCATGTTGTTGGAGCCGTTAAGCAGGTCCTATGTTGCATCTTACAGATGCATACTCTCTGCTCCCTCCAGGACACCCAATGCACACCCAATGGTTTTCTACTCAGAACTAACCACTGTGAACTAACAGCTAACAGCAGATAGTGAATCATATTTTGGGATCAGATTCCTCAATGCTGCAGCCCCGATCTCCGGTTCATGGCACCATAGGCAATTGTCACACACTGGCCCAGATATATGATTGTGTCTGCGATATATGATTGTCTAATTATGCACAAGAAAAAGTGTCTTTGGAGCTTGCTTTTTTGTGTTGCGGGTGCACTTTGTCCAACACTTTTGAAACCTAAAGGGGCTTAGTGATGTATTGTCAGAGTTTGCACCACATTTATTACTAAGCTGCACCACAATTCTGCAGCATGAAGCAAAGTGCACCAAAAAAACAGGTGCAAGTGCAACACCCCTGCCAATACATAGGCAGGCTTGTAGTTGCGAATAGCGCCCTCTCCAGGTCAGGAGCTGTTAGGGGGAGTCACAAATTCTCTATGAAGGTTCTAGAATCTGGGCATTCTGTAATTGCAGCTGTAAATTCAGCTTGAAAAGGCAACAGCTAAGTTGGTGTAAGTAATGATACAATTATGTGGCTGTATTGTAAGCTGGAGTGTGATTGGAGAGGTTCTACCACCTGACCAGGGGGAGTATAAAACCCCTGTGCAGTGGGAGCACATGGTCTTATCCCAGAGTGAACAGAGAAACAGTGTTCAGTACACTTTCAGTGCTGTCACAGAAACCAATCCCAGGAACTGAGTCAGGAGACTCTAACCTAGAGCTGCAGCTTCCACAGTTTGGACACAGCTCCATCTAAATTCTTCCAGCCTGCATCTACTATCAGGCTGGTGCACTATTCCTGCGGACCACTCTCCACGACCACTCCAGTACCAGAATCCGAATCTGCTGTTAGACCGTTTTGGCCCGTTGCCTGCTACCCGTTGTTCATTAAAGAGCCGTCAGTTGTTTTGCACAACGTTGCCTCTGTCTAATCCCTGGATATGGCTTACTACCACCACGGGCTTCCCAATCCTTTACCCAAGGACTTACCTTACAGACACTCAGGGGTTGCCCCAGGGAGAAACAAGTACCTCAGCCTCTCCCTCTTTATTTCTTGCACACACCACCTGCTGCAGACCTGCCAGGCTGTAGGACAGCCCTGCGGTCCCCATACCAAGCACCGTGACCACAGCGTGCCCAAGGCCGCAATCGCCAGCCACTCCGGTATTCTGGGCCCCGGCTGCCTCCAGGCCCCATTGACGGAATGGGGCTCCCTGTCTGGGGCGGTTCCTGCTGCCTATCCCGGCAACCGTGCTGGTGCCGAGAGTCTAGGCTGGAGTTCCCCCGCAGGAACTTCAAGAAACTATTACAGAGGTGGCTGTTCATCCAGCTCCAAAGCTGGAAGCCACCCCTGAGACGCTAGAGCCTCCGGCAAGCCCGCAGCATGTCCCAGCTGTTGATTCACTGGTGGAAGCTCCTGCCCCCCTGTACCTGGAAGGCCCAAGCCTGTGGCCCAGCAACCACACCCGGTACTCAGCAGCCACATGGTCACGGTGAAACCCTACGCAGGAACCTGCAAGATGCCAGTGCAGATCAGTGTCAGATAGAACGGAAGGTCTAACGCTTTGTGGCTGGTCGATCCACCAAAGGTGCCTGGGTGCAGTGAGACCGTACCACGGGGCAAGTACAGGCTTTCAACATTAATAAAGGTTACGGGTACGCCACCAAGGACCATACCTGGTGGGATGTGTTCATCCCCTGTCGCTCTATCAAGCGCCCCAACCTCCCGGACTGACTCCACAATCTCAATCCCGGGGAGTGGATCGAGTTCAGCCTGCAAGAGGGGCCACAGGGGCCCTGGGATACCGGGGCCACCCGGATTCTGGACACCAAGGAAAACCTCTACCACTGCCATCCTCCAGAGGACTTCTGCCTGGAGCCTCCCATCTCTTCCCGGGCTGCAACTTCTTGGGTAGTGACCCACTGTGATCGTCAGTGTGGGTCCTATTGCCATCCATGAACCAGGCCGGGGCCGCGGTCATCGTTGCATGGACAGAGGGAGCCATCCTTGTTGACCACGAAAAAGAATCCTGCAGGGGAAGAGGACTTGCGTATAAAGACCTTCTGCAGGTTCTCCTTCACATAGGCGGAAATAGCCGCTGTTTCTGGTACAGATACACTCAACCCCGTGGTGGAGACGTGCCTGGCTTCAAGTCAATTGGGCAGTCATAGGGCCAGTGTTTGTGTAGAATTTCCACTTTCTTCTCCCAAAACACATCAGCGAAGTCCGTGTACGTAGCAGGGAGATGTCCCCTTGTCCTAGTCACAGGCCTAGGTATAAAAAGGAGAGATCCTTCTACTGCCCGTTCAGATATTTGTACATTGTAATGAGGTCTCTTCTCAGCTGTCTTTTTTCTAAACTGAAGAACTCCAAATTTTGTAATCTGTCATTGTATTCTAGTCGTCCGATTCCCCTAATATTCTTGGTTGCTTTCCTCTGCACCCGTTCCAGTTTTAACATGTCCTTTTTATAAACTGTATCGAAAAAAGAGATTTGGATTCTGCCATGCGCGGGAAATGACATTCTGAATTTAGGTGTACACGCCCATTTAGTCCATGATTGTTTTAGTTTCAACAAGGTTTTATTGTTGAAAAAAATAGGAAAATGGTTTACAATAGGTCAAGGAGCAAGGTACCCCATGCAGGGGGATTAGGAATGTAAACAGAATTTTTTTGATACATAACCAGCTTCTGTATCGTTCAAAACAATAAAACATAGGGGGACCCGGGTGGAGAAGGGGACACAGGGGGAAGGAGAAAAGCATACAGGTAACAAGATCACAAGAACTGTATAGTGTAGAATATGGATAGCCCAAGACTGTGGAGATAGCCCATGTGTGGAGAAGTGCTGGAGCCATGTTGATGCATAATGGACCATTAAGGGCATAGAGCTCTCTCGAGGGTGAGGGACCCTTGTAAAATGATCCACGGGTTCCAGATCCCTTCAAATAGTGAGAAGGTGTCTGTCCTAGTCACCTGAATTCTCTCAAACAGCATCAGTATAGTCCATGATTGTTTTAAATTAAGTTGTGTTTCCTGCAAAGTATAGATAGACTCCTGAAACGCGTTGGTTTTGCTCTGGACTTTTTAATGGTGATGAAATAATAGAGGCGTGGTTTTCCTTATCCCATCCTTGCATATAAGGCTATAGGATTCCACATGCCTACATGGTGGCCTTAATTGGCAGTCTCCGTAGGGAGAACTCTTACTTCCCGACCCTAGTCCCCACAGTGTACAGCCATCCCCGCCCTCCCCCATATACAGCCTGCCAGCCCCCAGTATACAGCCAGCCAAACCCCATTATACAACATGCCAGTCCCCCCAGTATACAGCCTGCCAGTCCCTCCAGTATATAGCTTGCCAGCTAGCCCCCCCCCCACATATACAGCCTGCCAGCTCCCCAGTATACAGCCAGCCAAACCCCAGTATACAGCCTGCCGGTCCCCCCAGTATACAGCCTGCCAGGCAGCCCCCCATTAATCAGCTTGCCAGGCAGCCTCTCCAGTATTCACCCTCCCAGGGAGTCCCCCCCTTCCCCCCCCCTCGGTATATAGCCTGCCAGTCAGACCCCCAGAATACTGCCAGCCATCTGCCCAGCACATGAAAATAATAAACCATGTACTCACTTCCCCTTCAGCTTCGCTACTTTCTACAGTCCAGCCGACAGTGACAGCTCCGTGCGCATTAGCGGTGCACAGACTATGACATTAACCACTTGCCGAGGTCATAGTCTGTGCGACACTAACGCGTACGGAGCTGAAGCTGGCGGCGGCACTGAATAATGTAGCAGAGCTGCGGGGGAGCGTTATAATCAGGAATATACAAAGATGAAGACCGGTCCCAGAGCGGCCCCACATCAGCCCAACACAATCAGCCCACCAGGATTTCCTCTGGTGCGTTTAATGGCCAGTCTGCCCCTGGCTCTACAAATAACCAAATTTTATCCATATGTATATGGATTTGATAAGTAAAGTCTGAATGGTGGCACTTCTGTGATCATGAGAACATGCTTCACTGCTGCACAACCGGGATGTGTACTTGTGGTTTCAATTACATGGCTGATCAATAATATATTAACGTTTAAAGGTATTACATGATACAGATATACAATGAAGAAAAAACACATGCCAAAATCTGCGAGGATGCACAATTAAAGTGACATGATCATTATTTTATTTTCCGCTTTGAGAAACAATTTCTGTGCAGTACTAAAATACACCATCTACATTATTTTTTTAAAATCACATTCACTTTATTGTTCCTGTATTATGCTGCAGATTTTCTACAGCAAATCCGTATATCAAATTCGTAAAATCCGCACAAACAGTCGAATGGCTGCTTTCTAACTTTTATATAAATTTTCTCTAACAGCTCTGCATTTTCAGGACACAGAAATTAGTTTATTATTTACTCTAATGTTTTCTGCTAAATGTTTGGAACAACAAGCGATACTATAATTAGACAGCCTGGCCAGGCTAGCTGCAGAAGTATGCTGACCTTATCTATTAATGGAAAGAGCACAACACACCATTACTTAGGTCATAACCTTTCAAAGTCTAATACATAAACATAAAGGTCACTACTAGTACAGCTTTAGCTCACACAATTTTGTTGGGAAAAAAGTTATAATAGTATATAAGAAGGAAGAAAACTTTTCTTTACGAAGGGCGTACATTTGCTTCACTAATTTGCAAAAGAGTTTTTAGTAGTACACAACGGTAATTTTTTGGGGGATCTTTTCAGAGACCTCTTAACCAAAAAAGAAGCCAGGTGGCCAATTTAGGGAGTTTCTCCAACTCAACTTTAAAAGTTCTAGTGCTGCAAAAAATAAATAAATAAATATATATATATATATATATATATATATATACTCCCATCCGTCTGTCGGTTCCATACCTCTATCTGGTTACAGTGGCAGGTACTTCCATCCGATTACTTCCAGTCTACAGATACAGCATTGGACAGTTGGCAGTGGAAACGTGGGCATGCCTTCCTTTTTATACAAATAGAGGAACATCAGTGATGGGCTATGTCGTGGGACAACAGGAATACTGAAAGAAGGCAAGCATAGGTTTTTCTTTTGTTTTTTTACCCCCCTGGCTGGATATATATGTACACTGCTCAAAAAAATAAAGGAACATTAAAACAATACATCAATAATGAGGCAGGCACTCTTGCAGATCCGATAATACTGAGCATCGCACGGGTTGAGCCAATGGAGCAATATTCACTTGTATCCATTTGTCCAAACTCAACCTGAACTAAAAAACAGATAAAAACAACTAAAGTGGTCATTGATAAAGGGAATTTGGGGATTGGGTTTTTATTCAGTTCCTATAGGTTTAGTGGTTTTATCCAGCCCCTTAGTCTATGCTATTTATCATAAGCACCCACTCCAGTCCTTCATACATCCCATGAGTAACATACAACCCATGCAGATACTTATATATAAAAAGATTTTACTAACAACATACATGTGACAAAGTAACTACATAAAATACAATACAAAATACATAGAGAACACAACTACACACAGAGACCTCCTTTCCTGCCCCCTCCTGCACCCCCCAGTAATGTGCATGTACATACAATATATTCTAAGACTACAGCAGTTCCTGGATATATCCTGAAGCATGAGCCACATCAAGTACCTGACCATATACATGTACATATAGAGACTCATGCACAATAGCATCTATATATCTACTCCTCCGATACACGTGCAGGGAGAGGATCCATGGGGGAATGGGATATGGCTACAGAATATACATGTGGTTACACTAATATATACACACTCACTGCAAACACTTAGTTAATAATAATAATAATAATAATAATAATTCTTTATTTATATAGCGCACACAGATTACGCAGCGCTGCACAAGCATGTCAAATTGATCCCTGTCCCCATGGGGCTCACAATCTAAACAGCCTAACAGTATGTTTTGAAGTGTGGGAGGAAACCGGAGTACCCGGAGGAAACCCACGCAAACACGGAGAGAACATACAAACTCTTTGCAGATGTTGACCTGAGTGGGATTCGAACCCAGGACTCCAGTGCTGCAAGGCAGAAGTGCTACTCACTCCGCCACCGTGCCGCCCTTAGTTATTTATATAGGGTAAAACACAGAACACCTGGAACATCTATAAGTACACGTATAAAGTGTACTATGTTAAAATAAGTACTATCTTATAATTACAAAAGAAAAAGTGTTTTTGTGATGCACACTATCCCCTATAGGATCTGCCAAACAGTCACAGATGGATCCCACATCTAACAATTAGTAAAAATAAAACAGTCTGACCGGAGCTCCTTGTGTGTCCTTTTATATATCCTTTGATAAATTGATTTCACTCCTTTCCCAACTATGTTCCAAATTCTTCAGTACACTTCCACACAAACGGTATTTGGATGGGAATAGTTCGCTATTCAGACAGTTTTAAGCTGCGTTTTCTTGCATCCTGTAGCCAAATAGTGTACAGCTACTATAGAAGAGATTAAGCAGCAGATAGGGTAGTATGTTCAAATATATGGAATTTATTTTATTAAAACATACTCACAAAATAGAATAAAATCATGCGCATATAAAATCGACCATGTGGATGCCAGACTCGCTAGTTCGCCCGACCCAGGGTTTCGCTACCACGGCTTCTTCCGGGGCGTTGAAGCGTTCAAGGGGGGGAACGTCGTGGTGTGGCCAAAAGATAAATATGGGGAGGCCTTGCGACAACTGCGTAAAAAAGATACTTATGAAAAGCTGCCCTTTAATCCCATACGTGGACACAATAGTCAAATCATCTCCATTTTAGATTCAGCAGTAGAATCAGGAATAATTACAAAAAAGGTATTTGATGGACTCGTGGTGAAGGAGCCTAAAATTCTGACATTCTGCTTACTCCCTAAAATACACAAAGATCCCGTCGACCGCCCTGGGCGTCCTATAGTCTCGATTCATTGATTTTTATTTAAAACCACTGGTTGAAATTTTGCCCTCATATGTCAGGGACAGTATGGACACCCTGATGAGGATCAACGGGATCTACATTGAACCAGACATGCTGTTGGTAACAATCGACGTGAAAAGTCTATACACGTGTATTAAACACCATGATGGGTTAGAAGCGGTAAGATTCTTCCTTTCCAATAGCACATTGGATCTGGAACTGTGATCATTGATATTAGAACTATTGTCTTTTGTTTTAACCAATAATTTCTTCACATTTAAGGATCAGTTCTATGTACAAAAGCAGGGCACTGCCATGGGGGCCGCCTGTGCGCCGTCATATGCCAACTTATTCCTAGGGTACTGGGAGAGAACCATGTTTGGGGACGACGGCACCAGGGGGTTTCCCCATGTGCAGTGCTGGCTTAGGTACATAGATGACGTGTTGGTCGTGTGGCAAGGGACGGAGGGTGAGTTGATTGAGTTCATGCAGGAGTTGTATGATAATAGTTTTAACATCCATTTAACCTACTCATATAGCAAGACCAGGGTGGACTTTCTGGACATTACGATTGAGATCGATGAGGAGGGATACTTACAAACAAATATGTACAGAAAGCCCACCTCTGTAAATGCCCTCCTGCATGCCTCCTCGGCTCATCCCCCCTTCCACCATACGATCCATACCTGGAGGCCAATTTTTAAGAGCACGTCGTATTTGTTCCACAGACATGAAATTTGAACACCAGGCCAAGGATCTTGAAGAGAGATTCAGGAATAGGGGATATAACAAACACTGTATTAAAATCGGTTATTGTAATGCTAAAAAGCAAAGGCGAATGGAACTACTGCAGCCAAAAAAGAAAACAGAAGGTGATTGCAATATCCGATTCATATCTACCTTTAATAAACAGTGGGAGGATTTGAGAGGTATCCTCAATAATCATTGGTCTATTTTAAAAACAGATGTAACACTGAAAACACTGCTGACAGAGAGACCGCTGTTGACGGCAAGGAGAAGTAAAAATCTCAAAGATTTTTTGGTGCAAAGCCATTATATCCCTAAGATGGAATACCCTTTTGGACAGAGGACAAAAAAGGTAGGCAGTTTTCCATGTGGCAAATGGAAACATGCAATGTGCCCATTCTTTCGATGCAGCAGATGGAAGCAGGATATATAAAATCAGGGATTATATTTCATGTAACACCATTGGGGTTGTGTATTATGCGACATGTTAATGCCCAAAAATATATGTGGGACTTACCTCGAGAGATCTAGGTACAAGAGTGGGGGACACGTAAGGGATATCATGAAGGCCAAAAGAGCAACCAACATAAGAGAACTAAAACCAGTCTTGTGCAATTTTTACCACCACCATGGATGTGACCCAACAGGATTTCTTGTACGAGGCATAGAAGTGGTGCACTGTGGAGTTAGAGGGGGAACCTGAAAAAGATTTTAGCCCATAAAGAATGTAGGTGGATTGTGCAACTTGGCACTATGTCCCCAGCAGGCCTCAATGAAGCCCTTTGCTTTGCCCCATTTTTATGAGTCTAATTTACGGTCAAATAAGATTAAGTATTGTCTGTACCCATTTTTGTTGAGTAGTAAGATTACATGCTGGGAGGAGCCGGATTTTGCGACTGAAAAACATTGAAGAAGGAATAACAAAATATAGAAGATGTTGATATACTGTGGAACGAGATCAGTTGAATGAAATATACGAAGTCTCCCAAAAAAAAGCTCTATTGTGTCTAGTATACCATTGATTATTTGAGGAGGTTATATACAACTGTATAATTTTATGATTTAGCAGTTTACTGTGAGTAGAATATCTTCCTTTTAACATTGACAGATAATATGGAATTATAGCGGTATGAGATGGAAAATAGAATGCTATATTTATGTTTGCACTAGCACTTTTTTTTGGATAGAATAGGGGGATGATTACTCCTCTTTTTTAAGAAAAATGAAATTTGAATAGGATATGTATGCGCATTAATAACAATTTTTGTGAGATTATAATATTGCACTCTTTTGCACTTTTGTTTGCACTTTTAAGCACTTTATAAAAAAATTTCTTGCACTTTATGGACATAAAATGGACATTAGACATATTTTAATAATTTATTAGCACTTACTTGCACTTTGTGAAGATATATATTAAATTGTCACATAGAACATATCTTACAACGTTTTTATAAAAATATAGTAATTGTGATTTTATTTTGGGTTATCCTTACTTTCTAGCTCGACACACGCATGTAACATAGTAATTTTCCTTTTTTTTTGGGCCCTCGTTCTTTCCCCTTTCTTCCTTCTTTCAGTAGCTTTCCGAATGAATTGACGCATGCGCAGTAGACGTCTCTGGCCGACGGGTATCTCCCTGCGGCGCACAGCGGATGACCGGAAGCCCGATAACGCTGTTGGACTCTGAGCATGCGCACTAGCTCCCTGGCACCAGAAGTGGGGCATGTCGTCGTGCTAGGGGACTGTTCAAGGCGCATGCGCCAGCGTTGTTCATCCGGTTATGTGAGTATATAAGTTCCGGCTCCCCAGCTTGTGTTTCGTACCCCCTGAGGAAGCGCTTTGGGGTGTCCGAGAGCTTCCCCTGTCACATTACATAATGGGTAAAACACTGGTCTCTTACTTCTAATTCCACCAATTGCATATACTTGAGTCAGTAGTGCATTCCAGTTCAGGATTTATGCACATTGGAGATTTTTTAGAGGCATTAACTTTGCTAATTGTTACTTCTTTGGTGGATATACTCTATTGTGTAATGCAGGAGTTTAGCTGACTCGGACCAGTAATATTGGATTTCTTCCATTAACATCCATTGTAATCGATTTATTGAATCGAATCGAATACATTTTCTGTGCAATTTTATATTTGAGAACTGAGTGGCTCCTTTTTTTCTTGTGGTATTGATTATGTTTGGGAGTAGTTCCATATTTTGAAGGTGGATGGCTTATTATGTAGCAAAATGAAGATGTGGTTTTTGATTACCTATCCTAAAATAGGTTGGCTCGCTTGAGGTGTGAAGCAAATGTTTCACGCTACGCCCACGTCTACTGGTGATTGCCAGTCGAGAGGTAAGAATTTGTTTCAAAATGGAAACCGTTTGCAGAATCGGCCAAATTTATGCACAATGGGGCAGATTTACTTACCCGGTCGGTTCGCGATCCAGCGGCGCATTCTCTTTGGTGGATTCGGGTCCGGCCGGGATTCATCAAGGTAGTTCCTCCGCCGTCCACCAGGTGGCGCTGCAGCACTGAAAAGCATCTGAAAGCACTTGAATACAACGAGGCCGGCTGAGCGAAGGTAAGCGCGTCCCAAGTGACACTTTTATTGTTTTAAATGCGGCGGTTTTTCCGAATACGTCAGGTTTTCGCTCGGCCACGCCCCCCGATTTCCATCGTGTGCATGCCGGCGCCGATGCGCCACAATCCGATCGCGTGCGCCAAAATCCCGGGGCAATACAGGAAAAATCGGCGCAAATCAGAAATATTCGGGTAACACGCCGGGAAAACGCGAATCGGGCCCTTAGTAAATGACCCCCAATATCTTTCATTTGTTCCCACTTTCCATGATGTAATAAATCTTGGAGGTTGGGATTCATGTTGTTTCTTTGTAGAAAAGAGAAGGGATGCTCTTGTTGAATTATTGGCACGTGGCGCAAGAACTGACCGACGGGCACCGCATTGATGGTCTGTACAGGATGAGGAAGCATGAAGAAGGGAGTTAACTGTGGTTTCTTTTCTAAAGACTTTTGACTGTAAGAATCCATCTTTGTCTTTGACGATCTGATGACCTGCTATAAACAAATCAAAAGTGGGTGATGGTACAAATGTTAGCCCCTTTGAAAGTAACTGCGTTTCCATATCCGATAATGCATATGTGGAAAGATTGATTACCTTTAGCAGTTGGTTATGGTCCTGTGATGCACCTTGCGATGACCCTGGTCGAAAGCCTATTCCTTGTGATTGGTTAAATTCTCTTTTGCGTTTTTTGTTGGAATCTGCAGCGCTTCTGCATTCTAAGAGGTGCCTCACTTGTGGTTCCATCTGATGAGATGGAGGTCATCGAAGAGGATCTACTGAGCCTGTCCTTGTTTTTGTTTCTGTGCCAAAAATAAACTTTTTGCATCAGATAATCATTTTTATCCCGCTATAGTTTGCCTACTTTCTGGGTACAAATATCCTTCTCCCACTCCTCCATAAGCTTACTGAAGTCAGACATAAAGCCGTTAAATTCATCTGTCAGGAGCGTCTATCATTGTGGTCAGTCATCAAATGATATATATTGTAATTTTTAAGAATATGTTAATAAAGGATATACATTTTATATGAAAAGGAGATAGTTGTTTTCCTCAGTTTGTCTTAATATGATCCTGATGAGGTTGCGGATGGTCTCCTGAGGGGTCTCCTGAGGTGCCTCCTCCCAGATCTGGACTAAAGCATTGGACAGTCTGTGGTACAACACTCTGTGGAGAGTTGGTGGATAGAGCAAGACATGATGTGATAAATCAGATTCAGGTCTGGGGAACGAGTGGGCAAGTCCATAGCTTCAATGCCTTCATCTTGCAGGAACTGCCGACACACTCCAGCCACATGAGTTCTAGTATGCTGCATTAGGAGGAACCCAGGGCCAACCGCAAGAGCATACGGTCTCACAAGGGGTCTGAGGATCTCTTCTCAGTACCTAATGGCAGTCAGGCTACCTCTGGCAAGCACTTGGACGGCTGTGCTGCCCTCCAAAGAAATGTCACCCCACACCATTACTGACCCACTGCCAAACCGCTCATGCGGTGGGATGTTGCAGGCAGAAGATCACTCTCCATTGCGTCTCGAGACTCTGTCACGTCTGTCACATGTACTCAGTGTGAACCTGCTTTCATCTGTGAAGAGAACAGGGCGCCTGTGTAAATTTGACAATCCTGGCGTTCTCTGGCAAATGCCAAGCGTCCTGCACAGTGTTATGCTGTGAGTACAACCCCCATCTGTGGTTTTCGGGCCCTCATACCATCCTCATGGAGTCCGTTTCTAACTGTTTATGCAGACACATGCACATTTGTGTCCTCCTGAAGGTCATTTTACAGGGCTCTGGCAATGTTCCTCCTGTTCCTCCTTGTACAAAGTCTACGGTAGTGGTCCTGGTGCTGTCTCTTGGTAGTGCCTCCAGCCTTGGGACACTACCAAACAGACACAGCAAACCTGTGTCCATCTCATGCTACCACAAGTGTGAAAAAAACACCAACATTTAAAATTGACCAAAACATCAGCCAGAAAGTATTGGTACTGAGAAGTGGTGTGTCTTGGTAATTGCCTGTGAAATCATTATTGTTTCCCATGTAGACAGCTTGAATTCACAAAAGTTTGTTATATTGTATTGTTTAGCCCCTTACCGACATTGGACTTGCATCTTGATGTAGTACTACGTTCAGGTTCTGCCACCGGCTGCCGAATGCCGCTGGTACCAGAAGCTGCGGGTGTCGGCTGTATATTATAGCAGACACCTGCCGCTAACACTCGCGATCGGAGTTTCCTCCGATGGCCAGCGTTAACCCCTTACACGCCACATGCGTGACCGTGGCGTGTAAGGGTGTTCTGTACAAGATCGCCTCCCCCCCTCGCGGCGGTTAGCAGGTCCTGAGCGACACAATCCCCTGCTAAATCCCTGTCAAAGCAGCGCCTGACTTCCGAAAATGTCAGGAAGTCAGGCGGAAATGCGATCTGCAGACCCTTAGTAAATAAGCCCCAATATGTCATTTTTATGGTATGATGTATGGCCTCCAAAAAGTACAAGAAGAAAGGAAACCAGAATTTACAATTTTCTTTCCCTACATACATTTAAGAGTCATCAATAAGATAATGATCAACTAAAATGAAGTATTTGTAAAGTGCATCTGTAGCACAACGATGAAGCAGCACTCCAAGTAGTAAGAGAAAAGTGATTCATTCCACCATCAAACAGCAACGTTTCACCTTTTCCATAAAGGCATTATCAAGCATGGATCCAAGCATCCATGCTTGATAATGCCTTTATGGAAAAGGTGAAACGTTGCTGTTTGATGGTGGAATAAATCACTTTTCTCTTACTACTTGGAGTGCTGCTTCATCGTTGTGCTACAGATTCGTGAGGTTCAAGTCGGAACCTATAAGAAGACCTGCACCCAACCCTTTAAATATGTATAGTGCTGCTCTACATTTTTTTTATTATTTTACTGTAAAGTGAATCTAATGTCGCTGAAAATAAGTCCTTATATGTCCAAATTGCCAAAAAAATAAAGATTGTATAGCCAATAAAAAGGGACAATAGCATATGTACTCGAGTATAAGCCAACCTGAGTATAAGCCGAGACCCCTAATTTTAGCACAAGTATAAGCCGAGGGTGGGAAATGCATTGGCCATAGCCTCCCCAGAATATAGCCAGCCAGTCCCCTGTATTGTATAGCCTGCCAGCCCCCTGCAGTATGTAGCCTGTAAAAAAAAAATAAATAAATAACAGTGTACCCCCCAACCCCTCGGCAGGTCCTCTTCAATCGACCGAATCTCTGGTATCTTCTCCGTTTCCCCGCGCTGACAGTCCAGGGATCATGATGTCAGCCACTCGCTGACATCATGCTATGTGCCGATGCCGGCGCACATAGAAGAACGTCAGTGAGCAGGGGCATGGAGAAGATACCGGAGCATCGATCGATTGAAGAGGACCTGCTGGGGGGAGGGGGGGGCATCAGAAGGTGAGTACACAGTTTGTTTGTTTTGTCTTGACTCGAGTGTAAGCCGCGTTAGGGTTTTTCAGCACATTTTTTGTGGCTTATACTCGAGTATATACGGTAATCTGCTCAGAATGGCACAGCCTCCCTTTAATGCCCTGGCGTGTGCCCATACAACAAGTTACACAAATAGGGTATGAAAGTTTGTGGAGCGTTTTTGTATTTTATCTACTGAAAATGTGTACATTCTTTGAAAAACACATTCATTTAGCCAAAAAAATGAAAATTTCTAAATTGCACACGATTTTGTTTTATCCCCTGTAAAACAATTAAAGGGTTAACAAACTTAATGGAAGTTGAATTACATACGTTAAGGGGTGTAGTTTCTATAATTTATCTATGGGGTTTTACTTTTATTTAGGCCTCTTTAAGTGACTTGAAACCTGTCAGGTCCCGCAACATGATTTTGTGTTTTTTATGAAAATGTGAATAATCACACCTAAAGTTCAAAGCCCCATAACATCTTACAAAAATGAGAGGATGCAAAAAAAACCCAAACATGTTAATGTTCCTCTGTAAAGGCTTCAATGCTGACCTCGGTACAAATGGCATGACTGTCTAGACTAGAGGTCAGTGGCTGGTGAAGTCACATCAAATCCTATAATTGGGATGCCATTGATAATGTCAGCTGGGACCTGCTAAAAGAAGCAAAGAGGTACAGACATTGGAAAAATATAACCAGGTTAAGGCGGCTATTGCACATGACCTTATTCTTGTACATAGGGGACAGGATTATAACAGTTATATTCTTGGGAGTAGTATTACAGTAGTTATATTCTTGTACATCGGGGGCAGTATTATAGTAGTTATATTATTTTACATAGGGACAGTATTAATAGTAGTTATATTCTTGTACATAGCGGGCAGTATTATAGTAGTTATATTCTTGTACATGGGGACAGTATTATAGTAGTTATATTCTTGTACATAGGGGCAGTATTAGAGTCAGGGGCGCACCTGCCACGAGGCGAGTTGAGACTCTAGCCTCAGGCGGTGCGCCGCCTGCTGGACGAGGGGCGTTTGTGCCCGCCCGCTTGCTCGCTTGTGCTTCCGTCCGCACACCATGCTGATGCCTATGCCGCCGCCCAGGCTGACACACCCCACTCCATGCCGGCTGGCGCATTTTCTTTCCCGCCGCACACATCCCCCTGCCCAAAGTGCAGCGCCACCTGTCCGCTCGGGGCTCCCACCCTGCATTCCCCCTTGGCTTCCTCTCCACTCGGCTCACTCTGCGCTCAGCTCACTCTCCGCTCTGCTCCTTCTCCTCTCCGCTCCGCTCCTTCTCCTTTCCGCTCCCTCTCCCCTCGACTCCCTCTCCGCTCCGCTTCCTCTGTCGCCCCCTCCACTCCCCCCCCCGGGCTCCCCCGCTCCCTCTCCGCTCTCCTCTCCACTCCCCCTCCGCTCCAGGTGCCCACCCCAAGTGCAGGACAAGGCAGAAGCTTACTAAAAGAAAAGAAAGTAAGTTTATCTGTATGTGTCTGTATAAATGGATGTGTGTATGAATGTGATGTGTGTATGTGTATATGGATGTAATGTGTGTATGTATATGTATATGGTTGTAATATGTGTATCTAATGTGTATATGTATGTGTTTATATATATACTCTGCATATATTCTGTATGCATTTTATACTACATGGCGATATGCTGTATGTATTTTATACTACATGGCGCTATGCTGCATGTATTTTATACTACATGGTGATAAGCTGTATGCATTTTATACTACATGGTTATACGCTGTATGTATTTTATACTACATGGTGGCATGCTGTATGCATTTTATACTACATGGTGGCACGCTGAATGCATTTTACACCACATGGTGATACACTGTATGCATTTTATACTGCATGGCGGCATGCTGTATGTATTTTATACTACATGGTGATACGCTGTATGTATTTTATACTACATGGTGGTACGCTGTGTGAATTTTATACTACATGGTGATATGCTGTATGTATTTTATACTACATGGGGGGATGCTGTATGCATTTTATACTATATGGCGAAATGCTGCATGCATTTTATACTACGTGGCATGCTGTATGCATTTTTTACTACATGGCGGTACGGTGTATGCATTTTATACTACATGGCGGTACGCTTTATGCATTTTATACTACATGGTGGGACACTGTATGCATTTTATACTACATGGTGGTACGCTGTATGCATTTTATACTACATGGTGGCACACTGTATGTATTTTATACTACATTCTGGTTTGCTGTATGTATTGTATACTACATGGCGGCACGCTGTATGCATTTTATACTACATGGCGATATGCTGTATGCAATTTATACTACATGGTAGTACACTATATACATTTTATACTACATGACGGTACTCCCAATGCATTTTATACTACATGGCGATACACTGTATGCATTTTATACTACATGGCGGTATGCTATATGCATTTTATACTACATGGCGATATGCTGTATGCATTTTATACTACACGGCGATATTCTGTATGCATTTTATACTACATAGCAGTATGCTGTATGCATTTTATACTACATGGTGATATGCTGTATGCATTTTATACTACATGGTGATAAGCTGTATGTATTTTATACTACATTCCGATATGCTGTATGCATTTTATACTACATGGTGATATGCTGTATGTATTTTATACTACATGGTGATATGCTGTATGTATTTTATACTACATGGTGGTACGCTGTGTGAATTTTATACTACATGGTGATATGCTGTATGTATTTTATACTACATTGTGGTACGCTGTATACATTTTATACTACATGACGGTACTCCCAATGCATTTTATACTACATGGCGATACACTGTATGCATTTTATACTACATGGCGGTATGCTATATGCATTTTATACTACATGGCGATATGCTGTATGCATTTTATACTACACGGCAATATTCTGTATGCATTTTATACTACATAGCAGTATGCTGTATGCATTTTATACTACATGGTGATATGCTGCATGCATTTTATACTACATGGTGGTACGCTGTGTGAATTTTATACTACATGGTGATATGCTGTATGTATTTTATACTACATGGTGGTACGCTGTGTGAATTTTATACTACATGGTGATATGCTGTATGTATTTTATACTACATGGTGGTACGCTGTATGCATTTTATACTACATGGTGATACGCTGTATGCATTTTATACTACATGGTGGTACACTGTATGCATTTTATACTGCATGGCGGCACACTGTATGTATTTTATGCTACATTCCGATATGCTGTATGTATTGTATACTACATGGCGGCACACTGTATACATTTTATACTACATGGTGGTACACTCTATACATTTTATACTACATGGCGGTACTCTCAATGCATTTTATGCTACATGGCGATACGCTGTATGCCTTTTATACTACATGGCGGTATACTATATGCATTTTATACTACATGGCGATATGCTGTATGCATTTTATACTACACGACGATATGCTGTATGTATTTTAATCAATATTCCAATATGCTGTATGCATTTTATACTACATGGGGAGACGCTGTATGTATTTTATACTACATGGGGGGATGCTGTATGCATTTTATACTATATGGCGAAATGCTGCATGCATTTTATACTACGTGGCATGCTGTATGCATTTTATACTACATGGCGGTACCCTTTATGCATTTTATACTACATAGTGGTACACTGTGTGCATTTTATACTACATGGTGGTACGCTGTTTACATTTTATACTACATGGCGGCACACTGTATGTATTTTATACTACATTCTGGTTTGCTGTATGTATTGTATACTACATGGCGGCACGCTGTATGCATTTTATACTACATGGCGATATGCTGTATGCAATTTATACTACATGGTAGTACACTATATACATTTTATACTACATGACGGTACTCCCAATACATTTTATACTACATGGCGATACACTGTATGCATTTTATACTACATGGCGGTATGCTATATGCATTTTATACTACATGGCGATATGCTGTATGCATTTTATACTACACGGCGATATTCTGTATGCATTTTATACTACATAGCAGTATGCTGTATGCATTTTATACTACATGGTGATATACTGTATGCATTTTATACTACATGGTGATAAGCTGTATGTATTTTATACTACATTTCGATATGCTGTATGCATTTTATACTACATGGCGGCATGCTGTATGTATTTTATACTACATGGTGATATGCTGTATGTATTTTATACTACATGGTGGTACGCTGTATGCAATTTATACTACATGGTGATACGCTGTATGCATTTTATACTACATGGTGGTACACTGTATGCATTTTATACTGCATGACGGCACACTGTATGTATTTTATGCTACATTCCGATATGCTGCATGTATTGTATACCACATGGCGGCACAGTGTATACATTTTATACTACATGGTGGTACACTCTATACATTTTATACTACATGGCGGTACTCTCAATGCATTTTATGCTACATGGCGATACGCTGTATGCCTTTTATACTACATGGCAGTATACTATAGGCATTTTATACTACATGGCGATATGCTGTATGCATTTTATACTACACGACGATATGCTGTATGTATTTTATACAATATTCCAATATGCTGTATGCATTTTATACTACATGGGGAGACGCTGTATGTATTTTATACTACATGGGGGGATGCTGTATGCATTTTATACTATATGGCGAAATGCTGCATGCATTTTATACTACGTGGCATGCTGTATGCATTTTATACTACATGGCGGTACGCTTTATGCATTTTATACTACATAGTGGTACACTGTGTGCATTTTATACTACATGGTGGTACGCTGTATGCATTTTATACTACATGGCGGCACACTGTATGTATTTTATACTACATTCCAGTATGCTGTATGTATTGTATACTACATGGCGGCACGCTGTATGCATTTTATACTACATGGCGATATTATGTATGCAATTTATACTACATGGTGGTACACTATATACATTTTATACTACATGGCGGTACTCCCAATGCATTTTATACTACATGGCGGTAGGCTGTATGCATTGTATACTACATGGCAGTATGCTATATGCATTTTATACTACATGGCGATATGCTGTATGCATTTTATACTACATGGCAATATTCTGTATGCATTTTATATACATGGTGGTATGCTGTATGCATTTTATACTATATGGCGAAATGCTGCATGCATTTTATACTACGTGGCATGATGTATGCATTTTATACTACATGGCGGTACGCTTTATGCATTTTATACTACATAGTGGTACACTGTGTGCATTTTATACTACATGGTGGTACGCTGTATGCATTTTATACTACATGGCGGCACACTGTATGTATTTTATACTACATTCCAGTATGCTGTATGCATTGTATACTACATGGCAGCACGCTGTATGCATTTTATACTACATGGCGATATTATGTATGCAATTTATACTACATGGTGATACGCTGTTTGCATTTTATACTACATGGTGGTACACTGTATGCATTTTATACTGCATGACGGCACACTGTATGTATTTTATGCTACATTCCGATATGCTGCATGTATTGTATACCACATGGCGGCACAGTGTATACATTTTATACTACATGGTGGTACACTCTATACATTTTATACTACATGGCGGTACTCTCAATGCATTTTATGCTACATGGCGATACGCTGTATGCCTTTTATACTACATGGCAGTATACTATAGGCATTTTATACTACATGGCGATATGCTGTATGCATTTTATACTACACGACGATATGCTGTATGTATTTTATACAATATTCCAATATGCTGTATGCATTTTATACTACATGGGGAGACGCTGTATGTATTTTATACTACATGGGGGGATGCTGTATGCATTTTATACTATATGGCGAAATGCTGCATGCATTTTATACTACGTGGCATGCTGTATGCATTTTATACTACATGGCGGTACGCTTTATGCATTTTATACTACATAGTGGTACACTGTGTGCATTTTATACTACATGGTGGTACGCTGTATGCATTTTATACTACATGGCGGCACACTGTATGTATTTTATACTACATTCCAGTATGCTGTATGTATTGTATACTACATGGCGGCACGCTGTATGCATTTTATACTACATGGCGATATTATGTATGCAATTTATACTACATGGTGGTACACTATATACATTTTATACTACATGGCGGTACTCCCAATGCATTTTATACTACATGGCGGTAGGCTGTATGCATTTTATACTACATGGCAGTATGCTATATGCATTTTATACTACATGGCGATATGCTGTATGCATTTTATACTACACGGCGATATTCTGTATGCATTTTATATACATGGTGGTATGCTGTATGCATTTTATACTATATGGCGAAATGCTGCATGCATTTTATACTACGTGGCATGATGTATGCATTTTATACTACATGGCGGTACGCTTTATGCATTTTATACTACATAGTGGTACACTGTGTGCATTTTATACTACATGGTGGTACGCTGTATGCATTTTATACTACATGGCGGCACACTGTATGTATTTTATACTACATTCCAGTATGCTGTATGCATTGTATACTACATGGCAGCACGCTGTATGCATTTTATACTACATGGCGATATTATGTATGCAATTTATACTACATGGTGGTACACTATATACATTTTATACTACATGGCGGTACTCCCAATGCATTTTATACTACATGGCGGTACGCTGTATGCATTTTATACTTCATGGCAGTATGCTATATGCATTTTATACTACATGGCGATATGCTGTATGCATTTTATACTACACAGCAATATTCTGTATGCATTTTATATGCATGGTGGTATGCTGTATGCATTTTATACTATATGGCGAAATGCTGCATGCATTTTATACTACGTGGCATGATGTATGCATTTTATACTACATGGCGGTACGCTTTATGCATTTTATACTACATAGTGGTACACTGTGTGCATTTTATACTACATGGTGGTACGCTGTATGCATTTTATACTACATGGCAGCACACTGTATGTATTTTATACTACATTCCAGTATGCTGTATGTATTGTATACTACATGGCGGCACGCTGTATGCATTTTATACTACATGGCGATATTATGTATGCAATTTATACTACATGGTGGTACACTATATACATTTTATACTACATGGCGGTACTCCCAATGCATTTTATACTACATGGCGGTAGGCTGTATGCATTTTATACTACATGGCAGTATGCTATATGCATTTTATACTACATGGCGATATGCTGTATGCATTTTATACTATACGGCGATATTCTGTATGCATTTTATATACATGGTGGTATGCTGTATGCATTTTATACTATATGGCGAAATGCTGCATGCATTTTATACTACGTGGCATGATGTATGCATTTTATACTACATGGCGGTACGCTTTATGCATTTTATACTACATAGTGGTACACTGTGTGCTTTTTATACTACATGGTGGTACGCTGTATGCATTTTATACTACATGGCGGCACACTGTATGTATTTTATACTACATTCCAGTATGCTGTATGTATTGTATACTACATGGCGGAACGCTGTATGCATTTTATACTACATGGCGATATGCTGTATGCAATTTATACTACATGGTGGTACACTATATACATTTTATACTACATGGCGGTACTCCCAATGCGTTTTATACTACATGGCGGTACGCTGTATGCATTTTATACTACATGGCAGTATGCTGTATGCATTTTATACTACATGGCGATATGCTGTATGCATTTTATACTACACAGCGATATTCTGTATGCATTTTATATACATGGTGGTATGCTGTATGCATTTTATACTACATGGTGATATGCTGTATGCATTTTATACTACACGGCGATATGCTGTATGTATTTTATACTACATTCTGATATGCTGTATGCATTTTATACTACATGGGGGGACGCTTTATGCATTTTATATTACATGGGGGGACGCTGTATGTATTTTATACTACATGGGGGGAGGCTGTATGCAGTTTATACTATATGGCGATATACTGTATGCATTTTATACTAAGTGGCATGCTGTATGCATTTTATACTACATGGCGGTACTCTGTATGCATTTTATACTACATGGTGGTACGCTGTATGCATTTTATACTACCTGGCGGTACACTGTATGCATTTTATACTACATGGCGGTAGGCTGTATGCATTTTATACTACATGGCAGTATGCTATATGCATTTTATACTACATGGCGATATGCTGTATGCATTTTATACTATACGGCGATATTCTGTATGCATTTTATATACATGGTGGTATGCTGTATGCATTTTATACTATATGGCGAAATGCTGCATGGATTTTATACTACGTGGCATGATGTATGCATTTTATACTACATGGCGGTACGCTTTATGCATTTTATACTACATAGTGGTACACTGTGTGCTTTTTATACTACATGGTGGTACGCTGTATGCATTTTATACTACATGGCGGCACACTGTATGTATTTTATACTACATTCCAGTATGCTGTATGTATTGTATACTACATGGCGGAACGCTGTATGCATTTTATACTACATGGCGATATGCTGTATGCAATTTATACTACATGGTGGTACACTATATACATTTTATACTACATGGCGGTACTCCCAATGCGTTTTATACTACATGGCGGTACGCTGTATGCATTTTATACTACATGGCAGTATGCTGTATGCATTTTATACTACATGGCGATATGCTGTATGCATTTTATACTACACAGCGATATTCTGTATGCATTTTATATACATGGTGGTATGCTGTATGCATTTTATACTACATGGTGATATGCTGTATGCATTTTATACTACACGGCGATATGCTGTATGTATTTTATACTACATTCTGATATGCTGTATGCATTTTATACTACATGGGGGGACGCTTTATGCATTTTATATTACATGGGGGGACGCTGTATGTATTTTATACTACATGGGGGGAGGCTGTATGCAGTTTATACTATATGGCGATATACTGTATGCATTTTATACTAAGTGGCATGCTGTATGCATTTTATACTACATGGCGGTACTCTGTATGCATTTTATACTACATGGTGGTACGCTGTATGCATTTTATACTACCTGGCGGTACACTGTATGCATTTTATACTACATGGTGGTACGCTGTATGCATTTTATACTACATGGTGGTACTTTGTATGCATTTTATACTACATGGCGGTACACTGTATGCATTTTGCATTGCTTTATTTTCACATCATACCAATATGATGGATCTGGTCCTGACACTCCCTGATATATTACATATATGGGCGGGAGGGGGGGGCGTCTCTATGGCTCGCCTCAGGCAGCAGACAGGCTTGGTACACCCCTGATTAGAGTCGTTATATTCTTGTAAATGAGGGGCAGTATTATAGTAGTTATATTCTTGTACATAGTGTTATGAAGTAAGACAGGGGTCATTTTTACAGGCAGAAGTATAAAGCTGGGTATTATCAGCATGGTTTGTCCAATGGGGGCAGTATAGAGGGAAAAGAGAAGAGGACCTAGGACTGAGCTCTGAGTGACCGCAACAGTGAGAGGAAGATGAGAAGATGGAGATCCAGAAAAGGAGCACAATGTCCTTTAGGCCAACAGTGCAAAGCATCCTGAGTAGGAGCTGGGAGTCCAGAGTATCTAATGCTGCCAAAAGATTCAGAAGAACGAGGAGAGAATATTCACCATTGAATTTAGCGCTGAGGAGATCATCAGAGACTTTAGAAAGAGCAGTTTCAGTGGAATGCATAGTACAAAAACCTGATTGTAGGGGATCGAGGAGGGAGTTAGCTGAGAGATAGCAAGTTAGTGGAGAATTGACCAGGCATTCAAGGATTTTGGAGATAAAAGGGAAGGTTTCTTTAGTAATGGGGTAACAACCACATGCTTCAAAGAAGAGGGAACGACACAAGAAGAGAGAGGTTGAAGATTTTAGAGATTTTAGAGGCGTTGTATTGGGATGGGGGTCACAGAGTGAAGTATTGGAGGGAAGGGGATTAATGGAGTGGATTGAGAAATTATTTCCTGGCGATCCATCAATGCAATCAATTTATCTTTAAAGTAGGTGGGCAGATCTTCACCCACAAGACCTGTTATAGGTGGCTGCACCTTTGGTGTTAGTAATAAGTGAAGAGTGTTGAAGAGCTTTTTGGGATCATTAGAGATAGGATTTTAGATTAGTAAAAATGACCTGTTTAGCAAGGTGAAGGGCATAGTTGGCAAAGTCCTGGATGTGTCTGTGTCTCTACCCAGAGACAAAGATGGAAATTAGGAAGCCATCAAGCATTCCAAACTCTCCAACATGAACCAAAGGACAGGTTCTCTGATGTGGTACACAGCAAGAAAACTACTTTTGAGCAGTGGATCCAGGGTTTTCAAAATCAAATGTCGGTTATCAAAAATAAAGCCATGAAGGACCTGATGGTAAAAGATCAGTTTTTGCATATATTATCCTGTGGAAATGTGACAATTTTTCATGGACCAGAAGCACAAAGATGCAGCACAGGCAGCAAGGATGATGTATACCTGTGCACCAGTATTACAAAAGTCTGCAGGAAGGGTGTTAAGCAGACTACTACTGGAGATTCTGCCAATGTTCTGCCCTTATACCCTGCAATTGAAACTCACGAGTGTTTTCTAAGCAACAAGGTGGGAAATGCACTTGCTGCCCTGCGAAAAGGAAATCTACTCCTATGCCCAAATCATCCACTGTTTTATATGTGGGTGGACGAGAAAGGAGCTCAATGATAACCAGAAGTCTGTCACTCTGGGTACCACCGTCACTTTGATACTGAGAGACAATGGGGCAGGAATAACTCTGGCCTGACAAAAACTTGTAAGTGATAAAACACGGAATGTTACAGGGATTGGAGGAGTGAACTCAGCCTTGCCTATGGCCCGGTATATCTTGATATTTACAGTTTACCGTGTGAATCCACACCAGTAATCTGTGATAAGTGTGCATAAGTTTTGAGAATGATACAAATGTTAATTTTTACTGCATCAGGTTTTATAATGGCAATTTGCATATACTCCAGAATGTTAATAAAGAGTGATCAGCTTAACAGCAATTAATTGCAAAGTCAATATTTGCCTAGAAAATGAACTTTTTCCCCCAAAACACATTTCAACTTCATTGCAGGACTGCCTTAAAAGGAGAAGCTAACATCGTTTCAGTAACACAGGTGTGGGTGTTGATGAGGACTGGGCTGGAGATTAATCTGTCATGATTAAGTAAGAATCACACGACTGGACACTTTAAATGGAGGCTAGTGCTTGGCATCATTGCTTCTCTTCTGTTAACCATGGTTATCTCTAAAGAAACACGTGCAGTCATCATTGCAGTGCACAAAACTGGCCTAACAGTGAAGAGCATTGCAGCTAGAAAGATTGCACCTCAGTCAACAATCTATCTCATCATCAAGGAATTCAAGGAGAGAGGTTCCATTGTTGCAAAAAAGGCTCCAGGGCGCCCAAGAAGGACCATCAAGCGCCAGGACCGTCTCTTTAAAGGGTTTCAGCTTCAGGATTGGGCTACCAGCAGTGCAGAGCTTGCTCAAGAATGGCAGCAGGCAGGTGTGAGTGCATCTGCATGTACTGTGAGACGGAGACTCTTGGAGCAAGGCCTGGTGTCAAGTGGAGCAGCAAAGAAGCCACTTCTCTCCAGAAAAAACATCAGCGACAGACTGATATTCTGCAAAAAGTACAGGGAGTGGACAGCCGAGGACTGGGGTATAGTCATTTTCTCTGATGAATAACCTTTCCCATTGTTTGGAACATATGGAAAACAGCTTGTTCGGAGAAGACAAGGTGAGCGATACCACCAGTCTTGTCTCATGCCAACTGTAAAGCATCCTGCAACCATTCATGTGTGGGGTTGCTTCTCGGCCATGGGGAATCGGCTCTCTCACAGTCTTGCCTAAAAACACATCCATGAATAAAGAATGGTACCAGAATGTCCTCCAAGAGCAACTTCTCCCAACCGGCCAAGAGCAGTTTGGTGATCAACAATGCTTTTTCCAGCATGATGGAGCACCTTGCCATAAAGTAGAGGTGATAACTAAATGGCTCAGGGAACAAAACATAGAGATTTTGGGTCCATGGCCTGGTAACTCCACATATCTTAATCCCATTTAGAACTTGTGCTCAATCTTCAAGAGACGGGTGGACAAACAAAAACCAACAAATTGTGACAAAATGCAAGCATTGATTGTGCAAGAATGGACTGCTATCAGTCAGGATTTGGTCAAGAAGTTGATTGAGAGGTGCCAGGGAGAATCGCAGAGGTCCTGAAGAAGAAGGGTCAACACTGGAAATATTGGCAGAGCGACAGATGGCCGGAAGCGGTATGACGTAAGCATACCGCTCACCACTCCTCCTCCTCTGGCTGCAGCCCTGCGAGACCAGCCACCGCACGCAACTGGAACCCACGGCATGAGAGCGCTGCCCTCGCTGTTGTCCGGGTAAGTGCTGCTTCGCTCAGAGGACATCTGCCCCCGGAATCTCCAGCATAAGGACGCTGCTCCCGCTGCCGATTGGGAGAGCGCCACTGCACACAGAGGTTACCTGCCCCAGACGGTCCGGATGGTCTGAGAAGGGGTAAAATTGGCAGAGAGCCGCACTGGTCCCATTGGTCCCCGATTCGGTGGGCTTGGCTGAGGTGCAGTGACGTGTGGGGCCGGGTTTAATAGCCGTGTCCACGTGCCCTCGGTGTGGGCTTTGAACACCAGTTCTCCGGAGAAGCTCATGGGCGGTAGATGGAAAGGCACAGGGACGCCGCTGAGGATAGCTTGAGGAGCTAAGGAACGGAGCCACCGCAAGGAAGCAACGTTTGCCTGTGTATGCCTGAGATGTGAATATATGGCCAGCAGGCTGAAGGTGGTAAGATATCCCATTTTTTTGTTGGGCTTTAGCTGTTTTCTGCTTGTGCCTCTTCCAAACGTTTAACCTGTAGCTATTAACCCTTCCCTCTGGAACTTGCTTATACTTGCCTACTAACACTCACCTATGGTGGACTATGCAAGAAGGGGCTGCAGCTGGTGTTTAAAATCGTGTTTTCATGTATTAAGGAGGACTTTTCCTTGAAGTAAGGAACAAATATTTAAGGAATATGTGTTTTCTCTGCGGCTGCTGATAGTAATAAGAATTCTGATAACTGCTAATATTCTAACTTTTACCTAAGCCGCTGCTGCTCGCTTACTAACATCTAAAGACGTATATATATAATTGACTGCACGCATGAAGGAAGATTTGATTATTTATGTGCAATCTGGAAAATAAGAGAGAATAACTACTAAAACAGTTTTTTCTTTAAGGGTGTTAAAAATAACCATATTTGGAGGGCGGGAAGCCTGAATGGAGTGATACTGCTCCCCCAGCTCCTCTTGTCTGAACCCTTGTGACTTGCTGGACTATAAAATCTGTTAATATTCTAACTCTCACTTTAGTCTCCTCTAAACAATTAACCCGCAGCTGGCTGATTCTCTCTTATAATCCCGCTTTTACTTGCCTACTAACATCTAAGGCTAAAATATAACTGACTGCATTTCTGAAGGAAGGCTAAATCATGTTACTCTTGGGTTACGTTGAGGGAAGGAACTTAAACTCACAACACGCAACTTGCTAGACAAGAGGAAAGGGAAGAAAGGGAAATGGCGCCCAAAGCAGATAAATCAGAGAAAAGGAAATCTCAAGGGGTGTTGTCACCAAAAGAAAAAGGGACCCTAAAAGGAGAGAATAAATTGGATAAAATGTGGCAATCTCCCCAGACAAGGACAAAAGTAAGTCAGAAACAAGGGACAGACTCTAAAGGTTCCACTAGAGTGAATACAGAAGAGATTGCCCAAGAAGAAAGTGGGTTGAATGGAGCAGGAATAGAGGAGGTGGAAAGAGATAAGGGGTTAGATACCAATGTAACATTGAATAAGGACTCGGTCTTTGAAATTCTGCAAGCCATAAAAGGAGTTGACTAATAAGTTTGACACAGAAATTACATCGATGAGGGGGGAGCTAAAAGAAATAAGAGAAAAACTCAAAGGGAATGATAATAAGGTAGGCGAATTAACAAAAGAAGTGAGCAGTCTGAAGAAAGAGATTAATCATCTTAAGGAAGGTAGAAGCTCCCTCCAAAAGAAGCTAGATGAGATGGAAGATAGGTCCCGGAGGGCTAACATACGGGTGGTTGGTATGCCAGAAGGGTCAGAGGTGGGAAAACCCATTGAGCTTATGGAGAAATGGCTTCTGGAGATAGCAGGAAAAGAAAATTTATCTACCCTATTCTGTGTAGAGCGGGCACATAGAGTACCAGGGAGACCGCCCCCACCTGGTGTGGGGCCAAGACATCTCATTGTGAAATTACTGCTTTCCAGGGATAGAAATGTGGTGTTAAAAAAAGCAAGGGAGAAAGGGGAAGTGTTTTACGGAAACTCGAAAATTATGTTATTTCCGGACTACTCAAAGGCCATGCAAAATAAAAGGAAGAGTTTTGTTGAGGTTAAAAGGAGATTACAGAAAGCCAACTTAAGATACTCTCTGCTCTTCCCCTCCAAATAAAGAGTTATTCATCATGATAAGGTTTTCTTTTTTGAAACCTTAGAGCAAGCGATGGAGTGGCTAGATGCGAAGGGGTTATGAAATTGTAAGATTGATCAGCTATCTTGTGATTACATAGTGGGAAAGCTTGGTGGTAGCAGGGCGGAGGGAGGGGGTAAATGGAGGGGTGAGGTAGGAGTGAAGAGACCTACAAGATATGGTTTGTAGGCCAATTAAAGGCGAGGGGAACCCGGCAAGAGGGGGCTTTGTTTGTGTTCTTTTCTCTTTCTTTTCTTTTCTTTCCTTTTTTTTTTCTTCCTTTTTGAATGGAGAGTATTAAGCTATTGACCTGGAACATCAGGGGAATGGGGGAATAAATCAAAAGAACGGCCATCTTTGATTGTATAAATAGGCATCTTCCAGCCATAGTAGTTTTAATAGAAACCCATCTAACACAAGAAACTGTAAGTAGATTAGATCGTAATTGGATAGGGAAACAGTTCCATTCCTGCCATACTAATACCTCCAGGGGAGTTAGTGTCTTGATCCATCAAAGAATAGACTTGAAAGTGTTGAAATCTGAAATTGATGATTACAGGCGGCATGTTTTTATTGATGCAATCTTGGAAGGTCTGAGATGTGTGCTGGCCTTTGTATACATTCCTCCACCTTATTCCCCTGAGGTTATCAGACATCTGTTGCATTTCTTGGAGAACTGTCCGAACTGCCCAGTATTATCCTGCGGAGATTATAATTGTATAATAGACCTGGAGATAGGTAGAATATCATGTGACCCCTCTAGGAAAATAGTAGGAGAGACACCCTTGAAAAAGATCTGTGATGAGGTAGGGCTTTTAGACATATGGAGACAAAAATATCCAAAAAAATAGCATACTCATGCTTTAGTAAGTCACACAAAGGCATGTCCAGGATAGATCTCACCTTAGGTAATGGGGCCTGTATAGAACATGTAGCGAAAATGACATATGAGCCTAACACTATATCGGATCATTAGGATATAAGGATTGTGTGGGACGCATTAAAATCCCATATTCAGGGATTTTTGTACAATAAGATTCACTGGGCGAGGAAATCTAAACGTATACAAGAAGGAGAGCTAAAAGAGAACATTTAGGAATGTAGGGAAAATTTTAGAGTTACAATAAATGTGGAGAATTTCGACAACCCCTGGGTCGGATGGAATCCCATTTGAGTTGTATCGGAGATGTGGAAAGGTGTTATTCCCGATTCTAGCGGAAGTTCTGAAGTATTCACTGGAAAAAGAAGGGTTATCGGCCTCAATGAAAGAGGCAATAATTACACTTATTCCCCCCCAAAAATAAAGCGAACACAGAAATAAAATCATACCCTCCGATATCTTTAATTAACACAGATATTAAAATATACGCAAAAGCCCTTGCCATAAGACTGAAAGTGGTTATTGGGGAATTGATCCATCCGGACCAGTCTGGGTTTCTCCCAGGTAGATATACACTCACCGGCCACTTTATTAGGTACACCTGTCCAACTGCTCGTTAACACTTAATTTCTAATCAGCCAATCACATGGCGGCAACTCAGTGCATTTAGGCATGTAGACATGGTCAAGACAATCTCCTGCAGTTCAAACCGAGCATCAGTATGGGGAAGAAAGGTGATTTGAGTGCCTTTGAATGTGGCATGGTTGTTGGTGCCAGAAGGGCTGGTCTGAGTATTTCAGAAACTGCTGATCTACTGGGATTTTCACGCACAACCATCTCTAGGGTTTACAGAGAATGGTCCGGAAAAAAAAAAAACATCCAGTGAGCGGCAGTTCTGTGGGCGGAAAAGCCTTGTTGATGCCAGAGGTCAAAGGAGAATGGGCAGACTGGTTCGAGATGATAGAAAGGCAACAGTGACTCAAATCGCCACCCGTTACAACCAAGGTAGGCAGAAGAGCATCTCTGAACGCACAGTACGTCAAACTTTGAGGCAGATGGGCTACAGCAGCAGAAGACCACACCGGGTGCCACTCCTTTCAGCTAAGAACAGGAAACTGAGGCTACAATTTGCACAAGCTCATCGAAATTGGACAGTAGAAGATTGGAAAAACCGTTGTCTGGTCTGATGAGTCTCGATTTCTGCTGCGACATTTGGATGGTAGGGTCAGAATTTGGCATCAACAACATGAAAGCATGGATCCATCCTGCCTTGTATCAACGGTTCAGGCTGGTGGTGGTGGTGTCAAGGTGTGGGGAATATTTTCTTGGCACTCTTTGGGTCCCTTGGTACCAATTGAGCATCGTTGCAACACCACAGCCTACCTGAGTATTGTTACTGACCATGTCCATCCCTTTATGACCACAATGTACCCAACATCTGATGGCTACTTTCAGCAAAATAATGCGCCATGTCATAAAGCTGGACTCATCTCAGACTGGTTTCTTGAACATGACAATGAGTTCACTGTACTCAAATGGCCTCCACAGTCACCAGATCTCAATCCAATAGAGTATCTTTGGGATGTGGTGGAACGGGAGATTCGCATCATGGATGTGCAGCCGACAAATCTGCGGCAACTGTGTGATGCCATTATGTCAATATGGCCCAAAATCTCTGAGGAATGCTTCCAGCACCTTGTTGAATCTATGCCTCGAAGAATTGAGGCAGTTCTGAAGGCAAAAGGGGGTCCAACCCGTTACTAGCATGGTGTACCTAATAAAGTGGCCGGTGAGTGTATGTCTAGCAACATCAGGAGGGTTCTTGCAGGTAAACAGTTTGGCCGGAGGGGGGGACCCGCTCCATCCTGTCGATTGACACAGCTAAGGCTTTCGACAGGGTGGAGTGGATCTTCCTCTGGGAGGTATTGAAGGGATTTGGGTTTGGTACACAGTTTGTGAAGTATATTTGGGTATTGTATTTGGACGCAAAGGCCAAAATAAGAATGGATCAAGACTTGACGGAAGAGTTCAACATCTTAAGAGGGACGAGACAGGGATGCCCAGTCTCTCCGATTTTATTCGTACTGTTTTTGGAACCACTAGCAATAAAGTGCAGGAATGACACAGGCATCCTAGGGTGGAGTTGTGACGGGTCAGAGGATAAAATGTTATTGTATGCAGATGACATACTGTTTACAGTAGAACAAACAGAACAATCTATCCCGATTATTATGGACACAATAGCAGAATTCAGCAAATTCTCTGGGTTAGAAGTAAATTGGAACAAATCCTGCATTCTTCCAGTGGAGGATTTTCTATTGAAAATAGGGGGAACCTGACAGTTTTGTCTAAAGGAGATACTATAGAATACCTAGGTATTAAAGTTTCTGCTAATCCGAAGGAATACATTGGAAATAATTTAATGCCACTAATACAAAAGATTCGGAAAAAAAATACACATATGGGTTAAACTAATCTTGCTACCCCAGTTGCTACATGTGATCACAGTTACACCCATATGGATTAGCGGTAAAAAAATTTTAATTATTGAGAGACTTTTGAATGAGTTAATTTGGGGAAGAGGGTTAGACTAAAATTGGAACACCTTTATAAACCCAAAGGAAAGGGAGGCTGGGCATTGCCAAACTTTTTGTGGCTTTTCTACTCCAATATATGTTAGGGGGGAAAGATGATAGGACAATCAAAGTTATTGCACAAAGGGTAAACATGGAGTTTAATAATGGGTTTGCTTTTTTGGAATCGGGGGTTTTGAAATTCACGGAACTAGCACGAATACCAATTTGTAGGTGTTTTAGTAAAGTGTGAGATTGGGTTAGGAAGCAATATGAGTTGAACTGTAGTATAACACAGTCACCATTATGGAACAATTATTACTTAAAAGAGATGCAGCAATTTAAAGGTCGGAGATTTTGGGAAAGTAGGGGTATTGAGCAAATCGCACAAATTTTCTTTGATGGAAGATCAATGTAATTTAATATGATTAAAGATTTATATAATATAGAGGAGAAATATTATTTTCTATATATTTAACTATACCACAGAGTTAAAACTATAAGTAGAAGACACTACTTAAAAGTAGATAGGAGTCACATGGTGGAATTTCTTGGGAAAATCAAAGGGGAGGGGGAAATATCTAAAATATATAGATTTATTTCAACCAACCTTTATGATTGTTTATATCACAGTAGTAAAAAAAAGTGGGAAGAAGACATCGGGTCTTTATCTGAGACACAATGGGCAAGTATTTATCAGAATGCTGGGAATTTGTCAATGTCGGAAACCGTCAAATTAATGCAGCTTAAAATTGTATATAGGCTATATTACACCCCCAAAAACATCAATAGCTTTAAGCTTTTTGGGTCGGGTGGGGTAGATATTGATTAATTCATCAGTAGAAAGCAGAAATATGTATAACAAAGTTAATTGGAAGGAATAAGAATGTATATGAGTGTTGCAGATTTATGATCATATATATTACATTGGAATTTAGAACTATGCATTGCATGTCTTTTAGGTGAAGCTTAAAATATTCCATCATACATTTTTACTTCTGCTTGTACTTTTTGATGTCTTTGTTGAAGTTTTTTATTTTTTTAAAAAATCTAATAAATAAAGCTTTTAAAAAAAAACACTGCAAATATTGACTTTCTGCATTACCTCATTCTAACCGTCAATAAAAGCTATTGTTACTCATAATATGATTGCACTTGTGTTTCTGTATGTGATAAAGACCTCTGACAAACACACATAAAAACCAGAGGGCAACAGATCATGTGAAAATATAATATTTGTGTCATTCTCAAAACTTATGGCCATGACTGTACAGCTCCCAGTGGATACAAAAGGTTAGAAAGGAAGGTGTACTGTCAGCCAACTCTCACACAGACTGGACAATGTTCCAGATAAAACCTTACAGAACTAAGGGATATGGATGATGAAATCCCAGGAGGTGTCTAATATCACAACATGGGATCAGGGCCACCTGTACCTGCAGGCAATTTCCACGGATGCCTAGCCAAAATGGCTGTAAGGCAGGCATCTAGTAGTGCCTCTCCATTCAGGAAACAGTTATTGCATGTAGCCCATGAGATACTTTTTGCCAGCTATCTAGGTATATGCAAGACAAAAGACAGCTTGAAACAGCATTTTTATTGGCCATTTTACTGGACCTGTTCGCTGATCATCAATGAACCTTTCCAGGGGGTTTCCGTGGATCTTGTAGGGCCCTTATCTGTAACCAGCAGTTCTTGAAAAAAAAATATTCATTTTGATGGTATTCGATTACACTACCAGGTACCCCGAAGCAGGGCCGATTCTAGCATATTTGCTGCCTGAGGCGAATATTAAAATGCTGCCCCTCCCCCTCGGCTCCCTGTTAAGTAAATCCTGAAACTTTACTAACAATTAACATTCCCATAGGCAGCTCCCTGATACTGTGTGACTGACTACAGGATCTGAGAGGCATTAGTGACATCTAGTACCTTATAGATGACAATCTCTTCCATCAGGAGGACTTTATTCAGTGCTTTCCAATCCATGACGTATCACAGCTGAGTTCACAGCCAGATGCCTTCATCTCTGTGCATCATCTCCACCCGGCGTCCCTAAAAATACCACTGTCATTTACTTTATGAAGTCTCCTGGATAACAACACTGTGCTCCTAAATAATATATACCCCTCACAACACAACTGACCACATGACCACTGACGAATTTCGCCGCCCTTTACAGGGATCCGCATTCTGCCGCCTGAGGCGAGATTTTCATCTCGCCTCATGGCAGATGCGGCCCTGCCCCGAAGCTTTCCTGCTGTCCTCCATCCCAGCAAATAAGGAAGCCGATGCCCACCAGTGCCCAAAGCAAAGCAGGTTGGACTTGTTGTAGCGTGGTTCCACAGGCACAACTTTGTCCGTGGTGGCGACCAAGGCGAGGTACAGAGACGTTGAGCAGAATCGTAGTGTGGGACAGGCAGGACGTCAGGACAGGTGGCACAGGAATGGAGTCGGGGACGAAGTGGAAGGTCAGGGCAAAGGAGCATAGGAACGGAACCTGGGTCACAACGGGAATTCAGAACACGAACACAGGGCATCAGGAACAAAGCTTTCTCAAAGACACAAGGCACAAAGATACGGCGGGGTGTGCAGGGAGAGGCTGGATTAAAAAACTATTCTGGCCCCATATACTATATACAGCATCCCCCGCCCCAGTATAAAACGTTTCTGGCCCCATATAATATATACCGCACCCCCCCCCCCCAGTATAAAATAAATATAGCCCCAAATAACATATATAGTATCCCACCCCCTATTATAAAATAATTATAACCCCAAATAATAAATATATAGCATCCCCCCAGTATTAAACGTTTTCTAGCCCCATAAAATACATACAGTACATAACATGACACCTCCCCACCCACATATTAGCCACATTTAATTAATGAAAGCACACGAAAAATAATAAAATCATACTCAGCTGCTTCCTCGGCGCGGGTCCCGCCTTCACCCGGCTCTTCTGTGAGCCGCGGCTCCGCACAGTGACACAGGCGGTGTGACGTCATGATGCCTGTGTCACTGCTTAGAAGGAGCGACGCAGCAGCCGGAAAGGCGCTGCGTCGCTCCGCGTATAAATCGCGCCTGTGTCTTAAAGAGACAGGCACGATTTATTTAGCTGGTGGGCGATTCGGGCGTTAACGGGCGCCCGAATCGCCCAATTTAGATCGGCGAATTTCGCCGCCCTTTACAGGGATCCGCATTCTGCCGCCTGAGGCGAGATTTTCCTCTCGCCTCATGGCAGATGCGGCCCTGCCCCGAAGCTTTCCTGCTGTCCTCCATCCGAGCAAATAAGGAAGCAGATGCCCACCAGAGCCCACAGCAAAGCAGGTTGGACTTGTTGTAGCGTGGTACCACCAGGTCGTTCCACAGGCACAACTTTGTCCGTGGTGGCGACCAAGGCGAGGTACAGAGACGTTGAGCAGAGTCGTAGTCTGGGACAGGCAGGACGTCAGGACAGGCGGCACAGGAATGGAGTCGGGGACGAAGCGGAAGGTCAGGGCAAAGGAGCGTAGTGAGGAACGGAACCTGGGTCACAACGGGAATTCAGAACACGAACACAGGGCATCAGGAACAAAGCTTTCTCAAAGACACAAGGCACAAAGATACGGCGGGGTGTGCAGGGAGAGGCTGGATTATAAGGGATTCTGGGTATGCCCACCTCCAATCAATGGTGTGCTGGTCCTTTAAATCTTCAGGAGCCGACGTGCGCGCACGAACAGCAACGGGGACATGTAAGTGAGATTGGGGCTGTGCTGGAGCATGGAGAGGAGAACGGGAGCAGCAGGGACAGTACCCCCCTTTCGGTCTCCCCCTCTTCTTGGTTGGGAGGAATCTCTGCAGGAGACCATGATCCAAAATATATTCCTGGGGCTCCCAAAATCTCTCCTCAGGCCTGATCCCCTTCCAGTGAACCAAGAAGAACCGCTTAACCCTCACCATCTTCATGTCCTGGACCTTTTTTACCTCGAAGATGTAGGTAGAGTCAGCCTCAGAAGCAGGAGGAGGAACTTCCCGGGAGAAGCGGTTCAGGATGACTGGCTTGAGTAGAGATACATGGAAGTAGTTCTCGATGCGGATGGTGAGAGGAAGGCGCAGCACCTCAAAAGGACCCAGGAAACGTGGACCAAGTTTGTAGCCGGGGTTCTTTAGCCGGATATACCCAGAGGATAACCAGACTGTCACCTAGAGAAAATAGGAAAGGCCTGAGTTTCTTGTTGGCCTGGATCTTGGTTTGAGCAGAAGCCTGGGAAAGACGAGTCTGCTCCCAAATGGACTTCAGATCCTGAACCAACTCTTCAACGGCAGTCTAAGGACACAGGTAGAGGAGGAGTAGGGCGTGGCTGCAGTCCATAAAGGATGAAAAATGGAGCAGGGCCGGCGGATGCTGACTCTAGAGAGTTATAAGAAAACTCCACCCATGGCAACAGAGTGGTGCAGTCGTCCTGACGGGGAGAAACAAAGTGGCAGAGATAGCAGCCCAGAGTCTGGTTAACTCTTTCCACTTGACCATTAGACTGCAGGCAGAAGAAAAGTCCAATTTCACTTGAAGCTGGCTGTACTGAGATCGCCAGAATTTAGAAACAAACTGAACCGATGGGCTGGGGAAATCCAAGGAGCCGGAAGATGTGGGAAGAACAGACTGGCAAGGCATGGAGCAGACATTTTGGAAAACCGGTGAGTTACCACCCAGATGGCGCTATTACCAGAGGAAGATGGAAGGTCTGTGATAAAATCCATAGCCATGTGAGTCCACGGGCAGCTGGGTATCGGCAACGGCTAAAGAAGACCAGCAGGTTTGAGATGAGACGGCTTATTTCGGGCACAGGAAGTGCAGGAACCCACAAAATCCCATACATCTTTGACCAGATCAGGCCACCAATAGAGATGGGACATGAGGGCGACTGGAGCGGCCACAAGCAGTCGCTCAGGAGGAATGACATGCCAAGGAGCCGGTTCTTTCCCAATAACATCCGAGGCACGAGAGAGATCTTTTCTGCCGGACGGAATTGGATAAGAAAATTGAAGCAGGAAAAGATGAGTGATAGCACCACTCTTCTAAGGCAAGTTTTATAGCCAGTAGCTTTTGGTCCCCTATGGAGTAATTCCTCTCTGCGGAGGAGAAAGTCTTAGAGCAGAACCCACAAGTGAGAGTTCGACCTTTGGGCCCCTTCTGGGTGAGAACTGCCCCAGCTCCTACTGAGGAGGCGTCAACCTCCAGCTGGGAAGGCTTCTTCATATCAGGCCGTGTGAGAACTGGGGCCGAGGCAAAGGCAGACTTTAGTTTAGCTGCCAGGGGCCAGAGTATTTGATTGGCGTTCTTCTTGGTCAGCGCCACAATGGGAGATACAAGAGAGGAGAAGTGTGGAATAAACTGTTGGTAGTAGTTGACGAAGCCCAACTACTCTCTGTATAGCACGTACACCTACTGGAGAACCACAGGAGAACCGCAGACAACTTAGTAGGATCCATCTGGAGGCCCTTGTCAGAGTTGATATAGCCGAGGAAGGGAAGACTCTTCTGGTGGAAATGGCACTTCTAGAGTTTAGTGTAAAGGAAATTGGCCCTTAAACAACTGAGAACTTGCCCTATGTGGGACCGTTGAGACTCAAGTTAAGTAAAGAACACCAGGATATCATCGAGATAGACCACGACACAGGTATATAGCAAACCTCTGAAGAGGTTGTTGATGAAAACAGCTGGTGCATTTTTGGTGAGTCCAAATGGCATAAGCAGGTACTTGAAGTGCCAATCGCGAGTATTGAAGGCAGTCTTCCACACGTCACCTTCGTGGATATGGATGACATTATCTAGTCTAGGTCTAGTTTGGTGAAGACCTTCGCTCCAAGTAAGCAATCGAAAAGTTCCGTTATCGACGGCAATGGGTAGCGGTTCTTTTTTTTTTTTTTTTTTAAATTTTATATTTTTATTATTTCCTTAAATTCATTTACAATAGATAAGAACAAAAGAAAGCTAGGATCATACAAATCTTTACAAAAGTTACTTCCAATCTTAATTGGTATCACATATCTTACATATGAACCCTTCATTTATTCTCATAACATTATTCCTTCTGATCCTATACCCTCCCCCCATCCCTCCCCCCGGTGGTTGACATTTACTTTTATATATCCAAATATGTACCTGGAAAAAATCAACGTAGGTTGAAATCTATGCATAGTCCTAAATTCATTTAAGGTATAGAGTTGTCTAATGGCTTTTCTTTTACTTCAGGGTGGGGGGATTCTTGAGAGCCATACTTTCCTTAGTTTTTCCATTTCCTGGTCCATTCCTTTTCTATCTAGTTGTTCTGCATATAGCAGAGTATCCATTCTGCTTTCCCAATTCTGCACGTTTGGCGGGTTTTTATTTTTCCATTTAAATAGGATCACTTTTCTTGCCATGAGTAAACCTTTCATCGCATAATTCACCCCACTCGTTGAGCCTGTTACTCCGATCTTAGAGCCCAAAATACACACCTCCACACTTGCCAAGATTGTACAGCTAAATGACCCTGCCAATCTGTCTAGAACCTTATTCCAATATATATGTAATTTCGGGCATCGCCACAACATATGTATTAGGTCTGCATCCACCAGATTACACCTAGGGCACCTTTCATCCTTGGTTTTCCTAAAATAATTCAATCCTTTCGGGGTGTAATGAGCTCTATGCATAATAAATACCTGGGAAATAATATGGGACATATTTTTAGTAATTTTTTTCGTCGTTTTGAGTAAATCTACCCATACTTCTATAGACAGATCGGGTACTATTTTCTTCCATTTGTTGAATCCTCCTTTGGCTGGGGGGTAAATTTGATTTTTCAACAATGTTTTATACACTCTAGACATTAAACCCTTTTGTTTTACTTCAGAATCGAAGACAAAGCTAAGTGGATGTTTTTCCAATGAGTATTTTACTCTTTATGCAAGCTCTTTATAAGCACAGCTAAGCTGTACATAATAATACCAATCTCTTTCACTTAGATTGAATTCCTCAGACATCTCTTCAAAAGATCTTAAATTCCCATTATTCAATATCTGGACAAAAAAACGTACTCCCTTCCCTAGCCAAAACCTTGAATAATCTAAAGGTGTTAAACTTTTATCTGTGAACCCCCACAATGGTGAGCCCTCTAAGAATCCCTTGTAGTGCAGTTTCTCTTTAGTTTTTTCCCAAACCCAATTCATTAGTTCAAATATAGGGTACCGTGCTTTAAATTCTCTTTTTGAAAATATTCCTGACTCCAAAAGTGACCAAATATTATAAACATTTAATAGCTTATGTTCCTTATTTAACATATACCTCATTATGAAACAATTGTGATCCACTAAATTTTGTCATTGTGCTGCAATAAAATAAGAAAAAAATCCGGAAGGGCCAACCCCCCTTCATCTATTTGTGCATATAATTTATTTAAATTTATACAAGGTTTTTTCACATCCCATAAAAACTCCCTTAACAACGTATTCAAGGTGTTTCTAATTTTATTCGGTATAATTATAGGACTATTTTAAAACTTGAAGAGAATCTGAGACAATATAATCATTTTAAACAGCACCCCTCTAGCCACCATCGATAAGTTCATTTTCCTCCACACTATTATTTTTTTACTATGAATTAAGGGTTTAATATTTAGGTTAACATAATTTTTACTAACCATTATCCCTAGGTACCTCATTTTCTCTACCACTGGAAGATGGTCTATTACCGGAGCCACTTGTCCAGTAGTATCCAACGGGAGACATGATGACTTGCTCCAATTAATACATATGCCAGAGAATTTACCATGTTTTCTTAGAAGGTCAAAGATTTCTTTAATACTGTCCTCATAATTATCCAAATATATTAGCATATCGTCTGCATATAACTGAAGTCTGGATTCCCTCTCTCCCCACCAAAACCCCACCAGTCTATCAGATGCTCTTATGTTACAAGCCAAGGGCTCTAAGGCTACTCCGAACAAGAGCGGGGAAAGAGGACACCCCTGCCTTGTACCTCTATATAGCTGCCAAGCCGCTGACGCTCTCCCGTTGACACTAACTCTCGCTGAAGCTCCTTTGTAGAGGATTTTCACCCAATTAATAAACTGTGATCCGAAACCCATCCTCTCTAATGTGGACCAGATGTAGTCCCACTCGACGCGGTCAAAAGCTTTGACCGTGTCCAGTGCAACCACCACCCTCCCCATTCCCGTCTCACTCGGGGTAGCGGTTCTTAATGGGGATCTTGTTAAGGCCGCAATAGTCTATGTACAGTATGGACAGAGTGACCCATCCTTTTTGGCCACAAAGAAGAACCCTGCACCAGCAGAAGAGGATTTACGTATGAACCCCTCTGCAGGTTCTCTTTCATGTAGGCCAACATTGCTGCGGTTTTGGGCACAGACAGTGGGTACACCCACTGCGGTGGTAAACTCTCTGCTTGCTTCTCAGAAAAGACATCCACAAAATCTTGATTTGAGGCTGGGAGGCCTACCAGTGGCTTGTTGGACACTGAAGAGACCGTGATGGGCACAGGTTGAGGAACCACCATACAGTGAGACTGGCACTCATTGGTCCCCAACGAAGAACCTCCCTAGTCTGCCAGTTAAGTATGGGTGAGTGGACCTGCAACCACGGAAGACCCAACAGGATAGAAGACATAGACAGGGGTAGTACATAAAAAGAATTGTGTCGGAACGTTTCTCCCAAGAATCCTAGGTGCGTGCATTTCCCAGACGCTGAGAATGGACTGGACAAGTCTCAAGAAAGTGCTCTGGGCTGGCACAATATAGGCAGAGGGTAGTCAGATGAGCTCTATCCACCTGCATTGGTTCCTCTGCAGCAGACACGCAAGGTGGTTGACACGGTCTTTGGAAGACAAGAGCCAGGCGGGGTTAACATCAGGTCCTGACATGCAGTTGTTCCAGACGCTGTTCCTCTGAACGCTCAGCAAACCGGATGTCAATCTGAGTAGCCTGAGAGATGAGACCACTTAGTATAGACCGTAGGTCACGTGCAAACAGTGTGTCTTTAATCGGCTCAGAAAGTCTCAGCCTAGGTTCAGCGGAGGTTGACCAACTGGAGTAGCCAACATGGCGGTCCCCTGTCCAAGTTGATGACCGTCTGTGACAATCTGCTGGGACTGCTGGAACACAATGGTGTAAGATCAGCCAGTTCAGGTAGCAAAACCTTGGCGGGATCCATGGCCAGATCTTACTGGTACCTACTATTTGCAAATTTTTTATCCCCCACTCTTTTCTGAATTAAAAAAAAATATTAAGCTATTCATGGCCCATTTATTGAAGGTAAACAGTAGATTAACTGGTAAACCCATATCACCATTAAACTTCTGTCTTCAAGCTCTGTAATACATTTTATCTTAAAAATAATTGCTACTTTTGGCATCTACATGGCTCTTTCATGTGCGTTGCCTTACAAGCATACTTGGACCCTGAAATCACTGCAGAATATGCTCTTTGTAGGAAAGAGGAAGGAGTGAGTAGATGCAGCCCAGATCAGGGTCAACTGAAAATCAAACAGAAAATGTGATAAAGAACATCTTGTAATGCAGAATATAATACATAGCATCTCCATCTTACCTTTTATGTACATACATTTTAATAGGCAAAGTTTGTTGACAAGTTGGCCAAAAGTTTTGAGAATGAAACAAATATTATATTTTCACATGATCTATTGTCCTCTGGTTTTTATGTGTGTTTGTCAGATGTTTTTATCACATAGAGAAATACAAGTGCAATCATATTATGAGTAACAAAAGCTTTTATTGACAGTTAGAATGAGTTAATGAAGCAAGTCAATATTTGCAGTGTTGACCCTTCTTCTTCTGGACCTCTGCAATTCTCCCTGGCATGCTCTCAATCAACTTCTGGACCAAATCCTGACTGATAGCAGTCCATTCTTGGACAATCAATGCTTGACTTTGTCACAATTTGTTGGTTTTTGTTTGTCCACCCATCTTTTGAAGATTGAGCACAAGTTCTCAATGGGATTAAGATCTGTGGAGTTTCCAGGCCATGGACCCAAAATGTTTTGTTCCCTGAGCCATTTAGTTATCACCTTTGCTTTATGGCAAGGTTCTCCATCATGCTGGAAAAGGCATTGTTGATCACCAAACTGCTCTTGGACGGTTGCGAAAAGTTGCTCTTGGAGAACATTCTAGTACCATTCTTTATTAATGGATATGTTTTTAGGCAAGACTGTGAGAGCCAATTTCCTTGGCCGAGAAGCAACCCCACACATGAATGCTTGCAGGAAGCTTTACAGTTGGCATGAGACAAGACTGGTGGTATCGCTCACCTTGTTTTCTCAGAACAAGCTGTTTTCCAGATGTTCCAAACAATCGGAAAGGGGATTCATCAGAGAAAATGACTATACTGCAGTCTTCAGCAGTCCACTCCCTGTACCTTTTGCAGAATATCAGTCTGTCCCTGATGTTTTTTCTGGAGAGCAGTGGCTTCTTTGCTGCCCTCCGTGACACCAGGCCTTGCTCCAAGAGTCTCCGCCTCACAGTGCGTGCAGATGCCCTTCTTGGGCGCCCTGGAGCCTTTTTGGCAACAATGGAACCTCTCTCCTTGAAATCCTTGATGATGCGATAGATTGTTGACTGAGGTGCAATCTTTCTAGTTGCGATACTCTTCCCTGTTAGGCCAGTTTTGTGCAGTGCAATGATGACTGCACATGTTTCTTTAGAGATAACCATGGTTAACAGAAAAGAAACAATGATGCCAAGAACAAGCCTCCTTTCAAAGTGTCCAGTGGTGTGATTCTTACTTAATCATGACAGATTGCTCCATTAACACAGGAGTGGATGTTGCTGAGGACAGGGCTGGAGATCAAATCACTGAAACAATTTTAACTGCTCCTTTTGAGGCAGGCCTGCAATGAAGTTGAAATGTGTTTTGGGGGAAAGAAAGTTCATTTTCTAGGCAAAATATTGACTTTGCAATTAATTGCTGTTAAGCTGATCACTCTTTATAACATTCTGGAGTATATGCAAATTGCCATAATAAAACCTGATGCAGTAAAAATTAACATTTGTATCATTCTCAAAAAATTCCAAATGCAGCGAAATTGGTTAAAAAACGCATTTGTGCCGTATTCTTGTGGGCTTGGATTTTACGGATTTCACTGTGCGCCCCAAATGACATGTCTACTTTATTCTTTGGGTCGGTACGATTACGGGGATACCAAATTTGTATAGGTTTTATAATGTTTTCATACATTTAAAAAAATTAAAACCTTCTGTACAAAATTTTTTGGGGGGATTTTGCCATTTTCTGGCGCTAATAACTTTTTCATACTTTGGTGTATGGAGCTGTGGGTGGTGCCATTTTTTGCGCATTTTGATGACGTTTACAATGTTATAATTTTTAGGATTGTGGGACCTTTTGATCACTTTTTATAGAAATTTAAAAATGTTTAAATGGCAAAAAAGTGCCATTTTCGACTTTGGGCGCGATTTTCCTTTACGGGGTTAAACACAGTGAAAAAACTTTATCATATTTTGATAGATCGGGCATTTTCGGATACGGCGATACCTAATGTGTTTATGATTTTTACTGTTTATTTATATTTATCAGTTCTAGGGAAAGGGGGGTGATTTGAATTTTTAGGTTTTTTTTATTATAATTTTTTTTTTTTTACTTTTTTAAAATTTTTATTATTTTTCAGACTCCCTAGAGTACTTTAACCCTAGGGTATCTGTACGATCCTATCACATACTTCCATACTACAGTATGGCAGTATATGTGTATTTTACTACTCATACATTACAATGTGCTGATGTCATGATGTCATGAATGGGTTAACCCGAAGTAGCTTCGGATCTTCGTGAGACCCGAAGCTACCATGGCAACGGATCGCCGCTCCCCAATGACGTCACGGGGAGCGACGATCCTCAGAAAGATGGCGGCGCCCAAGCGCTGCCATCTTTTTGAAGTCGCAGGCACCTTTGCCAGCGGCGATCTGCAGGAAAACACCCGCTATGGGTGCCGGCACCGATCGCGGGTGTTACCGGTAAGGGGTAAAGACTTACCGGCTATGGAGAGGGCTCGGCCCGCGAGCCCTCTCCATGCACCAGGACCCGACATGCGACGTACTATTACGTCACATGTTGGTAAGGGGTTAATCTGGACCACCTAGTTTCCATTTTCTGTAAACCAGTGACAGTATCAAAATAATTCAATTCAGAAGGAAAACAAAAGCAAAGAAATACAGTTGCCAAAAAAAGAGGCATATCAAAACTGTCTGATGCAAGTATACTACACAGTTTATTTTGAACTATTTGAACGTTTAATAGGTTTTGAATTATCACCTGATTCACAGACACTTATCAACTTGATAAATTACCCTAAAAATTAGTAGTCTACAACTATCCCTTCTTTATTGGAGTCAGCAGATTAGTATTCACTACTCCCGAGTAACCTACTATCAGATAGGATATGGGAATTCAGGGTTACAATTTTCAGAATCCATGATGGACAGATTCCCTGATCTTTTTACGGGTGCTGCATAATTCTGTTATAATAACAGACAAAGATCCCTTAAAACTTTGGAGTGTGGACAGCGAATTATAGCTACCAATGTAAAATGACTTTTTTGCCCCACTGCTTATTGGGGTAATGCAGTGGAATAACTTCTGCTGTTACAATCAGTTTGCTATAGGATCTATTGTTTGTTTATAAGGCATAGAATTAATTTATTACTTGTTTCTTCTATTAGTTTAGTGATTTAGCTATATACCCCCATGTACCATACACACAAAAAAGACCATTCATATACAATGGGAAGGTAGAGTTTTATTGTCTTTTATATGTATTACAGGGCACTGTATAGCTTTGTTACATTACAGAAAAACTGACGAAGGATAGAAATTTTTGAAACTTGACATTCCACATAGAGTTTAAGGAATGTAATACCTGGCAATAATATTGAATAGAAATATCAGGGCACTCAGCTTTCTAATACCTTAACATACAAGTCCATACAAAAAAATGGATACATAAAATGCTTGACCAATACATGAAGATCAAATAAATTATATGAACATACATACATGTCTTGCAGTCCAGTTTTATTTAGAAGAAATGCACTGATATAAATTATGAAACAAACATGAAATCATAATAGGAAACCAATGAGATGTGTGAACGTAAAGGTTTCCTTTTATTTAGAAGAGAATAAATATTGCAGATCCCTGATGTAAATCATGAAAGGCAGGGGACATGTAGGTGAACTTTTCACTAGCTCATATGCAGTTTTCCCAAGTCTGGCTTAAATGATCAACAATAATTAATCTCCTTCATACTGTTAATGTTGCAAAGTGGAAAAAAAAGAGAGTCAGCACTAGAAATGCAAAGTGCCTTTCACTGATAAAAACAATGACAAGTCTGATTGTGTAGAAAAATGTATTCCAGAGATGACTTAGTATGTGCCTATAGCAATGCCTCTTCCATCACCTGAAATGGTCATACATAAAACAAAGCAGCAGAATTATCTCTTATTCTTGATTTGTGTCACATACAAAAATAGCAGAATGGAATCTTTAGATGCATTTATTAAAATAGACTATACTTTTATAGGGTAACTAACAGTTCATAGCATAAAAGAAAAAAACACTAGTCACAAAACATATGGAAATACATATTTAAGGAATGAAATCTATGTTCATGACCAAGAGGCAATGTTCTATAATAAACCAAGCTTAAATACAACACTGTATGGGTTTCAGATACATTAAAGGACATCTCAGTTCAAATGATGGTAGATGTGTAGCACTTACTTGCACATTTCTTAATGCACTATAAACAAAACTTGAAAAAAAAATATGCAAAATTAGCTAGAAGCGCTCAGGCGTCACCTCTCGGCATCACCAGCAATGTCAGAGAGCAGGAGCTCTCTCCTGGCTCCTCGGGCGGGAGCAGGCAGTACTATTACAGTGCAGGGCGTAAATAGATTAAAAGCAGACTATGGGAGAGGCGCTCAGGTGATGTCAGCCTAAGCCCCACTGACTAATTTACATATTTTAAAAAAACTTTATCTATGGAAGTGTGCCATTTCTTCATTCACCAAGAACAGTTCCACTTGGAACACTTAAGTGCTAGAAATCTACCATTGGCGAAACTGACAGTAGATGTCCATTAAAGAGACTAAGATTTTTTCTAAGTGTAGTTGGAAATATAATGCATGTATTTATTGAGCAGTTTTTACCATTTGTTTTTGTTGCGGCCTTTCATTTGTCAGCCACAAAACCCTCATTTAAAAACTGCCACAAAATGTACTTTTCGTGGCAGTGTCAACTGCACCTCAAGCACACTGTGTGACAACACCCTTAATATTGTGTTCGGATATGCTGACCATGACTATTTGATTACACAGACTGGGTAACTGCTCACGGCTAAAGTTTATGATAACGGTTAATGTATGTGTGGATCTTACAATTGGAATAATGTGATGCCATTATATATATGCTAAAAGCATGCCGCCATCTAGGGTTATACCCAGACATGATTTTAAGTAACATGTCCACATTTCAGTCATGTCAGAGTGGCACAAGACACCTTGCATTTCAGATTAGGGGCACCAAGGATTAAAAAGGATGACATTTGCAAAACACTGCAGACAATATATATTGTCCTTGTCCTAATAAATCAAAAATATCCAGTGCAGAATAATGTGCCAGAGTTAATGGTCGCGTTTACAGCTTTCTATAAATACAGAGGCCTCCCCCTTCAGTAACATAAAACTTGTGGGGCCTCTACAATAAAACTCAATCAATTGTTCTACCACACCATCAAATACACAACTCTTAGAAAACCTATAGAAGGCAAGTTAGGCGAAAATCAAGTTAAACAAGGAAAATAGACTCTTCAATACAAAAATACATCAAAATGCCACAGCATATGTAAAATACAGAAAAATCATATAGAAGGAACATATTTGCTGCTGAGCTTCTATAGATTCTAAAAATTTCTATAATTTCTGGTTTCTATAAAATTAGTTTCCAAAAGTGATCCTGTTTTTACACTGTCAATATGTTATCACTATACTTTAACTATAGGCTATTGTTCTTACTTACATGATGGATTTCTTTTTGCTAAACTTTATATTTCAATCAAAAAAGTGCCTGAAGCCAAGGGACCTCAAGCTCTAGTGGAACCTTTGCATCTCTATGTGGTCACTTATACTTTAATAATAAGCCATATACATATCTACTAAAGATTACTTCAAAATATAAATAAGGTATGGGCATATTCTGCTGCATGCAGGGTCCAAATTCTAACACAAATCAATCCTGGTCACAAACATGACTAGACCTCATAGAGTAATTAGTTTTTGCAAAAAGCAAAGTGCAAGTGGTTTCCAGTTTCTAGGATGCTTTTAGCTGTTTTCTCAGTGAATATGAAACCAGCTCCTCAATGCTATACATCTACTTATGGCAGAGCTGTTGCCGAAAGTTTTGTGAACTGAAATCTTAGAGTCTACTCTTAACACAACCTTATTCCAAAAATGGAATTCATTTATTCTTGCAAAACTTTGTGCAAGTAAATGTGCGGCATGAGACTACACCCTAAAAGTGTTAGACGGTATATTTATCGGTTTTACAATTTTTTGTGAAAAATCAATAATAACATTTAGATACAGTAATATGGAAATGACAAAAACAAACAATATGTAAATGTTGGTAATATAGCATATAAATCATTTCTAAGAAACAAATTGAACACACGTGGTTTTATGTTGATCAAATATACTTTGCCCAAGCTCTAAACCTGCCGACATCTTCAATACAGGTTCCACAATGTGGACCTATGAAACACATTATTTTAGAATAAACTTGTGTATTTGAATAAAAAAAAGTGTTTGACATACAGGCCAAAGAAAGTAAGTGCATGCATGCAATGCTCATTATTGGAAAAATATGGCATTATAGCTACTAGTTTGCAGGGTTTAGATCTCCTGAAAAGCATACATTTCTATGGCCAACAACAAAAAACAGTCCAAACACTGCTTGAAATATTTGGTGACAATTTTGGAGGTTTATTATAATAGGACATGACAACTGTATTGACAAGTAGTCTTTGGCTTTTCTGGTGCAACCATGTATTATGGAAATATATGAAGAAAGTTTCTAGTAAAACTTTATAAACTCAATATACAACAAAACACACAATTTCCAGAACCATGTTTTATGGACCAGTTCCCTGTATGGCATTTACATGACTGGTAGACTATACTAAAACAGTACATATGACGCAGTGTGTTGTGGAATATACACTATATAATCTAGATGTTGAAATCACACATGCCACAGAGGCTGATGTTTTCATTCTTAAGACACGTTTAGAAAACAGTGCTAGCTATATAAGGCAAATAAAATGTGATCTTGTAGCTGGACAAAGCTGATTTCTTGAGTTTATAAAATATATCTAAACGAGATGATAGAAATATAGAAAGAATTACACTCTCAAATTATTGGAAAGTGAACTAAAAACAATCTACCGGCTTTCTAAATTTGTGCTTGTAAAATAAAAAATTACAAGCAAAGACATGAAACCACTTAAGATTAAATATAATTTACAGTTTTCTGCTGTACAAAACATTAAGAGAATTGTTTATGATTTGAGGGAAAGGGTTATTTGAGATCACTGCAGAGGAAAAACAGTAATTCAGATAAAAGCATTGATAAACCAGCATAAAAAAACAGCAACACAAAAAGATAATCTGACACACAGGTTTGTACAGTAAAAGTTATCCAAGATTTACATACAAAATGATATATATAGTACTGCATTTACTGAATCTCTTCTTCAAGCTCTCTGTTCTTTAGTCCAGCATTGCTTCTTACATCATCAAATGAGTAACAGGCAACTATCTTCCCATTCTTAAAAACTGTCCGCAGAAGATCCTGTAAAAAAAACAAACAAACAAAAAAAACACACCATTAGAAGCCAATTCATGGAATGCACATAATTTCCTATATACTGAGGAAGAAGCTGAGAATAGCATTTGTTGTCAAACAACAATTTCTTATACAAACAGTTATCCTGGCAGACACAGACGATTGGTCCGTTGTATACTAAAAGCTACAGCGATCATCACTGACTCCTATAATAAAAGGAGACACACAAGCCATTTTCATCTTTCCCAATGATATTGAAGCTCCAGATCTTACTGATGCTAAAAGCAACAGCTGAAACAACATAGGAGATAAACGGCCGCATGCATATAGAGAATCTGAAGATGCCGAGCTTGCGAGTAAAACTCCATTATCCCGGCTGCCATCACAACCATATATCTGCTTGAATACTACTTATGAGTATGCTAGAATCCGACTAAAATCTAACAGTGAGTTACAACTGTCATTCCATAATTACTATTATATTTAAATCAACTCTATACTTTCAAATTTGGTTTTCACATATACATCACCCTTAGCAAGGACGGAAATTACTAATATATTGATATGATGGCTAAATATCATTCAGGCTTCGAGCTGCCAATTATGTACACCCTCACCACTTCCCTCTCCCAGGTGACAAGGGCATGCATAATTAGCAGCCCGAAGCGCCGGATATCCTATCCCTGCATTCCGGGCTTATAGTCTTTTTGTCTAGGTGATCTCCGAGTGTCAACAATCAAGAAGACCAGCACAAGGATTGGAATTAATAGGAGCGCAGGTGAAGATTTCTATGTGTTTTTTACTTTTCTGAAGTGTTTTCTTTAAGAGCAGAGACCTTGGAGACCAGTGACTTGGAAATAGATCTCCAGTATGGAGCCTGAATTCCCTTAGATGTCCCCTCCTGAGTGACTAAATGCTTTTCAGGAAGAAAACAATGAAGAGGAATGTGCAAAAGTAGAGCACAATAGGCATCCTCAGGTTAACCAGACTATGGTGCTGCTCCCTGGCAGATGTATCAATAACGTTAGACAAGAGGCTCCTGCAGAGTCCTTTCGTTACCTGAGAGATGGCGACTGACACTTCCTATTTAGAGCAGGTGCGGATGCTGTCTATTTTCAGCAAGACAAAGAGCTTGCATAGCTCTAGACACTCCCCAGCTCCCTGGCTGCATGCAAGTGTTGTATGAAGATTTGAAATAAAGATATGGTCAAGTTTCAATGGTGTGTGCTGTTGATTCCTTTTCTCTAAAAGAATTTTGATATTTTCTGCACCACCAGAATTACCGGTATATTGAATGTTTGACTTCCACACTAACGGGTTATCCACATACAGAGGTCACATTAAAGTGGATACAAGCATCAAGGACTTTACTCCTTATAAATTATTGGTTAGTACGGCATAGTATTGATATTGTGCTATGCAGGAGGATCGTGAGTGTTTGGGCCACTCAACAGGAGAACTAATGCAGCGCTGAAACAGCCAATTACACACTAGTGAATTTAAACAGCATGTAAGGGGCTTTTTAATTGGCCGATAGTACATCATAGGCTGCAGCCAGCACTTACTTCATTACCTTGTACCGCTGCTATACTATGTACACCACTATAGATTGCAGTACACAGTCAGGAGGAATCACACTATATCTTAAAAAAAAAAAAAAAAAAAAGGAGGGCAGCAGTTTATCCTACTGTATCCCGCTCATACATTGGGATATTGGCTTCTGCTCATGTTCCAGGTGTCTCCCAAGGCGACTTAACTGTACATACATGCACAATTACATTACTGGGGAAACACCCGTATGCTACGATCAGCAGAGGCTGGGAATGGAGGCCATACAGTGATATCCATCCCCAATAGCCTTTAATGGCCTCTGCTGAATGTATTTAGCACTCTCCAGCAGGTAGCGGGATGATATGGTGCAGCCTGCTGCATTTTTTCATCCGGCGTTTCCTGCAGGATGCAACATAAAGTGAGCCAACTGGGGACAAAAAGGAAGCTGCCAGTATAAGGCTACATTCACACTGCCGTTTGGTGGGACGTATATATTCGGCCAACTTATATACGGCCGATATACATCCCCCATAAATGGCAACGGGCGCAACAGGAGCAGTATGGTGCAGCCCACGTGCGGCATCGTACTGCTCCATACCCCGTAGAAAGATAGGACATGCTCTATCTTTCTCTGGAATATGGTGTCGTGCGCCATATATTCCTATGGAGAGGGGTGGTGGTGAGCAGCGCTCACCTCCTCCTCTCCACGGGTGCCGCCGTAGCACCTCTCCATTGGAAGGATACTTTGGGAGGGTTTCTGACAAGGAAGGCCTACAACCTATTCCAATGTATGCCTCCAGGCCAACTCCCTTTCCCCCAAAAGTGGAAGTAAAAACAGACATGGCTGCTGCCAATGTTTTGGGTGTCTCCAGAGGGAACTAACTGGTCAAATTTGGACAATTACATCACTGGGGAATTGCCCACAGTATATGCTTACTGGAGCCCGGGGATAAATGTAAAACAGTTGAATCTGTCCACCACAGCCTCTAATGCCTGCTGCAAACTCACCTAGTACTCCTCCACAAATAAATACTCCTCAAAAAAACTTGAAGAAATATTTTTATTTATTTTTCTGACAGAAAAATAATTAGTGCAGCTTCTTTTAATATATATTATAAGTGCCCCCATGACCTAGAAATAATATAATAAAACTTGCCTGATTCCAAAAATAGTAATCCAGCAGTGTAGTTTGATGCATATGACTGCTACAGTAACGAAGCGCTGATGTTCTGTAGATACTGGTCTGATGGTTAACATCAGGGCAGGATCTATGGAACTTTACACCATATATTTAAATTATATAAATTTATCCATCTTTTATATCTCAGATAACACCTTTTATTGTGCCATTCTAGCATCCATAAAGCACATGCTCTTTGCTACATTAAAAAGAGGTTTGTCCAGGAAAGAAAATTCCAATTTTAGCACAAAAGTTGTGCTAAAAAACTCGGCTTATACTCGAGTATATACGGTATGTCATTTGGGGCACAGTGAAAGCTGTAATATCCAAGCCCACAAGAAAACAGCGCACATGCGGTTTTTTCACTGTATTTGGACATGGAACATTAAATACCGTCACTATCAGGGCCGGCGCTATGGGTAGGCAAAGGTGGCAATTGCCCAGTGCCCCCTGAAAGGGGAGAATCTCTTCTTTCAAATGAATCTTGAATTTTGTTTCTAGGTGCTATGGATCCAGAGATATTCAGGTTTAAAGTGAGAATATCAGGTGCCATTTTATATATAAAAATCACTCCCAATGGCAGTTCAACAGTTAATATCTAAATTTTCCTAAAACTTAGAAACACAAATTTAAATTCATATAAAAGAGGAGACTCTCTTCTTTCATAGGAAAAAAGAAGTGAGGTTCTATGTGTCACAGGAGCCGCTGCACCTCACAGATAATGGAAATATTCACTTTATATGTTACTACATTTTGAGAAGGGATAATATCAACTAATATTCATGTTTTTAACCCTTCTCTTTGCAGAACTATCTGAGAACACACTTTCTCTCTTATTGCCTTTTATTTTGTGATAGTTTTCTGTTGTTGGGAAAATTGACTGATACAATGAACATTCAAACCCAGAACATGTCCATAAAGTTATATGTAACACCAAAAGCACACACATGTTCTGGAATAAAGTTATTATTTCCCATCATCCTCCATTACTTACACCTATGTTATGATGTTTCCACTCTCGTTCTTACGAAGCGCGGAGGGTTCTGTTATTGTGAAGCTAATACAATGGCGCACATCTAAAAGTGACTTTATTATCTCATTAGAGAGGTTTATGGATATATAGTTATTTATTTGGGTTACCATTGTGTAAGGAACATACAATAATAGATCTGTGTGAATTTTGTAGCTGAAAAGCAGATATCTAGTTATTACAGTGTTAGTGATATTATGATGATTTATTTATGTAAACATATCAATATGGGACATTTGTGAACTGTATACATGTCCATCTATTACATTTAGGAGATGTGAAGGTAAATAGTTTCTGTTTGGAGAACATTTTTTGCCATCAAAGTCAAATTTTAAGTATTTTTTTTGTAAAATGTTTCATTTCGAATCAAAGTTGCATGAAGGCTCCTATGTCTATAAACTCTTTGATGCTATTTTGAAAATGGGGCAAGTGTCTGCTTTCAGAAAATATCGGTCCCTATTCCCAATGGGCCTCACAAGTCTAATCAGCCTACCAGTAATTTTTTGGAGTGTGGGATGAAACCGGAGGACTCGGAGGAAACCCACGCAGACACAGAGAGAACATACAAACTCTTTGCAGATGTTGACCAGCGCTGCAAGGCTGTAGTGCTAACCATTGAGCCACCGTGCTGCCCAGCTATCTCCTATAAAATTCTCCAAAATTACAGTTTGTTTTACTATACTAAAGGAGCCTCTTGCTGACTGTGACTGGTCATAAAATAGTTTTATTTTGGGGCCCCACTTTTAGTTTTGCCCAGGGCCCCACTTTGTCTAGAACCGGCCCTGGTCACTATGAAGTGCAATTTGTTATGCAGAAAACCGTCACAGAGCTGGTAGGAAGTGGCACGTGGGTACCAATTAACAAATCATTTGATTTGAAACATGCGCATGAAAAACAAAGTTAAAAAGCAAACATGCGCGTGAAAAACAAAAACGATAATGACTTCTAGCAAAAACTGAACAAAACCGCAGGCAAAAACGTCAGTTTCTTACACACTGTACTCTGACTTGCAATGCAAGTGTGAAAGAGGCCTTTCTCATAGATCCAGGCACAGTTTCTGTGGTAATCTTAATATATTTAACCTACTAGCATTTGGACAATACAAGAAGTGTGTCTAAGCAGACACATTGAGGCAGATTTACTTACCCGGTCCATTCGCGATCCAGCTGCGTGGTCTCTGCGGTGGATTCCGGTCCGGCTGGGATTTATTAAGGCAGTTCCTCCGACGTCCACCAGGTCGCGCTGCTGCGCTGAAGAGCATCGGAACGCACTGGAATACACCGAGCCGGGCTGAGTGAAGGTTTTTTCGCGAATTTTTTTTCCCGAAACAGTCGGGTTTACGTTCGGCCACGCCCCCCAACGATTTCCGTCGCGTGCGGCAAAATCTCGGGGCAATTCAGGGGAAATCGGCGCAAAACGGAAATAATTGGGTAACACGTCGGGAAAACGCGAATCGGGCCATTAGTAAATGACCCCCATTATGATCCATCTAGTTCTGTGTTCTGATAATATGGTCAGATCATCAGGGTACTGTTTTATATACATTTTCATTTAGCTTCTGAACATTCACTAGCATATGAGACTTGGAAAGAGAGATGAGACAGATGAGATCCATGAGACGCATATTACAAATGACATTCTCCCCTCATCACAGCCATAACATATGGTCATATCTACTATATACCTCCCTTCCTCTCCCCTGATTAAAGAATTTATCTGCTTATAGCTAGTAGCTGTAGACAGTCTGTGTGTGTGTGGGGGGGGTATTTGTCCTGCAATGCAAAGGTGGGGGCCACTTCAGCATCAGACAGAAGAACAATAGGTCTGTGGAACCTAAACTCAGAAGATCCAGGGTTGTGTCCAGGTGCAATCAAAATTATGTACATCAGGACGCTATAGACAGGTTGGAATGATATCTGTGAAATGCTGCATTTTTGTTAACATTGAATTAGAGAATGTGTTATTTTTGTTCTCGAGTACATTTAAGAATCTCGCCTTCATGGGAATACCCCTGTAACTTTAAAGGAATGAGGTCCAAGGCCCACACCTGCGTTTGGACCATTAAGTTGCCGGTTACTTTTTTTACCCACTTCGTGTCTAATGGACTACAAACCTGTAGTGGAAAATGGAAAGCTAAGCAGCAATTAAACAATTTTTCTTCTAGGGCCTTTATACATGACACAGTTTGATCAGAAAAACTTGTTCCATGTGCAACAGCCTTTACTGAAATATTCTAGCAAAAGATGAAACTTCTTTAACCGGGCCCTTTCCTGTTTTTTCATGTCCATTTTTCACTCCCCACCTTCAAAAATCTATAACTTTTTTATTTTTACATGTACAGAGCTGTGTGATGGCTTGATTTCTGCATAACAAATTGCACTTCATAGTGATGGTATGTAATATTCCATGCCATGTACTGGGAAGCGGGGAAAAAATTCCAAATGCAGTGAAAATGGTGAAAAAACGCATTTGCGCCATTTTATTGTGGGCTTGGATATTACGGCTTTCACTGTGCACCCCAAATGACATGTCTACTTTTTTCTTTGGGTTGGTGCGATTACAGGGATACCAAATTTGTATAGGTTTTATAGAATGTTGTTTTCATACATTTACAAAAATTAAAACCTCCTGTCCAAATTTTTTTTTTATTTTGCCATCTTCTGCCGCTAATAACTTTTATAGTTTGTTGTACAGAGCTGTTGGTGGTGTCATTTTTTGCGACATTTGATAATATTTTCAATGATATCATTTTTAGGACTGCATGACCTTTTGATCACTCTTTATAGATTTTTAAATATTTTTCAAAATGGCCAAAAAGTGCCACTTTTGACTTTGGGCGCTATTTTCCGTTACGGGGTTAAATACATTAAAAAACCGTTAATATATTTTGATAGATCGGGCATTTTTGGAGGCGTCGATACCTGATGTGTTTATGATTTTTACTGTTTATTTATATTTATGTCAGTTCTAGGGAAAGGGGGGTGATTTGAATTTTTAGGTTTTTTTAATTCTAATTTTTTTTTAACTTTTTTATTTTTCTTTTTACTATTTTTCAGACTCCCTAGGGTACTTTAACTCTAGGTTGTCTGATCGATCCTATCATAGTATGGCAGTATATGGGGATTTTCCTCATTCATTACAATGTGCTATCAGGGGTTAGAACGAAATAGCCTCGGCTCTTCGGAAGACCCGAGGCTACCATGGAGACAGATCGCCGCTCCCCGATGTCGTCACGGGGAGTGGCGATCCTAGGCAAGATGGCGGCACCCCTGCGCCGCCATCTTTTTGAGGCTGTCGGCAGCTTTGCTTGCAGCGATCACTGTTATAACACCCGCGATCAGTGCTAGCAATATGCAGCAAAGACTTACCGGCTATGGAGAAGGCTCAGCCCGTGGGCCCTCTCCATGCAGCGGGACCCGACCGCCGCCGTGAATACAGGGCGGGCAGTCACCAACCAGTTAAACAGCAGCTAGAATAGCTCAGTGATTATCAGTTCTAATGAGGATAGATTGTACTTACTGGTCCATATTCCTCTAGATCACCCTTTCCTTCCTCAAGAGTCACAAACTCATTTGTTGAGGTTTTGTGAAGAGAGAGTCGCCCTTTCTTTGATCTTTTGTTTGGATCAGCCACAGGATCTTTAAACACATTTACCTGCAGAAATACATATTATAAACAGGCATGATAAAATAAATGACTAAATAACTTGTTATATTGGATAATATTTCCAGATGATATTGTAAATTTGTCTTCTTACCCCAAGGCCATTGGTCACCACATAGCTACACTTAAATGAGCAGTTTAATAGATCACGGGTAAGTTTCTGTAGAAGAGCCCCTCCAGATCCAAAAGCAATATTCTCAATACTCCACATATGCTTCTTCATTCCTTCTACAATCTGAAAATAACACACTATATTGAGAGCAGTGCAAACAAGCAAACAAAAAACATTTAGGTCTATAAAAAAAAAAAAAAAAAAGATGGAGGTCGATAGACCTTGAATCTTGAGGTAGGTGGGGGTCCCACAGTTAAGACCTACACCTATCAAATTTCAATACTATGTGCACATATTGAAATTTGTGATTTTTATGTAAGCTTGCAAAAAAAAGTCTTCAATTATAATCATATTAAAACAACAACAACAAAAGAAAAAAAAAAAAAAGTGTAAAGGATCTGCACACATTCCTTACCTCTTGCAAAGTGTTTATATCTACACCATCTCCTTGTATTACACGAATGTAAGGTGGCAAAACTTTGTAGCCTCTTGAATTTTCACGAACAGGGAATTTTTTCCCCAGAATTTCTAGCACCTAAAATGTAAAATTGCCACATTAAAACAAAACAAAATAAGTGCACAACAAAGGAGATCACCTAACTTACATACACATGATATATATATTTTCTTATCTTACCTTTAAAACTGTATCCAGAGGATTTCCAGAGTCTGGACGAATTATCAGAGGTGCATCTGCACTTCTTGATTCTATTAAACTCCTCAAATCTTCTCCCCAAATTTTCTCGCAAGCATTGTAAATATCATAACTATCACTAACCACAGAAACCGGTACTGAAGAAAACTGTGTTACAATGTGTTTAAAAGCATCCTTCTCATGGTCTTTTCCCCAGGCTGTAATTGTACTGTAACAGATAGATAGCAGGTAAATATATAAATAAACAAAGACATTACAATATTACGTTTGGGCTCCTTTCCAAGAACGTGTCAGGACCCTCCCCTCTCCATAGCAGGCATGGTTCCAGTTTGTGTACAAGGAGCCTAAATCAAATGTTGTGACCAACTTATTGAGATTTTTTTTTTAAAAAGCATGAAGAAATTGTGTATTTTTTTATTTTAGTCCATGGCAGAGGCAGTAAAACTAAGTGGCCATAAAAAGGTCAACCAGCCACAACTGCAGCAGAGGAACCGAGGAGGCAATGTGTGATACGCATTGATCCCATTGCCACCAAAGCACCATGTAGAGAAATAAACTTACAGAAGCATTGAACAGGTTTACATTATGTGCCTGGAACACATTAACATGCTACCAACCAGGGCCGGTTCATAGGCGGGGCTCCCACCATCTTGCCCCACAGTGGGCCCCCACCAGCTAAGCATGTCTGACACTGACTGGGAGCGATGTCCAGCGGCGCTGCTGTAGAGCATCGCCCCCAGACAGGCAGGAAAAGTCAGCTTGCACAGAGCTAGCTCTGCAACATTGCCCGATCGCTGCTGTGAGCTGACAGCCTCTGGATGGAATGATGTGCTGCACCGCGGCTGCAGAGCATTGCTCCCAACTAGAGACAGCTCTCAGTGACCACACAAGCCCTCCCCCGATTGAGCCCCTTCCCCCTATGATCGGCGGCCATACAACCGCCGCCATGGGTCTATATGGCTGTGCGGGCTGACGTGTACGTTACCTGGGACTGCGTGTCTGGTAGGGGTGAGGAGATAGATATATATGTATTACTTGGGGGGACGAGGCGGCTGTGTGTAACGGGTTACTTGGGGGGGCGAGGCGGCTGTGTGTAGCGGAGTTACTTGGGGGGGGGCGAGGCGGCTGTGTGTAGCGGTGTTACTTGGGGGGGCGAGGCGGCTGTGTGTAGCGGTGTTACTTGGGGGGGCGAGGCGGCTGTGTGTAGCGGTGTTACTTGGGGGGGCGAGGCGGCTGTGTGTAGCGGTGTTACTTGGGGGGGCGAGGCGGCTGTGTGTAGCGGTGTTACTTGGGGGGGCGAGGCGGCTGTGTGTAGCGGTGTTACTTGGGGGGGCGAGGCGGCTGTGTGTAGCGGTGTTACTTGGGGGGCGAGGCGGCTGTGTGTAGCGGTGTTACTTGGGGGGGCGAGGCGGCTGTGTGTAGCGGTGTTACTTGGGGGGGCGAGGCGGCTGTGTGTAGCGGTGTTACTTGGTGGGGCGAGGCGGCTGTGTGTAGCGGTGTTACTGGGGGCGAGGCGGCTGTGTGTAGCGGTGTTACTGCTGAGATAGTGGAAAGTGAGAAGGAGGACGTGTATGCACGCTACACTCAGTGGGGGCCTCCACCAGATTTTGCGCCCAGGGGCCCCCACCAACCTTAATCCAGCCCTGCTACCAACTACATGCTTACATGATCACATTGGAAAGTAAATTATCTCGCCAGTAGCAGAAATGCATAGAGGATCCAGGAATTTCAAACTTACCTGTGTTCAGCAGCTGGTACTGAAAAACCAGGGACTGGGTCCTTGGTCCCGTAGTACCTCTTTATCAAGCCAATTCCTGCTACGGTATCTGTTCCTTTAAAGTTAACCAGGTGAGCTGATGCTCCAATACCTGCAGTCTTAATAAAAAGTAAAATAATTAGTCTTTGTTGCCATATTCTACAATCAATACAACTTATAAGGAGTTATAATAAACACTGGATCTGTAAGGAGTTAAATAGAGGAGATAAATAGACCCTTATCAGATAAATACTTGTAGTAATGTTCTCTCATTTCTCCATAGTAGAAAAACACCCAGACGAAGGCTCAGTACGAGCAGAAGAGCGAGTCGGGGACACAGTCATCCCCGGACATTGGAGTCTCCCATCATTTCACCTTGGTAAAGACTGGTATTTTCACCTTAGCTGCCTCTTATATGCTGTTACAGCAATTGATTGAGCTGCATTTACCCAGAACCAAAGCTTATATGTGCTTGGCGCGTTCTTACGGTTTTGAAACTGCTTACCATTTGTGCAATAAGTCATCACGTATCTTCAACCAATGTCCGGGTATGTGTGTACCACCACTAGAGAACTAAATCTGTTTGTCATTGTTTGTGGTCATTCCTTCATTTTATTAAGAAATTCGGGGGCGTATATAATTATGTCAATAAAGTTTGATACATTCTTATGATACCTTTTGTGTTAAGTCTAGCCTTCTGTCTCCTCTGTCGAGGGGCAAAAATTGGGTAGTTGATAGTAGAAAAACAACATAAATTATTGTTAAATAGCATAATTTAGCATAACTTCTGACATGGCTTTATGATATGTTAGCAGTTTGTAAAAATAAAAGGAACACTAACATCCAACAGCGCGTTTTATGCCCCATAAAGTGTATTTTGTGTATCTTGAAAAATATATGTGAGTATTCTGCTGCCTCCAATGAAGTACAAAACACAAAGTATAATTTCTAAAGCTCTCAATTTTTTTACATTTCTGAATCCCTTTTTACCCTCCAATAAACAGAACAATGCTATATGATCTTTTCTATACACACACACACACACACACACAATCTCCATGTGTCACAACATTTCCAGATTTACCAGTCTCCAAACATTTCCACGGAGGCCGGACATAACGAATCTCAATTGAATGTACATATTATTGACCAGGCTCAACCTCACAGATTAAGGGCGCATTCACACTGCCGTTGCCCGCCGTACTGTTGCACGGTGGGGCACACGGCGGCGCCGGGGAGAGGAGGAGGAGGAGATGAGCGCTGCTCACCCCGCCCCTCTCCATAGAGTGTTTCAGTGATAGCGTTACCGGAAACCTCCTGCGGCAGGGTACGGTTTAATCATCGCACCGCTCGCAAAGCGGTCTGATGTATCCCCGAAAATTTGGGTGACAGGTCCTCTTTAATTACAGACACCTTTGACAACTGTTACAGCTGTTTATTGTAGCCTATGGCTAAAATACAGTAAATTCCCAATATCCAGAGGTCCGTTTGTAACTAGGGGTAGTCTTAAAGGGGTATTCTCATCTGGGCATTTACATTAAAATAAATTAATTTGCCTTATGTAAACATTTCTTCAATTGGATGTTAATAAAAAAATGTTCCTGTGTGAAGATAATTTCTCATAAATATAGCCATGTTGTCCCTTAGAAACCAGATGGCTTCCTCGGATACGACCACGTCATACTCTGGCAGCGGTGGCCAGACTTGCGCTATAGAGTCCAGCTGGACCACCAGGATTCAGCAATCATTACCACAGGACGGCTGTGCGACATGCAGTAACTCCCGGATATTTCATATACAATAACCGTTTGTTTCTTTGTGCAATCCCTCCAGCAGAGGTGGCCGTATCCGAGGAAGCTATCTCGTTTCTAAGGGACCATATGACTACATTTATGGGAAATTATCTTCACACAGGAACATTTTTTTTAATAACATCCAATTGAAGAAATGTTTACATATGGCAAATTAATTAATTAATTAAATTAATGAAACTGAATGTGAATGCCCAGATGAGAATACCCCTTTAAAGTCGGGTATTCTTAAGAAGGGGACCACCTGTATATGTAAATGTATTGATATTTGTATATTTATGTAAATTAATTTTGACTATGTCACTATGTTTAATGATGTTACTACCTGTCTTTTTACTGTTGATGCTCACACTATTGCACTTGTAACTTTGCTTAACCCCTTAATGCTGAAGTCACTTTTCACCTTCCTGACACGGCCCATTTTTTCAAATCTGCCCTGTGTCACTATAAATTATTACAACTTTGAAACGCTTTAACATATCCAAGTGATTTTAAAACTGTTTTCTCGTGACACTTTGTACTTCATGTTAGTTGAAAAATTTTGGTGGTATGTTTTGCATTCATTTATGAGAAAATCAGATATTTGGTGAAAATTTGGAAAAATTCTCAATTTTCGAACTTCAAAATGTTCTACTTTTTCCACACATAGTCATCACCGCAAAAAACATAATAACTAACATTCACTGAATGTCTACTTTATGTGGACATGGTTTTTTTATGCATACTCTTATTTTTGTAAGATGTTATTGGCCTTTGAACGTTAGGTGCGATTTTTCACATTTCATAAAAAACGCAAAATCCTGCTATTGAGGGACCTGCTCAGGTTTCAAATCACTTTGAGAGGCCTAAATAAAAGTAAAACCCCATAAATTACCCCATTACAGAAACTACACCCCTCAACGTACGTGAAACTACTTTTATGAAGTTTGTTAACCCTTTAATTGTTTTACAGGGGTTAAAACAAAATCGGATGCAATTTTGAAAGTAAAATTTTTTGGGCTAAATTAATGTGTTTTTCAAAAAATGTACAAATTCTCAGTGGATAAAATACCAAATCGCTCCACAAAATTTGATACCCAATCCCTCCCGTGTATAACAATACCCCATATGTGGTGGTAACCTGCTGTATTGGCGCACGCCAGGGCATCGAAGGGAGCTGCGCCATTCAGAGCAGATTATGCATTGTCACTTTTTATTGGCTATATTTTGCGACATGAGATGCACTTTACAAATACTTCATTTTAGTGGGTCATTAGCTTATTGATGAGATTTTATTAACTCTTGAATGTATGGAGGAAAAAAAAATTGTCAATTTTTTTTTACTTTCTTTTCGTATTTTTTGGAGGTCGTACATCGTTCACTATATTATCTTTATTCTATAGGTCACTACGATTACGGTGATACCTCATTTATATAGTTTTTCATTTATTTTTACAATTTGACTGGATAAAAACTAATATAGAGGAAATCTCATTTGTTTTTGCATCGCCATCTTTTCGGAGACGTAACTTTAATATTTTTCGGTTGACAGAGCTAGTTTAGGGCTTATTTTTTACCAGTTGAGTTGTTATTTTCAGTGGTACCATTTTGGCGCACATAACTTTTTTTGATCACTTTTTAGAACATTTTTGGGTAGAGATTTTATGAAAAATGTACTTTTTTGGCGTGTTTTTCAGGTTTTATTTTTACGGCGTTCACTGAGCGTATCCAATAATGTTTCTGAGTTATTGTACAGATTGTTTCAGACGCAGCGATACCAAATATGTGGGGGGTTTTTTTTGCGATTTTGTGGTTTTTTTCACTTTATTGCATGTGTATAGGGAATATTTGTGTTTAGGGGACTTTAACTTTATTTAATTTTTAAAAAAAAAATTATTTTATGTAATGTTTTTAACATTTTTTATATACTTTGACAGGTTAGCTTGAACAAGTGATCCACTGATCACTTATTCAAGCTCTTCTTCACATTACACAGTGTAATACAGATGCGCATGCTCAGTGCGTTACAGCCGGGTCCTGCCAGAAGGCACGGACCCGGCACACAGGAGAGGATCGCGCAGCAGCGGAACCGGTAAGAAAGGCCCAAGTGTTTAGGGGCTGAAACATGAAAATAAAAATACTTAAATTTGTTTTCACCAGAATTTTTGGAGTTCTGCCATTCTCCCATTTTTTTGGTTGACGAACTGTTGTCTGGGTGCTAAGCCTTGCTTTCAAAGTTTGATTGTTTGCTGCTCCCCCTATTTATTTGCACTCTATCTGTAAAAGTAAATTGAATTTGACATTGTGAAAAATTACCTCTTGCGAAGAAACCCCTCGGTAGCCAAAGTCATGTAATTTATACTCCAGACCTGTTAAACTGCCAGATGTTTCCAATAAATATTTTGCAAGTATTTTCTTCTGTTCTCTGGAGTTAGTTGCAACAGTGATTGGGTACCATGTTTGCACAAGGATGGTCTGTATAAAAACAGAACAACAATCATAGAAGATGGTTATAGATTAAAAATACATTTGAAAAAAAAAAATCTTTTAAAAAAATTATATGACTAAAAGATGCCCAAAATATAAAACAGTTGCAATCCTACAGAAGCTAAATTAGTACTCAAGGTGTGACTTGAAATTGTACATTTTAATACTTTTCCTTTAGATGAAATGTAAATATTTTCAGTTCCTTAATGCCGAGGATGTTGCCACATACCGCGTTCTAGGACCATTTTAAGGTATGGGTTTTCAGTCCGTTTAAAAACTGATAAGTTTTTTAAATGCATGCGTTTTTGAATGTTTACCATGTGTTTGGCTGCTTTGAACATATTTATCTTAATTTCTAGAAGTGTAAGTAGCTGTGAAACAGATTAAAACCAGCTAAAACACATAGCCTCCTGTGCTTGGCCAGGCTACTAAGGCTATACCACACCCCTGTAGCCTCCAAAGTCTTCACCACGCATAAGCAGTAGGACTTAATAGAAAGCTATCTGCCATCAGGAATAACTCAGTGTGTTCCCGATGGTAGGCTTCATTTAAAGGGGAACCCCTCTAGCCCATCATTTCAAGGAAGCAAGTATAAGGAGCTGCAGAAGACACTTTGAAAAAGTACATACAACCTCTGTCTCTGAACCTAAATGGTGATGGATTGACTTTGTCCAAATTTTTATGGCCCACTGAGGATTTTTGAACAGCCCGCAGGACCACCCGCCAGATTCAAGTCACGTTGGCTGGTCAAAGACACTTAGCAGGGACCGTGGCAGTGCATAAGCCAGATGCAGGAGTCGTGCTCCTGGCTTGTGCACTACTGCCACTGACTGCTTGTGCAGTGGCAGAGCAGGGAGTAATACAGCAAGTAATCCCTATTCTGCCACTATGCACAGCTCTGCACTGCAAGAAAGAAGACTGGAGAAACCAAAATAGAAGGAACTGCCATAAGAAGGGAGGATGGAATAGGGTGCACTGTAAAGGAGGCAGAATGAGAGGGGGTACTATTAACTGAGGCATAATGGAGGGAGCATTATAAAAGGGGGCATTAGGAGATGTGGCACTACAAGTGGGGGCATAATGGAGGAAGCATTATAAAAAAAAGAGGGTAAAATAAGAGGGGGCATTAGTTAGAGTAGAACAGAGTTAAGTATATTAGCCTGGCACTAAAACCATTTCAATTTCGTATGTGGCCCCATGGGAACATTATTTCAGTTTGCCTTCATTAAAATGCCTCATCTCAAGACAGTTACTTTATTTTGCCCATCATGGGCAATAAGAAAAAAAAACTTTTGTAATGTGTTAACCTGCTAAAAAATTTGTCAGCTGACACTTACATTTAGTGTACACATTGATCAAAATGAATGAATCAACAAACTAAAGCAAGCAAAAGAAAAATAAGCAAACTAAATTTTTATATAAAGAGAGCATTAACTATATTATGAAAACAAACCTCAATCCAGTTTGTAAGCCAGTAGCATTCAGGATCTGTATTTTCTACAGTAAACAATACATTCCCTCTGGGGATCACACTGCCTTCAGGCACAGCCTTTACTTCAATTGGCAGATGGCCATCATATTTCTAAAATGCAAAAATAGGTAATGAAATGGTTACAATATAATACCATGCAATGACACAGAAAAATTATAAACATTCATCTGCCCTTCACATTGTGTTCCAACTCCAGAATGCAGAGCTGAAAAATTCCAATCCTACAGAGAGCACAGAGTTTAAATGCCAGTTTCCTAAAACAGATCACAGAACCACATTGCATGTGGTGAAGGTTCCTGTAACTTTCACCATGGAGATTAATAGAGCATCTCAATAGAGAAATAAAGAACAGACTTGAAGGGGTTGTCCAAAGGTTCAAAAACATAGCTACTTTCTTCCAAAAAAAAGTCAACTCCTAACCGTAGTTTGGGCCAGTATTGCAATTCAGCTCCAATAATTTCTATGAAGTTCAGTTGCGATTGAACTTAACAGGGTAATAGGGCCGTGAGATTATTTAGTTTATTCTGCGGCCCACAGCCCCATTATTTCCTGTGGGCTTGTGCACCACACTAGGAGTCTGCCGATTGCCTGCATTGCAAATTACAGTGCAGATTCTATTTATGCCCACCTTCCGGCCACATATATATACATAAACACACAAGTTACTACTGCAGTGTGACTTGGTCACAAGTTATAATTTTACTAGTACTCTCTCTAGGCCTCGCCTCGTGCAGCAGAAATTCTTGGTTCACCCCTGGTACAAGCTACAAGAACAAAACACACAATTCCACCCTATGCCACCTGCACATTAAGTGGTTGGGGAGTGGGCAGGGCCAGTTTGGCACATTAAAGGGAACCTTTACTAAAGACAGGTTGAAAGAGCCTATTACAGCTGCATTGCAAATATGCCTTTCTGCATATATTTTGTGTGTTATAACTTGCACCCTGACAGAATCCTCTGTGTATGTGACTTGTCTGTGCTGCAGGCTGCCCAGCTCTTCTCCCCCACACCTTTGTGCTCCTGTAAAGCTCCTCCCTCTCCCACTGATGTCAGCTCACCAGGCTGTGACCTGTAAAGGAGCAGGAGGGAGGAGCTGTAAAGGAACACAAAGGTGGGGGCCAAGAGCTGAGCAGTTTGCAGCAAAGACAAATCACATTGCATCCAAAGCCCAATCCCTAGGACTAAACAAAGGATTCTGTCAGGGTGCAAGGCAAGTTATAACACACAATTATATTGTAATGCAAATGCTTAGAGAAAGCAGAAAGGCATGTTTGCAATGCAGCTGTAATGGGCTTCTGTATCCTGTCTATATGAAAAGGAGGTCCCCTTTAACTACAATATATACAATGCAGTCTGTAATGATAACCACCCAGAAGGAACAATGTACATCAGATAAAAAAATGGTGAAAAGCCAAAACCACGACTTACCTCAAGGATGTAATTCCAGCCAGGCTCATTGAAGACATCATCCTGAAAGTGCTCTCTATATACCTCTTTGGCTTCCTGAATTTTCGCTTTGGTCACCACTTTTCCTGTTACAAAGAAAAAAATGCAAACATATTAAAAATGATAACCACAAAACGCTCTTTCTAAAACTCCTTAAAGAGCTGAACTATCAAATGAGCCTTATTTCAAAGCTGTGTATAGGACTTAAAGGGGTTGTCTGAGACCCTAATAAAAATATATTGGTGGCTGCTGGAGGGCTGCTTAAATAAATAAACTTGTACCTTCATGATCCCTCCCAGTGTCCGTACTCCCTGGTCCATACTCCTGTTTGTTTACAGGGGCACAGAAGCTGCGCTGAGGACAGTTTCCGTCCAGCCGGTCACGCCTACCCGACAACATTCACATTGCTTTATCAGGTGCTGAGATATGTGGACAGGTGGACAAGGCCGGCGACCTCAGCCAGCAGGAAGCTGTTCAAAGCACAGCTTCTGTGCCCTTGTTTGTTTACAGGGGATGAACCGGAGAGACGGCGGCGCAGGACACCATAAGTACATGTTAATTTTTTTAAGCAGCCCCCCCCCACGACCCCATACTGTGTATACTCAAGTATCAGCTGACCAGAGTTTTTTTTTAACACAAAAAAACTAAAAACCTATTGACATTGAGTACAAGCCTAGGGTGGGAAATGCATTGGTCACAGCCTCCAGCCAGCCGCCTGAACCCCCCCCCCCCAGTATATAGCCAGCCGCCTGAACCCCCCCCCACAGTATATAGCCAGCCGCCTGCTCCCCCCCCACAGTATATAGCCAGCCGCCTGCTCTCCCCCCCACAGTATATAGCCAGCCGCCTGCTCTCCCCCCCACAGTATATAGCTAGCCGCCTGCTCTCCCCCCCCACAGTATATAGCCAGCCGCCTGCTCTCCCCCCCACAGTATATAGCCAGCCGCCTGCTCCCCCCCCCACAGTATATAGCCAGCCGCCTGCACCCCCCCCACAGTATATAGCCAGCCGCCTGCTCCCCCCCACACACACTATATAGCCAGCCGCCTGAACCCCCCCCCACAGTATATAGCCAGCCGCCTGCTCCCCCCCCACAGTATATAGCCAGCCGCCTGCTCCCCCCCACAGTATATAGCCAGCCGCCTGCTCCCCCCCCACAGTATATAGCCAGCCGCCTGCACCCCCCCCACACACACTATATAGCCAGCCGCCTGCACCCCCCCCACACACACTATATAGCCAGCCGCCTGCACCCCCCCCACACACACTATATAGCCAGCCGCCTGAACCCCCCCCCCACAGTATATAGCCAGCCGCCTGCTCCCCCCCACAGTATATAGCCAGCCGCCTGCTCCCCCCCCACAGTATATAGCCAGCCGCCTGCACCCCCCCCCACAGTATATAGCCAGCCGCCTGCTCCCCCCCCACACACTATATAGCCAGCCGCCTGCTCCCCCCCCACACACTATATAGCCAGCCGCCTGCTCCCCCCCCACACACTATAGCCAGCCGCCTGCTCCCCCCCCACACACTATAGCCAGCCGCCTGCTCCCCCCCACACACTATATAGCCAGCCGCCTGCTCCCCCCCACAGTATATAGCCAGCCGCCTGCTCCCCCCCACAGTATATAGCCAGCCGCCTGCTCTCCCCCACAGTATATAGCCAGCCGCCTGCTCCCCCCCACAGTATATAGCCAGCAACCTGCCCCCTCACCCCAGTATATAGCCAGCAGCCAAAAAAAAAAATTCTTTGCTCACCTTTCCGACACCCCTGCACAAATCATCTTCTGTCTTCAGCTCCAGATCCTTCTTCGGGTCCACACGGGGTGCCGTCGCATACACCACGAAGTCAGCCACTTGCTGACATCAATGTGTGCCGATGGCAGAGCACACACACTACGATATCGGCAAGCGGCTGACGTCATGCTGTGTATGACACAGTGCACAGGAACCTGAAGACGGAGCTGATGACCTGTGGGGGGTATTGGAAAGGTGAGTACAGAGGGGTTTTTTTTCATAGACTTGAGTATAAGCTGAGTAAGGGTTTTTCTGCACATTTTTTGTGCTGAAAAACTCGGTTTATACTCAAGTTATGTATGGTATGTATTTATTAGGGTCTCGGACAACCCCTTCAAGATTAACTGTTCACTGCAGGGAAAGAGGGAACAGACAGAAGGCACAGAGAAATGAGTAGGAAAAGAGACCCAAGTAGTGTAATTGCAATTGTAGTGAATCAGTGGGCCACTACATTAAATTTTTACTTTTATTATTTTTTCAGGAGCACACAGACAAAAAAGGTCAAAAACTGGCATGAAAGGCATGCTACATTTTTCCATACTAACCTGGTATAATTTCATCAGTCATCTTTGCCTAGTTAGAGAATCACTTTACTATCCAACTTAACATATTGGCATGCTGCATTGTTCTCTAATTGCACATTGTAATGAATGGGGAGTAAAAACCACATATACTGCCATACAGTAGTATGGCAGTATATGATAGGATGAATCAGACTACCTAGGGTTAGAGTACCCTAGGGAGTCAGAAAAATAGTAAAAGTAAAAATAAAAAAAGTTAAAAAAAAAAACACAACTAAAAATTCAAATCACCCCCCTTTCCCTAGAACTGATATAAATATAAAAAAACAGTAAAAATCATAAACACATCAGGTATCGCCGCATCCGAAAATGCCCGATCAAAATATAATAACGGTTTTTTTACTGCGTTTAACCCCGTAACGGAAAATAGCGTCCAAAGTCGAAAATGGAATTTTTTTGCCATCTTGAAAAATGTAATGAAACGCCATCAAAATTCGCAAAAAATGACACCACCCACAGCTCCGTACACCAAAGTATGAAAAATGTATTGGCGCCAGAAGATGGCGAAATAAAAAAAAAATATATATTTTGTACAGGAGGTTTTAATTTTTTTTAAATGTATGAAAACATTATAAAACCTTTACAAATTTGGTATCCACGTGATCGTACCGACCCAAAGAATAAAGTAGACATGTCATTTGGGACGCAGAGTGAAAGCTGTAAACTCCAAGCCCACAAGAATACGTTGCAAATGTGGTTTTTCACCATTTTCACTGCATTTGGAATTTTTTCCCCGCTTCCCAGTACACGCCATGGAATATAAAATACAGTCACTATAAAGTGCAATTTGTTACACAGAAAATAAGCCATAACACAGCTCTTTATGTGGAAAAATAAAAAAGTTAGATTTTTGAAGTTGGTGAGTGAAAAAGTGAAAAAACTAAAAAAAGGCCAAGTCTCTAGGGGTTATCCGGGTTTAAAATTTTTTTTATGGCCGGGCTGGGGAGGGATAGTTAAACATAATAAACATAGACTTACCTCCTCCGGCGCCGCCAATGTCCCGCGCCGCGGTCACTTCGATCCGTGCCTCTGTAAACAAACAGGGGCACGGAAGCCGCGCACAGGGAGCTTCCGGTCCGCGTTGTGGATGGCTCCTCCCATCCGTCCCTATCTCTCAGCGTTGTAAGCGCTGGGAGATGGTGCGCATGGGAGCTTCCGGCCGGCCGGAAGCTCCCTGTGCGCCCTTGTACTGAAACCGGCGCACGGAGAAGACGGGCCGCGGCGCGGGACATCGGCAGCACCGGAGTAGGTAAGTACATGTTTATTATGTTTAAATAGCCCTCCCCAGCCCGGCCATAAAAAAAATTTTTAAACCCGGATAACCCCTTTAAGGGAATAAAGAGTTGCAATTTCATGAATGTGACCACTTCATGAACCCCAGATAGTGCATATAAACTATAAACACGTTTGCAATTATAATCTAATAAGGAAAGTTTTTTCAGTATGGGCTACTATTCTCAGATAATAGGTGTGTTAGGACAAGCCCTCATTCCTTCTTAGTAATTAACAGGTGTAACACGAGATATACACGTTTGTTTACTCACTAATGTGTTTATTGAGAATGGGCAGCCTACTAAAATATTAAGCAACACATGGGTAGGTTCTGTGATATCGGGTTTCTTAGTTCAATATTATTTTATATGCGATAGCCATGTAGAGAAATCCAGAGCGGAACAGAGATACTTAGAAAAAAACAAAAACAAAACATGTTTTATAATATACAGTATAAACTGTGTCAGCCAGCATCCATACCTTTTAAATACTTTTTTAGAATGTACTGCAAACCATAAAAGACGGTTTCTTCATATTTCACCTTCCTGAACTTGGAGTCTTCTGTCTTCTTTTCCCGGCACTCAAAGTAAGAATAAACTTTGCTTGTATTTGGTGGGTATTGTTTGTAATGTGTAACCTGGCAAAAACAAAAAAACTATTAATTATGATAAGATACTATGTATGATTACATTTTATGCAAATGGTAGAGTCTCCCATTGTTTAGTTTTTATGATGTCCATCACAACCTAGATTTGACACCCTGTACAGCAATAATATGCAAAAAGAAGAACTTTCTTTTTTGAAAGTGGTCATATAATACCAGTGAGGGGAATATAACGATTTGCCCACGATTTGCCAATCTTAATTCCCCTTAATATATTTTATGTGTAGTGCTTGTAGACTACCTTCAAAAAAGTACCCTAAATGAATGAGCACTCATTGACAGAAACATGATCGGACCACTACACATAGAACAAAGCCATCAGCTGCCGAGACCCCATACCACTCGAATTATTCTATTTAACAATTATAAAATATAAGAGGTGTCCAAGATATCTGACCGGTATATATAAAAACCATACCAAAAATTCAGTGATACAGCTTTCTGCAATATTCCAACTGCTTTGTACATACGAAGTGCTGTAAGATCCTTCAAATGGCTAAGCATTGTGTTTTATGATATAGGCATTACGTAACCTGTATCTCTGGCCTCTGTGCCAGTGTTGTAATGGGGGCAGATTAACACTGGCATTGCACGTAGAAGGAATCTATACATTAATGCCAAATACAAATTTCCATGGTGGCCGAACTATGCACCAGGAATGGGACTACAAGCATCATATGATGCATGGAGTCACAGCAAAAACTTGGAACAATAGCAAAGTCTCCTTGCATCATATACAACTATAATGCTTGTAGTTTCATCCCTGGCAGTGTTCAGTCCGGTCAACCCAGAGTCCAGGATTCACATTCACTTTTTAGCCCTAAAGTGTAATTCGAGATCTAGAAAACTATGAGGAATTGATACAGAAAGTATATTACATAATTTTCATTTATTGAAACTGAACAACCTCTATAATTGAGGTAAGCAGAGAAAGGAAGTCTTAGTTTATTTCCCAGCACCATCCACAGGTGGGCAGTCGGTTTCTGACAACTTAAGCTTCTAAAACAACATTTTATTCAAAATTGCTGATGCTGACCTCCATACATTCGCATGATCGAAATCTATTCATTAAGTGAAGTGACTGGATATGTATGTAGGTTCTTACAAACACATTAGTTCTGAATGGCAAACTGCTTTGTAATGACAAAGCTGGCAGCTGGGTATTCTCCTAGTCTACTTCCACACCACCACTTTTCCTGCATGGCTATAATTTTATTTTCATATCTCTATGGATATATTATGCAAAGTTAGTCATAGTTTCTATAGTAAAGCATGAAAAATATTCCCTAGTCTTGAAAAAGTGGTACTTCTATTTTATACATATCTACCAGTCTGTTATTCTTCATTTAATCATCTGTAGTTGTATTTGCTAATGTAGTATATTTTTTAGAAGCAGGCATTTTCATATGTCAACATTTGTACTTTAAGATCATAATGCAGTTATATCAAGACTTGCTGAGTAAGAGTGAGCAGAGATGTTTTCTCTTCTCAATTTAATGCTACTCTGAAACAGTTTACAGTTTACCATTTATTTCCCTTTAAAGGAAATTTACCATGAAACTCAAGCATGATAAATGTGACTGGGGCAATATTCTTATATTTTTTATCCTTCTAAAATCCACTTTAATGATGCGAATGATGAAGTGCTCTGCATGGTGTTACTAGAGCCCCTCTGTGCTGTAGCTTCACAGGCTTTGCGCTGTGCAGGAGCAGTTCTTACCCTCCCACTCGGCACTTTTCCCCTCTCTCTGCCTGATGTAATGTTCCTGCAGTAGAGGAGGTTTCATAACACAGGGGAGGGGGAAGTGATCTGTTGTGATAGCTTCATATGCGGTTTGTTACACTGTGCAGGATCACCTCCCCTGTGTGCCGAAACCTCCTCTGCTGCAGAAACGTTATATCAGGCAGATAGAGGGAAAAAGTGCTGAGCAGGAGAGTGGGAGGGTGAGAAGTGCTCCTGCACAGAGCAACAGCCTGTGAAGCTACAGCGCAGGCGGGCTTTAATAACACCGTGCACCCCAGCACAGGAGGAGGGGGGGGGCACTGGTAACACCACTTAACGTAAAATATTTATATTTGAATAAAAGCAAAAATTCATTACAATTACACGCAAATTACAAAAGTACCATACATTTGAACCAAAAGCATCTTTGTAGTTTAGCAAATACTTATCCCCAATGAATATGGACATACGAGGATACATAAAGGGTCCTCTATAACGTTATGTTATTGATAGTGGACAACCACAATTTGTACCCAAATTTGCTAGCATTTACCAATTCCAAAACAGGCAGTAGAATTACAGTAGTGGTACTGATATTTGTAAAAATAAAATTTTAATTTTGACTTTTTGGGTATAAAGAATTTAAAGCTATTACCACAATTCACAGCACCTACAACACTTTAATTCTTGAAAATGAGTGGTAGAGACTAGAAAGGCCAAAGATCTTCTCCTTAATTTGTATAGAAACATACAAAAGAATATAATGAGTAGATAAAGTAAATGCATACCTATTACTACAATTTTGTAAACCATGCATTGTTATAATCAACACACCATGAAGCTTAAAGGCAACTACAATGTTAAAAATGGAAACAAATTCCAGGGAGTGGAGAGACTTTTCACAAGCCTTTCCCAGTACTTTGTGTACTTTCAGTTTCTTTTTCTTCTAAATCAAGTGTTTTCTTAGACAACATGAAACCTTGTACAGAATGAGGATGATTCACAAGAATGGGGATGTTATATTAACTTAGTCAGCAAGGAATATGCTTACATGCTGCCTTTGTGCTAGGCGACATGTAATGTAGATTGTTGATTTGCTTCCTTATTCTATGAACTGTTTTTCTGGATTTTGGGCCAACTTTCAGCTTAAAGGGAACCTGCCACCAGGAGACTCATTTTTAGCACTTCCGCACAGAGCGTAGTATATACACTGCCAAAAGCGTTTTTGTATAAAAAAAAAAAAAAAGGTTTTCCAGAAAAAAAAATTATCTGTTATATAGTACCTCTCCTGGGAGTGGCTATGGAGAAGCAGTTTATCCGCCCCACCCTTGCTTATCCATGTGTCCTTTTCAAATATATTAATAACTCCCATCAGTGATGGGCGTTTTCATGTAGACCTCCAAAGAAGTCAATCGATCTGGGAAAAAAAAATCAGTCCTCATACTACCAGTATTTTGTCAAACAGGTGAACAACCTTCTAGTTCATGTTTCTTTAATGGCCCAGAACGTTGGCATTATCTGGAAAAATCAGCTTTGATGTGCCCAGCACTGAATTCAAGCGCTCCTCATCTAAAAATGCCCGCTTCACACCAGTAACATCATAAAAGGAAGTACATCTGATGGTAGATTCCTTCTGCCTGCCTCTGCCCTAATCTGTAATTTAATAATCCGGGAACATAACCAAACGTGTTAAAAAACTTTCTTTTAGTAATATGTAAATTAACTGCAGAGGATACTGGAGAGTGGCTTGTATACGCCCCAGTAACTTCTGCAAACACAATCTAAAGCGTCTATGGTGCAAGTCAAAGTTTGTGGATTATAAGCTTTGTTCTAGGAAGCCATAAAGAAAGAAAATGGAACTGAATTATTTCACAATCCTTTACTACATCTGCCAAGGGGAATTTCTAACACATTTATGATGCATGTATAGGGGTATTTCCGTCACAGACATATTGTACACATATCAGTAATGGAAATTCCCCTTGAATCAGCAGAGGTGAATTTAAGAGCCAGTTCACAAATCAGTTTTTATCAGTTTTTTTTTTTTTGCTTCAGTTATGGAGACAAGGTAAGGTACAATGGAAAGAACTGCATCTGATCGGTGTCAAAAACTAAATTACATAAAAGAAATTAGATGTTAATGAGAGGACATTTGTTGGATTTACTGATCATGTGCCATTAACATGGAATTATCACTGTGTCCCCTGTGTAAAAACAGAGACTAGCTTAAAGGGACACAGATCTAAAATACCATATATACTCGAGTATAAGCCGACCAGAGTATAAGCTAAAGCCCCTAGTTTTACCACCAAAAACTGGGAAAACCTATTGACTCGAGTATAAGCCGAGGGTTGAAAATACGTTGGTCTCAGCCTCCCAGTATACAGCCAGCCCCATTTGCCAAGCACATAAAAAAAAACCTACCATACTCACCTTCTGCGGTTCCGATGATCTTCGCCGCTCCCTGATGCTCCGTTCCCCGCGGCTGGTCTTCCCCCTTCTCTCTGGTTACAGACGGCAGATACGTCCAGGTCATCTGCCGGCTGGTGCACTATGATGCATCATATTGTGCGTCGGCTGGCAGATCGCATGGGCACGTATCTGCCTGCTGTTAAAACAGAGAGAAGAGGTGCCGCGGGGAAGAGAGAAGAGGAGCCGCCGGAAAATGCGCCGAACATCGGGAGCCACGCCGACCATCAGGCCTCTGGAGGTCGAGTATGTAAGTTGTTTTTTTATCGTCTCGTGTATAAGCAGAGGTGAGGTTTTTCAACACATTTTTTTTTGTGCTGAAAAACTTGGCTTATACACGAGTATATATGGTGGAATGAAAAATTCTATTTTATTTTTTTTTTTAAACCTTGCCTCCTGTGGACCAATACTTATTTCTGATTCTGAAAACTACCTTAGTTGAATTTACTCTGCAAGGTAAAATTCTTACCCTTTGCTTAAAGTAAGGGTACAGTCACATGGCTGTCGGGTGGATGTATATGCGACCGCAAAATTGCAGCCACATATGCATCCCCATAGACGGCAATGGTGGCCCGGCGGCAGTATGGTGCCATGCGGTACACAGTGGTATGCCCGCCCGACTGCGGATGGATGTACCCTTAACTAGCTTCTTGTTCTTGTATGAAGCTTTTTAAAGGAAGGTAAATACAGCCATATGTTTATATGGGATTTGGACTACTACATATTAAAAATTTACTTTGACATTTATTTAACTCAAGCAAAAGAGCTCTGTGGGACATAACCACAGCCCCTTTAGGCTTCATCTAGTATTTCTCCCTACCACCTCTCTGCTCTATCATCGCTCCCCTCCTGCTGCCTACTAAAATCTTCACCCCCATCGGTGAAGTCGATTTTCTTAAAGCCACCTTCTCTTTCTTTTTGTAATCGTAAGTTTGTACTTTAGTTGAAATGTAAATTACAAGTATCTTGCAGCACTCTAACTTACGGTATGTAAATTCTCATGCAATTCGATTAAATAGCAAAGTTCTTATCTATCCAATGCAAACAAATAAAACAATTACAAGATCGGATATAGAAACTTTGCATTCTCACTGAACATGCTTAACTGGTATTTTAAAAGACTTTTCTAGTTGTTTGCATATTTAAGATTAGTGTATGTGAAGTAACTAATGCCTCTAGCAAAAATGAACCAATTTGAAAGGATGAAGCAATAATAAAGGAACTTCATGGTGATGACAACACTTGATGACTAAGCATTATGTGCTGTATATTTCTTACCCCTTCTAACTGGAGCTGTTATAGAGGACTCAGTCAAGAGTGTAAAATAGAAAAAAAAAAAACCTTCAATTACAATATTCTAAATGGCTACTCAAAACAGACCAAAATAAGGACTTATTCACACATCAGTTTTTTGCTTCAGCATGTTATTTGTGATTCCATGGATAGAATACTGACCCTTTATTGTCTATGTGACTATGTCCTTTTTTCCTTACTGACTGCAGTCTTCTCAAAAATATTGAATTATGCACTATTTTATTCATGCAACAAAAAAGAAAGCCACAGACAGCTCTTTATAAAAAGAAAATGTTCTTTTTTATTATAAGTCCATATTATAAATACTTGTGGTCATGTATGGTAAGTATACAATACAAAGACCGCTTTTGCAGTTCACTGGCTTCCACAGAAGTCAATGAGTATACAAAAAAAAAACAAAAAAAACAAACTTGAGATAGAATACAAACACAAAATTGACAGAAAATGGATGTGTTTATTGTGGACACAGAATTGAATGAGCCCTAACTGGTGCCTATTTCACAGTCAATGAAAAAAACTTGATCTGAATGATGACGACATTACCGATTCAATATGAAATGTCCTCTAAAAAGGAGTGTGTGGGCAAGGATGCATTTGGTACAATGCATAGCAATGTTATGTTTGAGGGTCCTCTAATGGATAGATTTGCTCTGAATAGCAGTGTATGGAATCTATTGCTACCTGACCTGCAATAGCTTTAAATTCTATTGGCATCCTGAGGACATCAGTGTGAGCCACCATGATCTTGCAGTTGCTTGGGTTGCATGATAGATAAAGTCGTCTGCGAATATGGCCTCTTTAACCATTTTCAATTTTCAAACAAAGCACACACTGTGAATTAGCCCTAATTTGATTACATACTAATAATTTCAACTATGGGAGGCCTTTCAGAACATTATCTCATGATAATCAAGTCTCCTCTGCTACTGTAAACCTTGAATCAAAGGCCACATAAAGAAAGCTTGGGGTCACCTTCATTGAGCAGCCTTTCAGCAGCATGTATGCTCAAAGGACACCGTGACACTTAAAGTCAGGAGAAATACTACATAGGTGCAGTACAGGGTCAATGGGACAGTTTTAGAACAAGAGACCTGCCCTGTGTGCAGGAAGTGCTGCTCATGGAGAGTCATGTAAATGCTATTCTAACACTGACCTTGGTGAAGCACTATGCCCTGGACTAAGATTCCAAAGACTACATGACACTGCAGTACTATAAACAGAAGGGAAAGTACAACTGGGAATCTAACTCCATATAGCAGGCAAGAAGCCACATGTCCATTAGAGAACGAGGAAGTGTACACTATTAATATAAGGTTGCAATGCATTTTAAAGCATAGGAATAGGGTTGTAAATCAGGGCCATCACCAATAACCACTACTACTAATACATGCAGTGTCACACATTCTCTGCCACACATTGAGTTTCCATGCCTCTGTCAGGTTCTCTAGGTTGTTGATCACTTTGTGAGATCACACCCTTCTTAACATGCATGTACATATAAGTAAATATGTGTACTGCTGGACTGTGGATCTTTACTTGCCTTGACAACAGTTGAACATAATAATGTGTTACACATAGTCACCAATATTAGATTTCTGGGGGTTAAACATTCAAACCAGCGCTGATCAGCTATTTGAAGGGGGTGTAGATATTTAACATAGGACATCAATATAATTTGGGGTCCAATGATTCTAGCACAAGGAGACCAAAGCTGGAAGTACAGCTTTATTCTCTATATAGCAGGCAGTCAGTGATCTATAGCTGACTACTTTTTTTTAAGGAAAAGGAGCTCATCTGAGGATCCAAGAGCCAGTCACTACACATAGAATGGTTTGCTGGAACCAACTGATTGGCAAGGATACGGGTAGTTAACTCCAACTATTATTTAAGACCAGATATGCAGCCCCATTAATTAGCTGGTCAAAAAGGGGTGCCACTGAGTTGATACTGAGGGTTAAATTGTAAATCAGGATCCCATTTATTGACATCTAAAGTGTCCTGTGTCACATTTCAGGTATGTTATTCCATTGTAAAAAAGCATGTTAAGTGACCTGTCATGAACCACTTGCACCCATGCTGCAAATGTGAAAGAGCCCAACAAAGAACTTGACAAGCAAAAACAACCTTTTTATAGAATAAACATGTAGTCAAGCAATACATTATAGATTAATGCCATCCTCTATACCAATAGGAATATATGCTACGAAGGTATTATTTAAAAAAAAATTACAAAACCTTTATTCAATAAGTCAATACAATTAAAGATAAAAGACATCTCTAAACATAAAACACGGCATTGTGGTTGCCTCACCTCCATTCCAAGTACCGTACACACCGATTAGCAAAAAGTAATACTGGTAAATTCACAATGTGTAATAAAAATATCATGGGACTAACATACGAACATTTACCCACCAGTGTGTTCTATACCCACACAGAGATGGGGGAAAGATGTATACAGACCACCACCACAGCACCCCGACCGCTGTGGTGGTTGGTATAGACCTTTCTACCATCTCTGTGTGGCTATGTTACACCCTGGAGGGTAATTGGTTTTTGGAGTCAATTGATGGTTTTATTATATCTTGCGAATTGAATAGCATTACTTTTTGCTACATGACTGTGTGTGTAGTTAGGATGGAGGTCAAACCAGCACAGTGTTGTGGTTTAGGTTTATAGACATATAATAATAATAATCTTTATTTATATAACTCCATCAAATTCTGTAGTGCTTTACAAATCATAGGGGACGTAAATATAATATTACATTACAGAGTACAAACATTCATATGGAACAATAGGAGTGAGGGCTCTGATTGCAAGAGCTTACAATCTAGGAGGATGAAGGGGTGAATCTTTTTTGATGGTTTGAATTAGATTGACTTCTTAAATAAAGGTTTTCACATTTTTTATATGACTTTTAAAGCAAGTTTATTTGTACCTGTATACTATTTATTTGTATAGATTGTTTATAAGTAGTAGCAGGTTGGTTACACTTTTTGGGGCACAATCTAAGTATAGATATTGATAATGCCATCCTCTGTCCACTGTGATCACAGAGATGAAGTGATGTTTCATCCATTGAGATATAAAGTCACACCATGGATGAAACATGCCGGCCTGCGACCTGGATATTAAAGCAGAAAGATCTATGTACCTGCTAAATATAATAAGATCTTTCTTTTAGACTTCAGACTCCTTTCCAGCTCCACAGCTGGAATATTACAAAAGTGCAAATGGAAAACTACACTACTAACACAAATCCCACTTAAACCCAGAGACATTATGAAAAGGTCTCAAAGACATCAAGTAGTGGGAACAAAGTGACTTCTCCATTTCACTATGAGAGTGAAGTCACATCCAGTAACTGGTGAGAGGGATGATGATCACATGTGTGTAGAGCTCCACATCCCCCTGCACTACATGTACCAAGAGCACCATATCACTGCTAGGGATCATGCCGGCAGTTCCTGACCTTCATCCTGACACAGGGGAGCTGCAAGGTGTCGCTATAGGATGCTCTGCATCCCCGGTCCTTCCATGCAGGCGAGGAGGCCATGAACCCTCCGCACCCCCTATAGGTACGTGCTATGACACGGCGTAGCATCCCTCTAGACCGGCCCTCTGCCCTCACCTTGTAAGAATCGGTCGCCAGCAGAATATTGAACTCCGGTTCCCCACATTCCATGTCCGCACGGGAGGCTGTCAGCACGCTTCGCGACTACTCGGTGAACAATACTGAACCGCGCTGCTCTCCGTTCTTCAATACCTTTCCCAGTGCCAGGCCAGGGGGCGGGGCGCTACGGTGACGTCCGTGGGAGGGGCCGTCCCCAAAACCTATTCACATTCAGGGCTGCTCAGTGTCGGATGACTTTTTTTTTTTTTTAAGAACAGTGACGTCATATCGGCAGCTCAGCGCTGTCGTCATTGGATAGCTCGGGGCTTCTAGAGTCGCCCACAAGCACGTGTGCCAGCCCCGCCTCCGGAGCGCTGCCTGCTGTCAGTTTCGGTTTTCTGTAAAGGGCGAGCTGCTCTGCTGAAGAGAAACTGGAGTAGCATTTGAGCTGAGGTGCACAGTGTCATCCACCCTGTGAGGAGAGGTACCAGTAATGGCTGCTATAGGACAAGTAGTCCCAGATGATGTTCTGGTCCCCAGAAATGATACACATTCAGTGTAACTGTGGTTAGGGCTGCCCTCAGGCTGGTATGTATCTGGCTTGGCAGGTTTTTTACTGTTAGACTGGAATTTTTTTACCATCCCCAATAGATGCCGGTATTTTTAAGGTGGGTTGTCCCCCCACTTTAGACAAGGTCACAGTCACATGGTGACAGTAGGAGTTTTATTAACTTATCAATAAAAATAATTATTTATTTAATTGTTCCTTCTTTTTTTCTTTCTATAACCTTTTAACATACAAGTTTTTTTCCCAGTAGAGTGGAATATAGAAGAGTTTTTCGTTATCTAGCCCTAATATAGGATTGCTATTCAGTAAGTGTAAAAAATCCGGATGTAGAAGTATATGGGAAGTCTATAAATTCCAGCAGTAGCAGTTTCAGGGAAGCCTTACCATAAGGAAAAGAGCCTTAGCCTTTCGAAAACATGTTAGGTGCAAGCCTTTTTTTGTCCCACTACTCCATCTGTACCTATAGTGATGTCAGTGGTACTTCTGTATTACAGCAAGTTGAAGCCACTGGCTGGGACTTCACTGCTTATGCCTTTTTTCCATTTACAAAATGGATAGTTTTACATGGGGCAGATTTGAAAGTATCGTCGTATCTTTTCTCACCTGGCAAGTAGCCCATTCATGCATTGTGGATTATTCGCTCTCGAGAAGTCTGGTGTTCCTCATGCAGATTAGTTATATGTTTCCCAATACATTACTTACCAGTATCACTTCTAAAGTTACATATACAAAAGTCAGCGCAGGTATTACTATATATTTATATACCCTTATTTTTTGTATGAGAAAAGGGCCTCTCATATTATACCAACAAAGACAATCTCACTACATGGAAACTCATCTATCTGTATTACTGTATCTCTAATTATTTATTGCACTGAAAGATAACCTTTCATCTCCAAAGCCTATATAGCAGTGATGGCTAAGCTATGGCACTGGTGCCAGAGGTGGCACTCGGAGCCCTTTCTATGGGCACTCAGTCCATCACCAGAGATGACTCCAGGAATCTTCCTGCAGTCCCAGACAGCCCAGGACTTGCTGTGCACAGAGCTATTTTAAAGTGACAGTGCTACCTGGGACTCTTTTCTGCTATATTAGTGCCACAGGTGCTGTTATCACTGAAAGCTGTGACAGAGAAGGGAGAATAAATTACTAATTACATTTCTGTGTTGGCACTTTGCGATAAATAAGCGGGTCTATGTTATAGTTTGGGCACTCGGTCTCTAAAAGGTTCGCCACCACTGCTATATAGGGCTGCTCAGTGACATCATATTGGTAGCTCAGCACTGTCGTCATTGGATAGCTTGGGGCTTCTTGAGTCGCCCACAAACACGTGTGCCAGCCCCACCTCCGGAGCACTGCCTGCCGTCAGTTTTTGTTTTCAATAAAGGGCGAGCTGGTCTGCTGAATAGAAATTGGAGTAGCATTTGAGCTGAGGTGCACAGTGTCATCCACCATGTGAGGAGAGGTACCAGTAATGGCTGCTATAGGACAAGTAATCCCAGATAATGTTCTGGTCCCCAGAAATGATACACATTCAGTGTAACTGTGGTTAGGGATGCCCTCAGGCTGATATGTATCTGGCATGGCAGGTTTTTTACTGTTAGACTGGAATTTTTTTACCATCCCCAATAGATGCCGGTATTTTTGAGGCGGGTTGTCCACCCACCAGTGTGTGGGTGGATAAAATGGATAGTTTTACATGGGGCACTTTTGAAAGTATGGTCGTATCTTTTCTCACCTGGCAAGTAGCCCATTCATGCATTGTGGATTATTCGATCTCGAGAAGTCTGGTGTTCCTCATGCAGATTAGTTATTTGTTTCCCAATACATTACTTATCAGTATCACTTCTAAAGTTACATATACAAAAGTCAGCGCAGGTATTACTATATATTTATATACCCTTATTTTTTGTATGAGAAAAGGGCCTCTCATATTATACCAACAAAGACAATCTCACTACATGGAAACTCATCCATCTGTATTACTGTATCTCTAATTATTTATTGCACTGAAAGATAACCTTTCATCTCCAAAGCCTATATAGGGCTGCTCAGTGACGTCATATTGGCAGCTCAGCACTGTCGTCATTGGATAGCTTGGGGCTTCTTGAGTCGCCCACAAACACGTGTGCCAGCCCCACCTCCGGAGCACTGCCTGCTGTCAGTTTTGGTTTTCAATAAAGGGCGAGCTGGTCTGCTGAAGAGAAACTGGAGTAGCATTTGAGCTGAGGTGCACAGTGTCATCCACCCTGTGAGGAGAGGTACCAGTATTGGCTGCTATAGGACAAATAGTCCCAGATGATGTTTTGGTCCCCAGGAATGATACACATTCAGTGTAACTGTGGTTAGGGCTGCCCTCAGGCTGGTATGTATCTGGCATGGCAGTTTTTTTACTGTTAGACTGGAATTTTTTTACCATCCCCAATAGATGCCGGTATTTTTAAGGTGGGTTGTCCACCCACCAGTGTGTGGGTGGATAAAATGGATAGTTTTACATGGGGCACTTTTGAAAGTAGCTTCGTATCTTTTCTCACCTGGCAAGTAGCCCATTCATGCATTGTGGATTATTCGATCTTGAGAAGTCTGGTGTTCCTCATGCAGATTAGTTATATGTTTCCCAATATATTAATTACCAGTATCACTTCTAAAGTTACATATACGAAAGTCAGCGCAGGTATTACTATATATTTATATACCCTTATTTTTTGTATGAGAAAAGGGCCTCTCATATTATACCAACAAAGACAATCTCACTACATGGAAACTCATCTATCTGTATTACTGTATCTCTAATTATTTATTGCACTGAAAGATAACCTTTCATCTCCAAAGCCTATATAGGGCTGCTCAGTGACGTCATATTGGAAGCTCAGCACTGTCGTCATTGGATAGCTTGGGGCTTCTTGAGTCGCCCACAAACATGTGTGCTAGCCCCACCTCCGGAGCGCTGCCTGCTGTCAGTTTTGGTTTTCAATAAAGGGCGAGCTGGTCTGCTGCAGAGAAAAACTGGAGTAGCATTTGAGCTGAGGTGCACAGTGTCATCCACCCTGTGAGGGAAGCCATGTATCGAGAGGTACCAGTAATGGCTGCTATAGGACAAATAGTCCCAGATGATGTTCTGGTCCCCAGGAATGATACACATTCAGTGTAACTGTGGTTAACTGTGGTTTTTACTGTTAGACTGGAATTTTTTTTACCATCCCCAGTAGATGCCGGTATTTTTAAGGTGGGTTTCACACCCACAAGTGTGTTTAGATAAGGTCACAGTCACAGTGACAGTATAGAAGTTTTATTGACTTATCAATAAAAGAATTATTTATTTAATAGTTCCTTTTTTAATATTAACCCCCCCCCCCCCTCCCGGGGCCTAGCCTTTTCTCTTGGGGCCTGGAGGCAGCCGGGGCCCAGAATACTGGAGTGGCTGGCGGTTGCGGCCTAGGCACGCTAGTGTCATGGTGCTTTGTATGGGGACAGGAGGGCTGTTTCACAGCCTGGCAGGTCTATAGCGGGTGGTGTGTGCAAGAAATTAGATGAGGGAGAGGCTGTTGTACTGGTTCATACCCCCTGTATGATAGATGGGGGGGCCCTTGATGGTGATACAGCCATAGCAGGGACCAGACGGAGGCAAGGTTGTGCAAAAATAACTTACAGTTCTTTATTCGAACCAACAGCAGCAGCAGGCCAAACGATTCTGTACAAATGGTCGGGTTACTGAGAGTGATCTTGGAGAGTGAAACTCAGGAGGTTGGTCACCAGCCTGGTTGCAGATGCAGGTTGGGATGTAGCTGTGTCCAATGCTGGAAGCTGCAGCTTTGTCCTGGGTCTTCTGTGTGAGCTCACTAGAGATGTGAGGCACACGCTGTCTCTCACTCAGTGTGGAGTTGATATGCTCCTCTGTCAGGAGCTGGGCCTAAGAGCTGCTCATGAGGTGAGAGCTCAGCTAACTCCCTGTCAGCACTAACTCCTCTAACTGACTGTTAGCACTGTCACTTCTCCCCAGCTCCTGGTCATGTAGTTTCACTCTCCAATCACACTCCAGTTACAAAGGTGGAACATCATTAACCCTTGCCTATCCAGGCAGTATCTACCGCTGCATATTACCTCTTGGTATACTGAATGGTACAAGGAGCTTATTCGCAACTACTCCTTCGACATGCGCATTGGCAGGGATATTGCATACCCCTGGGTTAATTAAAACAGCCGCCCACGGCTCGGCTATGGACCAGATGGGAGAAGAAAACTAACGCTGACTAGCAGCAGATGGTCTCCAGAGGGTCCAGATGTATTACAGCCGGTAGGGGTGTAGATGGTATACACCATCTTGCTTAGAAGTGCTGGCTATGTGCAGTATAGGGGACAAACCGCCCATGGTCCTGGAGACAGGCACCTGGGTTGGTGTTGGACTGGATACACAAAATACTAACATATGTGACAGTTGGTAGCTAATGCCCTTAAACCAACTGTATGTGGGAAAGGTGTGGTGTCATGTCCTGTAATCCACTACATGCACCAAGGCCTGACTATTTGTTCGAAAACTCTTCTTCCTTGGCGACATTAATAATACATTTAGGTACATGCAATACATACAGTACACTTTACCTGCCGTGTATGACATCTAGGTGCATCTAAGTGAACACCCCCGGTCCCCTAAGGACCCACAGTTTCCAGAGGCCACACAATGACTGAACTCCGGTTCTAGGCGTAAGCCTGCGGTCAGGATTTACATACAAAGATGGTCCAACACATACTATCACCTGCAAAGCCTATGAAAATGTTAATTGCAAACTGACTGATAATAAATCACAGTTGTGCAAACACTTGAACGCACATTGGCTTTAGCAGCCCAATGGGTACATTACTTGAACGTTGCAAACGTTAGTTAAACTGACTACTCATTGTAGCATAAACAAAGTGTAAAATGTCGAATGTCCATTTTCCTGTGGAGAAAAAGGCATAGATATGCAAACAGAATGTCCATTCCTGCAAATGAAAAACATTCAGTGCAAAACAGCCAATAGCAACTTTTCCTCTATGGCAGTTGGCTAAAAGTCCCTCAGAAGGCTTTAAGGCAAAGTCCATCTTCTGGGCACAGCCCTTGATGTGGGAAAAGTGCACACAAAGGGTCTCCTCTAGATGTGGAGGGACAGAATCCTTTGTGGATGGTGGTTCTGCGTCAGCAGAGGTTGATGCTAACATAGCATATAACAATAGTAGACAGTTCAAGGAGAGTCTCTTGACTGAGATAAATAGGGGGAAGAGTCTCAGGAAAGTCTTTGGCTCTATGAGGTATATGGGGCACAGCCCAACTCGGTGAAGCGAACAGTCTTTGGCTTCCGACCTTTGTGCTGGGACAGCTGGTACTCCTGCAGATACACAGTAGGTTTCCCTTTGTCTCTCGCTGAGATCTCCTAAGCTCCTGTTGGGAGACAACTACCAATTCCTCGTCATCGTCTCCAGAATCAGGCACTGGAGTAGGAATCGCAGGCACCTCAGAGGTGACAGGGGCAACAGGTTCTGGGACAGGGTCATCCTCCACAGGCAGCAGCATTGGGGACAGCGGCGGGGATGGTGACCTCTCCGGAGTAACTCTCACGGGGTAGAGACAGCCACACAGAATTGAGGCACAGTCACAAGTTCAAGAAAACTAGGAGTGGATGAACACAAAGGGGCTCTTGAACTGGAAGTTGGGGTCAGAGGACTTGACACAGGGGCAAAGGATCGTAGACATCTCTTCAGCCAGTTCCTGTGTACTCGGAGTGATGGATTTCTCCTCTTGAAATCTCGTAGACTTCAGGGGAGAGACTGTCCCTAACTAGGTATGGCTCACTCTCCCAACGCCCATGTAATTTACTGGTGGGATGGTTGTTTCGCAGCCACACTCGTTCTCCGGGGGCAAGAGGCTCAGCGCAGGCATTACGGTCAAATTCTCTTTTTTTGTTTGTCTCGGGCTTCCTCCACCCGAAGGTCCTCAATTTCTCTGGTGTTCCTGAACCCAATCAGTCTGGGGGAGTAGAGATTGGGAATCAGGGGATTCCATGTCCAAGGCCATATCTGCAGGGAGATGGCCATGTCTCCCGAACATCGGGTAGTGGGGAATGTATCCTGTGGAGCAATGGGTGGTGTTATTGTACAGGTATACTAACTCCGGTAGCAGCTTCGGCCAGTCAGCCCTTTTCTCAGGGGTCAGGGTCCACAGCATATTGATGAGAGTCTGGTTCATCTTCTCGCAGAGTCCATTTCCCTGTGGATGGTAGGCTGTGGTTCTCAGCTTCTTACAGCCATAGAGGGTACACAGCTCCTGGAACACTTGTGACACAAATGCGGTTCCCTGGTCCGTAAGGATATTATCAGGACAGCCATAGGGGAGGATGAAACTCTTCCCCAGGGCCGTTGTGGTGGTCCTTGCGGACAAGTCTCTGACTGGTACGGTGACCACAAATTTAGTGTAGTGGTCTATGATGGTCATGGCGTATGTGTGACCGGACCTGCTGGGTTCCAACTTCACATGGTCCAGAGCCAAGATCTCCAGAGGACGTTGGCTCACAATGGGATGTAGAGGGGCCCCTTGATTGTGTCACTCTCCTCGAGCGATGGCGCAGGCTGGGCATTCCCAGCACCAGGCCTCGATGTAAGGCTTCATGTTCACCCAAGCAGGGTGGACGTGGAGGGAAGCTTCAGTCTTCTGAGTATCATAGTATCATAGTATATAAGGCTGGAAAAAGACACAAGTCCATCAAGTCCAACCTTTAAGAATTAAATAAATGTTTTATCCCCATAACCCGTGATATTTTTTCTCTCCAGAAAGGCATCCAGGCCTCTCTTGAACATGTACATAGAGTCCGCCATAACAACCTCCTGCGGCAGAGCGTTCCATAGTCTCACTGCTCGTAGTCTATGGCTATGGTAGAATCGCCTCTCCTCTAGGCGTAGAGGACGTCCTCTTGTCCTGGTCACAGGCCTAGGTATAAAAAGATCTTTGGAGAGATCCTTGTACTGTCCGTTCAGGTATTTGTACATTGTAATGAGGTCTCCCCTCAGTCATCTTTTTTCTAAACTGAATAATCCCAAATTTTGTAATCCCTCCATTCCCCTAATAATCCTGGTTGCTCTCCTCTGCACCCATTCCAGCTCTACTATATCCTTTTTATACACTGGCGCCCAAAACTGTACACAATATTCCATGTGTGGTCTGACCAGGGATTTGTATAAGGGCAAAACTATGTCTTTATCATGAGAATCTATTCCTCTCTTGATACATCCCATAATTTTATTTGCTTTAGCAGCAGCCGCCTGGCACTGGTCCCTAAAATTGAGTTTACCATCCACTAATACCCCCAAGTCCTTTTCAGCTCCAGTTTTACTAAGTAATTGACCGTTTAGAACATAATTATACTTTTTGATTCCATGGCCCAAGTGCATAACTTTACATTTATCTACATTAAACCTCATCAACCATTTCTCTGCCCACTCCTCAAGCTTCCACAAATCCCTCTGTAATGCTAAACTATCGACCTCAGTATTTATTACTTTACACAGCTTAGTATCATCTGCAAATATTGAAACTTGACTGTGTAAACCCACTACAAGGTCATTAATAAAAATATTAAAAAGTAGTGGCCCCAATACTGACCCCTGTGGCACTCCACTGGTAACATCAACCCAATCTGAGAATGTGCCATTAATGACCACCCTCTGTTTTCTATCACTAAGCCAATTACTTACCCAAATACACAGATTTTCTCCAATTCCCAGCAGTCTCATTTTATATACCAACCTTTTATGTGGCACAGTGTCAAATGCCTTTGAAAAGTCCAGATATACATCATCCACAGCGTCCCCCAGATCCAGTCTTGAACTTACCTCCTCGTAGAAACCAATCAGATTAGTCTGACAGGACCGATCACTCATAAACCCATGCTGACGCTGGGTTATAAGGTTGTGCACAGTGAGATACTCCAGGATAGCATCTCTAACAAACCCCTCAAATATTTTCCCCACCACAGCAGTTAGACTCACGGGTCTGTAGTTTCCAGGATCGCTATTTGATCCTTTTTTGTATATTGGTACCACATTTGCTATGCGCCAGTCCTGTGGAACATTACCAGTCCTCATATTAAAAATAACGGTCTGTCTATCACCGTACATAATTCATGCAGGACCCGGGGGTGTATGCCATCTGGCCCCGGTGATTTATCTATCTTAGTGGTTGCGAGGCGGCGCCGTACCTCTTCCTGGGTTAAACTGTTGACATTCCAAAAAGAATTTACATTATTCCTCATTGTGTCTTCCACCAGGGGATTTTCCTGGGTAAAGACAGTTGAGAAGGCGACATTCAGTAGATTGGCCCTTTCCTCATCTCCTTCCACCATGACCCACACTGTTTTTAGTTTCTTATCATTTATATACTTGAAAAATAATTTGGGGTTATTTTTGCTCTACCTGGCAATATTTCTCTCAGTCTCTATTTTTGCGGCCTTTATCTGCTTTTTACATGATTTATTTTTCTCTCTATAATCCTGTAATGCCTCATCGCTACCTTCACGTTTTAGCACCTTAAACGCCTTATCTTTCTCGCTTATTGCTTTCCTTACAAGACTAGTTAGCCACATAGGCTTTTTCTTGTTCCTTTTATGCTTTTTCCCATAAGGTATGTGTTTCTCACAAGACTTTTTCAGACTATATGAAAAAAAATTTTTTTGGGGGGGGGGGGGGCTTTTGTCTTTGAGAACATTATCCCAGTCTATGCCTTTAAGGTTTTCCCTTAGTTGCTGAAAATTTAGAGTGCTGGTTGCCCCTTCACTAACGCTTCACTAACAAAATCAATGATATTATGATCACTATTCCCCAGGTTCCCCCCAACCTGTAGTTTTGATACCCTATCAGGTCTGTTGCTAAGGATAAGGTCCAGCAGTGCCCCCCCCTCTTGTTGGCTCCAGGACTAGTTGCGACAGGTAATTGTCTTTTGTTGTTGACAAGAACCTGCTACCTTTAAAGGACCTGCAGGTTTCTGCCCCCCAGTCAATATCTGGGTAATTGAAGTCCCCCATGATAAGTACTTCACCATGCTTTGAAGCCGCATCCATTTCACTTATCAGCATTTCCTCTGCTGCCTCCAATATATTTGGAGCCTTATAACAGACCCCTAGTAATATTTTATTATTCTTTTTCCCTCCCCTTATCTCCACCCATAGGCACTCCACATTTGCATTACTGATGTCATCTTGCAAGACAGGCTTGAGGCAAGAATTCACATATAAACAAACCCATCCCCCTTTTTTATTTATACGATCCTCTCTAAAAAGGCTATAACCGTCTATAGTAACAGCCCAGTCATAGCTACTGTCCAGCCATGTCTCGCTGATACCCACTATATCATATTTCCACTCCAACATCAAGAGTTCCAGTTCCTCCATTTTGTTTGTGAGGCTTCTGGCATTTGTGTACATACACTTTATATGGTTTTCCCTGTCCGTATTCCTTTTGTTCTTATTCCCCAATCTCATTCCAGCCCCCCTTCCTCCCCCATGGACTACGACTCTTCCCAGCTCTCTATCTAAACTGTCTATTTGCCCTGCACAAGTGTAGTTGCCCTCCCCCCAGGTCTCTAGTTTAAACACTTCTCCAACCTTCTAGCCATTTTTTCCCCCAAAACAGCTGCACCCTCCCCATTGAGGTGCAGCCCATCCCTACTGTAGAGCCTGTAGCCGACAGAAAAGTCATCCCAGTTCTCCATGAACCCAAAACCCTCCTTCCTACACCAACTTTTGAGCCACTTATTTACCTCCCTGATCTCCCGCTGCCTTTCTGGTGTGGCACGTGGTACAGGCAGTATTTCGGAGAAAACTACCTTTGAGGTCCTTGCCCTCAGCTTATGGCCTAAATCCCTGAAATCATTTTTAAGGACCTTCCACCTACCTCTTTCTTTGTCATTAGTGCCAATGTGGACCATGACCGCTGGTTCCTCACCAGCCCCTCCCAGTAATCCGTCAACCCGATCCGCAACATGCCGAACCCGAGCACCCGGCAAACAACACACTGTTCGGTATGCACGGTCTTTGTGACAGATTGCCCTGTGTGTTCCCCTAATAATCGAATCTCCCAGTACCAGCACCTGTCTGATCTTGCCTGTGCTCCCATTACCCTTCTTACTGGAGCAGACAGTCCCCTGGTTGCTAGAGGCCATGTCTTGCTGCAGCATTGCTACCCCAGAGCTGATATCCCCCTCATCCGCCAGCCTGGCAAACTTATTGGGGTGCACCAGATCAGGACTAGACTCTCTATAACTATTCCCTCTATCCCGCCTTCTACATGTTACCCAACTAGCTGTCCCCTCACTCTGCACCTCCATACTTCCCTCCCCACACCCATCATCCCCAGAGAGTTTGTGCTCCAGGAGCAGCAAACTTCGCTCCATATTGTCAATTGCCCGCAATTGCCCGCTTCCAGATGAGCAATTTTCACACATCCCACACAGCAGTATTCCCCCTTGAACGGCTGTTCAAGGAAAGCATACATGGCACAGGATGTACACTGTGTAGCAATGCCACTTATGGAGTCCATTGTTCTAATGGGGATTACAATAGAAATATGCACTTAAACGTAAGTCACACTTAAGACACTGCACACACTTCGGATCAATGCACACATCACCACCAAGCTCCCACACTCGCTTTTCTGATGCTTTTTTTGAAGGTTATCTGCCACAAAAATCTGCAGAGCTCACTGCAACAAGATCTGGCTGCAAACCACCAAACGAACTGACCACAGAAGTATATAAAGGCTGCTAATTAGATAGCCACACCCCACTATTAATTAGGCAGCACCTGTGACTATACTGTCTAGATAAGCAAGGTGAATGCCTCCCTATACCCCCCACACAATATACAGATTATGCAAGTAAAATACCTTCAGATCTACTTGGTTGCAATAAAAATCACACAATGAATATCAGCAAATAAAAATGTAGATGCACTTATCTATCTGTTACTGGATCCAAAAAGTACTTAAACGTAAGTCACACTAAAGACACTGCACACACTTCGGATCAATGCACACTCGCCACCAAGCTCCCACACTCGCTTTTCTGATGCTTTTTTTAAAGGTTATCTGCCACAAAAATCTGCAGAGCTCACTGCAACATGATCTGGCTGCAAAAGTGTCCTGGCTCCTGCCCAGCCCTACATCATCTATGGGTATCGTATGCTGGTACGGTAAGACACAATGCCTAGGTGGAGGTATAATATAAGATAATTTGAGGCCGAACTATTCCTCGGCAATATATCTCCTACCCGCTACCTAGCATTGTCTGCCCATTTTTATGTTTATCTTGATGCAAGCCGTATTATGTTCACTTTCTCTTTTTGGTGTGTTTATTTTTGACACTGTATTTGGTGATGTTAATCAAGGCGATCTAACCTATTTGTGAGTATAAGGTATTTTACAATATTTGTAATAAACTTTGGATTTTATGAATTACCTAGGTGCTGTTTTGCCATGGCCACTTGCCAGTAGCCACTGGTCAGATCCAGATTAGAGAAGTATGCAGCTGACCATAGAGCTGCGAGGGATTCCTTGATTCGAGGCAGCGGATAGGCATCCTTGTGGGTGATATTGTTGATCTTCCTATAGTCAACACAGAAGCAAAGGGTTCCATCCTTCTTTTTCACAAGGACCAGCGGGGCCGCCCATGGGCTGTGACTCTCCCGGATAACATTGGCTGGCTTCATCTCTTGCACCAGCTACTTCACCTCTTGGTAACGGGCTGGAGGAATGGGCCGATACCACTCCTTGATAGGAGGGTGAGAGCCAGTAGCGGTGGTATTTTGAATCAGGGTAGTCTGCCCAAAATCCAGCTGGTGTTTGCTGAAGGCCTGGTGGTACTTCATGACGACATCCAGGACGCCTTGTACTTGCTCTGCAGGAGTAATATCGTCTCCAATATTGAGCTCAAGCCACCAGGATTGCTCGTCAGGCTCACCCTCAGCACTTTGTTTTACCTCCAGCTGTTGGGAGGCAGACAGAGAGGTTTCCACTAAGTCTTCAGGGTGGATGCTGAAGAGAGTGGCTCCGGCTTGGTATCTTCTTAGATCCACTGGGGACTCTCCCACGTTTAGTAGTCTGATGGGTACTTGTCCTCTAGATACTGTGACTAGGCGCCTGGCGGCTAGAATGGGCAGGTCTTCGTCAGCTGGTAGGGGTTCTACCACAGCCTGGTAGTCTTGACCTTGAGCGCCCATGCAGGGTAGGCACCATACTAATGTCTCAGTCCCAGGTTGAAGGTGGACAGGTTGTGGATCCTTAATCCGGACTCTGCAGATTTCTCCATTGGGGCCAGCAAAGTTCTGTTGCGCCGCTAGGATTTGCATGGTCTGCTGAATTACCTTCCGAGAATCACTGGGCACTGTTGGTAGAGAGTTGTGGAGAGCCTTCAGCACCTCAGGGTAACAGTTGCGGAGGACATAGGTACCCAGTACGAGGGAGAAGTTACCGTCTTCGGGCACTTGTGTCACCAATACGCCCTGTCTGGTTAACTCGGTGTCTCCAATGGTTAGTGTGGGTTCCCAGTAGCCGCGGATGGGTACAGTTTTCCCATTGGTAGCAATAATGTTCAAGTAAGCCTTGGGCGGCTGTGTCAAGGATGCTCCTCTAAGGCATCTCTCAAAGGTGGCACTGCGCAGGGTGGTCACAATTAAGGCCGGTAGGGTTACTCTGTTGATGGTCACATGAACCATGGGGTGAGTCCCCACGAACCTGGGCATCCAATTAGAATCTCAGGGACTTAGAGGTTGTTCCCTTGGAGGTCGTCCCGTAGCTCCAAGGGTTCGTCGTTTAACCAACGACATCCCTCCTCTTCATGCCCGTACTTACGGCAGTAACTGCACCACAGTCTTGGTTCTTTCTGACTCCAGGTGTTCAGGGATTTGGCCATTCTCAGGTGCTGTTTGGTGGAGGAGTCACGGGGAGTAACTGATGGTAAAGAGTTGTCTGGAGACTTTTTACTCAGGGAGGGAGCAGTTACCTCCAGCTGGGTCAGTCTCTCGAGCATTTTGCTCATGGTATCTGCCAGGGTGCTGACTTGCTCTGCTAGGGCAGCGACTTCCAAAGACGCTGGAGATGGTGTTGCTGGTTGCGCTGGATGAAAAGCTAGAGCAGTTTCTTCCATGTCCACAGGTTCAAATTCCTTCTGCGGTCCAGCAGGCAGTCATTCTCACAGTATGTCAATGGCAATCTCCTTGAACTCAGGAAAAGAGACTTAAGCATGTTGAAGAGACATAATTTTTAACTGACATTTGTGATGCCTATCCAAAAGTCCATTAATAAATTGCTCCCGCAGGGTTTGGTCAGAATTCTCAGCCTCAAGACGGATGATAGCCCCTCTCCTGTAGGGAGAGGAGAAATTCCCTAAGGAATTCGTGAGGTTTCTGTCTTGCCCCAAAGAACTTCTGCTTCAATTCAGAGACAGTACATTTTTCAAAGGTGTTGCGCAGCCGTTTGAGGATTTGGACCACATTCTGGCGCTCTTCTCAGGGCCAGGACTTGACTTTCCGGAGAGCAGGTCCCTTTAACTGTCCGGTTAGAATGCCCACTTTCAGTTCTTCTGTGTGCGGATACAGAGTGAAGGTAGCTAGCATTTTGTCTCTAAATTCAGAGAGAATGTGCAATTCTCCTTCCTAATGGGGTAACCAGGGGGCCCCGGTGACATTGGCTGCAATAAGGCTCGATGGCTGTCTGGAGGGTTTAACGTGCTCAGATACCCTGAGGAGGCATCGGGGGACAGGAATTGCCCTGGTTCAGTGTCTTCATCTTGGGCTGACATGATTGGGGCTGGGTTTTGTGGAGTGGCAGGGGTAAACAATGTCCGTTTCTAAGGGGAACGGCCAGTAATGGGGACGTGGGCACTTTAAAGCACAGTCATTATTCCCTGGGAAGGAAACAATCTCTACCCCCCTTTAACTTCCCTGAGCGGTACTCACTCAGGATCAGCCGCGATGATAGGACAGCTCCGGTGCACAAAGAACTCCGTTCCCGATGTCTGGCAGGCAGCAGGGACTCGGCGATGATCAGCAGTGCTCTCCTTCAGTCACAGGACACGTGCGTCAGCCTTTCTGGATGATGCGCACGCTGTTGATAGATTCAGGCGCAGCCTGCGCCAGAATCCAAGATGGCCGATTGACCCTCTTCGTTACTGGGCAGCGACCGTTCCTTCAAGCCACGCGCGCAGGGGGTGGAGCTTGGTGAGTCCTCTGGATTTCCTGCCAGTGACTGTGGTGGGCTCGATTTTCTTGCTGTGTCACAATCTCCTGAGGTAAACACCTTAGGCAATGCTGCACCAGATGTAGCAGGGCTGATTAACCTCCTGAGTACTGGAACAGAGCTCGACAGCATGCGGCAGCAATATAACACAGTCAATGTTGAAAAAGTACAAAGTCACTTGGGCCTTAACCAAGATGTCAGCAGGGTTTGGCAGCACCATATATTTTCAATATAGGACAGTCTATAGTGCCAGTATAAGGCACTATATAAGGCACTATAAGGCACTATAAGGCAACATCCCCCCCACCGGGGCCTAGCCTTTTCTCTTGTGGCCTGGAGGCAGTTGGGGCCCAGAATACCGGAGTGGCTGGCGGTTGCAGCCTAGGCATGCTAGTGTCACGGTGCAAGAAATTAGATGAGGGAGAGGCTGTTGTACTGGTTCTCCCTGGGGCAACCCCTTAGTGTCTGTAGTATGAGTCCCTGTATGATAGATGGGGTGGCCCTTGATGGTGATACAGCCATAGCAGGGACCAGACGGAGGCAACGTTGTGCAAAAATAACTTACTTAGCTCAGCACTAACTCCCTATCAGCACTAACTCCTCTAACTGACTGTTAGCACTAGCCAACTGTTCCTTCTCGTCAGCTCCTGGTCATGTGGTCTTACTCTCCAATCACACTCCAGTTACAAAGGTGGAACATCATTGGATGACATTATCAAACAGGCTAACCCTTGCCTATCCAGGCCTTATCTACCGCTGCATATTACCTCTTGGTGTACTGAATGGTGCAAGGGGCTTATTCACAACTACTCCTCTGCCATGCGCATTGGCAGGGATATTGCACACGTTTTTTTTCCAGTAGAGTGGAATATAGAAGAGTGCCAATAATGGCTGCTATAGGACAAATCCTGCCAGTGCCAGATGATATTCCAGCATGATACACATTCTGTATTATCTGTGGTTAGGGCTGCCCTCAGGCTGGTATGCATCTGGCTTGGCAGGTTTTATTTTTACTGTTAGACTGGTATTTTTACCATCCCCATTAGAGGCCGGTATTTATATGTTCGGTTGTACACCAACAAGTTTGCTGTAACACGGGGCATACTTGGACTGTTCTTGGTCTTGGTCTGTTTTTAAACACATTGAATAGCATGCATTTTTGCATATTTACCATGCTTTTGGCTGGTTTGTATTAACATTTTCACAGCTGCTTAAACTTCCACAAATGAAGAAAAACAGGTTTAAACCAGCTAAACGCAAGGTACACATGCACATGTGGGCTCAAAAACGTACCAAGAACGGACCATGTGTGTCACACACAGGGGTGTGGGAGAGTCTCTTGGGCTTTATTCTGTTGACACCCTGGACCACTGCGGGAGTTGATGGTACTAGCCGCAACTCGGAGCCATAATCTAAGTGGACCCCTGGTCTTTACCAGAGCCCAACGCAAAGCGGGATGGTTTTGCTGCGGAGGGGAGCCACCAGGTCGTTCCACGGGTGCGACTAGGCCCGCGGTGGCAGCCAAGGTAGGGACACAGGGTAGGCAGGACCTCGGGTAGCGTTTGTCATCGGCGTCTGGAAACGCACAGGAAACACGGAGGTGTCTGGAAACGCTCAGGAGGCTTTCACATCGGTAGAATGACTTGAAGATCCGGAAAGAGAGTGAAGGGAGGTGCCGGATTATAAGGGAATGCTGGATTAGCCACCGTCACTTAGGAGGAGGCTGGACCTTTAAATCAGGACGAGTCGGCGTGCGCGCGCCCTAGCAGCGGGAGCGCACAGCCTTGTCAGATGGGAGGATCGCGGCCTACTCGGGACCGACGCAGAGCCAGGAGCCCGGAGAGGTGAGTACCGGAGGGGGGAGCAGGGGCACGGCGCCAAACAGCGGAGCACGCGTGCCCCCGCGATCCAAGACATTTATCACGGGGTCACTCGTGACAGTCCCCCCTCCCCTTTCGGTCTCCTCTTCTCTTCTTCTTCAGCCCCCACTTCTTATTTCACCTCCTCCAATTCTTCTTGGTTGCGGGACACTTGAGGAAAGCAGAAATAGGACAAACCATGACAAAGTGCTTGGACCTAGCATGGAACAAGCTGAGGCTATCCTGGAGATGTCTGGAGTGTCCTTTGGCCGAAGGTTGGAGTGGCTCTTGTGAAGCCAGAAGCTAGATTGGCCCTTGGAAGGCCGGAGAAGCGCAGGGAAGCTGGGGAGGCTGGGTTGACCCCTGGGAGGCTGCAGGCTGGAGCCACTCTTTGAGAGGCTCTTGACACACCAGAGCAGCCTCTTGGAAGGCCAGAGACTCTGGAGCAGCCTCTGGGAAGGCCGGAGATTCTGGAGCGTCCTCTGGGAACGCCGGAGATTCTGGAGCGTCCTCTGGGAAGGCCGGAGACTCTGGAGCGTCCTCTGGGAAGGCCGGATACTCTGGAGTGTCCTCTGGGAAGGCCGGAGACTCTGGAGCGTCCTATGGGAAGGCTGGAGACTCTGGAGTTTCCTCTGGGCAGGCCGGAGACTCTGGAGTGTCCTCTGGGAAGGCCGGAGACTCTGGAGCGTCTCTGGGAAGGCCAGAGACTCTGGAGCATCCTCTGGGAAGGCCAGAGACTCTGGAGCGGCCTCTGGGAAGGCCGGAGACTCTGGAGTGGCCTCTGGGAAGGCCGGAGACTCTGGAGTTTCCTCTGGGCAGGCCGGAGACTCTGGAGTTTCCTCTGGGCAGGCCGGAGACTCTGGAGTTTCCTCTGGGCAGGCTGGAGACTCTGGAGTGTCCTCTGGGAAGGCCGAAGGCCGGAGACTCTGGAGCATCCTCTGGGGAGGCTGGAGACTCTGGAGCGGCCTCTGGGAAGGCCGGAGACTCTGGAGTGGCCTCTGGGAAGGCCGGAGACAGGGAGGGCAGGCGTGGGCACCGGAATTGAGGTTTCTCGAACCTGGACCAGGTTTTTGCCAAGAACGTGGTAATTAGCCATGTCCGGACCACCACAATCCCATAGAGGAGCAGCCCAGGCCAGGGCCTCTCCAGAAAACAAACAGAAGACAAACGCCACCTTAGAGCTTTCGGTGGTGAGCTGCGAGGACATCAGTTCAATGTGCAGCGAGCACTGGAAAACAAAGTCTCTGCACAATTCCGGGGTTGCTATCAAATTTGTTGGGCAATTCTGCCAGTAACTTATGTGGATCCTTAGCACAGTCCATGGCTTTAGCAGGAGACATGACCTTGGCCATGGCCGGGTCTTACTGTCACACACGGGGTGTGTGAGAGCCTGTGGACTCCCTGGACCACCGTGGGAGATTTATGGTACTAGCCGCAACCCGAGACCGGAATCTAAGTGGACCCCTGGTCTTCGCCAGAGCCCACCACAAAGCGGGATGGTCTTGCTGTGGCCGGGAGCCACCAGGTCGTTCCACGGGTGCGACTAGGCCCGCAGTGGCAGCCAAGGTAGGGACACAGGGAAGGCAGGACCTCGGGATGGCAGGACCTCGGGATGGCAGGACCACAGGGTGGCCACCAGAATACAGGACCACCACAGGAGTACACAGGACCTCCACAGGAGTACACAGGACTGCCACAGGAACACAGGATCCCCACAGGATCACAGGAACGTCTCAGGAACACGGGAAACACTGAGGCATCTAGAAACGCACAGAAAACACAGAGGCGTCAGGAAACGCTCAGGAGGCTTTCATTTCAGTAGAATGACTTGAAGATCCGGCAGAGAGTGAAGGGAGGGTTATAAGGGCACTCCTTAGGAGGACACTGGCCCTTTAAATCAGGCCGAGTCAGCACGCACACGCCCTAGTGGCAGGAGTGCGCGGCCTTGTCAGATGGGAGGATTGCGGCCTACTCTGGACCGACGCAGAGCCAGGAGCCTGGAGAGGTGAGTACCGGCAGGGAGAGCAGGGGCACGGCGCCGCACAGCAGAGCACGGGTGGCCCCGCGATCCGAGACATGGATTGCAGGGTCACCCGTGACAATGTGACAGCACCCTTACGCTTGTGGGATTTACCAGCATAAATCTAGAACTGCAGAATTGATATTCTGAGGTCCGTTCTTCTTACTACATTATTATGTCATTACCTATATGTACCTCTATCCACAGCATAGGGGCTAAATATCAGACCAGGGGGTCTCAGCAGACCCCAGTAGTTGGCAGAGCAGGGAATTTCAATATTTTCAAGATTTATCTTATTACCCCTTACACTTCGTTACACTCTTACAGTTTCATTTGTTCTGTTAAAAGACATCTACCACCAGGATGAAGGCTTGTAAACCAAGCACACTGACATACTGGTATGTGCCTCCTCTGGCAGGTTCCACTCTTTTTTTTAAGCTTCTTATGCCCTTGTTTCTAAGAATATAGGCCCATAAAAAATATGGAAATGAGCCTCCAGTCTGTGTTAACACCTATGGAGCCTGGCGTCCCTCAGGCTTATTTACATAATTTTAAAGGCTTTTTTTTTTAACCAGGGTATAAGAAGCTAAAAGAAGAGTAGATCCTGCCAGACTTGGCGCACACGATTATGTCAGTCTGCTTGGTTTACAAATCTTGATCCTGGTGGTAAATTTCCTCTAACTGCCCAGAAGTCCCAAAGTCCCTTAGGATGGAGCTCTAATGTGTGCATTATTTACTTCTATGGAACTTCTGGATTAGCATGGCCAAAAACCAAAACCACCAGCCATCTAATATTCATCCCGTATCCTGTTCATAGGGAACAAATATTATAAATTACACAACCACTTTAAACCTACATTGCTTCCGGAACCTAAATCTGTCATTTTGACAGAATTGTTGGTCAGGCGTGAGACAGATTAAAGGGGTTTGTCTATGAAAAAAGTTCTCAAATTTGAATACCCTAGTGATGTTTACACAATAAAGATCTTGTTTAACCCCTTAAGGACGCAGCCATTTTGTAGCTTAAGGCTCAGCCCGATTTTTTGGATTCTGACTTGCGTCTCTTTATACGGTTATAACTTTTGAACACTGTTACTTATCAAAGCGATTCTGAGATTGTTTTTTCCCCACATGTTGTACTTCATTTTAGTGGTAAATTTTGGCAGATAAGTTTTGCATTTATTTACAAAATAAAAGAAAATATGATAAATTTTTGGAAAAATTTGCCATTTTCGAAATTCAAAATCATTGCGTTTTCAGGCAGATCGATTTACCACCTAAATAAGTTGCTGAATAACATTTCCCATTTGTCTACTTTACATTTTCATAATTTCTGAAATGTCTGGATAATTTATTTTGATGTCACGCGGCTTACAAATAGAATAGCGCTTTTCCGGATTTTCAGAATTGACTATTTTGGGGATAAATACAGTTTGGAATGAAATTTTACATATTTAGCATCAAAACCCCCTATATAACCAACCCATTTTCAAATCTGCACCCCTCAAGCTATCAGAAACAGCTTTTACGAAGATTGTTAACCCCTTGAGATCTTCATAGTAATTGAATCAAAATGGAGGTGAAATTTAGAATGGTCATATTGTTCCCTTATACGTTCATTTAGCCCTAAAATTTACACATTTCCAAAAGATAAAAAGAGAAAACCCACCATACAATTTGTTATGCAATTTCTCCTGAGTACAAAGACCCCCCACATGTGGCTGTGACTTGTGTTATGGGGGCACAGCGAGGTGCAGAAGGGAAGGAGGGCGCTGCAGCTGCCAGGATTTTAGTTTCCTCATTGGCCCCTTTTGAAGGCTATAAAATTTTCGCTTTTTCGTTATTGGGGCCATGTGATGCCATTTTTTTTGCGGGATGAGATGCTTTTTCCAATGTTACCATTTTGGGGTTTGTATCACCTATTGTTGAAAATTTAGGAACGTTTTTTGAGGACAGGAGTAGAAAAGCATCAATTCTGTACTGGATTTTTTACTTCTTTTTTTTTGGTGTTCACCGTATAGACTAATAATCATGTTATCTTTATTCTATGGGTTGATACGATTACGGGGATACCAAACATGAATATATTTTCTTACGTTTTACTAAATTTGTCAAACAAAACCCTAATGTGGGGAAAAATCTATCATTTATGTATTGCCGTCTTCCAAGTGGCATAACTTTGTTACTTTTTTGGCTACGGAGCTGGTTGATGGCTTGTTTTTTGCGGGACATGTTGTACATTGCACCAGTATCATGTCGCAGTACATATGGTTTTTTGATCACATTTTATAGCATTTTTTGTGGGATTGAAAAGGTAAAAATCATAATTTTTGGAGGGTTTATAACAGTTTTTTTTTACGGCGTTTATCGTGCGGGTTCAATAATGATTTACTTTTATTCTACGGGTTGTTACGGACGCGGTGATACTATATATGTGGGGTTTGTGTTATGATTTAGACTTTTTTTTGAGTTATATGTCTCTTTATATGTTTTGGGGGTTTGGGGCATTTTTAGTGATTTATGACTTTATTTTTTTATTGAATAACTTTTTTTTTTACTTTTTCACTTTTATACCATGGGACATGAAGAAGCAATCTTCTGATTGCTTCTTCATGATAATATTCTGCAATACTCATGTATTGCAGAGTATTATCAGTGTCAGCCTATACACTTGCATAGGCTGGCACTGTGCCAGTAAGATGACGTCACAGACGCCATCTTACTGGCAATTCTTGCAGGTAACTCTGGGGTCCAGATCGGACCCCAGAGTTACTATAGCAACGATCGGCGCACCCCGGAAACGGTTCGGGGGGGCCGATCGTGGGGGAAAGATCCCCCAGATACAAGTTAGATGCCGCGGTCGCGCTGACCGCGGCATTTAACGGGTTAAGCACCCGCGATCGGAGACAACTCCGATCGCGGGTGTTACACTGGGGTGCCGGCTATTAGTTACAGCCGGCACCCCGTGTTTCCCGATGCCGGTTCGGCTCAGATCTTGAGCTGAACCGGCATCAGCTCAGCGTCCGATATATCGGACGCTGAGCGCTAAGTCACTGCGCTCAGCGTCCGATATATCGGACGCTGAGCGTTAAGAGGTTAATCCTTTACCAATACCAACAGTTTTATTGCTGTTTTTGGTCCCAAGGCTGGTAATTTTTGTTAATAACATTGAATTAGTAAATGTGTTATCCTAAGTATATTTAAGAAACGATGAAATAACCAAAATGCCTGAGAAAGAGTTTATGAGGTACCCCTTCCAGACATTTGACGTAATAGTACTGCATCGCGGGAGGTGAGTTCCCGCAATTTGCAGTACTAGTACGTCAAACTTCTGCGGGTCAATAGGCTTTCCCAGTTTTTTGTGTTGAAATTAGGGGTCTCGGCTTATACTCGGGTCGGCTTATACTCGAGTATATACGCTACTTTTATTTAGGCCTCTCAAAGTGACTTGAAACCTGAGCAGGTCCCTCAATAGCAGGATTTTGTGTTTTTTATGAAAATGTGAATAATCACACCTAACGTTCAAAGGCCCATAACATCCTAAAAAAATAAGAGTATGCATAAAAAACCATGTCCACATAAAATAGACATTCGGTGAATGTTAGTTATTAAGTTTTTTTGCTGTTATGAGTGGAAAAAGTAGAACATTTTGAGGTTCGAAAAATCAAAAATTTTTCCAAATTTTTTCCAAATATCTGATTTTCTCATAAATAAATGCAAAACATACCACCAAAATTTTTCAACTAACATGAAGTACAATGTGTCACGAGAAAACAATTTTAAAATCACTCGGATATGTTAAAGCGTTTCAAAGTTATAACCATTTATAGTGACACAGGGCAGATTTGAAAAAATGGGCTGTGTCAGGAAGGTGAAAAGTGGCTTCGGTGTTAAGAGGTTCCGAGGTGTGTACTAGTCCCTAATCCCAAAAATATGCTTCAGGCGGCATGGGAAGGCCTTTATCCTATTCATCATTACCTCAATGAAGTGCACTATGTTATAATTATTAATTTTTACAAATTGATACATTCATCAATATGGGGTATTGATGTATGTATCTATATGCAATAATCAACATAATAATAATTAATATGTAATAATCCCATCCAGTATCTAAAAGGGGGAGGTGTGGTGATAAAGGTAGGGGAGGCATCAAAATTATGAATAAAAGTAGGCTCTTCCTCCCTGGACATTCCTATACTTGTCCCTAATGTTTTTCCATAAATCAGCATCCTCTGGAACCAGACATTATAAAGAAAAAACAGTGTGTGTGTGTGTGGGGGGGGGGGGGGTCTAACCACACCCACTACAGTGGTTAGCAGACATTTCTGTATAGCTGAGGTCATGTTTAGAAACCCTTATCTTGCTATACACATCAAAGAAATACGTGGCATAATTCATATTTTGAGCTTGTGCTTTTCCCTAAAAACTCCATCCAGGTCTCTGCAGTTACGGTATCAAACGTACGGTATCAAATGGTCCCTCAGCATCAGGAAGCAGTAAAATAATTTGCCAGCTATTCCTACTAATATCATCATGTTTAATATATATGTCTGCGCAAAGATGTAATGTCCCTACAGCTCCTTGTATTGTCCTCAGAGCCCCCATATTTTGTCCCTAGAGCTCCCTGTAATGTCCCCCACAAAGAAGACCCCCCCACAGCGCCTAGTAATGTCTCCCCACAGTCCCCTAATTTCCTCACAGGCCCCAGGGATGTCCCCAGAGCTCCATGTAATGTCCCCCATAGCCCCCTAATGTCTCCCACAGACCCCTGTAATGTCCCCCACAGCCCCGAGTACTGTCCCACAAAACCCCCTGTTTTATCCCCACACCCCCATGATTTGTCCCCTCAATGTGCCTCTCCCCTCTTTCCTCCACTGCATCATTTAAAAAAAACTGATACTCACCTCTGTTTCTCCTCCGGCTTCCCGCTGTTCCCTGCAGGACCGAGGTGCGGTGATGTCATCACCTGGTAGTGAGCTCTGAGCAGCTTGAAGTAGGAAACGTTTTGTGATGGCGTCTACTGCTCTCTGCAGTGAGGAACGGAGCTGACAGCTCTGTTCACCATTACAGCGTAGAGTAGGGGGGAAATCTACCTGGGCAACGGGACGAACATCCCGCTGATCCCGGACATTTGGGCACAGGCCCCGAATCTTTTGACTTAGCATATATAAAACAAAACAACAGACAAAAGGACTGCGCCTCAGGTGAGACCTTCACAGTAGATATGGAGTGAGGAAAAAAGGGGAGAGGGAGGCCCACAGCGGGGCTGCTCACCTTTTTGCCATTTGGGTATAGGCGAAATATCCCGCACAGGGGATCCAGTTGTACACTACAAGTTCCTGGCATTCAGGTTTCAACGTCTTGGCTCTAATTGTACTAGGGTCGCTGCCTCTGGTATTAAGATAAACGCCGGAACCCCCATAAATACCACGGCAGTCCGGTGGAATGAACAAACGGAAGAGAAAAATATATCTATATAACCAGAATGGGTGGCGCTGACTATCAGTACTATCTTTTACTGGAGTGTCTACAGCAATGATGCATCAATTGACTCTTCTCCAAAGAAATTATAAAATTGCTTTATTCATAAAAGGTAATAAAATTTCCAAAATGATAAAATGAAGTAACTTACAATTCAGTGAAATTAGTCATGTCCTTGTGACGCGTTTCAGGGTCCTGCCCCTTTCTCAAAAACAAACGGACTGGTGTATGGGATACAAACAGACATACACTCACCGGCCACTTTATTAGGTACACCTGTCCAACTGCTCGTTAACACTTAATTTCTAATCAGCCAATCACATGGCTACTTTCAGCAGGATAATGCACCATGTCATAAAGCTGGAATCATCTCAGACTGGTTTCTTGAACATGACAATGAGTTCACTGTACTCAAATGGCCTCCACAGTCACCAGATCTCAATCCAATAGAGCATCTTTGGGATGTGTCCTTCTCAACAAGGGACTCCCCCAGATTTATTCCACCAAGGACATATGTTGCTAGTGGATTTTTAGCCCCCAGGTGCATAACCTTACATTTATCCACATTGAACTTCATTTGTCAAGTGGATGATCAAACACTCAGTTTGTCCAAGTCATCCTACATCCTCTAATTAATTCCTACCTCTATATCATTCATAAATAAATTAAATAGTAGTGGACCAAGCACAGTGGGGTACACCACCTATAACTAGTGACAATTTTGAATAGGAATTATTGACTACATTTCTTTGGATACAATCCTTCAGCCAGTTTTCAATCCAATTGTGTCATGGATCATGGGAATACCCGTGCCTCTCTCCGTGGCGCCGCCCTGGGCCCCTCTCAAAACTTACCTCTCTACACTCCCACCGGGCCTAGGCCCCGCATGTGTCCCCTTCCCTAGGAGCGCACGCCAGCACTTGAAGATTTAAAGGGCCAGCGCACTATTTAATCTTCAAGCCATTCCCAGTGAAGTAAAAAGTCCTCTGTGTTCCTGTGTTCCCGTGATCCCGCTTCTGTGTTCCCATGATCCCGCTTATGTGTTCCCGTGATCCCGCTCCTGTGTTCCCTTGATCCTGCTCCTGTGTTCCGGCGATCCTGCTTCTGTGTTCCGGTCCGTTACTGTGTTCCTATTCCCGTGTTCCAGTCTGCTGTACTCCCGTGTTCCTACACTGTACTCCCACTGTCAACCTGGGCTGGGACTGTGTTCCACATCATTACCTTGGCTGCCACCGCGGGCCAGTCGCACCTGTGGAAAGACCTGGTGGCACCCCGCCGCAGCAAGACCATACCACTTTGCGGCGGGGCTCTGGTGAAGACCAGGTGCCACTTAGACTCCGGTCCCAGGTGTCGGCTAGTACCATCTCCCGCAGTGGTCCAGAGGGTCCACAGAGTCAGAACCCTGGCAGTAAGATACGGCCATGAACCCTGCCAAAGAACCACGTCGGTTGCTGGCTGATCTTTCCAGCGTTGTTGCCCGGTAGACTCAAAAGATTGCATCTCAAGGGAAACTATCAGGCCAAGTTGCCGCTGCGATTCAACAGCTGCTTGACTCCCAACACCATCAGGCTCCTGTGATTTTTCCTGCGGCAGTTCCTGTGACTTCTCCAGCCACTCTAGCTTATCCTCCGGCAGCAGAACCAAGACTTAGACTTTCTATGCTTGATAAATATGATGGCGACTCCAAACTGTACAGGGCTTCATTACATATAGAGCTGATGCCATCTCAATTTGTCACCGAACTCTCCAGGTGGCATTCATCCTCAGCCTCCTTTCTGGGAAAGCTCTGGTCTGGGCTATCCCTCTATGGGACAGAAACTATCCAGTCACGGCTACCCATACTACCTTTCTGGCTGAATTCCGCTCCGTGTTTGAGGAACCCGCACAAGCCTCCTCAGCTGAGACTGCGCTGCTGAACCTGAGTCAAGGGGACTCATCTGTGGGCGAATATGCTGTCAAGTTCCGCACCCTGGCTTCCAAGCTAAAGAGAAAAAAAGTGTATCTGTTTGCTCACCCAATCACCCGTCGTAGCCTCCAAACAGAAAGTCCATGTGGGGGTGCACACTTCCAGGTCCTCGACTTCACGACCACAATAATGCAAACAAAAGGGAAAGAGCGGCACTCCAAAATACCACACCGGTGCTGTCCGATAAAAGCCTAGTCTTTATTACAAATCAGTGGGGTACATCATATGGATAGACAACAGAATGGATTGACGCGTTTCGACTCTATTGCATCTTCATCTTAATCCCCTAGCTTCCCCCCTGGCTTCCAAGCTCTCCTGGAATGACGCGGCCTTGTCAGCAACCTAAAAAAGGGACTATACGCACAGATCAAAGACACATTGGCCGTCTGTGATCTGTTGGCTACTCTGAGTGGTCTCATCACCCTGGCCACTCGGATAGACGTGCGGTTCATGGAGTGTCACCAGCAACCACAAGTCCAGCTCCCACGTCTGCTTCACTTGGCTCCGGTTTTCCAAAAGCCACTCCAGCCTCCGGCACCTCATCGGGGATTGTCCAGGCCGTCCCCAATGTCCGGGAAACACCAGCACCTAGGGCTCCTGGGAGAAGCGTCCATAGGTGTGAATTCAACTTCTCCACGCCTGACTGTTCCAGTGCTCCTCAGTGTCTGTACCAGCACTCCAGTGCAATTCTCAGCATTGTTATCCCCTCGGTCAGTGGACAGCTTCTCTCCGATCCGGTACCGCACTGAGCCTATCCATCTTCAAATTGGAGCCCTACACAAGGAAAGACTGGTCTTCTATGTCCTGCCATGCTCCACATCATCTCTTCTCCTGGGTCTTCCATGGCTGCAACTCCATGCTCCGGTCCTCAACTGGAAAACTGGTGAGATCCTGCGTTGGTGTCCTGAATGCAACTCTTGTTGCATGGTGGCACCACTTCTGGTCCTGACTTCTTCTGTGTCTCCTAAGTCTCTGGAGGGTCTGCCAGCTTGTTACCGGGACTTTGCTACCACATCGTCCTTATGATTGCCCTGTGGATCTCCTACCAGGTGCCTCTCCTCCCAGAGGCCGTGTCTATCCTCTTTCTATTCCTGAGATGGTTGCCATGTCCAAGTACATCAAGGAGAACCTGCAAAGGGGGTTTCACACGCAAGTCCTCCTCTCCAGCTGGCGCAGGTTTCTTCTTTGTCACCAAGAATGACCGCTCCCTACGTCCCTGCATAGACTATCGCGGGCTGAACAAGGTCAAGGTTAAAAACCGCTACCCCTTGCCATTGATTACAGAACTCTTTGATCGCCTGAGCGATTCCAAGGTGTTCTCCAAGCTGGATCGCTGTGGTGCTTATACTCTCAGCCATATCCGCAAAGGTGACGAGTAGAAGACAGCGTTTAACACCCATGATGGCCACTTTGAATATTTGGTGATGCCCATTGAGTTTGAGAATGATATTTTCCAGAACCTTCTCTATACGTGTGTCGTGGTCTACCTAGATGACATCTTGGTGTATTCTCCAGTCCTGGAGTCACACAAGGCACACGTACATCAAGTTCTTGGCCGACTCCATGCCAATCATCTCTACGCCAAGCAGTAAAAATGTCAGTTTCACCAACGCTATTCCTCGGCTACATAATTTCTGACAGAGGTCTCCAGATGGATCCTGCGAAACTGTCTGCAGTTCTACAGTACCACACCAAGAAGGTGTACGTGTGAACTATTACCGGCAGTTTATTCCGCATTTCTCCACTCTGGTGTCTCCCATCGTGGCACTCACCAAGAAGTGTGCCAATCCACGTTCCTGGTCTCCTGCAGCTGAGGAGGCCTTTTCTAGGTTGAAGTCCGCTTTTGCCTCAGCTCCTGGGCTCACTAGGCCTAACACAGACAAACCCTTTCATCTCTAGGTGGATGTATCCTCCATAGGAGCTGGAACGGTGCTCACCCAGAAAGGGCCTAAGGGCTGAACTTTCATGTGCAACTTCTTTCAAAGACTTTGTCACTAGAGATGAACAAGCACTAAAATGCTCGGGTACTCGTTATTCGAGACGAACTTTTCCCGATGCTCGAGTGCTCGTCTCGAATAACGAGCCCCATTGAAGTCAATGGGAGACTCGAGCATTTTTCAAGGGGACCAAGGCTCTGCACAGGGAAGCTTGGCCAAACACCTGGGAACCTCAGAAAAGGATGGAAACACCACGGAAATGGACAGGAAACAGCAGGGGCAGCATGCATGGATGCCTCTGAGGCTGCTTAATCGTACCATTATGCCAAAATTATGGGCAACAGCATGGCCATGACAAAGTGACTGAATGAGGCTAGATAGCATCTAAAACATGCAACAATTGACCCTGACACTATAGGGGACGGCATGCAGAGGCAGCGGCAGCAGCGGCAGGCCAGAGAGTGTCATGGCGACATACCCTAAATGGACTCAGGCTTCACCAAAGGAGGTGAGCAAGAAGCGCTGAAATGATTTCCTATGTGAACAAAAGGTTGACGATAACACAGCATGGTGGCGACCATAGTGACCAAGTTCCATAATGTATCTGGTGAAACACCCGAAAAATGAGCCTGACACAGCTCTTTTGATAAGGGGACGACATGTGGAGGCAGCCATGGAGACGACTTCCATGATTAAGAGCGACAGTATGGGGCATTCATATTGCGCTGTTATGATTGCAACTTCAGGTCTCCAGCATGGCGGCGACAGATGGGCCGAGTTCCACTATGTATCTGGTGAAACACCTGAAAATTCTGCCTGACACAGCTCGTTTGATAAGGGGATGATGTGCTGCATATCCTCTCGTGCTCCAGCATCTGGGGTATAGAGAGTTGAAATGAGACATTGGTGGACGCTGTGGAGGATCGTGGAGGCAAAATGGACAGGAAACAGCAGGGGCAGCATGCATGGATGCCTCTGAGGCTGCCTAATCTTGGGATGGAGTTGGCGGTCCACTGCCAGGCGAGATTTCGCCTGTCCAAGCCCCTGTCTCTCGGCTCCTCTCCACCCAAAATGGGCCTGGGGGCCAGAAGCGTTTACTTTGAAAAAATTATAATTTTCAAAGCAGGCCGGGTCGTTTGAATATTTCACCTAGGAATAATGGAATAGCATAGTGGTTCTATTTTTAATTGTTTTTACGGAAATGTTTCCATGATTAAGAGCGACAGTATGGGGCATCCATATTGCGCTGCTATGATTGCAACTTCAGGTCTCCAGCATGGCGGCGACAGATGGGCCGAGTTCCACTATGTATCTGGTGAAACACCTGAAAATTCTGCCTGACACAGCTCGTTTGATAAGGGGACGATGTATGGAGGTAGTGAACTAGTAGTAGATTAAAGGTGCTGCAGTTAAAACTATGTTAGTTGGATCTTGGGATGGAGCTGGCGCTCCGCTGCCAGGCGAGCTTTCGCCTATCCAAGCCCCTGTCTCTCGGCTACTCCCCAAACAGCACTTCTAAGAACCTTTTGTATAAGATCAAGTGTAGTAGCGTTCTTATAAGTTTGGGATATGGCGGGTGAGGGGAATGTAAACAGATGCGCAAGAAGCGCTGAAATAATATCGGTAAATGATAAAAGTTTGCCAGTATATTTAGTGGATTACACAGCAGGGTGGCGACAAAGTTAACAAGTTTGATGTGGAAGCCATGAAAACAACCAAAAATTCTGCCTGACACAGTTCGTTTGATAAGGGGACCATGTATGGAGGCAGTGAACTAGTAGTAGATTAAAGGTGCTGCAGTTAAAACTATGTTAGTTGGATCTTGAGATGGAGCTAGCGCTCCGCTGCCAGGCGAGCTTTCGCCAATCCAAGCCCCTGTCTCTAGGCTACTCCCCAAACAGCACTTCTAACAACCTTTTGTATAAGATCAAGTGTAGTAGCGTTCTTATAAGTTTGGTATATGGCGGGTGAGGGGAATGTAAACAGATGCGCAAGAAGCGCTGAAATAATATCGGTAAATGATAAAAGTTTGCCAGTATATTTTGTGGATTACACAGCAGGGTGGCGACAAAGTTAACAAGTTTGATGTGGAAGCCATGAAAACAACCCAAAATTCTGCTTGACACAGCTCGTTTGATAAGGGGACCATGTATGGAGGCAGTGAACTAGTAGTAGATTAAAGGTGCTGCAGTTAAAACTATATTAGTTGGATCTTTGAGATGGAGCTGGCGCTCCGCTGCCAGGCGAGCTTTCGCCAATCCAAGCCCCTGTCTCTAGGCTACTCCCCAAACAGCACTTCTAAGATCCTTTTGTATAAGATCAAGTGTAGTAGCGTTCTTATAAGTTTGGGATATGGCGGGTGAGGGGAATGTAAACAGATGCGCAAGAAGCGCTGAAATAATATCGGTAAATGATAAAAGTTTGCCAGTATATTTTGTGGATTACATAGCAGGGTGGCGACAAAGTTAACAAGTTTGATGTGAAATCCATGAAAACAACCCAAAATTCTGCCTGACACAGTTCGTTTGATAAGGAGACCATGTATGGAGGCAGCTATATGGACGACTTTTGGAGGCAGCTATGGCGATGACGTGTGGAGGTAGCAATGGAGACAACGTGTGGAGCCAGCTAAAAAGACGACATGTGGAGGCTGCTATGGAGACAATTTAATTTGGATAGTGCCTGTATGTGGCAGTCCAAAAAAGTTTTCAAACCAGAGGAGCAGGTAGGTGGTCCTCCAGAAAAATTAAATAAATTGAGTGCCTGTATGTGGCAGTCCAAAAAAGTTTTCAAACCAGAGGAGCAGGAAGGTGGTCCTCCAGAAAAATTAAATAAATTGAGTGCCTGTATGTGGCAGTCCAAAAAAGTTTTCAAACCAGAGCAGCAGGTAGGTGGTCCTCCAGAAAAATTAAATAGATTGAGTGCCTGTATGTGGCACTCCCAAAAATTGCTTAAAACAGAGGACCGGGTAGGTGGCCCTCCAGAAAAATTAAATACATAGAGTACTATAGCTAGAGCCGGTTGGCCCTGGCAAAAAATAGCCAGTTTCCTCTGCTTTAGTGTACAAAGAGGAGGAGAAGGAGGACAATGAGGAGGAGTGCATACATTATTCAGGTTGAGCTTCTTTCACCTGGTGGAGAATGAAAATCCGGAGAAATCCAGGCTTTATTCATCTTGATAAGCGTCAGCCTGTCAGCGATGTCAGTCGACAGGCGTGTACGCTTATCGGTGATGATGCCACGAGCTGCACTGAAAACCCGCTCGGACAACACGCTAGCGGCAGGGCAGACAAGAACCTCCAAGGTGTACAGCGCCAGTTCGTGCCACATGTCCAGCTTTGAAACCCAGTAGTTGTAGGGAGCTGTGTGATCATTTAGGACGATGCTATGGTCAGCTACGTACTCCCTCACCATCTTTCTGTAAAGATCAGCCCTACTCTGCCGAGACTGGGGACAGGTGACAGTGTCTTGCTGGGGTGACATAAAACTGGCAAAGGCCTTGTAAAGCGTACCCCTGCCAGTGCTGGAAAAGCTGCCTGCTCGCCTACTCTCCCTCGCTACTTGTCCCGCTACTTGTCCCGCTAGCGCTGTCAGAAGGGAAAAACTGTTTCAGCTTGTGCACCAGGGCCTGCTGGTATTCATGCATTCTCACACTCCTTTCCTCTCCAGAGATGAGAGTGGAAAGATTTTGCTTGTACCGTGGGTCCAGGAGAGTGAATACCCAGTAATCGGTGCTGGAATAAATTCTTTGAACGCGAGGGTCACGGGATAGGCAGCCTAGCATGAAATCTGCCATATGCGCCAGAGTCCCAACACGCAAGAATTCACTCCCCTCACTGGCCTGACTGCCCATTTTCTCCTCCTCCAACTTCTCTTCTTCAGCCCATACACGCTGAACAGTGAAGGACTGAACAATGGTCCCCTCTTCTGAAATAATATCGGTAAATGATAAAAGTTTGCCAGTATATTTTGTGGATTACACAGCAGGGTGGCGACAAAGTTAACAAGTTTGATGTGGAAGCCATGAAAACAACCAAAAATTCTTCCTGACACAGCTCGCTTGATAAGGGGACCATGTATGGAGGCAGTGAACTAGTAGTAGATTAAAGGTGCTGCAGTTAAAACTATGTTAGTTGGATCTTGAGATGGAGCTGGCACTCCGCTGCCAGGCGAGCTTTCGCCAATCCAAGCCCCTGTCTCTAGGCTACTCCCCAAACAGCACTTCTAAGAACCTTTTGTATAAGATCAAGTGTAGTAGCGTTCTTATAAGTTTGGGATATGGCGGGTGAGGGGAATGTAAACAGATGCGCAAGAAGCGCTGAAATAATATCGGTAAATGATAAAAGTTTGCCAGTATATTTTGTGGATTACATAGCAGGGTGGCGACAAAGTTAACAAGTTTGATGTGAAATCCATGAAAACAACCCAAAATTCTGCCTGACACAGTTCGTTTGATAAGGAGACCATGTATGGAGGCAGCTATATGGACGACTTTTGGAGGCAGCTATGGCAATGACGTGTGGAGGTAGCAATGGAGACAACGTGTGGAGCCAGCTAAAAAGACGACATGTGGAGGCTGCTATGGAGACAATTTAATTTGGATAGTGCCTGTATGTGGCAGTCCAAAAAAGTTTTCAAACCAGAGGAGCAGGTAGGTGGTCCTCCAGAAAAATTAAATAAATTGAGTGCCTGTATGTGGCAGTCCAAAAAAGTTTTCAAACCAGAGGAGCAGGAAGGTGGTCCTCCAGAAAAATTAAATAAATTGAGTGCCTGTATGTGGCAGTCCAAAAAAGTTTTCAAACCAGAGGAGCAGGAAGGTGGTCCTCCAGAAAAATTAAATAGATTGAGTGCCTGTATGTGGCACTCCCAAAAATTGCTTAAAACAGAGGACCGGGTAGGTGGCCCTCCAGAAAAATTAAATACATAGAGTACTATAGCTAGAGCCAGTTGGCCCTGGCAAAAAATAGCCAGTTTCCTCTGCTTTAGTGTACAAAGAGGAGGAGAAGGAGGACAATGAGGAGGAGTGCATACATTATTCAGGTTGAGCTTCTTTCACCTGGTGGAGAATGAAAATCCGGAGAAATCCAGGCTTTATTCATCTTGATAAGCGTCAGCCTGTCAGCGATGTCAGTCGACAGGCGTGTACGCTTAACGGTGATGATGCCACGAGCTGCACTGAAAACCCGCTCGGACAACACGCTAGCGGCAGGGCAGACAAGAACCTCCAAGGTGTACAGCGCCAGTTCGTGCCACATGTCCAGCTTTGAAACCCAGTAGTTGTAGGGAGCTGTGTGATCATTTAGGACGATGCTATGGTCAGCTACGTACTCCCTCACCATCTTTCTGTAAAGATCAGCCCTACTCTGCCGAGACTGGGGACAGGTGACAGTGTCTTGCTGGGGTGACATAAAACTGGCAAAGGCCTTGTAAAGCGTACCCCTGCCAGTGCTGGAAAAGCTGCCTGCTCGCCTACTCTCCCTCGCTACTTGTCCCGCTACTTGTCCCGCTAGCGCTGTCAGAAGGGAAAAACTGTTTCAGCTTGTGCACCAGGGCCTGCTGGTATTCATGCATTCTCACACTCCTTTCCTCTCCAGAGATGAGAGTGGAAAGATTTTGCTTGTACCGTGGGTCCAGGAGAGTGAATACCCAGTAATCGGTGCTGGAATAAATTCTTTGAACGCGAGGGTCACGGGATAAGCAGCCTAGCATGAAATCTGCCATATGCGCCAGAGTCCCAACACGCAAGAATTCACTCCCCTCACTGGCCTGACTGCCCATTTTCTCCTCCTCCAACTCCTCCAACTCCTCTTCTTCTGCCCATACACGCTGAACAGTGAAGGACTGAACAATGGTCCCCTCTTCTGTCTCGCCAACATTCTCCTCCTCTTCCTCCTCATTCTCCTCCACCTCCTCCGATATGCGCTGAGAAACAGACCTAAGGGTGCTTTGGCTATCAACAAGGGAATCTTCTTCCCCCGTCTCTTGTGACGAGCGCAAAGCTTCCGACTTCATGCTGACCAGAGAGTTTTTCAACAGGCCAAGCAGCGGGATGGTGAGGCTGATGATGGCGGCATCGCCACTGACCATCTGTGTTGACTCCTCAAAGTTACTCAGCACCTGACAGATATCAGACATCCACGTCCACTCCTCATTGTAGACTTGAGGAAGCTGACTGACCTGACTACCAGTTCTGGTGGAAGTTGACATCTGGCAGTCTACAATCGCTCTGTGCTGCTGGTAAACTCTGGATAACATGGTTAATGTTGAATTCCACCTCGTGGGCACGTCGCACAACAGTCGGTGAGCGGGCAGTTGGAGGCGGCGCTGCGCTGCCCTGAGAGTGGCAGCATCTGTGCTGGACTTCCTGAAATGCGCACAGATGCGGCGCACCTTCGTTAGCAAATCAGACAGATTGGGGTATGTCTTGAGGAAACGCTGAACTATGAGATTTAACACATGGGCCAGGCATGCCACATGTGTCAGTCTGCCGAGTTGCAGAGCCGCCACCAGGTTACGGCCATTGTCACACACAACCATGCCTGGCTTCAGGTTTAGCGGTGCCAGCCACAGATCGGTCTACGCCGTGATGCCCTGTAATAGCTCTTGGGCGGTGTGCCTTTTATCGCCTAGGCTCAGCAGTTTGAGCACCGCCTGCTGTCGCTTAGCGACGGCACTGCTGCTGTGCCTAGAGCTACCGACTGATTCCATGCCCACGGATGGTAATTCGGAGGAGGAGGAGGTGGAGGAGGGGTGGGAGGAGGAGGAGGCATAGTAGGCCTTTGAGACCTGGACCGAGGTAGGCCCCGCAATCCTCGGCGTCGGCAGTATATGACCAGCCCCAGGGTCAGACTCGGTCCCAGCCTCCACCAAGTTAACCCAATGTGCCGTCAGCGATATACAGTGGCCCTGCCCAGCAGCACTCGTCCACGTGTCCGTGGTCAGGTGGACCTTGTCAGAAACGGCGTTGGTCAGGGCACGGATGATGTTCTCTGACACGTGCTTGTGCAGGGCTGGGACGGCACATCGGGAAAAGTAGTGGCGGCTGGGGACCGAATACCGAGGGGCGGCCGCCGCCATGAGGTTTCGAAAGGCCTCGGTCTCTACCAGCCTATAGGGCAGCATCTCCAGGCTAAGCAACTTGGAGATGTGGACGTTGAGGGCTTGGGCATGTGGGTGGGTTGCGCTATACTTCTTTTTGCGCTCCAGCGTCTGGGGTATGGAGAGCTGAACGCTGGTGGATGCTGTGGAGGATCGTGGAGGCGAAGATGGGGTTTTCGCACGGGAGGTGTTTGGGCCGGGGTCCTGGGCAGGGGGCTGACTAGCAGATGACACAGGGGAAGGAGCAGTGGTGTGCCCAGCCGGAGGTGAACGTGCTTGGTGCCATTGAGTGGGGTGTTTAGCATTCATATGCCTGCGCATACTGGTGGTAGTTAAGCTAGTAGTTGTGGAACCCCTGCTGATCCTGGTTTGGCACAGGTTGCACACCACAGTCCGTCGGTCATCCGGTGTTTCTTTAAAGAACCTCCAGACTTCTGAAAATCTAGCCCTCGCCACGGGGGCTTGACTACGGGAAACATTTGGCGCGGATGCACCAGCTCTGGCCCTGCCTCTCCATCTGGCCCCACCACTGCCTCTTCCAACCTGTTCTGCTATAGAACTCGCCTCCGTCTCAGAAGCACTGTGTTCACCCGGCATATCAACCCAGCTTGGGTCTGTCACCATCATCATGCTCCCCCCTCGGACTTCCTGCCCTGACAACAACTTCACCACTGTCTGACAACCGTGTCTCCTCATCGTCCGACACCTCTTTACACACTTCTTCCACTACGTCAATAATGTCATCATCACCCACAGACTGCGACCGGTGGAAAACCTGGGCATCGGAAAATAGCTCAGCAGCAACCGGACAAGTGGTTTGTGACTGTGGGAAGGGTCCAGAAAACAGTTCCTCAGAGTATGCCGGTTCAAATGCCAAATTTTGCTGGGAGGGGGCAGACTGGGGGGAAGGAGGCTGAGGTGGAGGAGCTGGAGGAGTGCTGATTTCGGCGACATGGGTGGACTGCGTGGAAGACTGACTGGTGGACAAATGGCTAGAAGCATTGTCCGCAATCCACGACATCACCTCTTCGCACTGTTCTGGCCTCAACAGTGCTCTACCACGAGTCCCAGTAACTTGAGACATGATGAACCTAGGGAGTGTAGCTCTGCGGCGTTCCCCTGCACCCTCATCAGCAGGTGGTGTCTCACCCCGCCCAGGACCATGGCCTCTGACCCCTGCAGTAGTTGGACGCCCACGTCCACGCCCTTGTCCTCTACCCCTAGCCCTCGGGTTAAACATTTTCCAAATTAAAGTGTAAACTTTAAAAAAAAATTTTTTTTGTGTTTATTTTTTTTAATTAATTTATTTTTTTAAACAAAACGATTCTATCCTATTGCTATGGCTAGTTTCTAACCTACACTGACAGCACACAACTGGATTTTGTGCTGTGCCTGATGACTTTGAGTTATAAAAAGAAATAAAGGTAAAAAAAAATAAATCAGCAGACTCTGCCTAATTCTAATCAAACCCCTAATAAATTGTCCCACTTCGGTGTTTGAGGTGGATATGCGTGTCACTAAGAGCTAAACACAACGGTCGCAAGTCTCCCAGCAAATTCCTCACAATATGGTACTAGCTGCACTACTAATGCCAGCAAGCCCAGCCACAAGCAAACAAAAAAAGGAAAATATAACGCTATTGTAGGCCTAAGTAAGCCATTGGGGTTCTCCTATGGCTATTTTGTAGCCTACACTGAAAGCACACTGCTTTGCAAGATGACTTTGAGCTATAAAAAGAAATAAAGGTAAAAAAAAATAAATCAGCAGACTCTGCCTAATTCTAATCAAACCCCTAATAAATTGTCCCACTTCGGTGTTTGAGGTGGATATGCGTGTCACTAAGAGCTAAACACAATGGTCGCAAGTCTCCCACCAAATTCCTCACAATATGGTACTAGCTGCACTACTAATGCCAGCAAGCCCAGCCACAAGCAAACAAAATAAAGGAAAATATAACGCTATTGTAGGCCTAAGTAAGCCATTGGGGTTCTCCTATGGCTATTTTATAGCCTACACTGAAAGCACACTGCTTTGCAAGATGACTTTGAGCTATAAAAAGAAATAAAGGTAAAAAAAAATAAATCAGCAGACTCTGCCTAATTCTAATCAAACCCCTAATAAATTGTCCCACTTCGGTGTTTAAGGTGGATATGTGTGTCACAAAGAGCTAAACACAACGGTAGCAAGTCTCCCTGCAAATTACTCACAATATGGTACTAGCTGCACTACTAATGGCAGCAAGCCCAGCCACAGGCAAACCAAAAAAAAGTAAAATAAAACATTATTGTAGCCCTAAGAAGGGCTGTTGGGTTCTTGTAGAATCACTCCTGCCTAACACTATTCTAATAGAACACCCTAACGCTTTCCCTGACCAGCAGCAGCTCCCTCCCTAGCGGCATCCAGACAGAGAATGATACGAGCAGCGCGGGCAGGGACTAGTCTATTCCAGGGTCACCTGATCAGGCCAGCCAACCACTGCTATCGACTTGTAAGGGTACCAGGTCATGCTGGGTGGAGTGCAGAGTCTCCTGGCTTGTGATTGGCTCTGTTTCTGGCCGCCAAAAATCACAACGGCGGGAGATGCCATTTTCTCGAGCGGGCGAAGTATTCGTCCGAGCAACGAGCAGTTTCGAGTATGCTAATGCTCGAACGAGCATCAAGCTCGGACCAGTATGTTCGCTCATCTCTATTTGTCACCAATCGAATAATTTCTCTCTGCGGGAGAAAGAGAACTGTTAGCCATCAAACTTGCTCTGGAAGAATGGCGGTATCTACTGGAGGGAGCGCTCCAGTGTGTACACTGACCACAAGAATTTACTGTACCTCCAGACTGCTCAGCGCCTGAATCCTAGTCAAGCCAGTTGTTCATTGTCTTTCTCTCGCTTCAACCTGCTGATTCATTTTCGTCCTGCAGACAAGATTGATAAGACTGACACAATGTTGTCCTATGCTTCGGATGTTGCTGGAGAAGATCATGCCCCTAGGCATATCATCTCTCTGGAAGAGGATTCTGTCTTGGTGACATTTTTCACGTATGGCTGAGCACCGCTGCAACGTTCCGTGGCCCTCATCTTCCGCTACTGTTGGTCAGACCTGGTCAAAGATGTTCGGGAGTTTGTGGGATCCTGCTCCTCCTGTGCCCGCAACAAAGCCTCTTGTCTCAAACCGGCTGGACTGTTACTTCCGTTGCCGATACCAAGTCGTCTGTGGTCTCACGTGGCAATGGATTTTAGCACTGATCTGCCTATCGCCTCGGGCAATACTGTCATCTGGGTAGTGACGGACCGGTTTTCCAAGATGTCTCACTTTGTTCCCCTTCCAGGTCTTCTGTCTACTCCACGGCTTGCCAGTTTGTTCTTCAAACATATCTTCCAGCTGCATGGTCTTCCGCTACACATCGTGTCTGACCGAGATGTCCAGTTTGTGTGCAAGATCTGGTGTTCCTTGTGTAACCAGCTGAAAGTCAACCTTGACTTTTCTTCTGCCTACCACCCTCATATGGCCAAGTAGAAAAGGTGAACCAGACTTTAGGCTGTTACCTCCGCCACTTTGTCTCAGTTCGTCAATATAACGGCAGCACAGCGATAACAGATTTGAGGTCTTTAAGAACTCTGGGGTGTAATCTATCTGGTCTATCAGCAATGTACACATGCCTACATTCATAAAGTCTAGTATATTACAAGATGCATCGTCTGCACTGGCACCACCCAAATGTTCTTTCTTCTATTGTATAAACAGTGAATCAAAAAAAAAACATTCATTATGCCTTAAGTTGGTCTCCGGTCACTAAAGCCCAAATTTCAGAATAAAGGCGTCCAACCTGCTCTGACCCTTTTTTTTTTTTTTTTGCATTGATATACTCAAAACATTTCTTGGGATTTGTTTTGCTATCTTTGGCCACTTGTCTTTTATTTTCTATTTTGGCTGATTTTATTTCCTTCTTGCAGATTTAGGTAAGTGTTTTTTAATTATTGAAGGCTTCAGGTGTCCCATCAGATTTATATTTTTTGAATGCTCTGTTTTTATCATTTCTTGACCTTTGAACTGTAGCTGTTAGCCACGCGGGGTATAATCTATACTTGTTACCTTTTGGTATATATTTAGAAGTATAATGACCCAGTATAGATTTAAATGTCTCCCGTTTAGCATTAGTATCATCATGTGACAGTATCTGATCCCAGTCTATATCCTGGAGTGCAACCAGAAATTTCGGGAAATTAGCCTTTTTTATTTCCTCACATGTTTTTGCTTTTTACAATTTAACACCTTAAACACATTCAAGGCATAGACTTTTTTTGGGGGGGTGGTGGGGTTTCCAGCTGAAATACCAAAAGATATAACTTTTAAATTTTTTATCTCACATGGGCATATGAGGGTTTGTTTTTTGAAGCAACATTGTATTTTCCAATGTTGTAACTTTTATGGTAAAAAATAGCACGATAATTGAAATTTATTAACTCTTTCCTGCAATCGTAAAGAATAAAACAGCTGTTTGTAATTTAATGAAAACATTTATGCAGTTCACCGTACAGTATATTAAACATGATACAATTCTTCTACACCTACAGGTTAGTACAATTGAGGAGATACCAAACATGTGCAGGTTTTCCTATATTTTAGTACCGGTACTAATATTTTCCTACGTGTCGCCATACTCTGACAGCGATAACTTTTTTATTGCTTAAAGGAAACCTACCACTTAGTATGGCAGGGGTAAGCTGTAAGTACCGAGCACCAGCTCAGGGTGAGCTGGTGCCGGTACTTACTTTCGTTAGTGTTAAAACCGCGGTATCGCGGTTTTAACACTTTTTAAACTTTAGGGCAGAAGGAGCTTCGGCGCTGCGCGCGACCGTGCGCGCGCAACATCTCCGCTATTTCCTATGGAGGCGCGCGCACGATCGTGCGCACGTAGCGCCGAAGTGTCTTCTGCCCTAAAGTTTAAAAAGTGTTAAAACCGCGATACCGCGGTTTTAACACTAACGAAAGTAAGTACCGGCACCAGCTCACCCTGAGCTGGTGCTCGGTACTTACAGCTTACCCCTGCCATACTAAGTGGTAGGTTTCCTTTAATCAAAAGAGGGTTATTAGGGCTTGTTTATTGCATGAATAGGTAATGGTTAGATTGGTACTATTATAGGGAACTGCTGACTTTTTTTTATTGCTTTCTATTACATATTTTACATGCATGGAGCACTAAAATTGCAATTTTTAATTAGTTTTTTATTTTTTATGCTCCTGACAATATGGATATAATAATGTAATAGCTGCTAGGCCAAGTTTGCTATGTACGCAACGAAAACTATTTTGTGTCTAGATTGGGAGGGTTTATTTTATTTTATATAAAAAGTATATGTGGTGAAATGGGTGGTGTGTTTTTTAATTTATTTATTTTACCTTGACAAGTTACTTTGACAATTACTTTTTACAATTTGACAAGATTCTGCACTGATATTGCATTCTATCTCCCTCTAGGGGCAAGTATGCAGATTACTTGCTGTCATGATTCTGCATTCTGACTCCCCATGCTGGCAAATATGGAAATTGTTTGCTGAACACCCTCTGGTGGCTGGTGCTCTGTATTGCAGCCCTATCCTATCTGAGCCCTGTCTGCATTTTGCCTGTCCTCGGTCCCTGGCCTTCTACCTGTCACCATTGGTGGAGCTTTCACCATCTGCCCCTTCCCTACTGGTTAAGCGTACTGCAAATCCCTGGCAGTAAAACCCATCCCGCTTTACGGTGAGCTCTGCATGCTGGCACTTGTAAGTGCTTAGGGAAGCTGACGAAGCGGCATGTCATCTGACGTGCAAAGCTAGTAGCAGCCGGACACTTTACTCAAGCCACGAAACTATGTCCATTTGTGCGCCAACTGATGCTGAACTCCTGCAGCAAGTTATTCAATGGGTGGATAAGCAGGAGTTAAATTAGCAACAACTGCTCCAGTGCCTCCTTTTTTTCCATGGCTCTCTCTAAATATCCCAAGAAGTTTTTTGAAAAAAAGGGAGTGAACTTGGGGTGTTCGCAGTCCACCCCTAAAGAGGGTGGTACGGTCACGATTCTGCACTGATTCTTCATTCTATCTCCCCCTAGTGGCAAGTATGTAGATTGCTTGCTGTCATGATTCTGCATTCTGACTCCCTCTAGTGGCAAATATGCAGGTTGTTCATTGAACTCCCTGTGGTGGTTGGTGCTCTGCACTGCAACCCTGTCCTGCAACTTCCTCCTGAGGTCACGTGATCTACTCTATGGGAAGGGCTAGAAATGTATTTTCTGAGTCTTTGCTTGAGTAACAGGTTGCTAGCATGTGCTCCTACCTTCTGTCTGCTCCATTTGCTCCGTGCACTCCAGAATCTCTGTTTGTGTCCACTATTCTGCAACCTGTTCCGGGGGGCTTGCAGGCTCTGCACGTTGGGACTTGTAAGTGCTTAAGGAATCTGGCGAAGCGGCATGTCATCTGACCTGCAAGATTTGTGGCAGCCAAGACCGCAATGTATTGTACCTGTCAGTGATTTACTGACATTTTTCCTGTGAGACCCAGTCTCATACGTCTGTAGGGCTCCGGGGGCTGAGGGAGTGACAGAGGGAACCCTCTTCCCTCTGTATCTCTCCTTAGCTGCCGTGTTGTTTTCAATCGCGGCAATTAAGGAGTTACACTGCCCGGAATGGAGTGATCTCCATCCCTGGCAAATGCAGCAGATTGAAACAGCCGATCCCCTACTGCAGATCCCGCTGGCTCACTGACAGTGCCAGCGCGATCCTAGAAACAATATAGATCGTCTTTATGTGGCAACGGCCTGCTAATAAGGATGATCTATGTTGTCTGGAGGCGTCAAGAGGAAAATAATTATGTTATGATCGCTGTCCAAGGGTTTCCCGGAAAGTAACATTTTGGACAATTTCCGCATTGTTAGAAATCACAAGGTTCAACAAAGCATCACCTTTTGTGGGAACTTCTACAAGCTGTACCATAAAATTACCCTGCATAAAGTTTATATAATGTTTCCCCTTTAAAGATGAAGAAGAGCCCTGAACCGAATTTTTATTTGGAAAGTTAAAGTTTCTCATGATCACTACTGTTCCCTCCCCTGCAAGTTATCTGCGGAAAACAGCTTGTAACCTGATGAAAAGTCAGCCCAGTGCTCTAGGAACCCAAAGCCCTCTGCTCTTCACCAAGATCTGAACCATACATTTAACTCTGTTGAGTTACTGCTGTCTTCTCTGTGTAGCACATGGCATGTTGTATTCCAGAGAATACTACCTTGGAGGTCCTTCAGTAAAGCTTCTAATACTTTTTTTAATATGAATCTTTATTAAATTTTTTCTTTCCCTTTTGACAAATACATGACATAACGATCACATCAATCTCAAAAATCTAATTAATAAATACTTACAACCTTTTTAAGTGGTGTCACAAATCATAATCAACGTCATCCATTTCTCTTACCCTCCCTCCGCTTTCTTCGTCATAGGGATATAACCATACCAAGTCTTGCACGCAACCATTATTTCCACCTGATCTAAACTTAAAGAGCTAAGAACCAACTCTCACCGCTATTTATTCCCATTCACAATGCTAGCCAGTAATTACCCAGGTCTTCTTCTTTCAGTGAAGTTTTTCTGTCACCTTATGCTGCGCTTTTTAATGCATAAAAACATTAAACTCCTCTTGAGCAGCATAAAAGACTTCCTTCCCACAGACCCCTTCCATCACTTCCTGCTGTTTTATCCCAATCTCCTTTTTTAAGCTACTCTCTTTTTCTCTAAATTGCCATTTTCTTCTAGAGATATCCTTATAATAAATTCCTCAAACATAGGCCTTTAATGAGTCCCACAAAGACAAAGTGCCCACTGAATCATGGTTCAATTCCCAGAATTCTTTTATAAGCTGGGACATCATTGAGCTATCATTGTCCATCCTCACCTCTATGGCGCATGATCAGAAATCACTATAGCTTCATATTTAATCCTCTTAATGTACCCTAAGAACTGATAAGACATAAGCCTGTCCTGAGATCGTTGAATGCAGGCATCTACATACATCACTCAGGCCCCAGTCCTCTCAGAAGTTAGCAAGACCATAGGACCTTAAGTCTATAGGGGTGTTCGGGTCAACCAAATTCATTCTATCCAGCGCACTATTTAGACACGCATTAATCAAATACTCAACCATACATCGCTTCCTACGGTCATTGAGACCCCTAACATTCGATAGTACTATCTGGGTAACCATTCATTTTCCATAAAAGGGAGAAAAAGAAAAAAGAAAGAAAACCCGCCGGACGCCTTCCTTCCCATTTCCCCCTATCTGGCCTGTAATCTTCTTCAAGTGCAAGCCTCTAAACTCCTACATTACACGCACCCCCCAACCCCTCACAGCTTAACTTTTATAGCGACCAACATCATTGAACGCGATCCAGAATAAACCCTGAATGCGTCTTAATATCCCATCATTTCAAGCCACTCTGAAGCACCCTACGAGTCCTTGTAGACCATCATAAACTTGGCAGGATATGCTAATGAGAATTTCAGGCCTGCCACTCTGTTTTTTCACCTCTTTAAATTTGAGCCGCTTTTGTTAAGTCCTACTAGAGTAATCTGGAAAAAGATTTTTGTTCCATTGTATACTATATTCTGATTTGTACGGAAGTGTCTAATAACACTTTCCCTTTCTTGCAAGAAAAGAATTTTCTCCAATATTGTTTTAGGTGCCGACCCTACTGTGAGAGTCTTGCCGGGGACCCTGTGAACCCTTTCAACCTGAAAAAATTTTTGATAAATTCTTGGCCCCCACCATTTCCGTTATCCACTTCTGAATCCTTTCCTTTGTTTTCAATCTCAAAAGTAAGAACCACTTTGTGAATATTAGATCACCGTGATCGGTCTTCTAGGTCTATTAGTTTTTCTTTAAAAAGCTTACATTCCTTGGAGAAGCTCTGAGTTTCTTTTTTGAGACTCTTTACCTCAGCTTCTAAAATTTTCACCTGAGAAGAAGTATTAGAAACTTTGAATTTTGACATTTCCTCTCTCAGAATACCTAAGTCGGATGAGAGTGAACTGACCTGAGTAACTAGTGAGTCAACTGTAACCCCAGTTTTATGTCTAGTAGACAAGATTTCCATCCAAATAGGATTCAAAGCCTCTTCCCCACCGCTCCTTCTTTCTCTATTTGTGAAGAAGTGGGGGCCTGTTTAGCAGTATGAAGACAGCAGTATGACAACTTCTCTAACTTGGATGATGCATCCCCTTTATTCCCTGTTTTCTCCTTTTAGTCTTTTGGGGAAGCCCTTCCCCAGACTTGCGCCCTTGATTTTTGCTGGCATCTTATTGGTCCTGCCATTCGGAGTCTGTACAGAATCCTTTTGGCCTCTACTCCCTTTTAACAAATTTTTTAAAAAAAAGAAAAAAAGGGGGGGGGGGCAGAATACAATATAAGAATTTAAAGATTCTCAAATTGGCGGCCCTGAATTAAGAGTTCAACTTTAACAACAATAAAGGCACTTTAGTCAACTAATTTTGTCAGCCAGCCAACTCAGTGTAGCATGTAGAATTTAACAGACTCAAGATAGCCAGCATAGATGGGCAGACTCAGTTTAGCAGACTCAGGTTTGCAAACTCACATTAGGAGACTCAGGTTAGCGAGCTGAAGTAAACAAGACAAAATTTACAGGCTCAATTTACAGGCTTAATTTAGCAGGCTCAGGTTGGCAGGATCAGATTAGCAGGCTCAGGTTAGCAGGCTCAGGTTAGCAGCCTCAGATTACCAGCCTCGAATTACCAGCCTCCAGTTAGCCACCTCAGATTAACAACCTTATTTTAACGGCCTCAGATTACAGGCCTCTGATTGGTAGCCTTAGATAAGCGGATAACACGGTTCAGACACAGTGTTAGGGGGAAGGTGGCAGCTGTTTCTGACTAGATGGGTTTCGCGCCCCCAGTTTATGATCGCTGCTATTAGCTGTTGAATGCGGAGCAGCCAATAGCAGTCATTTTACTTGTGACTGTCTCGGATTGCGGGTGCACCCGTGCCTCTCCAGGGTCCGGTGGCCGACTCCACTCACCTCCCCCGGCTCCAGCGGCGTCCTCTGCAGCTCCCGCGGCTTGGCGCGCATGTCCCTGTCTCCTAGGGCGCGCGTGCTGGCTCGCTAAGATTTAAAGGGCCAGCGCGCCAATAATTGGCACTGGCCTGATTTAAATTCCAGACCCTTCCTATTGCTGTTGCCGGATCTTCAAACTCCCCTGAAGAGAAAGCTCCTGTTATTCCTGCGTTCCTGTTATTCCTGCGTTCCTGTGATTCCTGCGTTCTTGTGATTCCTGTGTTCCTGTGATTCCTGTGTTCCTGTGTTCATGTGATTCCTGCGTTCCTGTGATTCCTGCGTTCCTGTGTGCCAGTCCGTCCCTGTGGTCCTGTGACTCCTGTGTGCCAGTCCGTCCCTGTGGTCCGGTGATTCCTGTGTGCAGTCTGTCCCTGTGGTTCTGTGTTCCTGTGTGCCAGTCCGTTCCTGTGGTCATCCATACCTCTGTGCCAGCTCCTGCGATTCCTGACGTGAGTCCTGTGCTATTCTCCTGCTGTCACTCCGGGTACAGACTGTCTCCTGTGTTACTACCTTGGCAGCCACCGCGGGCTATTCGCACATGTGGAACGACCTGGTGGTTTCCCGGGTTCCACTTAGACTCCGGTCCCAGGTCGGCTAGTACCACCTCCAGTCGTGACAGTCAGGAATACCGATTATTGTGTCTGTAGGCACGGTGATCAGTGCAAGATAGGGGTTGCCATCCATTTTGCTTAGCGGTCCAGAGGGGTTTTGCTGCCCCCTCCCCCCAGTGCATGTTCGCTGCTATTGGCTGTTCATTTCAGCCCAGCCAAAAGCAATGTTTTTCACAATCAGCTTCACAGGGGTTAATGGGAGCAACACACAACAATAACTTCTGCTGTCTAGGACAGCAATAATCAGCAGTGGAAAGGGCCATGTCTGTTGGCATCATGCAATGTCCCAGAGAGCTATGATTGACCGATCTGTGCAACCACTGCTGGAGAAGGGTTAACGCCTGTATGTGGATAACTTCTATTCCAGCATTCCACTATTCCAATCCCTCAGTTCTAGAGGTACTGAACGCAGTATATGCAAAAATATGTTGTGGACATGTCATTAGCGAGGGGGGCTTTGCTAATGTCATTAGCGAGGGGGGAATTTCATTAGTAAGAAGGGGGCTCTGATGAGGTTATTTCATTAGTGAAGGGGGCTCTGTTATGGATACTAGTGAGGGGGGCTGCTGCTGGACATTTTATTAATGAGGGGTTGGCTGTATACTACTGGGGGGCAGGCTGGGCTGGCTGTATACCACTGGGGGCAGGCTGGGCTGGCTGTATACTACTGGGAGCAGGCTGGGCTGGCTGTATACTACTGGGGGCAGGCTGGCTGTATACTACTGGGGGCAGGCTGGCTATATACTACTGGGGACTTGCTGGCTATATACTACTGGGGACTTTCTGGCTATATACTACTGGGGGCTTGCTGGGGGGGGGGGGGGACTGTGATCAATGCATTTCCCACCCTCGGCTTATACTCGAGTCAATAGGTTTTTGGTGGTAAAATTAGGGGTCTCGGCTTATAGTCAGCTCGGCTTATACTCGGTATGTACTCCAGAATGTGGCTGTTTCAAAGTACAACATGTCACTCAAAAAAACTAGCCAGCAACCAGCTCTGTAGCCAAAAAGGTAAGAATGTTATGCCACTTTAAAGACGGCAATGCAAAAATGATAGATTTTTCCACACATCAGGGTTTTATTTGGCAAATTTAGTAAAACATAAGAAAAAATATCAATGTATGGTCCCTGTAATCGTATTTACCCATCGAATAAAGATAACATGATTATTAGGCTATAGGGTGAACACCACAAAAAAAAGGTAAAAAATCCAGTACAGAATTGATGCTTTTCTACTCCTGACCTAAAAAAAATTAATACATTTTAAAGAATAGGAGATACCAATCCCAAAATGGTAACACTGGAAAAAGCATCTCATCCTGCAAAAAAATGCCATTATATGGCCCCAATATTGAAAAAGCGAAAATGTTATAGCCTACAAAAGGGGCCAATGTGAAATTTAAAATCCTGGCAGCTGCAGGGCCCTCTATCCCTTCTGCGCCTCACTGTGCGCCCATTAAACAAGTAACAGCGACATATGGGGGGTCTCTGTGCTCGGGAGAAATTGCATAACAAATTGTAAGGTGGGTTTTCTCTTTTTATCTTTTGCAAATGTGTAAATTTTAGGGCTAAATGAGCGTATAACTGACAAAATCGGTCCATTCTAAATTTCACCTCCATTTTGATTCAATTATTATAAAGATCTCAAGCGGTTAACAACCTTCCTAAAAGCTGTTTCTGATAGTTTGAGGGGTGCAGATTTGAAAATGGGTTGATTATATAGGGGGTTTTAATGCTAAATATGTAAAATTTCATTCAAAACAGTATTTATCCCCAAAATAGTAGATTCTGAAAACACGGAAAATCCATATTCAATTTGTAAGCCGCACTTACAATTAAATTATCCAGACATTTCAAAAATTATGAAAATGTAAAGAAGACATATGGGAAATGTTATTCAGTAACATTATTTAGGTGGTAAATCAATCTTCCTGAAAACCTGATGATTTAGAATTTTGAAAATGGCAAATTTTTTTTAAAAAATCATTATTTTTTTTTATTTTTTTTGTAAATAAACGCAAAATTTATCAGCCAACATTCACCACTAAAATGAAGAACAACATGTGAGGGAAAAACTATCTCTGAATCGCTTTGATAAGTAACAGTGTTCAAAAGTTATAACCATAAAAAGCGACACATGTCAGAATACAAAAAATGGGGCTGAGCCTTAACTTGTAAATTGGCTGTGTCCTTAAGGGGTTAATCTAAAATCTATTATTATTATATAAATATAATGTACTAAATTTATGTAACTAGCTGTAGCTCCCGGCGTTGCCCAGGATAGTAAATAAGTGCTCTTAGCTGTAACATAATAGAATAGGTTAACCAAAAATATTTTATATGTAACTATAAACTGTCTGGCAGTCCCTTTCAGTGGCTGTCTGTCTCTGATAGTCTCTTTCAGTGACTGTGTCTGGCACTCTCATTCCAGTGACTGTCTCTGTTTCGGGGTTGCTCTGACCACAGCATTTAATAGGTTTAACACCCGCAATCGGAGCCCACTCCAACCGTGCCGGCTGTTAGTTACAGCCGGCACCCCATGTATCCAGATGCCGGTTCGGCTCAAACCTTGAGCCGAACCAGCAGAGCACTAAGGGGTTAAAGACTTGTCAATTTCTGTGACATCCTTATGACTGTCCAAACCCTGAATTCCATCAAAAATGTATGAACTAAAAGCAACATTTATTCAAAGATAGTCATCTTATGAAGTGTCATCGTAACTCCTTAAACCCTGAGTTTCATGTTGAATATCTTCTGATTTCAGGTCTTAGTTTTGGGGGAAACGGTAAAGTCGCTACATATTTAAAAAAACAAAACAAAACCTGTTCAAAAAGTTGCATGTAACATGAAAAAACACACACATTCTTGAATAAAGTTTTTATTTTACACCATCCCTCCATTATTTATACCAATTGTTGGGAATTGCTCTGGTAGATGCCTTGTAGTAGTGAAGGAAGCTGGGAGACACACAGAGTTAAAGTCCACTTCAAATGTTTTATTCACACTTCACACAAAACACAAATTCAACCTTGGCTTAGGCACACATAAAATAAAACCCTGTCCGGCTGGGCACTGCTTAATACAGTAACAGCACCTAACTATACATGTACCAGGCTGCCTGGCACATGCTCTTGGTCAGCTGTGTGGGGAACATTACTTACGGGGGAACTGTGTGGGCACATTACTTACTGGGGGGCTGTGTGGGGGACATTACTTACTGGGGGGCTGTGTGGGCACAATACTTACTGGGTGGCTGTGTGGGACACATTACTTACTGGGGGCATCTGCGTGGAACATTACTGGGGGGATGTGCGGGGGACATTATTGGGGGGCTGTGTGCAGGGAAATACTGGGGGTGATTGCATGGAGGAAATTACTGTGGGGGCTGTGTGGGGGACATTACTGGGAGGCTGTATGGGGGACATTACTGGGAATAGCTGTGTGGGGGACATTAATGGGGGTAGCTGTGGGGGACATTACTGGGAGGCTGTGGAGCACATTAAAGGGGGTTTGTATGGGGGACATTTTGGGGGGTTGTATAGTGGACATTACATGGGGTAGCTGTGTGGGAGGTATTACTGGGGGGGCTGTGTAGGGCACATTACTGGGGGTAAATGTGTAGGGCACTTTACTAAGGGGTAACTGTGTGGGGTACATTTCTTGGGGTGTGTTCACACATAGCACTAGGACAGGCCTTGGTTTGATCTCATTTGCGTTTCCAGTAATACACATGTGATGGGTAACACGCACCTGGTGTTGTTTAAATGCAAGACACATGTGTGAATGCAGCCTTACAGTATTTGGGGCGATTGTTGGGGGCAGCAGCAGGATAACAATGCCAGGGAACCAAGATTTAGGGACAATGAGGAACATAAGATGTGGTGATGCCTAATGGAGAAGATGGAGAACGCATCACCTGCAGTTACTAGATGTAACCAGTAGGGATTTCTCCTGTGCTTCTGTAGCTGTATGTACCAGAAGTAACATTGTTATTGGCACAACCACGTGGAAGGGGTTATGTATGCAAGGCTGTATACAGGAGGGGGCATTACTGTAAGAGCGCTATATATGTATTGAGGCCAGTGCCCTGGATCTTTTACCACCCTAGCAACGCCCCTGCTGGCCAGTAATACAACAACATTTCTAGAAACACCTGGAAGGGAAAGAATTAAACAATAGCTAGTACTGGTGCAGCCTTGCAACAAGTGGGAAAACACATTTGGTTATCTCCTTAAGAACACATAATGTCCATGCACTGGAATGTATTTTATGGGTACCTACTATACTATATTGTCTTCTTACCCATCACAACAACTGTTTATTAAAAAAAAATTGAGGAAGCACTGCATACAGTAACGTTACGTACTGACTGCCTTTGCTTTTTGGTAAAGTCTTGCATGCTCCCTGAGACATACCTGATCTCCAATTTTAACTACATCGAAATCGGACAAAATAGCCTGCGTCCATATAAGACCACTGCCCTCCCTCTCATCTCCATATAACATGGCGTCAATAAAACAAGAAAAAAGAAGAGAAAGAGTTGCTTCAGTCTTTGGAAGCACAGGAAATACACCAGACTCTGAAACAAAAGGTAGAATGACACAATGGGAAAGTTTGGCAATTCAGGAATGTCCCATTTGATGGGATTCCACGACTCTCAGTAATTATATGTCTAAAAACATGATACCTTGAGGTTTTAGGTTACGAAAAATACCAACCTATGTATATTCTACAGATTTTGTGACTGAATGGAATAATATTTTATCCACCTGTTCCCCGGATCTTATGAAACTCATTGTATCTAAAGGAAATAAAAAATGAACAGATATTGACAAAGAGATTGATACTATCAAACAAGATTTTAAAAAACATATGGAACAGACGATTTTTGAGACCGAAGAAAAAAGGATTGAAGAACTTATAAATAATATTGAGGAAACTATATCTGAGACAAAGAAAATCAAATTTCAAAGGGATTGCTTTATTATAAACAAAATCAAGTAAATGAATGCAGTCTAAGAGAACAATTTTGGAGCACCCCTAAATATATACTGAAAAAAAAAAAAAAGAGATCAACTAAGAAAAAACCCAAAGTCAGCTTAAGTTCATCTGAAGCGGATAACTCGCAATCAGCATACTTTCAAAAAAGTAAACCTAACAAACCGGCAAAAAAACGCAAAAGAAGAAATGAAAATAGATCGCAATCTGAGGAGCCAACACAAACAAAAAACAGCATACAAGTAACTGCTCCCTCAGAAGACATTGAAGAAGTTAATGTATTAAACTTATCGGATACGAGGAACACTCATGACTTTACAAAGCTTGGATACTGTTCGAACTGTTGCAGACATTTCTCTACCCTCACAAGGAACCATTAAAAATCCGAACTTCTATCCAATACAGTCCAGGGTCAAATCTATGGACATATTTAAAGAAGTCATGGAGCGTGAATTGAAAAAACTGTCTGACAACAAACCAAAATGCAGAAATAACATGAGTTACAAAATAAGACGGGGACTAAATGAACTGTGTGGTTGTAATGAACACTAAAGATTACATACACCAAACTGAAGCAATTCTTTCCGATTGTTGTACTTACCATATTCTCCCATTAAACACCACTGACACTGCATGGAATGCAAGCAAGCAGAGATCTAGAAAACTGTGAGGAATTGATACAGAAAGTATATTGGAAAATTGTATAACTTTTCCATATATAAACAATAACAGTAATTTGCTGAAATGGGAATAGCCCCTTTGTCGATGCCATCCTCTGGTGCGGCAGATACATCGTTTGATTTGCTATTCATTTGGTGCGCCGGTGTATCTGCCGTACCAGACTTTGTGCAATTTTTTAATGATAATGAATGTTACCTTTTTCCACTAGTAAAAAACATATGGTGTTCCTTAATCTCAACCTAAACATCATAGAGGGTCGTATACATTCAAGCACATTCAGGAAAAAGGTGGCAGGAAACACCATCTTACATGCCAAGAGCTTGCACCCAAAACATACGATCAGATCAGTACCGGTAGGAGAAATGATAAGAGCCAAGAGGAACAGTAGTATAGAACAAGACTACATAGTGGAATCAAAAAATATTAACCCCTTAACTACTTGGCCTTTTTTAGTTTTTTCACTTTTATTTTTCACTCCCCACCTTCAAAAATCTATAACTTTTTTATTTTTCCACAGCTTTCACTGTGTGCCCCAAATGACATGTCTATTTTATTCTTTGGGTTGCTACGATTATGTGGATACCAAATTTGTATAGGTTTTATAATGTTTTCATACATTTAAAAAAATTAAAACCTCCTGTACAAAATTTTTTTTTTTATTTTGTCATCTTCTGGCGGCAATAACTTTTTCATACTTTGGTGTACGGAGCTGTGGGTGGTGTCATTTTTTGTGACTTTTGATGGCGTTTTCATTGCTATCATTTTTACGACTGTGCGACCTTTTGATCACTTTTTATTAATTTTTTTATATTTTCCAAAATGGCAAAAAAATTTCATTTTTGACTTTGGACGCTATTTTCCGTTACGGGGTTAAACGCATCAAAAAAAGGTTATTATATTTTGATCGATCGGACATTTTCGGACGCGGCGATACCTAATGTGTTTATGATTTTTACTGTTTATTAATATTAATATCAGTTCTAGGGAAAGGGGGGTGATTTGAATTTTTAGGTTTTTTTATTATAATTTTTTTTTTTTAACTTTTTTTTACTTTTACTTTTACTATTTTTCAGACTCCCTAGGGTACTTTAACCCTAGGTTTTCTGATCGATCCTACCATATACTGTCATACTGCAATATGGCAGTATGTGGGGATTTTCCTCCTCATTCATTACAATGTGCTGATAGCACATTGTAATGAATGGGTTAAAACGAGACAGCTTCGGGCCTCCGTGAGACCCGAAGCTGTCATGGCAACGGATCACCGCTCCCCGTGACGTCATCGTGGGGCGATGATCCGCGGCAAGATGGCGGCGCCATCTTTCTGAAGCCTCCGGCAGCATTGCCGGCGGCGATCGCAGTGAAAGCACCCGCGATCGGTGCTAGCACCGATCGCGGGTGTTACCGGTAAGCCTTTGCTGCAATATGCAGCAAAGACTTACCAGCTATGTAGAGGGCTCGGCCCGCGAGCCCTCTCCATGCACCCGGGCCCGGCACGCGCCGTACTAGTACGGCGTGCGTCGGGAAGGGGTTAAAAAAAGATTGTACTAAAGAGGTTACACTCACAGCATGCTCAATCGAGCCAGCAATATAGTGGATAGCAAACCAAGAAGTGACTTACTTATTGAAAAAATAAAAGATAGAGGCACACATAATACAAATCCATACCTGGTATTACAATACAGTAACCAATTTAGTACATTAGATCACTAATTCTTAAACATTTGCCAATATTATATCAAGATGAAAAACTGGAAAAAATAGCACAAAATGGTTGCAATATAGTGTCAAAAAGGGCACCCACTATAGGCAATATTAATTCACCAAGCTTTAGACCCAAAAATAAAATGACAACAACCTGGCTTACACACAGGCTTCTACCAATGTGGAGCGCAAAGATCCAAAACATGCCAAGTAGTAAAAGTAAAAAATTAATTTACAAATTCCACCAATTCACAAACATTTGATATTAAAACCTATATAAACTGTAATAGTGACCATGTTGTCTATATTCTGGAGTGCACACTCTGCGATTTCAAATACGTAGGTGCTACCACACATAAATTGAAAAAATGCATACTTGAACACCTAGGGGACATAGGCAAAATAGAACTAAGCACCTTAGCCCCCCAAAAAACTCTGGAGTCTTCAGACATTTTAACGAAAACACTGGGAAAACACTAAGGGCATTTTAGCTTATGGCATAGAACACATAAGACACTGTACTAGAGGAGGGGATCGTGGTCAACATCCTTTTGATAGAGAGGCATATTGGATACTTCACCTCGACACTAGATTCCCGAAGGGAATGAACTATAATTATGAGCTCATGTTCTAGATTACATCATAAAAAAATGTTAAATCCCGGCACACACTCCATTTACTTTTGTGAATTCATGTGAATAAGCTCCTAAACTGCAACACCTGCGTTTTTACTGTGAATAAGTTTCTAACTTGCAATATAGTTAGTTTTCAATAAGGCATAAGTAAACATCACACCTGTATGCGATTTCTCGAAATGTATCTAAGTACACTAAATGGATATTATAAACTGTGTGTTACAAATATACAAGCTCCTACTTTAGCAGTAGTAGATCATGCAATATCTGCCATTCATAACTACAACAGTTTTCCCCTCTCTAAATTTAATCGATAATAAGCTGCTTACTTTGTGTCCAAGTCTTGCACCTTTTGTTTCCACCAAACCTCCTGTGCTCTGATGACTTCTATTCATTCCTAACACATTTATTATAGTCTTTTCCAGAGGAGTTCACCTTTTTCTTCCCTGTGCATGTAAGTGCATGGTTTGCAACACAAATGTTAAATCCAGCTCGTAGTCCGAATCCGCTGGATCGTCCGATGGCCGCCCCCCCCCCCCCCGATTTGTGTCACGTGAAAGCCAGCACGATTGCGACACAATACAAACGCGTGTGACACAATCCGGCGTGATCCCAGAAAAGTTGGGAAACCCGACGAAAATGCGGCCGCGGGACCTTTAGTAAATAAGTCCCATTATCTTGCCTCCAATGCCATGAAAAATATCAGCTGCTGCCAGTGGATGGAGCTCGAGAAGGAAAATGACAGTTTACTGGAACAGAGAAGATAATTATTTTCCAGATCATTAGTTTCATGGCAGTTTGTTTGTGATCAGAAATTTAAAATGAAATTTTGATGTTGTAATATATCTATTATGCATTCCGTATATGTATTATGATTCCAAAATGTAAACCACCGCTGAAAACTACACATCCTGTTCCTTAAACGGGATAATGAGGCTCTGTGCAATAGGATAAGCAGTTATGGCACATTGCAATACCTGCTATTATACTTTCCAAATCAAGCTGAAATATTCAATTGCAAATTTATGAGGCTGTTACTCATAATCAAGAAACAATCTCAGTTATAGCAAATTGTGGCCAATGTCATTAAATAACATTTTATTTCACCAATAAACTAAGGCCCCTTCCACACTAGTGTTGCATTTCACGTCAGGGTGCAATGTGCGAAAACCTGACGTTTTTGGCTGCGTTTTTAGCGTTTATGCGTTTTTCATGCGTGTTTTGTTCGCGTTTTTCTTGCGTTTTCGGTGCGTTTTTCATGTGCGTTTTTTAAATCACATTGTCTCGAATAACGAGCCCCATTGAAGTCAATGGGAGACTCGAGCATTTTTCAAAGGGACCAAGGCTCGGCAATAAAATGTGTTATTTAATTGAAAAAGAATGTCTTCTGATAAGTTAGCAGATGTATGCAAACATCTGCAATCTCTTCTTTACTGTTTCGCGCGTATATTATCTCCCGACAAGTTAGTAGATGTGAAGAACAGTGAAGAATAGAATAAAAAACAGTGAACACAGGATCATTTAAGTGAAAAACACAGTGAAGAATAGATTGCAGATGTTCGGCACATCTGCTTACTTGTCAGGAGATACACGCGGAACTTTGCGAACAAAATAGCATGTGAAGAACACTATATATGTGTGTGAAGAACACATTGCAGATGTTTCCATACATCTGCAATGTGTTCTTCACACATATACACTCACCGGCCACTTTATTAGGTACACCATGCTAGTAACGGGTTGGACCCCCTTTTGCCTTCAGAACTGCCTCAATTCTTCGTGGCATAGATTCAACAAGTTGCTGGAAGCATTCCTCAGAGATTTTGGTCCATATTGACATGATGGCATCACACAGTTGCCGCAGATTTGTCGGCTGCACATCCATGATGCGAATCTCCCGTTCCACCACATCCCAAAGATGCTCTATTGGATTGAGATCTGGGGACTGTGGAGGCCATTTGAGTACAGTGAAATCATTGTCATGTTCAAGAAACCAGTCTGAGATGATTCCAGCTTTATGACATGGCGCATTATCCTGCTGAAAGTAGCCATCAGATGTTGGGTACATTGTGGTCATAAAGGGATGGACATGGTCAAAAACAATACTCAGGTAGGCTGTGGTGTTGCAACGATGCTCAATTGGTACCAAGGGGCCCAAAGAGTGCCAAGAAAATATTCCCCACACCATGACACCACCAGCCTGAACCGTTGATACAAGGCAGGATGGATCCATACTTTCATGTTGTTGACGCCAAATTCTGACCCTACCATCCGAATGTCGCAGCAGAAATCGAGACTCATCAGGCCAGGCAACGTTTTTCCAATCTTCTACTGTCCAATTTCGATGAGCTTGTGCAAATTGTAGCCTCAGTTTCCTGTTCTTAGCTTAAAGGAGTGGCACCCGGTGTGGTCTTCTGCTGCTGTAGCCCATCTGCCTCAAAGTTCGACGTACTGTGCGTTCAGAGATGCTCTTCTGCCTACCTTGGTTGTAACGAGTGGCGATTTGAGTCACTTTTGCCTTTCTATCAGCTCGAACCAGTCTGCCCATTCTCCTCTGACCTCTGGCATCAACAAAGCATTTCCGCCCACAAAACTGCCGCTCACTGGATGTTTTTTCTTTTTCGGACCATTCTCTGTAAACCCTAGAGATGGTTGTGCGTGAAAATCCCAGTAGATCAGCAGTTTCTGAAATACTCAGACCAGCCCTTCTGGCACCAACAACCATGCCACGTTCAAAGGCACTCAAATCATCTTTCTTCCCCATACTGATGCTCGGTTTGAACTGCAGGAGGTTGTCTTGACCATTTCTACATGCCTAAAGTTGCCGCCATGTGATTGGCTGATTAGAAATTAAGTGTTAACGAGCAGTTGGACAGGTGTACCTAATAAAGTGGCCGGTGAGTGTATATTGTTCTTCACATACTATGAGGCAAGTAAGGGCGTTTCCGCTAGGGATCGGATCCCCCGTGCGCTTACCGGGGGATCGGATCCACTTCTGGGCAGCTCCGAGGACTGCCATGTGCTCCAGGGCTGCCCGATCTTCCTGGCAGTCAGACCCCTTCTGGCGTCCGACTGTAAACTGTCTGTGCATGCGCGAGCATGCCAGACAGATTACACTGCTCTAAAATAAAATAGTATTGTAGAGCAGTGTATTGGACTTGAACCAGCGATCAGAGCATCACTGGTTCAAGTTCAAGTATGGAAAAGTAAAAAACATGTAAAAACACTAAACACTACACATTAGAATAAATAAAAAATAAAAAGATAACAATATAAGATCCTAAAATGTCACTTTCCCATAAAAACACTTAATAAAGTATAAAACACACAAAAAACCCACTTATTTGCTATTGCCGCGTCCGTAACAATCTGTATAATAAAACAGAATCATTACTGGACCTGCACAGTAAACGCCAGGGGAAAAAAATGCAAAAAACTTTCCGAAAAAAGATCATTTTTGAAACTGCAAAGTTATAACCACGTATAGTGACACGGGGCAGATCTGAAAAAACGGCCGCGTGAGGAAGGTGATAAGTAGCTTCTGCAGCTGAGGGTGTATGAATGGGGTGAGCCCTCTTCATACACACATGGGGTTTGCTGTATATTGCAGCAATCACCCATCACTAACAGCTGTGATTGTTGCTTGCACCAATCACAGAAGTTAACCCCTTGATTGGTGCCTGTAGTTATAAAAATGATAAAATCTAAAAAATTCAAATCACCCCTTTTCCCTAGAACTGATATAAAACGAAATAAACAGTAAAAATCGCAAACATGTTAGGTATCACCATGTCTGAAATCTGTCAAAATATAATAACGGTTATTCCCATAGTTTAAACCCCAAAAATAACGGAAAATAGCGCCCAAAGTGAAAAATGACACTTTTTTTGCCATTTAGCAAAATATAAAACATGTAAAAAAAATTGTTTAAAAGGCCATACTGTCCTAAAAATGGTAACATTGAAAATGTCGTCTGATCTCGCAAAAAATGACACCAAACACAGCTCCGTACACTGAAGTATGAAAAAGTTATTAGCATTAGAAGATGGCAAAATGAAGAGGAGGTTTTAATTTTTGTATAAAAACATTATAAAACCTATAACTTTTGTATCCTTGGGGACAGGAGGAGGAGACTGGAGGAGGCTGGGGGACAGGAGGAGGAGGCTGGGGGACAGGAGGCCACATGAGGAAGCTGGAAGACAGGAGGCCACATGAGGAAGCTGGAGGACAGGAGACCACAGAATGAGGCTGGAAGACAGGAGGCCACAGGAGCTTGGGGAACAGGAGGACCCAGAATGAGGCTGGAGGACAGGAGGTTACAGGAGGAGGATGGAGGACAGGAGGCTACAGGAGGAGGATGGAGGAGAGGGGATCACAGGGGGAGGCTGGAGGACAGGAGGCTACAGGAGGAGGATGGAGGACGGGATCACAGGAGGAGGCTGGAGGACAGGAGGCTACAGGAGGAGGATGGAGGACAGGAGGCTGCAGGAGGAGAATGGAGGACAGGAGGCTACAGGAGGAGTCAGGAGGACAGGAGGCCACAGAATGAGGCTGGAAGACAGGAGGCCACAGAAAACTGGGGAACAGGAGGACCCTGAATTAGGCTTGAGGACAGGAGGCTACAGTAGGAGGATGGAGGACAGGGGATCACAGGAGAAGGCTTGAGGACAGGAAGCTACAGGAGGAGGATGGAGGACAGGGGATCACAGGAGGAGGATGGAGGACAGGAGGCTGCAGGATGAGGCTGGAGGACAGTGGGCTACAGGAGAAGGCTGGAGGACAGGAGGAGGCTGGAGGACAGGGGGCTACAGGAGGAGGCAAGAGGACAGTGGTCTACAGGAGAAGGCTGGAGGACAGGAGAAGGCTGGAGGACAGGGGGCTACAGGAGGAGGCTAGAGGACAGGAGGCTACAGGAGGTGGCTGGAGGACAGGGGGCTACAGGAGGAGGATGGAGGACAGGGGGCTACAGGAGCAGGCTGGAGGACAGGAGACTACAGGAGGAGGCTGGTGGACAGAAGGCTACAGGAGGAGGCTGGAGGACAGGAGGAGGCTGGAGGACAGGAGGCTACAGGAGGAGGCTGGAGGACAGGAGGCTACAGGAGGAGGCTGGAGGACAGGAGGAGGCTGGAGGACAGGAGGTCACATAATGAGAAGGATAGAGAACAGGGACCACACCATGTGAGGAGGGGTGGGGGTTTGAGTACAGATAGCATTATGTTTAAGTTTGGGGAGAAAAATAAAAGCTGAAAACCAAATGTAAAGGGAGAATAAAATTAAAGAGGGGCCTTATATGTTTTACATGTTTCAGAGTTGCATTAGGGGATATTATATTGGTCCACGGGAAGGGGAGGCCAAATTAAGGGACACTGTACCATGTGGGGACCATCAAGTTCGATATTATATTATACCTGTGGGTGGGACAATGGGCGTGGTTTAGAAAAAGGAGGAGGGGCTTTGTGTCCCTCTTTCCCTTTCCCAAAAGTTGTGAGGTATGCATGTGTGCCCTGACACACATGTATTACTATTGCCCTTTCAGGACCTGTGAGATGAGTCATCCACAGGTCCTGTTCCTGCAGCACTGCTGAGGGGAGACGGAGCCTAAGTGGGAGTTAAGTAGTATGTGTTTTCTCTGTGTCTTTGTAACTCATTCACTCTTTAGGCACAGATCAATATAACTACCTCTATCCTGCATATATAAGCACAGATAATCACTACTACTCCTATCCCATATATATATAGACACAGCAGAGTGCTACTCTCCCTATCCTGTATATATGGACACAGCTTAGTACTACTACTCCTATCCTGTATATATGGGCAGAGCTCTGTACTACTACCTCTATCTTGTATATATGGGCACAGATTAGTACTACTATTCCTATCTTATATATTTGGGCACATCTCAGTACTACTAATCCTATCCTGTATTTATGGGCAAAGATCAGTACTACTACCTCTATCCTGTATATATGGGCACAGATCAGTGCTATTACTCCTATCTTGTAAATATGGGCACAACACAGTACTAGTAATGAAGAAACCAAGTTGATGGACTGTCATGATGGACTGCTCTCTAGCGATGAAAGTGACAGTTTTCACCAAAAATAGCTTGTTGTAAACGTACCTGTCAGGTGCATTAGGGACATTAAACCACCCACAGTTCTTTATGAACTGATAATTTAGTGTTCCAAATCTACCTGTATGATCACTGTTCATGACTGCATAAAAAAAACAATTAATGTTTATACTAACCTGAATATGGTGAGTATACTGCAAACACTATAATGCCAAGTAGTACACCCTGGCTTCACTGCACAAGCGCTGTTGGTATGCAGCATGAACTATAAGGCCGGAATAGTAGCTTTAACTGCAAAAGCGGTGTAGTTATGCAGCATGCACTATTATTTCAGCTTCATTGAAGCATTAAGAGAGAAGGTGACAGGAGTGTAATGGCAGTGGCATAATTTGAAGCTGATGGGTCCCAGTGCAAAGTCTGTGCCAGCTCCCTACTATAATGTATGGTTTATAGTACTATTTGTTTTTAATTATCTATATAAAATCGGGTAACAGTATTAAACCTTTAGTGGCCTTTGTCAGGTCCTTTAGATAGGGCCTAACACGCTTCATGGGAAAACCCCTTTAAATAAAAAAAACTATGATTAAAATCAAGCATGATAAATCAGGGACACTTATTCATAGATCCAGGCATAGTGACTGTGGTAATCCTATATTTGTTATCTATAGCTTCATTCCTTCTAAAAATAAAATCTTAAAATTTTGCTGATGAGCCTGAGGGGTTCAGTGGGGTGTTTCCAGTGCTCCTCAGTGATGCCTTTTCATTTGTTGTTACAATTTGCAGAGCAGGTCTCCCCTCCCGCTGACTAGTTGTCCTTGGATATGATCATCATGTGCTATTGTGTCCTGCCTGACCACCTGGATACATTGGGGCTTATTAACTAAGGATAGTGGATCGCACTTTTGTCGGACTGTTCATGGTTTCCGGGATTTGCGCCGCAGGGACAGGTATTTAGCAGGGGATTGCATTGCACGTAATCGAATTTGGGCGCAGCTGCACTGGCGTCCATGCGACAGAAATCTGGGGGCGGGTCTTTGGACGATCCGACAAATTCTGACTGAGTGCGGGATTTAACTATCAATTTTGTGTTGCAAGACAATGTACTTACACCAGGAAGAAGAAGGTGATCTCTGGCAGACCTGAGTGGGGAAGTGACACATGCAGGATATCGGCCGCATGGTGACACAAGTCCCACTCTAAGATATAACAACTGACAAGATGAAAATAATTAGATACGACACAAGTAATGTTTTTGGAATAAATTTGGCCGCAATGTTTCTTAAAAGGTAACCATAAAATATTTTATTCAATAAATAAATCCATAAATAATAAAATAATTTAAAACAATTCATTACTCCTAGGCTGGGTAAGTAAATGTGCCCCATTGTTCATTACCATAGGACGGTTGTGGGCCGTGCAGTAACTCCAGGCCATTTAATTTACAAATACAATTAGTTTTTTTTGTAAAATCTTTTTAAGAGAACAAGTGACTAAATTTTTGGGAAATTATCTTCACACATGTAAATTGAAGAAAATTTATCTATATGTGACAGAGACCTTTTTTTTTTTATTTCCATTTTTCACTCCCCACCTTCAAAAATCTATAACTATTTTTACACGTAAAGAGCTCTGTGATGGCTTGTTTTCTGCATAATAAATTGCACTTAGTAGTGATGGTATTGAATATTACATGCTGTGTACTGGAAAGCAGGAAAAAGATTCCAAATGCAGCGGTACGATCACAGGGATACCAAATTTGTATAGGTTTTATAATGTTTTCATACATTTACAAAAATTAAAACCTCCTGTACAATTTTTTTTCTGGATTTAGCCATCTTCTGGCGCTAATAACTTTTGTCAAACTTTGGTGTACAGAGTTGTGTCATTTTGTGCGACTTTTGATGACGTTTTCAATGCTACCACTTTTAGGACTGCCTGGCCTTTTGATCACTTTTTATTGAATTTTTAATATTTTTCAAAATTGCAAAAAAGTGCCATTTTTGACTTTGGCCGCTATTTTCTGCTACAGGGTTAAACGTAGTGAAAAAAAAACGTTATTATATTTTGATAGATCGGGCATTGTTTATGATTTTTACTGCTTATTTATATTTATATCAGTTCCAGGGAAAGGGGGGGTGATTTGAATTTTTATGTTTTTTTATTATTATTTTTTTTAAACTTTTTTTTTATTTTTACTATTTTTCAGACTCCCTTGGGTACTTTAACCTAGGTTGTCTGATTGATCCTACCATATACTGCCATTCTACAGTATGGCAGTATATGGGGATTTTCCACCTCATTCATTACAATGTGCAATTAGCAAATTGTAATGAATGGGTTAAAACGAGACAGGCTTGGGTCTTTAGAAGTCATAGCAACATATCGCGCTCCCTGATGACATCACAGGGAGAGATGATCCTCGGCAAGATGGCGGCGCTCATACCTACCATGAGTAATCTACTATCAGAAGTAGATCTAGATTCCTCCTGCCTGCCTCTGCCCTAATCTGTAATTTAATAATCCTGGAACCTAATTTAACCTGTTAAAAGCCTTATTTTAGTAATATTTAAATTAACTGCAGGGCTAATGGGGGGATGTATTACCCTTAGCTCCCAGTGCCTGGCCAGGCTAGTACAAGCCCTAGTAGCCACTGCATTTAATTTACATAATACTAAACTACATTTTAACAATTTAGGTTAGGTTCCAGGATTATTAAATTACAGATTAGGACAGAGACCAACAGGAGGAATATAGCATCAAATCTACATCTGATGGTAGATTCCTCATATTAGGTTTCCTTTAAATTAAATGTCAGAGCGGAGATAAGAATACCCCTTTAAGGAGTGTAGGGACACAAATGTTCTGGACAAGACCAATAATTCTTATTACAAAGCATGTATTCCCCTACAGCATGAAATCAAATTCCATTTCTGACAAACTGGTTGTATAAAATAAACTTCTTAATCTGGTAAAGCTGACATGTTGTTCATCAGAAGCACTTGATGTGATTACAAACAAAATGGATATTGAATGAGAAAAGAAACAGAGATCAATAGCCTCTAACAATGCAGTGAGGAAACAAAGCTGTTACAAGCCACAATTACTGACAGCTACAAGCCTCTGATTACAAGAACAATCATTTGGAAGAAAATGTCTTTTTGGTGCAACTGCTTTATCAGACACTTGCTGAAAGATTTTACTTTTACCTGTATATACTCGAGTATAAGCTGACCTGAGTATAAGCCGAGACCCCTAATTTTACCACCAAAAACTGGGAAAAACTACTGACTCGAGTATAAGCCGAGGGTGGGAAATGCATTGGTCTAACCCCTCAGTAGTATACAGCCTGCCTGCCCCCAGTAGTATACAGCCTGCCAGCCCCCAGTAGTATACGGCCTGCCAGCCCCCAGTAGTATACCGCTTGCCAGCCCCCAGTAGTATATGGCCTGCCAGCCCCCAGTAGTATACGGCCTGCCAGCCCCCAGTAGTATATAGCCTGCCAGTCCCCAGTAGTATACAGCCTGCCCCCCGTAGTATACAGCCTGCCAGCCCCCAGTAGTATACAGCCTGCCTGCCCCCAGAAGAATACAGCCTGCCAGCCCCCTGTAGCATACAGTCTGCCAGCCCCATGTAGTATACAGCAGCCCCTAGTAGTATACAGCAAGCCCCTAGTAGTATACAGCAAGCCCCTAGTAGTATACAGCAGCCCATAGTAGTATACAGCAGCCCCTAGTAGTATACAGCAAGCCCCTAGTAGTATACAGCAGCCCATAGTAGTACCAGCAGCCCTTAGTACTATACAGCAGCCCCTAGTAGTATACAGCAAGCCCCTAGTAGTATACAGCTAGCCTGCCCCCACGGCCCTTAAAAAAAATAAACTTAAATACTCCCCCTCCGATGTCAGTGCGGCTCCCCGATGTCAGCGCGGCTCACCGATGTCCCCGGTGTCGGCCCGTCCCGTCTTCTTTCTTCTCCGCGGCTCCTCTTCTCTCTTCTTTCTTCCGGCATGGACGCGGCCATGTTTTCTTCTAGCAGGCGCATACTATGACGCGGCCATGAAGAAAACATGGCCGCGTCCATGACAGAAGAAAGAAGAGAGAAGAGGAGCCGCGGAGAAGAAAGAAGACGGGATGCGCCGACATCGAGGAGCCGCGCCGACATCGGGGAGCCGCGCTGACATCGGAGGGTGAGTATTTAAGTTTATTTTTTTTAAGTGGGTAATTTTTTTTTTTGTAATAGACTCGTGTATAAGCCGAGGGGACGTTTTTCAGCACATTTTTTGTATATACGGTAAATTAAAAAGGTTAATGAGATACATTTTCTTTTAGATATTGTTACAGTTTGATTTGTTTCACTTGGATACTGTAGAAAAAGCCAAACATCATACTTTTCTGGGTCAAGAATCTGTCCTAATGATCAAAAATATTGTTATTGTAGTTTTATCACAGGATTACTATTGTTTAGTGGTCTGCAATATGCTAACCAAAGGACTGGGGACATGCAGTATCTGAAAGTGCTTAGAACTGCTTTAATGCATCTAATTTTAACCTATGATTTTTAGGAGCCACAGTTTAGTAACAGTAGATTTTATATATGGCCTTAATATAATTAGGTATGCCTCTATTGTCTTATCCTATATACCAGTGATGGCGAACCTTTGAGAGACCGAGTGCCCTAACTTCAACCCAAATCCACTTATTTACAGTGAAGTGCCAACAAGGAATTTTAAGCAATTATTAATCGTATTGGCCGCCTGAGGCCTCCAGTTGAAAGAAGGAGGGCAAATTCAGATTATCATTGTAGCTTCTCTCCAGGGTCGCTCTGTACAGGAAGAATGATGGGTCCAGCAGGATGACCTCCAAAGATAATTCAGTTCTGTCAAAACCTTTTCACTTTTCCCGCAGTTCCAAACTGAATGAAGTGTTGAATAGAAGCATCTCTTAAGTTGCCTAGGACAGCAGGAAGATTCAATGTTTGGTGAATGGTTTGGGCAATGGCCTGAGTGCCCACAGAAACGGCTCTCAGTGCCACCTCTGGCACCCGTGCCATAGGTTCGCCACCACTGCTATATACATTTAACAGTTTATTGGATGTCATATGCCATAGATATATTAGATAGAAGAACACAAGGCACTCAATAGAGAAGTAAAGTTAAAATAACCAGTGAATAGTTATGAGTTGGAGATGCTCACCATCAGCCTGTAAATCTGCAGCAAGGAGGGGCTCTGGGAACCACCCCAGTAGCCTTAGAGTCTCATTAGAATCATTTTAAAAGTTGATTCTAGAAGGAAGGAGGCAATGGATAACAAATATTGGAAGATTACCACAGTAACACCGCCTGTATCTATGAGTAAGTGTCCCTGGCTTACCATGCTCATCATGATTTAGATTTCCTTCAATGGGTTGTGCTAGTATAGACACAACTCTAATTGTCATTTAGATGAAAGCCACAGCATGATCCTGTGATCTCTAGTTGTCAATAGTTACTGGGATGAGGGTATGTAAAAATTATGGTAGAGAATGCAGGTGGTTGGCTCACTGCCACAAAGATTTTTTAATATTTTGAGATGTAGCTCTTTGCGGTCTGCCCGATATATGCATCGTTATGGTAATATACTGAGCATATTTCCAGCAAAGTATCCAAATATCAAATCTTCGAGGAAGCATGCTGATCATTTGTATTGTCAACCATATTCCTTCGATAAACCATAGATATTTAGTGCTAAAAGAATTTGCTATCCTTTGTCTTTCATTCCCAACTTTCTATCTCAAATTTACCCCCGGTACATACGTTAAAAGACTCACTAATGACCTAAGCTTCTTCCCAGGTACTATTGCTGACTACGACCTCCTTCCTAGTATTTATGTGTATTATCTGACACATCTTTAATTAAAATAATTAAGCAAGGTCTAAAAACTGTGAATATGAAGTCTTAAAAAGTCTCAAGTCCAGAAAAGTCTAAACATTGTAAAACGAAATATAATGGCCCTTGAATTGGTTAGTCAGCTTCAGATTTTTTTAAGATGTTGGTATTTATTTTTATTAGTGTAGTTCAATAAAAAAATATTGGAGGGAGTTTATCAAAAGGCTTCATCTACATACAACATGTTTATAATTTTTCCACTGATCTTGCCATTTCTCGAAAAAGTTGGCAGAGCTTGGTGAAAAGAGTATGACCTCCTACAGACTAATAGAGTTACTATAATTAGCATAAGAAACTGACATAACTAATAGAACAGTAATTTAAATTTGAAATTAAATAAAATCATGTGAAAATTGTAAGAGAAGGACAAAATAAATGTACAAGGGTAAGGTTATTTTAAATAAGAACCTCTATTAAAAAAATTATTTTCAATTGTCAGTCATAAGTATGTATGCCATAGAGCAGTGATGACAAACTTTTCAGAGACCGAGTGCCCAAACTACAACCAAAATACACTTATTTACTATGAAGTGCCAACATGGCATTTCAAGCAGTAAATTATTGCTACCTGTTCTTCAACATCATCCAATTGTATCGGCCTGTGAGGCCACCAATGCAGTTGAAAGAAGGTGCGCACATTCAGAGCATCATTGTAGCTTCTCTCCAGGAAGAATAGTGGGTCAAGCAGGATGACCTCCAAAGACAATGCAGTTCCTCGCTTCTCACTTTTCCTGCAGTTTCAAACAGCCAATGAAGTGTCACTTTAAAATAGCACTGAGAGCAGCATCCCTTAAGTTGCTTGGGACTGCAGGAAGATTTGGTGGTTGTGGTCCTGTTTGGTGAAATTGGGGCGATGGCCTGAGTGCCCACAGAAAGGGCTCCGAGTGCCACCTCCGCCACCCGTGCCATAGGTTCGCCACCACTGCCATAGAGCATTAATTGAGTGAGCGTGTGCTGAGTGAACTCTGGGATATGCTGTGGGGTTTTTTTTTCTCACCCTTGATCTGTAATGGCATACAAAATAATTATATGGAACATTAGAGGTCTTAAGTGAAAAAAATAAGCAAGTAGTGTATGATGTGGTCAATAGACAGTTGCTAGATATTTTTACGCTGCTCAAAAAGCAATTTTGAAAATTAAAAAAAGTATCATGTTCTACATAATCCAGGGGTATTTCAGTACTGATACACAAAATTATTGATTTTAAAATAATTGAACCTTTATGTGGAAAAGCACAAAATTCTCAACTTACTTTTTACTATTTTCATATAGTTGAAAAAAACAAAAAGTACAACAATAGTACAACAAGTTTGTGTGATAGACAGGCAGGCCTCATAGAAAAAAAAGAACATGGTCATGGGTCACTTTCAGCGTATGACAATTTTGTAGACAGATATATAATATGACCAAAAATAAAGTCCAAATAGCTCAAGTGATAACTCTGGCATGGGGAATCCAGAGGCTACCAAGGGTCCCTGCTGTATCTTAGATACCATTCTAAGTTAGGAAAAGGACGTACCAAGTCATTAATGTTTGCATCTGCTCAAAATCCACACCATTTTACCCTTTTTGTGAAGAACTTTTTTGCCATGGAATATTGTTTCTTCCTTACTTCTACACATTCTAGATCTTTCTTTTTTATATGATATAATGAGGAAATTGAGTAGAAAACTGTATATGATTGTTCATGAATGTTGAGGTGAACTCTTTAGACCAGTCCCTCAAGCGGTCATGTAAAAATACTGTTAGCTGGCAGTAAGCTAGGTAGTGTCCTGGCGGTAAATCATATATATCGCTCAGTTCCCAAAATGTAATGAACCTGAGTTCCCTGTTGTGGAATAGGTGCCCGGTTATCTGAACCCTTTTAGATTTCCACATCTTAAACATTATATTTTTCTTACCCAGGGTGAATTCTAAGTGATCCCATAAAGGAAGATGTTTGCTTGCTAAGAATGATGAGCCCAAGAGTTTCCTGAATGCTTTCCATGTGGCTACTGTATCAGTGAGGCGTAAGCTCTGGCGTATATTTCTAGGTAAGGCTCTGAGACGGGTATGTAGCAGAGCACATAGTGATGTTGGACGCATCAATTCTTCCTTTAAAGTGAAGTTGGAATAATGGGATCTGCTGCTTAACCAATTTAATATATGCGTGAGTACGCAGGCCAGATTCTATTTTTGAATATCATGGAGATTCACCCCACCTTTGTCTCTGGGGAATTGAAGCTTCCATAGCGCTATTCTAAGGCGTTTCAATTTCCAAATAAAGGAAAACAAAGATGAGTGAAAGTCGTTAATGTCAACATGTTTTATTAGTAGGGGGATTGTTTGCATGGGATAAAAAAATTTGGAAAAAAAACATCATCTGTATGAGATGACATCTTGCAAGCAATGGCAACGGAATATGTACACAGGATACAGACCACCCACCGGACACGGACCACAGGATAGGGACCACCGGACACTGACCACCTGACACGGACCACAGGATATGGACCACCGGACACGGGCCAAAGGATACGGACCACCGGACACAGACCACAGGATACGGACAGGAACGGACCACAGAATACAGACAGGACCTCGGGATTCACAGGAATGTGAGCTTGGGATACACACAGGAGGCTTTCACTTCAGTTGAGAAGATTTGAAGATCCGGCAGGGAGTGAAGGGGACCGGGACCGTTATATAGGAAACCAGGAAGTGGAAGTGACCAGCGCTAATGGAAAGGAAGCTGGCCCTTTAAGTTCGGCGACCAGGAGCCAGGATAGGTAAATCCGGGAATGGGGCAGAGACACCGCCACGGAGAGGAGCGCGGGTGTGCCCACAATCTGTGACCAGGAACGCGGGACACCTGTGACACTGTCATTGTATTCTAGTCCCCCCATTCCCCTAATAATCTTGGTTGGTCTCCTCTGCACCAGTTCCAGTTCTACTATGTCCTTTTATATAGCTTGTGATAAAAATGGTAAAAATGTATTAGTAAGGTGACAACGCACCTATGCCTGTATAAAAAATACACCAGGAAGGTATACTCTATCCCCACATATAACACTTATAGATCAAAAAACTAAAGAAAGGGGAAATGAATGAAGACTAAGATACCATTAAATAGTAATGAAAAAGTGCAAACATTTATTGGTTACATTGTGTTTGATAAAAACATGTATGAAAAACAAGAGGAAAACTGGCTGCAGGAGACAGAAGTTCATATAGACCAGGAACTTGAGATACAGACAATAAGTGCTACAAGGTAAAAAGCATGCTAATAACAAAATTCAGTAAATACGTTATAGCAGTATATATGCCCAAATAATTAACAGCAGTGAAATGGTATTGACGTATACATCATCAGGTGACTAAACTAGTCATTGACCCTATACATTTGACACAGCTGAAAGTACCAAGTCTGTACTCATAGTTACCTGGTCACTAGAGATACCCCAACGCGCGTTTCAACCCGCCGGTCTTTCTCAAGGGGTGATGTGAAACAAAACCAGCCCAGTATTTAAGTGCTGACTAACCAATAACATTTTCGTGATGATGAAAATCACTTGTGGCTGCGGCGCATGGCTGTCGGCATGTGTCCGCGTCACCGGCCGGATCGGGCGCTGACGTCACCGAGGCGGATCATGTGACCGCATCACGTGACCTCAGCACCACGCCTCCTAGCACGGAAGATACGGACCAGCGGCCGGCTGGCATGCGCACTAGGTGAGTAGGATGGCCAGGATGCAGAAACACATAGAAAGTCAAAAGCCCTCACATTGACACTGATCACTTTGTGGATATATGGCATCGCTTGAAAATAAGTTAGTAATTATATTAACATAGATTGCTAAGACCTATGTTATAATGATGCCATATAGTTTTATACATGCTCCCGTTATACATAAAAATAAGTGGTGTCACATGTATCGGTAAGCATGACATGAACATGGAATAAAAATCATGATTAATGTGCAATATATAGTTTAAAGGGATTTTATATAGGTGGGAAATGACTGAATAATGCTTAGGTGTATGTCAGCATTCTAAAGTGATGTGGAAGGATATTTGCCATGAATTGAGTTGCGTGAATGCACAGAGTGTTGTGTGAAGGGTGAGAGAGTGGTAAAGAGTGATGGGTGTTAAGTGATGCGTGCCAAATGATAATGAGCTAAAAAATAATAAAATATACTAATGGTGACGAGCTGCCTTAACCTTGCAGCCCGAAAATGAACATTGTATAGTAGACATGCCAGATGCAAATGCCAAAGTTGGAAAGGTGTCAAAGACAATAGGAGAATGGGGAGTGTTGGGAGTGCAAAGGCCGAAAAGAAGGAGAGGGGTGTTTATGGGGGGAGTTTTAGGGGGTTCCGAGCTGGTGGGGTTGTGGAATGTGTCAGTGCGGCTTGAGGAAGAAATGTAGTGTAAGTGCTGAGGTGGGTGGTTGGGGAATGAGTAAGAGATGGTGAATGCATGTGCATGCTGTGATGCGGGGACGTGACCAGGGGGTTGTGACTGGTGAGTGCATGAGTGTTTAGCAGGGAACTTTGTTACAGAATCGTGTGCACAAAGCATTATTGGGACCAATGGAGGTGGTGATGATGCATGAAACCGTGAGAGGTGGGATGTGAATGGTGAGAACGCGTGATGGGAAGCAGTGCAAAATTGTGTTGGTGAAGGCAAACGAAACACGTGATGTGATAGTGAAGGTGAATGGGACTGGTGCCTTAATACTTACTTGGTCCACAAGGGTTGGCATAAATTGGTCCACCTATATCTGGATGAACATTGTATACATATATCGACATCACACGGTCTTAGCATAAAGATGTATGTACATATCCAAAACTATTGAAGCTTAAAAGTTGAAGTCAAGGAGTGTCAATCAGCAAGCATCTCATGTGACACTGGTTGAGGTCAGAAATAGAGATGAGCGAGCACTAAAATGCTCGGGTACTCGTTATTCGAGACGAACTTTTCCCGATGCTCGAGTGCTCGTCTCGAATAACGAGCCCCATTGAAGTCAATGGGAGACTCGAGCATTTTTCAAGGGGACCAAGGCTCTGCACAGGGAAGCTTGGCCAAACACCTGGGAACCTCAGAAAAGGATGGAAACACCACGGAAATGGACAGGAAACAGCAGGGGCAGCATGCATGGATGCCTCTGAGGCTGCTTAATCGCACCATTATGCCAAAATTATGGGCAACAGCATGGCCATGACAGAGTGACCGAATGAGGCTAGATAGCATCTAAAACATCCAATAATTGACCCTGACACTATAGGGGACGGCATGCAGAGGCAGCGGCAGCAGTGGCAGGCTAGAGAGTCTCATGGCGACATACCCTAAATGGACTCAGGTTTCACCAAAGGAGGTGAAATGATTTCCTATGTGAACAAAAGGTTGAAGGTATATTTAGTCGATAACACAGCATTGTGGCGACATAGTGACCAAGTTCCATAACGTATCTGGTGAAACACCCGAAAAATGAGCCTGACACAGCTCTTTTGATAAGGGGACGACATGTGGAGGCAGCCATGGAGACAACTTCCATGATTAAGAGCGACAGTATGGGGCATTCATATTGCGCTGCTATGATTGCAACTTCAGGTCTCCAGCATGGCGGCGACAGATGGGCCGAGTTCCACTATGTATCTGGTGAAACACCTGAAAATTCTGCCTGACACAGCTCGTTTGATAAGGGGATGATGTGCTGCATATGCTCTCGTGCTCCAGCGTCTGGGATATAGAGAGTTGAAATGAGACATTGGTGGACGCTGTGGAGGATCGTGGAGGCAAAATGGACAGGAAACAGCAGGGGCAGCATGCATGGATGCCTCTGAGGCTGTCTAATCTTGGGTTGGAGCTGGCGGTCCACCGCCAGGCGAGCTTTCACCTGTCCAAGCCCCTGTCTCTCGGCTCCTCCCCACCCAAAATGGGCCTGGGGCCAGAAGCGTTTACTTTGAAAAAATTATAATTTTCAAATCAGGCCGGGTCGTTTGAATATTTCACCTAGGAATAATGGAATAGCATAGTGGTTCTATTTTTAATTGTTTTTACGGAAATGGTTCCATGATTAAGAGCGACAGTATGGGGCATCCATATTGCGCTGCTATGATTGCAACTTCAGGTCTCCAGCATGGCGGCGACAGATGGGCCGCGTTCCACTATGTATCTGGTGAAACACCTGAAAATTCTGCCTGACACAGCTCGTTTGATAAGGGGACGATGTATGGAGGCAGTGAACTAGTAGTAGATTAAAGGTGCTGCAGTTAAAACTATGTTAGTTGGATCTTGAGATGGAGCTGGCGCTCCGCTGCCAGGCGAGCTTTCGCCAATCCAAGCCCCTGTCTCTAGGCTACTCCCCAAACAGCACTTCTAAGAACCTTTTGTATAAGATCAAGTGTAGTAGCGTTCTTATAAGTTTAGGATATGGCGGGTGAGGGGAATGTAAACAGATGCGCAAGAAGCGCTGAAATAATATTGGTAAATGATAAAAGTTTGCCAGTATATTTTGTGGATTACACAGCAGGGTGGCGACAAAGTTAACAAGTTTGATGTGGAATGCCCTGTAATAGCTCTTGGGCGGTGTGCCTTTTATCACCTAGGCTCAGCAGTTTGAGCACCGCCTGCTGTCGCTTAGCGACGGCACTGCTGCTGTGCCTAGAGCTACCGACTGATGGCGCGATGCCCACGGATGGTAATTCGGAGGAGGAGGAGGTGGAGGAGGGGTGGGAGGAGGAGGAGGTATAGTAGGCCTTTGAGACCTGGACCGAGGTAGGCCCCGCAATCCTCGGCGTCGGCAGTATATGACCAGCCCCAGGGTCAGACTCAGTCCCAGCCTCCACCAAGTTAAGTGTAGTAGCGTTCTTATAAGTTTGGGATATGGCGGGTGAGGGGAATGTAAACAGATGCGCAAGAAGCGCTGAAATAATATCCGTGAATGGTAAAAGTTTGGCAGTATATTTTGTGCCTGACACACCTCGTTTCATAAGGGGACGATGTATGGAGGCAGCTATATGGACGACTTTTGGAGGTAGCAATTGAGACAACGTGTGGAGGCTGCTATGGAGACAATTTAATTTGGATAGTGCCTGTATGTGGCAGTCCAAAAAAGTTTTCAAACCAGAGGAGCAGGTAGGTGGCCCTCCAGAAAAATGAAATAGATTGAGTGCCTGTATGTTACAGTCCAAAAAAGTTTTCAAACCAGAGGAGCAGGTAGGTGGCCCTCCAGAAAAATGAAATAGATTAAGTGCCTGTATGTGGCAGTCCAAAAAAGTTTTCAAACCAGAGGAGCAGGTAGGTGGCCCTCCAGAAAAATGAAATAGATTGAGTGCCTGTATGTGGCAGTCCAAAAAAGTTTTCAAACCAGAGGAGCAGGTAGGTGGCCCTCCAGAAAAATGAAATAGATTGAGTGCCTGTATGTGGCAGTCCAAAAAAGTTTTCAAACCAGAGGAGCAGGTAGGTGGCCCTCCAGAAAAATGAAATAGATTGAGTGCCTGTATGTGGCAGTCCAAAAAAGTTTTCAAACCAGAGGAGCAGGTAGGTGGCCCTCCAGAAAAATGAAATAGATTGAGCGCCTGTATGTGGCAGTCCAAAAAAGTTTTCAAACCAGAGGAGCAGGTAGGTGGCCCTCCAGAAAAATTGAATAGATTGAGTGCCTGTATGTGGCAGTCCCAAAAATTGTTTAAAACAGAGGAACGGGTAGGTGGCCCTCCAGAAAAATTAAATGCATAAAGTACTATAGCTAGAGCCAGTGGGCCCTGTCAAATAATAGCCAGTTTCCTCTGCTTTAGTGTACAAAGAGGAGGAGAAGGAGGAAAATGAGGAGGAGGAGTGCATAAATTATTCAGGTTGAGCTTCCTTCACCTGGTGGAGATTGGAAATTATGAGAAATCCAGGCTTTATTCATCTTAATAAGCGTCAGCCTGTCAGCGCTGTCAGTCGACAGGCGTGTACGCTTATCGGTGATGATGCCACCAGCTACACTGAAAACCCGCTCGGACAACACGCTAGCGGCAGGGCAGGCAAGAACCTCCAAGGCGTACAGCGCCAGTTCGTGCCACATGTCCAGCTTTGAAACCCAGTAGTTGTAGGGAGCTGTGTGATCATTTAGGACGATGGTATGGTCAGCTACGTACTCCCTCACCATCTTTCTGTAAAGATCAGCCCTACTCTGCCGAGACTGGGGACAGGTGACAGTGTCTTGCTGGGGTGACAAAAAGCTGGCAAAAGCCTTGTAAAGCGTACCCTTGCCAGTGCTGGACAAGCTGCCAGCTCGCCTACTCTCCCTCGCTACTTGTCCAGCAGAACTACGCACTCTGCCGCTAGCGCTGTCAGAAGGGAAATACTGTTTCAGCTTGTGCACCAGGGCCTGCTGGTATTCATGCATTCTCACACTCCTTTCCTCTACAGGGATGAGAGTGGAAAGATTTTGCTTGTACCGTGGGTCCAGGAGAGTGAATACCCAGTAATCGGTGCTGGAATAAATTCTTTGAACGCGAGGGTCACGGGATAGGCAGCCTAGCATGAAATCTGCCATATGCGCCAGAGTCCCAACTCTCAAGAATTCACTCCCCTCACTGGCCTGACTGTCCATCTCCTCCTCCTCCAACTCCTCTTCTTCTGCCCATACACGCTGAACAGTGAAGGTCTGAGCAATGCTCCCCTCTTGTGTCTCGCCAACATTCTCCTCCTCTTCCTCCTCTTCCTCCTCCACCTCCTCCGATATGCGCTGAGAAACAGACCTGAGGGTGCTTTGGCTATCAACAAGGGAATCTTCTTCCCCCGTCTCTTGTGACGAGCGCAAAGCTTCCGACTTCATGCTGATCAGAGAGTTTTTCAACAGGCCAAGCAGCGGGATGGTGAGGCTGATGATGGCGGCATCGCCACTGACCATCTGTGTTGACTCCTCAAAGTTACTCAGCACCTGACAGATATCAGACATCCACGTCCACTCCTCATTGTAGACTTGAGGAAGCTGACTGACCTGACTACCAGTTCTGGTGGAAGTTGACATCTGGCAGTCTACAATCGCTCTGCGCTGCTGGTAAACTCTGGATAACATGGTTAATGTTGAATTCCACCTCGTGGGCACGTCGCACAACAGTCGGTGAGCGGGCAGTTGGAGGCGGCGCTGCGCTGCCCTGAGAGTGGCAGCATCTGTGCTGGACTTCCTGAAATGCGCACAGATGCGGCGCACCTTCGTGAGCAAATCAGACAGATTGGGGTATGTCTTGAGGAAACCCTGTACTATCAGATTTAACACATGGGCCAGGCATGGCACATGTGTCAAGTCTGCCGAGTTGCAGAGCCGCCACCAGGTTACGGCCGTTGTCACACACAACCATGCCTGGCTTCAGGTTCAGCGGTGCCAGCCACAGATCAGTCTGCGCCGTGATGCCCTGTAATAGTTCTTGGGCGGTGTGCCTTTTATCGCCTAGGCTCAGCAGTTTGAGCACCGCCTGCTGTCGCTTAGCGACGGCACTGCTGCTGTGCCTAGAGCTAGCAACTGATGGCGCCATGCCCACGGATGGTAGTTCGGAGGAGGAGGTGGAGGAGGGGTGGGAGGAGGCATAGTAGGCCTGAAAGACCTGGACCGAGGTAGGCCCCGCAATCCTCGGCGTCGGCAGTATATGACCAGCCGCAGGGTCAGACTCGGTCCCAGCCTCTACCAAGCTAACCCAATGTGCCGTCAGCGATATATAGTGGTCCTGCCCGGCAGCACTCGTCCACGTGTCCGTGGTCAGGTGGACCTTGTCAGAAACGGCATTGGTCAGGGCACGTATGATGTTGTCTGACACGTGCTGGTGCAGGGCTGGGACGGCACATCAAGAAAAGTAGTGGCGGTTGGGGACCGAATACCGAGGGGCGGCCGCCGCCATGAGGTTGCGAAAGGCCTCGGTCTCTACTAGCCTATAGGGCAGCATCTCCAGGCTAAGCAATCTGGAGATGTGGACATTAAGGGCTTGGGCGTGCGGGTGGGTTGCACTATATTTCCGTTTCCGCTCCAGCGTCTGGGGTATGGAGAGCTGAACGCTGGTGGATGCTGTGGAGGATCGTGGAGGCGACTATGGGGTTTTTGTGCCAGGGTCCTGGGCACGGGGCTGACTATCAGATGACACAGGGGAAGGAGCAGTGGTGTGCACGGCCGGAGGTGAACGGGCTTGGTGCCACTGAGTGGGGTGTTTAGCATTCATATGCCTGCGCATACTGGTGGTAGTTAAGCTAGTAGTGGTGGAACCCCTGCTGATCCTGGTTTGGCAAAGGTTGCACACCACAGTCCGTCGGTCATCCGGTGTTTCCTTAAAGAACCTCCAGACTTCTGAAAATCTAGCCCTCGCCGCGGGAGCCCTCGCCACGGGAGCTTCACTACGTGACACATTTGGCGCTGATGCACCTGCTCTGGCCCTGCCTCTCCGTCTGGCCCCACCACTGCCTCTTCCAACCTGTTCTGGTCGAGGACTCTCCTCCGTCTCAGAAGCACTGTGTTCACCCTGCCTCTCAACCCAGCTTGGGTCTGTCACCTCATCATCCTCCGATCCCTCAGTCTGCTCCCCCCTCGGACTTCCTGCCCTGACAACAACTTCACCACTGTCTGACAACCGTGTCTCCTCATCGTCGGACACCTCTTTACACACTTCTTCCACTACGTCAAGAAGGTCATCATCACCCACAGACTGCGACTGGTGGAAAACCTGGGCATCAGAAAATTGCTCAGCAGCAACCGGACAAGTGGTTTGTGACTGTGGGAAGGGTCCAGAAAACAGTTCCTCAGAGTATGCCGGTTCAAATGCCAAATTTTCCTGGGAGGGGGCAGACTGGGGGGGAGGAGGCTGAGGTGCAGGAGCTGGAGGAGTGCCGATTTCGGTGACATGGGTGGACTGCGTGGAAGACTGACTGGTGGACAAATTGCTCGAAGCATTGTCGGCAATCCACGACATCACCTGTTCGCACTGTTCTGGCCTCAACAGTGCTCTACCACGAGTCCCAGTAACTTCAGACATGAACCTAGGGAGTGTAGCTCTGCGGCGTTCCCCTGCTCCCTCATCAGCAGGTGGTGTCTCACCCCGCCCAGGACCACGGCGTCTGACCCCTGCAGTAGTTGGACGCCCACGTCCCCGCCCTCGTCCTCTACCCCTAGCCCTCGGGTTAAACATTTTGAAAATGAAAGTTATAATTTTAATTTTTTTTTAACTTTTTTTTGTGTTTTTTTGTGTTTTTTAGTTTTTAAAACCAAACGATGCTATCCTATTGCTATGGCTATTTTCTAGCCAAGTATGAAAGCACACTGCTATGCCAGATGAGATGACGCTGAGTTACGAAAAAATAAACGTAAAATAAAAAGTAAATGGCAGACTGTGCCTAATTGAAATCAAACCCCTAATAAATTTTCCCACTTCGGTCTTTGCGATGGATATGTGCGTCACTAAGCGCTAAACACAACGGTCGCAAGTCTCACTACAAATTCCTCACAATATGGTAGTAGATGCACTACAGCAAGGACAGCCACCAGCAGATCAACCAGAAATAAAATATATATAACGCTATTGTAGGCCTAAGTAAGCCGTTTGGATTCTCCTATGGCTATTTTCTAGCCAAGTATGAAAGCACACTGCTATGCCAGATGAGATGACGCTGAGTTATGAAAAAATAAACGTAAAATAAAAAGTAAATGGCAGACTGTGCCTAATTGAAATCAAACCCCTAATAAATTTTCCCACTTCGGTCTTTGCGATGGATATGTGCGTCACTAAGCGCTAAACACAACGGTCGCAAGTCTCACTACAAATTCCTCACAATATGGTAGTAGATGCACTGCAGCAAGGACAGCCACCAGCAGATCAACCAGAAATAAAATATATATAACGCTATTGTAGGCCTAAGTAAGCCGTTTGGATTCTCCTATGGCTATTTTCTAGCCAAGTATGAAAGCACACTGCTATGCCAGATGAGATGACGCTGAGTTATGAAAAAATAAACGTAAAATAAAAAGTAAATGGCAGACTGTGCCTAATTGAAATCAAACCCCTAATAAATTTTCCCACTTCGGTCTTTGCGATGGATATGTGCGTCACTAAGCGCTAAACACAACGGTCGCAAGTCTCACTACAAATTCCTCACAATATGGTAGTAGATGCACTGCAGCAAGGACAGCCACCAGCAGATCAACCAGAAATAAAATATATATAACGCTATTGTAGGCCTAAGTAAGCCGTTTGGATTCTCCTATAGCTATTTTCTAGCCAAGTATGAAAGCACACTGCTATGCTAGATGAGATGATGCTGAGTTATTAAAAAAATAAACGTAAAATAAAAAGTAAATGGCAGACTGTGCCTAATTGAAATCAAACCCCTAATAAATTTTCCCACTTCGGTCTTTGCGATGGATATGTGCGTCACTAAGCGCTAAACACAACGGTCGCAAGTCTCACTACAAATTCCTCACAATATGGTAGTAGATGCACTACAGCAAGGACAGCCACCAGCAGATCAACCAGAAATAAAATATATATAACGCTATTGTAGGCCTAAGTAAGCCGTTTGGATTCTCCTATGGCTATTTTCTAGCCAAGTATGAAAGCACACTGCTATGCCAGATGAGATGACGCTGAGTTATGAAAAAATAAACGTAAAATAAAAAGTAAATGGCAGACTGTGCCTAATTGAAATCAAACCCCTAATAAATTTTCCCACTTTGGTATTTGAGGTGGATATGTGTGTCACTAAGAGCTAAACACAACGGTAGCAAGTCCCCCTGCAAATTCCTCACAATATGGTACTAGCTGCAAATAATAAAAAAAAAAAGTATAACGTTATTGTAGCCCTAAGAAGGGCTGTTGGGTTCTTGTAGAATCACTCCTGCCTAACACTATTCTAATTGAACAGCCTAACGCTTTCCCTGACCAGCAGCAGCTCTCTCCCTAGCGGCATCCAGACACAGAATGATCCGAGCAGCGCAGGCAGGGGCTAGTCTATTCCAGGGTCACCTGATCTGGCCAGCCAACCACTGCTATCGACGTGTAAGAGTACCACGTCATGCTGGGTGGAGTGCAGAGTCTCCTGGCTTGTGATTGGCTCTGTTTCTGGCCGCCAAAAAGCAAAACGGCGGGAGCTGCCATTTTCTCGAGCGGGCAAAGTATTCGTCCGAGCAACGAGCAGTTTCGAGTACGCTAATGCTCGAACGAGCATCAAGCTCGAAATATCATTAGCATGTTCCCTAACTCTGGTCCTTAGCCCCCGAGTTGTCATGCCGATGTAGATCTGTGGACATGGGCAATGTGCAAAGTAAATCACACCTCTTGTATCGCATGTGATTTTACACCTGATCTTGTACTCACGTCCACCTTTCAAATTGGAGAAAACCGTTGTTGTTTCCATGTTAGGGCGGGCTATGCAACGCCCACATGGTTTGCTGCCCCATTTGGGCGTGGCGGCCCAAATATCCGTGGTTGAGATTGGATGGGAGTCAGATAACTCCTGACCATCAAATCTCGGAGGTTCGAGGCTCTTTTCGGAGCAGTCGCTGGATATTTGGGCACAATTTGTCTAAGAATTGGGTCAGATCTCAGGACAGGCCAGAATATCTCTAAGGCATTAGTCATCATTTTCCACTGATCATGATAAGGAGTTGTGAATCGTGGTGGTTGGGCAGCAGGTTTGTGTTGAGATGATTGTGGATGAAGTAGGGTTGCTCGATCAGTATATCTTGCCCGTCTGTAGGCTCTTTTGATATATATACTTGTATATGTCCTATTATACACTGGTGGCCAAAACAATACACAATATTCCATGTGTGGTCTGACCGGGGATTTGTATAACGGCAAAACAATGTGTTTATCATGAGAATCAATTCATTTCCTGATGCATCCCATGATTGTATTTGCTTTAGCAGCAGCTGCCTGGCTCTCGTCACTAAAATTAATTTAACCATCCACCAATTCCCCCAAGTCCTATTCAGCTCCAGTTTTACCAAGTAATTGACTGTTTGGAACATAATTATACTTTTTGTTTCCATGGCCCAAGTGTATAACTTTACATTTATCTACATTAAACCTCATCAACCATTTCTCTGCCCACTCCTCAAGCTTCCACAAATCCCCTTGTAATGCTAAACTATCGACCTCAGTATTTATTACTTTACTCAGCTTAGTATCATTTGCAAATATTGACACTTGACTGTGTAAACCCACTACAAGGTCATTAATAAAAATATTAAAAAGAAGTGGCCCCAATACTGACCCCTGTGGTACTCCACTGGTAACGTAAACCCAATCTGAGAATGTGCCATTAATGACGACCCTCTGTTTTCTAAAACTAAGCCAATTACTTACCCAAATACACAGATTTTCCCCTAGTCCCAGCAGTCTTTTTCATTTTATATACCAACCTTTTATGCGGCATGGCGTCAAATGCCTTTGAAAAGTCCAGATATACAACATTCACAGGGTCCCCCAGATCCAGTCTGGAACTTACTTCCTGGTAGAAACCAATCAGATTAGTCTGACAGGACTGACGCTGGGTTATAAGGTTGTGTACAGTGAGATACTCCAGGATAGCATCTCTAACAAACCCCTCAAATATTTTCCACACCACAGAAGTGGAACTCTGTAGTTTCCAGGATCGCTTTTTGATCCCTTTTTGTATATTGGTACCACAAATGCTATGCGCCAGTCCTGTGGAACATAACCTGTGGAACATAGTCCTCAGTGTATCTTCAAATATTAAAAATAACGGTCTGTCTATAACGGTACATAGTTCATGCAGAACCCCGAGGTGTACGCCATCTGGCCCCGGTGATTTATCTGTCTTAGTGGTTGCGAGGCGGCGCTGTACCTCTTCCTGGGTTAAACTGTTGACATTCCAAAGAGAATTTACACAATTCCTCATTGTGTCTTCCACCAAGGGATTTTCCTGAGTAAAGACAGTCGAGAAGGCGACATTCAGTAGATTGCCCTTTCCTCATCTCCTTCTACCATGGCCCCCATGTTATTCCTAAGAGGGCCCACACTCCCAGTTTTTAGTTTCTTATCATTTATACACTTGAAAAATAATTTGGGATTATATTTGCTCTACATGGCAATATTTCTCTCAGTCTCTATTTTTATCTGCTTTTTACAGGATTTATTTTTCTCTCTTTAATCCTGCAATGCCTCAAAGCTAACTTCGCGTTTTAGCACCTTAAACGCCTTATCATTCTCACTTATTGCTTTCCCTACAAGACTAGTTAGCCATATTGGCTTTTTCTTTTTTAGAATATGTGAGAAAAAGTCCCTTTTTTGGGGGGGGGGGGGCTTTTTGTCTATAGTTTATGCCTATAAGGTCTTCCCTTTGTTGCTGAAAATTTGCCCTCCTAAAGTCTAGAGTTTCGGTGGCCCCTCCACTAACGCTCTTAGTAGAGCGTAATACAAAATCAATGATATTATGATCACTATTACCCAACTGGATGCCTTCCAGTTAGGATAAGGTCCAGCTGTGCCCCCCCACCTCTTGTTGGCTCCAGAACTAGTTGCAACAGGTAATTGTCTTTTATTGTGGACAAAAACCTGCTACCTTTGAAGGACCTGCAAGTTTCTGCCCCCAGTCTATATCTGGGTAATTGAAGTCCCCCATGATAAGTACCTCACCATGCTTTGAAGCCGCATCCTTTTCACTTATCAGCATTTCCTCTGCTGCCTCCATTGTATTTGGAGCCTTATAACAAACCCCTAGTAATATTTTATTATTCTTTTTCCCTCCCCTTATCTCCACCCATAGGCACTCCACATTTTCATTTGTGTCACCGATGTCATCTTGCAGGACAGGCTTGAGGCAAGAATTCACATATAAACAAACCCTCCCCCTTTTTTATTTATATGATCATTTCTAAAAAAACTATAACCATCTATAGTAACAGCCCAGTCATAGCTACTGTCCAGCCATGTCCCGCTATATCATATTTGTGCTCCAACATTAAAGGGGTATTTCAGGAATCAGCATAATTCATATACAAATGGGTACTCACAATATAAGCTAATGTGTAATAAGTTGTTATTTAAAATTTTGCTCCCCTTAGCAGAAAATGCTGGTGACATAGACTGTAATGAAGAATTAAAATGCTACTGGCCCTTTAATCAGTCCGTTTAATTTCCTCTGCGCGGTCCATTGTGGAGCAGACACAGGAAAGAAGATGGCCGCTGGTCACATGTCCACATCACATATCCTGCACTTGCCTGGGTAGGTCATGTGATCACCACTACGTTTGGCTGTAGTCAGTTGGTTGAAGTGCATCCAGTATGGCCAGTGTTTTTGTGATGTGCAGTTACACTTCATTACTATGGTAACAGAGCAAGAAAGTCTGTTATGTCATCACTGGGAGCAGAGCATAAGAGGGAGGAGGAGTTACTGAGAACTAAAGGATCATGGAACTTGTAGTTTCCAGTGGCGGCCATCTTAGTGATAACTCCATTGAGTATTGTTGTATTCATTTATTTATATCATCATGGGTTTTTGTGTCAGATGTTCATATTCCCGGAATACCCCTTTAACTGTTCCAGTTTCTCCATTTTGTTTGTGAGGCTTCTGGCATTTGTGTACATACACTTTATATGGTTTTCCCTATCCATATTCCTTTTGTTCTTATTCCCCAATCTTATTCCAGCCCCCCTTCCTCCCCCATGGACTATGACTTTTTCCAACCCTCTATCTGCACTGTCTTTTTGCCCTGCACAAGTGTAGTTGCCCTCCCCACAAAGTCTCTAGTTTAAACACTCCTCCAACATTATATTTTTTTTCCCCAAAACAGCTGCATTTTTCCCCATTGAGGTGCAGCCCATCCCTACTGTAGAGCCTGTAGCCGACAGAAAAGTCAGCCCAGTTTTCCATGAACCCAAAACCCTCCTTCCTACACCAACTTTTGAGCCACTTATTTACCTCCCTGATCTCCCGCTGCCTTTCTGGTGTGGCACGTGGTACAGGTAGTATTTTGGAGAAAACTACCTTTGCGGTTCTGCCCTGAGCTTATGGCCTAAATCCCTGAAATCATTTAAGATCCTTCCACCTACCTCTTATTTTGTCATTAGTGCCAATGTTGACTATGACCACTTGCCCCTCCCAGTAATCTGTCAACCCGATCCGCAACATGCCGAACCCAAGCACCTGGCAAACAACACACTTCGGTATGCACGGTCTTTGTGACAGATTGCCCTGTCAGTTCCCCTAATAATCCAATCGCCCACTACCATCACCTGTCTGATTGTCCGTGTGCTCCAATTACCCTTCTTAATGGAGCAGACAGTCCCCTGGTTTCTAAAGGCCATGTCTTGCTGCAGCATTGCTACCCCAGAGCTGATATCCCCCTCATCTGCCAGCCTGGCAAACGTATTGGGGTGCACCAGATCAGGACTAGACTCCATGCAACTCTTCCCTCTACCCTGCCTTCTACATGTTATCCACCTAGCTCCCCCCTCACTCTGCACCTCCATACTTCCATCCCCACACCCATCTTCCCCAGAGAGTTTGTGCTCCAGGAGTAGCAAACTTCACTCCATATTCGATTCAATTGCCCGCAGCCTTGAAACTTGCTCATTTAGATCCAGAATCTGGGCTCCCAGATGAGCAATTTTAACACATTCCACACAGCAGTATTCCCCCCCTCGAACGGCTGTTCAAGGAGGTCAACGGAACTTGGGATTCCCACCCAGTCTCCCATGCTGGTACTTGCCAAGCCTTAAAGGGGCTATGCCACGAAACAATTGACTGCAAAAAGCAGTCAAAGAGGTTAAAATATTTAAAAAATCTATTTGTAATGGTTACCTGGAAGTAAAGATACCTTTCTATTTGTTATTATGATGCTTGTTCAGCCTCTATTTTGCTCCTAACAGAAGCAGATGTGGGAGGGGCCTAGCCAGGCACATGCATAGCACTGACAGCGGCAGTTATTACACAACTCAGTACTACAGAGCGCTCAGCCTTCAGAGTCTCCTTCCACCTGCTGTGCTCAAATAGTCCCTGCATTTACTGATCCAATAGAAGTCCAATAGAAATGTGTCATACACCCCATGTTAAAAGTGCACCAAAAAAAGTTGGTGCAGTCGGTCAAAGCAGTGCAGGGGGCACCAGATTCATGAAGAACGTGCGCCAGAAATCCTGGATCTTGCACCCCTTGCACACTACACATGTACTATGTATTCTCACAGCATCATGGTCGGTCAGGCTGACATGCATGGCGGAAGTCTAGGTGGGTGCAGGGGAGGCAAACCCCACTTGTATCGTCACTCCAAAGTGACACTTACCCCTGAGGAAGTCACTTCGAAGTGAGGATACGCATGGAGTTTGCCGTCCCTCCGACATATTTACACTTTACTGTCCGCGTGACCTAACATGATGCTGTGAGAATACATTGAATTGCAACTAAATCACTAGATAGATAGATATTTATGAGATAGATACATATGAGATAGATAGATGACATGTAATGGATAGATAGAAGATATATATGAGATAGATAGATAGATAGATAGATAGATAGATAGATAGATAGATAGATAGATACATAGGAGATAGATATGAGATAGATAGATGACAGGTGATAGATACATAGATAGATGACAGGTGATAGATAGATAGATGACAGGTGATAGATAATAGGACTTGGATAGATAAATAGGTGACAGCTTCTCACATGTTGCTGATCTTTAGCTACTTCCCTGCTAGTCAGGGACAGGGGCCCTTTGCAGGAGAGCAGGGTAGCATGGAGGGAGAGTGCATGGAGGAGAGTACAGGAGGAGGACTGCATCAGGAGAGATCAGAGCTCAGCCTGTTACTTGTGTTATCTCTGCAGCCTCCTGTGTGACCTGACTAATGGTGGAGGGAAGAGAGGGCTGCTATATTGCTATGATCCATGTTAGGGGAGGACTCCTCTGTGCAGCAGATAGTCATGTCTGGCTGCAGTTATCTTGTATCTGCTGCTGTAGGCTCCTGTGTGACCTGACTAATGGTGGAGAGAGGAAAGGGCTGCTACATTGCTATGATCCATGTTAGGGGGGACTCCTCTGAGCAGCAGATAGTCATGTCTGGCTGCAGTTACCTTGTACCTGCTGCTGTAGGCTCCTGTGGAGCTGGTAAGCAGTGGCCATCACAGCACAATCCCTGCCCCTCCTCCTCTCTCACTTCCTAATGGCTGCAGTGTGTCAGCTGATCTCTCAGTGTGGAGAGGAGCTGTGAGCCCGTGAAGTGATCTGTAGTGCAGAGCAGCTAGGGGAATCCCTGTGCGCAGACTCGGCCAGATCAGCTGTAACTCAGGGCGGGACACAGCTACCACCAGGGGGCGCCAGCAACCAGAACAAAAGGAGTTATCTCAGTAAGGCTGCATATTTTGTAATAAGTGTAAATGGTGAAAGTACTTGTCACAATGCATTAGACCCAATTACAGCCATTTGCTATGGTGACACAACCCCTTTAAGCTGCATTGCCACTGCGATATGACGAGAGCAGGCACATTCAGCTTAGAATGGTATTTGTCCTTGAATCCAGAGTAGGATTTGAAACCACCCACAAGCTCTATGACTGAGGGGAGCTCTCTGTCTGGGTGTGCCAAGCATATTTGGAGATCATCCACAAATAACATTCCTTTTACCTGTCGATGTCCAATTGTTATGCCTTCCTTATTCGATTGAAGGAGCAGAAGCTCAATTGCTTAGTTGAACAACAGAGCGGACATGGGACAAACTTGTCTTGTTCCCCTATGGAGTTCAAAAGTTTGAGAAAGGAATGCTGGCAAGTTAATCCGCGCCATGGGGGAAGAGTAAAGAGCGTCTAGAAATCTCAGAAAGGTCCCACCAGCCCCACCTCACACTGTCAAAGTCTTTTTCAGCATGAATCGACAGTATGGCCGGGAACTGGTGACGTCGTTGCAGATGTTAGTCACAGCAGACTGTCCTGCCCACTTGAGCAGGGAGGATCAAACGGTGGAGGATGTCCGCTAGTCTATTGGCCATCACCTTAGTTTTAGGTCAACATTAATTAAGGATATTGGGCTATATGATGACAGAGACATTGTTTTTTTTTCTTTAGGTAGTAATTTTATATAGCAAAATGGATGAGAATAAAAAAATATGAACTATACTCACCAATCTTCCAAACATTCTTCTTATCTTTATTGATATAAGATTACTTACAATCAGGTAACGAGGTACATAGTGAAGTAGAGAGGATGGGTAAAGTGCCTAAAGCAAGGCAACGGCCGTTTCATTCGAGTCTGTTCTTCCGGCCTCTACCGTTTATCTAGTGATAAAATACATGTGCTATATAAAGTGAAGAAGGTGGGCAGGGGTGTAATACACTGCCAAACAAAGTGTAATGTCCAATCCCTGCCGCAAGCTGACCCAAAATAACTCAAGTTTCCATGGTAATATTATCTAACACCTGAGGTAACGTATTAAAGGAAGCTTGTGGCTTCACGTAAGCGGAAGTGACTGGTCTGCCGCATCTACCTCCCTGATACAGACGGGTCTACGGCTCTATGCCACCTCCTACAGGATATGTCACGAGCGCATACATCAGTAAACCCCTAACTTGCACACATGACGCGTCTCCTCGGCAGCACGGGTTTGTGTCTTGGCGGTAAGGATATGGAGAAATTCTGACAAGAGAACAAAATGGGGAATCTCAGCCTGTAACGCATAGGTGTATAAACATAACCAATATGAAACCAAATGTGTATAACAGGTTCTTGCCTTGGTAAAGAAGTAAGCAGCTCCTAGTGCTAAAACAAACATACGCCGGACCGCTTTGAGAGCGGAACATCACTATTTCGATTTACACAAATAATTTTGAAATGTATAGTTAAAAATAGCCTGTTAGAAATTTAGCCCTTACTGAGGTGCAATCCTTTTAATTTTCAAAGAAGACACCAAAATCTATTTTCTCATTGAGTCCTATTGGACCCATGGCGTTTGTTCTAAGTAACCACTTACTCTCAACCTGTAGTAAATGGCGTTGTTTATCTCCTACTCTCTTGGGTGGTGGCACTATTTTTTTTCCAGGAAACTTGAAGGACTTATGATCGCCACCATGACACTCCCTTATGTGCTGTATTAATCTTGATTCTCCTTAGCCTGATTCAATAGACCTAATGGGGCTTATTTACTAAGGGTCCGCGGCCGCACTTTGGATATTCAAATGTTTACGGGGATTGCACCGCTGTGACAGGTATTTAAAAGAGAATTCTGTTATTGGATTCTGATTGGATTTTGGCGCAGCGGATCGTCAGAAACTCCGTATTTCGGGAACTTCTGTGGCCGGGTAAGTAAATGTGCCCCAATGTGTTCTTTCACTCTCAAATATCAACATTGTTTAGTCTTCTCAATATAAAATCTGTGACAGCTACAAACCAAGACATATACAACAAAACAAAACTAGTTTTCTTTGTTTTTTTAAACAGCTTTATTATGGGTTCAAAAATATAATACAGATTCAAAGTGCAATAAGTGGCAAGTTACAACTTACAGTTTTACATCTTTACAGTTGTTAAACACTTCTTTAGGCTTCTTGACATTTTTGGATTCCCCACAGTCATATTTTCCCCACTATGGTCACTAGATTTACCTGTTGGATGCCAACCGAGCATCCATTTAACTATAAACTGTCAGTGAAACATTATGGGGGAATAATAATAATAATAATTCCTTTATTTATGTAGCGCACACAGATTACCCAGCACTGCACAGAACTTGCGAAATCGGTGGAATCAATATTTGAAAGAATTTAGAATGATTGAATTAACTTTTTTGGGGGAAAAGACATTTTCTATATGGAGCACTTATTTTTTGATAATATGAAACTCCTAAAATTGATCACAGATAAAGACACATTGGGAGTTTTGCAGTTAGGAAAGAAGGGAATAAACATATTGGGGCACATTTACTTACCCGATCCTGTCGCAATTCACTAAGATTTTGCGCCCGATACCCTGCATGTGTCGCTTCCCCGCTCAGGTCCGCCGGAGTTCACCTTCTTCTTCCCGGCGCAAGTAAGTGCATTGTCTTCACAATTTAAATGTTAAATCATGCACTCGGTCCCAATTTTCAGATCGTCCGACCCCCCCTCTCCCCGATTTGTGTTGCATGAAATCTGGCGCAATTGTGCCAAATTCTGATCGCATGCGCCACAATACCCTTTTAAATGTGGCGCAATTTGGTAATGATCGGAATATCCAACATTTGTGCAGTCCGCGGACCCTTAGTAAATAAGCCCTATTAAGTATAGATACTTGCACAGATATAAATAAGATTTTGTGTTTGACACAAACTAATAAAATGAATTTAACACGTATATATGGGATTTTAATGGCACACGTTTTGGATAAAGTAACTCATATTAGTTAAAGGGCACCTACCACCACGAATCTACCTATAAAGGTAGATCGGGTGGTAGGTGGATGTATGGGACATGAGGATAGCCCTTTTTAGAGCTAATCCTCACGTCCCCGCTAGCCTAGCATAAACTTTATTGCCCTAATATGTTAATTTAATTAAGCGGCTACCGGGGCGTGGAGTAGCCGGACACGAGGCTACACGGCGCGGCTACTCCACGCCCCAGTAGCTGCTTTCCCCCGCCTACCCTGTGATCTTCGGCGCGCAGCTCCTGGCAGCTGCACGCCCTCGCCCGAGAAGCCGGAATTCTGCGCATGCGCAGTAACTCCGGCCAAGATGCGCGATCTCGGGAACGAGGCCGGAGTTACTGCGCATGCGCAGAACTCCGGCTTCTCGGACGAGGGCGCGCAGCTGCCAGGAGCTGCGCGCCGAAGATCACAGGGTAGGCGGGGGAAAGCAGCTACTGGGGCGTGGAGTAGCCGCGCCGTGTAGCCTCGTGTCCGGCTACTCCACGCCCCGGTAGCCGCTTAATTAAATTAACATATTAGGCCAAGATGCGCGATCTCGGGAACGAGGCCGGAGTTACTGCGCATGCGCAGAACTCCGGCTTCTCGGACGAGGGCGCGCAGCTGCCAGGAGCTGCGCGCCGCAGATCACAGGGTAGGCGGGGGAAAGCAGCTACTGGGGCGTGGAGTAGCCGCGCCGTGTAGCCTCGTGTCCGGCTACTCCACGCCCCGGTAGCCGCTTAATTAAATTAACATATTAGGGCAATAAAGTTTATGCTAGGCTAGCGGGGACGTGAGGATTAGCTCTAAAAAGGGCTATCCTCACGTCCCATACATCCACCTACCACCCGATCTACCTTTATAGGTAGATTCGTGGTGGTAGGTTCACTTTAATGTAGATGGATTAAGGATATAGAAGAGATTAATGATATGTGGGATGATATTTTTGGGAATTTGGTGAAAATATTAAGAAACCCAAATCATAGGTAGATAAAATTAAATAAACGGTAATTTACACCCCTTTAATTTACCGTATATACTCGAGTATAAGCCGACCCGAGTATAAGCCGAGACCCCTAATTTTACCACCGAAAACTGGGAAAACCTATTGACTCAAGTATAAGCCGAGGGTGTAGTATACAGCCAGTCCCCATGTAGTATACAGCCAGCCAGCCCCCATTAGTATACAGCTTGCCCCCAGTAGTATACAGATTGTCCCCAGTAGTATACAGCTTGCCCCCAGTAGTATACAGCTTGCCCCCAGTAGTATACAGCCTGCCCCCCAGTAGTATACAGCCTGCCCCCAGTAGTATACAGCTTGTCCCCTTGCAGTATACAGCCTGCCCCCAGTAGTATACAGCTTGCCCCCAGTAGTATACAGCTTGCCCCCAGTAGTATACAGCTTGCCCCCCGTAGTATACAGCCTGCACCCCGTAGTATACAGCCTGCCCCCAGTAGTATACAGCTTGCCCCAGTAGTATACAGCTTGCCCCCAGTAGTATACAGCCTGCCCCCAGTAGTATACAGCCTGCCCCCATCAGTATACAGTCTGCCCTCAGTAGTATACAGCAGCCCCTATACAGATAAAGAAATAAACTTAATACTCACCCTCCGTTGTCCTGATGTTCGTCGCGGCTCCTGGCGGCTTCCGATCCCCATCGTGGCTCCCGGCGGCTTCTTCAATCTTCTCTGGCCGGGAGATCGTGCTGGCCGTCGCACACTGTGATTGCGCGCTGTCGCCGCGGATGGCATCACAGTGCGCGACGGCCAGCGCGATCTCCCGGCCAGTGAAGAGTGAAGAAGCCGCCGGGAGCCGCGACAGGGATCGAGAGCCGCCGGGAGCCGCAAGGAACATCGGGGACACCGGAGGGTGAGTATTAATGTATTTATTTTTATCATTGACTCGTGTATAAGCCGAGGCGAGGTTTTTCAGCACATTTTTTGTGCTGAAAATCTCGGCTTATACACGAGTATATACGGTAATAAAAAAAAAATACAAGCTTGAGAACAAATGCACAATATTTTAGATGCCATGAAGATGAATTAGACATTATACATATAGTTTGGAAATGTCCTTAAATACAAATGTTTTGGTTGGAAGTATTCCAGAAGATGGAAAAAAGGTTAAAAAAGTTATACTAGGGGGCCTGGCTAAGCGTCTGACAGAAGCAGTCACATGTGAGGAGAGCTCCGTACTCACCCAGCGATAACCAGCTAATCCTGCATAAATTCTGCTGTCAAAATACCAGGCAACAAAGCTAAGCGTGGCTTCAGCAAGACCAGAGCCTCTGGAGCAGCTGCGAAACTCCGAGAATATGCATGGGAGGGCTCACAGGATGGCTCCGGCCCTTCAGGGCTGGCAGTTCCGCCAATCTTCCCGCGCCCCATGTACAAGACCCTGACCTGGACTCCGATCCGGATCATACCAACCTCACTCTCAAGAGGTATCCGGTCAGCTCTTGATGGCTATTCAGACCTCCACCACGTCTCTCACCTCCATGATAGACGAGGTAAGAGTGAATGTGGGCCTAATCTGGAAGGTTCTGCAGAAACTCAGGGACAGTGTCAAGGAAACAGAAACTTGCATATCCCAGGTGGAAGATCTGACTGCTCCCTTAACGTAGCGCCTGCGGTCCCTGGGAAATGTGGCGGCTCTTTGGGCCCTCAAGTCTGACGACCTAAACGGGCGGACGGGAATGATCCGGTCGCCTTCATTAAACAATGGTTTAAAGATACCATACCTGCTGCAGCATTATCACCAGCTTATGTGGTTGAGAGAGCTCATCATGTCCCTGCCAAACACAGGGACCTGTCGGAGAGAGCCTGACCTTTCCTAGTCCGCCTGATGTGCAGCAAGGACCGAGATGCCATTCTTCAGGCTTCAAGACGCATGGGGACTATCTCTTATCAAGGTGCGGACATTTCACTATTTCCAGACTTCTCGGCAGCGCTACAGAAGACCAGGGCTTCTTTTCTGGGAGTTAAGAAAAGGCTGCAGGAGCTACAGGTGGCATACTCCATGCTATTTCCAGCACGCCTGCGAGTGGTGTACGAAGACTGCACCATATTTTTTACTCACACCGCAAAAAGCAGACCACTGGCTTAACACCAGGAAAAGACCACCTCGACAATTAGCATAATCTCTGCAATATCTGGACTGCTGCGATAAGTAGCCACTTGTGCATTTCTCTGCAATGTTTCTACCCCCTCTCCTTTATTTTATGCTAATACCATAAGTTTTTGTTAGGCCACGAGGTCTCAGAGGCCTAGTACTGCAAGGCCTCTTCATGTTGCGTGCATTATGCCCGGGTTAACAGCCCACAATGTGCGGTGCCCAGGTCTGTAGTTTATCACCACTTCAACACAGACCTCCCCTGTTACGAGAATTGTTTCTGTGGGTGGTCTCCCCCCACAAGCTATGCGGCCAGTGTACTGGGGTGAATACGCTCCACGGACCCCAAAAAGGTTTTTTCAACGATATTGTTTATTTTGTATTTTACTCTTGTAATTTTATTCATTTAGTTGGTACCACGCGATATGTCATTATCTGTTTTAACGTGGAATGTCAGAAGTATGACACACGCAAGCATAATATAATATTCTCCTCAATGCGGGCCCACAACCCCCACCAGATATGCCTTCTAGAAACACACATGGCCCCTAGCTGAACGGATGGGCTGAAACGCCCATGGGTACAGTGGCCAGCTCATGCGACACTCTCCACACATTCCCGAGGAGTATCCTTATTAGTTCACAGAATGGTTAGATGGGAATTGGGCTCTGTACTTGTAGATCCCAAAGGCAGATATGTGTTTACCCAAGCCTGGATAAATTGTAAATCATATGTTATCCTGTGCCTATATATCCCACCGTCCTCAAGTCTCTCCCTTTTGTATGAAGAGGCTCGTTTTGCATGAGGCTTCCATAGCTCCTTGACTATATGCATGGGGGCCTGGAATACTATATTAAACCCATCTATTGACAAATTTCACGGGGCAGGATCGGCCCCAACAAGCCATCGACCATCACTCCTAGTTAGATTCCTTGCTGAGATGGGATGGTCTGATCTGTGGCGCTCTAGCCATCCATGGCTTACGGAATTCACTTGCTACAACGGAAGAGAGACTATGTCTGTGGCAACGACAGGGCCAGCCTGGCACTAACATCGGTGGACCACTTACCTCGTGGTCCATCAGACCATTCTTCAATATTAGCAGTATTTCAGCTAGCAGACCTGCCAACAGGGGGCTCTAAACGTAAAATACACCCGAGTCTCTGTAAGGAGAACTCTTGAATAGGAGGAGGAGCATGACGCGGGCGGCGTGCTCACGCGTGCTGCAGCGACGCCGGGGTGAGGGCGGGCCACGGGCCGGAACATCGCCTTTCTGATAGCTGGTGCCTGGTCATTGAGGGTGCCAAGGATGCTTGGAAGGAAGTCCTGCGCTTGTGTCTATCGTGATGCTGTCCCCATGTGAGGTTCGCTAGATCGCTTGGCTGTACTCCGGACTGCAGAGCGTGGTGGACGACAACATTAACAGCACAGAGTACTTGATGAAGGTTGCTGTCGAGATCGCCTCAGCGACGTGGGAGTGTTGGTGACAGCCAGAAGCTGGATCCGGGTTGCGCGGCAGTGGGAGCTGTGTACAAATGCACCGGCCCCCCTGCTCAGCTGACGTGCCGAGGTAAAGCCAGTATGCCACTTGTTAGAATTGGTGCTGCCACCTGAGGATCCACGGATGCTCCTTCAGTGCAACTAACCATTAAGGAAGTACATCTGAACGATTTCTCTGCCTGCTGGTATGGTAAGACCACAAATTTTACTTTTAGGTTTTCTGTTGTTGAACCCTTGCTGGAAGGCCTAGCCTTCATAATTTCCACTGATTAATCATTGGTGTCTGATCTGAAGCAGGCCCTTCCTAGACATCCTTATCATAACTCTGTACGTAATTGTTGAGAGTCTTGGTGTCATTTATCAAGAAAAACCATGGGAAGTAAGAGGCAGAATAAAGCAGGGGTGAAGGGTAGATTATCAGAAGGGGGGCTCTCCCCAGGTGTAAAATCAAAAGAAGGTAAATTGGATAAATTCCTACACTCTCCCAGCTCAATGAAAGAAAAAGGTAAAAAACCTGAGGAGAAAGGTAGAAGAGCGGGGTCACCTGAACATGGGGTGAACAGGAAGACATTGCAGAGGGAGCAGGGGCTGCTTCCGTAGGTGCAGAGAGCCTATCCCTTAAGGACATCTCTGCTCAGATTGCACAATGTACTCTGGCAGTAGGGGAAGTGTTGAAGGAGATTGGGAGCATGAAGAGCAAAATAGACATCATTGGCACTGAAATTAACACTCTTAAAGGAAGAGTTGAAGAAACAGAAACCAGAATAGGGAATGTTGAAGATTCTGCAGCCAATATACAGAAAAGGGTGAAAGACCTAGAGAAAGCAGAAAAAATGGTCCAACAAAAACTGTTAGACCTTGAGAATAGGTCAAGAAGGAACAATTTAAGAGTTGTAGGCTTTCCAGAAAGGGTTGGAGGGGGAAGATGCAACGACCTTCACGTCCAACTGGTTGGAAAAAACATTCTCGGAGGAGATTCGCACCAGGGTATTTTTGGTTGATAGAGCCCTCTAAAGCAAGGGCAGTGGGCGCTCCACCGAGGAGTATCCTGGTGCGCCTCCTTTCACCAAGGGACCGGGACAACATTCTTAGGAGTCTAAGGAAGATTGGTAAATTGGAATACAACTCTGCCCCAATTATGATCTTCCCAGACTACCCCCAAGAGGTACAAAAGTTATGCAGATCTGAAAAAGAGGTTGAGGGGAAAAGGTATTTTGTATTCATTGATGTACCCGGCAAAACTAAAAAATTATTCATGAACAAAAATCCCTCTTCTTCGAAAATCCAGTAGAAGCTAATGAATGGGTAAAGCGGTTTCTAAAGATCTAAGAGGTATAGCCCGATGGTAGCTCTGCCCCGGCAGAGGTACATGCTCTGGGATGAGTCCAGGGAAGTTATGGCCTGGGCATTTGAAGGGGAGGGGGGCGAGGGGAGGGGAACGACTGGTGGCCCCAAATCTTGATAGGAAAATTGTTAGTACAATATGTAATATAGCGCTACAATGATTAAAATATTGTCATGGAACGTACGAGGTTTGAACAACAGGATTAAATGTAGAGCGGTGTTTGACTTATGCTCCTCATACCAACCAGATGTAGTATGTTTACAGGAGACCAACCTGTTGAAAGAGACCATTCATAAGGTTAGGAAGTCCTGGTTGAGTCATTACTACCACTCGACTTTTTTGGCTTATGCTCGGGGAGTTTGTATAATGATTAACAGGCGTACTAGCTTCCGAGAACTTTCGCTGAGAGTGGATCGACAGGGCAGATTTATAATCCTCCATTGTCTGCTGGACGTACGTGAGGTAGTATTGCTGGGGGTTTACCTCCCCCCAACAGCGCCGGTGGTATCACTTGTAGACATATGGAAGCAGACAGACAAGTATAATAACATACCAATTTACTGGATGGGTGACTTTAATAAAGTTATAAACGAGGAACTGGACAGAGTCAGGAAAGGTTTAACCCAGATGGCTAATCACTCATTCTCCTTCGGTAGAACACTGGGGGATCTGGGTCTCCACGATGTGTGGAGGGAGAGATTCCCCTCTAGGCGCAGTTATACGTGTTTCTCGAAAACTCATAGTACCCTCTCGAGAATCGATTTAGTTCTATCAAACGACAGGGGACTTGGCAGCATCGGAAAAATTAACATTGGTGCAAGGGGTTTATCAGACCACTCCCCTGTCTGGTTCACTCTGATAAATTGCAACACCACAGGGATTACCTTAAAATTACCTATAAAATTAAGCCCTTTCTTTTTGATCTGGTCAAAGGGAAGTGTAGTATTAGGGAGCATATAAAGATATTTTTAGATAATTGGAATAGCGTGAAGGATGAGGGTGTAAGCTGGGACGCATTGAAGGCATACTTGAGGGGTTCGATACGGGGTTGCATCACACATATAAGAAAAATAAGGAAAAAAACTACAGCAGGCTAAACTCAGAGTACTAGACCTAGAAAAAATCTCTTGGATAATCCATCCGACGAAAAAAACAACCAATGGGTAGAAGCCCAGGACTGCTTGAGTTTGCTTTGAATGGAGAAAGCACATTTGGACCTGGAGGGACGTAATCAGAGGGCTATAGGGGGTTATTACACCTCTATGAAAAGAGTGGAAATGGTAATTAAGAACCAGGCACCAACAGAGGACGGGGCGCGTGACGGCGTGATGTGAGTTTGCACGTCACTGCCGCTTCCTCGCTGACGGCTCCCCCCCCCCCCGAAGCTGGAGTGCGGAATGCACGCTGGATAGTGCAAACTCACGCGGGCTTGATCTGGGCACTATGCCGAGGCCCACGGAGGATTGAACGGGAGCTGGTCGGAGGTCGTGGGGCTACATGTAAGGCTGCGTTCCCAGACAGGAAAGAGTCGGCAGACACAGCGGTCGCCCTCCACAAAAAACTGTAACTCTAGCGTGGGGGGGGGGGGGGACTAACTAGCCCTCCCCCGTAGATGGGTGCCTCTGGTGAGAGCGGAGGATAAGGGCTAGGGGCGAGACGGGCGCGGCCGGTTCCCCCGTCCGAAACAGCGAACCTGGTTTTTGGAAGAAGCCTCCGGTGAGAGCGGAAGTGGTGGAGTGGACAGCAGCGTTGATCGTGGCCCTTGGTGAGAGCAGAGGCCACAGCCTGCGAAGGTGGCAGCCAGTCCCCCGTCCTGTAAGAGAGGACGATGCGATAGGCAGCCACCACTGGATTTCTCCAGGAGCCCTGCCGGGCAATAGCTGTGGGGATCCCTGAGGGAACGCGGAACTCCAGGAGGCTTGTGGATGCAGTATTCTGACATCAGTGCGGTGTCCAAGACGAAGATGAAGAGCAAGGGTGGTGAGATGATAATGCCCCTGTGATATTTCGCTGTATGCATTAACACTAACTAAACGACTCATCTTAACCGCTATTGCCATTATTAACACCACTAACTCTAATATTTGTGACTAAACGAGGAGGGTATCAACCCTGGATCTATTCCCCGCTTGTGAAGGTGGAAGAAAGTTTGCAGAGGAAACTTCCGTGGTTCCTACTGGCTCTAATTTCGGTGACTCTATTGTACTCCCCACTATCATTGAGACAGGTGGTTGACTGGGGACTCTGCCCCCCCCCTCTTCCATGTATTCTTTTTCCCCTTTTCCACCCCCTTTGGATAATTGCTGGATCACCACTTTCTGTGAAATCTTATATTTGTATCAATTCATTGTGGGTCTTATCTGTTCAATACTGTTTGGTTGGCTTACTTAACCATTTTTCCATTGTCATACAGTGTCCCAAACTGAGCGCAGCTGATAAGGGGATTACAGTGAATTGGGGGCGTATTTGTTACTGAGATTTATCTTACGTTAGCATAAACTTGGCCCTAACTCTGTATCTCCCTAGCACAAATTATTCAGCAATTCTCTGTACTGTGTGCTTGTAGGCTAACAATTGCTCAGGTGGGCTTAATATTTTCTGTGAATTCACACATTTGTACTAACTAACTGTGGGTCTTATAAGCCAAAAATTGGTTGCTTGATTGTTTGTGGCTCCATACCCATATACGGTATTTGGGTATCATCCTTTCCTGTTATATAGTGTACTAAAAAGGGGTGCAGTTGACAAGCGGATATCTGCAGAGAAAAGTGTTTAGGGGACCGCATTCAAGAGAAAGATGGGACCCAAAAACGCAGCACACCGATCCAAGGGGATAGATAAGATCTGGAAATCCCCGGCTCAGCCCCGGGGATTTCAGCGATAAAGGAGAGGGTGGAACAGGAGAGGCAGAACAGAGCGGATCTAGATTCTCGGTGTTACAGGGGGAAGATCTACCTCAAGGGAACTCTGCAATTTTGGCGGAAATTCTAGAAACAGTTCGGGAGACCAAAGCGTCATTGGAAACCTTGAATTTACAGATGGGGGTGGTGAGAGTTGACATAACAACACTTAAAGAAGAGGTAAATAAGTTAAGAACTGAATGCAAAGACACGGAAGCCACAGTAAATAAAGTGGCAAAAGAGGTTAAAGAGGTGAGGGTAGAGCTCTCCGAATTGAGGTCAGCCAACAGGATATTAAAGGAAAAATTGAACGACCTTGAGAATAGGTCCAGAAGGTCCAATATTAGGGTAGTAGGTTACCCAGAAAGCGGAGAGGGTGTAGAGGGCAAAGATATGTCAGAAGAAATTCAGAAATGGTTAGTGGATACCTTTGGCCTGGAGGGCTTTACAGCGGGCTTTGGGGTCGAAAGGGCCCATAGAGTCCCTTTTAAAAGACCTCCACAGGGAGCCAGACCTAGAGCCATTCTAGTTAAACTGCTCAGTTCCAGGGACAGGGACCTCATACTGTAGAAGGGCAGAGGTGGGGACCCTATCCTGGTAAATGGGCAAAAAATCTTTATTTTTCCGGGCCTTTCACGAGACACACAAAAGGGAAGAATGAGCTTTATAGGAGTGAAAAGGAGGCTGGCAGAAGCAAAAATGCAATATTCACTGCTCTTTCCCGCTAGACTGCGAGTTATTCATCGCAATAAAACATGGTTTTTTGATTGCCCAGAAGAAGCCTCAGAGTGGCTCGAAAGGGAAGGCTCATAAAATCGCTCCCCCGCACTCAGATAAGAGGCGCCGGGAAGACAAATAAGATGGTATAGGCTGCCGGGCTTGCAGTGGTTATAGTTGTATTATGATTAGGGGGGAGAAGCCGAATAGGTGTAGGAATGGCGTAGGTGGAGAGGAGATCTACGGAACATGGTTACGTTAGATCAAGGAGGGGAGGGGGCGGGATACCGACGGGGGTTTCCTTTTTTTTTTTTTTCTTTTTTCTTTCTTCTTTTTCCTCTTACCATTTCTTAAATGGGCTCCGAGATAAGGTTTTTTGCTTGGAATGTTTGGGGTCTCAGCGATAAAGTATGGAGATGTATGATTTTCGACTGTATCCATAGGCACTAGCCTGCTATTGTATGCCTGACGGAAACCCATCTGACAGCAGCACACCAGGGTAGGGTAAGGAAAAAATGGGTTGGAAAAGAGTTCCACTCGTATGGAAATATATACTCACGGGGTGTTTCGGTATTCATACACGCAAAAGTTGACTTTAAATTGTTGAGTAAACAAATAGATAAAGAGGGAAGATATATTTTTTTTGTGCGGGATGCTGGGAGGGCCAACATATCCTGCTTGCATTTGTATATATTGCCCCACCCTTCTCTCTAAATGTGTTTGGTGAATTGCTAAAAGTCAGGGAAGGAAAAGAAGGCTACCCAATACTCATAATAGGGGACCTGAATAAGGTCTTTGACGTGAGCCAGGATCGAATGTGTTTGGAGGGGAAAGTGGGAGAACCTGCATGTAGAAGAGAATCCAAATTGTCAACTTTATGCGAGGAACTCGGGTTAGCAGACATTTGGCGAACGAAGTTTGGCACAAAGAAGGCCTTCTCGTATTTGAGTAAAACACATAAAATTCTGACCCGTATCGATCATTGCCTCGTGAGTTATTCCTTAATGCCCAATATTCACAACATGCGCTATGAACCAATAATGATCTCGGATCACGGGCCGGTTGTGGTAGTAATGGGTCACGAAGGTAGGAAAATCCGAAATTTCAGTTTGAATCCGTAGTGGCTCTCAATAGTAGGAGACTCGATAGATGTGAGACTACTGGTAAAAGAGTTCTGGGAGGTAAACAAAAATTTGGGGGACAAATGGCGTTCCTGGGATGCTCTTAAAACCTATTTGAGGGGTATGTTTAAAAAATGCATTGTAGAGGCCAAAAAGAATTTCAACCAAAAAGAACAACAGCTCAAATATAAATATATGGAGGCCGACAAAAATCTAAAAAGGCAACAAACTAACGAGCACACAGTAGCCCCGCTGCAAACAAAAGCAGCGTATGAGGACTTTTTGGCCGGAAAGGCACAACACAAACTACTTTTCAGAGGGCAGAGATACTTTTCAGAGGGTGGCAAAGCAGGGAAAGTATTGTCCCATATGATACAAACCCCTAACTCAAATAGTTATATTTCATATTTACGTGCAAGGCGGAATAATAAAGGACCAGGGGGTGGTGATGGCCCAATTTAAAATATTTTATGAAGAACTGTACACCTCGCAAGCGGCCTCCCCTAAAGAGGAAATAGAGAGGTATCTAAGGAAAATCAAACTCCCTAAACTCTCGGAAGAGCAGAGAGAGAAATTAGAGGCCCCTATATCATTGGTAGAAATACAAGATACAGTCAGGGGTTGTACCAAAGACTCTTCATCAGGTACGGACGGTTTCCCATTCACGGTATTCAGGAAATACTGGGAAGTTTTGCTACCACTGCTGCTAGAAATTATTGAGGACGCAGACTCGAAGGGCAGTATTTCAGATTCGATGTCTGAAGCAAATATCATCGTAATTCCCAAGAAAGATAAAGACAGCCTAGAAGTCGGATCGTATAGACCCATTTCTTTGTTAAATACAGATGTTAAAATAATTGCTAAAATATTGGCGAATAGGCTTAAAGGGGTAGTGGATACTATTATTCACCCAGATCAGAAAGGTTTTATTCCTGGCCGCAAGATGAATGACAGGTTATACTCAGCAATTGCGATGGGGGAAGGGGGGCTCCGCTCCATCCTGTCTTTGGACGCAGTCAAGGCATTTGACAGGGTGGAGTGGAGCTTTCTATGGTCCATTATAGAACATTTTGGCTTTGGTCCGGCCTTTATTGGACGGATCAGGGCCTTATATAAAGCCCCAATAGCTAGGGTGGTGATCAAGGGAATGCAGTCGGACCAGTTTTCCCTGTCAAGAGGGACAAGGCAGGTTAGTAGACGTTTTGGCGAACGAAGTTTGGCACAAAGAAAACCTTCTCGTATTTGAGTAAAACACATAAAATTCTGACCCGTATCGATCATTGCCTCGTGAGTTATTCCTTAATGCCCAATATTCACAACATGCGCTATGAACCAATAATGATCTCGGATCACGGGCCGGTTGTGGTAGTAATGGGTCACGAAGGTAGGAAAATCTGAAATTTCAGTTTGAATCCGTAGTGGCTCTCAATAGTAGGAGACTCGATAGATGTGAGACTACTGGTAAAAGAGTTCTGGGAGGTAAACAAAAATTTGGTAGACAAATGGCGTTCGTGGGATGCTCTTAAAGCCTATTTGAGGGGTATGTTTAAAAAATGCATTGTAGAGGCCAAAAAGAATTTCAACCAAAAAGAACAACAGCTCAAATATAAATATATGGAGGCCGACAAAAATCTAAACATTTTGGCTTTGGTCCGGCCTTTATTGGACGGATCAGGGCCTTATATACAGCCCCAATAGCTAGGGTGGTGATCAACGGAATGCAGTCGGACCAGTTTTCCCTGTCAAGAGGGACAAGGCAGGTTAGTAGACGTTTGGCGAACGAGAGAGATGTCCCCTCTCCCCCCTACTTTACGCCCTTTATATTGAACCCCTGGCCGCCCTACTGAGACAGGATGAGGGTATTGTCGGAGGAGGGAGTGGGGGTGTCACAGATAAACTCTGCCTATATGCAGACGACCTGATTTTATATCTTCAGGACACAATGGTCACGGTTCCAAGAGTAATCTCCACCATCGAAGAACTTAGGAAAAGGTCAGGGCTACAGATAAACTGGGGGAAGTCACAGTTACTGCCCCTTGACGCAGCGGTAATGGAAGAAATGTCGAGGCAAAAAGTTCTTATGTAATTGCGGCTTTAGGTATCTCGGTATCCAGGTAGCAAAGGAACTGGACCAGTTTGTAGAACTCAATCTGATTCCCCTATTGAGAGCCATTAGCGATAAAATTCATTGTTGGGATAGACTACCACTTTCAAGGGCAGATAGAATAGGCCTTATTAAAATGATATTGCTGCCTCAAATTCTATTTGTAATATCTGCCAGTCCAGTATGCATTGAGGAAGCTGACTTCAAACTTATAGAAGCAATGTTGAATGATTTGATTTGGGGACGCAAAAGAGTGCGTATGAAGCTTAGCTATTTTTACAGCCCAATGGAGGAGGGTGGTTGTGGTATACCTTATTTTTTGGATATTTTATAGCCACACAATTGACAAGATTGAGTAATTTGGAAAATAATCTGGCGTTCAAAAAGTTGATGAAGTCTACAAAGAGGGACGGATGTTGGTCTCACTTGACGCGGTCAAAGCTTTTTCGACCACGTCGAGTGGGACTACATCTGGGTAGTGCTTGGCAGGATGGGGTTTGGTCCCCAATTTATCAAACTGGTTAAAATGCTATGCAAAAGAGCATCGGCCAGGGTAAGTATTAATGGTAAGGCTTCAGAGCCACTAAGCTTGCACAGAGGGACAAGACAAGGGTGTCCGCTGTCACCTCTGTTGTTTGAGGTGGCACTAGAGCCCCTGGCTTGTCAACTAAGAGAACACGCCCTGTAAAGGGGGTTTGTTAGAGGTATAAAAGAGGATAGGCTGCAGCTGTATGCGGAAGACATGCTGCTGTTCTTGGACCACTCAGGCACAATGCTCCAATCGGTTATTGCCCTGATAGAAGAGCATGGCAGCATGTCGGGGATAAAGATCAATTGGGGCAAGTCCTCTTATTTATTGCTGGACCCCCTATCTGAGGGAACTCAAATTTTCGGCCATTTGGAAAGGGTGTCTGAAATGAGATATCTAGGCATTGTCAATAGTAAAGATCCAAATGACTATGTGAATCTAAATGTGAAACCCATGCTAACAAAAATTAGACGCAAGGTGGACATATGGAAGAGAATGAATCTTACACTGGCAGCTAGGCTCATCTTATGCAAAATGGGCCTGATGGGCTTTCCTTGGAGGCTGTGATTAAATGCCGGGAGTCCCTTCTCCCTGCTCTACTCCAGGTACTAAAAGATTTGTTTAAAGAGGGCTCCCTCCCACCATCTTATTATGAGGCAGTTATTATCATCCTGCTTAAGCTGGACAAGGACCCCCTGGACTGCGGATCCTACCGCCCCATCTCACTGCTTAATGCAGATTATAAAATTCTTACTAAGGTTCTGGCGAATTGCCTGAACCAGGTGGTGGTGCCCTTAGTCCAGATTTATCCCTGGGTGCTGCACTATAGACAACCTCTAACGAGTACAGGTCATGATGCAGTTAGGTTTGGAGGGGGATGAGGATTGGGCCCTGGCTTCGCTGCACGGAGCTAAGGCCTTTGACTCCATAGAATGACCATTCCTGCAAGGCCAGTGTCTCTCTGAACGGGTCCTGTTCCGAACAGTTTCAGTTAGCTCCGTTGCTTTTTGCACTGGCGTAGAGGCCTTGGTGGTGATGCTTTGAGTGGATACAGTATATAAAGGCATCACTATATAGGGCTCGCGAAGAGAGGTTGGGGCTCTACGCAGATGATCTCCTTCATTTTCTGTTGGACCCTGAGAGATCCCTTTATAGAGCACTGGAGCTTATTGATGAATATGGGAGCTTTTCTGACCTCGTGTCTATTGCCAGCCAGCCAGGCATTAGAAAAGGTGTCTAATTTTAAGTATCTTGGGATCCATATATCTAGATCGCCAGCACAGATGTTAGCCAAGAATGTATGGTTGCTTAGCACACACTTTAAGTCTAAATTTGAAATTTGGTCAAAACTCCCTTTATCGGTGGCAGGACACATAAACCTTATCAAGATGGTGGTGCAGCCGAAGTGTCTTTACATAACCTCTAATATCTTTGCCCCATCCCTAAGTCTTTTTTTAAGGCCATGGACTCTTTACTGATTCCCTTTTCTATGGGGGTGGGCCGCTCTAAATTACGATTAGCTAACCCACAGCGTCCAAAATTCCTGGCGGGCATGACACTCCTGGATATTTCCCTATACTATGTGGCAGGACAACTGAAACACCTGGGCTTATGGGTGGGGGTGGGGGCGAGAAACGCTTCAGACTCCAGACGCCCACCTGGCTGTATACCTGGAATCAGAGCAGTTGTGGCACCTTCTGTATGCACCATGCTGGTTAGGCAATAGACCTCCCAATACATAGGGTAGCTAGGTTGGCATGGCGAGAGGCCACCCACCTCATTAAATATAAGGATATCCCCCTGGAATCCTCTCTCTGGAATAACCCTGGTTTCCTTAATTTCTCCCAAGAGATTGGTCCGTCATTCTGGAGCTCCCGTCGGATATGCACGATAAATGATATTATACAGGATAATGGGGCAGATTTATCAAGCTGTCTGAAAGTCAGAATTTTTCTAGTTGCCCATGGCAACCAATCACAGCTCCCCTTTAAAATATTCATGAGCACTGGTAAAATGAAAGCTGAGCTGTGATTGGTTGCCATGGGCAACTAGAAATATTCTGACTTTCAGACAGCTTGATAAATCTGCCCCAATGTTTTTATGTCCTTTGAGCAATTATCTACAAAATACAAACTCCATAAGCACGACCTATACCACTACTTCCAATTAAGGCACGCTTTCCACACCCAATTCCCATCTGCCTCTGACCGCTCCTTCTCCTCGTGTCCCTTGATAGGCTTAGTAAGATCTCAAGGACCAGCAGGTCTGACTTCTACAATCTACTCATACCTCATGCAGACCAAAACCAATTCCAATCAGGGCAAGGCATTAACAGAATGGAGGACACTGATCCCTACCTTAAGCGAGGAGGACTTCTCTGAACTACTTGAGTCACACTATTATGTATCCCCCCCTATTAATAACTAACTAATTCAACTCTATATAGTCCATCTATGCTACCTAACCGCTGATATGGTTGCACAAAATGGGTCTTACCCCCTCTCCCAGCTGTCACAGGTATAATTGTGCACCAGTCCCATTTTGGCACATGATCTGGGTATGCCCATTCCTTCAGACTTTCTGGAAGGAGGTAATAGACACACTATCTGATATAGTTGAGACACCAATTGATCAAACGCCTGCCATATATTTATTTGGGCTCCTGGATGAGGATCTATGGCCGCATCACACTCGAATCTTCCTCCATGAACCGCTGTTTATGGCCCGTAAGGCAGTGGAACTCCGCTGGATGGACCCACGAGCCCCCAGGTGCTCTCGATGAAAAACCTTAGTTAACGGTATAATTCCATTTGAAAGGATTGTTTTTCTACATAATGTACAATTTTCTACATTCTGTTCCTGCCATGTCCTCCTCGCTTGGTGCCCTCCTGTGATCTACACTGGATGATTATAAATATGAGAAGATGATCACCTGATGTTATTATGTAACTGTATGTGATGCTTGTTGGTTGTATTCTGCTCGTGTTGCTCAAGGCGATAGATAACCTCGTGAGTAAGGACCGACAACCGTGTGTGCACCAATTTGTTTGTTTATTATTTGTATTCTCTCCGTACAAGAGAATACGTAATTCTAATCTGGACGGCACTATAATGTATCTGTAAACTATATTGCTGTGATATAACGCAGAAATCCTTTTTTCTTTTTGTTCAATAAAAGAGTTTAAAAAAGTTATTCTAGAGAGGGGATGTTGAACCTTTTAGAGGCTGAGTGCCCAAACTACAACCAAAACCCACTTTTTTAAAATGGCAATTTAAGCAGTGACTTATTGCTCCTTGTTCTTCCAAAACTTTTAGTTGTCCTCCTAAGGCCACCAATACAATTGAAAGAAGCAGGGCAAGTTCAGACTATCAATGTATCTTCTCTCCAGGGTCTTTTTATACAGGAATACTCTTGGGGCTAGCAGGACCTCCAGAGATATCCCAGCTCTGCCAACACCTTCTCACTATTTCTGCAGTCCCAAACAGCCAAAGATGTGTCGCTTTAAAATAGCACTGAGAGCAGCATAGTTGCTTTGGTCTGCAGGAAAATCCTTTGAGTCCTGTGTGGTGAACTCTGTCCTGGGGTTATGGCCTGGGTGCCCACAGAGAAGGCCCTGAGTGCCCCCTTTGGCACCTGTGCCATAGGTTCACCACCACTGCACTAGGGTATGTACAGAATATACGGAGTACTAGACAGGTTTAAAAACTGATAAACAAGTTGTGCTTTATAGCCAGACTGGTGATAGTGAGAAAGTGGGCAGCATAAAACGGCCCTGTGTTTTAAAAAGGGTATAGCCTGGTAAAAAGAATTAAGATATATGAAATATTGCAAGCAGACAAAGAAGGCTCAAGGATAAATGTGTTGAATCTTTGGGCTCTTTGTAAAAAAGTTTTGGTATGAAGATCTCAAGGGGAGTTTTTTTTTGCTTTTGCTGCAGGGTGGGGGAGGTTAATGGGGTAAAAAAAAAAGAAAATCTGTACTGTATATATGATAAATGAAGATTATAAAATTTGACTATGTATGTTCTTAGATTCATTGTAATGAATCTGAAATAAAGATTTAAAGAAAAAAAACAAGTAATTTAAATGTAAAATCATGCAAAAAATGAGTAGGACAAAATAAATTTACAAGGGTTAGTTTATTTTAAATCAAAACCTCCGCCAAAAAATTTGTTTACATCAGTCAAGTATGTATGACACAGAGCATTAATCAAGTGACCGTATGTTGAATGAACTCTCGTTTCCCAATCATTGCCTTTAGAGCAATAAAAAATGCCAAAAAATTTCTTGAATTAACCCTTCACAGTGAATTATTGTATATACTCGCGTATAAACTGACCCAAGTATAAGCCGAGGCACTTAATTTTACGACCAAAAGAACATAATGACTCAAGTATAAGTCTAGGGTGGGCAATGGTCAGAGGCTCCCCAGTATAATTCCAGGAAACCAGCCAGCCCTCAGTAGTATATAGCCAGCCAGCCCCCAGTGGTATATAGCCAGCCTGGTCCCTGTAGTATACAGCCAGCCTGGTCCCTGTAGTATATAGCCAAACCCATATAGTATATAGCCATTCAGCCCCTTGTAGTATATAGTCAGCAAGCCCCCTGTATTATTTAGCCAGCCCCGTTATATATAGCCAGCCAGCCCCTGTAGTATATAGCAAGCCCCCTGTAGTTTACAGCCAGCCAGTCCCCTGTAGTAAATAGCCAACCCCCTGTAGTATATAGCCAGCTAGCCCCTGTAGTATATAGCTAGTGAGCCCTCTATAGTATGTAGCCAGCCCCCTAGTATATATCCAGCTAGTTCTCTGTAGTGCATAGCAAGCCCCCTGTAGTATTTAGCCAGCTAGCCCCCTGCAGTACATAGTTAACTCCCTGTTGAATATAGCCAGCCCCCTGTAGTATATAGCCAGCCTGCCCCTTGTAGTATATAGTCAGCAAGCCCCCTGTAGTATATTACCAGCCAGCCCCAGGTATTATGTAGCCAGCCCCCTGTAGTATATAGCCAGCCAGTGCCCGGTAATATATAGCCAGCCCCCCGTAGTATGTAGCCAGCCCCCTAGTATATAGCCAGCCAGTCCCCTGTAGTATATAGCAATCCCCCCTTATAATATAGCCAGTCCCATGTTATATACAGCCAGCCCCCTGTAGTATATAGCCAGGTAGCTCCCTGTAGTATATAGACAGCCAGGCCCCTTCAGTACATAGCAAACCCCCTGTAGTATATAGCCAACCTACTGTAGTGTTGACATCATAGTCTGTGCACTGGTCATGAACATGGACCCGTTGCACATGAAGTTAGAAGAGGACCTGCCCCGGCCGTCTGAAAGGTTTTTGTTTTTTTTTTAAACTCGGCTTATACTCAAGTATATAGAGTAGTTGATATTGGCTGCAAAACAATAACAAAGACTGCTCATAACAAAGAATTGTGGAATTGCTGCTAAATCCTCATTCAAAGCTGTGGGATAATTTGCATCAAAGCAATTCCTATATGCATGTGGCCTGCACAATTCTGTTAAGCCTCCTGGAAGTTAACCATTTCTGTAAATTTTATAAATTGTTGTTATTAATTGTCTTTGGTTCTGCAGAAATTAATTAACATGCAGTAGTATGAGAAACATTCATTAGAGGTAGCAGATGGTGCAATTTTTTTTACAATCTCCCAATTACATACAATATATTTAACTGTGATGAACAATTAAAGATACTTCAAATTAGTAATCCCTATTTCCTATAATTAAAAGTATTTTGTAATTTTATTTGTAATTTATATTTATAACTATGATTTTAAAGAAATGTTTGCTTGTACCATACTGCATATTGTGTGTGCCAGGCCCTTGTTTCCGTTCCAGGAGGCGTTCTTAGAAGAACAATTAAATAGCTGTCATCTCTAAGATACAGTAACCATGTAGTTGTTTTTATATAACCACCATGGGAATGGGTGGTTGCCGCAGAAGCTGTGCAGGAGTAGTTCTTCCTTTGTGATTGTAGAATTATCTCTATAGAAAGATAGATATTTAAGATTCCAAAATATATACATACTAGGAGAAATTATCAAGTTATTAAAAATGGCTTATAAGACTTGAAAAAGTTGCAATTCCTAACGCGAGGCCAGGAATTGTGACTTTGCTCCCCGTTTATCTACCTCCATGGAGGTGGCAAGGAGTGGGCCATACAAGGCCGCAGAGTGGGCATGGATCGGGGACTCATCCCAAAGCTAACAACCCAAAGACCACCTTCTCTTCGCACAGCCAGTGGTCCATGTCCACCTCCTTCTCATATAACCAGTAAACTCCTTGTCGTCCAAATGCTTACAGAGCCTACCACGAGTCCCTTCATAGTGCCTGTTAGTAGCACTGAGGATCATCAACAAGGACCTGTCACAATATAATTGTAGATCCTGCCACCCCACAGAAATTACCATCTACATAGCATTTTAACACAATAAACCCATCTAGCCCACCTTAAAAACCTTTAACATGGAAGAAAAATGTTTACATGTTGGTGGTCACTATGTTTTCAAAAAGTGTTTGGTGGAAGTGATCCCTGTGACCATACCATTTGCTAATTTTTTCATTGCTCTTTCTTTACTTATCAGCACAAGTAACTTCTTACATGTATTTTACTTTTATCGTTAGGCAGAATAAATATGCTGTTCCATTAAGTCCAACCTATAAACCAACAATCTTGATCCATAAGGCAAAAAATCCCATGCGCTAGTCAAATGGCAGTCAAAATAAATCCCTGGATCAATCTCTCATTATGAAAATTTAGTTCCTATTAAAAAAAAAGTCAATTTCCTTTCGAAAAAGACATCCAGGCCTTAATTATGAACAGTGTCTCAATTATTACAACATCCTATAGCAGTGAACTCCAGAGTCTCACTACTCTTACAGTAACAGATCCCTGTCTATGAAGTTCTAGGCGAAAAGGATGTCCACTTGTCATAATTACTGTCCTAGGCATTAAAAACATCATTATAAAATCTCTGTTCTGTCCATTCAAATATCTGTACATTTTTTAATACATTGCTCAGTAAATGTCTCTTTTCCGAACTGAATAACCTTAATTTTGATATGTTTTTGTTTTCGTATTTATCCATTCTCTTAATTTTCTCCTTTGCACTCACTTTAGTAGAGCTTTGTTTTTTTATACACTGGTGCATAAATTGTACTGTGAAAGAAAGCCGTTGATTATGGACACAGTTGCAGAAATTGTGTGAAAGTTAATATTGCATGGAATTTAACACATTTATCAAAATTAGTGCAGTCTGTACTAGGTGCAGTTTTCCTGTGGAGTGTGCAGAGGGCACCAGATTAATCAAAACTGTTTAAGGGTCTTCATTAATCTGGTGCCCCCTGCACTGCTCTGGAAGTGTGTACCATTTTTTTGGTGCACTTTGTTAATGCTGTAAAATTGTGGCACAGACAGAATTGTGTCACACATCAGTAATTTTTTCTGTCTTGTTGGACATAGCGGGGCACATATACTTACCCGTCCCGTTGACGCCGCCGATCCGGAATGTCCGACTAGGATTCGAGTTTGTCGCGATTCACTAAGATAGTGTGTCAAATTTCCTGCATGTGTCACTTCCCCTGCTAAGAACCACCGGAGTTCACCTTCTTGTTCCCAGTGCATGTGAGTGCTGATCTTGCGACACAATTTGCTTTTTAAATTCCGCAGTTTGTCCTAATCAGTCGGGTTGTCCGACGTCCATGGCCCCCTTTTTGTTTCGCATGCAAGCCAGCGCCGATGCACCACACTCCGATCGCCTGCGATCCAATCGCCCAGGGCAATTCAGGGCAAATTGGAAAAAAAACGCGAAACATGACAAAAATGCGGCGTTCGGACCCTTAGTAAATGTGCCCCAGCATTCTTTTAAGTGCAAAGCCAGACACAAACTGGTGAAAACGTTTCAATAAATGTGGGCCATTAAGTTATGTGTCAATCCCTCTGTGCACAACATAAAGTTTAAAGATGGCTATGCTGGAAAAAAAATGGCATCCTGCCAACCTATATGACTTACTAAAAATTAGAAGCTAGTAGTAGTAGTTTTTCCAAAACAGTACACAGTATTCCATGTGTGGTCCAGCTAGTGATCTCTATAAAGGAAAAGCTATGCATTCATAATGAACATCTATTGCTCTTTTGATATATTTCATAGTTTATTTTCCTTGGCAGCAGCTGCCTGACAGTTGATAATATTAAGTTTACTATCCACCAATAACTCCCCCTGTTCTTTACCTGCAGTTTTACCCATTGTTTTTACATTCAATACATACATGTAGAAAGACCAGCGCTTCAGGAGACAATCGTAGTATTGAAAGTCATCCATTTTATTCATTCCTTTTAAAAGCATATCACACGGCAGAGTGCACAGAAGTACATGGTAACATGGGGTAAAAAACCTCCGCGTTTCGCTAAGATGAGCTTAATCATGGTTCATCTACACAAGAGCTCTTAGCTCTATTTGAAAGCCACGCTCCCTCTCGGCGTGTGACGTCACGATCGCGTTACAAAGGTCACGGGATCGCAACAGCCACACCCCCAGTGGAGAGCCCTACCGGACTTACATCTAAAAACATATTTTAATAGCTAAAACCATACCTAAACTGTATCGCCAAAGGAAAGACAGGTAAGTTGCAAAATATTTTTATTGTTAACAGACTAATGACTATCTTTTGAACACATTCCTACAGGGGCATTTAGAAGAAAACTGCAAGGATCATAACTAGCCAGTATAATTACTTGAAATATGTCGTAACTAATTTTATGTAAAGAAAATGGATACATGGTCCTAAGCGCATTGTAAGAAGGCACAACAAACCCTTAACAGTGGCAACAATAAGAAACAATGATATCTCTAAACCCTATTGAAATCCCATGTTGTAAATGATAATTAGATAAAACAAAAAAGGTTGAGACAATGTCTATACAGAACGGGATAAGTTTCTAAAAACCCGAATCTCAATAATAACACAGGATAAGATCCTGTCTTAAGTTAAGTCCAGAGGCTGAGTTGATTTTAAAACAAACATCCAATAGGTTTCCCTATTCCAGTGATTTTTAACCTTTTTTGAGCCGCGGCACACTTTTTATACTTAGAAAATCCTGGGGCACACCACCAACCAAAATAGCACAAAATGACACTAAACAGTCATATTATACATATAGTTAATAATATAGATTCTAAATTTATTTTACTCACTCAGTGTGAAACCTGGGCCTGTTTCGATAAACACAAAAGGGATTTCCTGGCAGGAATGGTGGAAAGACACACACGAAGCTCTTCCTCAACAGTTCTCAGTTTCTCCCTGTTTTTAGTATATGGTGCTGATTATTATGTGGCTCATATACTGCAAAATAAAGGGGTACAATGAGAAGTACTACGGCCATGAGGCCAGAGTACAAGTGCCAGCTCGTATACTCAGCATATGGGCTCGTACTTGTAGTACTCCAGCCTCATGACTATAGTATTTCTCATTTTACATTTCTCATTGTTATATGAAGTATACTGCTGGAGTACTAAAAGTACCAGCTCATATGCTGAGTATTCTGCCAACAGTTCATATACTCAGGCAAAAGCTCATATAGTCAGCATTATTGGTGGTTATTACCTTGGCGGTGGCCAAATGCGAGAGTCTCTCCGCTATCAGGATGATGTGCCGGCCTTGGTGACGTCATTTTGTCCCCCGAGGTTCAAATCTTGTGCATGTGTTATTGTACACGTCTCCTACATTGTAAGAAGCCGTGACTGCCGGGAAACAAAACCCAGGGGGAACCATAGTTTGGGGAACTTTCCCCGCGGCACACCCGTTGAAAATCACTGCCCTATTCATTAATTTTTTCTTATGATCTCCGCCCCTAGTAGGTTTTTTAACTTTCCCTATTCCCATCCACCTCTATTCCATCTCATAAGACATGTTGATTGTACAGGAAGAGAAAGAGTTGGTAGTAGATAAGAATCCGCACACCAAACATTGTGTGTGGTCGCACTTATGATTACCAGGATGGTGTAGCCAAGTGTAATTATTACGGCTATCCTCTGTGTAAGTAAACAGACTAGGTTGTTGGCGCTTTTCTAGAAATAAATTGCACCCCCAGCAAGATAAGACAAGTTTTCAGGTCATTATGCTGTTCCAGAATGGGTAAGTACTTATTGACAATTTTTTTAACCTGATGGAATTGGTTACTGTAAGTGGTAATAAAAGATATGGGGGTGTGCTTATCGTCTGATTCTTCCCTATCGTCATTATGTTTATCTTCCAGAAGAGTGGTCCTCTGGATATTAGCAATTTTTTTTTTAGCAGAGGACAGGGCTTTTACTCTATATTTCCTCTTTTTTAATCTGTGTTCCCAATATTTCAAATGTTTGTTAAAAATAGCATATGTGGAACTATTCCTATGGAAGCGTGTTGTTTCACCAAAAGGAATGTTGTCCACGACGTGCTTGGGGTGACACGACGTGGACAGCAAAATGGTGTTGCCCGCTACCAATTTTACGAAAGGGAGACACAAGAACAGAACCATCTTGTCCTTTTAATTGACTTCCAAAAAATCTACACTTCCACCCCCAAAATGGTGTGTAAATTTCAAATTCATGTCATTTGTATTTAAAAAACTCACAACAACTCCAACAATGATCCATTCCACATTCACAACAGGTTGTCTATAAAGCAACCGAACCACTCTATATACGACCTGTGCAGATTGTTGTCCCATTGTTTCTCCCAATGTATCATATAGATATTTGCAAGGGAGGGGGAAATTTCTCTCCCATCGGAGCCCCCTCCACATGCAAATAATACTGAGTATTAAACATAAAAAAATTATTTAAGAGAAACTCAGTTGTCATTAAGATGTATTCTTTTAATCCTGGAGAATAAGTACTGAACTCATCCAGATGTTTTGCCAAATACACAAGAGCTTTTTCATGGGGGATCGATGAATACAATGCGCATACATTGCAAGACGTCCGACAAAAAGTGTTATCCCATTTAATTGTTTCAACTTTCTGAAGTAGGTGTTTGGTATCTCAAAGATAGCTGGGTGTAACCCAAGTAAGAGGCTGTAAATAATGATGAAGCCAGTCTCCCAGTTGGTCCCCAAGGCTCCCAATCCCAGCGACAATAGGTTGGCAGGGAGGGGGGAAAAACCCTTTTGTGTACCATCTTTTATGTACCATCACCTATGGCCTGATTTGTAATTCATATGCTATTTTAACATTATCTCATTAAAAAAGAATATTATTTTACTATTCATCATTGTATTGTCCTGACATTCCGTTGCCCACAGTTTTGTGGGGGACACTTTTGGTACTATATTGGTTTTGGTGTCCATGACATTTTTGTGTTTTTGGTAAATTTTGTTTTGCTTCTTAACTTTCACAATAGGGTTAGGAGTAGCACCTTAAGAAGTATTTCAAAATAGCTACATATTTACTATTAATTCATCCTATCATCATTAATAGTTGGGGTTTGTAGAGGATTTAGGAGTAAAGTGCCTTTAGAGACAACCGCTGTTATGATAAAATGATCTGTTATCTCAGAAATAAGTAAATGGACTTAATATGGCTGTAACATTTATTTTTACTCTAATAAAGAAGAATCACTTTATGGGTATTCATCCTATGGATGAAGCGTGCTAAATCTATTTTCGTTTGTCAACTTTCTATACAACCCCTATTTTTAACCTATGGTATTTGAATTGTTTCTTTTTTTAGTCAACTTGTATCAATTCCCTCATGATTGTAGTGAAACTTATAGATTACATCATTTCATGTCTGACCCATTACCCACTGTTGCTTCCATTGTGAACTGATTGAGGAGTTAAGGAAATGCCTTATCTGCCTGGGGCACCAAATAGTTTTATTGTGCTCTGGTCTTATATCACAGTTTTTAATTGTTTTCTAAACAATTTTGATTGGAATAAATGACCGTATATAAACTGATGAATGTTCTGCTTTTAGCATAAAAGAACTGCTTTGGGTCGTTTCTGCTCGACATCAACACAACACACGGATGTGAATGCATAAAAGTACAAAGGTGATTATGTTTACACTTACAACCATACCTGAAATTCCAAAGACATAGGTGTGTACAAGGGTATCTTCTAGGGGCCTTAGGCATGTAGACATGGTTAAGACAATCTCCTGCAGTTCAAACCGAGCATCAGTATGGGGAAGAAAGGTGATTTGAGTGTCTTTGAACGTGGCATGGTTGTTGGTGCCAGAAGGGCTGGTCTGAGTATTTCAGAAACTGCTGATCTACTGGGATTTTCACGGACAACCATCTTTAGGGTTTACAGAGAATGGTCCAAAAAAGAAAAAACATCCAGTGAGCGGCAGTTCTGTGGGCGGAAATGCCTTTTTGATGCCAGAGGTCAGAGGAGAATGGGCAGACTGGTTCGAGCTGATAGAAAGGCAACAGTGACTCAAATCGCCACCCGTTACAACCAAGGTAGGCAGAAGAGCATCTCTGAACGCACAGTACGTCGAACTTTGAGGCAGATGGGCTACAGCAGCAGAAGACCACACCGGGTGCCACTCCTTTCGGCTAAGAACAGGAAACTGAGGCTACAATTTGCACAAGCTCATCGAAATTGGACAGTAGAAGATTGGAAAAACGTTGCCTGGTCTGATGAGTCTCGATTTCTGCTGCGACATTCAGATGGTAGGGTCAGAATTTGGAGTCAACAACATGAAAGCATGGATCCATCCTGCCTTGTATCATCGGTTCAGGCTGGTGGTGGTGCTGTCATGGTGTGGGGAATATTGGCACTCTTTAGGCCCCTTGGTACCAATTGAGCATCGTTGCAACACCAAAGCCTACCTGAGTATTGTTGCTGACCATGTCCATCCCTTTATGACCACAATGTACCCAACATCTGATGGCTACTTTCAGCAGGATAATGCGCCATATCATAAAGCTGGAATCATCTCAGACTGGTTTCTTGAACATGACAATGAGTTTACTGTACTCAAATGGTCTCCACAGTCACCAGATCTCAATCCAATAGAGCATCTTTGGGATGTGGTGGAACGGGAGATTCGCATCATGGATGTGCAGCCAACAAATCTGCGGCAACTGTGTGATGCCATCATGTCAATATGGACCAAAATCTCTGAGGAATGCTTCCAGCACCTTGTTGAATCTATGCCACGAAGAATTGAGGCAGTTCTGAAGGCAAAAGGGGGTCCAACCCGTTACTAGCATGGTGTACCTAATAAATTGGTCGGTGAGTGTATTTTTAATACTCTGTGTCCACTGAATGGTCAACACTTAACCTCAACAAAAAACACTCAACAAGCTGCATCTTCTGATCACTATAAATTTTAGGCTACATGAACAATACCATGTGAAATTTGTGTTGATATTTTTAGGCCGTTTTCTGGTCACAAAAAACAGGCGATTTTTGCACCATATGCCACAATTTTTTCCTGTAAAAAATCAATGGGCTAGCAAATTATGTAGATTATCCAATTCTAAATTTGGTCAACTGACCAACCCAAACTGTTCGTGGAGAGCATGGTTAGATTCCATTGCTGTTTCTGGTGCTTCTGAGCGCTTTTGATGGCTTACAGCCCTCTTGCTGATCTTCTTATGGACTGGGTCACTATTGAGTACCTCAGAAGACCGTCATCAATGCTGGAAGAGGAAAGCAAGAGAACCAGACAGTTTTGGGTTCATCCCATTGTCGCCCAGTGACCTAAGATGGGTCACTTCAGGACCCTGTATAGTGACCTGCGCACCATATGGACAAGTTCCACAACAACGTTTGGATGAGCATCTCCATGTTGGATTATCTTCTATTGGACCTGGAACTGGGGCTCTGGTGTCAGGATACCATTCTGAGATGGTCCATCAACCCTGAGGAACGGCTCTTAATGACACTGCAGTAGTTTTTTCTTGTGGTTATAAAACTGGGTGGGTGTTTATTTTTTACCTACATTTCGTCTTGTTTAAAAAATTTTCTTTCAGGTTTGTCATCACGGGGAATGAATTTGCTACTCTGAATTTCAAGTTCCTGCTGAGAATTGTTCTCACCATTAATTCAGTTTCCATTAGTCCACCATGACGGCCCCACCTGGAGGATGATCCCTTGACCGCTATGGAGACAGGAAGCAGAGAAGTTGCCTCCCCATGCCCCTCCCCATGCATATATACAACGCAGTGTCTAGCAAATAGTGTCGTGATGTAGTGTCTAGCAAATAATTACACTGGCAGAAGATGCTACTGGATTTATTTCGCATGTTTAAATCACACACAAAACAATCCAGTAAGAAAACAATACAAATAACAGAAAAAAATTTAGGGAAATATATATGGGTCATCATGGTGGACTAATGTAAACTGAATTAACGGTAAGAATAATTTTACCGTATATACTCGAGTATAAGCCGACCCAAGTATAAGCCGATAGCCCTAATTTTACCACCAAAAACTGGGAAAAACTACTGACTCGAGTATAAGCCAAGGGTGGGAAATGCATTGGTCAAACCCCCCCAGTAGTATACAGCCTGCCAGCCCCCAGTAGTATACGGCCTGCCAGCCCCCAGTAGTATACGGCCTGTCAGCCCCCAGTAGTATATGGCCTGCCAGCCCCCAGTAGTATACGGCCTGCCAGCCCCCAGTAGTATACGGCCTGCCAGCCCCCAGTAGTATACGGCCTGCCAGCCCCCAGTAGTATACAGACTGCCAGCCCCCAGTAGTATACAGCCTGCCCCCCGTAGTATACCGCCTGCCAGCCCCCAGTAGTATACAGCCTGCCAGCCCCCAGTAGTATACAGCCTGCCAGTCCCCAGTAGTATACAGCCTGCCAGCCCCCAGAAGAATACAGACTGCCAGCCCCCTGTAGCATATACAGCCTGCCAGCACCCATGTAGTATACAGCAGCCCCCATGTAGTATACAGCAGCCCCTATGTAATATACAGCAGCCCCCATATAGTATACAGAAAGCCCCTAGTAGTATACAGCAAGCCCCTAGTAGTATACAGCAGCCCATAGTAGTATACAGCAGCCCCCAGTATTATACAGCAAGCCCCTAGTAGTATACAGCAGCCCCTAGTAGTATACAGAAGCCCCTAGTAGTATACAGCAGCCCCTAGTAGTATACAGCAAGCCCCTAGTAGTATACAGCAGCCCATAGTAGTATACAGCAGCCCCTAGTAGTATACAGCAGCCCATAGTAGTATATAGCAGCCCCTAGTAGTATACAGCAGCCCCTAGTAGTATACAGCAAGCCCCTAGTAGTATACAGCAGCCCCTAGTAGTATACAGCTAGCCTGCCTCCACGGCCCTTAAAAAAATAAACTCAAATACTCGCCCTCCAATGTCAGTGCGGCTCTTTCTTCTCCACGGCTCTTCTTCTCTCTTCTTTCTTCCGGCATGGACGCGGCCATGTTTTCTTCTAGCAGGCGCATACTATGACGCGGCCGCTGCTGACATCATAGTAAGCGCGGCCACGAAGAAAACATGGCCGCGTCCATGACAGAAGAAAGAAGAGAGAAGAGGAGCCGCGGAGAAGAAAGAAGACGGGACGCGCCGACACCGGGGACATCGGGGAGCCACGCCGACATTGGGGAGCCGCGCTGACATTGGAGGGAGAGTATTTAAGTTTATTTTTTTTAAGTGGGTAATTTTTTATTTTGTAAAAGACTCGTGTATAAGTCGAGGGGACATTTTTCAGCACATTTTTTGTGCTGAAAAACTCGGCTTATACACGAGTATATACGTATTTTTCCATCCCGGCACCCATGAAAAACCAAACTGGAGAAATACTAGATGAGAGTATTAGAGAGGGCGTACAGCCGATAATTTTTTTCTGCTGAAGCAAAGATCCTGAACATTCTAAAAATCCAGGCTATAGTGTTTCACAAATGTTCCTGCATCGTACCATGTGGTGGCTTATTAGAATAGATAGGTTCAAACAGAGCTCCAGCACAAGGGATAGATCCCAAAGAGGAATATTTTTCCTTAAATAATGCCTAAGTCTCGATGTTGTTTTGACTAACCTTTTAATTCATTTATGGTCAGCAAGAGTGGTATCAAAAAAGGAGCTGAGGGCCAAGACTTGCACTTTGAGAATACTGGTTTTAAGGTCTTTTTCAAACCCTGCCAGCAGAAAGTTTAACCTCTTAAGGACGCAGCCATTTTGTAGCTTAAGGCTCAGCCCGATCTTTTGGATTCTGACCTGCTTCGCTTTACATGGTTATAACATGATTCTGAGATTGTTTTTCCCCACAAGTTGTACTTCATTTTAGTGGTAAATTTTGGCTGATAAGTTTTGCGTTTGTTTACAAAAAACAAAGAAAAAATGATGAATTTTTTAAAAAATTTGCCATTTTCGAAATTCAAAATCATTGCGTTTTCAGTCAGATAGATTTACCACCTAAATAAATTGCTGAATAACATTTCCCGTATGTCTACTTTACATTTTCATAATTTTTGAAATGTCTGGATAATTAATTTTGATATCACGCGGCTTAGAATTGACTATTTTGGGGATAAATACAGTTTTGAATTAAATTTTACATATTTAGCATCAAAACTCCCTATATAACCAACCCATTTTCAAATCTGCACCCCTCAAGCTATCAGAAACAGCTTTTTCAAAGATTGTTAACCCCTTGAGATCTTCATAGTAATTGAATCAAAATGGAGGTGAAATTTAGAATGGTCAAATTGTGCCGGTTATACGTTCATTTAGCCATTTTGGGGTTGGTATCCCCTATTGTTGAAAATTTAGGAACTTTTTTTTGAGGGCAGGAGTAGAAAAGAATCAATTCTGTACTGAATTTTTTCCTTTTTTTCTTTGGTGTTCACCGTTTAGCCTAATAATCATGTTATCTTTATTTTACGGGTTGATACGATTACGGGAATACCATACATGAATATTTTTTCTTACATTTTACTAGATTTGTCAAATAAAACCCTAATGTGGGGAAAAATCTATCATTTTTGTATTGCCGTCTTCCAAGTGGCATAACATTGTTACTTCTTTGGCTATGGAGCCGGTTGATGGCTTGTTTTTTGCGGGACATGTTGTAATTTGCACCAGTATCATTCTGGAGTACATATGTTTTTTTTAATCACTTTTTTTGTAGGACTGAATAGGTAAAAATCATAATTTTTGGAGGGGTTATAACAGTATTTTTTACGGCGTTTATCATGCCGGTTCAATAATTATTTATTGTTATTCTAAAGGTGGTTACGGACGCGGTGATGCTATATATGTGTGGTTTGTGCTGTGATTTAGGTTTTTTTTTAGCTATATGTCTCTTTATATGTTTTGGGGCTTTTGGGCATTTTTATTTCTTTCTTTATTTTTTATTGAAGAACATTTTTTTTTTACTTTTTCACTTTTTCCACCATTGGACATGAACAATCGAATCATCTGATTGCTTGTTCATGATAATATACTGCAATACTCATGTATTTCAGGGTATTAGCAGTGGCAGCCTATGCACATAGGCTGGCTTTGTGCCAGTAAGATGACGTCATAGACGGCATCTTACCGGCAGTTCTTGCAGGCAACATTGCCATAGCAATGATCGGCGCCCCCCCAAAAACGGTTCGGGGGGGGGGGCATCGTGGAGGGCAGACCCCCCAGAGGCATGTTAGATGACCGTGGCATTTATCGGGTTAAGCACCCGTGTTCGGAGCCCAGCCGGCTATATGTTACAGCTGGCACCCCGTGTTTCCTGATGCCGGTTCAGCTCACATCTTGAGCTGAACCGACATCGGCTCTGCATCCAATATATCGGACACTAAGCGCTAAGTCACTGAGCTCAGCGTGAACCGGTTAAATGGGTATTCCCATTACAGTAAATTAATGATATTGTTTGTATTATAAAAAGTTATACAACTTTCCACAATACTTTCTGTATCAATTACTAATGTTCTATAGAAAGCTTCTATGTCTACATCCAGTGGACAGAAATCTGACCATGGTCACACAGGTGCACAGTTAGTTATAACACACAGCTCTGGTTACTCTCTGTGACATAACTCTCTATGACATCTGTGCACCTGTGTGACCAGGGGTCACACCACCCATGAGGTGAGTTGAGACTCTCGCCTCGGGCGGCGCCCCCTGGTGGACAATATGGGAGCAATAGGACTGAGGACACACTGGCTGGGTAGCGTAAGGGAGCAAGGACATGCTGCGTTAAAATAACTATGGCTGGGACATGCTAGAGGCTGACTGGGAGGTGGACAGGAGGCAGGGTGGGACAGCAGGCTTAAGGTTAGATGAGCGCTATGGTTAATTTTTGCAAACTGTGCACAGCACAGTACAATTGCACAGCCTGCAGACACAGCTGCTTGCTACTACTTCTGGGATGCGGCGGCGCTGGCGCTTACATTGTGACGTTGACATTGTCAGGTCACTGGTGCAGAGGCACGCTGGCAATCCTTCGGTCCCTCTTCATCTCTAAATCCACCTGACAGCAGTGAGAAGACAGTCCTCCCGCCTACTACCTCCATGTACTACCGTAGCATGGAGCACGGGCGCACACTGATGACATCATTGGGCCTGTGCTGGATTATTTCCTCACATGTAGCAGCCATTAGCATGGAGAAGGAGAAGCAGCGAGGAGAGTGCTGCAGCCCTGTTACTTCAGCTCCACACGGAAATGAGGCAGAGGAATGCTCCTGTACAGAGGTCAGAGAAGTAAGTGGCAGTATAATGTTTTTTTTTTTTTTTTAAATCAGGTAGTTTTTATTAAAGGTTTTTACCTCTTTTTTCCATACATCCATAAACAGTATGTATATTTACACAGAAAAAATCTGCCGCAGGCAGCAAACATGGATATAATCATATTACATACACGTACATATTATCACAGGCAAAATACCAAATTTCCCCCTAATTCCACATTCCTGTACCGTTACTGTGCTTTTAATCTACCCGTAACACAAACATAATCCCAACAGCCCCCTTTTAAACCCCTCCCCGTGAGCCAGCTCCCTATTTGGGCCATCTGATCCTAGATCTACTGAAATGTGTGCACCTTGTAATCCTTTATTTTGCTAAAGATAGCTGATATTCTAGACTTGCTCTGATTCTAACCAGGGCAGCAGAGGGCAAACCAGGAGTATCGAACCATCTACCCCATATTTTTTCAAATTTAGGAATACAATTCCTTTTCACATATGTACTATATTCTAGTCGTATAACCGCATTCATGCGATCTACAAACTCCTTTTTGTCTGGAGGCCAAGGCCTTATCCAGTGGGCAGCTATAACCTTTCTAGCCTGATACAAAGATCGCTGGGTTCAGTCATGGGTTCAGTCATGTTATGGACATTAAGCACCCCCAAGAGGCACATCAGGGGAGACTCTTCAACCGAAATGGAATAAACTTTACGTATGATATCTAAGACAGACTTCCATAAGGCTCCTAGTTCCCTGCACTCCCACATCATATGAAGTATCCCAGCCTCCTCAGCTCCACACCTGGGACATTCAGAATTTGATCTAGCGCCTATTTGCCACAACAATTGGGGGGACTTACACTCACCGGCCACTTTATTAGGTACACCATGCTAGTAACGGGTTGGACCCCCTTTTGCCTTCAGAACTGCCTCAATTCTTCATGGCATAGATTCAACAAGGTGCTGGAAGCATTCCTCAGAGATTTTGGTCCATATTGACATGATGGCATCACACAGTTGCCCCAGATTTGTTGGCTGCCCATCCATGATGCGAATCTCCCGTTCCACCACATCCCAAAGATGCTCTATTGGATTGAGATCTGGTGACTGTGGAGGCCATTTGAGTACAGTGAACTCATTGTCATGTGCAAGAAACCACTCTGAGATGATTCCAGCTTTATGACATGGCGCATTATCCTGCTGAAAGTAGCCATCAGATGTTGGGTACATAGTGGTCATAAAGGGATGGACATGGTCAGCAACAATACTCAGGTAGGCTGTGGCGTTGCAACGATGTTCAATTGGTACCATGGATTTGGAATTGCCAGGCCACCATCCATCTTTCCCCTTTGCAGTGTAGTTAAACTTATCCTAGCTTGTTGCCCTTTCCAAATCAACCTCCTAAATAAGCCGTTAATCCTTCGGAAGTATTTTTGTGACAGCCAAACTGGCGAATTATGAATTATATATAACAATTGGGGCATTAGCACCATTTTGATTAGATTGCCTCTCCCAATCGGGGATAATGGGAGTTTTCACCATATTTTGATCTTACTTGCAAATTTGGCCAGCAACGGTTCTTTAGGGAGTGCGCCCAGGGCATCTTCTAGTTCCTCCACCGATAGTGGGGTTTCCAGTTGATTACTCTGTTCCTGACTAAGAGTAGGTAGATCTATATTTGTGACATAGTTGGTAATTTCTCCCTTGTCCCTAGCCAGCTTGGTGGAGTAGAAGGCGTTATAAAAATCATAAAAGACTTTAAGAATATCTCCGTCTGAGTTAACCAATGTACCTGTAGAGGTGTATATTTCCTTAACGTGATTCGTCCCTTCTTGCGACTTAATTATATTGGCGAGTAAATGACCCCCAGCCTCCCCCTGCACAAAGTATTTTTGCTGTAGAAACAGTCTTTTATCTTCAGCTACTTTAAGGGTGTGTTCTTTCAGTAATTGCTGAGCCTCCTTCCAGTTAGCTTCACTCTCTGGCGATGGGGAGTTTATGTATTCCTGTTCTGTTGTTGTAGCCCTCTGTTGCAAATGTGTAGTAAGTTCCCTAGATTTTCATTTATGTGAGTTAATGCGTGCCTTGTATATCCCTCTCATATACATTTTGACCGAGTCCCACAGGGCACCTTCTGTGACTTCTAGCTCATTTGTACGGAAAAATTCCTCTATCTCATTACGGAACTCGTGTCCTTTGTCTACTAGCTGCAGCCAAAAAGGGTTTAGCCTCCAGGATCCCACTGGTCTAATTAGTAGGGTTGGAATTTCTATTTCAACTAGTACAGGGGAATGGTCAGAAATACTGCGAGGTAAATATCTAACCTCCCGAACATAATTGTGCATTTGGGGAGAGATTATTGCCATATCTATTCTTGAAAGCGTTGCATATGAGCTTGAATAGCACGAGAACTGTCTGGCTTCTGGATTCCGGCTCCTCCACCAATCATACCATTTCCCACTTCTGCCAGTAGCCTAGCCAGCACTGTAGGCTCATCTGTTCTAGTCTACTGTCTCGAGTTGTACCTGTCCACACTGGGTAGCAAAACCATGCTGAAGTCGCCCCCAATCAACACTGGTAGCTGAGGGAGGGAGTTAATGTGCGCCATTATACGTTTCAGCACTTCACATGTAAACGGAGGCGGAATGTATACCACTACCAGAACTTGAGGAACTCTATATATGGTGCAATGTAGGCAGACGAATCTACCATCTGCATCAATCAAAGAGGAGTGACACTCGAATGGAATGGTCCTAGGTACCAATACACTGACTCCTCTGGCATGCGTAGAGAATGTAGAGTGGAAGCTATGTGCAACCCACCCCTTTTCTAGGACCTGCGTGGATTCTTTTGTTAGGTGTGTTTCATTTAAGCATATTATAGACTGTCTATATTGTTGTGAAGAAGTAAAGATTGCCAGCCTTTTACTGACATCTCCTAGCCCTCTGGTGTTCCAAAATATTACGTTGTACTTGTTAGTCATTATCCCATACTATGCACATTTTGCTACACACAGGCTTTATCGATATATCCCTAACTAGAAGCTGGCTCACCCCACCCTTCCCATTTCCCCAACATACAACTCTTATAACAAAACATACAAAAGACATTCTCCCAAGGTCAGGAGATGGGAGCCAAGTTATCCCACCTGTACCTTATGTGAGTATGCTCGGCATTTCCAATTATATCTCTAACTCTTTCTCGTATTACAAAATAGAGTAGTTTCTATGATATGAGAGCTCCTGCCTCCACCCGCTAACAAAACCCTAACGTTGCAAGGCAAGAGTTAATATATACCTTCCAGCATATAATTATAAAGCATACATTTAAACACCATAACGGATTTATATCAACTGTCTAATAACAGGCCACTGCAACATGTGTCTCACTGTTCCTCTCTGTCACCGGCCCGTAGTCTCCCTTCATTTTGATCCAGCCAGTGCGCTGCAGCCTCCGATGACTCAAAGAAGTGGGTGGTGCCAAAGGCCACCACTCTTAACTTGGCCGGGTATAGCATATATTAAGGAATTTGTAAACCCCTTAATCGCCTCTTCACATCCATGAATTTACTGTGTCTTTTCTGTACTTCCATGGAAAAATCTGGATATATAGCCACAACTTTACCCTCTACAATTAAGTCCGGGTGATCACTTGCCTTTTTCAGAATCTGATCCCGATCTCGATAGTGCAATAGCTTGAGAAGCATTGGCCTCGGCCTAGCCCCTGGTGGTAGTGGTCTGAATGGGACTCTGTGGGCCCTTTCAATAGCGAATAGCGGAGTAAGAGTATCTTGGCTAATTTTTTCTCTCAACCAGCTATCCATGAACCCCACTGGGTCCTGTCCTTCTGCTTTCTCCAGTATTCCCACAATCCTCAGATTGTTCCTGCGCAGTCTGTTTTCTAAGTCGTCAGACTTGGAGATTAGTAAGGATACATTGTGATTCAATCTCTTCAGCTCCTTATGCATAGGGGCCATCTGGTCTTCCACTTCGCTCATTGTATCTTCCACTGCATGTACACGGTCGTTGTTTTTTTTCATGTCATGCCTAATTAAATTGATATCTTCTGTTAGGCCCCCAATATGTGAGTTCATTGTTAACATTGCCGTACCACAATGCGCTACTGCCTTGAATACGTCCTTACCAGAAGGCTCTTCTGGTACCTGCAAAGATGCCGTCATTTCCGCAACCATTGTGGGCTGTAGAGGAGTCTTGGAACCTTTCTTTTGTTGTTGTGGCTGCGGCTCCTCCATCTCTTCCATCCCCTCATCCTCTGATTCCTCCAGAGATCTCGCAGCCATTGTCTTCTTGGAAGATTTGCTTCCGGATGTACTCGCCCCTTCCCAGGCGAATTTTTCCAATCTTGCTGCCACCTCCTGGAATCTGGTCGCGAACCCTTCTCCTCCTTGTTTAGCTGGAGTACTCAGGGTGCTATCTTTACCGTCCTTTTTGCGAGCTCCCGAGCGTGTCATACTGGTAGCCACGGATACGATCTTTAGTCCACCGTGCTTCCACTCACATCCCTGGTCTGGCCACGCTCCCCCCCCCCAGCAGTATAATGTTTAACACATCCTCTGCCAAAGACTTACCTCTTGGCAGGGTGGCTGTTCAGTAGCTAGAGATAAGAAGTCCTGCCAGACCCTACTTGTAGTCATAACTTTGGATCTGTGAGAAACTGGTGGCAGCCTTATAAACTGAGATATACAGAACTATCAATGAGGGCATAGTAAGTAGGTAATTTTTGGTCTCAAAAGAACCCCAAGATTCATCCAGATCCCATTAGATCAGAACCCCTCCTATCACTCCTATGACTTCCCATTGAGAAGCTAGCACTCATCCAAAGTCCTGGATTTGATACAAGGTAGGAGGTTTCCTAGAGCCCTACCATGGGTGTGAAGGGGTGGGTCTACACCTAATATAATCAGGTTATCTCTTCTGTCCATCGTCTTTGCCTGGCGGAACTATTTTGCCATCACATCAAGATCAGGAAGAACTTCAAGTGCAGACTAACCTCTTTCCTCATTAGTTCACTACAAGGTAACTAGTAGTACAATTGTAATTTACACTCTGTGTTAACTGTTTTGTCTAGTGTGCCCTTTAGGCAATTAAAATTTTAACTATGTTGTTCTATTACGGCAATTCGTGAATCCCCACATCCGTGTCTCGGTTATAAATATGCCACTGAATTGACTATGATCCGATATAACCCCGTTACAGACCGGGCTTATATCAAACAAGAGTTGGTGGCAGACTACCGTGCTGCTAAGGCTCTGTTTCACTGAGGATAGTGAAAGGGGATTTTCAGCTGTTTAAGGTGAGGTGTTGTGCCATATCGGGGGTTGTGTGGACAACTCTAACTCACTTCCTGTGCTGTACCTGTACATTCAGGAAGTGCCCATAAAAACAATAATTAATTGACCTTGTGTACCTGTCAGGTTTCTGAAATGTCACACCAAGTATGTAGAATCCAGTTCTGCAACACACAAGTGTGGACTATTGGACTGATTGTATACACACTGTTAACATCTTCATGGCTTCTCTTAATGAACAGGAGTGTAGTTTCTGAAAGGACTTTATTTGTTGAATTAATTGAGAACACCCAGAAAGGCTGCTTTTGTATTGGGCAGAAGATTGGATTTTTCTAAATTCACAATTCATCCAGGATCCTGAAAAGTTTATATTGTGAAGTGCCTGTGATGGATCAACATGGACTCTGACCTGCCCACTATCAGAAGCTTGTCTAGGTAAAGGACAATGAAGACCCCGTTTTTCCTCAGAAAGGTTACTACCTCTATAATTATTTTTAAGAAAATCTTTGGCGGTGAGACAATCCCCAAGGAGAGCGCTTTGAACTGAAAACATGATGTCTTTCCCTTTGGATACAGTACCACACACCTAAGGAACCTCTGAGAGGGAGTATAGATTGGGATGTGATAATAAGCATCCCTCAGATTTATTATACACATCTGGATGGATGAAGGTGGTTGCCGATTTTATAGTCTTAATCTTGAATTTTCTATACAGCGCATGTTTGTTTAGGTTTCACAGATTGAAGATCATTCTGTAGGTACCATTGGGATTCCTTATCATAAATAGTAGGGAGTCATTTCCATCTTTCAACAGCTTTTGAATTTCCTGCCACATCAGAGTAGTTAGGATGGTTGCCTGGTTACTATGAAGTTTTCGGGGGATATGGAGGTTAACTCTAGTTTGTATCCTCTTTTATTCTTTCTATAATCCAGGGAATGGTTATATTTTTCCACCACTGATTGAAGAATTCTATCAACCTTGGCAGCATTATTTCCTAAAGGAAGAGTTGTTATTGGAGCTAAGTAGGAAACCTCTTTCTTTCCTCCTGTAGGATAGCTCCACCAACCATCCTTTCCTTTTCGTTTATAGGGAAATATGTTTTCCACAACATCCTGAAATGGCTGTTTCTTCTGAGGAGGTCTGGATTCAGGGAAGCCTTTCTTTTTATAGACCGGCCTGTCCGGGATGGTGTATAGTTCTGGACAAAAAAGAATTTCACCATCAAAGGAAATACTGCAAAGTTTAGACTATCTGCTCTACTGTCTTAACCACAAAGATATTCTTGCTGAATTAGACAAGGCTCCTTTTGCACTAAACCTAACTTTTGGCTGATGCCGTATAAAAGGCCATGGTGGATTTTAGGAGAAAAAAGTGAGGGCAATGGATGTGGTATTTGTGCGACATTATATTTTCATCCTAACATTGCAGATTCCCAGGTCTTTTAGAGCAGGATGTTGGATTTCCTATCCATAGGGTCCTTGAGCTGGATTGTGTCTTTGAAAGGCAAATCTGTTTTCTTAGCTATTTTTGCAACTTGAACATCTACTTTAGGGGTAGAATTCAATAACTTTGATTCTTCTTTATCAAATACTAGACAGTTTTTGAATTCTTTATAAAGAGAGTTTCTATCGGTTCTTCTATGATCAGGGCATCTATAACCGCTTTTAATTACGGATCAAGTTTATCTGATGAGCATAAGTATCTAGACTCCATCTTACATGAAGTTGAGGAGGGAGATGAATCCTACTCCAGTATATCTTTAACTGAAGTAGAAGTGTCCTGATATTCAGGCTCAGATTCTGAGAAGGATTCTATAACTATGTTTCAGGGTTCAGTAGTTTTAAAGGAATGTGGTAAGGAAGGAAGTTTTAAAGAGGTGGCTACAGCAGATTGGAGTGCATGTCATCTATAAAGAAGGTTTTTTCAGTTTCAGTTTTACAGTCATTTGTAAACAGTTTTTTTTAATAATCCATCAGGAGCTTTGCCACACACATGTTATATCTACGGGAAGTTGACTTCTTTTTATCTGGCTCTTTAGCCATCTCTTTATCATTGTCCTTAGTTTTGTCTCTCTTTCTCCTTTGGGTCCAGCCAAAAGAAGAGAGAACCCTTATAATGCTAAAAGGAACAATTTTGGAGAATATATATATTATATAGAGCCCCCCCCCCAAAGGCTCGGGTTCTATCATAATAACATCCATGAGATCAGTCCCCTCTGTGGGAATCTCAATTACCAATGCCACAATGCTGAACACAGTGGGGCAGATTTATCAAGCTGTCTGAAAGTCAAAGTATTTCTTGTTGCCCATGGCAACCAATCACAGCTCCCCTGAGGAAGTCACTATGGCATGACGATACATGTGGGGTCCGTGTCTCCCCCTCCTATGCTTCACCATACTCCATGTTGGACTCTTTTTCTTTCAACTCTTTTTGGGACATCAGATGGTATTGCCCACTTGGGCTTCATTCCATGCACCTTATTACTTATTGTATATCTTATGTCCCTATTTTAGGTTTAACACCTTTTCAGATAATACAAATACTTTGGCTTGCATTGCACAAGACTAGTATTTGGGCTTTGCCCTGAGAATTTTGTACAGACATTATGTTTGGTTTTAGGTGTGTTTTATGTTTTTTGTGTATGCCGTTGTCTACATGTGATTACAAATAAAGATATTGGGGCAGATTTATCAAGCTGTCTGAAAGTCAGAATATTTCTAGTTGCCCATGGCAACCAATCACAGCTCCCCTTGAAAATATTCATGAGCACTGGTAAAATGAAAGCTGAGCTGTGATTGGGAACTAGAAATGTTCTGACTTTCAGACAGCTTGATAAATCTGCCCCAGTGCCTTTTTACTTGTCTTCTCATTTATATCCAATCCACTCTGAAGGTCCCACTATTGAAACCTTTTGGACCCTTGTCAATAAAGAATTTGTAGGGATGACATTAATTAAAAATATGTTAAACATAGCTAAACTGCTTGCCATCAAACCTTTGAAGGATAATTTAGCTAATATCATCAGTTTGGCTGACAAAAAGTAGGTATGGGCATTCTGAACAGCAGCACATAGCACCATATAGAAGGATGCTTACCTACACTAGCCAATGACCACATTTATCAGTGAAATTGGATGCAATATGCAGAAACTTCCCAGTGCATAGAGCAGGTAACAGGCAGGACCGGGGGAGGGGGGGACTTGTATTGGAACCGGGAAGGGCAATCAAATTCTAGAACATTCCAGTGACATGGCTGGTGTAGCATAATTTTTATAATGTAGAGTTAGAATAAAAGTAGTCCTGAGGAACAGAATACCTTGATAACTCTCCCCCAGTGCATCAAGGGATCTCCTCCAAATTCATAATTGCCATGTCATATCCCTACACTCCCCACCATCCTCCACATTTAACTCCATCATTTTGACCAGCTAATAAAAACATAAGTACAATCCCATTACCCCCTCGCCATTTCATGAGGCGTGCAGGTCTTACTCATTCCTGGTTTGTGGCGCAGCCACATAGCTCCCTGTGGAGGTTTGTGGCTCACTGACCACGTCTATTCGTGTGAATTGAGCCTTAGAAAGTATTGGACCGCACAAAGATATCACATAGATTACACTCCTATTGACACTGTTATTGCGCTGTAATGCCATATTTTATTTGTAACTTGTATCCAAGAATTGTAAAGTGCTGCAGAATATGATTGCGCTATATAAAATAAAACATTTATTATTATACAAATATTATACAATTATTATTCCTTTGAATAGTGGCTGATTGTAGAAAGTCACCAGTATGGCAAAGTACAGTCAGAACAGTAACAGCTGATCACATAAAATTTGGCCATTTGACCTCAATAGACGTGCCAAAGTGAAAATTACCATCTTGAATATGAAAAAAATGTATACAGGGGGAAAGGAAAAGTAAAAAAATAAAAGAAAAAGCCAGCTCACATGTCAGCACTTTTTGTATTCCTCTCAATGCTATTGCAGTCCAATAGTCCAAGTCATCTACAGGAGAGATTCATGGTGTTCGGACATAAATACGTTGCGGGTAGAGGCAGTTAGATACAGGAACTATACAACAGGTAGATATAGCACTCAGTCTTGGAACTCCAATGTTAAAACTTCATTATTTATTCATAAAAATTACAGTAAAAATACTGACCTTTTCAATCTTTGGGCTGCAACATGATTTTTGCAGCTTTATTTTGGGAGATATGCAAAATTCTTATTTTATCATTTCTTTGTGAATGATTTTTAATTTGAAACAAAATGTAAGGCTTAAAATCTGAAAATAATAGTAAATTTGTGTAGTTATCTGCAGTCTGATTAAGGCACCATGCACTCGAATGTATATGGTGGTCATATGCTTGCTGTGCAAACAGCAGCTAGCATACAACCGCCATAGAAGTGCATTATGCATGGCATTGCACTGTTCCATAGCCGGAAAAACAATAGAGTATGCTCTGTCTTTCCCCGAAAATATGGCGCAGCTCCCTATGGAGTGGGAAGGGGTGAAGAGCGCTCACCTCTCCACCTGGCCCTATGCTATGCCTGGGCTCCAACCATGGACAGCTTTACAAATGACAATAGGATACTTTATAATATACTTCATTAACCCCTTAATAACCACCCTGTTGGGATTCTATGTCCGTCATTAAGGATATTTCTTCTGACGCGGCCCCTTCCTACAATTTTAGGAGATGTTGTCCTGCTGGTTCCATGGCTGGGCGGTGTTATCACAGCCCAGCCCCTACACTAAGAAGCTGCATCAAAAAATCTCTGATCCCAGGTGCTCCACCCATTGGCACCCCGCAGCAGCGATTGCAGGTGTGATGGTGTCACATAGCAGCCTTTGTTTCAGTGAAGGACCCCAGGGTTGCCTGAATTAAAGGGGTATTCTCGTCTCGTCAGTCACATTGTTTCATTAATCTGCCATACATAAACATTTCTTCAATTAGAGGTTACTAAAAAAAATGTTCATTTGTGAAGATAATTTCTCATAAATGTAGTCTTATGGCCCCTTAGAAACCAGACTGACTCCTTGGTTACAGCCACCTCTGCTGGAGGGATTGCATAAAGAAATAAAAGGTTTTGGTACATGTAATGTCCGGGAGTTACTGCATGTCCGACAGCCGTCCTTGTGGTAATGAACACTGAATCCAGGAGGTCAGGCAGGGCTTAATAGCATATGTCTGACCACTGCTGCCAGAGTGTGAGGTGGTTGTATCCAAGGAAGCTATCTCATTTCTAAGGGACAACATGACTACATTTATGAGAAATTATCTTCACACAGGAACATTTTTTTTTATAACTTCCAGTTGAAGAAATGTTTACATATGGCAAATGAATGAAATGTAAATGCCCAAATGGGAAACCCCTTTAAATCCTGATGAAACATTTGGCACCGCCTTCCAACTTCTGACACTGGCATATGAGCTGCCAAGAATAACTGTTTTTATATTTTGATAGATTAGGACTTTTAGGACTCAGGAACACCAAACATTTTTACAATTTTCTTGGTTTATTTTTACATCAGTTCTAGGTAAAGAATGTGATTTAAACTTTTAGGTTTTTTTTTTTTTTTTTTTTTTTTTTACTTTTAGACCTACAAGGGTACTTCAATCCTAGGGACTCTGATCAAACCTACAGTATTGCAGTATGCGGTCAATGACACACAATCACAGATCTGCACATGACGGTCCTGGAGTATTTTCACATAAAATCTTTATCTCTGATGTATGTAAAGGATCAGCAGATTTTACTGGGGCATAGAGTAGCCTCGCCATGTAGCGGGAGTAAAGGCTACTCCACACCCCAGTAGCCTCTATCGATCAGTGCTTCTTTCTGCGGCAAGCCTCATCCCAAAGCCGGAGATGCGCAATCATAGACAGGGTCACTCTGTCCTGGTTGGCAATATGCCTATGTACTTTCCATGCATTGCTTATTTCCTCATGTTTATTTATCTATATTTATTGCACTGGCTTCTATGAGAGATTTACTATTAATTTGCAGGTTTCTTTGCTCTTATTTGTACATAGTCATGTGATGCATTGCCAATTTACCTATATGTACTGTGTACCTACAGCACTTCTGCACTGCAATGTATTGTACATGTCAGCCTTTTACTGACATTTTGCCTAGGAGACCCAGTCTTGGACTGGGTCTCAGAAGCCAACATACATGGCAGACATGTAGGTCTGTCAGACCTCCAGCTGCCATGGCAACCCCCTGGCCCTCCGCAGCGTGATTGTTGCCTCTGTCTCTCTCCTTTGCTGCCACGAGTGTACTCGATTGAGTCAGTTAAGGGGTCAAACTGCCCGGCAGGGGTTTAACAGGCAGTCTCCTACTGCAGATTGCAATAGCACACTGCAAACTTGATGACGATATAGATCGTCCATATTCGGCAATGGCCCGCTAATTAGGACAATCTTTATCGTTCCGTGGCATTAAGCAGTTAAAGGAAATCTAAAATAAAAATCAAACATGATAAACCAGGGACCGTTACTTCTAGATCCAGAGACCATGACAGTGGTAATAGTTTTAGGTTTGTTACCTATGGCCTGCTTCTTTTCAAAATCAACTTATTATAATTATTCTAAAGAGACAAAGGCTCTGGCAGATGGTTTCAGTGGCCTTCAATGCTGTAGTATAAGACTATTACCACAGTCCCTGTGTCTGGATCAAGGAGAAATTGTCCCTGCTTTGTCATGCTTGATTTTGATTGTAGACTTTCTCAATAGGGAACCCTGTTTTTTTTTTTTTTTTTTTTTTTTTAGAAGCTCTCTTGACGGCCTACTCATGTCCCCTTAGACAGTAGCAAATAGCATACACATTGCCAAAGAGATTTTAGAACCTGGCTTTTTAAAAAAAAAAAAAAAAAAAAAAAGAGGCTAAGTTAGATCAAAGTTTACCTTTCTGTAGGCATAGCTGTGTCCCCAATCCCATGGGGGTGGCCAGTGAGGAGGGCTTCCCCCCCCCCCCCCTTTGGGAAACTGCTTCATCATGCATCGATGTCACATAAAAAAAACGTCATACAAAACTGCCCCACTTCTAACTCTAGCCACCCCATGAGACTAGGGACACTGCTCTGCATACAGAAAGCTAAACTTTAACCCCTTAAGGACGGAGGGTTTTCCGGCTCTTTTCTCGCTCTCCAACTTCAAAAATCCATAACTTTTTCATTTTTCCGTGTACAGACCTGTGTGAGGGCTTATTTTGTGCGTAACAAATTTTACTTTCCCGTAATGTTATTTATTTTAACATGCCGTGTACTGCGAAGCTGAAAAAAAATTCCAAATGTGGAAAAATTGAAAAAAAACCGCACGTGCGTCACGTTCTTGTGGGCTCAGTTTTTACGACTTTCACTCTTCGCTCCAAATAACACGCCTACTTTATTCTTTGGTTCGGTGCGATCGCGGTGATACCAAATTTATATAGGTTTTATTGTGTTTTAATACATTTTCAAAAATTAAACGAATGTGTACAAAAAAGAAAAAAAAATTTTTGCCATCTTCTGACGCTAATAACTTTTTCATACTTTGGCGCACGGAGATGTGTGAGGGGTCATTTTTTGCGAAATGAGGCAACGTTTTCATTGCTACCATTTTGAGGTCTGTGCGACATTTTGATCATTTTTTATTTCATTTTTTATGTTATGTAAAAAGGTGTAAAAGTCGCATTTCGGACATTTGGGCGCCATTTCCCGCCTCGGAGGTCACCGCCGCCTGTAACCGTTTTAATATTTTGATAGATCGGGCATTTTGGGACGCGGCGATACCAAATGTGTCTGTGATTTTTACTGTTTATTATGTTTTATATCTGTTCTAGGGAAAGGGGGGTGATTTGAACTTTTAATATTTTATTAATTTTTTTTATTTTTTAAACTTTTTTTTTTATTTTTTTTTTCACTATCTTTTAGACCATCTAGGGTACATTAACCCTAGATGGTCAGATCGCTCCTACCATATACTGCAATACTTCTGTATTGCAATATATGGCATTTTTGCAGCACATTCATTACAATGAGCCACTGGCTCATTGTAACGAATCTGCAGCTGCCAGATAGCCTCGTGTCAAAAGAAGACACGAGGCTACCATGGCAACCGATCGCCGCCCCCCGATGACGTTCGGGGGCGTGGCGATTGGAAAAAAGATGGCGGCGCCCGCGCGCCGCCGTCTTTTAAACGCCGCCGGCGACTTTGCCGGCGGCGTTGAAGGGGTTAATAGCCGCGATCGGTGCAAGCACCGACCGCGGTTATTAGCGGTGGGGGTTTTGTGCAATATGCAAAAACCCCCACCTTTGTATGAAGAAGGCTCAGCCCGTGAGCCCTCTTCATACACTCCTTACACCTCTGCGCCGTAGAGCTACGGCGCAGAGCGTTAAGGGGTTAATCTAACTTATTTGTTTTCAGAAAAAGCCAGTTTTACTATAAAACTGTACACTTTTCTCTACGGGGCATGGGAGAGCCCAAAAAAAGGGCCAATGACAAGATACTAGTAGAGTTTGTCAATTTCTGCTGACAGGTTCCCTTTAATTGCTTTGCAATGATGTGCCAGCTCTAGCTCACATGTGCTTCCTCTCCTGAAAATAAGTGCATCATTGCATTACAGGTATGGATTTATGCTGCAGTACTGAAGAGGTCCAGTCCAGAAAAGTATCCTGAGCACAGTACATCATTTTGTGGTATTGAACCTCTATGCTTCCAGATCCCTGGGACAGGTACAATTATCTGGGAACATTACAGTAAATACACCGCAGTATTTTCCAATTCCCAAATATTACCACTTGTGCCTAGAAAATCACCCCCAGCAAGCTTTATCATAATCCCTTAACCTTAGGTCACTTATGCCCACCAACATTCATACAACTGTGGACAGTCTAAGGCTACATTCACAAGAACGTATGAAAATTGACATATATACAGGGAGCATACAGCCCCATTCATTTCCATGGGCAATACAGCCATCAATTTACATAGCCATATTGCCCACTGTACTGTACATGACCTGTATAAAAATTTAGAGCATGTCCTATTTTCTCATGTATTTCCATTCCATATATCCCAAAGAAGTCTATGGGAATGTATAAAATACAGGTTGCAGAAATGCTGAACCAGTGGGAGGTGCATTCTGTCAACCAGCCAACCAACAGTCAGCCATCCATCAATTTCCAGCCCACTGCATGTTATATGGATACAGTGCCATACATGCACATAAGGATGAAAATTTCACGCATACACTTACAGCACAGAAATACAGGAATGGAGAAATCTCACGTTCATCTGAATGCAGCCTGAGGGTAGTAAAACCAAGACAGGTGAGAATGTACAATTCAGGCTCATGCCAACCCAACCCCAGACAACCTGCTTGGCATTATTGCAAGAAACTTTACACTTTAAACCAGAAGGAGAAAAAAAAGTAAACCAAAGACAAAATATACAGGCAGCCGCTTTATTTAATTGCCTAAAACTGGTTTTATACATTGGGCTCTGCGCCATGGGACTGTAGGCAATATTCTAGAGGTGGGGCAATGGGCAGACCACGTTTATCAACAAAATGTTTCTGCTTTTATATACCAAAGTTTAAATGAAACTTTACAAGTTCCAAAAATAAAAATCGGGCAGTGAAAAGTCAACATAGCACCATAATGTCTGACAGTCATTCACTTCTTGTGCCACAGACATCTAGAAGCTGACACATGGTTTTGTGTAGAAAGGCACATGCATCTGTTACAGGTGGTACCAATTGTAATTTTTCCATCAGAAGTACCAGACCTGGGAGCACCAGTCACATTTACAAAGAAAAAATATATATAAAATAAATATCCTTTCCTCTGGAGTCGACATTTTACAAACTGTGCCTCACTCCAATGCCACTAAAGTAATACGAGCGCAAAAACTACAGCTATCCAATGCCCTGCGCCACGCAAGACACAATTTGAGATTGTTCTGAAAGTCTTTATTAAACATCTAAGGAAATCATTTCTACTTCTAGTTGTTCATCAGGCTTGGCACATACAAGCAAAAAAAAAAAAAAAAACACCCATGGATTCACAACAGAACCAGACACTTGGAAAGTTGCAATTCCTTTGACAAAATTCGTAATAAAATACAAAATACTAGTTTGCATAAACGGCATCCAGTCTGCCACAGTCCTTTACCATCAAAATACTTGGCAAATGGCACAAAAGAAACAAAGTAAAGTGAAAACAGAAACAAGTCTTTGGATGGGGGAGAGAGGAGCTCCGGGTATGAGGTAGTTGCCGGTGACAACACACAGGTGCCACCCTTGGCATTGCAAGGGGCGATCTTCAGGGCATGCACCAGTAGTGGCCAATGTCCATCTTGCTGCAATTTCGGAGACTCAACTCCAAGGAAGAATGTGGGATCTGCCCCCCATATTGCAACTACACTCCAAGAGTGGAGCAGACGTGATGGGATCCCCGGGATCGCCCCTCCATAGTTAGATCCGGCTCTTCTAGTAGTAAATCTTTACAGTAAAGTGCAGACATGTAAACAGGCTGAGCGGTCCCTGGAGCAGCCACCTCCAGAGCCAGTAGTCCAGCAGTGAAAGTGCACAGCAGCCGTCAGGACGACGGAGGCGACACATGAGGGAAGCGGCGGATCCTCACCACGGGCTGCAGGTTCACGCGCAGGATCTCCTGCGCCCTCCGGCAGGCAGCGGCCACCTTCGCCTGGCAGGAGACGTCCCTGACTCGTATCGTGGGGAAGGTGGTGAGTTTGGGGGCTGCCGCTCTCCAGATGTCCTCCAGCGACCTGCCCAGGAGCCCCGGGATCTCGGAGGGGGTCGGGCTACTACAGCCGCTGCCGCCGCTACTGCTGCCGCTGGCTCCGGACTCCTCGCTGGCCGCGGCTTTGCCCCGCCGGCGCTTCCTGCAGCTGAGCCGCATGCCTCTCCGCTTTCTCTTCAGCGGCGGCTTCCTGGGCTGTGCGGGCGCTGCGGGCGGCTGCTCTTGGGCTTTCTTCCGTGAGAGCTGGCTGGGGTCCGGCACCACGGAGCGGCACGAAGAGTAGCCGTACACGTCCTTGCTGCGGAGAATAACCGGAGAGAAGTCCCGCTTCAGACTGCACAGGAAGTTCCACAGCTCCGTGTCCGAGTTCATGAAATGCTTCGACTCCGGCACAAAGATTTCCAAGGCGTCTTCTAACGGCTTCATGCCCGCGAACACCAGCTGCGAGCGGGAGTACACAACTTTCTCGTCGTCCTCCATGACTCCCGCCGCCTTTGTCTGTCTCCGGCTCGGGGAGGCAAAGAGTTAAATCTATCGGCAGAAAGGGGAAAAAAAAACTTAACTGCTGCCAAAGCTTTATGAAGCGCCCCCCTTCTGGCCGCCTGCTTTAACGCAGGGCGCTCCAATGCGAAACGGGAAACAAAATGGCTTCTTTGAACGGCCTCTACCGTTGGCTATATAGCTGCTTCTTTGAAATACGACATACCCCAGGACCGCCCACATCGTGGAGATCCGGTGTGGTGATTGGCTAGCTGTAGCATAGTCATGTGCGCATTGGGTAGAGGCAAGGCAGTGGGCGGAGCTTTCGCGGGCGTGGAGGGGGTGCCTAAAGTGGAGTAATAGATGTCGATCCCGAGCACTCTCCTCACGTCGGCCATGTTACTTCCCTGCTTGAGAATGAGTTACTTTGTTTGCCGTTGTTTGAAGCTACTTTGTTCATAACGGCCAAGCACCCAGCGTCTTCTGGGTAGGAAGCGTCTGACTGGTAGAAAGGAGACGACAGAGGGAGCTATAAACATATCTATGGGTTCTGGTCACCAGTGGTGGCCAAACTTGGTATTATGAACAGGCTAACTTACCCATGATTCACCCCTGGTTTAAGATATGCTAGCAATGTAACATTCAATGGGAAACCTAGGGTGATACTCAACCAGAAAAGGATAATTGTATAGTGTGCTCTAGGTTGCCTCTATAACCACAGGCTCAGGCTACTTGCCCATGGCCAATGCTTTTGGCTGTGTGCTAGCCACAATGGTTACAACGGCAACACGTGGGAGCCAAATACCCAAGCCGCAAAACAAGCACAATTGAAGGCTTCATTTGTGGAAGAATAAGCAGCTGTGAAAAAGTTAATACAGGATTCAAATCAGCCAAACACATGGTAAACATGCAAAAACGCATATGTTTTCAGTCGGGGACATTTACTTAAAGTGTCGGTGTCTGCATTGGCTTTGTTACCGACCTGCTCTCGGAAAGGAGATACACATGTAATATTGTGGAGCTGTGCAGAGACATTTCTGGCGCCGAGACCATTTTCTGTCCCTGGGACCAAAATCTGTCCCGAGCACCAGAAATGTGTCCAACAGTCCCTGCTAGACCAGTTTTCTTTTGGTCTACTTTCCGCCAGTTTACAGCGCCCAAAAAGGGCTGCGACACATATTGGGGGACATTTACTTAGAGTGTCGGTGTCTGCATTGGCTTTGTTACCGACCTGCTCTCGGAAAGGAGATACACATGTAATATTGTGGAGCTGTGCAGAGACATTTCTGGCGCCGAGACCATTTTCTGTCCCTGGGACCAAAATCTGTCCCGAGCACCAGAAATGTGTCCAACAGTCCCTGCTAGACCAGTTTTCTTTTGGTCTACTTTCCGCCAGTTTACAGTACCCAAAAAGGGCTGCGACACGTATTAATTGTGTCTGAGTCTCCACTCCGCCAAAGCCACGCCCCTTTTCGGAGAAGAGTTGGAGCAGACGACCCTGAGGGCGCGTTCACACGTTGCGTTTTGGTTGCGTTTTCATTGCGTTTGAAACGCATATACAACAGCTGATGTGAGGTAATTTGCCTAATTACATTACCGTTTACGTTTGTAAACGCAATGTTAACACATGTGTTAACAAAACGCATGCGTTAACGCTTTGTTAACACATGCGTTAACATCGCGTTTACGATGTGTTTTGTAAACGGAAACGTTTACAGTGATGTAATTAGGCAAATCACCTCTCCTCAGCTGTTGTATATGCGTTTCAAACGCAATGAAAACGCGACCAAAACGCAACGTGTGAACGCACCCTGAGGGTGATGCCACACATGGCATTTTTAGTCTGTTTCTAAGCATGCGTTTTCAGTCCATTTAAAATCACTTCCGTTTTGGCCGGTTCCCATGCGTTTGGCTGCTTACAACCTGTATATCGATTAAGATAATTGGGAAAAAATGGTCAAAAAACGGATGCGTTTCTAAACGGACTGAAAAAGAATGCTTAAAAACGCCATGTGTCGCATCACCCTGAGGTTGCTTTCACACAATGCATTGCGCCACGTTTTTTGATGCATTTTGACACATTGCAAAGGCTTCAGCTTTTATCCCATGCTAAGGTTATGTTGCGTTTCACAGCATCTGCTAAAACGCAGTGTAACCTCAGCATGTGATCCTGGCTGAAGCCTTTGCAATGCATCAAAAAAGCGCGGTGCATCGTATGAATGCGCCCTGAGGCTGCGTTCACACAACGCATTGCATTACTTTTTTTTGCTGCACTTTTGACGCATTCCAAAGGCTTCAGCCTACATCCTATACTAAGGTTGCATTGCGTTTCCACTGCATTTGCTAAAAATCCAATGTAACCTCAGCATGTGATCATCATTCAAACCTTTGGAATGCGTCAAAAACCCAGCAAAAAACGTGACGCAACACATTGTGTGAAAGCAGCCTAAGGTTGCAGCCACATGTTAAGTTTTTCAAATGCAGTTTTTGAAGCAGAATTCTGTCGTAGTTTGCACTAAAAAAAAACTGTCTGCACCACGCAGAGGCGATCACAGGGTGCCAATGACTTCATATGCAGCCCAGGGGTCCTCTATGGTAGCTTCCTATTAAGCCATGCCAGAGGTATGGCCTAATACAAAGCTTGTCAGAAACTGACAGTATGATACACTCTACTACATACACTCACCAGCCACTTTATTAGGTACACCTGTCCAACTGCTAGTTAACACTTCATTTCTAATCAGCCAATCACATGGTGGCAACTCAGTGCATTTAGGCCCCTTCCACACTAGCGTTGCATTTCACGTCAGGGTGCAATGCGTGAAAAACTGACGTTTTGGCTGCGTTTTTGTTCCATTTTTCCTTGGAGTAATTAGCGTTTTTGCGTTTTTCACGCGCGTGTTGTTAGCGTTTTTGGCGCGTTTTTCACGCGCGAGTCAATGGGAGACTCGAGCATATTTCAAAGGGACCATGGTTTGGGATTAAAATGTGTTATTTAATTGAAAAATAATGTCTTCTGATAAGTTGCAAACATCTGCGATCTATTCTTCACTGTTCCCCGTGTATATTATCTCCCGACAAGTTAGCAGATGTGAAGAACAGTGAAGAATAGAATAAAAACAGTGAAAACAGTGACCACAGGATCATTTAAGAGAAAAACACAGTGCAGAACACATGTTTAAATACATCTGCAATGTGTTCTTCACACATATATATTGTTCTTCACATGCTATTTTGGGCGCACCGTTCCGCGCGCATCTCCCGACAAGTAAGCAGATGTGCCAAACATCTGTAATCTATTCTGCACTGTGTTCTGCACTGTGTTTTTCTCTTAAATGATCCTGTGTTCACTGTGTTCACTGTTTTTATTCTATTCTTCACTGTTCTTCATTGTGTTTTTTTAATTAAATGATCGTTCTCGAGCAGGGGAAATACTGTTATTCTGGTCACCTAGCAACCCTTACGTTTAAAACGCATTGCACTCGCATTGCACTTGCAATGATTGCGAGTGCAATGCGTTCTTGATGCATCTCCATAGACTTGAATGGGGCGGGAAAAACGCGCGTGACACGCAAAAGTAGAGCATGCTGCGATTTTGACGCGCGTGAAAACCAACGCTAATGAAGAAAGACCCATTGAATACAATGGGACAGAGTGCAATGCAAGTTCTGCGCGTCAAAAACGCCAGTGTGGAAGGGGCCTTAGGCATGTAGACATGGTTAAGACAATCTCCTGCAGTTCAAACCGAGCATCAGTATGGGGAAGAAAGGTGATTTGAGTGTCTTTGAACGTGGCATGGTTGTTGGTGCCAGAAGGGCTGGTCTGAGTATTTCAGAAACTGCTGATCTACTGGGATTTTCACGGACAACCATCTCTAGGGTTTACAGAGAATGGTCCGAAAAAGAAAAAACATCCAGTGAGCGGCAGTTCGGTGGGCGGAAATGCCTTGTTGATGCCAGAGGTCAGAGGAGAATGGGCAGACTGGTTCAAGCTGATAGAAAGGCAACAGTGACTTAAATCGCCACCCGTTACAACCAAGGTAGACAGACGAGCATCTCTGAACGCACAGTACGTCGAACTTTGAGGCAGAGGGGCTACAGCAGCAGAAGACCACACCGGGTGCCACTCCTTTCAGCTAAGAACAGGAAACTGAGGCTACAATTTGCAAAAGCTCATCGAAATTGGACAGTAGAAGATTGGAAAAACGTTCCAACGAAAAACGTTCCTGGTCTGATGAGTCTCGATTTCTGCTGCAACATTCTAATGGTAGGGTCAGAATTTGGCGTCAACAACATGAAAGCATGGATCCATCCTGCCTTGTATCAACGGTTCAGGCTGGTGGTGGTGGTGTCATGGTGTGGGTAATATTTTCTTGGCACTCTTTGGGCCCCTTGGTACCAATTGAGCATCGTTGCAACGCCACAGCCTACCTGAGTATTGTTGCTGACCATGTCCATCCCTTTATGACCACAATGTACCCAACATCTGATGGCTACTTTCAGCAGGATAATGCGCCATGTCATAAAGCTGGAATCATCTCAGACTGGTTTCTTGAACATGACAATGAGATCACTGTACTCAAATGGCCTCCACAGTCACCAGATCTCAATCCAATAGAGCATATTTGGGATGTGGTGGAACGGGAGATTCGCATCATGGATGTGCAGCCGACAAATCTGCGGCAACTGTGTGATGCCATCATGTCAATATGGACCAAAATCTCTGAGGAATGCTTCCAGCACCTTGTTGAGTCTATGCCACGAAGAATTGAGGCAGTTCTGAAGGCAAAAGGGGGTCCAACCTGTTACTAGCATGGTGTACCTAATAAAGTGGCCGGTGAGTGTAGATGCAGTGCATTATAAAAGAGATTTTGTGGGGCAAAGTCATTTTGAAAAACAAAAGTAAAAAAATAAAGTAAAACAAAATAAAATACACAAATATCACCCACCCCTTAAAAAAAAAGTAAAATCACGCATATTTTGTACTTTTACACCCTATACCAGTGGTGGCGAACCTGTGACACTGGTGCTAGAGGTGGCACTCGGAGCCCGTTCTGTGGGCACCCAGGCCATCACCAGAGAGGACTCCAGGTATCTTCCAGCAGTCCCAGATACCCCATGACTTGTGTCCACAGAGCTATATTAAAGGGGTTATGCCACGAAACAATTGACTGCAAAAAGCTGTCAAAGAGGTTAAAATATTTCAAAAATCTATTTGTAATGGTTACCTGGAATTAAAGATACATTTCTATTTGTTATTATGATGCTTGTTCAGCCTCTATTTTGCTCCTAACAGAAGCAGATGTGGGAGGGGCCTAGCCAGGCACATGCACAGCACTGACAGCGGCAGTTATTGCACAACTCAGTGCTACAGAGCGCTCAGCCTTCAGAGTCTCCTTCCACCTGCTGTGCTCAAATAGTCCCTGCATTTACTGATCCAATAGAAGTACAATAGAAATGTGTCATACACCCCATGTTAAAAGTGCACCAGAAAAAGTTGGTGCAGTCTGTCAAGGAAGTGCAGGGGGCACCAGATTCATGAAGAACGTGCGCCAGATTCAGGATTTCAGGACACTGCACATAGTACACATGTACTATGTATTCTCACAGCATCATGGTCGGTCAGGCTGACATGCATAGCGGAAGTCTAGGTGGGTGCAGGGAAGGCAAACCCCACGTGTATCGTCACTCCAAAGTGCCACTTACCCCTGAGGAAGTCACTTCGAAGTGAGGATACACATGGAGTTTGCCGTCCGTGCATTTTTCTAGACCTCCGACATATTTACACTTTACTGTCCGCCTGACGACCATGATGCTGTGAGAATACATGTTTTGCTCTACTTGTATGCATTGATTGTATAAAATTAGGTGCAATAACATGGACCTTCTTAGTTGTTTTTATGACTTTTACTAATAAACTTTTGTATTTTTGTATGTTACTTTGGGGCCGTTAATTGCATCTCTTTCTGTGTATTTTGTAAGGAATTGCAACTAAATCACTAGATAGATATTTATGAGATAGATATATATGAGATAGATAGATGGCAGGTGATAGATACATAGATAGATAGATGACAGGTGATAGATAGATAGATGACAGGTGATAGATAATAGGACTTGGATAGATAAATAGGTGACAGCTTCTCACATGTTACTGATCTTTAGCTACTTCCCTGCTAGTCAGGGACAGGGGCCCCTTTGCAGGACAGCAGGGTAGCATGGAGGGAGAGTGAATGGTGGAGAGTACAGGAGGAGGACTGCATCAGGAGAGATCAGAGCTCAGCCTGTTACTTGTGTTATCTCTGCAGCCTCCTGTGTGACCTGAATAATGGTGGAGAGAGGAAAGGGCTGCTACATTTCTACGATCCATGTTGGGGGAGGACTCCTCTGTGCAGCAGATAGTCATGTCTGGCTGCAGTTACCTTGTATCTGCTGCTGTAGGCTCATGTGGAGCTGGTAAGCAGTGGCCATCACAGCACAATCCCTGCCCCTCCTCCTCTCTCACCTCCTATTGGCTGCAGTGTGTCAGCTGATCTCTCAGTGTGGAGAGGAGCTGTGAGTCTGTGGGGTGATATGTAGTGCAGAGCAGCTGCTGACTCTTTGTGCGCAGATTTGGCCAGATCAGCTGTAGCTCAGGACGGGACACAGCAACCAGGACAAAAGGAGTTATCTCAGTAAGGCTGCAGATTTTGTAATAAGTGTAAATGGTGAAAGTACTTGTCACAATGCATTGGACTCAATTACAGCCATGTGCTATGGTGACACAACCCCTTTAAAGTGACAGTACTACCGGGGACTACTTGAGGAGTGGGAATGTGAGGACAGATTTGCACTATCATTGTAGCTCATGCTCCGGCCCTGACAATTCTTCCTGTTTATGGGACCTTGGAGGGAAACTACAACGATCATCCAAATTTCTTTTATTTTCTGCTTTATTGGTGTCCTCAGGTGCTGATATCAATGAAAGCTGTGACAGAGAAGGGAGTATAAATCACAAATTAAATTTCTATGTTGGCACCTTGCAATAAATAAGTGGGTCTTGATTGTAGTTTGGGCACTCGGTCTCTAAAAGCTTCGCCATCGCTGCCCTATACCAACCCATGCTAAAAATCCATAATAGCATTTCTTTTTTCTATATTTTTTTAATTATCCATCACACAAGAAATTATATGAAACACAATCAAAGGGCTTTTTGAATCCCAGATGAGCTTAAATAAAAACTACAGGTCTTTATGTAAAAAATAAACCCTCATACAGCCACATTGACAATAAAATTTCAAAACTAGGTCTATAGACACATATAAAATATTTTTTGTTAAATCATTATATTTTGTTATAGCTAAGAGCAGTTATTTACTATCCCGGGCAACACCGTGAGCTACAGCTAGTATAAATATACAGTACAGACCAAAAGTTTGGACACACCTTCTCATTCAAATATTGGTAAACTGAGAGGAAGAGGCAGGCACAACCAAAGTAAAAATGGTCAACTCCACTTGTCAAAACAAGAAGAAACAGATAAATGATCAGACAAACAGACCCAAATATGTATATAAAAGACAATGGGGAAGATTTATCAAGCTGTGTAAAAGTCAGAATATTTCTAGTTGCCCATGGCAACCAATCACAGCTCAGCTTTCATTTTACCAGTGCTCATGAATATTTTCAAGGGGAACTGTGATTGGTTGCCATGGGCAACTAGAAATATTCTGACTTTCAGACAGCTTGATAAATCTTCCCCAATATCTTTATTTGTAATCACATGTAGACAACGGCATACACAAAAAAACATAAAACACACCTAAAACCAAACATAATGTCTGTACAAAATTTTCACGGCAAAGCCCAAATACCAGTCTTGTGCAATGCAAGCCAAAGTATTTGTACTATCTGAAAAGGTGTTAAACCCATGGTGACTTCCTCCGGGGGTAAGTCACTGGGCTCTGTCCTGGGATTTTTGCACAGACATTCTGTGCGGTTTTAGGTGTGTTTTATGGTTTGTTTGTTTTTTGTAGTTGCTCTGTTGTCTACATGTGATTACAAATTACAAAGATATTGGGGCAGATTTATTTACCCGGTCTAAAATAATGGTAAAAAATATGAAAAAAAGTAAAAGTTGATATCACCCCCCTTTCCCTAGATCACATTTAAAAGTAATTAAACAGTAAAAATCATAATCATGATAGGTATCGCCTGTTCTATCAAAATATAAAAATAATTATTCACAGCCGTGAACACCGTAACGGAAAATAGCCCCTAAATGTCTGATTCGCTGCTTTCCCCCCATTTTTCCATCCATGAATATTTGAATAAAACAGTCAAATAGTCACATAGGGCCCAAGTTGATATAAATTAATAAATGACATTAACCCCTAGGCGCACCACGACGTTATACTACGTCCCCGGGGCTACATGCTAAGCGCACCGGGACGTAGTATAACGTCCTGCTTCTGGCACCGGCTCACGAACGGAGCTGGCACCAGAAGCAGCTCTAAAAAGTGATTTAAAAAATGTTATGCACTCTAAAATAAGACCACTAAAAAGAACATTCTCGCAAAAAATAAAACAGATTTGTGAGGCAAAAAATAAAAAAGTTATACATAAGAAAGACGGTGATGCTAAAATTAACAACATTTTTGCCAAATTACTTTTTATTCAGTAAAAATGGGAAAAAATTAAAAATCTATATAAATGAGGTCTTTTCGTAATCGTGGCGACCCATAGAATAAAAATAATATACTATTTTTATGGTATGGTTAATGACCAAAAAAAAAAAACATAAACATTTTCCTAAAAATTGATGATTTTCATTTCCTCCACCAACAAAGAGTTAATAAAATCTCACCAATTAGCTATAGATGCCCCAAAAGTATGTACCAGAAAAGTGCATCTCATGTGGCAAAAGAAATAAGCCCCTATAGGTCCACATTAAAAAAAGAAAAAAATTATAGCCTGTACAATGTGACATAGAAAATCTGATCTGGATGGCGCTTCCTTCCCTTCTATGCCCGGCCGTGCGCCCATACAGCAGGTTACCACCACATATAGGGTATCAGTGTACTCGGGAGGAATTGGGTATCAAACTTTGTGGAGCCTTTTTTCATTTAATCCATTGTAAATGTTTAATTTTCCACCCAAAATGAATGTATTGTGAAAAAATATTACAATTTGCAGACTGCAACTCCATTTTGTTTTAACCCCTATAAAACACCTAAAGGGTTAACAAACTTCTTAAAAGTGGTTTTTCATACGTTGAGGGGTGTAGTTTCCATAATGGGGTAATTTATGAGTCTCGCTATTATTTAGGCCTCTCCCCGTGTCAATTAGAATTTAAGCAGGTCCATCTAAATACGGGTTTTGGTGATTTTACAAAAAATGTGAAAAATGATACCTAAATTCTGAGCCTCATAACATTCTAGTAAAATATGTGGAATCTTTAAAAACCATGCCAACATAAAGCAGACATTTGGGAAATGTAAGTTATGAATTTATTTGGGTGCTATGACTATCTGCATCAAAAGTAGAGAATTTAGAACGTTGAAAATAAGGAATTTTTCCAAATTTTGTTTTTTTTCATAACTAAATGCAAAAGATTTCATTTTTAAACTAATTTGAAGTACAATGTGTCATGAGAAAACAGTCTCAAAATCCCCTGGATATCTCATAGCGTTCCAAAGCTATAACCACTTATAGTGACACAGGGCAGATTTGAAAAATGGGGCCGCGTCCTTAAGGCCAAAAGAGGCTGAGTCCCGTAGGGGTTAATACATGACATCTTACACAGGTCCGTACACCAAGTGTGAAAAAGTTATTAGCCTCAGAATTTGGCAAAAAGGGAAACATTTTTTTATAAAAGGTTTACATTTTTAAAAATCTATTAATCTCTGTGATCGTAGCGGCCCAAAGATTAAAGAGAAAGTTTCATTTGGAGTGCAGATTAAAACCCGTAAAAACAGAGTAGACAAGAAAACGCCACATATGTTTTTTTTGTCAATTTTACTGCACTTGGATTTTTTTTTCCAGCTTTCCAGTGCATTGCATGGAATATTAAATGATGCCACTAGAAAGTACAATTTGTTCCACAGATAACAAGCTCTAACACATATCTATAAACCTAAAAATAAAAAAGTTATTACTTTTTGAACAGGGGGAGTGAAAAACAGAAACACAAAAAAGAAAAAGGGCTGTGTCCTGTAAGGGTTAAGGAGTGATTTGTGGGGAGTTTCTAATAAACAAACCTTAAAGAGGACCTGTCACCCAGAAAATGACCCCCAGCAAATGTGCCCCCCATAATCCTCTCCCCAGCCCCTTTCTCCCCAGCCAGTTTTTAAAATTTTTTTAGTTGTTATAAGTAGATTTAAACTGTTCTGACCTCTTACTAAATAAGAGGTCGGATTCTCGTATCTTGTGTCAGGGGAGTCGGCCTTATTCATAAGACCTGTATACACAGCGCGGCCGCGCCGGGCTTACACACAGCGGAGAGCCGGCAGCGATTCTGCAATATATGTAATGCTGTCGGCTTCTCCTACAGGTTCCCCCTGACAGGGACGTGCTGGGAGTTTGTCGGCCTTCCCCTTTATGAATAAGGCCGACTCCCCTGACACAAGATACGAGAATCCGACCTCCTATTTAGTAAGAGGTCGGATCAGTTTAAATCTACTTATCACAACTAAAATTTAAAAAAAAAAACTGGCTGGGGAGAAAGGGGCTAGGGAGAGGTTTATGGGGGAAGGGGGGACACATTTGGTGGGGGTCATTTTTTGGGTGACAGGTCTTTAAAACCCCTATAAAAATGAACTGCAATTTCCTTGAAAAATTGTTGTAAGCCTTCTTACTTCCTAATAAAATAATATTAAAAAAAATCATGCCAACATAAAGCAGACAAATGATTCAGGTGGCTAAACTAACTGTTTGATAAGAATAATATTTAAAAATCTACAAATACATTTCAAATTTATTCATATAAATATAAATAAATGAAAAACATATCAAACAAAATATACTGATAATGTAATGTAGAATATGTAAAGGCCCTGGCCTGAAGGGATTTTCCCAAATATGACAAACACCAATATCTCTTATCCTCTGTGAGACTCTCTGTGACTATGCAATGCCGTAATAAGTTTGTATATTTATGTTCTGTAAAGTGCTGCAGATGAAGTGCTATATAAAAATATATTATGAATTATTTTCTTCTTATTCCCATTTTTCCATCAACGATAAACTTTCCTAAAGGTATCGTAGAGCGACAAATTGTGCTACAGATTAAGCACATGCAGGTTGGTCATTGCGAGATCCAATGAAACATATAAGTAAAAGAACAAAGGTACTAATTTTCCAAGGCAACCAGGATAGCAAGAGTATGCCCTGGGCAGCACTACAGCATAATCAACTATGCTATGTAAAATAAAATGAGATAAAGTAAAACCAACAAATTCAATCAGAGACAACAAGGCTCAAAACAAAACATGAACCTGGGCAGGGAATTGAGGGGTAGCAGTGAATGGGGAAACAAGCTACCTATCCCATAATGCTTGAAAATATAGCTCCTTTTTCATAGGAATGAATATCCATTCTGTCAGGCTCCAGGGGCAGTGGACCCACTTGACCACCGCATAGGATAACGTAAGCTGACACCTGGGACCGGAATCTAAGTGGCATCCGTTTTCACCAGAGCCCGCCACAAAGCAGTCACTAGTCATTCCACAGGTGTGACTTTGTCCATGGTGGCAGCCAAGGCGAGGTACACAAACATTAGGCAGAATCATAGTCAGGGACAGGCAGGAGGTCAGGACGGGCAGCACTGGATCAGAGTTGTGGATGTAGCAATCGGTCAAGGCAGGCAGCAGAGGAGCGTAGTCAGGAATGGAACCAGGGTCACCACGGGAAAACACACTAAACGCAAAGGGCATGGGAACAAGCTTTCTCTACAGCACTAGGCACGAAGAACTGGCAGGGTGTGCAGGGAGAGGCTGGTTTATATGGAATTCTGGGAAATGGCCAGCACCAATTAACAATACGTTGGCCCTTTAAATTTTCTGAAGCCGATGTGCGCGCGCCCTAGGCGACGGGGACGTGCGTGCACGGTCGGAGGAGTAGGAGCAGGAATGGGGACAGGTTAGGGGCGCGGACGCCGTGCTTGTGACACATTCCTTCAGGATATGAGTAACTTTGACTGATTTTATCCAGTCACAGGGAGTTGAAAACAGGAGCGCCACAGGATAACAGGACCGCCACGGGGGAGGCCGGTGGAGACTCTGGAGCGGCCTCGGGGGAGGCCGGTGGAGACTCTGGAGCGGCCTCAGGGGAGGCCGGTGGAGACTCTGGAGCGGCCTCAGAGGAGGCCGGTGGACACTCTGGAGCGGCCTCAGGGGAGGCTGGTTGAAAATCTGGAGCGGCCTCAGGGGAGGTCGGTGGAGACTCTGGAGCAGCCTCAGGGGAGGCTGGTGGAGACTCTGGAGCGGCCTCAGGGGAGGCCGGTGGAGACTCTGGAGCGGCCTCAGAGGAGGCCGGTGGAGACTCTGGAGCGGCCTCAGGCGAGGCCGGTGGAGACCCTGGAGTGGACTCAGGGGAGGCCGGAGCAGCTCTAGCAAGCTGTGGAGGCTGGGGCAACTTCTGAAGAGCCACTGGAGCAGCACTGGGAAGCTGCTGAGGCGCCACTGGAGCAACACTGGCAAGCTGCGGAGGCTGAGGCGCCGCTGGAGCAGCTCTGGGAAGCAGCGGAGGCTGAGGTGCCGCTGGAGCAGCTCTGGGAAGCTGCGGAGGCTGAGATGCTGCTGGAGCAGCTCTGGGAAGCTGCGGAGGCTGAGGCGTCGCTTGAGCAGCTCAGGGAAACTGTGGAGGCTGAGGCGCCGCTGGAGCAGCTCTGGGAAGCTGCGGAGGCTGAGGCGCCGTTGGAGCAGCTCTGGGAAGCTGCGGAGGCTGAGGCGCCGCTGGGGCAGCTCTGGGAAGCTGCGGAGGCTGAGGCGCCGTTGGAGCAGCTCTGGGAAGCTGCGGAGGCTGAGGCGCCGCTGGGGCAGCTCTGGGAAGCTGCGGAGGCACTGGGGACACCGGGACCAAGCAGGACAGGTGAGGTAGCCGAACTTGAGGTGGTTCAAACCTGGACTGGATTTTTGCCAGGAACTTGGTATGGGGAACCATGTCTGGATCACCACTATCCCATAGAGGAGTAGCCCAGTCCAGCGCCTCTCCAGTGAAGGGGGTGGACTGGGTGGACATCAGTTCAAGGTGCCGCAAACACTGGGAAACAAATCTCCTGCAAAATTTGGGATTGCCATCAAATTTATCAGGCAAAAAATTTTCGAGTCCAGTCTCTACTGCCGGAAAATATGCCTGGGAAACAGAAGCAACAGGAGGGGTCGCAGGAGCCTGCTGCTGGGAGGCAATCATTTGAAGAGTGGCTGCAAGTTTGTCCAGGAGTTCTTTTTGCACAGCAATCTCTTGGGATTGCTGGGCGATAGTGCTGTCAAGGCGATAGTGATGGATGGTGCTAGCAGGTATGGATCCTTGACACTGTCCATGGCTTTTGCAGAGAGCATGACCTTGGCGGAGTCCATGGCCGGATCTTACTGTCACAGTCTCTGGGTATAGTCCCTTGGGACCAAAGTCAGTGGAGCCCCTGGACCACCGTGGGAGATAACGTTTCCAGCAGCAACCCAGGAGTGGAGTCTAAGTGGACTCCTGGTCTTCACCAGAGCCCGCCGCAAAGCGGGATGGTCTTGCTGTGGCGGGGAGCCACCAGGTCGCTCCACGGGTGTGACTAGGCCCGCGGTGGCAGCCAAGGTAGGGACACGGGGACCACGGGAAGGAAGGACCACGGGAAGGCAGGACCTCGGATAGGCAGGACCTCGGATAGGCAGGACCTCGGAAGGCTGGCAGGATGGCAGGACCTCGGAAGGCTGGCAGGACCTCGGATGGCTACTGAGTTACTGGACCGCCACAGGAACACCGGACCACCACAGGATACCAGGAACGCCACAGGATAACAGGACCGCTACGGGATAACAGGCACGCCACAGGATACCAGGACATGGGAACACCACAGGAACACGGGAATCAACACAGGAACACGGGAATCACAGAATACACGGAGGTGTCTGGAAACGCTGAGGAACACAGAGGGCTTTTAACTTCAGTAACAGGACATGAAGATCCAGCAGGGAATGCTGGGAGTCGCCAGGCTATATAGCATAAGAAAGACGCTGGCCCTTTAAATTCCTGAAGAGTCGGGCGCTCGCCCTAACATTGCGAGTGCACGGCCCCGGCAGGAAGCAGGAGCGCGGCCTCGGAGGAAGCCGGCGTGGGACCAGGACGGGATCGTCGTGGAGTCCGGAGCCAGGTGAGGTGAATATGGACCTGGGGGAGTGGGGACCGCGGCAGCAGGCACGGGTGCACCCGCGATCCGTACCGAGGATCGCAGGTGTAACCGTGACACAAGTGGACGAAATAACCTCAGATCTAAGCACACCTAGGACATAAAAATGGGAAAACAGGACAAAACTTACTGACCCTGGCTGTAGTTAAATATGCTCAGTCTCCATTAACCCACCCAGTGTTAGCCCAGAGGAACACTTAAGATTTTCCACCAGGGGCTCAACAGCTATGTGATAATTTCCCTCTCCAATGCCATCCATAGATAAGGCCACTCAAATGAGTTGAAATCCAATTGACAATATGGCGGAATCGACCCTACGAGATGAAAACTTTTGACATCCACCTGAACCTTGAAAGATGGGTCTATATGATTCACACAGAGTTGGGTCCTTTCCAGACTTGGCAATGATGACAATAATGACCTCAGTTATAGAGGCTGGCAAGTAGCCCTTATCAAATGCCATATAGTTTTCAAAGTAAAGGAGACAGGGTGTCAGTATGCTTTTTGCAAAATTTGGCTGTTTGTACTAGGGGATTTTCTTATTCTCTTTAGTTGTAATATAGAATCTTAGCTTTCAAATGATACCAGTGCTCTGGGGCAGAATGTGAGAAGTATTTATACTAAAATCACATTACTGCAAAGGGGGAAGGGACAGGGAGGTGAGTATGAATCATCTATCATCAGGGAATCTGATAAAAGATACCCTTCAAACCTAACCAAAAAATATTTTTTCTAACATTCTGTACATTTTTCAGTACATGCTTACGGGGACGGGTATTTTTCTCTTCTGTAGTAACTGCAAATAAGTGATGTGTTTTACAGTGACCTGAAAACTGAAGATGGTAATAGACTTAGTGAGGATGATCAGATGTTTTGTCCAGGAAGGGAATGTAAATAAGTTGAGATATCACCTTTTGTGGGACTGCACTGAAGGGTAAGTTGTATTTAAGGATGTGTTATCTCCTTTTGTAATCCTATCTATGATGTAAATGAATTGACTGCTGAAAAGAAAAGTTATTCACCTCACAAGCAAGAATACAATAGAAAGGGAATACAAAAAACTTTAAAAAACGTTTCACACTCTTGACAAGGAGGTGCTGGAAGCAGCTACGCTATTCCTCAATATGAATATTACACATGAATGCCTCCTTAATAGTGCTATTGTTGTGGGTGCTCCTGCAACCCATGTCAGGGGCTGCAGACGCACCCGTGTGCCTCCCTATCCCCCCTCACTCTAGCAGCAGGTTCACTTACCTCGCCACTCTCCAGCGACAGCCTCCTCGCTCCATCACGCGTCCCCGCCTCTTAGTGTGCGCATGCGCCGGCCGTCTAATTGGTGCTGGCCACATGGCAATCTATAAATAGCCAACTCTTCCTTCATGCCCTTCCGGATCTTTGTGCTTGCATGCCATTGAGAAAGCTGCGTCCCATAACTTCTGTGTTTAGACTGATTTCCCGTTGTGACCCCGGTTCTGTTCCTGATGTCACTTCTCCACTGCCTGCCCTGACCTTCTGCTCTGCCTCTGACGTTGCCTGTCTCGACTTTCTGCCTATCCCCGACCATGATTCTGCCTCACGAGTCTGTACCTTGCCTAGAGGGAACTGCTTCCCCGCAAATTCCACATTGGAAAGAAAACATAAAGTATATACAATAAAAAAATGTAAAAAGTTATGTTGCACTGCATAGTTTTAGTAAACAAATATTTAATGGTGCCAAAATAGCTTTGACGTGTGTACATGCAAAGAGATTCAGCTAGCACTATCTTCCATGCAGGCAAAACAGAGTTATTACAACTTTTCCATGATGTGGGCAGTAGTAGCTACAATGAGGCACATGTCAAACTTTTGGCTTGCCTTTTTCTTTATTTTTTGAGACTTTTCAAGGCGCATGTGCTCATTTGCAACTTTTTTTTGCGCCTAAGACAGTCTACCTTCTAAGTTCGCCATTGTCTAGTTATCAACTGAATCCAGATGTAAAAGTTGCGACTTTTTTTTTTTAAAGTCACACATTTTGTTGCTAATCCAAGGCTGCTCCTGACCAGGTGTAGAAATTTGCTTACAACTGACTTTTTGCATCTTTTGTTTTAATCCTTTAACAGCCAGGGCCTTTTTTTGTTTTTGCATTTTTTATTTTCAAAAATCGATAACTTTTTTATTTTTCCATGTAAAGAGCTGTATGAGAGCTTGTTTTCTGCATAATAAATCGCAATTCATAGTGTCAGTATTTAATATTCCTTGCTGTGTACTGGGAAGCAGGAAAAGAATTCCAAATGCAGGGAAATTGGTGAAAAAATGCATTTGCTCCATTTTCTTGTGTGCTTGGTTTTTATGGCTTTCACTATTCTCCACAAATTACATTATGGCAGGCATACATCGTGTTAATGTAGCCTAATACTCACCATTCACCATTGATATGCTTTTAATACGTTTTTAATATGTATGTTTCCCCTTCACTTGGATGTTTCATCCAAGTAAATCTCACTGATGTATTCTGAGAGAGCAATTACTATAAAGAGCTAACAATGCATGCACGTCGGTAAGCCCCGGAAGAAGCCGTGTAGCCGAAACGCGGAGTCGGGCGAGGAAAACCGAACGTGCATTTTTAAATTACTAAAGGCCTTATTTTAACTTTTGTTTGTGAGTATATTGAATAAATGTTTCAACTTAATTACCCAAAAAGTTGTCTGCACTATCGCGTGTCATCTTCTCTTCATTCTGACGAGTGAACCGGAGTGACCGCGAAATTTGTGGAACACACCACACGGTGGCAGCAGTTCCTGGTCGGAGGATTTTACCAACGCACCGGTAACAAACAACGATCCAGAGTTTTCGTCCAGCAAGACCGGAGGAAAGCGTGGAATACGAGCACACCTTTTTCCATCAATAAAGGTACTGTGTAATCTAACTTCACTCTCGGCGCTTGATGTGCGCTAATAGAGAGCGGGCAAGGACGTTGATGCGGTGAACAATATACCTTTTTCTTCTGTTGAATCTATAGGTGTTTTGGACTTTCTCACCTGTGTTCCCCTGCGCCGTCCCCCCCCCCCTCATCGAATGTTTTTTCTTTTACATAATAGGTTAAGGTTTGAGCTTTTGTGAAATTTTTGCTATTTGTGCATTAGAAAGCATTGTCTCTATTCCTTCATTGTCCCTCTACATGCCTGTAAACTTAAGCAATGAGGTCCTAAAGTTGTATGCAAATGACCTGTGAGATGTTTAATGAGTCATTATCATATTCAAGCTGTCCAGCTTATTCATGAGTGGGAGGCACAGCCACACTCCCAGTGCTTGACTGATAGCCTGTATAATGACGTGAGCTATAATGGTGTAATGCCTCCTCCATGTGCTTTCTGGTGCTGGCGCCCCCTGCAGCCTGTAAGGTACAACAGCTCCAGGCAGCCATGCTATAGCAGAACTGTCAGGTTCGCTAGGGAGAATGCTGGGACTTCTGGTGGTGCCAGCAGCGTTCTCCGAACCCCGGCGCGTGTCCGCGCAAACTCCACCTCTCGTCCTGGGCAGTGTCTGCTAAGATCTCGCGCTGTCTAGGAGTGGCTGGGACTTTGAACCTCTGCTTGGTGCCTGTTGTTCTGCACCGTGAGGGGTTAATTCCCAGATGCTGTCCAGCTCCTATCAGGTTCTGGAGGTGGAGTTCTGGCTGCATAAATTGCAGCTTCACTAGTCACCTGTGCCAGTGTTTGAAATCTCTTTCTCCACTTGCTTGCTGCACTAGGTTGTATTGCTCTGTATCTGTATTGTTGTTACCTCGGCTAGTTTTTGACATTGACTATTTGCTTACTGACTTTGCTATTGACGTACCCTCCCGTTGTGACTCCGGCTAGTTTACGATTCTTTTGTGTTTTATGTTCGTCAGTCTGTTTGTATTTCCCTTCCCCCACTTAAACCAGAGTATTCCGAGTCTTCAAGTAGTCGCCCCACGGTTTAGCGCGGGGGGGGCTATAGGAAGGGACAGAGGCTGGGGCAAGCTCAGGGCACACTATCCCCTGTCTTTTGTGTACCCAATCCTAACAGAAACACTGGCCACTCACAGGTCTGCATCCTGTATCCGACCTGCTACATTCTCTCCTTCCATGGAGCCTTTGTCAGCTGTGGTCGCTCAGGTCCAGACCCTAACTCAGCTTGTTCAGGATCTAGCTTCCCGTCTCCAAATTCAGGAATCTATGCAGGTTCCACGACAGACATCACCGCAGGATCCACTGCCACCCACGCCTGAACCTAAGGTTCCTCTCCCTGACGTGTTTTTTGGTGACCGTAAGAAATTTTTTTCATTTCGGGAGGGCTGTAAACTTTACTTTTCTTTACGCCCTCGTTCATCGGGCACAGAGATTCAAAGGGTGGGCGTGGTAATTTCCCTGTTGCGTGGGGATCCGCAAAATTGGGCTTTTTCTCTCCCACCTGACTCTCCATCCCGTTCTTCTCTTGACGCTTTTTTTTCTGCTTTAGGCCAGATTTATGACGAACCTGACCGCCGAGCACTTGCAGTTTCCCACCTTAGATCTCTGTGTCAGGGAAAGCGGACAGCAGAAGATTATTGTGCCCAGTTCAGACAGTATGTGACTGACTCGCAATGGAATGACTGCGCCCTAAAAGACCAATTTATGTCCGGACTGTCAGACCGAGTACAGGACTTAGTCTTAGCTTATGCCGAGCCTCAGACATTAGATGATGCTATGACTCTGGTCATCCGAGTTGATCGTCGCCTAAGATCCAGGCGATCACCTCGGGTGTCCTCTGACTGTCAGCCAGCGGCCAATCTGTCTCCGGGTAGTCCAGAATTGGAATCCATGGAGCTGGATAGCATCTCTCCTGCACAGCGGAAGCAACATCGAATGAGACGTCATCTTTGTTTCTACTGTGGAAGTCCTGATCATCAGGTCAACACCTGTTCCAAGAGGCAGCAGCAGGAAAAACTTCCGCTCCTAAGCAGTAGTCGGGGGGACTGCTTAGGAGCTCAGGTACTCCCAATTGTGTCTAGAATGTATTTACCTTGTACTATTAAGTTTCAGTCTGTTTCCTGCACTGGTCGCGCCTTTTTGGATTCAGGTGCTGCGTCTAATTTAATTGATTATAGTTTTGTCTCTCAGTTTCGCATGTCATTGATTCCATTGTGCACTCCTATCCAGATGTCGGGTGCGGATTTGACCCCTCTACAGGCAGGGTTGATTAAATTCCGAACCCCGCAGATAAAGCTTATGGTAGGAGCTATGCATGAAGAGTGGTGTTCTTTCCTAGTTATGGAAAACTTGTCTGAAAATGTCATTCTTGGTCTACCCTGGCTCCGGATCCATAATCCGGTAATTAATTGGGAAACTCTGGAGCTGGTTCATTGGGGTCCTCACTGTAAGGATCACCTGTCCAGAGTTTCATTATGTACAGTAGTGGCGGAAGATCAGAGTCTTCCAGGTTTTCTCTCTGATTTCTCAGATGTGTTTTCAAAACCCTTATCCCAAGTACTTCCTCCTCACAGGGAGTTTGATTGTAAAATTGACCTTCTTCCTGATGCTAGATTGCCAAAGGGTCGTATATATAACCTGTCGGTACCTGAACGGGAGGCACTGAAGAGTTATATTGATGAAAGTTTGGCAATCGGACATATCCGTCCTTCTGAGTCGCCCACTGGGGCCGGGTTCTTTTTTGTTGAGAAAAAAGACGGTGGTTTACGGCCGTGTATTGATTATCGAGAATTAAACAAGATAACGGTAAAAAACTCAGGTCCTCTCCCCTTGATCCCGGATCTCTTAAATCAGGTTTCTGGGGCCCAAGTTTTCTCTAAATTAGATCTCAGAGGGGCTTATAACCTGATTCGGATCCGGGAAGGGGATGAGTGGAAAACCGCATTTAATACACCTTTGGGACACTTTGAATACCTGGTTATGCCCTTTGGTTTGAGTAATGCCCCAGCGGTTTTTCAAGGGTTTATGAACTCCATCTTTCATGATTACATCGGTGTGTTTATGGTGGTTTATCTAGACGATATTTTGATTTTCTCTCCTGATATGGTTTCTCACCAGCAACACCTCCGCCAAGTACTTACCAGGTTGCGCAAAAACCACCTCTTCGCTAAGCTGGAAAAGTGTGTTTTTTGCGTCCAGAAGGTTTCCTTCTTAGGTTATGTTGTGACTCCCTCTGATGTACAGATGGATCCGAGTAAGGTTCAGGCGCTCACGGACTGGGTTCGGCCTACCAATCTTAAGGCCCTACAACTTTTTTTAGGTTTCGCTAACTATTATCGGAACTTTATAAAGAACTTTTCCGTGATCGCCAAACCCCTCACAGATCTAACCCGTAAGGGTGCTGATCCGAACAATTGGTCCCCTGCCGCTTGCTCAGCGTTTGAAACTTTAAAAGCGGCATTCTCGTCAGCCCCAGTCTTGGTTCAACCTGACCTCTCTCTACCGTTTGTTGTGGAGGTGGATGCCTCCGAGGTAGGAGTTGGTGCAGTGTTGTCTCAGGGGTCCTCCACTCTCACCAGACTTAGGCCCTGTGCATATTTCTCTAGAAAGTTTTCCTCTTGTGAGAGGAATTATGATATTGGTAATCGAGAGCTCCTTGCCATTAAGTGGGCATTTGAAGTCTGGCGACACTTTTTGGAGGGAGCTCTTCATCCGATCACTGTGCTCACGGATCATAAGAACTTAGTATATTTGGATACTGCTAAACGTTTGAACTCACGTCAGGCTAGGTGGGCCTTGTTTTTCTCTCGCTTCAATTTTGTGGTCACCTACCGACCTGGGTCAAAAAACGTGAAGGCTGATGCCTTGTCCCGTAGCTTCGGGACTCCTGAGCTTCCAGAGGCTACTGACAGTAATATTTTGTCTCCAGGGGTTGTGCTGGCAGCTGTCTCCTCCCACCTCTCCTCTCAAATTTTAGCAGGACAAAGATCTGCACCTAAAGACCTTCCGGAAGGCAAATTATTTGTTCCTCTTTCTTGTCGTTTGAGAGTGTTGGAGGAGACGCATTGCTCGGTGTTGGCAGGTCATCCGGGAATGCGGAGTACCTTGGATCTCTTGAAGAGAAGTTACTGGTGGCCTCACATGACTAAGGATGTGCACGCATTTGTCCAAGCCTGTCAGGTCTGTGCGCGAGGAAAGACTCCCAGGAGACGTCCTGAGGGGCCTCTTCTTCCGCTTCCAGTTCCCACCAGGCCATGGTCTAAAGTGTCTATGGACTTTGTCACTGATCTGCCAGCGTCTCAAGGCTGTACAGTGGTTTGGGTAGTAGTGGACCGTTTCTCTAAAATGGGACACTTTGTTCCATTAAAAAAGTTACCTTCAGCTGAAGAATTAGCTGAATTGTTTATACAGAATATTGTACGCCTCCATGGTATACCAGATGATATTGTGTCAGATAGGGGCGTACAATTTGTTTCCAAATTTTGGCGAGCATTTTGTTCTAGACTGGAAGTTAATTTATCGTTCTCGTCGGCGTTTCACCCTGAGTCTAATGGTCAGTCCGAGAGAATGAATCAGGAGATGATTCAATATCTGCGACTCTTTGTCTCGGACAGTCAGGACCAGTGGGTGAAATTCCTTCCGTTGGCAGAATTTGCTATTAATAACCACAGTAGTTCGTCCACACAGGTATCTCCGTTTTTCTGCAATTATGGTTTTCATCCTCGTTTCTCTTTTTCATCTGTGCCTGTCTCTAATATTCCTCGAGCGGAAGCTATTACATCCAAGTTGCGCTCACTCTGGTCACAGGTTCGGGGGAATATTCAGAGGGCACAAAATTCTATGGTCCAACAAACTGAAAGAAGGCGCACTAACTCCGATACGTTTGTGGTGGGGGATAAAGTGTGGTTATCCACGAAAAACCTTAAATTGAAGGTCCCCTCTTTGAAGTTTGCGCCCAGGTTTGTGGGTCCGTTTGTTGTTACGCATATTGTTAACCCGGTTTCCTTCAAGATTACACTTCCAGCAGGGTGGCGGGTCCATAACACCTTCCATAAGAGTCTTCTGAAGTGCTATGTTGAGCCTGTTTTGCCTCTTTCTGACCCTCCTTCTCCATCTATTGTGGAGGGGAATCTGGAATTTGAGGTAGAAAAAATTGTGAATTCCAGATGGGTAGGTAACTCCCTGCAGTACCTGGTCCATTGGAAAGGTTTTGGTCCTGAGGATAGGTCTTGGGTTCCGGCTAGAGATGTTCATGCTCCACGGTTACTCAGGTTGTTTCATCAGACCTACCCTCAGAAGCCATCTTTAAGAGCTAGGGGTCCGAAGGCCCCCCGTCAGGGGGGGGGGTACTGTCAGGTTCGCTAGGGAGAATGCTGGGACTTCTGGTGGTGCCAGCAGCGTTCTCCGAACCCCGGCGCGTGTCCGCGCAAACTCCACCTCTCGTCCTGGGCAGCGGCTGCTAAGATCTCGCGCTGTCTAGGAGTGGCTGGGACTTTGAACCTCTGCTTGGTGCCTGTTGTTCTGCACCGTGAGGGGTTAATTCCCAGATGCTGTCCAGCTCCTATCAGGTTCTGGAGGTGGAGTTCTGGCTGCATAAATTGCAGCTTCACTAGTCACCTGTGCCAGTGTTTGAAATCTCTTTCTCCACTTGCTTGCTGCACTAGGTTGTATTGCTCTGTATCTGTATTGTTGTTACCTCGGCTAGTTTTTGACATTGACTATTTGCTTACTGACTTTGCTATTGACGTACCCTCCCGTTGTGACTCCGGCTAGTTTACGATTCTTTTGTGTTTTATGTTCGTCAGTCTGTTTGTATTTCCCTTCCCCCACTTAAACCAGAGTATTCCGAGTCTTCAAGTAGTCGCCCCACGGTTTAGCGTGGGGGGGCTATAGGAAGGGACAGAGGCTGGGGCAAGCTCAGGGCACACTATCCCCTGTCTTTTGTGTACCCAATCCTAACAAGAACATGTCAGGTACTTGTGTAGCTGATGTCTGTGTATCACACATGTGTATTAGGAGGGAGAGCATGTCAGCAGATAAAGCACAGACACTAGCAATGCTTTACAATACATTACACACAGAATGAGCAAGGGGAGGAGAGGGGAGGGGTAACAAGGGTGAATTTGCTGCCTCTGACCATGTGATCAGCCTCATTTACATAATGAAAAGGATGATTTTACAATGATATAATGTATGAATTGACTAAATAAAGGCTGGAATGGGATCCTTGTGACAGAAACCTTTAAGGACCAGGCCCTTTTTAATTTTTGCGTTTTAATTTTTCACTCCCCACCTTCAACAATCTATAAGTTTATTTTTCCATGTAAAGAGCTGTGTATGGGCTTTTTTTCTGCATAACAAATTGCACTTCATAGTGACAGTATTTAATATTCTATGCCTTTTACTGGGAAGCGGGACAACATTTTTGCAGTGAAAATGATGAAAAAATGCATTTGCGCCATTTTCCTGTGGGCTTTTACATCTTTCACTGTGCGCCCCAAATGACATGTCTACTTCATTCTTTGGGTCGGTACGATCATGGGGATAACAAATTTGTACAGGTTTTATAATGTTTTCATGCATTTACAAAAATTGAAACCTGTAAATGAAAAATTCTTCATTTTACCTTCTTCTGGCGTTAATAACTTTTTAATACTTTGGTGTGCGGAGCCTTGGGAGGTGTCATTTTTTGGAACTTTTGATGATGATTTCAATGCTACCATTTTTAGGACTGTACGACCTTTTGATCACTTTTTATAGAATTTTTTTTATATTCCTCAGAATGGCAAAAAAGTGCCATTTTCGAATTCGGGTGCTATTTTACATTACGGGGTTAAAAGCAGTGAAACAAGCTTATATGTTCATAGATCGGGCATTTTTTAAAATATAATTCTTTTTAAATTTTTTTTTTTTCAGACCCCCTAGGGTACTTTTACCCTAGGTTGTCTGATTGATCCAACCTATGGGAATTTTGCACATCTATTACTGTGCAAATCGTGAATTTTAATAGATACCCTAAAACATGACAGCCTCAGATCTTCGTGTGACCTGAGGATTTATGGAAACGTATCGTCGCTCCCCGATGACGCCGCGGGGAACAACAATCCGAGCCATGATGGCGGCGCCCACGCTCGTTAATGATGATCTAAGGGTTGTAGCGATGGGTGTTTGCACCATTGTGCAAAAAACACCCAGTGAGTATGAAGAGGGCTTCAACCATGAGCCTGCTTCATACTCCCCCTAAGGCTACAAGACGTTCAGGAGAGTCTTTTTGCGTTAAGGGGTTAAAATACAAGCTAATATGTTATTAATTTTGCTTACCTTAGCAGAAGAATGCTGTGGACACTGTCATGAAGAATGAAAATGCTACTGGCCCTTTAATCTTTCCATTGATTTTGTCCCTGTGGAGGAGACACAGGACAAAATATGGCTGCTGGTCACCTGTCCATATCACATGTCCTGTACCTGCTTGGGCAGGTTATGTCATCATCACCATGTTTGTGTGTAGTCGGTTGCTTGCAGTGCATCCAGCAAAGTTACTGTTGTGGCGAGATGCTATCTCAATGAGGCAATATGCAGTGATAGCAATTACACACATCGTTACTATGGTAACAGTTTGTTAGATCATCATTGGGAGCGGACCATAAGAGGGAGGATATGTTACTGAGAATTGAATAATGATGGAAGTTTTAGATGACGGCCATCTTGGAGATACCTCCAACAACTTTAGCCCCTTCCCACGAGGCCCTTTTTCAATTTTGTGTTTTTAATTTTTTCGGCTGCAGTTAGACTTACCCATCCGCGCTCCAGCGATGGCGCCTGTGGTCCAGCGTGCGCGTTCCCACTCCCTAGGGTGTGCACGTTGGCTCTTTGAAATTTAAAGGCCTAGCGCACTGCTAATTGACACTGGCTGGCCGTTGCCCTGTTATACAGCCTGCCTCTTCCTGTGACCTCTGCTGGATCATTGTGACTTGTTGCCTTTGAGAAAGCATGTTCTTGTGACTTGTGATTCACCCGTTGTGACTTCTGCTTTGTTCCCTGACTCCGATTCTGTTTTCTGCTTGTCCTGACCTCCTGCCTGACTACAACTCTGATTCTGCCTGCCGTTTCTGTACCTCACCTTGGCCACTACCGCGAGCAAGTCGTGCCTGTTGAGCGACCTGATTGTATCACGCCACAGCGCTTTGTGGCGGGCTTTGGTGAATACCGGGTGCCACTTAGGCTTCGCTCCAAGGTGTCGGCATACGTCCTCGCTCGTGGTGGTTCAGTGGGTCCACCACCTCCAATCCTGACAAACTGCAAGCAGTTTACACGTGTATTTATGTGCGGTCTACGCTAGAATTCTGGTGCAGACTGCTTAATAAATGTTGTCCTGTTGTTTAACCATTATTAGCTTTGCTTAGAGTGAAGATGCCAATACAAAATCTATTCCTCAGAAACCTCATTTGGAAAGAAAAATTCCTTGATTTTGCATCGCTGTCTTCTAAGAGGCATAACATTGTTTTAGCTGTTTTAGGACTTCTTTTTGTGGGCTGATTATTTTTGCTGTGTTTTTTATTATCAGTATTTTTTTTATTATATCATCCGAATTGTTAAGGACATGGTGGTACTTATTATGTGTGGTCATTTTCACTGTTTATGTGGTTTGAGATTTGTATACTATATGAGGCATTTAGTGGACATTTATTGTGTATTAAAGAACATTTTTTTTTTTACCCTTTTTTTATCCACCCTTTTATTCATCATCTGATCACTTGTTCAAATTAATACACTGCCATACTGTGATGTTCCCCATGGTGTGTTAAGTGGTTAATACTGCAATAAGTCAGACTGCTGGAGGTGAGGCTTTATGACAGACCTAGGATTCTCTATAACCCTGCAGACTGTCATGGCAACTGAACGGCTCTCACTGATGACTTGGGGGGGATGCCGTGGCAGGTAAAGACAGTGTAATACAGCTGACACCAGTAATGGTCATAATGTGACTTCTTCTAAGCCTACATCTTTAATTCTAATTTGATTTGTTATTTGTTAACAATCCCCCAGACCTTTTCTTAATACAATTAACATGCCACCATGTGCAATTCAATTGCCTCACATATCAGGAAGCATTTTTTGCTGTAGAAATTATGCATGCGCATATAGCCAACACCATATGGTCTTACCTCCTTTCCTGTGTAAGGCTGGTGTTAGAATGTGTGTTATCAACAAATATGTTCAAAGTTAAGGCTCTTCCCATGATCTGTATTTGTATACTCACCAAATATTGTTATGTATGACTTAAGCTTTCAGACATGTCCAAACACTTGCGCCAGTTTTCTGCTGTAGTTTGCACATAGAGACCCACATTTATTAAAGTCCCTGCACCAGTTTTTTGTCTGACTTGGTGCGTTCTTTTTAGTGCAAACTGCTTGCACATGCATTTATGGGTAAATCAATTTTATTGAAACTACTATGCATGGTATAACAGCATGTCCGTAATAGGCGCCAATACAAATGACAAATTTCTGATAATGGTAACATTTTATATGTGATAGAACATCATGAAGACACAGACTCATGAACACATTCTGATATGTAATAAACATATGAAAGCACAACAGTAATATGACTGAGAAATGGTGACAAGGACTAAGAATAAGTACAACAGGAAAACACACAAGGGACACGGGGAAAGGTAAAACAGACTAGATATTGGTAACTAAGCATCTTCTAAGAAAAGCCAGGAAGGCATGGCTTCTGAGGTCCAAAACCTGGACCAGGTAGACTAAACTTTAAGGACGTTATTACTGTCTAAAGCCGTAAGGGGAAGGAAACCTCCAGTGACGTGGTATGACTGTAAGAGCTGCACTTAGAAAATGTCAGAGGAGTCCTTTCTATGCCTTATAGGGTATGGGAATAGTGACAATAAGGGTAACTCTGGAGAGACCACTTCCCCACTCACTTTGATATTTAGGTCAAAGATTGCTTCCCAAAACTGTCTGAATAGAGGGCAATCCCACCAAATGCAGAGGTGAGAACCTATATCAGAGAGGCAACGCCAACAGAAGTCGTCCACCTCAGAGAAGAGCTTATGTATCACTGTAGGGCACGTATACCATCTTGAAAGTATTTTAAAATTCCTTTCCTGGTACCTCCCCAAGATCGAGGACTGATCAGTCATGGTAAAGAATTTTCATTCTCTCTTCCTCCGAAAAGGATGTTATCACATCTTCCTCCCATTTAATCTGGTAAGGCGCTATAGAGTCCGCACCCCTTCCCTCGTCCCTGAGCAGTGCATAGACCCAAGATTGTTGGTCGGACCTAAGGTCTAAATCCCAGCTGATAAAGAATTGTATGTTAACCAGTCTTTGGTTTGAGAGGAAGATAATGCCAGAGGTTGTAACCCCTGCTCTGTGATTATGTCTCTTATTCTAATATTGGAAGGAGCTGAGGGGAATAATGAGAAGAGCATGGATTGCAGGATGTAGAATGTAGGATTGAATGATACAGGCCTAAAGGCCACCGAGCCAAAATACGGTCCCATATCACCGTCCAGTGTTTGAGGAAAAACTCCTCTTGTGACAATCTAGGGCAATTTTTTTGCGGCAAACAAAAATGTACTGTTGGTGGGATTGTTGACATTGGGGAAACTAATTGTACCCATAGCTTTGTACCAGAATTATGGTGAAGGTCCAGAACGCAAGTGCTAACAGCATCTTAGGATTTAGCTCAAAGTCTGGCAGGCCAATTACGCCCTTAAGTTTATGTCGCTTCAGGAGCGAGTGCCAGATGTGGGATCATTGTCCTTTCCAAATAAATCTAATAATCTGAGTTCTAAACTTACTAAAAAAGGATCTAGGTAGCGGGATCGGCAATGCTTGGAAGACGTATAGTATCTTAGTATCCATTTTAATTGCTACTGTACATCCAAACCAAGATAAAAATAGGGGGTTCCATCACAATAACTCCCCAATTAGAGACCTCATCAATTTATCGTAGTTGGAGGAGTATCAATAATCCATGTCTGCTGTCAGGTTAACTTCCAAGTATTTAATGGAATGTTCTCCGTCTTTAAAAGTAAAATTGGGCTTATGCAGGTTATGCAAGACTGTGTGCAGTCTTCAATTATCTGGAACACTCTGTACACTAGTGAGGCAAACTGCATGTTTAATATATGTGGGCCAATACATTTCCCATACTTTTTTCACAAAAATTTGCAAGAAAAGTAAGCAAAAAAAACGAATTTCCTTGATTGAGATGCTTTGTGCATCTAAAAGACTGATGCCAAATAGCTCATATTGGGGAAATAATTTCTTCCCAAGAATAAGTCCCTGAGTCAACTTCCATTCTCAAGAATCTAGTTTCCATAATGTGTCATATATAGTTCCTATTGAATGTGTCCAGTATCCTAACCATCTTGCTGCAAAAAATTCCATAGTCTTAGTGATCTTACAGTAAAGAATCCCTGGCAATGATAATGGTGAAAGCTTAAAGCATCTTTCCCCTAGTGAAAAGTATGTCCCTAACAATGCGTTAACATTGCATTAACCTTATGCTAACCTTGTATTTTTAGCGTAATTGTGATGTAGACTAAATGTCAACGCATTTGAATGGATTGTAAACGCAATTCAAATGGCACAAGTCAACACGGCCTGATAAACCTATTTATAAACAGATACTTAGAATGATCTCTGTATTGTCCATTTGTACTTGTAATTAACCCCTTAAAGGAAACCTACCATTTAGAATGGCAGGGGTAAGCTGTAAGTACCGAGCACCAGCTCAGGATGAGCTGGTGCCGGTACTTACTTTCGTTAGTGTTATAAACCGCGGTATCGCAGTTTTTACACTTTTTAAACTCTAGACCAGAACAGGCTTCGGCGCTGCATGCGCACGATCGTGCGCGTGCCTGCATAGGAGATAGCGGAGATGTCGCGCGCAGCACCGAAGCCTCTCCTGCTCTAAAGTTTAAACAGTGTTAAAACCGCGATACCGCGGTTTATAACACTAACGAAAGTAAGTACCAGCACCAGCTCACCCTGAGCTGGTGCTCGGTACTTACAGTTTACCCCTGCCATTCTAAATGGTAGGTTTCCTTTAAGGACGCAGGGTTTTTTCGCTCATTTCTCGCTCTCCACCTTCAAAAATCCATAACTTTTTCATTTTTACGTGTACAGACTTGTGTGAGGGCTTATTTTGTGTGTAACATGCCGTGTACTGCGACGTTGAAAAAAAATTCCAAATGTGTTCTTGTGGGCTCAGTTTTTACGACTTTCACTCTTCACTCCAAATAACACGCCTACTTTATTCTTTGGCTTGGTGCAATCGCGGTGATACCAAATTTATATAGGTTTTATTGTGTTTTAATACATTTTCAAAAATTAAACGAATGTGTACAAAAAAGATAAATTTTTTTGCCATTTTCTGCAGCTAATTACTTTTTCATACTTTGGCGCACGGAGCTGTGTGATGTGTCATTTTTTGCAAAATGAGCCAACGGTTGCATTGCTACCATTTTAAGGTCTGTGCATCATTTTGATCATTTTTTATTCCATTTTTTATGTGATGTAAAAAGGTGTAAAAGTCGCATTTCGGACATTTGGGCGCCATTTCCCGTCTCGGAGGTCACCGCCGGCCGTAAGCTTTCTTATATTTTGATAGATCGGGAATTTTGGACGCGGCGATACCTAATGTGTCTGTAATTTTTACTGTTTATTATGTTTTATATCAGTTCTAGCGAAAGGGGGGTGATTTGAATTTTTAATATTTTATTAATTTTTTTATATTTTAAACTTTTTGTTTTCTTTTTTTTTTTTCACTAATTCTTAGACCATCTAGGGTACATTAACCCAGATGGTCAGATCGTTCCTACCATATACTGCAATACTTCTGTATTGCAATATATGGCATTTTTGCAGCTCATTCATTACAATGAGCCACTGGCTCATTGTAACGAATCTGCAGAAGCCATAAAGCCTCGGGTTAAATGAAGACCCGAGGCTACCAGGGCAACCGATCGCAACCCATGACGTTCGGGGGCGCGGCGATCGTAATAAAGATGGCGGCGCCGAGCGCTGCCGTCTTTTAAATGCCGCCAGCGACTTTGCCGGCGGCAATTAAAGGGTTAATAGCCTCAATCGGTGCAAGCACCGACCGCGGTTATTAGCGGTGGGGGTTTGCTGCAATATGCAACAACCCCCACCTCTGTATGAAGAGGACTGTATGAAGAGCGGTAAGGGGTTAAATTGCCCCATTAAAGTTATCTTTAAAAACTGTATGACCCCAGGTTTACAAATCTTGTATCCATCTATTCCCCTAATTACCTTCATAACTGTCCTTTATATATCCACATGTAAATTAAGAAAGTGTAAAAAATTAAATTAACATTAAATTAATTCCATTAAAAGTCTATACTGTATTGATTTATAGTAACATTCACCAAAATTTCATAAATATACACCTTAACCCCTTAACGCTCTGCGCCGTAGCTCTACGGCGCAGAGGTGTAAGGGTTGTATGAAGAGGGCTCACGGGCTGAGTCCTCTTCTTACAAAGGTGGGGGTTTATGCATTTTGCAGAAAACCCCCACCGCTAATAACCGCGGTCGGTGCTTTCACCGATCGCGGCTATTAACCATGTGATTGCCGCCGGCAAAGTCGCCGGCGGCGTTTAAAAAACGGCGGCGCGTGGGCGCTGCCATCTTTAATGCGATCGCCGCGCCCCCGAATGTCATCGGGGGGCGGCGATTGGTTGCCATGGTAGCCCCGGGTCAAAAGATGAGCCAGTGGCTCATTGTAATGAATGTGCTGCAAAAATGCCATATATTGCAATACAGAAGTATTGCAGTATATGGTAGGAGCGATCTGACCATCTAGGGTTAATGTACCCTAGATGGTCTAAAAAATAGTGAAAAAAAAAAGAAAAAAAAAAAAATTAATAAAATATTAAAAATTCAAATCACCCCCCTTTCCCTAGAATGGATATAAAACATAATAAACAGTAAAAATCACAAACATACTAGGTATCGCCACGTCCCAAAATGCCCGATCTATCAAAATATAAAAACGGTTACGGGCGGCGGTGACCTCCGAGGCGGGAAATGGCGTCCAAAAGTCCGAAATGCGACTTTTACACCTTTTTACATAACATAAAAAATGAAATAAAAAATGATCAAAATGTCAGACCTCAAAATGGTAGCAATGAAAACGTCGCTTCATTTTGAAAAAATGACCCCTCACACATCTCCGTGCGCCAAAGTATGAAAAAGTTATTAGCGTCAGAAGATGGGAAAATTTTTTTTTCTTTTTTGTACACATTCGTTTCATTTTTGAAAATGTGTTAAAACACAATAAAACCTATATGAATTTGGTATCACCGCGATCGCACCGAACCAAAAAATAAAGTAGGCATGTTATTTGGAGCGAAGAGTGAAAGTCGTAAAAACTGAGCCCACAAGAACGTGACATACGTGCGTTTTTTTTTCAATTTTTCCACATTTGGAATTTTTTTCAGCTTCGTTGTACACGGCATGTTAAAATAAATAACATTAGGGGAAAGTAAAATTTGTTACGCACAAAATAAGCCCTCACACAGGTCTGTACACGTAAAAATGAAAAAGTTATGGATTTTTGAAGTTGGAGAGCGAGAAATGAGCCGATAAACCCTGCGTCCTTAAGGGGTTAAATTAGTAAAAATATGTGGGGACTATTATACTCCGCCTCTACGTTTTCCTGTTATTACAAAGTAAAATAAAATAAAATAAAGATGCCGCAACGTGGTACCTTTTCAATAAAGAGTCCCGGTACTCACGAATCTGGAGACTGTCCTTTTAGCTCAGTGTCCTGAGATTCCGATGTTTGGAGAGGTATTAGCGTCCTCTTCTAATGTTGCTAATTCGACGCGATGTATCTCCCCAGCGTCTCTAAGGTAAACGATGGTTCCTGTGCTATTGCATATTCCTCCCACCGGGGAACTTCGTCTCTTTCACGATTGTTCCGCTCACCTTGTCTCCTCTCCTGTTTGCCACTCAATGAGAAGAAAGGACACACGATGGTGCAGTAGATTCACAGCTGGTGAAAGCTTTTTTATTATAAATACTCACAAAAATCCAAATGTAAAAAGGCCTTAAGTATAAAAACACGCTTGGTAACGCATGCCCGACTCCGAGTTTCGCCTGGAATGGCTTCTTCCGGGGCTTACCAGCGTGTTGAAATGCGTGTCTGTATGGGAGATCCTGCAGGTGGACCAGTCGTCCTGACGAGCAGAGACATAGTGACAAAGGTAACAGCCCAGAGTTTGGTTGACTCACTCCACTTGCCCGTTAGTCTGGGGATGATATGCGGAGGAGAAGTCCAGCTTGACCTGCTGTTGATTGCAGAGGGAACGCCAGAATCTGGAAACAAACTGGACTCCACGGTCCAAAACAATATGCAGAGGGAGTCCATGTAAACGGAAGATATGGAGGAAGAACAGACTGGCCAAAGATGGAGCTGAGGGCAGACCTGGCAGCGAAACAAAATGAGACATCTTTGAGAACCTGTCAGTTAGCACCCAGATGACGGAATTTGAAGAGGAAGATGGCAGATCCGTAATAAAATCCATGGCCACGTGAGTCCACGGGCACCTGGATAACAGTAACAGCAACAGGAGAACAGCAGGTTTTAGGCGAGATGGCTTGTTACGAGCACAGGACGTGCAGGAACCCACCAACCCCCACACATCTTTGACCAGGTCTGGCCACCAATAGTAGTGAGAAATTAGGGCTACTGAACGCTGAACCCCAGGATGCCCAGCCACTTGAGAGCAATGTCCCCAGGTCAATATCTTTCTCCGCAAAGCAGGTCGGACATATGTCTTGGAGGATGAGGGATAACATGCTGCAGAGCCGGTTCTCTCCGACAACATTGGAGGCACAAGAGAGAGCAGCGGCCTTGACATACTTCTCAGTAGGGCGGAAGTGGATCAGGAAATTGAAGCGAGAGAAGAAAAGGGACCAGCGAGTTTGTTGTGAGATGAGGCGCTGAGAAGTTTGGAGGTACAGGAGATTCTTGTGGTCCGTATATAGACAGACTGGATGACGAGTTCCCTCCAAAAGCCACTTTTCCAAGGCAAGCTTAATAGCGAAAAGTTCTCCAATGGAGTAATTCCTCTCGGTAGCGGAGAAGGTTTTAGAGAAAAACCCAGAAGTGAGTGTTTGTCCTTTGGGCCCTTTCTGGGCAAGAACAGCTCCAGCACCTATAGAGGAAACATCCACCTCTAGTTGAAATGGTTTCTCAGTGTCAGGCCGTGTAAGCACAGGGACAGAAGCAAAGGCAGATTTAAGCCTGGAAAATGCTTCTTTGGTTGCCGGAGGCCAGAGTTTAGGATCAGCGTTTTTTTTAATTAAGGCCACAATGGGAGACACAAAAGAGGAAAAATGTACCACATAAATGCTCAAAAAGCTCAGTGATCAGGGGTAGCGGGTAGCGTTTTTTCACTGTCATTTTATTAGGGCCGGGGTAGTCAATACACGGATGGATGGAGCCATCCTTCTTGGCCACGAAGAAGAATCCAGCACCGGCAGGAGAAGAGGATTCACACCCGTGCCTCGCTCCGGTCCCCGCCTCCTACGCGGCCCTCAGCTTTCCCCGTGTCGTCTTGCCTCTCCCCGGTCAACATCCGGCAGTCTGCGCACCCACCACCTAGGGCATGTGCGGCCGATACGAGCATTTAAAGGGCTAGCACACCACTAATTGGTGCTGGCCATTTCCAGGAATTTTATAAAAGCCAGCCCCTTACTGCATTCCCAGCTGGATCTTTGTGCTTCTTGCCTTAGAAAAATCTTCCCAGTGATATATAGCTGCATTCCTGTGTCTCCTGCGTTCCTGTGTTCCTGTTCCCCTTTGTTCCTGCTCCTGAGTTCCCATGTCCTGTGTTCCCATCTGCCTGGACCTCCTGTTGCCGAACCTCGATTGGACTTGACGTTGCATTTCTGCTGCCTGCCCTGACCCTGTGTCTGGACCTCACTACGAGACTATCTTCCGCTAAGATACCTCGACCTCGGCTGCCACCGCAGGCTAGTCGCACCTGTGGAACAACCTGGTGGTACCCTGCCGCAGCAAGACTTTGCAGCGGGCTTTGGTGAAGACCAGGTGCCACTTATACTCCGGTCCCAGGTGTCGGCTAGTACCACCTCCTGGGGTGGCCCAAAGGATTCACTGTATGCTTTGTGGTGGAGGTGGGGGGATTTAATCATGCGCTTGCGCACAATGCACCAGTGTGTGATAAATCCTCCCCCACATGAGTTGACAAAGAGCAACAAATATATAGAACCATGAGATATTCAGAAGAAAATTTGTATTCTTAAGACTATTTTTCACCTTTGTATGTGCCCTTAGGGGAAAAAAATCACCTTACCAGAAGTTTCCATACTTATTAATTTTTCAGTTATGTACTATGTGTGCTTCTTACTTATTGTTTGGGCACAAGACATGAAATGTTTGGTCTACATTATAGATTTTGGAGGCCTGTTTTCCTATTTTCTGGCATCTCACTGCCATTGCACATTTTGTGGTACACCAAAACTAAAGTGTTCATTTAATGGGCATCTACCAACAGGATGAAGGCCTGTATGCAAATGAGCCAGAGGGGCTCCAGGTGTCAATGGAGCTTGGAGCCCTTCAGGCTCATTTGAATACAGTCTTTCATCCTGCTGGTAGATTTCCTTTAAGGGATTTTAGTCCGAGTGCTATCAGACTATCAGTTTTTGTAGTCCGAGTGCATTAGTGTTGTGTTTGATATTCAACAAATGCATGAAAAACTGAACACACTAGGAAATGCGAGTGCCATCTGTTTTTTTATCACATACTCATTGAATATCAATGGCCAGGTTTTATGTACTTGGAAGAGTGCATGCTGTGTTTTTCTTAGCATGGACATCGGACTTGCACAAAACACTATACTATAAACTAGCAATCTGTTATAGTTATATCAAAGTATTGTTTAATGTCGATTTGAACAGCACTTGGAACAAAAATATGTTGGTGGGAAACCCAACACTGGTTCCACTTGGCTTGCAGAAGGTATTGGCACGTCAGTGCTAGTACTCACACTTAACGTATTTTTAAAACTATAATGTGCACCTTACGATCCGCTCTCCATCCACATACCATCAGCCGCTTACAAATACTACCCCCATAAATAAGCTCTTTATCCCGTCTGTAAAATATTCCCCCAAACTCCTCATACCCTCAATATAAACAAAATTTATTGAGTACACTTAAAAAGAGAACATGTAAGCAAAATAGGTGGTTATAGGGCATAAAACATGTAGGTGGCGGGCAGCAAGTACATATATGAGGCTATATAGTAGACAACATTTATAAAGTGCATAGTGCATAGCCAAGAGGTGCAATACATAGTGAGGCAAACATTGTTAAGTAAATATATCAGTTAAACACACACATTGCACGTACAAAGTAAAGTGACAGAGTATACCTAATAGCAGGTTGTAGTACAGCACAGGGGGTGAGACGCTGCCCAGCACCTCCCCGACACGTGTTTCGTCCAGAGAGGACTTTGTCAAGGGGTGGTGCTAAAGCAGATGGTAGAGGATTATAAACTATGAGCTGACCAATGGATGAAGGAGTACACACCTGCGTCTCATGGACAAGAGGAGAGGAATGCTGTGGCGCATGATCAGTGTGCGGGCGGAGGGCGGGACAAGAGCATCATCCGGAGGAACCATGTGATCCGGACGAAGCAATGGCCAGCCCCCTGAACGCGCATGCGCACAGTGGCCACCGCGAAGAATAGTGATGATGAGACAATTAAGGCCTGTTGTAAATAAAGGTGTAGGTGAAGCTGGACATGTGATGCAAAATGAGAGTGTAAGTGGGCAAAAAGAATGCCAAAAGGACGTAAATGGAGGTGAGTCAGGTGGTGACGAAACAGGATAATGTTGAAAAATAATAAGGCAAATTGAAAAATATGACATGAAAAACACTGAAAATGAGTTGCAGATTATAAAGATGAAAAATAAAAAATAAAAATAGCTCCCCAGCCTACAGACCCACAGAAACTCACAATCTACATGTAGCAACAGAGCACATGCAGCACATGCAGCTCATAACCTGTGCTTGTCAATGCTTCTGGGTTGCTGTCACGTGACATGGGGATGTCACTTCAGGTCCTGCATAGGCTTTTAAGGTTTGTATCAGTTAGGACAGGTTGTGAGAGGGAGAGAGTTACACAGATGCACTTCAATCAGTCTTCAGCACATCAGTGAGGGGTGTCTGTGCTGGTTTCCCCTGACTTCAAACTATGAGGTGCAGGTACAGAGGCCTAACTAGGAGAGGCAGAATACTGAATGGGACCCCTCCTCCTTAAAATTATACATATTTGTACACACACATGTTTATACAATCACACACATTTATATACTTATATACTTACACATACAGTTCTCCACTCATACACTCTTATACACATACACACTTTATAAACTCAGGAACACACATTATGCAATATATATAAATAGCCACACATATAGTATATATACATGATATTATTACACATACATTATATAAATACTATACATACACATGTATGTGCAACACCCCTGCCGATGCAAGGCACAGAGGTTGTTGCGAATACGTCCCACCATGTAGCTTGCAGCCTGTGTAGGGTCTGATCAACCCCACAGTGTGTCACTACATAACACAGGGGAACACTGCAGCGGTAGAGTCTGCCTGGTAAGGCAGGAGTTAATTGTTTTATGTGATGTAATTCCAGCAACCAATCACAGTTGTTCATATCGTGTATCTGTAAGCTGGGATGCAATTGGAGGAGTAACCACCACCTGGCCAGTGGGAGTAACAAAACCCCTGGTCAGGAAAGTTCTAGAGTTCAGTTAGCTGAGGAATAGCAAAGTCAGACTCAGAAGAGTCAGTGCAGCCAGCACACCAGAGCAGAGCAGGAGAGCTCAGCTCCCTGCCTGAAGAGTGTAGTGAGTTAGTTAGTGAGAGGAAAGGGGTATCATTCCACCTTCAAGGGTGATATCTGAAGCAACCCAGGACAAGCTGAAGCATCCTGCTAGGACACAGCTACCTCCCAGCCTGCCCTTTGCATCCAGGCTGGTGATCCATCCTGTGGCTCCCTCCAACTGCATCTCCAGCATTCTACCATTTGTCAAGGCACATTGCTACTGTTCCTGTCGGTTCCAATAAAGAACTGTAAGTTATTTTTGAACAACGACTACCACCGTCTGGTCCCTGCTACTACGGCTGTCACCATCACGGGCACCCTATTCACTACACAAGGACTCATACTCCAGACCCCAAAGGGTTGCCCCAAGGAGAACCGCTATAGCAGCCTCTCCCTCATCATTTCTTGCCAACACCACCCTGCTGGAGACCTGCCAGGCTGTAGGACAGCCCTCCGGTTCCCCATATCAAGCACCGTGACAATAGCGTGCCTAGGACGCAACCGCCAGCCACTCAGGTATTCTTGGCCCTGGCTGTCTCCAGGCCCCAAGAAAAGGCTAGGCTCTGGTGGGGGATGTTGCATATGCAGCATTAACACACCACATAGAAACATACAGTATATACATACACCATATACAGACATACAGCATATATATATACACCAAATACACACACATACAGCATAAACATACAGTATATACACACACCATATATGCACATATGCATGCATGCTTGAATATAGGTCCATTGAGGAGCTGAGACATCACATCTTGCCCTTGGGTGAATAAATCTTCACACTTCTCAGGTGTGCTGCTTCCCTGTCTGTTTTTTGCAGATTAACCACACATACATACAGTGCCATGCACACATAAACAGCATATACATATGCATACAACAGATACACAGACATACAGCACATATACAAAGCATATACACATCACATATACACACCTAAAGCAAATATACAAATAATTACAATATCATATACTGCAATATAGCAGCTTGGTGGCATCATCCAGAATATCCAATTTTGAAGTGAGATGTTAATTGGTTGTATAAAGTCAGGGAGGCAGAGAGTTTAACACTGGAGTCAAGCTCTCCCTGTCTGTGAACACCTATGTGAATGACATAATGCGCAAGACTCCAGGAGATTTGGTCAATGACGTCTTTGGAAGCAGAATTACAGTGAAGGGTGTGTTCTAAGGCAGTAGAGCTCTTTGCCTCCTTGACTTCATAAATCCAAGTAACATCTCAATTCAAAGTTGATTTTCTGGATGATGCCAACACACCAGGCCATGAAAGAAACATGCTCAATATATAAAACATGGCACACTGAACAAATGGTCATATAACAATTTAAAAATAAAAATAGGATAGATCAAAACTGTGCTCAGTTCTAGGCTGACGCCATAGCCCAAAAGATAGAAATTTAAAATAATAATATTAAAGAATCGGCACAAGTCATATATCAATACTTAATAAAATAATGTTATATTTAATCCATAAATGTATCCATATATAATAAAAAATAAAAACAATAACAATACATTTGTCAGTAGACAATTAAATAGATAATATTTGTTGTATATTTCACCTAATAAAGCTTACTTCTGAATTAATATTTGCTATGAAACAGACATAGATGTAAGTATGTCAAAACTGTAATAATATGCATGAATATATCCAATGTATAGCAGTGTAAATTCCCAGTAGAGAGTGTATCCAGTGGATAAAAATTGTGGTTATCAATAGAAAATATATATGGAAACTTTCAGTTACGATGAAATGAAAAATGTCCACAAGGTGAAATGAACTGTGTTCACAAAATAAATTCTGTTTTATAGCTAATATCAATTCGGAAGTAAACTTTATCAGGTGCAATATACAACAAATGTTACCTTATTTAATTGTCTAGTGACATATGTACTGTATTGTTATTGTAATTATTTTTTATTATATATGGATTCATTTACGCATTAAATATAACATAATTTGATTAAGTATTCATATATCTTGACTTGTGCCGGTTCTTAACTATAATTATTTTACATGAAAGAAACATGATCTAGAAACTGCTTAGCTACTTGACAACATACTGGTAGTGGTTTGTTAGGCCAATTTCTGATAACAGGTTCCCTTTAAGGAACGACCCCCCTCCCCCCAGACAGCGACTCCAATTCAGTTGGTCCGGATGTGGATCAACCTTCTCATTGTTGAAAAAAGAGAAGTCCACAAACCCAGTAGTGAGCCTCGCCCATACTTAGTTGTTTTTGTAACATGATAAATGACAGACAGGATGTGGCGAGGCTTCTCCCCAGACTATTCCACCAGAAACAAAATCTACTTGTTACTCTACTTGTTAGAGCGCTGCACCCCAGGGTGACCAGCCATATTTGAGCAATGTCCCCAAGTCAGAATCCTCTTTCATAGAGCAGGTCGGACGTAGGTCTTGCCAGGAGGTAGCTGCCGAAGGTCCACTAGAGTGGCCACAACCAGTCGCTCAGGAGGAATGACATGCCGAATAGCCGATTCTTCCCCAATCGCATCCGAGGCATGAGAGAAAGCATCAGCCTTGATGTTCTTTTCAGTCGGATGGAAATGGATAAGGAAATTGAAAGGGAAAAGAAGAGTGACCAGCAGGCTTGTCACAGATTGAGTCGCTGTGCAGTCTGGAGATAGAAGAGTTTCTTGTGATCAGTGAAATGTAGCCGAACAACTCAGTAATCAATGGCAAAGGATAGCGTTTCTTAAATGTGACTTTGTTAAGACCCCCATAGTCAATACATGGACGTAGTGACCGGTCTTTTTTGGTCACAAAGAAGAAACCTGCACTGGCTGGAGAAGAGGATTTACGTATGAAACTCTTCTGCAGGTTGCCTTTGATGTAGTCCGACATTGCTGCGGTTTCGGGCACAGAAAGGGGGTACACCCGACCATGTGGAGAAGACGTACCCGGTAGCAGGTCAATAGGGCAGTCATATGGAAGGTGTGGTGGCAAAGTCTCTGCTTGCTTTTTTGAAAAGACATCTGCAAAGTCTTTATAGGAACCTGGGAGATCCTCCAGAGACTTGGAGACCACGGAAGAGACCATGACAGGTACTGGATGAGAAACCACCATTCAACAAGACTGGCAATCAAATCCCCAATGAAGAATCTCCCCCAACTTCCAGTTAAGCACAGGTGCGTGGAGCTGCAACCACAGAAGCCTTAGCAGAAGGGACGAGGTGGAGTGAGGCAGCACATAGAAAGACAGTCTCTCTTTATGTAGAGCTCCAACTTGTAGGCTCTGTGTGGTACCAGATAGGAGAGAATTTGGCCACTATCCAAGGAGATGACCAGGGGCTTCCAAAAAACGGAGCACAGAGCAGCTTCCACAAAGTTTCCTGCAGAACCGGAGTCCAAGAAGGCAGAAACCTGTAACTGGCTACCTGTGCCAAAGCTAAGGAGCACGGGAATGTTCAGATGGGGTGAAGCTTTGCTCTCACCTGGGAACGCTTCTCCCAAGAACCCTAGGTGTGGGCATTTCCCGGACACTGAGGATGGACAGGAGAAGCCCCAAGGAAATGTTCTGGACTTGCACAATACAGACAGAGGTCCTCCTGACATTGCCTGGAATGTTGCTGGGGAGAAAGCCAGGCTCTATCCACCTGCATAGGTTCATCTGCAACTGTCACGGCAGAAGGCTGAAGCGGTCTTTAGATGGCAGGAACTATGCGAGGCAAACGTCCGACCCGGATTTGCATTTCTTCAAGCCGTTGTTCCTCAGAGTGCTACATAAACTGGATATCTGACCAAGTGACCAGGGATATTAGACCACTCAGAGTAGATGGCAGCTCACGTGCAAACAGTGCCTCTTTACCTTGTCCCAAAAGTCAGCTTTTAAAGGTCGCAATAATAATTCCTTTACATAGCTCACACAGATTGTGCAGCGCTGCACAGAGCTTGCCAAATCGGTCCCTGCCCAATGGGGCTCACAATCTAATCAACCTACCAGTATGTTTTTTATTTTGGAGTATGAGAAGAAACCGGAGGACCCAGAGCAAACCCACGCAAACACAGACAGAACATACAAACTCTTTGCTGATGTTGACTCTGGGACTTGAACCCAGGTCCTCAGTGCTGCAAGGCTGTAATGCTTACCACTAAGCCACCGTGCCGCCCTTTATCAGGGCTCCTTCGTTCCAGGCTAGCTCAGAGGCCAAAGTACGGTACCGAACTGCATTGTCACAAACAGATGAGTCCCCTTGACGTTCACCAGTGCGGTCTCAGCTGAAGACACCCGTGCAGGTTTCTCAAAGACGGACCGGAACTCAGTGAAGAAAGAGGTAATGTCCGCTGTAACTGGGGCATTTGTGTCCCAGAGGGGAGTAGCCCATGCCAGGGCCTTCCCAGAGAGGAGGCTGATGATAAATGCCACATTAGACTGTTCCGTGATGAACTGGGTCTACATAAGCTCAATGTGCGGGAAGCACTGGGTGATTAAGCCCCAGCACAACTTGGGGTCCCCATCATACTTTGATGGCATGGAAAGTCTCAACCTGGGTTTAGCAGCAGGCAAACCAGAGTAGTAGAAGCAGTCGCAGGAACCTGGCATTGTTGCTGCAGCAATCATCTGCTGCAGCATGGCGGCAACTTGTCCAAGCTGTTGATCTGCTGGGACTGTTGGGCCATGACAGTGGTAAGGTCAGCCAGTTCAGGAAGCAAAACCTTGGAGTGATCCATGGCCGGATACTGGACCACTGTGGACGATGACGTAAGCCGACACCTGGGACTGGAATCTAAGTGGCACCGGGTTATCACCAGAGCCTGCAGCAAAGCGGGTTGGGCTTGCTGGGCATGGTACCACCAGGTCGTTCGACAGGTGCGACCTTGTCCGCAGTGGCAGTCCGGGTGAGGTACACAGACAATAGGCAGAATCATAATTGGGAACAGGCAGGAGGTCAGGACGGGCAGCTTGGTACAGAGTTGGAGACGAAGCAACAGGTAAGGGCAGACGGAACAGGATCAAAGACAAATACAGAACCGGGGTCACAACTGGAACGAAGATTTGTAAGGGAATGCTGGGAGAGGGCCAGTTTTTAACCATATCCTGGAATCACCAGCACCTATCAGTGGTGCACTGGCCCTTTAAATCTTCTAAAGCAGTCGCACGCGCCCTAGGAGACGGGAAAAGACGCACACGCACCGCCGCCGGACGGGAAGCAGGAACGAGGATGGGTTAGTGGACGCAGCGGGGCGCTGGGGCGCACAAGTGAGCCCGTGACCCGAGACATGAGTTGCGGGAGTACCCATGACACTCACCTCCAATTCCGTAATATAATGCCTTCTTCCTGCAGCCATATAATAAACCCTGATGCAACTCAACAACATATAACACCCCTGTCTTCCTCCATCTCCACTCATATAGTGGCCTCCTGTCCTCCTCCATCTATCCTCATATAGTGGCCTCTTGACCTCCTCCCTCTACTCTCATATAATGGCTTCTTGTCCTCCTCCATCTCTCCTCATATTGTAGCCCCCTGTCCTCCCCTGTTCCTAGGTATTAAACAATAATCCTGCTACCTCCTCTCCTTGGTGTTCTGAGATGGGGAGGAGGGGTGCAGGGTCAGCCAGGGGAGGCCCTACCTCCACACAGCAGTAGAGCACAGCAAAGACATGTGGAGGCAGGAGAAGCTTATCCCGCCTCCTGGTCCCTGCTCTGCAGCTCTAGTGAGTCTTACAGGGAAAAGAGGTGGGACAAGACTGGACAATCTCAAAATCGTCCGGAAGGGTAGGACAGTGGCCCAGAACCCAGGACTCTTCCACCACCCTAGATGATTGGGATATATGCACAATATACAATAGGAACAGTGTCAATCGTAACCTGCAAACATGTTTGCTTGGAAATAATTGGATTGGTGTTGAAGGGGACTACTTGGGTAGAAGACATTCCATCACTATTTCCATCTGACAGCAATAGACAGTCAGACCTACCATGGGATGAGTCCTCAGGGCACCCGAAGTTGCTCAGGTAATTAATCATTTAAAGCCTCTGACTTGAATCAGTTGATACAAAAGTGGAACAACTTAGCAATGAGTCAATTTCCCACATTAAATTAGGTAGCAATACCTGTAGGTTAGTCAAGAAAAAAAGTAGGTTATCAGCGTAGGCTGCTATCTTATTCTTGGAGCCCTTACCACTAATCCCTGAGGTATCATTGTTACTACAAACACTGGGAAGGAAGGGCTCTAGGGAGAGTACAAAAAGCAAGGGTGACAGAGGACATCCCTGCCTAGTGCTGTTTCATATGTTACAGCTTCCAGAGAGTGCGATTCACTCGGACAGACACAGAGGGTTGGGAATATAGAGACATAATTCTTTTAAACATTTTGGTTTGAATGCCAAATTTATGAGGAACTTCAGCCATGTAAGACCAACTTATTCATTTAAGAACCTTCTCCACGTCAATTGACAGTAGCATGAGTGGTAGGTTGTAAATTCATTACTTTAGTGGTATTGTCTCTGGCTCTCCTGCCTAGGATAAAAACAGCCTGAATAGTGCTAAGTAACAAAGGGGCTAGTCTCATTGCTATGACCTTTGAAAACAACTTATGGTCCTGGTTCAGCAGGGAGTTCGGCCATAAATTAGGGTAATGAGTTGCGTCTTTCCTGAGTTTAGGTAGTACAGCAATAGTGGCTCACGGAGTATCTCTAGGGAGTGTCGAGCCTGAGGCCACCATATTGAGAGCCTTTGTCCAGTGGGGTTCAATGGCGTCATCATTTTAGGGTTGTAAGTTCAATAAATTTGAAGTCACAATGCTCTAGCTAAAACTCTAAGACCCCTTTCGCTCGGTCAACAACGTTCTGAGCGAGCTAGGGAAAGCGACCGGCACCAAACAGCTGTCGCTTGTGCTATCCAGGAACCCCCCTGCTCCTATCCCCTCTGGCTTTGGTGTTGTGACTTTTAGAAGATGCCTATTAAAAGTTAAGTTTTATGGTGAGTTCCGCTACTTTCTTCTTTTTCATACTACTGTTATTGCGGACTGCCACTACATGTAGCAGAGCACCACCGAACACTCCGCATTATTCCACTGACTGCGTCCTATTCTAAATGTTATAATAGCTTCTCCTTCTGAGATTTGCATGTCTCAATCAAAGAAACTCGATGGTCATCTGTGGGGGAACAATTATGGGATGTCTCCAACAACGAGATTTTGTCAAGTGGAGATGTTATCTCTTTAGCTTTCTCTGAGAGAGTCATGTGTGACGAGAGCTATGTGTGATCAATATGCTATGAACATTGGGGCTTATTTACTAAGGTCCCGTGGCCACATTTCCACCTGGTTTTCCACCGTTTTCGGGGATCACACTGGGGGGGAAGGCCGACAGACAATCCAACGGATTCGGACAACACGCAGGATTTAACATGTCAAATTGTGTCGCAAGACATGCTCTCACATACATCGGGAAGAAGAAGTTGAATTCCGGCGGACCTCAGCGGGGAAGAGACACATGCAGGGTCTCGGGAGCACGATCTTAGTGAATCGCGCCAGACTTCATCCTCGTTGGACAGTCCGGATCGGGGATCATGACAGGACCAGGTAAGTAAATGTGCCCCAATATGTTTATGGCCTTCTCATGCAATACATGGATCAATTCCCTCTAAGGAGGTCCTACCAAAATGACTCTGCAGGAATTCTCTAATTTCCTCTGCAACCAGTGCCTCCTCCAGAAGCGAAGTGTTCATTTACCATTGCCACTGGAAATCAGTGGAGTCAGGCAGATTAATTGTAACAGAGATCATAGCGTGATCCGAGAAGGTTATACTATCTATTGCAGCTTCCCGAAGGAGGTCCAAGTCGCATTGATGCAGAAAGAAATAGTTCAGTCTTGAGTACTTATCATGTGTTGTAAAATGTGGTGTAAAATAAGAAATACTTGACAGAGAGCTATAAAAGTCTCCATGTGTCCGTCAGTTGGTGTTCATGAAGCAGTCCCAGCACCCAGTGGCGAAACTACAGTAGGGCTGCTATTGGGCCTGGGAGCTTCAGGGGCCCGCAGCGGCACAATCACAATGTCTGCTGCATTGCATTGCATTGACAGACCCAGTCTGACTGTCGCTCGGGCCCTGCCATACTGTACAACGCGGTCTAAAACAATCAAATCACCCACCCCACGCCTGTCCCCTCTGATTTGCTTACCTGGCACCGCGTCCCCGGTCCGCCCATTGTCAGGAGCTCCTCCAGGCTGCACTGCGCTCCCCTTGTCACGTGACTGATGCAACCTGAGGTCAGTCACGTGACCAGAGGCACGTGGTGCAGCCTGGAGTAGCCGAAACGTCATTTTGGAGTGAAGACACAGGGAAGAGTGTATAAGTTTATTATTTGTGATGGGAGACTGCTGAGGCATTGTATTAGTAAAGGGAGGCTGCTCGGGCATTTTACTTGTAAAGGGAGGTTGCTGAGGTATTTTATTAGTAAAGGGAGGCTGTTAGGGTATTTTATTAGTAAAAGGAGGCTGCTGAGGTATTTTATGTGTGATGGGAAGCTGCTGGGATATTTACAAGTAAAGGGAGGCTGCAGGGGTATTTTATTAGTAAAAGGAGGCTACTGGGGTATTTTATTAGTAGAGGGAGGCTACTGGGATATTTTATTAGTAAAGGGAGGCTGCTGGAGTATTTTATATGTTAAGGGAGGCTGCTGCTGGTGTATTTTATTAGGAATGGAAGGCCGCTGCTAGGGTATTTTATCTGTAAAGGGAGGCCGTGCTGGGGTATTTTATTAGGAAAGGAAGGCCGCTGCTGGGGCATTTTATTAGTGAAGGAAAGCCTCTAATGGACATGTTATTAATGAGGGGAGGCTGCTGCTGGACATGTTATTAGTGAGGGAAGCCTGCTGTTGGACATGTTATTAGTGAAGGGAGGAAGCAACTGGGACATGCTATTAGCGAAGGGAGGCCGCTGCTAGACGTGTTATTGTCACAGGTACCCCCGCGATCCATGGCGGTTGCCCCTCTCCTAACTTACCTTTCCACGCTTCTGCCTAGGCCCCATGGGCGTTCCTGCTCCCTAGGGCGTGCACACGCCGGCACTCAGAGATTTAAAGGGCCAGCGTACAGGTGATTGACGCTGGTCACTTCCAGGTCTGCTATGTAATCCAGCGGCTCCCATCATTCCCTGTCGGATCTTCAAGCCATTCCCTGTGAAGTGAAAGCCTTCCTGCGTTCCAGTGTTTCAGTGTTCCAGTCTGTTCCTGCATTTCTGTTCTGTGTGCCGGCTCCTGTGTTCTTTTTCCCATGTTCCAATCTGTTCCTGCGTTCCTGTTCCATGTGCCTGCTCCCGTGTTACTGTCGTGAGTTCCAGTGTTCCTTCCAGCTCTGTTCTCCCGCTATCACCCCGGGCTCGGACTGTGTCCTGCATTACTACCTTGGCTGCCACCGCAGGTTAGTCACACCTGTGGAACAACCTGGTGGCACCCCACCGCAGCAAGACCAACCCGCTTTGTGGCAGGTTCTGGTAAAGACCAGGTGCTACTTAGACTCTGGTCCCAGGTGTCGGCTAGTACCATGTCCCGCAGTGGTCCAGAGGGTCCACAGACCCAGAACCCTGACAGTTATTAGTGAAGGGAAGTCGCTGCAGGACATGTTATTAGTGAGGGGAGGCCGCTGCTGGGACATGTTATTTGTAAAGTGAGGCTGCTGGTGGGGGTAGGGGGCAGCCAAAATTTAGCTATTAGGACCCACTCATTCCTAGTTATGCCACTGCCATCAACCTACGCAAACTAGCCCGTGAGATGGCTGAAGAGCCAGAAAAGTTGTAAGTTTGGTTCTACTGCAACATTGAGATCACCCCCAACATTTAAACTCCTTCAGTATACTTGTCTATAAGACCTAGCAAAGTAGAGTTTTCCAATGTTAGGTAGGTAAACGGAGGCAAACATGTATACATGATTAGCTATCCTTCCCTTAAGTAAAATGTCATGACTGGCAGAGCTGGTTTTAGTCAAAGTGGTGCCATGTCACATTCAGTAAGATGCTTCCTTAACCCTCCACAATAATAACACTTGGTAGCTTACAAACAGTAGTATAGTAAGGCAATATGTAATATAGGACTGTAAGAGAATTTTATAGGTACTTACCCCTGAGGAAGTCACATGGTGTGATGAAACGTGTGGGGTCCTCTTTACCTGCTGCTTGTCCTCACTAGCTGCTCATTCACCTACCACCCTCAGCTTTTTTTTTATACAATGGTATTGTATAATTTACTCCATACTGGTATTTATTATTTCAGTTGCATTTTACTCATTATGCTTGGTGGTGTCATTGTTTGCATTTATGTCATCTAGTTACATGCTGATGTTGCAATGCAGGTGTTTTTGACTTTGATTGGCTGGCTACTTACCTGCATATTTTATTCCAACATGTTTGGCAGGATGTGGGGATTACTTGTGTAGGACATTGTTTTGTACTTCAATTTGTCCACACATAGGCGCTATTCCACGGGCACCTTTTTGGTGTTTATCTGTGTGTGTTTTGCATTGTTATATAGTTGAATAAAGATTTCTCTTTTGGTTTGGTCAGTTTACTATATCGCTTTTTCTTGTTGTGCTTTGGTTTGTTGCTTGATGCATGACCACCTCATTGTTTCAGTGCCTGCCCCCCTCTTTGTATTCTACAGAGTTTTATAGGTAGATAAATATGAAAGACGATATGGATTCATAGATAGATGATAGATAGATTTATGGATGCATAAATATAAAGTAGACTATTTATAGATAACTAGATAGATGACAGAAGATAGATATAAGAGAGATACAGTAGAAGAGAGATAGAGGATTGATTGATTGATTGATTGATTGATTGATAGATGGATAGATAATAGATAGGAGATAGATAGGTAGATAGAAGATATATATTGTAGATAAGCAAAAAGCTAGAAATAGATAACAAGACAGATGATATATATATATATATATAGATGATAAGCATGATAAGCATCTTCACCCGAGCATTCAACCAAGGGGTATTAAAGGAGCAATACATCCTCTGCCCACAAAAGTCCACATGCAGAGGGCCCCTTTAGGACAGTGACCAGTGATAGCAATGACCAGTTTGCCATCCTCGACTATCAGAGTCACAGCAAGAGTACAGAAATATCCATAGGACTCAGGGCCGCATCGGCCATGAGGTGGGATGAAAATTCCGCCTAAGGCGGCAAATTGTGGCTCCTTTTAAGCCACTTGGAAGACGGTGATGCAAAAATGATAGATTTTTACCCACGTTAGGGTTTTATTTGGCAAATAAGTATGGTATCCCCGTAATCGTATTGACCCATAGAATAAAGAGAACATGATTATTAAGCTATACAGTAAACAGCAAAATAAACAATGTTAACCTCTTAACGCTCAGCGTCCGATATATCGGACGCTGAGCTCAGTGACTTAACGCTCAGCGTCCGATATATCGGACGCTGAGCCGATGCCGGTTCAGCTCAAGATTTGAGCCGAACCGACATCGGGAAACACGGGGTGCCGGCTGTGACTGATAGCCGGCACCCCAGTGTAACACCCGCGATCGGAGTTGTCTCTGATCGCGGGTGATTAACTAACATGCATCTGGGGGGTCTTTCCCCCACGATCGCGCCCCCCCGAATCATTTTCGGGGGGCACCGATCATTGCTACGGTATCACTGGGGTCCAATCTGGACCCCAGTGTTACCTGCAGGAACTGCCGGTAAGATGTCGTCTATGATGTCATCTTACTGGCAGAGTGCCACCCTATGCAAGTGCATAGGCTGACACTGATAATGCCCTGCAATACATAAGTATTGCAGGGTATTACTATGAACAAGCAATCAGATTATTGCTTGTTCATTTCCCATGGTGGAAAAAGTGAAAAAGTAAAAAAAAAAATTATTCAATAAAAAAATAAAGTAATAAATCACCAAAAATGCCCAAAAGCCCCAAAACATATGAAGAGACATATAACTGAAAAAAAAGTCTAAATCATAACACAAACCCCACATATATAGTATCACCGCGTCCGTAACAACCCGTAGAATAAAAATAAATAATTATTGAACCCGCACGATGAACGCCGTAAAAGAAAAATGTTATAAACCCTCCAAAAATTATGATTTTTACCTATTCAATCCCACAAAAAATGCTATAAAAAGTGATCAAAAAAACATATGTAATCTAGAATGATACTGGTGCAAAGTACAACGTGTCCCGCAAAAAACAAGCCATCAACCAGCTCCGTAGCCAAAAACGTAACAAAGTTATGCCACTTGGAAGATGGCAATACAAAAATGATAGATTTTTCCCCACAATAGGGTTTTATTTTACAAATTTAGTAAAACGCAAGAAAATATATTCGTGTCTGGTATCCCCGTTATCGTATCGACCCATAGAATGAAGATAATATGATTATTAGTCTATACGGTGAACACCACAAAAAAAAAGTAAAAAAACCAGTAGAGAATTGATGCTTTTCTACTCCTGCTCTCAAAAAGAAGTTCCTAAATTTTCAACAATAGGTGATACCAACCCCAAAATGGTAACATTGGAAAAAGCATCTCATCCCGCAAAAAAAATGGCATCACATGGCCCTAATAGCACAAAAGCGAAAATTTTACAGCCTTCAAAAAAGGCCAATGAGGAAAGTAAAATCCTGGCAGCTGTAGGGTGCTCCTTCCCTTCTGCGCCTCACTGTGTGCCCATAAAACAAGTCACGGCCACATGTGGGGGGTCTCTGTACTCGGGAGAAATTGTAGAACAAATTGTATGGTGGGTTTTGTATTTTTATCTTTTGGAAATGTGTAAATTTTAGGGCTAAATGAACGTATAACCGGCACAATTTGACTATTCTAAATTTCGCCTCCATTTTGATGTAATTACTATGAAGATCTCAAGGGGTTAACAATCTTCGTAAAATCTGTTTCTGATAGCTTGAGGGGTGCAGATTTGAAATTGGGTTGATTATATAGGGGGGTTTTGATGCTAAATATGTAAATTTTCATTCAAAACTGTATTTATCCCCAAAATAGTCAATTCTGAAAATCCGGAAAAGCGATATTCGATTTGTAAGCCGCGTGACATCAAAATAAATTATCCAGACATTTTAAAAATGGTGAAAATGTAAAGTAGACAAATGGGAAATGTTATTCAGCAATTTATTTAGGTGGTACATCTATCTGCCTGAAAACGCAATGATTTCAAATTTCAAAAATGGCAAATTTTTCAGAAAATTCATCATATTTTCTTTTTTTTTGTAAATAAACGCAAAACTTATCAGCCAAAATTTACCACTAAAATGAAGTACAACATGTGGGTAAAAAACAATCTCAGAATCGTTTTGATAAGTAACAGTGTTCAAAAGTTATAACCATATAAAGCGACGAAAGTCAGAATCCAAAAAATGGGACTGAGCCTTAAGCTGTAAAATGGCTGCGTCCTTAAGGGGTTAAAAATCCAGGACAGAATTTATGCTTTTTTTACTCCTGCCCTAAAAAAACATGCCATCAATAACGAAAAAGTGAAAATTTTATAGCCTACAAAAGGGGCCAAGGGGGAAACTGAAATCCTGGCAGCTGCATGGTGTTCCTTTCCCTCTGCACCTCGCTGTGCACCCATAAAACAAGTACTGGCCACATGTGGGGGGCGTCTCTGTAATAGGGAGAAATTGCATAACAAATTTTGAGATTTTTTTTTTTAATCTTTTGGAAACGTGTAAATTTTAGGGCTAAATGAATGTATAACTGACAAAATTTGACCACTCTAAATTTCATCTACATTTTGATTTAACCCCTTAAGGACGGAGGGTTTTTCGCCTCATTTCTCGCTCTCCAACTTCAAAAATCCATAACCTTTTCATTTTTCCGTGTACAGACCTGTGTGAGGGCTTATTTTGTGCGTAACAAATTTTACTTTCCCGTAATGTTATTTATTTTAACATGCCATGTACTGCAAAGCTGAAAAAAAATTCCAAATGTGGAAAAATTGAAAAAAAAACGCACGTGCGTCACGTTCTTGTGGGCTCAGTTTTTACGACTTTCACTCTTCGCTCCAAATAACACGCCTACTTTATTCTTTGGTTCGGTGCGATCGCGGTGATACCAAATTTATACAGGTTTTATTGTGTTTTAATACATTTTCAAAAATTAAACGAATGTGTACAAAAAAGAAAAAAATTTTTTTGCCATCTTCTGACGCTAATAACTTTTTCATACTTTGGCGCACGGAGATGTGTGAGGGGTCATTTTTTGCGAAATGAGGCGACGTTTTCATTGCTACCATTTTGAGGTCTGTGCGACATTTTGATCATTTTTTATTTCATTTTTTATGTTATGTAAAAAGGTGTAAAAGTCGCATTTCGGACATTTGGGCGCCATTTCCCGCCTCGGAGGTCACCGCCGGCCGTAACCGTTTTTATATTTTGATAGATCGGGCATTTTGGGACGCGGCGATACCTAATATGTCTGTGATTTTTACTGTTTGTTATGTTTTATATCCGTTCTAGGGAAAGGGGGGTGATTTGAACTTTTAATATTTTATTAATTTTTTTTATTTTTTAAACTTTTTTTTTTCTTTTTTTTTTCACTATCTTTTAGACCATCTAGGGTACATTAACCCTAGATGGTCAGATCGCTGCTACCATATACTGCAATACTTCTGTATTGCAATATATGGCATTTTTGCAGCACATTCATTACAATGAGCCACTGGCTCATTGTAACGAATATGCAGCTGCCAGATAGCCTCGTGTCAAAAGAAGACACGAGGCTACCATGGCAACTGATCGCCGCCCCCCGATGACGTTCGGGGGCGTGGCGATCGAAAAAAAGATGGCGGCGCCCACGCGCCGCCGTCTTTTAAACGCCGCCGGCGACTTTGCCGGCGGCGTTTAGGGGGTTAATAGCCGCGATCGGTGCAAGCACCGACCGCGGTTATTAGCGGTGGGGGTTTTGTGCAAAATGCAAAAACCCCCACCTTTGTATGAAGAGGACTCAGCCCGTGAGCCCTCTTCATACATCCCTTATACCTCTGCGCCGTAGAGCTACGGCGCAGAGCGTTAAGGGGTTAAAGGGGTTTTCTCACATCTCAATCCCCTAGTAATGTTTACACAATAAAGATCATTTTAACCCCTTACTTTACAATGTTACTCAGTTTTATTACTGTATTAGCTCCTATCACTCTCTGGGCTGCTCAGTGCAAAATCCCAGGGTGTGTACGGGAACTCTCTAAGCAGACACAATGGGGCTCATTTACTAAGGGTCGCACGTGCACTTTTGTCAGACTGTGCGCCGTTTTCAGGGCTAAAACGGCTTGCACTGGTATTTAAAGAGTGTGTGCGCAAACCTTTTTGTGGCGCCCATGTGACACAATTTAGGGGGTGTGCCGTTGGACAATCTGAATGATTCGACTGAGTGCGGGATTTAACTTTCAAATTATGTTGCAAGCCCAAGCACTTAGATGCACCACTAAAAAGATGGTGAACACTGTCGGACCTGAGTGGGGAAGCAACATGTTCTTGACTTCGGGTGCACAATCTTAGTGAATTGCGGCACAATGCATTTTATGTGAACTCCGGTGACCGGGCAAGTAAATGTGCCCCATTATGCTCCATCTAGTTCTGTGAGCAGACAATGTGGTTAGATTATCAGGGTACAGGTGTATATGCACATTCATCTGGCTTCTGACACTGGTTATTGTCAGACAGTGACACTTAGAAAGAGAGATGAGATGGATTAGAGATGAGATGCATGATGCCTATTACACAGAGGCATGACAGACTTTTACACTGTTACACTTTTAGCTCAGAGAGATGTGCTGCTCACCCGGATCACTATTCTCCTTCTAGTTTGTGGTTTGCAGCCTCTCTCTGTGAGAGAGAATAACAGTGAATTAGAGAATGGGGTTCATTTACTAAGGGCCCAATTCGCGTTTTTGCGACAGGTATCCGAATATTTCCGATTTGAGTCGATTTTCCCTGAATTGCAATCTGATTGTGGCGCATCGGCACCGGCATGCACGCGACGGAAATTGGGGGGCATGGCCGTACAAAAACCTGATGGATTCGGAAAAAGCAGCGCATTTGAAAAAAAAAGTGTCGCTGGACACGTGCTTACTAGCACTCGGCCCGGCTTGGTGAAGTTCAGTGCAATCCGATGAACTTCAGCGCAGCAGCGACACCTGGTGGACGTCGGGGGAACTACCTTAGTGAATTGCCGGAAGACCCGAATCCACCGCAGAGAACATGGCGCTGGATTGCGAATGGACCGGGTAAGTAAATCTGCCCCAATGTGTTATTTTGCTATCCTGTCTACATATAAGAAACTTGTCTTGAGAATACCCTAATTCCTATTAAGATTTCAAGGGGTTGATATATCAGTGGTTTTTAAAGTTAAATATTTAAAATTTCATTAAAAATAGAAATTATCCCCCAAATAGTCAATTCTGAAAATCATAAAAACGATCTTCGATTTGTAAGCCGCGTGACATCAAAATAAATTATCCAGACATTTAAAAAATTCTGAAAATGTAAAGTAGACATATGGGAAATGTTATTCAGCAACTTTTTTAAATGGAAAATTTATCTGCCTGAAAACGCAATGATTTCGAATTTTGAAAATGGCAAATTAAAATTTTTCTTATCACTTTCTATCATTTTTTAGAAATAAACGCAAAACTTATCAGCCAAAATTTACCACTAAAATGAAGTACAACATGTGAGGAAAAAACATATCTCATAATCGTTTTGATAAGTAACAGTGTTCAAAAGTTATAACCATATAAAATGACACATGTCAGAATACAAAAAATAGGTCTGAGCCTTAAGCTATAAACTGGCTACGTCCTTAAGGGGTTAAAGATGAAGCCCAAACTTATAAGACACACACAACTTCTACAACTAGTGATGTCCTCACCTCTACACAGATGGTTACCCCCTGCTGTTTCACACCTCTCACCTGACACTCAGGGGAGTATCTTCAAGGAGGATCTTCAAAGAAATGGAGAGAGAAACACAAATGATCAGAGAGATATGCAAACTGAGATCTAAACATAGATCAGCTTTGCTGGAAATCCAAAACACACTAATAGAGCTGCAGCAAGGAAATAATAGACTCAAGAATTAGAACTAAAAAATCTAAAATCAAAAATGCAGTCCCCAAACCAGAAAACACCCCAGAGATAAACGGATCAGGACTCCTAATCAAGTCAACCTTCAGCAACACCTTCTTCAGGAACACCAGCACCACAGTCAACCAGCACCACAGGAGAGCCAAACAGAGGACACCACCACCAGGGAGCAGGTCACCTAGAACCCACAAAGTGCCAAAATAGTCCTGATAATAGACTCCAATGAGAAGTATCTTAACACAAGGCGACTCTTCCCAGAAAAAAGGGTTGATAAAATCCACTGCTCGACCATCGAACAGGTAACAGCTGTCATGGGCAAACCATATTTTACCAAAACAAAATTCAGGACTGAACCAACAACCTCCAGGACCAGCAACAGCAGGTAGCAGAACATCTGGCCCTGCTAGCTCAGACCGCACAGCAAAAGTTTCCTGGCTGCAAAATAATTCTATCATTCTTGCTTCCAAGAAAGGACTTCTCTGACCACACCACCAAGGAGATCAACACCCAGCTGACAGTCAAAATCAGCACCATGCAACACATCACCTTGGCACAACAATCCCTTTACAAACCATCACCATCTGTATGACCACAAACACCTCAATAAATAAGGGGTCGGCATGCTGGCCAAAGAACTGAAAGACCCGGTGCTGGAAAGAACCACAGCATGAACCTCGCACAATGCCACGGCCTGGACCTCACACAATGCCACACCAAAATCTTATGGTGAGGTCACCAATAATAAATGGACCTCAGAAAAATGTCCTACCAAAAGTCCAAAACAAAGACCCCTACCCAAAACCAGACCACCAGAGGCATAGACCATGGAAAAATCAACCTGCCTCACACAAGGAGATACAGAGCAGAGACATGGAGGAGATAAAGACCCTGCTTATCACCTTGTGCAAAAGATTCATGTGACTGGACAGAACCAACCAATCCAAATCAAGATTGTTCTAAACAGTAATGCTCATTACAGGGTATATGGACACAACAACCATGTCCCTTATTATCAGTAGCTGGAACATTCAGGGCCTCAACGCCTCAGCTTTTGGATGTAAAGCGCTAGACCCAGATTTAAAAAAAAAAAGTCTCTAGAACATAAACAGGAAGATCTCCAGCTTCCTGGCCAAGCAGGGTTCATGCCAAAACATTGCACCACTGACCACCTCTATACTCTGCATAGCCTCATCCATAACCACGTCCACAGGCAAAGTGGGGAAGGATATACGCCTGTTTTGGGAACTTTAAAAAGGCCTTCGACTGGCACCCTGGTCTCTTCCTAAAACTGCTGGAGAGTGGAAAAGGTGGGAAAATCTGTGATGTCATCAAGAGCTCCTACACCGAGAACACCTGCAGCGTGAAGGTAAACCAAAGGAGCATGGCCTTTTTCCAGCAGAGTTAAGGGGTCAAACAGGTCTGCAGCCTAAGTCCAACGCTCTTCAACATCTACATCAATGAGCTGGCTGCAGCCCTAGAGGCCTCCTTTGCACCCGGACTCACCCTACATGACACAGAAGAGAAATTTCTGCTATATGCAGATGACCTGCTAATATTGTCACCTAAAGAAAGAGGTCTGCAGGAATTCTGGAGAAATTTTGCACCATCTGGGAACTACCAACCAATCTAAAGAATACCAACATCATGGTGTTCCAGAAGAGAAACGCAAGAGTGACCAAGCTTCCTTCCACGCTGAACAGCTGCCCACTTACAGTGACTGACAGGTACACCTACTTGCACCTGGAAATCCGCCATTCGGGAAGCTTCAAGCAAGCCATCCAGATGCTCAGGGACAAGGCCTACAGAACCTACCATGCAATCAGCACACAATTGTACAGACTTAAACCTCCGGTGACAGTCAGGACAAAAGTGGGACTGTCAAGGTGGGACTCCAGTCCAACTGAAATATTTCACCTGGAGTTCTGCAAATACTTTCTCCAGGTCCATCGGCTGTACATCGGCAAACAGTGGCTGTAGAGGAGAACTGGGTAAATTCCCTCTACATATTACAGTCCAGAAGAGGGCGCTATTATTCCTGGCTCACCTACAGAACAGCAGCCCGGATTCCTTCCACCATAAAGACTGGCAACAGCAGGGGGTCCCTGGCAACCCAAACCCAGCCAGTCACAAACATGGCACTGATAAACAAAGCCCAAGAGGAACATGTCAGTGTCTGGCGGACCACTATAGAGTCATCCCAGGAGCTGACCATCTACCAGGGTCTACAGAGAGACTACAAACTGGCCCGGTATTTAGAGAACCTGACGCACCCCAGAGACTGCCAGATCCTCAGCCGCTACAGACTGAGCACCCACAACCTGGCGGCACAGACAGATGTACATACCAAGGGAGAGCAGAAAGTGACACTGAGGATGAGGTCTACTTCCTGCTACACTGCTCCAAATACTAAGCAATGAGGGACACTCACTTCAGGAGACTCTCAGATCTCCTCCCGGGCTTCTGCTCCATGGAGGAGGGAGAGAAGATCTCCATCCTGCCGGGGGAAGAGGAAATCACAATGGCCATAGCCGCACAATGGGGCACATTTACTAAGGGTCCGTCGGACGCATTTCCGTCGGGTTTCCCAGATATTTCCGATTTGCCCTGAATTGCACAGGGGTTTTTAGTGCATGCGATCGGATATTGGCGTATCGGCATGCATGCGACACAAATCGGGGGCGTGGCCGTCGGACAACCCGAAAGATTCGGACAAACCGCAGAATTTACAATTGAAATTGTGTCGCAAGATCAGCACTCACATACTCCGGCGGACCTCAGTGGGGGAAGCGGCACATTCAAGAAATCGGGTGCACGCTGTAAGTGAATCGTGGCAGCTCCGAATCCTCATCGGACATCCCGGATCAGTGGCGTCAACGGGACGGGTAAGTAAATGTGCCCCAATATGTCACTGCCTGCCATAGACTTAGAGACATATGTTAACATGGAATATAATAACCCCCCCCAAGCCCATGTCCCCCTTCATCCCGTTCCCTGACCCTGTATCCCACCTTATTTCCCACAATCCCATATTTTATAATGCTTTGGCAATGCTAAATTGTATTTGGTCTTGCCAATAAAGCTTTGGATTTGATAGATATCAGAACCAGTCAAGGTATTTGCTTACAAAGAAGTATTGCACATTACCCAGAGGAATAACAGAGGACAAGGGACACATAGACAGGTATATACAGACCAAGGAAGGACACCACCCAACACGTGTTTTGCCTTGCTTAGTCCAGAGTATGTGTGTATTTATACCTGTGTATGTGTCCCTTGTCCTCTGTCATTCCTCTGGGTAATGTGCAATACTTTGTAAGCAAATACCTTGACTTGTCTATACAGTTTAGTGATCTACATTCACCCGCCACTTTATTAGGTACACCTGTCCAACTGCTCGTTAACACTTAATTTCTAATCAGCCAATCACATAGCAGCAACTCAGTGCATTTAGGCATGTAGACATGGTCAAGACAATCTCCTGCAGTTCAAACCGAGCATCAGTATGGGGAAGAAAGGTGATTTGAGTGCCTTTGAACGTGGCATGGTTGTTGGTGCCAGAAGGGCTGGTCTGAGTATTTCAGAAACTGCTGATCTACTGGGATTTTCACGCACAACCATTTCTAGGGTTCACAGAGAATGGTCCGAAAAAGAAAAAACATCCAGTGAGCGGCAGTTCTGTGGGTGGAAATGCCTTACTGATGCCAGAGGTCAGAGGAGAATGGGCAGACTGGTTCGAGCTGATAGAAAGGCAACAGTGACTCAAATCGCCACCCGTTACAACTAAGGTATGCAGAAGAGCATCTCTGAACGCACAGTACGTCGAACTTTGAGGCAGATGGGCTACAGCAGCAGAAGACCACACCGGGTGCCACTCCTTTCAGCTAAGAACAGGAAACTGAGGCTACAATTTGCACAAGCTCATCAAAATTGGACAGTAGAAGATTGGAAAAACCTTGCCTGGTCTGATGAGTCTCGATTTCTGCTGCGACATTCGGATGGTAGGGTCAGAATTTGGCGTCAACAACATGAAAGCATGGATCCATCCTGCCTTGTATCAACAGTTCAGGCTGGTGGTGGTGGTGTCATGGTGTGGGGAATATTTTCTTGGCACTCTTTGGGCCCCTTGGTACCAATTGAGCATTGTTGCAACGCCACAGCCTACCTGAGTATTGTTGCTGACCATGTCTATCCCTTTATGACCACAATGTACCCAACATCTGATGGCTACTTTCAGCAGAATAATGCGCCATGTCATAAAGCTGGAATCATCTCAGACTGGTTTCTTGAACATGACAATGAGTTCACTGTACTCAAATGGCCTCCACAGTCACCACATCTCAATCCAATAGAGCATCTTTGGGATGTGGTGGAACGGGAGATTCGCATCATGGATGTGCAGCCGACAAATCTGTGGCAACTGTGTGATGCCATCATGTCAATATGGACCAAAATCTCTGAGGAATGCTTCCAGCACCTTGTATGCCACGAAGAATTGAGGCAGTTCTGAAGGCAAAAGGGGGTCCAACCCATTACTAGCATGGTGTACCTAATAAAGTGGCCGGTGAGTGTATGTATCATGTATATTTAGTTATCTGACCATTGGTGGACTTTTTCTGTGTATGTTGTCTCTTTAAATGGATTTGTTTTAATCGATCTAATAAAGTGTTTTATTGTAGTTTTATCCTTTCTACGTTTTGTATTTTGTTTCCTTTTTTTGAGGTTTTATTTGATTTTGGAACAATCTATTTGAGCTAGTGGGGGTACATTGGTTCCGTGCCCCCTATTACTTGTATCGGTGTTCAGTCTTCTCTAGTTGCAAAAGTTATAATACTGAACTTTTCTTGACATTGATTAAACCTTCACATTTTCACATATGTAAATTATTCATCCTCTTAGCTATAAGCGCCATACTCACCTGTGGGGAGGTGTCTAAGATGCACAAGCTATGATCTTACTGGTCAGCAGCACATGCTTGTGATGATGTCCCATGAGGCAGGTTCAGCCCCTCCATCTTGATTGTAGATCTCTTCAGTGCTGGAAACCGGGGTTTCCCCGCTGGCCAGACACCATTCACCCATTTGCGTGGAAATGGTGTAAAGGGGATGATAATAATAGTTTTCTGGCATAGAAGCCCTGATAAATCTCCCCCTATGTAAAAAAAAGTATATATACTTTATGTATAGGTGTATAGATGTCTGCACCTCAATGCATAGATGTGTGTAAGAGTGTGTAATGTATGTATATGAGTGTAGAACTATATGTGTGTGTATATAAGTATATAAATGTGTGTATGAGTGTGTAATGTATGTATATGAGTGTAGAACTATATGTGTGTGTATATAAGTATATAAATGTGTGTATGAGTGTGTAATGTATGTATATGAGTGTAGAACTATATGTGTGTGTATATAAGTATATAAATGTGTGTATAAGTGTGTAATGTATGTATATGAGTGTAGAATTATATGTGTGTGTATATAAGTATATAAATGTGTGTATAAGTGTGTAATGTATGTATATGAGTGTAGAACTATATGTGTGTGTATATAAGTATATAAATGTGTGTATGAGTGTGTAATGTATGTATATGAGTGTAGAACTATATGTGTGTGTATATAAGTATATAAATGTGTGTGTGAGTGTATAATGTATGTATATGAGTGTAGAACTATATGTGTGTATATAAGTATATAAATGTGTGTAAGAGTTTATAATATATGTATATGAGTGTAGAATTATATGTGTGTGTATATAAGTATATAAATGTGTGTATAAGTGTGTAATGTATGTACAGTATATGAGTGTAGAACCATATGTGTGTGTATATAAGTATATAAATGTGTGTATAAGTGTGTAATGTATGTATATGAGTGTAGAACTATATGTTCTATTATATATAAGTATATAAATGTGTGTATGAGTGGTCCACTCCATCCTCAATTTCTCTCTGCTGTTCCCTTGATAAATAAAGTAAATGTGAAAACAGAAAAGGAAGGGGTTCACACATCTTCACTTTAAAAATTGGGATTTTCTTTATGCAGGAAAAACAGTAAAGAAAATAAATTACTCAAAAAGAAAAGTTTGGGCAGCACTTCTGCTTGGCATGGTTCTGCTTAGAACTAATGAAGGGGAAAATGTGGTCATCTCCCCTGTGAGACGACACACTAGGTGTCCACTAGATGGCGCCATTGTTCTGAGGAAAACACAAACCCTTTGCACAGCAACGGAAGAACTGAGCAGAATAAACAAGAAGGGGAAGTGAGGCGGCCGAGGGGGCAATACGGTAAGTAGCTGGGGCAGGGGCAGTACCACTATCTCTAGCAGAAGCCGCTGTCATGGTAGTCGTGGTCTGAGCGGAGGTTGCTTGTCCCCGGCAGTAGTAATGGCTTTTTCCTGTACTGTTTAGGCGCGGTGTGATGACACAACTAGGTTGGGCTCTCACATTGACAGCAGTTGTGTTCCCTCATGTGAGACTGATGACGTCCGGTTATACCAGTCATTCGCTCACATGTCGCGCAAGCAGGGCAGTGCACCCACAGTGTTCCAGTGTCAGCTTCCTGACATTTATAGATACCTAGGGGGCCAGTGTCTAAAATAAAAGGGTCTTGAATAGGGTTTATGTCAGAAAGTGGCACATATAAAAAGTTTGGTGCTGAGATAATTTGTGTCACATATAAATACATCTATCTGTGATACATAATAATAAAAATCATCCTTATTATAGCGCCATCACGTTCTGCAGCGTGTTACCAATCACAGGGTACATATACAAACAATATAAGACATTACAGGGCATAACATTGTCATATGATACAATAAGATTGAGGTAATATAAGAGCTTACAATCTATGAGACGGAAGGGGTGACATGACGCTTGTACCATGGGCCAGGGAGAAAATAGTAACAAAAGCAGCTCCAACCACCATCTTTATGTTCATGGGGTGTGTGGGCCTGCAGAGTAGCCTGATTCATGTTAACAAGTTCTGAAGCAACACAGTAGAAAGATGGAACATTTTCATCATTTTAGCTTCTTTCCAGTTTCCCTCTGTACACAGAGAATCGTGGGGCCAGCAGGAGGTCCTCCAAAAATAATTGGAACCTGTCTAATTCTCCCTCTTCCTACAGTCCCAAGTAGCGAAGTCAGTATCAAAATATGACTGAAAGCAGCATCTTTTAAGTTGCTTGGAACTGCAGGAAGATTCTTTGAGTCTTTTCTGGTGTGCTGGGGCAATAGTCTGGTGTGCTGTGGCGATTGCCCTGGGTGCCCCCAAAAGGGCTCTGAGTGCCGCCTCTGGCACCACCACTGTAATAGTCCCACCTGAAGACATGGAGGTTGTGGAGCAGCCCTGTGCACAGCTCTGTGAATGAGGGTGACTCGTTGGAATTGATTGATAGACATGACTGGCTACTGTGTAAAGAATAGATCATAGAAGAGAGACTTTTGCTTGTTGAAGACTGATTGGTAGTGGGTTACAGTAATCAAGCGGCAATTAGGCTTTTAGAGGTTTTCGTGGAATGATTTAATGTACAGTGCAAAGGAGAGGTAAGAGTCAAGTACAGCCCTAAGACAGGCCTGCTGCCTCAGATTTTTTGTGATACAGCAAATAGAAATAGAGATCCCAGGGTTGACACCTTTGGCTTCAGCTGGTAACAGGAGATAACCTGAGAGATAACGGCTTCAGTGAAAATAGACCACGTGTTTCAGAAAATTTGGAAACTGATTGATAGATAATAACACTCGAAGTCTGTTTATGACAGCGTGTTTGGAAGATAAAAGAAAGACACCAGAAGAAAGAAACAGGTTAAGATTTTGGGTGAAACGTAGAGAAGAGTTGATTAGGACATTGTTGCAGGTAGCAGGGAGAGCTGAAAAGGAAGCCTGGACTCTTCTTTCTGTGTGACTCGCTCAAAGGAAGAGAGTGAACGGGGTGAGGTACTAGAGAGAAGGTGATAGAGCTCATGGATTTGGAAATTATTTTCTGTTTTATATGGTCAGTTTTGTCTTTAAGGGAAATCTCCCATTTGTTTTTATGCATTGCGTACCAAGCATACCATGAATGCTGTAGCTACACTGATGCAGAAACATATCTTGGTAATTCCTGAACCAAGTGGTTTTATTCAAAAACAATTATAAAATTCAGGACCTTGGGAAAGCTGTACATAAAAGAGCTGCCTAAACTCTCCAGAAAGGACTAATAAACCTGAGTTGGATGACTCCTAAACAGCAGCTGGTGAATGGTGCAGCAATTGATTACTTTTACCTGTCAGGGACTACACAGTGTATACAGTGTTCTTGGCTTATGCTGGTCAGGACAAGGCTGAAACTGAACATAATTAGGGTAAAAGGAGAGCGCCCGGGCAGCCATAGGAGCGGCAGAACCTCATTGTCATAATTTTGTAGCTATAGCATTCTTAAGGTATGTTTGGTTCATAATGCATAAAAGCAAATGGTAGATTTCCTTTAAAATAGGTGGCCATATCCTTAGACATAAGGTATTTGATAAGTGGCTGCACATTGGGAGCTAATAAGGAATGAAGAGTGTTTTAGAATTTTTATGGAGAAAGTAGAATAGATTGGTGAAGTATATCTGTTTAGCAAAGTGAAGGAAAAGATGATAAGTTCTGAGCATGAATTTGTAATGCATACATCTGCTGCTTTTCTCCACAAACATTCGGCACACCTAGAGCACTGCTAAAAAAAAAACTGTGTTTGGAGTGTTATGAGTCTTTAATGGGTAGTTAGTGGTTAAAGCTGAGAGGCAGAAAGGGAGATGGAGATGTTAAAGTCTCCCATGATGAAGGTTGGAATCTCCCAGTATTAAAAATAAGGAAGTAAAGTCCAGGCCAGGATGACGGTAACTACAGCCACACAAAGTGAAAATGTGTGGTGAAGTCTTATTGTGTGGACCTCCAAAGAAGGGAAGCTGAGAGAAGGTACTAGGAGACCTGGAAAATTCACCTCGGGGACAGCAATACGAGTATCCTCCTCTGCCATTTTAAGGTCTGAAAGTGTGATAGAAAGGTAAGCCACCATAGGACAGGGAGCAGGGGAGGCAGTGTAATCCAGCTAGATCCATTTTTCTGTGATGGCCAGCAGGTTAAAAGATTTGAAAAGAACCAGGTCATGAACAGATTATACGTTGTTGGACACCGAGGAGAGGAAAAAGAACACTTAATATTTATAAGGTTAGCACAGTATATGCTTTTAGCAGAAAACTTAGAATTAATTTGAAAAACTGTGTTTGGAGTGTTATGAGTCTTTAATGGGTAGTTAGTTGTTAATGCTGAGAGGCAGAAAGGGAGATGGAGATGTTAAAGTCTCCCATGATGAAGGTTGGAATCTCCCAGTATTAAAAATAAGATTAAGAGAAATGTCACCTGCAGCAGCAGGAGGAGAAGATGAATCACTGATTCACCAAAGAGCAAGAAAGATTAGAATGGTTAAATAAAGTATGTAGTAGTGTATGAGAGCTGCACAAAGGCGAGTGAAGGAGAGAAGAACTTATGTGGCTACTGGTAGGATAGATGGACAGTAGGGGACAACAACAGCAAACATTGGAAAGACATCTAAAAGACATTTCTTTAACTTTTCTTTATATGGATTTTTTGTATTTTTCTGCCAGCTTACCTGTCTCTTGCTTTGTCCAACTGCCATGTTATAACTGCGAAGGCACTTATTCAGAATATGGTAGCGGTAACATAAAACAGGGTGTAAGAATTTCAGGTTATACAGTACTGCAAAGCTGATAGCAGTCAGCAAGCAGCGATATGTCCCTGTAAAAAGAGTTTAAAATTATATCCATAAACTGTTGTAACTACGAAGACACCTATTCAGAATATGCAATAACTACATCAATACAAGCACCCATGTTCTAGAAGAGGACATGTGGTGGAACGTTGCAAAGGAGAGCATGTGGAGTGACCAACAACTAGCGCCCTCTCAATCATGACGCGAAAGGTTATAGTGCAATACAACTGCACCTAATGTGCAGGACCTGACCTAGAATTAATCCAGGTGCATGATCCCACAAGGCCCAAGCCTCTTGGTATATCTGGTTCAATGTACTCATCAGGGTGAGCATAATTTGCAGACACTCCATACATTCCCTAAAATGAATGACATTAGGCATGGATACATAAACTATATTGGAAAATTGAACTGAATACCACTTACACACAGAGCAGGTTGTTAGGAACAAGCTCAATTGGTGGTCTAAGGCGAACTGGCGAACTGCACACATAGTGAGAGGCAGAGGGAACTTACCCCAGCAGTAAGTTCACAGCCATTGCTCAAGCATCAGAAACCACACCAGGAGGGAGAAGCTCAACCTTTGCATTGCAGTGTTGGAATTCTGCATGTGGATTCACAGCAGATAAGAGACAAGCTGCAGATGATAAATCCACAGCAGAAAACAGTTTATGCTGCAGATTTTTTCCCACAGTGTATACGGGATTTGGATATATCCCATAAATTGCACTGCTTCTGTAATATGTATTTCATGGATTGAAGGGGAGGCAGCAGAAAAGAGTACTTCCAATTCCTGCCATGTTTTCGGTTCACACTTCTATGGGAACATGAAAAGCATGGATTTTTTTTTAAATGCGGCGGTTTTTCCGAATCCGTCGGGTTTTGGTTCGGCCACGCGCCCCGATTTCTGTCGCGTGCATGCCAGCGCCGATGCGCCACAATCCAAAAACCTGGGGCAATTTAGGGGAAATCTGCGCAAATTGGAAATATTCGGGTAACACGTCGGGAAAACCCGAATCGGGCCCTTAGTAAATGACCCTCATTATTTATAATATACAGCCCATCATTGATGGAGTCCAACAAATCCAACATATTCCACCACGCAGACCTAAAAAAAAAATGCTTGCTGTTGAGGGTGAAATGTATGTATGTGACCGTATAAACATGTTTTGAGTGACAGTATGGTCAGCTGTGGTTGCAGTTTTTTGGGGATGATAGGACTATTAGTACGTGACTGCATGAGCATGTTTTGAGTACAGTCAGGTGTACACAGAGCTGTGGAGTCAGAGACAATTTTGGTGGAGTCGGAGTCATGATAAAATGGACCCACTCCACAAACATATAATAGTGGCTCATTGTAATGTATTCTGTGAATAAAATGCCATATACTGCAAGTCAGTAGTATTGCAGTATATGGTAGGAACGATCAGACCATCTAGGGTTAATGTACCCTAGAGCAGTGATGGCGAACCTTTTACAGACCGAGTGCCCAAACTACAACAAATCCACTTATTTACCGTGAAGTGCCAACATGAAATTTTAAGCAGTAATTTATTGCTACCTGTTCTATTACATCTTTCAATGGTATTGGCGGTCTGAGGCCACCAGTTAAAAGAAGAAGGGCAAATTCAGACTATTATTGTAGCTTCTTTCCAGGGTCTCTCTGTAAAGGAAGAATGGTCGGGTCCAGCATGATGACCTCCAAAGATAATGCAGTTCTGTAAAATCCTCACTTTTCCCGCAGTTCCAAACAGCTAACGAAGTGTCGAAAAGCACTGAGAGCAGCATCTCTTAATTTGCCTGGGATTGCAGGAGGATTCACTGTTTGGTGCACTCTGTCCTGGGGTGATGGCCCGAGTGCCCATAGAAAGGGCTCTGAGTGCCACCTCTGGCACCCGTGCCACAGGTTCACCACCACTGCCCTAGAGGGTCTTTAAAAAAAAAAGGTTTCAAAAAAGTTTTTTAAATAATTTTACAAAAGTTAAAAACCTAAAAGTGCAAATCACCCCCCGTTCCCTAGAACTGATATAAAAAGTAATAAATACAGATGAGCGAACACTAAAATACTCGGGTGCTCGTTATTCGAGACAAACTTTTCCCGATGCTCGAGTGCTCGTCTCAAATAACGAACCCCATTGAAGTCAATGGGAGACTCAAGCATTTTTCAAGGGGACCAAGGGTCTGCACAGGGAAGCTTGGCCAAACACCTAGAACCTCAGAAAATGATGGAAACACCACGGAAATGGACAAGAAACAGCAGGGGCAGCATGCATGGATGCCTCTGAGGCTGCTTAATCACACCATTATGCCAAAATTATGGCGATGACAGAGTGACCGAATGAGGCTAGATAGCATCTAAAACATCCAATTATTGACCCTGACACTATAGAAGACGGCATGCAGAGGCAGCGGCAGCAGCGGCAGGCTAGAGAGTGGCATGGCGACATACCCCAAATGGACTCAGGCTTCAAACCAATGGGTGGCAGAGAGGAACCAAAGGAGGTGAGCAAGAAGCGCTGAAATGATTTCCTATGGTGAACAAAAGGTTGACAGTATATTTAGTCGTTAACACAGCATGGTGGCGACATAGTGACCAAGTTCCATAACGTATCTGGTGAAACACCCGAAAAATGAGCCTGACACAGCTCGTTTGATAAGGGGACGATATGTGGAGGCAGCCATGGAGACGACTTCCATGATTAAGAGTGACAGTATGGGGCATCCATATTGCGCTGCTATGATTGAAACTTCAGGTCTCCAGCATGGCAGCGACAGATGCGCCGAGTTCCATTATGTATCTGGTGAAACACCTGAAAATTCTGCCTGACAAGCTCGTTTGCTTAGGTGATGATGTGCTGTATATCATCTTGCGCTCCAGCGTCTGGGATATAGACAGTTGAAAGTTGCGCATGGAGACATTGGTGGACGCTGTGGAGGATCGTGGAGGCGAAATGGACAGGAAACAGCAGGGACAGTATGCATGGATGCCTCTGAGGCTGCCTAATCTTGGGATGGAGCTGGCGGTCCGCTGCCAGGCAAGCTTTCGCCTGTCCAAGCCCCTGTCTCTCGGCTCGTCCCCACCCAAAATGGGCCTGGGGGCCAGAAGCGTTTCCTTTGAAAAAAGTATCATTTTCAAAGCAGGCGGGGGCTACAAACAGCACTTCTAAGAACCTTTTGGATAAGATCAAGTGTAGTACTGTTCTTATAAGTTTTGGTTATGGCGGGTGAGGGGAATGTAAATAGATGCGCAAGAAGCGCTGAAATAATATCGGTAAATGATAAAAGTTTGCCAGTATATTTTGTGGATAACACAGCAGGGTGGCGACAAAGTTAATAAGTTTGGAAGCCATGAAAACAACCCAAAATTCTGCCTGACACAGCTCGTTTGCTAAGGGGACGATGTATGGAGGCAGCTATATGGACGACTTTGGGAGGCAGCTATGGAGACAATTACATTTGGATAGTGCCTGTTTGTGGCACTCCCAAAAATTGTTTAAAACAGAGGACCAGGTAGGTGGCCCTCCAGAAAAATTAAATACATAGAGTACTATACCTAGAGCCAGTTGGCCCTGGCAAAAAATAGCCAGTTTCCTCTGCTTTAGTGTACAAAGAGGAGGAGAAGGAGGAAAATGAGGAGGAGGAGTGCATACATTATTCAGGTTGAGCTTCTTTCACCCGGTGGAGAATGGAAATCCAGAGAAATCCAGGCTTTATTCATCTTCATAAGCGTCAGCCTGTCAGCGCTGTCAGTCGACAGGTATGTACGCTTATCGTGATGATGCCACCAGCTGCACTGAAAACCCACTCAGACAACACGCTAGCGGCAGGGCAGGCAAGAACCTCCAAGGCGTACAGCGCCAGTTTGTGCCACATGTCCAGCTTTGAAATCCAGTAGTTGTATGGAGCTGTGTGATCATTTAGGACGATGGTATGGTCAGCTACATACTCCCTCACCATGTTTCTGTAAAGATCAGCCCTACTCTGCCGAGACTGGGGAAAGGTGACAGTGTCTTGCTGGGGTGACATAAAACTGGCATAGGCCTTGTAAAGCGTACCCCTGCCAGTGTTGGACAAGCTGCCTGCTCGCCTACTCTCCCTCGCTACTTGTCCCGCAGAAGTACGCCCTCTGCCGCTAGCGCTGTCAGAAGGGAAATACTGTTTCAGCTTGTGCACCAGGGCCTGCTGATATTCATGCATTCTCACACTCCTTTCCTCTCCAGGGATGAGAGTGGAAAGATTTTGCTTGTACCATTGGTCCAGGAGAGTGAATATCCAGTAATCGGTGCTGGAATAAATTCTTTGAACGCGAGGGTCACGGGATAGGCAGCCTAGCATGAGTCCCAACGCGCAAGAATTCATTCCCCTCACTGGCCTGACTGTCCATTTCCTCCTCCTCCAACTCCTCCAACTCCTCTTCTTCTGCCCATACACGCTGAACAGTGAAGGACTGAGCAATGCTCCCCTCTTCTGTCTCGCCAACATTCTCCTCCTCTTACTCCTCATCCTCCTCCACCTCCTCCGATATGCGCTGAGAAACAGACCTGAAGGTGCTTTGGCTATCAACAAGGGGATCTTCTTCCCCCAACTCTTGTGACGAGCGCAAAACTTCTGACTTCATGCTGTCCAGAGAGTTTTTCAACAGGCCAAGCAGCCTGATGATGGCGGCATCGCCACTGACCATCTGTGTTGACTCCTCAAATTTACTCAGCACCTGACAGATATCAGACATCCGCGTCCACTCCTCATTGTAGACTTGAGGAAGCTGACTGACCTGACTACCAGTTCTGGTGGAAGTTGACATCTGGCAGTCTACAATCGCTCTGCGCTGCTGGTAAACTCTGGATAACATGGTTAATGTTGAATTCCACCTCGTGGGCACGTCGCACAACAGTCGGTGAGCGGGCAGTTGGAGGCGGCACTGCGCTGCCCTGAGAGTGGCAGCATCTGTGCTGGACTTCCTGAAATGCGCACAGATGCGGCGTGAGCAAATCAGACAGATTGGGGTATGTCGTGAGGATCCGCTGAACTATGAGATTTAACACATGGGCCAGGCATGTGCCGCCACCAGGTTACGTCCGTTGTCGCACACAACCATGCCTAGCTTCAGGTTCAGCGGTGCCAGCCACAGATCAGTCTGCGCCGTGATGCCTTGTAATAGCTCTTGGGCGGTGTGCCTTTTATCGCCTAGGCTCAGCAGTTTGAGCACCGCCTGCTGTCGCTTAGCGACGGCACTGCTGCTGCGCCTAGAGCTACCGACTGATGGCGCCATGCCCACGGATGGTAATTCGGGGGAGGGGTGGGAGGAGGAGGAGGCATAGTAGGCCTGAGAGACCTGGACCGAGGTAGGCCCCGCAATCCTCGGCGTCAGCAGTATATGACCAGCCCCAGGATCAGACTCGGTCCCAGCCTCCTCCAAGTTAACCCAATGTGCCATCAGCGATATATAGTGGCCCTGCCCGGCAGCACTCGTCCACGTGTCCGTGGACCTTGTCAGAAACGGTGTTGGTCAGGGCAAGGATGATGTTGTCTGACACGTGCTGGTGCAGGGCTGGGACGGCACATCGGGAAAAGTAGTGGCGGCTGGGGACCGAATACCGAGGGGCCGCCGTCGCCATGAGGTTGCGAAAGGCCTTGGTCTCTACCAGCCTATAGGGCAGCATCTCCAGGCTAAGTAATTTGGAGATGTGGACGTTGAGGGCTTGGGTGTGTGGGTGGGTTGCACTGTACTTCCTCTTGCGCTCCAGCGTCTGGGGTATGGAGAGCTGAACGCTGTGCATGGAGACATTGGTGGATGCTGTGGAGGATCGTGGAGGCGAAGGTGTGGTTTTCGCACGGGAGGTGTTTGGGCCGGGGACCTGGGCAGGGGGCTGACTAGCAGAGGCAGCAGGTGGCACAGGCGAAGGAGCAGTGGTGTGCCCGGCCGGAGGTGAACGGCCTTGGTTCCATTGAGTGGGGTGTTTAGTATTCATATGCCTGCGCATACTGGTGGTGGTTAAGCTGGTAGTGGTGGAACCCCTGCTGATCCTGGTGTGGCACAGGTTGCACACCACAGTCCGTCGGTCATCCGGTGTTTCTTTGAAGAACCTCCAGACTTCTGAAAAATCTAGCCCTCACCACGGGAGCTTCAATACGTGAAACATTTGGCGCTGATGCACCAGCTCTGGCCCTGCCTCTCCGTCTAGCCCCACCAATGCCTCTTCCAACCTTTTCTCGTCGAGGACTCGCCTCCGTCTCCGAAGCACTGTGTTCACCCGGCCTATCAACCCAGCTTGGGTCTTTCACCTCATCATCCTCCGATCCCTCAGTCTGCTCCCCCCTTGGACTTCCTGCCCTGACAACAACTTCACCACTGTTTGACAACCGTGTCTCCTCATCGTCCGACACCGCTTTACACACTTCTTCCACTACGTCAACAATGTCATCATCACCCACAGACTGCGACCAGTGGAAAACCTGGGCATCGGAAAAGAGCTCAGCAGCAACCGGACAAGGGTCCAGAAAACAGTTCCTCAGAGTATGCCGGTTCAAATGCCAAATTTTCCTGGGAGGGGGCAGACTGGGGGGAAGGAGGCTGAGGTGGAGGAGCTGGAGGAGTGCTGATTTCGGTGACATGGACTGCGTGGAAGACTGACTGGTGGACAAATGGCTAGAAGCATTGTCTACAATCCACGACATCACCTGTTCGCACTGTTCTGGTCTCAACAGTGCTCTGCCATAAGTCCCAGTAAGTTGAGACATGAACCTAGGGAGTGTAGCTCTGCGGCATCCCCCTGCTCCCTCATCAGCAGGTGGTGTCTCACCCTGCCCAGGACCACGGCCTCTGACCCCTGCAGTAGTTGGACGCCCACGCCCTCGTCCTCTACCCCTAGCCCTCGGGTTCAACATTTTCAAAATTAAAGTGTAAACTGATCAGATCCAGAGAAGAAAAACAGCAGATGTGTAGAAAATATCAATTTATTAATTCATAAACAAGACAATAAAAACATTTAAAAACCCAATGAAGGGAATGACAAACATAAAGGACTCTCCTCAATAAGGTATTCCTCATGTAAATGACAAAACAAAAATAGAAAAAATGAACAAGGCTGTCAATTAGATATATATATACACATCATCCCAATAATGGGGTCCAAATAATGCTTAAGAAAAGATTATATACAAATAAAGTGCATCGTGGATTCAATCACAGACAGTTTCACTACAACAATGTAATATAAAACACAAAGATGATAGTGCACAAATAAAGTGCTGTGTGCAGAGTAATAGCAGCCAAGAGAACATAAGGGAGTAGGTTCAAGTGAATAAAACAGAAAGCAAATGCGTCATATTACCTAGTATAATGTATGAGGGGGAGAGCCCACGGATGCCCCACGCGTATCGCCCGTCTGGCGGGCTTCCTCAGGGGATAAGGACAGGGAAATGAACCCAGGTATTTAAATGGTCTAGCCCCGCCCCCAGGGGAAGGGGGGAGGGGTTTTGGTTGCTGCGCCCTGGGGGCGGGGCTAGACCATTTAAATACCTGGGTTCATTTCCCTGTCCTTATCCCCTGAGGAAGCCCGCCAGACGGGCGATACGCTGGATCTGATTAGTATATTTTGGATGTGACACCTACTCGCTTACCCTCCCCTCTTTGTTTTCTTGTTCTAAAGTGTAAACTGTTAATTTTTTTTGTGGTTTTTTGTGGGGTTTTTTTTAACAAAACTATGCTATCCTATTGCTATGTCTAGTTTCTAGCCTACACTGACAGCACACAACTGGATTTTGTGCTGTGCCTGATGACTTTGAGTTATAAAAAAAAATAAAAGTAAAAAAAAAAAGAAAAAGCAGACTGTGCCTAATTCAATCAAACCCCTAATAAATTGTCCCACTTAGGTGTTTGAGATGGATATGTGTGTCACTAAGAGCTAAATAGAACGTTCCCAAGTCTCCCTGCAAATTCGTCACAATATGGTACTAGCTGCACTACTAGTGCCAGCAAGGCCAGCCACAAGCAAATCAACAAAATAGATATATAACGCTATTGTAGCCCTAAGAAAGCCGGTTGTGTTCTTGTATGCCTAGTTTCTAACCTGCACTGACAGCACACATCTGGATTTTAAGTCACTTTAAGTTTTGAAAAAAAAAAATAAATCGTCAGACTGTGCCTAATTCAATCAAACCCCTAATAAATTGTCCCACTTAGGTGTTTGAGATGGATATGTGTGTCACTAAGAGCTAAATAGAACGTTCCCAAGTCTCCCTGCAAATTCGTCACAATATGGTACTAGCTGCACTACTAGTGCCAGCAAGGCCAGCCACAAGCAAATCAACAAAATAGATATATAACGCTATTGTAGCCCTAAGAAAGCCGGTTGTGTTCTTGTATGCCTAGTTTCTAACCTGCACTGACAGCACACATCTGGATTTTAAGTCACTTTAAGTTTTGAAAAAAAAAAAAAAATCGTCAGACTGTGCCTAATTCAATCAAACCCCTAATAAATTGTCCCACTTAGGTGTTTGAGATGGATATGTGTGTCACTAAGAGCTAAATAGAACGTTCCCAAGTCTCCCTGCAAATTCGTCACAATATGGTACTAGCTGCACTACTAGTGCCAGCAAGGCCAGCCACAAGCAAATCAACAAAATAGATATATAACGCTATTGTAGCCCTAAGAAAGCCGGTTGTGTTCTTGTATGCCTAGTTTCTAACCTACACTGACAGCACACAACTGGATTTTAAGTCACAATTTTTTTTTCTTATACATTCGTTTGGTATCACCGTGATCGTACGATGAAAGTAAAAACTGAGCTCTCAAGAACTTGACGCAAACGATTTATTTTCCACATTTGGAATTTTTTTCCCTCTTCTTGGCACGGAATAATAAATAAGGCAATGCAGAAGTAAAAATTTTTTCTGTACAAAGCAAAAAAAACCTGCATCCCTGCGTTAAGGGGTTAATGTTTTTTGCAACATTCATAGGCTGGAGATCTTTGTAATTGTACCTTTGTGTATGTTTAGTGTTAAGTAGTGTTTAGTAGCGACAGCACTTGAAAAATGTAACTTATTATCAATGTTTGCAGCTCTTGCAAGGGCTCTGGGAATGTGCTGTTCCATTACCCGTTCCTTCTTCAAGGAGCTATATAAGGATTTTGGTTGGATACTTAGAGCAGTCACTCAGGACAGATAGAAGAGGAGCAGAAAGATGGAATTGTTGTAGAGAGACATGAGATTTACAAACTGACATGCACAAGAGAAAGAGAATAAACAATTGGGTAAAATATATTTTCTATGTTTCCCAACTGTATGGAAACATTTAGAAAGAGGAAGATGCAATGTTCTGCAAAGCTGTTCTCACAGCATTTTATCCATTACTTGTTGCTTTGATTTTTCCCTTTCTTTTCAAGCAGAACTATTATGAACTAGCACTAAAAACGCATCTATTCCAGCAGCTCATTAGAGGCCAATGCCAGGAGTCGTCACTACCCGTCAAGGAGCTTGTTCTAATCATGCAACTATTTTCTGCACACATATTTCTTATCTCAAACATATGTTACACATGTATAGACACAGCCGATAAAGAATAACTACAAAGCATCTGATGCCATTCATTCTTGCTGTAGCTAGGGGAAGTGCGCTGTAGCTTTTCTAAATATGTAATCAAATGAGTAATCAATGTGGTTTAAGCTTCCTTCCTTTAGCCAGCAGTACTTCCTCTGTAGCTAGAAGGAAAGGCGAGAAACACTGCACAACAGATACTGAAGTCGACACACTCTCTTGAAAGACAACAGTACAAACGTGTATGTAGTCTGCAAACCTTAAACAAATGACTCTTCAGTGGCTTTATTTTTCTCTCCGAAGCAGGTAATTATTTCTAATGTTTTACCATCTTTTAAGGGATATGGTTAAATCTTTAAAAAGTATTATTTTAACTTAAAAAATAAAAAAACGACATGTAGTGACACCGTTTTCAAAGGGCAAATAGGTTTATGTTGTCTAAAGTCAGTTGACGTCAGAGTTGAATATCCACTACAGTGAGTCTTTTTAGCACAAGGCTATGTAACAGAGAGTGTTTTGTTTAGTGGATGGAATACACATCATCATCTGCAAGTCAATTAAGTTCATACGATCAGCAGTTACTGTAATTTAAAGCTGAAATAAATGAAAAGGGCAAATTAATGGTTATTATTTATACATTAACATATAACTGAACTAACATTTATGGCCTCTATATTATTGAATTATAAGAACTTTGATGATATTTAGTATTATAGTCATCTCCAACTGTTTGCATCATGTAATGGGTGCTACTCCACAGTTTTATTTTGCTTGCTCCAACAGTACCGAGCAGAACATACGTTTTTAGTTTTAGCACCTAACGGGCTAATTAGTCTCTTTCCAGCTGTGCACTCCTGACAGTAGGGGAGGCATAATGTTTGCAAATTAATTGAAAATGTTTGCAACAGTAGGACTAGAGAAATCATTCTAATTGCAAAAAAGTGGGCGGTGCAACACCTTGTACTTTTTGGTGGCACCATTTAATATTCTACGTAATTTACTGGGAAGCTGGAAAAATTGTCCAATTCTAACAGTGGCTTTTAATGGCAGGTGTATGCTTTGTTTGATAATGATAGTCATTTGGTACTTTTCTCCACTTTTCACTATAGCCTACTTATGCCATGTTTATCAAGTGAATCCAGATTTGGTAGACAGAATTATTAAGTGATACTTTTCAAAAAGTCTCAAATTTAGGCACCGATATGTCCCAAATCCAATGCAGACATAAACACCTTGCATGCCATATTTTTCAAGCCATCTAAACCACTATGAAAAATCTGATATAAGCTTCTAAGTGAGTCTAAAAATCTTGTAAAGGAACCCCACTTTACAGAACACCCCCCCCCCCAACGTTTTTTTGTAGAACACATTTTAACAGCCCTTTAAGTTTTTGCATTTCCATTTTTTACTCATATAACTTTAAAAGTCAAAACATTTTTTATTTTTATTTTTCTATGAGGATTTAGACCCAAATTAGCTTTGTATTATGCTTCACAGATGTTGAATGTAATTTAAAAGTTGTTGTCAAATATTTGTATTTTACTTGGCTAAATGTTCTGATTCTAGTTACATCTATGCATAAATACTGTATAGGTAGATGAACAGCTGCATATCATGGAAGAAACACTAAACTATCACACCAAACCTTTAACCCCTTAAGGACGCAGCCATTTTGTAGCTTAAAGCTCAGCCCCATTTTTTGGATTCTGTCTTGCGTCGCTTTATATGGTTATAACTTTTGAACACTGTTTCTTATCAAAGCGATTCTGAGATAGTTTTATCCCCACATGTTGTACTTCATTTTAGTGGTAAATGTTGGATGATGAAATGAAAAAATGATGAATTTCGAAATTCAAAATCACTGTGTTTTCAGGCAGATAGATTTACCACCTAAAATAAATTGCTGAATAACATTTCCCATATGTCTACTTTACATTTTCATAATTTTTTAAATGTCTGAATAATTTATTTTGATGTTACATGGCATGGAAATCGAATATTGATTTTCCGTATTTTCAGAATTTTACAGTTTTGAATGAAATTTTACATATTTAACATCAAAAATTCCCTATATGATCAAACCATTTTCAAATCTGCACCCCTCAAACTATCAGAAACAGCTTTTAGGAAGATAGTTAACCCCTTGAGATCTTCATAGTAATGAAATCAAAATGGAGGTGAAATTTAGAATGGTCAAATTGTGCCGTTTATACGTTCATTTAGCCCTAAAATTTACAAAAAATAGAAAGAGAAAACCCACCATACTATTTGTGTTGCAAGTAGAGACCCCCCACATGTGGCCGTGACTTGTTTTATGGGCTCACAGTGAGGCGCAAAAGGGAAGGAGCGCTCTGCAGCTGCCAGGATTTTAGTTTCCTCATTGGCGCCTTTTGTAGGCTATAAAATTTTCACTTTTTCTTTATTGGGGCCAGGCAGGGCAGGAGTAGAAAAGCATCAATTCTGTACTGGATTTTTGACTTTTTTTTTTGTGTTCACCGTTTAGCCTAATAATCATGTTATCTTGATTCTATGGGTCGATACGATAACGGGGATACCATATATGAATATATTTTCTTACGTTTTACTAAATTTGTCAAATAAAACCCTAATGTGGGGTTTGCCAGAGCAGCTATCGGCGGGAGGGGGGGGGCGTCGATCGTGGTGGGAAAGACCCCCCAAATGCAAGTTAAATTACGCGGTCGCACGTTGAACACCCGCGACCGGAGCCGGCATATATGTTACACCCGGCACCCCCGTGGTTCAGCTCCGATCCAAAACCGAGCCGGCAGAGCGGGAAGGGGTTAATCTGTCATCATAAATATACCTAATAAATCACTACACGTAGCATACCACTGTCCAGGTCAAGTTTCTTTCATGGCCCAGCATTGTGGCATCATCCAGAAAATCAATTTTGAAGTGAGATGTAAGTTGGTGGTGTAACATCACAGTGGTGGAGAGCTATGTTTTAACATAAATGTATTTTTATGGAAGAGTTTTTGTTGTTTTTTGAAAATTCCATAAACAAGCAGTACGTCACAGTACTAAACATTGCCAATATTCCTAATCAAAAGTACAAGAGTACACATATATTAAAGGTATAGTGTTGATGAACATAGAACCGAGGGAGAGTTATTTATATGTACCTGTGTCTATGCGTACTTTGGGAGCTTCAGGTTTTCTCTGTTCTCACAATGCTGCCCTCTGCATATATAAAGAACTTCCTGTTTCTCACTCCTCCTGTCCATCCTAATGGCATCCCACTGACAGACACAGAGAAAGGGGGGAGAGCAGGGTGAGTCATATCTCTGCTGCTGCAGGCCCCTTTTGCCTAATTACATTGCAACCTTTAACACAATGTTACCACATGTTTTCACATTGTGTTAACATTTTGTTAACATTGCATTTGGTGGATGCAAATGTTAACAGAAGCATAATCAGGCAAATTTCCTCTCCTCAGCTGTTGTATTGTCTTTCAAATCACAATGTAAACACAGCCTTAGTGATTTCCCTGCGAGGGGTCATCAGTTAAAGTGAATGAAGCTTTCTGAGGCAAGGAGAGCTTGACTGCACTGCTGAGCTCTCCACCTCCCTGACTTTATGCAACCAATTTACACCTCACTGTAAAGTTGATTCTCTGGTTAATGTCCCTATACTGTGATTCTATGATGAACTGCTTTTGAAGCATATATATTTCATATTCAAATTTAACTCATAGTCTACATTTATGCTGCAGCTTCAAAGCTTTCTGATATCTGCAATAAACTGTTACTCTAGGTAAGTAGCAGAGATGGGATATAGCATGCTACCCTATCTCCAGTCATCCAGTATTCATACTCTCTGATTGGTCTTAACTGTTTGGTCATTGGAAACACATATTAAACTAAACCAACAGGCTGTGGTTTATCTATATGCTGCTGCGTTCACTATATGCTTCACTATATTTACATTGGGAAGGATATTATAGAGCAGAAATAGCTGAGCAGGTTAATAGAAATCCTCAAGTATAGCTTGTTATGCATTAAAACCCAAACTCTTTCTATGCTTAAAGGGATATTCCCACAAAGACAAGTTTCTTATGTGTATTCAGGATAGCAAAGTAACACATTCTCTAATTCACTGTTATTAACAAAAATACAGCATTTCACAGATATAAGTCCAACCTGTCTCTATCCGTCCTGGTGTACACATTCTCAGTTGTCCCTAGACACGACCCTGTAACTTCTGACTTAGGGTTGGGTGGCCGCCATCCTTGATTCCTGTGTGATTTCTTTCTCTCTGCTGTGCCTGTAGCCACGCCCCCCTGCAGTACAGACACTCATCACTACCTGCCAGCAAACAAATCGTGAGGAAAGAGAAGCTGCAAACTATAAACTCCAGGTAGATAAAGGATCTGTGGGGAATGGGGAGGCAGGCACATATCTGTGAGAACACAGATGTAGCAGTGCTGACAATGTAAAAGTCTGTCAGCCTCTGTCTGGCATCTCATGCATCTCTCATCTGTCTCATCTCTTTTTCTATTTGTCAGTGTGTTAGTACAATGTCAGAAGCCAGATAAAAGTGTATATATACCTGTACCCTGATAATCTAACCACATTGTAACCCCAGATAACTAGATGTATCATAATATGCCTGCCTGACCCCTGGAATTTTTCACTGACCAGTCTAGGGAGTGATAGGAGCTAAAACAGCTATAAAACTCAGTAAAATTGTTACTCAGGGGTTAAAATTATCTTTATTGTGTAGGGGATCTCTAGAGGATTGGGGTTTGAGAATTTTCTTTCGTGGAAAAAACCCTTTAAAGAGTACCTTTCACCACCTCACTCTTGTAGATAACACGGATTCAGGGGTACTTTGAATTTTCTATCTAGCCCCCACGGTTGCGGAGATATCCGTTCTAGTATCTCATCATTCTAATCTGTGTTCTGTCAGAGAGGAGGATCTCTCATATAGTGCAATCAGTGGCAGACAGTGTATGATCTCTCTATTCTACAGAAATGTAGTGTTATAAATTTTGATGTGAATTGGATTCAAAAGTGATTGAAATTTGAGCACATGTAAACGCAAATGTAATGTAATTGCAACATAAGCACAATATAAGCGCAAACACAGTGTGCAAACACCATACAGACGTGATGCAAACGACACGTAAAATGCAAATGTGCCATAAATGCAAATGCAAGATAAATATGACACAAACCCCACGTACCTATATGCACCGTGAACGCCACATAGATGTGAACACGATGCAAATGAAACATAAAGAAGATGCCACGTAATTGTAAGCCTAAGCGCAATGAAGGCGTGACAAATGGAATCGTCATGTAAATGTAACTGTAAAGGAGGCATAAATACAAACACCATATTAGTGTAAATGTGATGCAAACGCAACATAAATGTGAATGGCACATGAATGTAAGTCTAAACGCAGAAAATACAAACGCCACATAAGCGTAAACACAATGCTAAATGAATGCAAACAACTCAAAGTTATGTGTAAAGACTACATAAATGCAAATGTCACGTAAGTGTAAACTGAAAGCAAACGCGATGCAAACGTAAACATGAGGCATAACCGTGAATGCAACATAAATGCCATGCAAATACAAAGTAAAGCAAATACCATGTAAAGGTAAGGTATGTTTATGCAACAGCGAGCAAAACACCACACAAGCACCATATCAATGCAAATTTCATATACCCTAAAATGTAAGCCAAACGTATTGAGAAACGTTTGCAAATTTAGAGCAAAAACCATGTAAACATCATGTTTGCATAAATGTATTGTAGATACATTTACATCACATTTTATGTTTACATAGTTTTTGTGTTTGCATTGTATCTGTGTTCATATTGACATACACTCACCGGCCACTTTATTAGGTACACCATGCTAGTAACGGGTTGGACCACCTTTTGCCTTCACAACTGCCTCAATTCTTCGTGGCATAGATTCAACAAGGTGCTGGAAGCCTTCCTCAGAGATTTTGGTCCATATTGACATGATGGCATCACACAGTTGCCGCAGATTTGTCGGCTGCACATCCATGATGCGAATCTCCCGTTCCACCAAATCCCAAAGATGCTCTATTGGATTGAGATCTGGTGACTGTGGAGGCCATTTGAGTACAGTGAACTCATTGTCATGTTCAAGACATGTTTATAACATGGCGCATTATCCTGCTGAAAGTAGCAATCAGATGTTGGGTACATTGTGGTCATAAAGGGATGGACATGGTCAGCAACAATACTCAGGTAGGCTGTGGCGTTGCAACGATGCTCAATTGGTACCAAGGGGCCCAAAGAGTGCCAAGAATATATTCCCCACACCATGACACCACCACCAGCAGCCTGAACCGTTGATACAAAGCAGGATGGATCCATGCTTTCATGTTGTTGACGCCAAATTCTGACCCTACCATCCGAATGTCGCAGCAGAAATTGAGACTCATCAGACCAGGCAACGTTTTTCCAATCTTCTACTGTCCAATTTCGATGAGCTTGTGCAAATTGTAGCCTCAGTTTCCTGTTCTTAGCTGAAAGGAGTGGCACCCGGTGTGGTCTTCTGCTGCTGTAGCCCATCTGCCTCAAAGTTCGACGTACTGTGCGTTCAGAGATGCTCTTCTGCCTACCTTTGGTTGTAACGGGTGGCGATTTGAGTCACTGTTGCCTTTCTATCAGCTCGAACCAGTCTGCCCATTCTCCTCTGACCTCTGGCATCAACAAGGCATTTCCGCCCACAGAACTGACGCTCTTTTTCGGACCATTCTCTGTAAACCCTAGAGATGGTTGTGCGTGAAAATCCCAGTAGATCAGCAGTTTCTGAAATACTCAGACCAGCCCTTCTGGCACCAACAACCATGTCACGTTCAAAGGCACTCAAATCACCTTTCTTCCCCATACTGATGCTCGGTTTGAACTGCAGGAGATTGTCTTGACCATGTCTACATGCCTAAATGCACTGAGTTGCCGCCATGTGATTGGCTGATTAGAAATTAAGTGTTAACGAGCAGTTGGACAGGTGTACCTAATAAAGTGGCCGGTGAGTGTAGATGAACACCAGTCACAACTATTCACCAGTCACAACTATTCATAGTAGCTTTTCTGACATTACCTGTCACTGATTGGACAGTATGAAAGAAGCTTAGCATAACATAAGCCTCCAGCCCCAGCTCCTCCTCTCTGACCAAACACAGATTACAATGGTCCGATACTAGCACTTATATCACCTCAACGGTGGGTGCCTTCTCTAAGCATTTGCACTACAATATTATTATGTGTTTTAACTTACCGTAAATATTCGAGTATAAGCCGAGAACCCTAATTTTACCACCAAAACTGGGAAAACCTATTGACTCGAGTATAAGCCGAGGGTGGGAAACGCATTGGTCACAGACCCCCTCCAGTATATAGCCAGCCTGCCCCCTGTAGTATACAGCCAGCCCAGCTTGCCCTCAGTAGTATACACCCAGCCTGCCCCCAGTAGTATACAGCTTGCCCCCAGTAGTATACAGCCTGCCCCTAGTAGTATACAGCCTGCCCCCTGTAGTATACAGCTTGCCCCCAGTAGTATACAGTTTGGCCCCATTAGTATACAGCTTGCCCCCAGTAGTATATAGCTGGTCCCAGTAGTATACAGCTTGGTCTCAGTAGTATCCAGCTTGCCCCCAGTAGTATACAGCTTGTCCCCAGTAGTATACAGCCTGCCCCCAGTAGTATACAGCCTGCCCAGCATTACAAAAATAAATAAACTTATATAATCACCCTCCGGTGGCCCCGATGTGCAGCGCTGCTCCCCCGATGTCCACGCGGCTCAACTTCTGGCTTCCGCACCCATCACAGACCCCCCCAGTATATAGCCAGCCTGCCCCCTGTAGTATACAACCTGCCCAGCTTGCTCCCAGTAGTATACAGCCAGCCCAGCTTGCCCTCAGCAGTATACAGCCAGCCCAGCCTGCCCCCAGTAGTATACAGCCTGCCCCCAGTAGTATACAGCTTGCCCCCAGTAGTATACAGCCTGCCCCCAGTAGTATACAGCTTGCCCCCAGTAGTATACAGCTTGGCCCCATTAATATACAGCTTGCCCCCAGTAGTATACAGCTGGTCCCAGTAGTATACAGCTTGGTCCCAGTAGTATACAGCTTTACAAAAATAAATAAACTTATATACTCACCCTCCAGTGGCCCCGATGTGCAGCGCTGCTCCCCCGATGTCCACGCGGCTCGACTACTGGCTTCCGCACCAGTATTTAGCAGAGGATTTTGTCAGGGTGCAAGGTAAGTTAAAACACACAATTATATTGTAATGCAAATGCTTAGAGAAGGCATATTTGCAATCCAGCTTAGATGGGCTTCTGTCTTTAGTGAAAATGTGGTCCCTGGTGACAGGTTCCCTTTAAAGTTTAACCATCATTCTAAGCAAAAAAAACATAATTTTGCTCTGGGTTCCCCTAAAAATCGTACCTCAAAATATTTTGTCTCTCAGTACCCATTTGGTAATTTTTGGACCCACCGCAACCATGTTTTTCAGCTACATCAGCAAGATGGAGGGGCAGAACCTCCTGTGACATCATCACAAGCATGTGCTGCTGACCTATGATACCATAGCTTGTGCATCTTAGGCACACTCACACAGGCTAGATGGCTACAGAAAAGAGGACATTATAATGCACCTTTTTCTATAGCAACCCCCATACACCTATAAATATCCCCTTGTCTTTGGGCTTTTCACTGAAATGTCCACAGCAGAGTCCCCCAATGCAATGTCCACAGCAGTGCTCTCCCCCAATGCAATGTCCACAGCAGAGTCACCCAATGCAATGTCCCCATCAGTATTACCCCCAGTTCAATGTTCCCAGAAGTTCTCCCCCCAAAGAAACATCCCCAGCAGTGCTCCCCCACCCAATTAAACATCCCTAGCAGAGCCTCCCACCCAATGCAATGTCCCCAGCTGTGCACCCCTCCAATGAAATGCCCCAAGCAGTGCTCCCCCCATGATGAAATGTCCACAGCGGAGGCCCCATAAAAATAATAAAGACAGCATTTACCTTTAGTGCTCCTTTTCATCCTAAAACTCCAGCTTCATCTCTCCTAAGGCTCCAGGCAGTGTGGGTAGAGGCACAGCTCTGACCCCACTGCCTGGAATCTGAGCAGAAATTAAGTCAGACCCGAGGGTGAAGAGGAGCACCGGAGGTAAGTACCAATTTTTTCTTTTCCAAGTTTAAGCTTTTGGTGGCGGCCTGGCGGTTGGAGGCCTCTATCTATCCATGTTCTGTTTCTCGGTCTATTGTATCTATCTATTGTCTCTGTCTACTCTATTGTATCTATCTACTTTATTTATATATATATATTGTATGTATCTACTCTATTGTAACTATTGTCTCTGTCTACTCTATTGTATCAATCTACTTTATTTATATATCTATTGTATGTATCTACTCTATTGTATCTATCTAAAACTGCAGGACAGCACATTAGTCGGACTGGAGAGGCACAGAGCACATTATTACTGCTCTCCTTCTCCTCTCCTGTTTGCTGTTTCCTGTTGCAGAGTGTGAGGTGAAGGGGAGGGTAGACTTTGTGGATTATATCTTTATATAATGGTATATAACCTATTGTTTTCCCAGGGCAAAGCCTGGGAAACAGGGCATAACAAAGACATCAAAGTATAATGGAGTAAAATACAAATTTTATTGACATGAGTTATGACACAAAAACAAGGTTAAAAAGCATTAATTTAATGAAGGGTTACAGCGGCAATGCAGACTGATCACAGTCATTCCCAAACAAACCCAGGAGCTAAGGTGACATGTGTTATAAATCAAGACCAGGCTATGTACAAATGTTTGTTTCACACTCTAACACAACGTGTGTTGGCACAGCAAAGCGCTCGAGCCATGGAGAGAACACTTGAATATACAATAATGCAATATTTGCAATGTCCGGCTGGTCCTTACCAAGTGGCAGAGGTAGATGAGCTCCAGTGTTTGGGGATGACTGTGCGCCCCGACGCGCGTTTCAGCTCTGGCTGAGCCTTTGTCTGGGAAGTGTGAAACAAACATTTGTACATAGCCTGGTCTTGATTTATAACACATGTCACCTTAGCTCCTGGGTTTGTTTGGGCATGACTATGATCAGTCTGCATTGCCGCTGCAACCCTTCATGAATTTAATGATTTTAACATTGTTTTTGTGTCATAACTCATGTCAATAAAATTTGTATTTTACTCCATTATACTTTGATGTCTTTGTTATGCCCCGTTTCCCAGGCTTTGCCCTGGGAAAACAATAGGTTATATAGTTAATGTCAGTCTGGGGCATTGGACTGATGATTGGATGCGATAATACATATAGGGACATACACTTAGATATAAATAGGTTCCGTCCCCTATGTGTCCCTCCCTCTTGGTTTCTATTTTTCTCTTTGTTATATAATGGTGTAGAAAAATCTTAGGGTTTATAGGGAGAGATAAGAGTGTAGGTGTTTTCTTAGTATTTCACTAGGTGAAGCTCCGGGCAGCACATGACTGACTGCTGGGAGCAGCCATGAGGAGAATCAGCTGTGCAGAGCAAAGAGGGGGCAGGGCTAACATGATAATGTACAATCTGCCTTCAGCAAAGTGAGGAGGGTGAGAGAATGGCAGCAGCCATCTCAGGGATCACTGACAGAGGCTGATAGCAGGGGACTGCAAGAACTGCTGAATAGAAGAGCAAGATTTGGGTAACTAATCCAATTTCAGAAGTGCTTTACATTGCTCTTAAGATTCCAGTGGGTGGCTCAACTTAGTGACTGACATGTATGCACAGTCATGCAGCGAGCTTTCAGTTACTGAACTACCCATAGTACTCCTAAGCCCAAAATTAGCATATATTTAAATAAACAGATGTGGATCTTTTGGCACTAAAACATATATATCTACTCCTGCATGCTAATCCTGCTCCATATCAGGCTTCCTGTAGGTCAGACATCACATTCAATCTAATAGTTTCCCTTTAAATAGCCATATGCATGCCCTGATACTAACAACGCTGTACATAAACAAATATCAGTTATATAATGATATTACATTTTTCTCTTATTTCAAGCTTTCAGCTGGCATGGAACTGGAAAGTTATGAGCAGCCTGTTGTTCTAAGAGATGAAAATAAACGGAGAAGGCGAAAAATGAGACCTCACTCAGCAGTGGCATCAAACATGTTTTCCATGGAGACAATTCCAATAGAATTCATTTTACCCACTAGTCATAAAAACAGCAAAACACAAGACACAATTCTACTAGAAATTGCCGGTAACTGCACAGTTGAACAAATGAAAGCTCAGGTCTGGATGAGTGCAATAGAGAAAAGCCACAACAGTGATTTCTACCACAGACTTGCTCCAGACCAGTTCCTGTTGCAATACCAAAAAAAGGGGCAGTGGTATGAAATCTATGACAAACATCAGGTGATACAAACTTTAGACTGCATAGCATATTGGAAAGTTTTACAAAAAACAGTGGGAAAAATTTATATTGTCCAGAAAGAGAGACCATCAGAGGAAACAATGGAGTATCAAAAGCAATTAAATTATCTGATTGGATATGATGTTACTGATGTAAGCAATGTACATGATGATGAGCTAGAGTTTACCCGCCGCAGATTGGTTACACCAAGAATGGTTGAGTTGGTGAAAAGAGATCCCAGGTTGTATTCAATGGACCCTTGGATCACTTCTAAACAGCTTCCAGAACATCTGAGTAAAAAGCTTTCATCTAATAATATATTCATAATAATACACAAAGCTATGACAAGCCATACTATTATAGTTTCCATCGATGACACCCCAGATGTTATACTCCAAAGCTTCTTTACAAAAATGGCTAAGAAAAAATCACTGTTGGACATTTCTGAGGAACACAGTGAACTGGACTTTGTTCTTCGGGTTTGTGGTAGAGATGAGTATATAATTGGGAATGCCCCAATCAAAGACTTCCATTATATTAGGCAATGTATAAAAAATGGCGATGAGATACATTTTGTCTTGGATGTCCCTCCTGATCACTCAGAAGACAAAGTCCAGAAAGAAGAGTGGCCCCTGGTCGATGATTGTACTGGTGTAACAGGTTTTCATGAGCAGCTTACAATAGATGGAAAAGACCATGAGAAAATCTTCACTATATCCCTTTGGGATTGCAATAGGAAGTTTAGAGTAAAAATTGTTGGGATCGATATACCAATTTTACCAAGAAATACTGAACTTATTGTTTTTGTAGAAGCAAACATTCTTCATGGACAGCAGGTGCTCTCCCAAAGGAGGACATCATGCAAGCCCTTTACAGAAGAAGTTCTGTGGAACACATGGCTTGAATTTGATATCAAAATAAAAGATATACCAAAAGGAGCCCTTCTAAATCTGCAGATATTTTGCTGCAAAGCTCAGACCACTGGAGGGAAAGCTAACATACAGTCTCCAGATTCTACTAGCACCGATTCAAAATTTAAAAACCAGCTCCTATATTATGTAAATCTGTTATTAATTGATCATAGGTCCTTGTTACGACAGGGGGAGTTTGTTCTTCATATGTGGAGAATACCTGGTAAAGGAGAGGATCAAGGCAGCATCAATGCAGATAAGCTAACATCTGCAACGAACCCTGACAAAGAGACATCGATGGCTATTTCAATAAGTCTGGACAAATACTGTCATCCTGTTGCTCTCCCAAAACATAAGTCACTATCTGATCCTGAGCTAGACAGGGCAAGATCTGAAATGCCGAATCAACTACGAAAACAACTTGAGGAAATTATATCTACTGATCCACTTCATCCACTCACACCTAAGGATAAAGAACTACTTTGGCATTTTAGATATGAAGTTATGAAGAACCCAGATGCCTACCCAAAATTACTGAGTTCTGTAAAATGGGGGGAGCAGGAAATGGTTGCTAAAACATACCAACTGCTAAATAAAAGAGAGGCATGGGATGACTGTTCCCTGGATGTAGGACTAACCATTCAGCTTCTTGATTGCAACTTTTCTGATGAAAACGTACGAGCTATGGCAGTCCAGAAATTGGAAAGCTTACAGGACGATGACGTATTGCATTATCTCTTACAGCTAGTACAGGTGAAGCTTTTCATTTAGTTCCTCAATACAAGTTATAATTTGCATAAGCACAATGATGTATTTATGTCCTGTGTACAAAATACTTATTCTATTTTGAAATATTACTGCAGGCGTCTCTGCAGTTATTTGCCTTTTGTTAGTTTATTTTCATTCCAATAGTCTTAAATGTGCAGAAAGTGAAAACAATATTCACACAAAGATGGCAATATTTAAGAAGTTATTGCTAACATCTAGTTATTTGTATAGCAAAAAAACTGTGTTCTTGTCATTGGCATTTTGATGCATCCCGCTGCCAGACATCCCCAAGTCTTTTTCAGTGGCAGCTTTTCCATTTGTACATCATGAAGTCAGGTTTTAGTAAGTGGAGTTTAATCAGTGATTATTAGATATTAAGGCAACCACTGAGGAATATAATTACACTATAGGAAAGAGATGCATTCAACTAGTCATAACTGTTTCAAAGGGTGACTGGCCACACTTTTTAATAAGTAATTTATGGAAGTGATATTCTGCTTTGTAAATGGCTTTAAAGGGAACCTGTCACCACATTTTTCACAAACACAGCTAACGGCAGGTTCACATAGAGCCCTATTAACTAGCTGACACCCTTCTTTTAGCTAAAAATAATTTTCCTCAGATCCCCAGCAATTTCCATCTTTAGAGATTAATGGAGCAAAACGGTCATGCTCGACCGTCTGCTCCATTAGTTGGACCAAGCGACGAGGGGTCCGACAGAGGTACGTGGGACCCCATCGGACCCCTCGTTTTTGTGATCTGTGGGGGTCTCAGCAGTTAGACCCTCACTGATCTGCAAGTTAGGCCCTATTCCGTGTACAGGGCCTGACTGTTTTTTGTGGGAAAATCCCTTTAATAGGGCTCTATGGGAATCTGCCACTGGCTATTTTTGTGAAAAATTTGGTGACAGGTTCCCTTAATACAACTTAGGCTATATTCACACTGCCGTTGCCCGCCCGTACCGTACAGTAGTGGGCAACGGCAGTGTACGGGGAGAGGAGGAGGAGGTGAGCGCAGCTCACCCCCGCCCCTCTCCATAGCAACCTATGGCGCACGGTGCCGTATTACGGGAAAAGATAGGACAGGTCCTATCTTTTTCCCGGGTACGGAACGGTACGGTGCCGCACGTGTGCCGTGCGCCCATTGCTGCCTATGGGGGACGTATATCGGCCGTATATACGTCGCCCGTATATACGTCCCCCATACGTTAGTGTGAATGTAGCCTTATACTCATTTCATATAGTTTCTTGTACTTCTTAGCAGCTGATCTATAGATTAGTAATTTGGTTAACACTATGTCATGAATTTGTAAAACAAACATTTAGATTTTTTTCCCTTTTCTAGGCTGTTAAGTTTGAGCCATATCATGACAGTGCATTATCCAGGTTTTTATTGAGACGTGCCTTAAGGGTAAGATATTTATTTAACTACCACTTAATTTCTTTGTTAAAAATTAAGAAAAAAAAAAACATGTGTAGGTGGATATAGAGCACTCAGGAAAATGTTTTTTGTCTGCTGTGCTGTGAGATTTTTGCAGTGCTCCGCAGTCCATACCCGGACTAGAATAATAGCTGTAGCAGGTTACTAACCAAATACTACAGGGCATTTTTTCTGGGCGGGGGGGGGGAGCTCTAGCAGCACTGAAGTGTGAGGACATTTGGAAATTGTAATATATTGGTATGTTTCCATTATTCTCCCTTTTTATTTAAAGAAAGAGTATTACAAAAAATTGCTGGTTTTCCCACCTACACAGAATAGAGAGATCTGTCATTTTTATTGTATGTAAACTTAAATTGTTAGATAGTCTAAAAAAGGAAAATAAAATTGTATGATTTTTAAACAAAGAAACTGCATTTATTGCATAAAATAAGTATTAGATATAATAGAAAGACAGAACTTAATATTTGGTACAGAAAACTTTGTTTGCAATGGCGGAGGTCTGATATTTCCTGTAGTTTTTGACCATGTTTGCACACACTTCATCGGGGATTATAGCCAACTCCTGCATACAGATGTTCTCCAGTTGTTTCAGGTTTTGGGCTGTCTCTAGCCAACATTGAGTTCAAAGATTATTGAATGGTCCACTACAGGTTTCTTACCAAGCCACTTCTTATTTGCCCTGACTGTATTTCGAGTCATATTGTCATGTTGGAAGACCATGCCGATCTTCAATGCTCTTACTGAGGGAAGGAGGTTGTTGCCAAAATCTTATGATACATGGCTGCATCCATCCTCTCGTCAATACCAAGCAGCCAACTGCTTCACAGTTGGGTCATTGTTCTTGGGGTTGTGCTCATCATTATTCTTCTTCCAAACAAGGCGAGTGGAATTTATTCCAAAAAGTTCTATTTTGGTCTCATCTTGCCACATGACCTTCTTCCATGCCTCCTCTGGAAATTCCAGATGGTCTGTGGGAAACTTCAAACAGCCTGGACATGTGGTAGCATGAGCAGGGGGACCTTTGGGGATTTTAATCCATGGCATCATAGTATGTTACTAACAATTATATTTAAAGCTGTCCCAGCTCGCTTAAGGTCATTCACAAGGTGTTGCTGTGTAGTTCTGGGCTGATTCCTGTCTTTTCTAAGAAACCTTGTTTGTATGTTCTCTCCGTGTTTGCGTGGGTTTCCTCCAGTTTCCTCCCACACTCCAAAAACATACTAGTAGGTTGATTAGATTGTGAGTCCCATTGGGGACAGGGATCGTTTTGGTAAGCTCTGTGTAGTGCTGCGTAATCTGTGTGCACTATATTATTATTATTATTATTATTATTATTATTATTATTATTATTATGGAACCCCAGACTGAAGAAGACTGATAGTTGTCTTGTCTTTCTTATATTTACTAATAATTACACCAACAGTTGTTGCTTTCTCACCAAGCTACTTGCATGTTGTCCCGTAGCCCGCCCAAGATTTTGCCAGTCTACAATTTTTTACCTGGTGTACTGAGGCTGCATTACCATGATGCTTTTACACGTGTTTAGAAATGTATTTACATTGTATTAGCAAACAAACACAATGTTAACATGATTTTTATGCAATGTAAAAACATTTATTCAACATGTGAACACAGTATTAGAAAGCCATGGTGAGAGATTGGAGTGTGATTGATTGAGTGTGTGTACAAGTGTCTTTCAGGGTACATTCACACGTGGCATTTAAAGCATGCATTTCAAAACAAATGCAACAGCTTGCATGCTTTAAATTGCGCATGTGAATGCACACTTATACATGAAGTGGATTCTAATAGTGAGTGATCAATTCATGTTATTAGTGCAGAGAAGGAGAAGCTGTTTAATGCCCACTGTTTTAATGGCGGCTGTTCATGGTACCTTTAAGGCCTTTCAATGGCACCACATCAGAAGAAGATTGCTGGACCTAGAATTATCACAACCCAGGCCCAGCGCTAACACCAGGGTCGGAAAATCTCTGATCCACAATGTTTAACCATTTAGACACCGCAGTTAAACTTGAACTGGTCAAACAAGCTGCAATCTGAGTTGTCGATGACATCACAAAGCAACCCAGTGTCCACTGAAGGACTCCATAGCTGCCTATGTCAACTTTCTATTAGGCCATGTTGGAGGCCTAATAAATCAGTGACTTACAGTATCAAATGATCAAAGAGATGAGAGATCAAATTACATCATGTCACTGTCCCCTGGTGGAAAGAAGTAATGTAAAAAATTTTTTTTTAAAAATAACTTTTTATTTTAAAAAAAATCTAGAAAAAGTTAAGAACAACATACCAGCACACAAAAATTGCCCTTTTGAAAAAAAGTAAAATCACACATATACCCAGGCTAAAAAGTTTTTTAGACTTTTTTTTCCCACAAACGGATTTGATTATGCAAATGAAGGTCATTAAACAAAACCTATAAATTTGGTATCGCATCATTCTTATTGACTCAGAAAAAAAACTTTTTAAGGTTGCACAATAAATGTAGAATTTTTTTATTAGAAAAAACCTTGTCAGATTTGCGTTCTTATTTAAGTATGCTGTACAGAAAGGGTTAATATAGGTTCATCAATAAGATAACCTATAAAAAAAAGACCCCATACAGCTTAAGTGACAGAAATATTAAAAAATGGCCAGGTAGTTAATGTGGAAATCAAGTGTGTAGACAAGGGGTTAAAGATAAACTAGAAGGCCTGAGAGAGCCAAAACTCTTGCTGGTTGGTTGGTGATCAAATACTTATTTTATGCAATAAACTTATAATTCTTTATTCTAAAATTGTACAATAAATTATTTTTTATTCTGTCTCTAACAGTTGAAGTGTACAGTCGATAACAATTATAAAACTCTACATTATTAGGTGGGAAAACTTGTGAAACTGGCCTTGTATCAAATACTAATTCCTTCCCCACCTAAAGTTAGACTGTGTAAAACTAGACAAAACTGACTAATACAGAGTGCAAACTTATACTGAACAAGTATAAATAGTTTGTACATTGAGAAAAATGTTTGCAAATGATACCATGCTGCTAGATAACCGCTTTTCTAATGTAATGTAATACATTTTTTTGCATGTTTTTCAACACTTAACTCAAATTTTGGTTGATATAAATTTTCTCTCTGACACAGCAGGAAACTCCTTCTCCCTTCTGACCACAAAATTAGTCTTTTCCTATTACAATACTAGTGAGATGGCTTTAAATATTACAGCCACTTTTAAAAACTAGTCACAGGTGAGATTTGAACTTATTGGGATGATTTTTTAATTGGGAATTGGAAATGCCAGTCTTAACCCCTTAACGCCGGAGCCCTTTTTTGTTTTTGCGTTTTAATTTTTCACTCCCCACCTTCAAAAATCTATACCTTTTTTCCATTTACAGAGCTGTGTTATGGCTTATTTTCTGTGTAACAAATTACACTTCAAAATGGTGGTATTTAATATTCCATCCTGTGTACTGGGAAGCAGGAAAAAAATTCTAAATGCAGTGAAATTGGGCTTGGATTTCACAGATTTTACTGTATGCCTCAAATGACATGTCTACTGTATTCTTTGGGTCGGTACCATTACGGGGATACCAAATTTGTGTAGGTTTTATAATGTTTTCATACATTTACTAAAAAATTAAAACCTACTGTACAAAAAATTCTTTTGGGATTTGCCGTCTTCTGGCGCTAATAACTTTTTTATACTTTGGTGTACGGAGCTTTAAGGGGGGTGTTATATTTTGCAGCTTTTGTTGATGTTATCATTTTTAGGACTGTATAACCTTTTGATCACTTTTTATAGAATTTTTAAATTTTTTTTTACAATGGCATAAAAGTGCCATTTTCGAATTTGGGCATGATTTTCCGTTATGGGGTTAAACGCAGTGAAAAAACATTGTTATACTTTGATAGATCGGGCATTTTCGGACGCGGCGATACCTAATGTGTTTATGATTTTTACTGTTTATTTCTATTTATATCAGTTCTAGGGAAAGGGGGGTGATTTGAGTTTTTTGGCTTTTTTATTATATTTTTTTAAAACTTTTTTTTTTTAACTATTTTTCAGTCTCCCTAGGGTACTTTACCCCTAGGTTGTCTATACGATCCTATCATATACTGCCATACTACATTATGGCAGTATATGGGGATTTTACTCCTCATTCATTACAATGTGCTGATAGCACATTGTAATGAATGGGTTAACCCGAAGAAGCCTCTGGTCTTCCATGGCGACGGATCGCCGCTCCCCGATGACGTCACAGGGAGTGACGATCCTTAGAAGGATGGCGGCGCCCTTTTTGAAGCCGGCGGTAAGCGGGAGAACACCAAAGAAAGCAGCAAAGACTTACCGACTATGGAGAGGGCTTAGCCCGTGACCATGCACCCGCACCCGGCATGTGACGTAGTATTACGTCACATGTCGGTAAAGGGTTAAAGTTTCCCCTATGCTTCAGTGGCCATATCTAATAAGAGGCGCAGTCTTCGCCAGGTCAGACCTGTGTCCACCTGTCAGCTCTCCGACATATTCAAAGTGGCATGCTGGACAGAAAAAGCTGAAAATTGGAGGCGATCAGGAGATTTTCATGCCTTCTCCACCAGTGTTCTGCTGGAGAATGCTTGATAAATCTTCCCCATTGTATCAGAGGCAGCAACATAGGTGGAACACAAGCTCCCCTGTTATATTGTTTGTTTTGCTAATTGTATACATGTTCACTAAGCTTGAATTTTAAACCTGATTTTGCAGAGCAAAAGAATTGGCCACTTCTTGTTTTGGTTTCTCAGAAGTGAAATTGCACAGTCTATGCATTATCAGCAGCGCTTTGCCGTAATCCTGGAAGCTTATCTTAGAGGCTGTGGCGCCGCCATGTTAAATGACTTCATGAAGCAAGTTCAAGTCACAGACGTCCTTCATAAAGTCACCATGGAGATCAAAAGTGTTTCTGCTGAGAAGTATGATGTAACTTCACAAGGTATATGTCCTGCAGCTTTTAAAGGCTTTGTTCGACTATTAGAAAAATGTATCAGACGGGAGGGCTTTTTTTAAAAAGTATTAAATTACTCACAACCTCCGTCCCTCTCGGTGTCCTCCGACTACTTCCAGGCGTGCCACTTTATTAAAAAATGCTAATGATGCGCTCAGGCCTACGTCAGCTGAGCACCTCCTGGCTCCAGCCACTAATAAATGATGCATGCCCCCATATAAAAAACTCCCTCCTGCAAGCGCTGCAGTGAGCCGGTGCTGTCACCCGGCTGTCTGCAAGTCCCACGCACATGCAGTAACACTTGCCTTGCACAGCCAGCTGGAGACCAGTGCAGTTGCGCAAAGTAACCTGGCGGCTGCGCAAGGCAAGTGTTACTGCCCATGCATGGGATTTGCAGACAGCAGGCTGACATATGCCTAAGCACCTGCGGCTCATTAACATTTTTTTATAAAGTGGATTTCTTGGACTATAGGACCTTCATATATATAAGAAAACCGTGGTCCAGTACCCCTAAGGTAACGAGTATGACATGGGGACAGTCATCTACCACCAGTGAAAAATGTTCATGTATCCTTTAATTTTCCTTACTTTTCTTCCCACTTTTAGAATTTTCCATAAACCAGCTTTCTGTCCTGTACTTCACTGACAGATGACGGATGGAGGAACTTAATAATGCTTCCATTGGTTAAACTCTTTACAGACCATCCCTGGGTAGTCTAATCTCCTAAGAATCATCAAGTGAAATTTGCTTTATGTATTTAAAGAAATAGTTATTAGCCCTAATTGCGCTTGACTTTAGAAATACTGCTCACTACACTGCTCCTTTTATTTTAACTGGTTGGAGTAATAGTATGGCGCGTCCTACTAATAGCGCTCTTCACCGAAGCTGAACGGGCATTGGAAAACACTGGCAATCGGAGTAAGTGGGTGTTAACCCTTTAAATGATGTGCTCAACACGACCGTGCGATTTAAATCCCTGTAGGGGGATGTCCATAGTAAATGCCTGTAAGGCAGTGCAAATACCCTGCATAGAGTATAGAGAGTGGAGAGTTCCCCCTTTAATATGATATAAGGATTGTGTATAGATGCTCAACAGAAGCGGAAATATCCACTCTTAAAGTGGATCGGAAATTAAAATCCAATTTTTTCAGTACTACTTTAACCCCTTAACGACCTGGCCCTTTTTAGTTTTTTCACCATTTTCACTCCCCACCGTCAAAAATCTATAATTTTTTTATTTTATAACATAAAGAGCTGTGTGATGGCTTATTTTTTGCATAACAAATTGCATTTCAAAGTGACAGTATTTCATATTCCATGCAGTGTACTGGGAAGCGGGCAAAAAAAATTCCAAATGCAGTGAAAATGGTGAAAAAACGCATTTGCGATGTTTTCTTGTGGGCTTGGATTTTACAGCTTTCACTGTGCGCCCCAAATGACATGTCTACTTTATTCTTTGGGTTGTTGCGATGATTGGGATACCAAATGTGATACCAAATCTGTATAGGTTTTATAATGTTTTCATACATTTACAAAAATTAAAACCTCCTGTACAAAATTTTTTTCTTTAATTTTGCCATCTTCTTGCGCCAATAACTTTTTCATACTTTGGTGTACGAATCTGTGGTTGGTGTAATATTTTGCGACTTTTGATGGCGTTTTGCTATAATTTTTAGGACTGTGTGATCTTTTGATCACTTTTTATTGATCTTTTTTATATTTTTCAAATTGGCAAAAAAGTGCCATTTTCGACTTTGGGCGCTATTTTCCGCTACGGGGTAAAACGCAGTGAAAAAATGAATTTGCCATCTTTTTGGAGACATAACTTTAGTATTTTTTGGTTGACAGAGCTGGTTGAGGGCTTATTTTTTGTATGATAAGTTGCTCTTTTTTTGGGCGCACATAATTGAAGGGATTTTCTTACGGTGTTCACAAAGCGTTTCCAATAATGTTAAATGATTTATTATACAGATTGTTATGAAGGCGGAGATATGAAATATGTGTGGGGGGGGTTGATTTTTTTGTGGTTTTTGGTCTTTATTAGATGTGTATGGGAAATGTTGGTGTTTGGGGGACTTTCACTTTATTTAATTATTTATTTTTATTAAAAAATCTTTAGCAATTGTTTTTTAAACTTTTCTTTTAAACTTTTCTAGCTTGGACAAGCGATCCTCTGATCATTTGTACAAGCTTATATTGAGCCAACACAGTGCAATACAAGGGTAATGTGCACTGTGTTGTGTAAGCATGATCAGTAGATTACAGCTGGGAGGCAGGGCCGTGCTCCCAGGGGACATTGTGCAGCCCCGGGGCTGCCATTAGAGGATCAGACCCCTTGGGCTGCCACTGGAGGATCAGTGCTTCATGAGTCATGAAGTTGCCTCGGCTTGTGCCATACTATTATCCTGTGTCAGCAAGGGGATAAACATTGATTGTTTTATCCACAAAAATAGTACTGGAGCAGACTGTTCTGTCCACAATGTGATATTGCCAGTATTGGCAGTGGCATACCGTAGGTAATGAGACCCCAACCATATCAACAGTGGTAATGGGGGCCCCTTAGTTTAGCAGTTGCAACTGACTATGCCCCCCCCTATTGGAAAGATGGATCTGCTATGTAGGTTCAGGAAAAAAATACTCATGTCAGGTGCTCCAAGTAAGTATATTTTATTTTAAAAGAATGTTAAAAAATATTTAAACATTTTGGTACTGAAAAGGTCCCACTCAGCTTATACTCAAGTTGATAAAGTATAGTAGTAGTAGTACTGCTGCAAAAACCTAGAAGGAACTCGAAGAGGGAGTGATCACTACACTTTTTTAAGGCGGCTCTGCCATGGGTATTTTATTAATGTGGGCTCTGCAGTGGATAGTTTATTAATGGGGGCGCTCTGCTGGGCATTTTATCAATTTTTGTGGGCGCTCTGCTGCACATTTTATTAATTTTATTAATTGGAGGGGCTGCTGTGGATATTTAATTGATGATGGTAGACTACTGGACATTTTATTAGAGACTAGTGGCTGCATTTCCCACCCTCGGCTTATAATCGAGTTTTCCCAGTTTTGACTGGTAAAATTAGGTACCTTGGCTTATACTCTGGTCGGCTTATACTCGAGTATATACGGCATATAATCTTACTAAAACTGGGTGATTCACCATGAGCACATGGAATTCCCTTAAGCAGGTAGAGACACTGGAAGCTTTTTTTTTTCTTTGCCTGAGCCTACAAAGCATATATCTTTCTATGCGTACTCCATCCCAACAGACAGCTTGTGACATCAGGATCCCAGTGTCAGGGCACATGCCCTAGTATACACGCTCTGAGTGTGGTTTTGACTTCTTCACAACCCCATAAGGTGAGAATCCACCTATATAATGCCTTTTTTCCATAATCATATATTCTGACATACATCACCTGACATACAGGCACCTGTCTCTCCCCCCTCCCTCCCCCTTTATTTGACTCCAATAGCTATGCCACTGGGTACAGCCCAGCAATTAAATGCCACATGTGGCAGGGTGACAGCATGTGCAGGCAACTTTGCTTACATAGAAAAAACAAAAAAAAGTCATCTCACTCATGTAGGTTGGATGTGACCGTTTCATCCATGAAAGAAGGTGCACAGATGGAATTTGCCTTGTTGTGCAGCAGTTAAATTCCACAATGCAGACGAAAAGAGTTGTATCCATAATCCAGCACTCACAAAATGTTTAATTCTTGGTTAAAAAAATATGCTTGTAACATGATTCTTATACAGACCTACATCTTTCTACATCATATTGTCCTCTTATCCATTTTCTTCTGCTCTGTGAAACCTTGCTTACAAACTGCACTGCACACTCATATTGCTTAATTAAACCCATGACTTGAATGAACACATCGTTTCTTGGTACAGGTTATAGTTAAGTAATTATGAGTAAACATTTTATACATTTATAAACTAATATATATTGATACATATCGTTTTTTATCTTTTGTTTCTTAGTTATCACCCAGTTACGACAAAAGCTTGAAAAACTTCAGGGATCTCTTTTTCCAGATAGCTTTAGAGTCCCATATGATCCTGGACTTAGAGCCGGAGCACTAGTAGTAAGTCATGTAATTTTTCTTTCTTATTTGTCTTTAACTTATTCATTATTAAACACCTCCAGAATTAATTAGTATGTGTAAATCACTTTTTATATTGGCTATACATTTTAATTGATGTTTTGATATTTTTTTATGTTAACACACACATCTCTGCACGACCCATAGTTTTTGGAAAGCCTGAGTTTTTGTCTTCATTAAAGTGCAAAACCAGCGCAGCATACCACACAGCAAGTGCAAAAGCATGCAGTATATAGCAAGCATCACTCTTAAAAAAAAAGAATTGCCTATCCTAATCCATCCTTAACCATTCAAAATCCTTAAAGGGTTAGAGATCTATGTGTTCCAATAACAAAAGCTTTGGGAAAGTATAACATGCTCCTTTCTTCCACCTTTTTAATGGCTCCAGTGTCTCCAAGAGGAGGGCAGGATTGCAGGGGAGTGAGGTAGGTAATTACAATGGAAAACCCTAAGATGATCTACCTAGAAGGGCCATCCGCTACCCTGAAAAATTCCTACATTTCTATATCCCTTATACCAGTGGTGGCGAACCTATGGCACAGGTGCCAGAGGTGGCAATCAGAGCCCTTTCTGTGGGCACTCAGGCCATTGACCCCAAAACAGAGCTTACCAAACAGGACCAAAGTCACCAAATCTTCCTGCAGATGCAGGCAATTTAAGAGATGCTGCAATCAGTGCTATTTTAAAATGACACTTCATTGGCTGTTTGGAACTGCGGTAAAAGTGAGAAAGTGTTGATAGAACTGCAGTATCTTTGAAGGTCATCCTACTGGACCCTACTTTCTTACTGTACAGAGAGACCCTGGTGAGAAGCTACAATGATAGTATGAATGTGCCCTCCTTATTTCAACTGTATTAGTGGCCTCAAGGGGCCAATACGATTGATAAAATGCAATGTTGGCACTTTGCGGTAAATAAGTGGATTTTGGTTATTGTTGGGGCACTCTGTCTCTAAAACGTTCGCCATCACTGCCTTATACTATTAAATTCCTTTGTAACCAAATGATCACATCAGCTTATCAGTGGGTTTAGCAGAATGTTGTCATTGCTGCAGCAAAAAAACAGGACCACTAGATTAATAATTAATTGAACTGGAAGTATGTTTTTTCTCTTATTTATTTACACTTCTTCCCTTTGAACGGTTTATATATTCCATTGAAAAACTCTGCAGTGCACATGTCAAACTCCAGGCCCATGGGCTGTATCCAACCCGTTGCCTCATATTATGTGGGCTGTGAACAAGGCCTTATCATATTACTGCTAATATGCCTAGCTGGAAAACTCATCTCACCCCAGATGGTGCAATAAGCAGAATGTCCCTGCCATGGGATGCCATTAGTTTAAGAGGTTGGCCATTCTTTTACATACATTGCTCATGTGCCTTTACTGCCTTAATAATAATCCCTGAATGTTCATCAAGTGCTATTGCTGTCTGCAGTCTCTCCGTGAGTCTTTGTTTACATGTGTGAGCACTGCTGAGTAGGAGGAGCTGCAGAGGACAGAACGTGAAAAGAGAGACACAGTGGGAGACGCCATAAGGAGGGACTGAAGCAGTAAGAGAGAGGAAGCTGTGTATAAATTCAGAGAGCAAGCTGTTGTTTTCATTGATTCTATTTTGAGAACTTTACAACCTTTTGATCACTTTTTATAAAAACTTTTGTGTGTGGCAAAATGGTGAAAAGGTTAATTTGAACGTTCCTTCCCCAAGTTATTGCTCATGGTATGGGATAGTTTTAATATTTTTGTTGATCTGGTATTTTGGGACAAGGGGATACCTAAAATTGTTTATTTACATATGAGTTCTATGAAAAGGTTGGTGGTTTATATATTTACTGTTTTTAATTTTTTAAGTAAATCTACCATCAAAATCAAGCATGATAAACCAGTGACACTTATTCATAGATCCAGGCACTGTGACTGCAGTACTCTTATATTTGTTATCCATGGTCTCCTTCCTTCTAAAATCAACATTCATAGTTATGCTAATGAGCCAGAAGGGCTCTGGCTCTGTTACCAGAGCTCCTACGTGCTGCACTTACAAATGTGATTACATCACGCAGAGGGAGGAAGTGCTGAGTAAGCAGGGGGAGACAGCATACCAATCTGTGAAGCCAGAGCACGGAGCGGCTCTGCTAATGCCCCCTGAGCCCTTCTGGTCCATTAGCATAATTGTTAAAGTTTATTGTATAAGGATAACAAGAAGAATATTATCACAGTGACTGAGTCACATTTATCACCTTATTATTCCATCAGATGTTATTGTGAGCCAAAACCAGCAGTGACACTACACCGCGAAAAATAGGAATATTAACATCGGTTCTCTGTGTTAAACTACTTCTGGTTTCAGTTTGCAATAAAATATGTTATATGATTAAATAACTGATATGTGATCTGTTCTTCACACTGCTCTGTTTTTCTTTTTCTCCTTCTTTCATGTGCATTTACATTTTACCCTATTCTGCACACGGTCAGTAGTTGATCTGGCTTGTGTTCAGTAAACCAAAACAAGGAATGGTACAAAACATGTAACAGATAAAGATAATTCCAGGGAGAGCATGGAGAGCTGGCCATAGATGCTGGTGAGAAAAGAAAAGCAGGGATGTGGAGGAGACTGAAGCCGAAGAGGAGGAAACTGAAAAAGCTGAAAAGATGTTGCTTTGGCATGGCTGGTTGCATATGGAGAAGAACTGTCACAACAACAACAACAGTAAAGATCACATGATTTTTTTGCAGCAGAGAAAATGCACACTAAGGTTTAGAAGAAGTACATTGACAAAAAAACGGTTTTATCCTGGACAACCCATTTATCTTTTAAATGATGTTGGTAGAAACTGTATTAGTAATAAGCGAATCAATTCTTACGAATCGGAATTCGGTTAGAATGTCAGGAAAACTTCAAATTGTCACGAATCTGAAGTTTATGGTGATTCGTGGGAACAAAGGTTTTTTTTCCCCCTCCTTTATTACCAATATGTGCGCAAGCATAATGTGTTACATGGGGCAGAGAACTCTGGGAAGAAGAAAGGAACACCCTCGATCACATGTGCAGACCTGTAAGCCGATCAGCGACCGGCAGGCTTATGTGATGTCACACAGCCCTATAAAAACAGGCACCCATTTGCAATCGCGGCATTTCACACTGCATGTGCTGTCTCCAGCATCTAGCTGTTTGTACTGTGCTGTAGCGATTTCTGCTCCAATCCCAGGGTGTCCGTTTTGGGGGATCTGTATACCCCAAATAGCAGTTCTTTTTTGTTGCTGCATTGAATCGGAATACATATTTTCTGTAATGATTTCTACTCCTATTCTGGAGTGTTAGTTCTTGAGCTTCTGTATACCCCAAATTTCAAGTTTTTTTGGTAGATGAAGTAGATCCGTGTTAAATCAACATAGTTGATTAACCAATATGTGGCAGGTGGAGCAGACACAGGTCTCCGCACAGTAAGGGGACGTCGCAGCAGGGGTGAGGCCAGAACTGCCATTGTCATCTAGCAGCAGTGTGTTGATAAACAACCCAAAGGTTGTTCATCCACTTCCTCGCAGATGACATCTGACAACCCTAGCCAAGAGTCCGTGGGTTCGTCAGATACAACCCTTAGTTGGCATGGCCCAGGAGCAGGTCAGCAGCGGTCACCTGTCCTCAACCAGCCTCTGTCCTGTTCATTTCACTCAGTCAGAGATCTACTAGGTGGTCTGGGTTCAGCGCCACTATACAGCGAGGACAAACTCCTTGAGTTCCAGTCAGCAGCAGCTTGGCAGTGAAGAGGTGGGGCAGAAATCCACTGCTTTGTGCAGTAGGCGGGAAAGTAGAGATGTGAAGAGTGGCTCGGGAGGTTATGTTGCACTTGCAAGTAGTCGGGCTGTGCATACTGAGACCGTTGAGGAGAATAGCAGTGACAGAGAAACACAAATCGATGATGATGTAGCTTATCGCACTTGGGAGCCAGGTGAAGCCAGGGATTCATCATCATTGTCAAGAGAAGAGAGTGTCAGCTTGCGTGTCAGGCAGCAAAGCAGGCAGCAAGTTGCTACTGTGAGTCAGCAGGGTGGCAGCAGTGCGAGGAAGGGAGACACGCGGCCATGGGGTACAAACAACACTTCGCGGGTCCAAGTAAGCAGTGGCACAGGGGCGAGGCAGCGCAGTGCTGAGTGTTTGCAGTAAAATCACCACCTTGGTGGTGTGGCAGTTTTTTGTTAAGACACCAGAGGAGTCAAGCGTGTGTATATGTAGCTAACGGAGCTAACTTTGGCACCGCGGCCCTGCGTCAACACATGCAGCGTCACCACCCAATGGCCTGGGAGAAACGTGGAACAGATGTGGAGGTCCATCCTGCCGCCACAGCAGCCAGTGTCCGCCGCCTCCTCCTCCTTCACCACTACCTCAGCCTCCACAAGTTTAAGTGCTGCTCTGTTATACCGCATGTGCAGGGCACAGCAGTGTCACGCAGTTCTACACCTGGTTTGCCTGTGCAAACAATGTCACACAGGGGAGGAACTGCTCTGTGTCATCCAGAAGAAATCAATCTGTGGCTTTCTCCACGACAACTGAAAATCGTAACCATGGTGACAGACAATACACTGAGGAGGGATGGCTCATGCACCCTGCATGGCACACGTGTTCAATCTGGTTGTCAACAGGTTCCTCAAGTCTTCCACCCATCTGCAATACATAAAAATGGCCAGGAAACTGTGCATGCACTTCAGCTATTCTTACAAAGCCAAGCTCAGGGCCTTTGAAGAGGCCACGTTATTTGTCAGTCGCCAGGACTGCGGGATGAATAATGTCATTCCACTGCTTCATGTCCTGAAACTCGTGCTGCAAAATCTGTCTGGTCAGGGCACTGGAGAAGTTGCGACTACATCTCATGGCCACATGAGTCCGGTGGGGGCTGAGTTGGAGGAGGGGGACATTGGAGCACAAGCAGAGTCTGGTGAAATCAGTGGTTTTTCCACTCAGGTGACAAGAGAGGAGGAGCAGGAGCATCCGGAGGAGGTAGAAGACAAGGCAGATGACCCAGAAGCACCGTGGCAGTATACAGTGGAGATGGAGGCCGGGAGTCCCTCAGAGTAACTTGCGCAGATGGCTCGCAGCATGATGCTTTGCCTAACTAGTGACAGCCGAATAGTCAACATGTGGCATAGGGATGAGTTTTGGTTTTACATCCTCTTGGACCCTCGCTACTAGTCAAAAATGGGTGACTATTTTTCCAGCTGCCGAGAGGGAGGAACAACTGGCGTACTATAGAGAAATACTGAAAAGACAGTTGGCCAATGCCTTTGTGTGCCATTGTCCATCCTCTATCAGGTCTGACCGGGGGATTCCTGGCAATGATCGCTCACGTACTACTGCCACGGCTGCTGTGGGGAGATGGGAGGGTAGGAGCAGTAGCAGATCCATCAGCAGCAGCTTAAGTCTGGAATCCTTAATGAGCAACTTCCTTCACCCACCTAGTGAGGAGGGTAGCCACCACCAGCAGCAGGACATGGAGCAGACCCTGCACCAGCAGGTGGTATCCTACATGGACAGCACTTTACCACCCCAGGTAGAGGATCCCCTAGACTACTGGGCAGCCAAACTTGATGCGTGGCCGCAACTTGCGGAGTTTGCAGTAGAGAAGCTGTCCTGCCCAGCCAGTAGTGTGGCATCAGAGTAGGTGTTCAGTGCGGCGGGGGCCATCGTTAGCCCAAGTAGAGCCCGCTTGTCCACCCATAATGTGGAGAGACTGACCTTTGTCAAGATGAATCAGGCTTGGATCGGCCAGGATTTCAACACACCAATGCCTTATGCATCAGATTAGATCAGCCACGACGCTTCCCTCAAACATTGAGAAATGAGTCTGGATTCTAAATACCTGCCTTAGCCACTATTCTGATGCTGCCACCCACCTGATACCACACATCTTCTGCCAGTTGCTGCATCTGCCTCCTACCATCTTTACCAGGGACTGGAATTGTCTGCCACCTCCACAATCTGTCATTGTGCCACTCTGTGGGCTCCTGCTGCTGACGGCACCTCCACACTCTATCATTGTTCCGCTCTGTGGCTTACCATGTTTCTGCCACCTCCACAATCTGTCATTGTGCCACTCTGTGGGCCCCTGCTGCTGACACCACCTCCACGCTCTATCATTGTGCCACTCTGTGGCCTCCCATGTTGCCACCACCTCCGCACTCTGTCATTGTGCCACTCTGTGGCCTCCCATGTTGCTGCCAGCTCCAGAATTTATCATTGTGCCACTCTTTGACCTCATGCTGCTGCTGCTGCCACCTTTGCCATTCTTTTTTGGCATAGACATAATATTTCAGGAAAATTGTAATGTATGATGCATGTGGCATCTCTAATCTTCAAATTTAAATGGAAAATGTAAACTTTAAATTCATTTCAAACTTCGTCATTGTGCCATAATGTGGCCTCCCATGTTGCTGCCAGCTAAAGAATTTATCATTGTGCCACTCTCTGACCTCATGCTGCTGCTGGTGCCACCTTTGCAGTTCTTTTCTGGCAAAGACATGATATTTTCAGGAAAATTGTAATGAAGGATGTATGTGGTGTATGAAATTTAAAATTTCAACTTCAAATTAATTAATCATTTCAAACTTCAAGTTTATTTCAAACTTCAAATTCATTTCAAACTTTGTAATTGTGCCACACTGTGACCTACCATGTTGCTGCCACCTAATGAATTTGCCATCGTGCCACTTTCTGACCTCATGCTGCTGCCACCTCCATAATTTGTCATTGTGCCACTCTGCGGCCTACTCATGCTGCTGTCAACTGAGCTCTGTGTTCCTGCTACACTTATTTTATGAAGTTGGCCTCTGTAAGTGCCCATGGAATTGAAGAGTGAAGCAATTCTAAGAGCGGCGGCTGTCATGTGCGTGTCATACTAAAAAACATTTTACATTTAAATGGAGATCAAACCGCTAGTCAGCTGAAATGCTAGTGCTTGCTTGCCATTGTTTTTTTTATCATAATAGATAAAGAAGGCAGGATTTGCATTACACCATTGGCAGTGCTTATGACTACTCCAGACTCTTATTATTACAGCATAGGACTGTATTTTTACTACTCATTGTTAAAGTCTTTATAGCTGCATGTGCTGTTTAAATTTCTAGAGAGCATTAAAATGTTCATGTATTTCTTTCAGATTTGTATATAAAGTAGATATGTATCATAGTATCATGACAAGCAAGGATCATGCCATAAATAAGGTAATAAATAATAATATTTTGTTTTCAAAAGGTAGAAAAATGCAAAGTTATGGCCTCAAAAAAGAAGCCACTGTGGCTGGAATTTAAATGTGCCGACACAACCGCATTGTCCAATGAGACTATAGGAATAATATTTAAGCATGGCGATGATCTTCGGCAAGATATGCTCATTTTACAGGTAATAATTTTGTCATTGACCCGCACATACTTCATAAAATAATTAAGTGACTATGTTTATTTTAATGTATTTTTAAAAATACATGTGTATTTATAGAAATATATTATCTCTCTTGGCCATGACCTATAGCTGATGTCTTCAGTTATGCATCACACTGCACACCTTTAAAATACCAGTCACTTACAGTATAATGCCACTTGGATAACAACTCCGTACTTTTAAGTAATATATACTCATCACAACCATTTTGTACCCCACAGTGAAGTGAGCATTGGATTTTTAAGTTGTCCTAAACTCCACACTTACCGTATATACTCAAGTATAAGCAGAACTGAATATAAGCCGAGACCCCTAATTTTACCACCAAAAACTGGGAAAACCTATTGACTCGAGTATAAGCTGAGGGTGGGAAATGCATTGATCACAGACCCCCCCCCAGTATATAGCCAGCCAGGCCCCTATAATATACAGCCTGCCCCCTGTAGTATACAGCCTGCCCCCTGCAGTATACAGCCAGCCCAGCTTGCCCCCAGTAGTATACAGCCTGCCCCCAGTAGTATACAGCCAGCCCAGCTTGCCCCCAGTAGTAAACAGCTTGCCCCCAGTAGTATACAGCCAGTCCCCAGTAGTATACAGCTTGCAATAGTATTGCAATAGTATTGTGTGTGCCGGCAGCCGGCACACACTGTGGCGGCTGCGGCTGACGTCAGCGCTGTGCGCGGCACGGACCTGCCACTGACTGCCGGATCACACAGAAGACCCGAGAGGGCCGCCGGAAAGGTGAGTTTTGATTTTTTTTTTTTTACATCAATGGGGCGGGGGTCCGGCTTCATAACGGGGCACAGGGGCTGGCAGGCTATATTTCCTGGGGCACAGGGGCTGGCAGGCTATATTTCCCGGGGCACAGGGGCTGGCAGGCTATATTTCCCGGGGCACAGGGAATGGCAGGCTATATTTCCCGGTGCACAGGGGCTGGCAGGCTGTATACTGGGGCACAGGGGCTGGCAGGCTCTATACTGGGGCACAGGGGCTGGCAGGCTATATACTGGGGCAGAGGCGCTGGCAGGCTTTATACTGGGGCACAGGGGCTGGCAGGCTGTATACTGGGGCACAGGGGCTGGCAGGCTGTATACTGGGGCAGAGGGGCTGGCAGGCTATATACTGAGGCACAGGGGCTGGCAGGGTATATACTGGGGGGCAGGGGCTGGCTGGCTATATACTTCTGGGGGCTTGCTGGCTATATACTTGGGGGAAGGAGCTGTGACCAATGCATTTCCCACCCTCGGCTTATACTCGAGTCAATAGGTTTTACCAGGTTTTTGTGGTAAAATTAGGGGTCTTGGGTTGGCTTATACTCGAGTATATACGGTATTTTTTTTTTATATATACCCTTCACAGTAGAGGTATAATAGCATAATGTCTTCTTAGCCTGTGTTGCTACAGGTACAACAATATCCATCTTGTGGTTTTTTTAACCATTTATTTTTAAAACCGTTATTTGCAGTACAGAGGTACTTTATACCCCATAATTAATTTTTATTTAAAAAACACCCCGCGCCTGTCCCCATAATTTATAGCTCCTTCAATAATGGCAGCCATATAATATTAAAAATTCAATTATCTGCCACTGCTAACGCATACTTGCTCTTCAACTTTTCTTCCTCATTTCAGGACACGGGTAGCGATCACACCTGCCTGCATCCTTAGGAAGGAGCATGTGCAGTATTCTTAACCATTTCAAGCTGTTGCCCTTGACAGCTACCATACTTCCTTTCAGGATGCAACCATTGCGATGATTTTGATGGTTCCAGAAGCTGCGGGAGTTCAGCTGTATATTACAGTGGATGCCCGCCTGTAACACCCACGACCGGAGATTCCTCCATGGCCATGCGTGTAAGGGGCTTCTGATGAGGACCAGACACAAAATAGAACTACTCATCACACAAAAAATACGCTCTTAACCAGCTCTGTCAACTGAAAAATACAAAAGTTATGCCTCCGGAAAGATGGCGATACTAAAAAAAATGAGATTTTCTCTATATTGGTTTTTCTTCAGTAAAATTATATAAACTATATAAATAAGGTATCAATGTAATTGTAGTGATCCTTACAATAAAGATAACATATTATTTTTTATGACAACCCAAATTGCAAGCACAAACACCTTCCTTATCCAAATATGAGTTGCTTATTCAACATTTCATCAGCAATAAAACCCATTCTGGCACAAATCCAAACCCATCAAAAAAATTTGTCCTTTTTATTAACAACAATGGTATAATGTATGGGGTGTTACTATTCTTTAGGTCTCTTGAAAGCTGAGCAAGTCCCTCAAAAGTATGATTTTGCAGTTTTTAATGAAAATGTGAAAGATCGCACCTAAAATTCTACAAAACTGAGAGGACGCATAAAAAAACACGGAAGCTTCAACAAATATCTGCTTCTTTCATAAATATATGCAAAACATATTATCCAAATTTTTAAACTAACATGATATGCGATGTGTCACGAGAAAACATTCTCTAATCACCTGGGTACATTGAAGCGTTCCAAAGTTATTACCACTTATAGTGACAGATTCATATTTGAAATAATTGGCAGTGTCAGGAAGGTGCAAAATGGCCAAAGGGTTAAGCTCCCAAGCAATATCTAATAATTTTAACTGCCCCACTATGGTTTTTAACACAAAATTAATACCGGTACACAGTTGAACAGAAAATACAAAGCATACAAATACAAAGACAGATGAATAATTGAACTAAAGACAACAAAATAAAATGGTGTTCATGGTACAACCTATCTCACAATCTCACTTATTTTAGTAAGCAGCTCCTAGTGCCTTTTTTTATGGGCGACAGGTCCTCTTTAATAAAAACAATACCTTATATTGTGGTATGTCCCTTTGCAGTGTAGGATGTCCTTGAGGTTGGACAATAAACAGCTAGTCATTTTTGGTGCTTCAAATGATTCAGTAAAATATTTATAATGGAAATATTTGTGTTTCAGATACTTCGCATTATGGAATCTATTTGGGAAGGTGAATCACTAGACCTTTGCCTATTGCCCTATGGCTGCATTTCTACAGGAAACAAGATAGGTAAGTGATGGGTTTATAAGGTAAACCCATACTGTAATAGTCCTTCATACTTTTCATATAGTAAATGGTTATATTTACCTTATTTTCACTTTATATTTTAAAGGGAATGTTGTTATATCCATCTCTTTTTCATATTTCTTTTTAATGTGTAACTCCGATTTCATAATGATTTTTACCAAACTGTCATATGTAATTCCCCTTTAACCCCTTAACGTTTTGCAGAAAACACCCACCGTTAACACTCACAAACGGAGCAAGAACCAATAGTGGGTTTTAACACTTTCACCTGCAAAAGCCACCGGCAGCAGTCAAAAGTTGGTGGCTCGTGGGCGACGCCATATTGGCTTTGATCAATGCTACCTGTGATGTACCTGGGAAGAGACAATCAGTTTCCATGACAGCCTAGAGCAGTGATGGCTAACCTATGGCACTGGTGCCAGAGGTGGCACTCAGAGCCCTTTCTGTGGGCACTCAGGCCATCACCAGAGATGACTCCTGGTATCTTCCTGCAGTCTCAGACAGCCCAGGACTTACTGTGCACAGTGCTATTTTAAAGTGACAGCTCTACCTGGGACTATTTTCTGCTTTATTGGTGTCCTCAGGGTGCTGGTATCAATGAAAACTGTAAGAAGGGAGTATAAATCATAAATTGAATTTCTGTGTTGGCACTTTGCAATAAATAAGCGGGTCTTTGTTGTAGTTTGGGCACTTGGTCTCTAAAAGGTTCGCCATCACTGGCCTAGAGTCTTTATAACTGCCACACGTTTACAAATCTTTAACAATTTCTCCATGTAGTAAGATCAATCAGACAACTTAGGGTTAAAGTACCCTAGGGCGTATAAAAATATTTAATAAAAAATCACCCCCTTTTTCCTAAAACTGATACAACAAATTAAATCATAAACATCTTTGGTATTGACAGATCCCAAAAGTCCAGATCTTTCAAAATTAAATAATTATTCCTGGTGTTGAACCCCATTTTACAACATATAAAATTTTATAAAAACATAACAAAAGGTCATACAGTCCTCAATCTGGCATCAAAGAAAATCCCAGCTTGTCCCGCAAATAAAGGGCACTTCACATTGTTCCGTATGTCAAAGTATGAAAAAAATATTAGCATCAGAAGATGGTGAAACAAAGACATTTTTTCACACAGAAATTTTTTATTTTTTTACATGTCGTAAAACGCTATAAAACCTACATGTGGCATCCCTGTGATTGTACCAACCAAAAGAATAAAGGAGACATGTCATTTGGAGAACACAATGAAAGTCATAAAACCAAGCCCACAAGAAAATGTGAATGTGTTTTTTCACCAGTTTCACCGCATTTCGATTTTTTTCCCCAGTACATGGCATGGAATATTAAATGCCATCACTATGAAGTACAATTTATTAAGCAAAAAACAAGCCCACACACTGCTCCGTACATGGAAAAATGAAAAGGTTCTAGATTTTTGAAGGTGGGGAGTTAACAATAAAAACAAAAAATACCAAGTTGTTAAGGGGTTAAAAACAAACAGAACAATTTCCATATTGTTTTCTTTTCAGATTTATGGGATTTTCTCTTCTAAAGCTGCTTGTCAGAACTAACCTCCTGTCATTGCCCTGAAGCTGCGTTATATTTAGGCTGCCCACAGTTCCCATGATGCCTTGTCTTCTTTTGTTTAGTAAATCCTCTAAGAACTGCATAGTGTGTACATATTGGATCCATATGGTGACTTACCGTTTTTATCACACAGAGTAACAGTGAACATTTAATATGTAGTAGAAACCAGCAACGAAACAGTAACATGAAATCTTGCTGTGTGAGTGGTAAGGGTTAATAGCTTATCTGCTCTGAAGATAGTGGCAGGATCAGAGGGTGCATAGGAATTTGTGAAGCAGATTGCGGTGCAGAGAGGGATACAAGTGCAACATCCCCCACCGGGGCCTAGCCCTTTGAGGTGAGGCCTGGAGACAGCCGGGGCCCGAGGTACCGGAGTGGCTGGCGGTTGCGGCCTAAGCACGCTATTGTCACGGTGCTTGGTACGGGGGAACCGGAGGGCTGTCCTACAGCCTGGCAGGTCTCCAGCACGGTGGTGTTGGCAAGAAATGATGAGGGAGAGGCTGCTATAGCGGATCTCCCTGGGGCAACCCCTTAATGTCCCGAGTGTGAGTCTCTGGGTGATGGACAGGGTGCCGGTGATGAAGACAGCCGTATTAGCAGGGACCAGACGGAGACAGAAGTTGAAGAAAACAACTTACAGTTCTTTATTTGAACCGGCAGGAACCGCAGCAACGTGCCTTTAACAGGTAGATGGAGTGCTGAGATGTGAGTTGGAGGGAGCCTCAGGAGATAGTTCACCAGCCTGGATGTAGAGGGCAGGCTGGGAGGCAGCTGTGTCCTGGTAGGAAGCTCCAGCTTGTCCTGTAGGGCTTCAGGTATCACCTTTAAAGGTAAGATGATACCCCTTTTCCTCACTACACTAACTCTAGTCTTAGACTCCACTCTTCAGAGGCAGGGGCTAGGCTCTTCCTGCTCTGGTATGGGCTAGACAGAGATTACTCACTCACTCACTGATCTCTAGGATTCTCCTACACTGGAATCTCTCTGAGTGTTCTCTTCTCTCTCCTGAGAGAGACTTCTCTAGAATTCCTCTGAAAGTTCTCTAGAACATTCCTGGCCAGGGAGTTTTATTACTTCCCCTTGGTCAGGTGGTGGCTGCTCCTCCAATCACATCTCAGCTTACAAAGGACAGGATGTAACACAAATCATTGGACAATAGCATCTTGCATCATACAAAATACTTAACCTCTGCCTTGCCAGGCAGGATTCACCACTGCAATATCCCCTATGTCCTATAAGGACCATGTAGTGTGATGTGGGTACATGCAGGTGGGACGTATTTGCAAACACTCCCTCGCCATTGCATCGGCGAGGGTGTTGCACAAGTTTCTGCAGAATCACAGACCATTATGGAGGGACTGATACGGAACAGTGGAGACCTTTGGAGGGACTTATAGGTAATAGGGGAGACCATTTATCTTACTCTTCTATAGAGGAGACTTCAACATCCACAGATTTGCATAAACACAGCTTTTCTGATAGCTAAACACAGAGTGTATCACATGACCTCCACTCTCCAGGGTGAGTAGGGAGCAGCGGCCCCATTCCGTTTTGAAACCGTGTCTACATACTTTTGTAAATAAGCTACAGGTCTCTCGGGCATAATCAGCACAGACAGAGGAGACAGCTACTGCAGGGACTGGTTAAACCGTGGAGGATAGCAAAAAAAACTGCTAGCTGAGTTCTACAATGTTGGAGTTGCACTTTAAGAATTACATTTTGTAACATACATAGGAAGACCCAAATTCACAATTGTTTTCCACTTTCATCAAATGTGTTGTGTTCTGGAGATTTAAAGGTTGTATACACAAAAAGTAACTGTCTATTTAAATAACTACAGTCCTGCAATACATTTTATTACTGAATTATTAATTAATTTCCAGTTTATTTCCTCCCAAATCCTCTTTATGGTATGTGTGGAGCTACAGAGAGAGATTAGAAAGGGAAGGTTTAATTGAATGTTCTTTAAATAAAATATGTTAATAACATATAAATATGTTAATGCATATACATAAACCGGTCTCATTGGTTCTTAGTAGTGTATATAACAGCCTGCATGGCAATAAATTGTCTCCTTGCAATACATTAAATTTATTTTTATCCACACTTTTAATATGGATATTAATGCAAGATGTGTTTGGCCTTTTTTTTTAATTTAGTTTATGGGACTAAATGTAAAAACTTTTTCAGTTTAAAGGCAAAATAGTAAAACACACAGAAATTATGTTTTTCACTTATATTTCTTTACTTTTAGGAATGATAGAAATTGTCAAAGATGCCACCACCATTGCTCAGATACAGCAGAGTACAGTTGGAAATACTGGTGCCTTTAAAGATGAAGTGCTAAGTCAGTGGTTGAAAGAAAAATGTAAACTTGAAGATAAGGTACAGTAATTTCTTTTTATATTTAATGAGAAGAATTTAAAGGAAACCTACAATCAGGAATACACTAACTGAGGTATTCCTGACGGTAGATGCCTTTCTGTCTACCAAGCCCTACACTGCCTTTACCTAAACTTCTAACCATACCTAACTTACTAAAAAAAAAAGATTAGCCTGGCCGAATCTTACATCTGTGTGTGGCCCATTGCCCATGTAACTGCCCAAAAGAGAAAGAAGTTACTGCACATGACTGAATAGCCGAAGAGCGCTGCCAGGACACGTCCAGAGGAAAGACTTCAAAGGCTATAGGGGGGTGATCTAGCCTTAGTGCCCAGCGCTCAATCAGGCTTCTCCGCACACCAGTAAACCCTGATGTTAATCTGCATAAAGGATAGATAAAGTTTTTAGTTTGTTAGTAGAAAGAAAGGTAACCACCATCAGGAATACTTCAGCTAGTGTATTCCTGACGGTAGGTTTCCTTTAATATGGCTTAACGACCCAATTTTTACGTAAACACTTTTAATCTGGACCTTCCGTCTCATTTATTATCGCTGAGAAGCCAATTTTTTTTTGCGCAAATGTTGTACTGTGTGCACCAAATAAACCTATTAAAGTGTAGATAGATAGTGGGAAATACCTCAGTTGTATCCTACGAAACAGGTAATAAATACCATTCATGTGTTTTTCAGTTATAGGTTTCATGAGAGTGAGACCTCATACATATGGCCATTGTTTCAACAGCTAACACAAGCTTTCTATTGGATCATTCCAAGGCTACTGCATGCATGTACCGACTTTCTGTGCCGCAAATTCTAGAGTAGGTCCTATTCCTGCACCTCTTTGAGGCCTGAGTAGTCATTTTCTATTGGCATCAGTGCTAACATACTGATGACAGTTGGGCGTAAAAGGAATGTTTCATCCCACAGTCATTCATCCTTTCATACCCTGTAAATAATATCCATAAACGGAATATCTTCCCCACATATGGATGTATGGAAATGACTTCCTGCAACCCACAGTACTATTACGTCAAGGTCACAAGCAGAGCTGGTGCCAGATGCTGCATGTGTCAGCTGTACATCAATGCTGACATTCTCCTGTAACACCCACCAACAGAGATGGTGTTAACCCCTGGCATGCTATTGTCAAGCATGATCGTGACATGCAAGGAGAATGCAGGCACCTCCCCCACTGAATCGGACCCCCCGATAAGTTGCTCCTTCCCTGGAAACCCAAGGTCCGATGTGCACCGCAAGGCTTCCCACTGCCTCTTATAGTCAGATCCCTCTTCCATGACTGATTGTAACGTACTGACCATGTGACATCATTGCTTGTTCAAGCCCAAATCTAAAAGAACCCACCTGCTGGTCATTCATCCTTACAATCAGGTGCGCCTTATACTCCAGTGCGCCTTATATATGAACCTAGACGTTTTAGCCGGCATTTATTGATGGTGCGCCTTATACTCTGGTGCGCCTTATAGTCCGAAAAATACTGTAGTTTTGTCTTTCTGTGGTGAACTTTTGAGACATTTGGCAGCTCTTTTTTGTATGATCCTGTCTTTTTACTTGTGATACATGTTCAGTTTTGCCTATCCTGGCAGATGCAAATTTTGGCTTCTTTTTAGACTTTTTGTTGCAAATGTCTCAAATCCACATGGACACAAGCCACGTGAGGGGGTTATATCCAGGAGTGTACACTACTTTTGACATAATGGTCCTTAAATTAAAAAAATCTTGCTTTTCATGCATAAATACCAGGATTGAAAACATACCAGAGATTGTTATACTCGGACAGAGAGTAACAAGACTTTCTTGATGGAATTCAGAATTATATGCTGATGTTTGTGATGGCAGGACTACAGTAAATTAATAAATGGTGATTTTTTTTTTGTTTAACAATAATTGTGAATTCTTGTTCATGGAAAAATAAGACATCCCCTGAAAATAAGACCTAGTGCCTCTTTAGGAGCAAAAAATATATAAGACAATGGTGCTCATTTACTAAGGGTCCATGGAACGCACAAATGTAGATTATTCGGACAATTACTAATTTGCGCTGCATTTAAAAGGGGATCGGATTTGGCGTAATCGCGTCGGCTTTCATGCGACAGAAATCAGGGGGAGGGCCGTCGGATGATCCAAGGGATTCGGACTGAGCGTAGGATTTAACATTTAAATTGTGTCACAATGCACAACAATGCACTTACATGCACCGGGAAGAAGAAGGTGAACTCCAGCGGACCTGAGCGGAGAAGCAACACATGCAGGATAACGGGTGCATGATCTTAGTGAATCGCGCCGAGTCCAGGTCCAGGACTGGGTAAGTAAATGTGCCCCACTGTCTTATTTTCTGGGAAACAGGGCAGTATTTCAATAAGACAAAAGTTGAACCTTCAATCTCTATATTCCATATCAGTTATTTTAAATTGCAATGCTATATTTTCCAACATTCATCAAAAAAAGGTACGATTGGCTGTAACAGACTTGAACTGTAAGCAGTGTATAAATACAACATCAAAAGATTCTAGCTCCATTTGATGATATCAATGTTTCCAGTCTTTATTCATCTTAAGTTTGATACCATAAAAGCATAGCCATCACCATACTACCAGCAGGGAGTATTCAATCAATGCGTTTCAAAGGACTATGTTCTTCTTATTCATGGCTGTCTGTGTCAAGGCTCTGACAACTTATATACCCCATTTAGAGGACATACTCACTTGAGATAGTGACACAGAAAATGCATTGTAGAGTATGTCAGTGTTCAGAGTCAAGGCATTATTAAAACCATCAATATAAAAAACTTCTGTGAAATATGAGATAAAACAAAAGGTTTATCAACATACCGCCTACCAACATAATGGGGGTCATTTACTAAGGGCCCGATCCGCGGTTTCCCGACGTGTTACCCGAATATTTCCGATTTGCGCCGATTGTACCTGAATTGCCCCAGGATTTTGGTGCACGCGATCGGATTGTGGCGCATCGGCACTGGCATGCACGCGATGGAAATCGGGGGGCGTGGCCGAACGAAAACCAGACGGATTCGGAAAAACCGCCGCATTTAAAAAAGGAAATTGTGTCGCGGAGCTTGCACTCACCTTCATCCAGGATAGGATCGTGAACTTCAGTGCATTTCAGAGAACTTCAGCGCAGCAGCGCCACCTGGTGGACGTCAGAGGAACTGCCTTGATGAATCCCGGCCGGACCCGAATCCAGCGCTGAGAACGCGCCGCTGGGTCGCGAACGGACCGGGTAAGTAAATCTGCCCCAATGCCTTGACTCTGAACACTGACATACTAATGTCCCCGCAATCCATGCCGCGGATCGCGGGCACACCCGTGCCCCTCTTGGTGCCGCGGCTGTCGCTGTCCTGCTCCCCGGCCTTGACTCACCTCTCCACGCTCCTGGCTGTGTTCCTTCTTCTTTACTAGGCCGCACGCTCCCGCTCCTAGGGCGCGCATACACTGGCTCTCCTGGACTTAAAGGGCCAGTGTCCTCCTGATTGGAGCAAGTTAATCCGGCTCGGCCTTATAATCCGCTACATCCCTTCCTGCCTTGCGGGATCTTCAGCATCATTTCCTGCTAATTGAAAGCCCTCCGGTGTTCCCTGTGTTCCAGTGTTCCACTGTGTTCAAGCGTTACCAGTGTTCCTCCATGTTCCTGTCATCCGTCCCTGGCTGTGTTCCCATTACCAGTCCCTGGCTACCTGCTCCATGTATCAGTTACTGCCTGCCTGTACTGTGTGCCAGCTCCTGTGGTCCTGCCATGAGTCCCAGGTTATTCTTCCAAGATGTACACCTGCTGTCATCCCAGGCTCGAACTGTATCCTGCATCTCCCTCTGCACTACCACCGCAGGCCTACTCGTACCCGTGGAACGACCTGGTGACACCCCGCCGCAGCATGACCATCCCGCTTTGCAACGGGATCTGTTGAAGACCAGGTACCACTTAGACTCCGGTCCCAGGTGTTGGCCAGTACCATCATCTCCCGCGGTGGCCCAGAGGGTCCACAGACTCTTCCCTAAGAGACTCTGACAGTTCGCCCCCTACGAACTGTGACAAGAACATATATTAACCCACATGTATGCTTTTTACAGTGGGATTTTTTATATTGATGGTTTTAATAATGCCATAGCTAGTCAAGACTTTAACCTAGCTCCTACTGCCTTCTTTAGATCTTTACAGTTATGCCACGCTTGGGGGCACAGTTTGGGGAGGGTGGAACTGAAAATTGAGCACAGCCCACTAGAAGCTATTGCCAGAACAACAGAGCTTGCAAAACCTACATCTTAGCACAAGTGTGAACAAGGCCATGCACAAGTAAATAACACACCGCACAGACATCTCTTTGTACATATGCATTCTATATAGTGCATGCACTGCTTAGTCCCTTAATGGAAAAACTTTACTTTTTCACGTGTCACTTTAACATCTTAATGACCAGGCCCTTTTTTGTGTTTTTTTGTTCAGGAGTCAATGAGGTATTCAAATCCTTCCCATTGACTGGTTGTATTGTACTTTAACAATAATTAAAACCTTGGTACAAAAACCAAAATTCTTAATTTTGCTATCTTTTGGCGCTTTAAAACGCTTTGTGACATTTGACATTTGACTTTGTGGCATTTTTGAGAGAAAGGAGCACCTAAAGGAGCTTGTTAATGCTTTGTAGGTGTTTGCACATTTAATACCGGGGCTCTAAAGAATTGTGTACACTTTCCAAGCAGTGCAGGCTGCACCAGATAATTGAAGACCTGTATTCAATAATCTGGCACACCCTGCACTTTCCAGAAACAAACTGATCTCCGTGCAATTTGCCACATTATTGATAAATCTGGGCCATTGTGCAGTTACATTTATCTCAACTAAAAGCATAAAAATATGAGCTCAGAGAAAAAGCAAACTAGAATGTACAGCAGCATTCAGAGACAATTTAAACAATCGATTTATGCACAGTTTATTGAAACTTTAAATATGATAAGTATTTACCTTAATCCTGATTTTATGGACACTCCAGCTGTCCTGAGATGAGTACAAGCATTCCCAGTGCCTGTTTACTGTGATCTGTAGGGGAGAAGCTTCACTACTGAGTATGAGCAAAAAGTGCATCCACATTCATCTCAACTAAAAACCTATATGCTTAGATCAGGAATAGTACAGACATTTATAGGACATTTTATAATTTATTATGAAAAAAATATTAGTACATACTGCAATGAACTAATTGTAACAATTTATTATATCTTGTTGGAGTTGGTCCAATTTATTCCTGAATCGACCAAAATGTTCACAACCCTGTAACTATCTCAAGTGAGGATGCTCCTCTACAAAGGGTGTAACAGTTGGTCATAGTCTTGATACAGACAGTCAAACGCATTGGGGCTCATTTACTAAGGGTTCTGCGGACCGTGATATTGTCGGGTTTCCCGAATATTTCCATTTTGCGCCGAATTGCCCTGGATTTTTGGAGCACGTGTTTGGATTGTGGTGCATCGGCACCGGCTTGCATGTGACAGAAATCGGGGAGTGTGCCGTCAGACAACTCGACGTATTCGGACAAACCGCGGAATTTAAAAGCGGAATTGTGTCGCAATATCAAGCACTCACATGCTCCAGGAAGAAGATGGTGAACGCACAGGATTGGGTAAGTAAATGTGCCCCATCGACTGACTATTCCCTGCTGGTGGTATGGGGATGGCCATGCTTTAATGGTATCGAACTTAAGATGAATACACTAACAGAAATAATACAAAGATTGATCTCAAATGTTGCTGGAAAATGTTGATGTTATATGATCTTTAAACTTAATACAAACTCCCACTCTTTCTTACTTAGGTCTCCTTTAATTACTTTTACTGCAGCAATTTGTGGAGTAATATCAGTTAAATCATTTTGGCACCTCCTTACTCTCTGTAATATTTCTGCACAAATATGATTTGTACAATTATTTATGTTATGAGCCCTATGTACACAATCCCTTTGTCTACCACCACTTTTTTGTAGGGCCCCAAGAGTATTTAAATATTTATTCTTTCTCCCCACTGCCCTCCTATATTGCTCTGTTAATTATCTTCATTGTCTCTGCATGAACAGAGAAGGAAACATGAAAGTGCTGATTCCACAACCAAGAGGTTAAAATCTGGGCAACTTATTTTGTGATTTATTACATTAGCAATTTTAAGAAATGTATGTTTGCCATAAATACCAAAGACATTTGCTTGGTGTGTTGCTGGACTTAGCCCTTACAATACTTTTCTGGAATTTCTAGGCTATCAATGTAAAAAATGTTTTGGTGTCAGTTCCACTGCTCCTGCACAATGTAACAGTCTGTGAATCCAGAGCACGGAGGGGTTCTTGTGAGGATACTCATAGCACTTCAGACTCATTTGCATATTTTTTGAGTTGATTTTAGAAGGAAGGAGGCCATGGATAAGAAATTTAAAGAGGACCTGTCACCAGATTTTGACCGTCCTGGGTAGCAAGGCCTGCTGATAAAGGTCCTCCCCATATCACCTAAAATTAGATGCCAGTGAGGCCTTGTACCTTAATTACAGATGTTTTTCGGATATGCAAATTAGCTTTTGTGACTCATTTCTGGTCTTTGTGACTTTTCTCTCTCTCAGGCTGCCAGTGAACCACAATCCTTTATTCTGACTGACAGCTCTGTATCTCTTCAAATCACTGCTCTGCTTCCTTGTACTTAGAGACCTTCTGCTAATATTCAACTTCAGACATATAAAGCTCAATGTACAGATGGGAAATATTGTGTCAATTTTTTTATACTGTGCCTTGAGTTACATTCATGACATGTGACATCATCGCCAGTCCTTTAGTATTCTAACATTAGCAAATTATACACCATGTATGTGATTTCAGGAAATCACAGCAGCCTTCATGGAGGATGAGGAGGAGTAAAAGTCCATGGAGGCTGCTGTGACTTCATGTGGTCAGATACATGAATGGGGTACAGTTTGCTATTGTTAAGAGGCTAAAGTACCTGAGATGATGTCATTGTGGTCACATGACATGAACTGTGACCAGTAAGGAGGCATAAGGCATGGGGAAGATTAAATGGGAGGGGCCGACTGATGCTTGGTATTATAAAATAAAAGGTGATTTATGGGAATGTAAGCGAAACAATTTTTAGCTAAAAGAAAGGTGTCAGTTAATAGGGCTCTATAGGAACTACTACCTGTATATGTGCAAATGTGATGACTGGTTCCCTTTAAGAAGATTACCACAGTCACAGTACCTAGATCTATGAGTAAGTGTCCCCGGTTTAGCATACTCAACTTTTTTGGTAGATTTCCTTTAAGTAAAGAAGCTTTACAAGTTCCTGATTGCTGTGTATCATTGATGTAACACTGTAATTTCACTTCCTCATAGCTGAATGCAGCGGTGGAGAGGTTTGTTTATTCCTGTGCTGGATACTGTGTAGCAACGTTTGTACTTGGAATTGGGGACAGGCACAATGATAATATAATGGTTACTGAAACAGGTGAGATCATACCTTGTAGACAATTTAATATAACATTTACGTTATAGCATTTACTGCTACTGTTTAAAGAGAATTGGAAAGATGAGTTAAAAATCAATTCATATTTTTTAAGTAAACATGAACTGCATGTGGCATTTTTTTTCTTCCAACACAGGATTGATTTAAATATTTAATCTCTACTAAAATATTTAACGACTCATAATAGCTCAGTGACATGGGAAATAAAAACGGATTAGAGATAAGCCTAGAATGTTCTCTTTTCACATCCCCTAAATATCATTATTAAATTTATTGTAGCAAGGCAGCTCCTGTTCCTTTTCATAACTGATCTATGTTGGTTATACAATATATCTATCTATCTATAAAATATATATTTTTTAAACTATGTCATAGGTAACAGTGGCAATATTTACTTCTATGGGCCTGCAGGACATAGTAGCCACAGAAGTCCCATAGAAGAGTAAAAGTCAGGCATGCACACCAAGGGTCATTGCAGACTGCTTGTGTGCCCACCTTCATGTGATCTCAGGGGTTGCGAAACATTAGGCGCCCAGCATTTAGACAATTAACCTCAGTTCTCCGGAAAGGGGATTAGTGTTGTGGGTTGCACAACCCATTTAAGTTTGCAGTCCTTCTCTTTTGTCGCAGTGTTAGAAGGATAGCGTTACCGGAAACCGCTCGCAAAGCTGTCCAATGTATTCATGAGGGGTGGTCCGAGTTGCTGCCTCTTCCCCAGACCGCCCGCTCGCTCCATAGGGTGACGGTGACTGCGGTGAGTTTCCATTCTGCCTTCAGAAGACTGGATGGGGGCACACATCAAACAGCTTTACACCATGGCACCTAGAAATACCATTGTGGTGTCATATTAGCGAGGGTTGTGTTTCTAGATGCCACAATACTATATATATGTTACAGATAAAGTTACATTCGGGAGTGGATATTTCTAGTTTTGTGCCAACACAATTAAATACTGGTGTGATGTTAAAGATGAGATTCTTATATTTAATATAACACCAGAACTGTTTCTAGGTAGCACAGTCCAGAAGCTATGTGCAATGAAAACCTATATAGCCATTTTCTGTGTTTTGCATACCAGAAGCCATAACGTTTTATTTTTCCATATACTTAACTTAATGATGACTTTTTCTTGACAGGACACATTGTAGTTTTGGGGTAGATGTTAATGTTTGAATAATTAACTCTTTCTGATGAGAAAAGTAATACAAAATAATTCTAGCTTTTTATATATTAATTGTTGCTGTGTTTACCTTGTGCTATAAATTACCAGAAATGTTATTCAGCTGACATGATTACAGGCATACTATCATTTCATACACATTTGTTTCTTTTTTTTTTAGCAAGAAAAACATTTTAAATAATTGCTGTCGATAAATAAATTAATCCAAGCACTCCTTTTGATTTTCAGATGCCAGAAAGTGATATTTATTTACAAGAACGTGATCAGTTGATGACGTTTCAGCCTATCACAGGCCTTTGTCAAACGCTATAAGATATAAAGGTTTATATACATAAACATGTAGGGCTAGAACAATGTAAAGACCATAATGATACTTAGTACATAGAGAAGTTACATACTAGACAACTTGTGAATATAGAAGACTAAGGTATATCTATGTAGTAATACAGGAAAAGAGGACATGAGATGCAAAGTCACATAATCACACAGTAAAACCACAATGTATGAAGTATGGCTGTATACTCAGAACTTCGATGCCTTGGTTAAAGAATAACAGCAGGTGGCGCATTAACATGCCTGTAATGTAAAAGGAAAATAAGTTACCGATCACAATGAAGATGCAGGAAAGGGCTGGCTGGTATGGCAGGCGGCTGGTGTGGACACTGTGTGTCTGTAGGAGAGCGTGCTGATGGTCGTGGCGGTGTCGGCGTTTAAAAGCCCTGTGAGCCGCCTCCTGCCCGTCCCACAGCATGACGAGTACGTCACGTGGGATGCCGATCACGTGACGTAATGCGCTGGGCGGGCACCTGTGGCCATGGCGCGTCATAAGGTAGGTGTGTAACAGTATCTGGGAGAGGGAATGATTGGACGGCCATTGAGGAGCCCCGCCCTGTGGGCGGTCTGGAAATGAGATGCTGGGAATGGTCGATCTGCGCTGCCGTGTGTATAGAGGTGTTGTCATGGTGACGCTACTCAGTTGACCACAGTCTGCGCTGCCGTGTATATAGAGGCGTTGTCATGGTGACGCTACTCAGTTGACTGCAGTCTGCGCTGCCGTGTGTATAGAGGCGTAGTCATGGTGACGCTACTCAGTTGACTACATGGCGAACAGTGTGTGGTCACCAGTATAGACTGGATGGGGTAGAGTGTCATGTCAGAAATGACAACAGTGTGAGGCTGTGGTCTGTGTTCGGGGAGGGATCAAAGTGGTGTTTATGCGATGTGTGGGTGACTTTTGTTGAGAATGTAATGTGTATGTACGGGACCTAAATGGTGGATACGGGATGGATTGTAAAGGGTAGTATATGGTAATGGGAAAGAGGGGGGGGGGGAAGGGGTACCACAGGGAGTATGAGGTAGGGGGAATCTTGTGTGGGTGATCTTACCACAGAAGAGGTATGTAGTTTCTAGGATCTCTGGGGAGAGAAGTAGAATAAGATACATGTTAAAAATCGCAAAGCAATAAGGCATGTTAACAATCAAATAAAACTGCAAATTTCATAATCTCGATTCATTCCTTGTGGTTCTAAGCTCTGTAAAGTGTGAATCCAGTAGGCTTCAGGTTTTTTTAAAAGTTGAATTCGATTTCCTCCTCTCCTTGGCCTCGGTACGTGTTCTAGTACCTGAAACCGTAGTTGGGACACATTATGACGTCTAGAATGGAAATGAGCTGGTACCGGCAGTAGTAGGTTGTTGGTCCTGATGGTGGACTTATGTTGGCCTATGCGGTCGCCAACTCTCTGGGTGGTTTCACCCACGTAGATTAGGCCGCACGGGCACTTCAGCAGGTATACGACAAATTTTGTGTCGCAAGTGAAGTAGCCCTTGATGGGGTATGATTGTCCGCTATGAGGATGGAAAATTGTGTTCCCCTTGAGTACATTGGTACACTGTGAGCATGAGAGACATGAAAACGTACCTTTCTTAGGTGTGCGGAGAAATTGTTGTCGTGGGGTACGTAAGTTAGAGCCAATGTCGGCTCTATCAGGGAGTCTCTAAGATTTTTAGGGCGTTTGCGGCATGGTAAGGGAGGTTGTTGGAACTCTGGGATTTCTGGAAGGGCTCTGGTTAGGATTGACCAATGTCGTCTGAGAATATGGAGTATCTTGTTCGATGCCGGATGACAATACATTCTTTATTCATATATCAAAAAAACACCACAACACAAGAAGAGAATAAAAACCATTAAAAATGTGAACAATCACAGAATAATCTACCACAGGAAAACCAAACATATGATAGTGTTGGTGATCCTGGGACCACCAGCTCCCCCTGAAGACTAAAGCCTTATGTAACACAAAAAGATACAACAATATTATCCTATAAGGGATTACACATTGGGCTAGGGAAAATGCAGTACCAATATATAATGTAAGCAAATTGCAAAAAAAGTCCCAAAAAAGGGGGTTATTTTTTGTATAAAGCATGAGAGTATACAAGCAAAAGTAAATAAATAGATGGTACCACACTGCTAACCTAAGTCAAGATATAAGCAAGTATTATCTGTGCGGCAAACATACACACAAGAGGGAGCTGGGGATGACCGCCCCACGTGTATCGCCACCTGCTGTGGCTTCTTCATATGTTTGGTTTTCCTGTGGTAGATTATTCTGTGATTGTTCACATTTTTAATGGTTTTTATTCTCTTCTTGTGTTGTGGTGTTTTTTTGATATATGAATAAAGAATGTATTGTCTTGGTCACTTGGCATGTATCCTTTCTTTGTCTTGTGTCTTCTGTATGTAATGGCATGTTGTGTAAACAGGGGGTGGTCATAGAGATAGTGCGTCTCGAAGTTGTCCATAAAACAATTGGTGGTGCTACATTCGAGCCCATGGCCGTCCCTTGAAGTTGTAGATAGAATTGGTCTTGGAACATAAAGTAGTTTTGCTCCAGGACCAATGTGAGTAGGTCAGTGTAGAAGGAAATTTTAGTAGCTTCAAATGAATTTTCTGTAAGTAATTCTCTAATGGCCTGTATACCCTTGGTATGCTGGATTGATGTATAGAGGCTGGTTACGTCCCATGTGACCAGTCTGGCTGTGGAAGGGATAGGGCCAAGTGAGTGGATCAGTTGGAGAAATGTCGAGGTATCTAGCAGAAAGGATCGAGTGTTGCGGATGAGAGGTGTGAGTACTTTCTCTAGAAATATAGACAATGGGGATAAGATAGAGTCGGTGGAGGCTACAATGGGTCTACCGGGTGGTTTGTTGAGACATTTATGAATCTTTGGTAGCACGTAGAAGACTGGTATCACTGGATGGGGGTTTGTCAAGAAACGGGAGGTGGATGTTGAAATGACGCCTAGTTCTAGATATCTGTCTAGTGTATTTTGGATTAAGGATCTAATGTGGGATGTGGGGTCATTGGGTAGTTTACAATAGATTAGGTCCTCGTTTAGCTGGCGTAGGCATTCGTCCACATAGTCCTGTTTGTCCATTATTACCAAAGCTCCGCCTTTGTCGGCGGGCTTGATAATAATCTCCTTGTTTTCGAGTAATGTATGGAGAGCCTGTCTCTTTATGGCAGATGTGTTGCTATAAGTTTTGTAGTGGCCTCGGTTGAGGTCATGACGAAACTGCTCAATGTCTCTGGTGACTATGCGGATGTAGGTTTCTATGGCGGGGGTAGACTTGGGTGGCATAAATGTGCTTTTATTTCTTAGTTCTCTGATATCGATTGCTTGGTCTGTATTGCCCACTGTTGGATGTAAAGGGGTTTCAGACTCCTGGAAGTAGCCTTTGAGTCTGATAGTACGAAAGTATCTCTGGAGATCCATGTCCAACTGGAATGTATCAAATTGATACGTGGGGCAAAAGGATAAGCCTTTCTGTAGTAGTTCTATCTGAGATGGGCTCAAAGACTGGGAGGATATGTTGATGGTTAGAGATTGGGAATTAAGATTGGTCCTACCTGGGAGCGTGTTGTCATCGTGGGTCCTTCTCTGGGTATTCCGCCTACCGCCTCGTCTTCTTCCTCTTGGTCGTGAGCGTTGTTCCAAAAAATGGCGTTGGTATGTGGAATTTTCTGGACCAGAATCCGAAAAGGAAAATTCTTTGGAGGATGCTCTGTTGTAGTGGGATCCTTGTCTGGATGGGTAGTTGTCGTGCCATTTGTAGACTCGCTTCTGTCTATAATCCTCGGTGTCTCAAAGAAACTTGCGTCTTTTAGTTGCCTCGACAAACTTACGGTGTTCGTTGAGTTGTTTCGTGAGTTGTTCTTTCTGTTGTGTAAAGTCCTCGGCTGTGAGTGTGTCTGATAATTGTTGTTCTATAGTCTTGACCTGTTGTTTGAGTTCTTCTATTTCCTTGTTAAGGTTGGATACGGTCAATGTCATGAGATCGAACCACATTTGTTGAGGATAGATTCAAACTGCTTACAATATTCAGTGTTGTCACAGAAAATGGTAGGTCGTAAAGGTACTCTCAGTCCCCGTGGTATTTTTTCCACCTTGATGTACTCCACCAAAGTGGCGCAATGTAACTCGTAATTGGTTAACTTCTTGGAGACCCGTTCGAGGTCCCGTATTCTGAATTCCCTCTCCCAGATACTGTTACACACCTACCTTATGACGCGCCATGGCCACAGGTGCCCGCCCAGCCCATTACATCACGTGATCGGCATCCCACGTGACGTACTCGTCATGCTGTGGGACGGGCAGGAGGCGGCTCACAGGTCTTTTAAACGCCGACACCGCCACAACCAGCAGCACGCTCTCCTACAGACACACAGTGTCCACACCAGCCGCCTGCCATACCAGCCAGCCCTTTCCTGCATCTTCATTGTGATCGGTAACTTATTTTCCTTTTACATTACAGGCATGTTAATGCGCCACCTGCTGTTATTCTTTAACCAAGGCATCGAAGTTCTGAGTATACAGCCATACTTCATACATTGTGGTTTTACTGTGTGATTATGTGACTTTGCATCTCATGTCCTCTTTTCCTGTATTACTACATAGATATACCTTAGTCTTCTATATTCACAATTTGTCTAGCATGTAACTTCTCTATGTACTAAGTATCATTATGGTCTTTACATTGTTCTAGCCCTACATGTTTATGTATATAAACCTTTATATCTTATAGCGTTTGACAGGCCGAAACGTCACCAACTGATCACGTTCTTGTAAATAAATATCACTTTCTGGCATCTGAAAATCAAAAGGAGTGCTTGGATTAATTTATTTATCGATTACATTGGGGTGGGAACCCTAATCTTTATCAGCACCCACTGTCGATGTGCGACCGCACAAATCAGACATTAAATAATTGCTGTGTTATCCCCCAGACAACACTTATAAGATTTTTTTTAATGGGGCTGTGTGAGGTTTTTGTGATTTTTTTTTATCCCTTATTATTTTACTGTTTTGGGAGCACTTTTACATTGTTCACCTGGTAGGACAGATGACACGGCAGTCTGTTGCGACTTGGTCATTTTAATACAGTGATATCACTTGTGATATCCTCTGTATTAAAGTGTATAATACACTTACAGAAATCTTATTAGCTTAATTCTGTCATGGGGTGGCCTTAATACATAACAGTCATTGAGACCTGTGTTAGACTTCAGGTTGCCATAGCAAACCATTTGTACCCTGTAAATGCATTACAGGAAGCTTAGGTGCAGAGAGAGATAGATGTCCTGCCAGCATTGCCAGTGGCACTTAAACATCAAAACAGCCATTATCTGATCTTGTTCTGATATGCAATGTCAGAGCAGATGTCAGGTCAGCCAAGTACCTTTTCTTTCTGACACAAGAGATCAGTGCTAAATTTACTTTATGCCATAAAAAGTCTTAGTCAAGCCTTAGGCCTTTAGTAACCACTATAAAACACTTATTGGTAGTCACCAAGGAGTTAGGGAATACTATATTTACAATGTGCAGTAAAGTTGGACATCAACATGAAAATGTAGTTGAAGGTGCCTCCATTTATCACTCTTTTGCATCTTCTTAAAGCAAGGGCTGGAGAGTTGGAATAAACTTGTCTGCCCGATCATTTCACTTAGTCCAGCAAAATGCAGCAATATTCTTTTTGTTTGTATGTTTCACTTACTCTGTATGTTTATTGAAAGTTTATTTCCGATGTGGATTTTATTTGTTTAGTGTTCATTTATAATTATGGTTGGTTTAATAGTGTTAAATGTTCTTACCCTTATGATCTTATTGATCCTAGGTAACTTATTCCACATTGATTTTGGGCACATCCTTGGTAACTATAAAAGCTTTCTGGGCATCAACAAGGAAAGAGTACCATTTGTTTTAACACCAGATTTCTTACATGTGATGGGAACCTCCGGAAAGAAATCAAGCGAATACTTTCTTAAATTCCAGGTATTATTACATTTAATGTAACGTTACAATATTAGATATTGTAGATATACATTTTTTATATTTTGTTTCAATTTCACTAAAATGAAAGTCAGCAAATGTAGCAGTGTGGCTTACATTTAAATGCAGTTGGCACCAATAATTTCTCTTTTGTTAAAAAAAAATTATTTCTTAACAAAACTCCACCAATAGAGGTGTGCAGAGCTAATGCTGATATCACAAGGCCACTGGAGAAAGTGATGCCGACACTGAAGGGTGGTGTTAGGATGCTGAGTGGTCTTGAGAAGACGAGGGTGCTTGACTACATTTTTCTCTCCTCCTTCCTTGACTTTATGTTAGAGGAATGCAAGGAGGAATAAAAGTTGATTTTGGAACAATGGTGCAACACATAAAAATTAGAAAACCACTATTGACATGCAGAATAGGGTACTATGTCGTGTTCGCGTAGAATTAGTGAAGTGAGAGGTTCCCTTTAAGCTGAGTAAATAAATACAGCACCAGAGCCAAGCTTTGTCCATAAACAGAGCCGGATTATAGGCGGGTCTCCCGGGGCTCGAGCCCCGGGGCCCCCACCATCTTGCTCCCACAGGGGCCCCCACAGATGACAATGACTGACACTGTCAGTCAGACATTTGTATACTTAAAGCGCGCTGTGCTCTGTAAGTGATATGGGAGAGTGGGGCGGTGCCACAGCACATCGTTGTGATGCAGTACGGAAGGGGCTTGCAGTGAGCTCCCTGGGTGCGCAGTGCTGGCCGCTCTGCTGCGAGTCCTCTACAGATACAGTCAGCTGATAGCTGACTCTCTGTAGCTGGAGCAATGCTCAGCAGTGCTGCTGCAGGGCATTGCTCCACCTCAGCAACACACCCGGGACACAGACGTCTCCTCCCTCCGGGGTCTGAAGTGCAGAGCATGTGATCACGTGATGTCACAGGAAGGGGAGGAGCCTCGTGGGAAAAGCAGGAAGTAGCAGGAACAAGCTGCCATGTGTGAATACAGAGAAGAGAAACCTCCAATGAGCTGTGTTATCCATGTGTATGGAGGTGAGGGCCTGACAGGAAGGGAACAAGACTTGTATATGTCATGGAGCTCTATGGCTGGTGAAGACTGTGGTGTATAGGACTGTGTGTCTGGGGGTGAGTGAGGTGTATATTGCATGGGACTGTGTGTCTGGGGGTGAGTGAGGTGTATATTACATGGGACTGTGTGTCTGGGGGTGAGTGAGGTGTATATTGCATGGGGCTCTGTGTCTGGGGGTGAGTGAGGTGAATATTGCATGGGACTGCGTGTCTGGAGGTGAGTGAGGTGTATATTGCATGGGACTGTGTGTCTGGGGGTGAGTGAGGTGTATATTACATGGGACTGTGTGCCTGGGGGTGAGTGAGGTGTATATTGCATGGGGCTGTGTGTCTGGGGGTGAGTGAGGTGAATATTGCATGGGACTGCGTGTCTGGAGGTGAGTGAGGTGTATATTGCATGGGGCTGTGTGTCTAGGGGTGAGTGAGGTGTATATTGCATGGGACTGTGTGCCTGGGGGTGAGTGAGGTGTATATTGCATGGGGCTGTGTGTCTGGGGGTGAGTGAGGTGAATATTGCATGGGACTGCGTGTCTGGAGGTGAGTGAGGTGTATATTGCATGGGGCTGTGTGTCTAGGGGTGAGTGAGGTGTATATTGCATGGGACTGTGTGTCTGGGGGTGAGTGAGGTGTATATTACATGGGACTGTGTGCCTGGGGGTGAGTGAGGTGTATATTGCATGGGGCTGTGTGTCTGGGGGTGAGTGAGGTGAATATTGCATGGGACTGCATGTCTGGAGGTGAGTGAGGTGTATATTGCATGGGGCTGTGTGTCTAGGGGTGAGTGAGGTGTATATTGCATGGGACTGTGTGTCTGGGGGTGAGTGAGGTGTATATTGCATGGGACTGTGTGTCTAGGGGTGAGTGAGATGTATATTACATGGGACTGCTTGTCTCGGGGTGAGTGAGGTGTATATTGCATGGGACTGTGTGTCTGAGGGTGATTGAGGTGTATGTTACATGGGACTGCGTGTCTGGGGGTGAGTGAGGTGTATATTACATGGGACTGCGTGTCTGGGGGTGAGTGAGGTGTATATTACATGGGGCTGCGTGTCTGGGGGTGAATGAGGTGTATGTTACATGGGACTGCGTGTCTGGGGGTGAGTGAGGTGTATATTACATGGGACTGCGTGTCTGGGGGTGAGTGAGGTGTATATTACATGGGACTGTGTGTCTGGGGGTGAGTGAGGTGTATATTACATGGGACTGTGTGTCTGGGGGTGAGTGAGGTGTATATTACATGGGACTGTGTGTCTGGGTGTAAGTGAGGTGTATATTACTTGGGACTGTGTGTATGGGGGTAAGTGAGGTGTATATTACATGGGACTGTGTGTCTGGGGGTGAGTGAGGTGTATATTGCATGGGACTGTGTGCCTGGGGATGAGTGAGGTGTATATTGCATGGGACTGTGTGTCTGGGGGTGAGTGAGGTGTATATTACATGGGACTGTGTGTCTGGGGGTGAGTGAGGTGAATATTGCATGGGGCTGCGTGTCTGGAGGTGAGTGAGGTGTATATTGCATGGGACTGTGTGTCTGGTGGTGAGTGAGGTGTATATTACATGGGGCTGTGTGTCTGGGGGTGAGTGAGATGTATATTACATGGGGCTGTGTGTCTGGGGGTGAGTGAGGTGAATATTGCATGGAACTGCGTGTCTGGGGGTGAGTGAGGTGTATATTGCATGGGACTGTGTGTCTGGGGGTGATTGAGGTGTATATTGCATGGGGCTGTGTGTCTGGGGGTGACTGAGGTGCATATTACATGGGGCTGTGTGTCTGGGGGTGACTGAGGTGTATATTACATGGGACTGTGTGTCTGGGGGTGAGTCAGGTGTATATTGCATGGAACTGTGTGTCTGGGGGTGAGTCAGGTGTATATTGCATGGGACTGTGTGTCTGGGGGTGAGTGAGGTGTATATTGCCTGGGACTGCGTGTCTGGGGGTGAGTGAGGTGTATATTGCATGGTGCTGTGTGTCTGGGGGTGAGTGAGGTGAATATTGCATGGGACTGCATGTCTGGAGGTGAGTGAGGTGTATATTGCATGGGGCTGTGTGTCTAGGGGTGAGTGAGGTGTATATTGCATAGGACTGTGTGCCTGGGGGTGAGTGAGGTGTATATTGCATGGGACTGTGTGTCTGGGGGTGAGTGAGGTGTATATTACATGGGACTGTGTGTCTGGGGGTGAGTGAGGTGTATATTACATGGGACTGTGTGTCTGGGGGTGAGTGAGATGTATATTACATGGGGCTGTGTGTCTATGGGTGACTGAGGTGTATATTGCATGGGACTGTGTGTCTGGGGGTGAGTGAGGTGAATATTGCATGGGACTGCGTGTCTGGAGGTGAGTGAGGTGTATATTGCATGGGGCTGTGTGTCTAGGGGTGAGTGAGGTGTATATTGCATAGGACTGTGTGTCTGGGGGTGAGTGAGGTGTATATTGCATGGGACTGTGTGTCTGGGGGTGAGTGAGGTGTATATTACATGGGACTGTGTGTCTGGGGGTGAGTGAGATGTATATTACATGGGGCTGTGTGTCTATGGGTGACTGAGGTGTATATTGCATGGGACTGTGTGTCTGGGGGTGAGTGAGGTGTATATTGCATGGGACTGTGTGTCTGGGGGTGAGTGAGGTGTATATTACATGGGGCTGTGTGTCTGGGGGTGAGTGAGTTGAATATTGCATGGGACTGCGTGTCTGGGGGTGAGTGAGGTGTATATTACATGGAACTGCGTGTCTGGGGGTGAGTGAGGTGTATATTGCATGGGACTGTGTGTCTGGGGGTGAGTGAGGTGTATATTGCATGGGACTGCGTGTCTGGGGGTGATTGAGGTGTATATTGCATGGGACTGCGTGTCTGGGGGTGAGTGAGGTGCATATTACATGGGGCTGTGTGTCTGGGGGTGAGTGAGGTGTATATTACATGGGACTGCGTGTCTGGGGGTGAGTGAGGTGCATATTACATGGGGCTGTGTGTCTGGGGGTGAGTGAGGTGTATATTACATGGGACTGTGTGTCTGGGGGTAAGTGAGGTGTATATTACATGTGACTGCGTGTCTGGGGGTGAGTGAGGTGTATATTACATGGGGCTGTGTGTCTGGGGGTGAATGAGGTGTATGTTACATGGGGCTGTGTGTCTGGGGGTGAGTGAGGTGTATATTACATGGGGCTGTGTGTCTGGGGGTGAATGAGGTGTATGTTACATGGGACTGCGTGTTTTGTGCGTACTGAAGTGTATGTGGATGTGGCACTGGGGATAGTTGATAGTGAGCAAGAGGATGTGTATGTTACATTAAGTGGGGGCCTCCACCAGACTTTGCGCCCAGGGGCCCCCACCAACCTTAATCCGGCCCTGTCCATAAATATAGCAGAACCAAGGTTAGTTGAAACTATGTGGAGGACATGGTCACTGTAACTCTTGTCTCTTATGACAATCTACTGAATGAGGAGAATTTCATAAATAGGAAGAGCAGACAATCAGCATTAGAACCAAAGCAATAATCAAACATTATACAAAGAACAATATATTGAATAATATTAGCAGTGTATATATGTACAGTGATTTTATAGTAATCTGGTTCCAGCTCTACACAGGCACGCCACAAAGCTTTATGTTGCAGAATGTAACATAGATATATGACCAGACAGTCACAAACAGAATTAAAACCCCTAGTGTGAATAAGTCCTGGGCCTCTAAAGATTTTTTATAGCATTTTGATTTCCTTTACTAACATTTATACTTGTGATCTGATCAGCTGCATTTTGAGCACATGGGCACTGTCACTTTGTTAAAAGAAGGGTAACTTCTGCAATTTCCTAATTGGATATTACTACAAATCATGGTAGTTTAGCCCCTTAGACACCATAGGTCCATGACCAAAGGTGATGTCTCCATCTGCTTGTCAACCTGCACAGCGAAATACAAAGAAGAAACAATGTTAGAACACACCATGCTGTTTTCTATCCCATACGCCATGAGAGTTAATAAAAAGTTAATCAACAAATGATGGTGGGTTAATGGAACTGAAAATAAAAGAATAGCGTATGACAATTATTTATTTCTAAAATTATTTATGTGTATTTGCTAAAATTCTAATTGAATCAATACTGCTTTTTGTTTTAGGAAGTATGTGTTAAGGCCTATATGGCTCTACGACATCATACAAATCTTATGATCATCTTGTTCTCCATGATGCTTATGACAGGCATGCCTCAGTTAACAAGTAAAGAAGACATTGAATATATTCGAGAATCGCTGACTGTTGGAAAAAGTGATGACAATGCTAAAAAACATTTTCTTGACCAAATTGAGGTCTGCAGAGATAAAGGTTGGACTGTGCAGTTCAATTGGTTCCTTCATCTTGTTTTAGGTATAAAACAAGGGGTAGAGAAACATTCTGCTTAAATCTGTTGAAGACAGAATACAACACAGAGTATTCATGAATTTATTGACCTCCCAAAATGATTGAGATTTATTTATATAATAATTTAGCATTTCTGAGCTAAAGCAGTAGCACATAACAACTATTTAAATCTGTTTCCAGGTTTGTGAAATTTAAGACCTGTACATAGGATAGGTCATAAATATTAAGTGACCTTTTGGCCACCAGGGTTAGGTATTAAAACTCAACTTTTATTGATTTCGTGTTAAGATTTACTGAACAATGGAAACACTTTAAAATTGACAGACTGGCAATAGGGATGGGTTAGAGAATTAGGAAGGATGCTTCATTCAAGCTATAATATGATATTTTCTTATGAGGAGATTGATCAGTTCTCACTCAAAAAACGCTATATAGCATTGTAATGGACTAGATATTGCTGGAAGCTGCCTGATTAATTCCTATGTGGAGGATAGCCTTATTCCAGGCTCCTCAATATTCCTAGTTAACCCTCACTAGGCTGTGTAGTATTCATTGCCCTAACCTATATATCGTCAGCTGCTAAGTTAAAATTTAGGATGTGCCGCTCAACCAAGCGTGGTTGAGCGGCACATCCTAAATTTTAACTTAGCAGCTGACGATATATAGGTTAGGGCAATGAATACTACACAGCCTAGTGAGGGTTAACTAGGAATATTGAGGAGCCTGGAATAAGGCTATCCTCCACATAGGAATTAATCAGGCAGCTTCCAGCAATATCTAGTCCATTACAATGCTATATAGCGTTTTTTGAGTGAGAACTGATCAATCTCCTCATAAGAAAATATCATATTATAGCTTGAATGAAGCATCCTTCCTAATTCTCTAACCCATCCCTATTGCCAGTCTGTCAATTTTAAAGTGTTTCCATTGTTCAGTAAATCTTAACACGAAATCAATAAAAGTTGAGTTTTAATACCTAACCCTGGTGGCCAAAGGGTATTTATAGTCGCTGGCCGTGCGATTTTTTGGAATTTGAATTGAGTAGTTTATTTACCCAGCCACCACTGGAGTGCACACTACGGGGTCCACACAGATATATTCCCCCTCCCTAGCGGAAGGGGATACCTTGTTGTAATATAAATATTAAGTGAACACGGACTAAGTGTCATTTTGTGGATCCAGCACTACAGAAAGAACTAAACTGCTGGCTGTTTTCTGTGTGCCGATTCTGGTGCAGGAGGCTACCAGAATGAGATAATCAAATCACAAACCTGGAAAATCTATTGAATGAATGGAATACATTTATTAACATAAAATGTTTAAAATAGATAATACAGATATAAATAATACACATGTAGAAAATGTCTTGCAGGGCCCTTGCAAGAAAACTAAAAACTTAGAATATAATGTATCATAATACATGATATTGGGTACCTCACATTAAACAATATATCACAGATAGGTACATGTAAATAGATTAATGTCCTTACAAAAGACAATATGATTTCAAATGTATGTATGTAGAATATTAGCACAAGATTAGGACGGAGTATATACTCATGGTTAGAGCTTGTATTGTTAGAGCTTAAATTCACAATTGGAGCTCTTATTGTTTGTATATATTTGAATTTATACACACAGTAATGTCCATAAAAGGTACAAGAACCATCTAAACACGTATTGCTGTAGTAACACAAGTAGATCGGACCCCCGGAGCAAGTGAAGAAAGCCGGCTATGTTACTGATTGCGCGCATGCGCAGTGTGGTTCCAAGACGGACCTCAAGTTCCAGCCTGTGTAGTTTAACTGCAGATGATGTCGGAGCCTGTTTAAATGAATGGACGTCTTCCCAAATGAAGACTCTTCATACTGAGATGTAAGATATCTTGACAAATGAAGAGAGGCCCTTGCTTCTCCGTGATGGTTTATATTTATCAGCAATGCCTATGATTGGCAGCAGAGTTTGTTCAACCAGTGTCATCACGGTATTTGGCACTGCATCTTTTATAAACAACAGTGTTGCAATAAAGGCTGGATGGGAAAAGGTAGTGGCTAATAGCTAGACACGTTTCCTCAGTAGCTGTAAAACTTATGAACACACCTAGACCTATTTATTGACTAGTTGCTCTAGGTTGTATATAAAACCCGGACCAGATCTACCTACATCAATCTTAAGAACTTTGCAAATATATGACAAATAAATACATCAATCATAGTTTTAAAAATAAATAATAGGCTTATCAACACATATTATTTACTAAAAACAATAAACAGATATAATTTTCCAAAAGTGGTAGACATGTATCTCTTGATTTTATGGAATAGTAGTGAGGTTTTATGCAATAGAGAGTGCAATGGGTGCTGGATACAGCCATAACAATCTTGGATGCATCAGATCTCATATTTTTACAGAAAACCTCATATCTCAAAATTTGCATTAAAACCTTTTGGAACCAGGGACTCAAATTTATACATTTGGCCATAGACATATGATGAATATAATTTCCCCCTCGCCAGTCATTGGCAACATTATGTATTGCCAAAAAGATAAGTTTGCTTAGATCACAGTTATGTAAAATGTTTTATACAGGTTATGGGTCATTGTACCTTTTTTGATATTACAGATATGTTCACTCTGTCTTTATTTAAACGGTCAGATTGTACAGCCTATATATTGTTTATGACAGGGACACTATAACAAATAAATAACTCCTTTGGTGTCACAAGTCATAGTCTATTTAATATTAAATTGAAAAGAATTTACAGTAGACGTTAAAGTCAATGTTCTTCTTGTGAAGGTTGTAATGGAACACACCATGCAACGACCTCATCTAAAGAAGCCCTTCATGTCCATCCAAGTACCCATAAGCCTAGACATGCAGGGCTTCATTAGATGTGGTTGTTGCATGCGCACAATCAGTAACATAGCCGGCTTTCTTCACTTGCTCCAGGACACCGGAGCTACGTGTGTTACTGCAGCTGCACGTGTAAAATGTACACGTGTCAGTTCAAATATATACAAACAATAAGATCTCCAATTGTGAATATAAGCTCTAACAATACAAGATCTAACCATGAGTATATACTCTGTCCTAATCTTGGACTAATATTATACATAAATACATTTGAAATCATATTGTCTTTTATAAGGACATTAATCTATCTGCCTATATTATTGCATACAATTACATGTACTTATCTGATATATATTGTTTAATGTAAGGTATCCGATATGATGTATTATATGATAAAATATATTCAAAGTTTTTAGTTTCCATGCAAGGGCCCTACAAGATATTTTCTACAGCTGTATTATTTATATCTGTATTAACTACCGTATATACTCGAGTATAAGCCGACACGAGCAGAGGTACCTAATTTTGAAACAAAAAACTAGAAAAAACAATTCACTTCTGTATAAGCCGAGGGTAGGAAATGCATTGCTCCCAGCCTGCCCCCAGTATACAGCCAGCCAGTGCATACCCCCCAGTATAGAGCCTGCAGCCCCTGCCCCCCTAGTATACAGCCTGCAGCCCCGGCCCCCCAGTATACAGCCTGCAGCCCCTGCCCCCCCAGTATACAGCCTGCAGCCCCTGCCCCCCAGTATACACCCTGCAGCCCCGGCCCCCCAGTATACAGCCTGCAGCCCCTGCCCCCCCAGTATACAGCCTGCAGCCCCTGTCTCTAGTATACAGCCTGCAGCCTCCTGTCCCTAGTATACAGCCCCTCACCCAGTATACAGCCACTGCACAGCCTTCTGCCCCCCCCCCCTCTCCTCGGGAGGTCCCCTTCTGTCCAACCGCACGGAAAGAGGGAGCCAAAGCCAGAACATCGATGGACAGAAGAGGACCTCCCGGGGGTTGTTGGAAGGTGTGTACACTTTGTTTTTTATAGACTCGAGTATAAGCCGGGTTAGGGTTTTTCAGCACATTTTTTGTGCTGAAAAACTCGGCTCATACTCAAGTATATATGGTATTTTAAACATTTTATGTTAATAAATGTATTCTGTTGTTTAAATATTGCACAGTTCTGTCTACGGTGCCAGTTATCGGTTTTATTTGTATGTTTTTTTTTAGTTGGTGCTACCACAACACTCAAAAAAGGTGCATGTTTTTGTGTGTCTATAGTGGTAGTGCATCCCCAAGTTCTTTTTATTTAATGAATGGCACTGAGCTATGATTGTTGTATATGTTAGGTGATTTATTGAAAATTAAGAATTCCTATTTAAAAAAAACAACAATTTTTAAATTCCAATAAAATTAAACATGTTTGACATTGCAGCTTCAATTAACTACCAAAGTGTTCATTCCCCTCAAGGTAAATAACTACTGGCTGCAGCAGCACCTCCAACGTCTGTTGTGATTCTTTGTGTTGTGGCCTGGTCACCTTTTGTGTCCAGATCACTGCTGAGGGCAGTGATTTATCAAACAGCCCATCACAGCTGAGGGCTGTCATATGGAAGTCATGGCTGAAGCCCATTAAAGGTATCTGCACATGTTGTTCAATGGCTGCAGGATTTACTATAGTTCTACTCCCACATCCATTCTGCAAGCATCAGAAACAAGTCAGTGCTTGATTAGGATGATTTCCGCACCATGATCCATAGCAATAAATTACATGGAAAAGCGTTTCCACTGCATATTTTTTTTTCCTGCAAAGTGTTTATAGGATTGTCTAAAATCCCATGCACTACAATGCTATTTTATTAAGATGCAGAAACAGTGTGTGGCAAATCCACACAATAGGGGGAATTTATTAATGCACTTGCGCCAAAAATTCGGATGGTTTTGTGCCTTGCGCCACATTTATCAAGGCTTTTAGACATTTTTTTTTACCCTTTTCTGACTTGTCCAACTAAGGGGGCTTGGTCCTCAGAACATACCTTTACTGCTCCCCAGTGATGTGTCATATTTTATAGGCAATACTGTATTACTAGTTTTTCCAAGGTATATGTTACCACCCAGCACTGCTTCTTCTGATCTAGGAGCTGTTAGGCTACATCTAAATACCAAGAACATTTAAGTGAATTGCTTACCAAGAAGTATTCTGATTTATAATAAGATTATATCTATAAAGGGTTCCAACATGTACAGCATATTGTTATTGCTTGTCATATTGTAATAAAGTTCATATGGGTACTAGGAGCATTTTGTCACCTCTGATAGCTGATAAAATTTTGAGGCAAGCATAAGCAGGAATTAAGTATTATGCACTATGATATGCTATTAATGAGAATAGGGAATGTGCATAATACATCATCTTCAGCAATTTGCCCATTTGGTGTGCAGCAGACGTTTCATACCTAATGTCAAGTCAGCAATAATTATCTTGGGGATACATGATACTAAAGCAGTAGGCACTAATAAACTGTACAAACAATACAAATAAAGTGTAATTTTGTTGTTATTTAAAATTTTGCTCCTTTTAGCAGAAAAATGCTGTGGACATACACTCTGATGGACTCTCAATAGGCCCCAACACCTACCTGGCGAGCATAGATGTGGAGTCCCTTTATTCGTCGATCCCACATAACCTAGGCCTCCAAGCAGTAGACTTCTATTTGAACACTTTAGGCAAACAGTGCAAAGCACACAATAGGTTCATTTTGCGCTTACTAGAATTCTCACTTACGCACAGTTGCTTTACCTTTGACTGTACTGTGTACCACCAGCTCAGGGGCACCGCGATGTGTAGCTCTTATGCACCCACCTATGCAAACTGGGCTGGTGGGAACATAGTGTCGTCTTCTGTGATGAGCCTTTGGGCTCGCTATATCGACGACATCTTCATCACATGGGAGGGCTCAGAGGAGCAGTTTTTGACACTCATGGGTGACCTCAATCAAAACACCCTGGGCCTTAGATTTACTCACGAAATTCACACCACAACCATACCATTTCTGGATGTGTTCATTCAGAAAAAACATAACGGTGAATTAGATACCACAGTGTACAGGAAGCCCACCTCCACCAATTCCTTCCTGCGCTGGGACTCATTTCACTCACCAGCCCTAAAGAAAGGTATCCCCTATGGACAATACCTTAGGATGTGCAGGAATTGCTCATCCATTGGTGAATTCAGATGTCAAGCTAAAGACCTGAGATCCCGTTTCCGAGCCCGTGGTTATCCGGATCACATCCTGCGTTCAGCATACCAGCGAGCATTGGGGTCAAATAGGACTGATTTACTTACGCCACGTCCTACTTCTCCTATGCCCCAACTCATCCGTTTAATTGGCACCTATGATGGTGGTGCACAGACTGTACGTCAGATCCTCAACAAGCATTGGCACATACTTAAAATGGACCCAGATTTATCGACAGTGACACAAGACTATCCCACAATTACCTTCAGAAGAGGGCGGAATATCAGGGATAGACTAGTCCATAGTCAATTTGTCAGACCTAAACAGACGGGGATCTGGCTCAAACAGGACATAGTGGGAAGCTACCGATGTAGTGGGTGTGTGGCCTGTAAGGTCATAAAGAACCACAAAGTCTTTAATAGCTCTGTCACGGGGATTGCATATACCATCAGACAGTATATTAACTGTAAATGACCTGGGGGTCATTTACCTAGCCACATGCGGGTGTGGAAAACAGTATGTGGGCAAGACCTTTAGGGAATTTCGACGTCGTGTTGGGGACCATTTAGGTGACATTAGGCACAACAGGGACAAACCCCTCTCTAGACACATAGATGACCAACATGGGAGGAGCACGCAGGGACTTTCCTTTGGTTTCCGTTGGTATTGATTTGGTGAAACCCCCAGAGAGGGGGGATTGGGATCGCATTCTCAGACAAAAAGAGACACGCTGGATTTTCAAAACTGAAACCCCAAAAGGGTTAAATGCCTGTTGTAGGGATCACTAAAAACAATTGGTCTCATTTTGGAAGAAATTCCTTGGATATACTGTATTTTGGACTTGAGTAACAATGTAGGCCATGCTTGGCCAATTATACATATGCAACCTTCTGAAGTCTAAACGACTGATTGTAATGCAAAGGATTTGTTTGTTTGTGTTAAAACTCAAAAAATAAATAAAAATAAGTTTGATTTAAAAAAAAAAAAAACAATTGGTCTGCTCAATCATAGAAGCTCATATATAACAATAGAGGCTGCATAGGTACCCAAATGGGGTACATTTCTAACTTTTAAAACTCATATAAGGCTATGCTAGCTCATGCTATTCAGGATACTGGCACTAGTATGGCAGTGCGTCCCCTTTGCACTCACAGCTCTATAAAATCTTAGCTCCGGCCATGTGAGGAAGCATTGCGTCATTGGATAACCTTTGCTCGCAGAGAAGGAAGCGGACCTCCAATCAATGCATCAATGGGAGTAAATGAGTGCCTAACTACTAGTGGAGCCACACCACCTAAAGGAGCTGCTCAATGCGGACAATTGCAGGTACCTAGGAATGAATTAGCTGATGTCCATACTGGAAACATCAATACGAGAGGAAGGAAATTTATCAGAAAGTGGACATGAATAAGTGCAAAATAAAGTTTTACTCAATGGGAGATAAAGCAAGTAAAGTACTGACAAAGAGATGACAAAATGGGATATGCAAAGGATTAAATAGAAACCCTGCAATATCCAGAGAATAAATACAGTAAAAACCCAATTGAGATGGCGGAAGCCTTCCAATTGTACCATGCCAAACTATATAATTTAAAAGATGAAAATACAGAAATACAGCTGTCCCCAGCAAAGGTGCAAAGCTTTTTAACGTCTATAAATTTACCAAATCTTGTAGGGAACAGCAATCCATGTGTGGTGGGATTATCAGAGGAAGTCTTTGAACTAATTTCCTCTATAATGGGTGAAATTGCTGAACCCTCTCCCTTACAAGCAGCACTAAATATAGGGTTAAATAAATCCCCCCCAATACAGAGAAATAATAACACATACTTTGATAGCAGCAAGACTATGGAAATGGAAATCTATAGACATACCTTATATAATAGAAGTTAAAGAAACTGTTAATATGCAAATGCATTATGACATTTGGCAAACGGACAATGGCAATGGCAAGTTAGAAAAAAGATCTGGCACCCATGGGAGATAAATACTGATTCCACCCCGTAGCAGCTCCGCGCCGTAGCTGTACTGCGCAGCTTCCGACGATTAGCGCTCAGCGCAGTACAGCTACGGCGCGAGCGCATAGGATTTTAGAATTGTCACCACGTCTCGCGACGTGGTGACATCGGGACGAGAATTGGGTGACAGAGGCAGGAGGAGTTCCTGTCTCCGTCACCCGACCAATCAAATCGGTCCCGCCCGCCGATCGCCGTGATTGGCCAGTCAAACCTGACTGGCCAATTACAGCGATTTTGGGCTGAAAAACGTGGTTTTAGCCCCTTTCTCTTCCTCCAGCGGCACCATTTTGGTTTGGTATCGCTGGAGAGAGGAAAGAGCGTTACTGTGTGCACCAAAATACACTTTTACACTATAAATAGTGTTCTGATCCTTATCTGATCCCTATTGTTCCCTACAAATTCCCATCCTATCTGTTTTTTCCTGTGTCCTGTGTGTTCCCTGTGTGATCGCCTTGTGTGATCCCACGTGTCTTCCGTTTTTCCCTGTCTGTCCCTTCTGAACCCAAACGCACTTTTCAGTGCGCTGTGTTAGCGTTGTTCTGCACTGGACGCACTTTTCAGTGCGCCGTGTGAATAGCGCTGCACAGAATCTTTAGCAGTCTTAGCGGTAGTTAGTTTGTCTTAGGGCAAGCTAGGTGCATTTGTAGCGCCTTTTTGCGCGGTGCACATAGGTTTTTTTTCGGTGCCTGGTAATATTTTTTTCCAGAGCGCCGTAGGTGTACCCGTACGTAGCTACTTTTTGTGTGTGCCATCTGTGCGGCTTGTCCGTGTGGTTTGGTGTGCATTCTCTTTTTTTTTGTGTGCTATCTGTGCGGCTTGTCCGTGTAGTTTAGTGCGCATTATTTTTTTTGTGTGCCATCTGTGCGGCTTGTCCGTGTAGTTTAGTGCGCATTATTTTTTGTGTGCCATCTGTGCGGCTGGTCCGTGTGGTTTGGTGTGCATTCTCTTTTTTTTTTTGTGTGCTATCTGTGCGGCTTGTCCGTGTAGTTTAGTGCACATTATTTTTTTTTGTGTGCTATCTGTGCGGCTTGTCCGTGTAGTTTAGTGCACATTATTTTTTTTGTGTGCTATCTGTGCGGCTTGTCCGTGTAGTTTAGTGCGCATTATTTTTTGTGTGCCATCTGTGCGGCTTGTCCGTGTGGTTTGGTGTGCATTCTCTTTTTTTTTTTGTGTGCTATCTGTGCGGCTTGTCCGTGTAGTTTAGTGCACATTATTTTTTGTGTGCCATCTGTGCGGCTTGTCCGTGTGGTTTGGTGTGCATTCTCTTTTTTTTTTTGTGTGCTATCTGTGCGGCTTGTCCGTGTAGTTTAGTGCACATTATTTTTTTTGTGTGCTATCTGTGCGGCTTGTCCGTGTAGTTTAGTGCACATTATTTTTTTTGTGTGCTATCTGTGCGGCTTGTCCGTGTAGTTTAGTGCACATTATTTTTTGTGTGTGCCATCTGTGCGGCTTGTCCGTGTAGTTTGGTGTGCATTATATATTTTTTTTTTTGTGTGCCTGCTAGACGGTTTATCCGTGTAGTTTGGTGCACATTATCTAATTTTTCTAGTTATCTATTTTTTTTGTGTGCAATGTCTCAGAAGACGTACACCGTGTTGGAGGCATATAACATGCTTGCCTCTGACACCGAGTCAGCTAGTGGGGATGATGGTCCCTTTTACTTATCATCATCCTCCTGCTCATCTTCTAGTGACCTGGAAGGACCCCCAAGAAGGCGCCGTAGGGTTCCAGGGACTTCTGCAGGAGAAGTGCCTGGGACTTCTGCAGGAGAAGTGCCTGGGACTTCTGCAGGAGAAGTGCCTGGGACTTCTGCAGGAGAAGTGCCTGGGACTTCTGCAGGAGAAGTTTCTGGGACTTCTGCAGGAGAAGCGTCTGGGGCTTCCACTGACCCCACATGGGTAGCCCCAGATAATTATACCCCTCAGGTCCCTGACTTTACGGGCCATCCTGGAATTAACTTTGACACGACAGGGCTCAGAGCTGTGGACTTTTTTAAGTTTTTTTTTGATGAGGCGCTGCTGAATATTATTATATTTCAGACAAATCTCTACGCTGCACAACATATTGCCCAAAACCCCACGTCCTTTTATGCACAACCCTACAGGTGGACCCCTGTCACTGCAGCAGAGATGCACAAGTATTGGGGCATAATACTCCTTATGGGGATAGTAAAGAAGCCTTCAATCAGGGACTACTGGAGCACAGACATACTGTACCACACCCCCATGTTCCGCATGGCAATGAGCAGGATGCGCTTTGAAGCCATCCATAAGTTTTTGCACTACACTGACAACACACAGTGCCCACCCAGAGGTGACCCCAGTTATGATCGGTTATTTAAGGTCAGGCCCATATTAGATCATTTTAGTGCCAAGTTTGCCCAGGCATATACTCCCGCCAAACATGTAAGCATAGACGAGTCCCTAGTACAATTCAAAGGGAGACTTCACTTCCGCCCGTACCTGCCCAATAAGAGGGCAAGGTATGGTGTGAAGATGTATAAGCTGTGCGAAAGTTCATCAGGGTACACATACAAGTTCAGGGTATATGAAGGGAAGGACTCAACTATAGTGCCCCCAGAATGCCCCCCCTTCCTGGGTGTTACAGGGAAGATAGTGTGGGATTTAGTGCACCCACTGCTGGACCAGGGCTACCACATCTACCTGGACAATTTCTACACCAGCACCACCCTGTTCAAGTGCCTCACTTCCAGAAATACTGCGGCATGCGGCACTGTACGCAGAAATCAGAGAGGTCTCCCTAAGTCGCTGCTTGGGCAAAAACTTAAAAGGCACGAAAGCAGGGCAATATGCAGCGACTCTGTACTGTGTGTTAAGTACAAGGACAAGAGAGAGGTCCTTGTATTAACCACAATACATGAGCACACCACCACCCCTGTCCCAGTACGAGGTGCCAGTGCAGAAGCCCCCAAGCCAGACTGTATTTTAGATTATAATAAATACATGGGAGGGGTGGACTTGTCTGACCAGGTGCTTCAGCCGTACAATGCCATGCGGAAGTCGAGGGTGTGGTACAAGAAGCTGGCCGTGCACATCATGCAGATGGCATTGTATAATGCTTATGTGCTGCATCGATATGCCGGCCAGAGGGGAACTTTCCTGGAATTTCAAGAGGTGGTAATAAAGTACTTTCTTTTTGGAGACCAGGAAGGGGAGAGTGCTAGCACATCTGGAAGTGAGGCCACATCACGTATTGTACCAGGGCAGCACTTTCCAGGAGTAGTTCCCCAAACAGCCAGCAAGGGAAGGTCACAAAAGAGGTGCAGGGTGTGCTCCAAAAATGGCATTAGGAAGGACACCATTCATCACTGTGAGACATGCCCAGAAAAACCAGGGTTATGTATGAAAGATTGCTTCCGAATTTATCATACATCCCTGGATTTTTAGAGTACCCTGTTGTTACCCTGACGCACAGCTTATACATCATGCCGCATGCCGCATCTTCCCTTCTAAGCCCTGCCATGTGCCCAGCCTGTAGATTACTGTCCCGTATGCTTTACCCGGGAAAACATGCATCATGATTTTTAGGGTGTTTGTCTCCCGTGGCAGCAGCTGGGCACAAAATGACATAATGGATATTTTTTACTATGCACTATCCATTATGCACTTTTTCAGGGGTCCACCTGTGGGGTTAAAATGCTAACTATACCCCTAGATTAATTCATGGAGGGGTGTAGTTTCCAAAATAGGGTCAGTTCTTAGGGGTTTCTACTGTACTGGCCCCTATTGCCATCTACAAATCTTTCATGATGCCAAAAAGAAAAAAAAAAGTACAATGTCTGTGCTCCAACAAGTTATTCCCTTTTGAGCCCTGTCGTGTCTCCATCCTACAGATTATTGCCTCCTATGGGGTATTGCCCTAACCGGGGTAACCCGCAGAATGATTTTTGGGGTGTTTGTCTAAAGTGGCATGAGTTGGGCAAAATACTTTTGTCACTTCAATGGCATATTTGATAAATTGCAATACAATTGTTTCTCTGCACTACTCACTTTGTATTACATTTGAGCCAGCACCTTAGTGGTTAAAATGCTCATACAAACCTACATACATTCTTTGAGGGGTGCCCTTTCCAAAATGGGTTCACTACTTGGGGGTTTCTATTGTACTGGTACCTCGGGGGTACCCCCCATTACCAATCTAGTGAAAACGAAGCTTGAAAACCTAAATTGTGCTTCTTTATTCCTGACCCCTGCCGTGTGCCCAGCCTGTAAATTATTGGCACATGTGTGGTATTGCTGTACTCGGGACAACCCGCAGAATGATTTTTGGGGTGTTTGTCTAAAGTGGCATGGGTTGGGCACAGTACATGAGGCACTAAAATGACATTTTTGAGATAAAAACACAATTTTTACTCTGCACCATTTACTTTGCACTCAATTTTGGCCAGCGTGTTGGGGGTTAAAATGCTCATACAAGCCTACATACATTCTTTGAGGGGTGCCCTTTCCAAAATAGGTTCACTACTTGGGGGTTTCTATTGTACTGGTACCTCGGGGGTACCCCCCATTACCAATCTAGTGAAAACGAAGCTTGAAAACCTAAATTGTGCTTCTTTATTCCTGACCCCTGCCGTGTGCCCAGCCTGTAAATTATTGGCACATGTGTGGTATTGCTGTACTCGGGACAACCCGCAGAATGATTTTTGGGGTGTTTGTCTAAAGTGGCATGGGTTGGGCACAGTACATGAGGCACTAAAATGACATTTTTGAGATAAAAACACAATTTTTACTCTGCACCATTTACTTTGCACTCAATTTTGGCCAGCGTGTTGGGGGTTAAAATGCTCATACAAGCCTACATACATTCTTTGAGGGGTGCCCTTTCCAAAATAGGTTCACTACTTGGGGGTTTCTATTGTACTGGTACCTCGGGGGTACCCCCCATTACCAATCTAGTGAAAACGAAGCTTGAAAACCTAAATTGTGCTTCTTTATTCCTGACCCCTGCCGTGTGCCCAGTCTGTAAATTATTGGCACATGTGTGGTATTGCTGTACTCGGGACAACCCACAGAATGATTTTTGGGGTGTTTGTCTAAAGTGGCATGGGTTGGGCACAATATATGACGCACTAAAATGACATTTTTGAGATAAAAACGCAATTTTTACTCTGCACCATTTACTTTGCATTTAATTTTGACCAGCGTGTCGGGGGTTAAAATGCTCACCACAACCACCGATAAATTCTTTGAGGGGTCTAGTTTCCGTAATGGTATCATTTTTTGGGGGTTACTATTGCACTGGCACCTCACGGGCCCTGCCAACATGACATGGCACTCCAAATCCAAACATGTGAAAACGGAGCTGGAAAATCTAAATTTCACTCCTTCCGTTTTCATCCCTTCTGTGTGCCCAGTCTGTAAATTATTGGCACATGTGTGGTATTGCTGTACTCAGGACAACCCGCAGAATGATTTTTGGGGTGTTTGTCTAAAGTGGCATGGGTTGGGCACAGTATATGAGGCACTAAAATGACATTTTTGAGATAAAAACGCAATTTTTACTCTGCACCATTTACTTTGCATTTAATTTTGACCAGCGTGTCGGGGGTTAAAATGCTCACCACAACCACCGATAAATTCTTTGAGGGGTCTAGTTTCCGTAATGGTATCATTTATTGGGGGTTTCTATTGCACTGGCACCTCACGGGCCCTGCCAACATGACATGGCACTCCAAATCCAAACATGTGAAAACGGAGCTGGAAAATCAAAATTTCATTCCTTCCGTTCTCATCCCTTTTGTGTGCCCAGTCTGTGAATTATTGGCACATGTGTGGTATTGCTGTACTCAGGACAACCCGCAGAATGATTTTTGCGGTGTTTGTCTAAAGTGGCACGGGTTGGGCACAGTATATGAGGCACTAAAATGACATTTTTGAGATAAAAACGCAATTTTTACTCTGCACCATTTACTTTGCATTTAATTTTGACCAGCGTGTCGGGGGTTAAAATGCTCACCACAACCACCGATAAATTCTTTGAGGGGTCTAGTTTCCATAATGGTATCATTTATTGGGGTTTCTATTGCACTGGCACCTCACGGGCCCTGCCAACATGACATGGCACTCCAAATCCAAACATGTGAAAACGGAGCTGGAAAATCTAAATTTCACTCCTTCCGTTTTCATCCCTTCTGTGTGCCCAGTCTGTAAATTATTGGCACATGTGTGGTATTGCTGTACTCAGGACAACCCGCAGAATGATTTTTGGGGTGTTTGTCTAAAGTGGCATGGGTTGGGCACAGTATATGAGGCACTAAAATGACATTTTTGAGATAAAAACGCAATTTTTACTCTGCACCATTTACTTTGCATTTAATTTTGACCAGCGTGTCGGGGGTTAAAATGCTCACCACAACCACCGATAAATTCTTTGAGGGGTCTAGTTTCCGTAATGGTATCATTTATTGGGGTTTCTATTGCACTGGCACCTCACGGGCCCTGCCAACATGACATGGCACTCCAAATCCAAACATGTGAAAACGGAGCTGGAAAATCAAAATTTCACTCCTTCCGTTTTCATCCCTTCTGTGTGCCCAGTCTGTAAATTATTGGCACATGTGTGGTATTGCTGTACTCGGGACAACCTGCAGAATGATTTTTGGGGTGTTTGTCTAAAGTGGCACGGGTTGGGCACAGTATATGAGGCACTAAAATGACATTTTTGAGATAAAAACGCAATTTTTACTCTGCACCATTTACTTTGCATTTAATTTTGACCAGCGTGTCGGGGGTTAAAATGCTCAGCACAACCACCGATAAATTCTTTGAGGGGTCTAGTTTCCGTAATGGTATCATTTATTGGGGTTTCTATTGCACTGGCACCTCACGGGCCCTGCCAACATGACATGGCACTCCAAATCCAAACATGTGAAAACGGAGCTGGAAAATCAAAATTTCACTCCTTCCGTTTTCATCCCTTCTGTGTGCCCAGTCTGTGAATTATTGGCACATGTGTGGTATTGCTGTACTCGGGACAACCTGCAGAATGATTTTTGGGGTGTTTGTCTAAAGTGGCATGGGTTGGGCACAGTATATGAGGCACTAAAATGACATTTTTGAGATAAAAACGCAATTTTTACTCTGCACCATTTACTTTGCATTTAATTTTGACCAGCGTGTCGGGGGTTAAAATGCTCACCACAACCACCGATATATTCTTTGAGGGGTCTAGTTTCCGTAATGGTATCATTTATTGGGGGTTTCTATTGCACTGGCACCTCACGGGTCCTGCCAACATGACATGGCACTCCAAATCCAAACATGTGAAAACGGAGCTGGAAAATCAAAATTTCACTCCTTCCGTTCTCATCCCTTCTGTGCGCCCAGTCTGTAAATTATTGGCACATGTGTGGTATTGCTGTACTCGGGACAACCCGCAGAATGATTTTTGGGGTGTTTGTCTAAAGTGGCATGGGTTGGGCACAGTATATGAGGCACTAAAATGACATTTTTGAGATAAAAACACAATTTTTACTCTGCACCATTTACTTTGCATTCAATTTTGACCAGCGTGTCGGGGGTTAAAATGCTCACCACAACCACCGATAAATTCTTTGAGGGGTCTAGTTTCCGAAATGGTGACATTTTGGGGGGTTTTCTATTGTACTTTTACTTCAGGGGCTCTTCAATTACACTGTGGCACCACAAAATATTTGCAGCCAAATTGGCCTTCCAAATTCCCGGTATCGCTAACTCTGTTCTGGACATCGATGTGCGGGGAAACAGCAGCTGACATCCACATGTCTGGTATTGCCGTACTCGGAAGAAGCAGGGCAAGAAATTAGGAATATATATTTACCTCAAATTCCTTCTGAATGTATCCGTTTTAGGGCTAAATTGGAAAGATTGAAATCAAAAATTGAAATTTCAAAATTTCCACTCCATTTTCATATGCTTCCGGAAAAATAATTAAAGGGTTAACAGACTTCTTAAATGCTGATTTGAATAGGTTGAGATGTTAGGTTCATAAAATGGTGTTACTTGTGGGGGTATATAGTACATAAGCCTTTATAGAGCACTTCCAAACTGAATTGATCACCAAAAAGTTCGCATTTTTCAAATTTCAAGAAAATCTGAGAAGTTGCTACTAAAACTTCAAACCTTCTCACATCCATAAAAATAATGGAAACGTAAAACAAATTATGGATATAAAAAGAAGACCAATGGCAAAAGGTTTCTATCAAAAAAAATTTGTGGTATCACTTTTTGTCTAAAAATTATAACATTTGAAACTTTGAAAATAGTCATTTTTTTCAAATTTTTCCTAAATTTTTGAATTTTTACCCCCCAAAAAAGGAACGGATCACTGAAATGACACTACTAACATAAACTACAATGTCTCACGAGAAAACAATCTCAAAATCACAGAGATATCTTAAAGCGTTGAAAAGTTATTACCACAGGAAGAGACACTGGTCAAATTTCCAAAAAAAGTTGCGAGCCTTAACCTGCAAACAGGCTGCGTCCTTAAGGGGTTAAAAAGTAAGCTGGGGGGGATTAAGATAAATATAAAAGGATAACAAATTCCAGGATTGGACCCGAAACAATGCCAGTTTTACACCATGAATGAATATGGGATTTATGTTTTGTAACTTGTAAGGATAATGTAATTCTATACTGTACTGTTAATATGTAAAATTAAAAAAAAAGAAAAAAAAACTTAGCAGAAAGTGTTTCATGATAACCTACACGAAAAAGAATAAATATCAAAGCAATTTAGCTGTATTTGGTTACCACACACAGTATTTGTAAAAACACCTCAAACAAATGTTTTAGTCAGATTCTGTTAGGATGTTAGGTATAGTGTGTTGTATCGGCGCCTGAATTTATACATTTCACAGATCTAGATCATCATGAAGGGGCTGCTGTGTGAGATGTAACATACACACTCCTAAGCCTGTATAGTTACATATGAACTTCTATGATTCAGCAGCCGATTAATTTTAAACATATCAATAAAAGATTGTTTTTAGTGATCCTTATTACAGACAGTAGAGTAACAAATAAAGTACCAATGGGGCTTATTTACTAAGGGTCCGCGCATGCACTTTCGTCATACTTTCCGGCATTTTTGGGATTTGCACGGCTTGGACAGGTATTTAACAGGGGTCTGCGTTAGCATTGTGTCGCACACAATCGTTTTTTGGCGCAGCTGCACTGGCTTCCATGCGACACAAATTGGACAATCCGACTGATTCGGACTGAGCACAGGATTTAACTTTCAAATTGTGTTGCAGGACAATGCACTTACATGCATCACTAAGAAGAACGTGAACTATGTCGGACATGAGCGGGGAAGCGACACATGCACAATCTTAGTGAATCGCGGCACATTGCATTATCGTCAAACAATGCACTTTCGGGGAACTTTGTCGGACAGGTAAGTAAATGTGCCCCAATGTGTCTGCTAAGAAAAATAAGGTCCAACATGTATGGCATAAACTCAAAAAGGAGTAATGACCATATAATGGGTAGTCAAAATGACACTAGTTATCACACACACAGATACAAGAAAAGGGGAAGGAATAGGGGTATAAATATGCTGTTAATATGTTAAAACTACCTCAACCTTTAAAATCAATGAGGGGGAATCACAGCAGTGCGGTCTCTTATTCCTAAGGTGCCAAGGCATCTTTTAGATTCAAAAATTATATACGGTCTATTCTGAAATCATCTTGAGATATCCGTGGTAAAAGGGCAGGAAATAGATTCACAGCAGCTTTGCAGAGGTTGGTGATGGACTACTGGAGGCCTCTAATCCGAAGATAACCTCTCTTGTTATGGCTCTCTAAATCTTCGCATTTCACCTCAAGTTGCTCCAATTAGGACTGCAGAGAGTACTGAATCCTATTTTCCAGTGTATCAACAATATAATCAGTTTTCTGTTGAAGATCCATTGTCATCTGCCAAAAGTCTTTTATCTGAGATTAAATGCTGGTGACATCTGCCGTTAGTTCTGATCTGAACATACCTCATCTGGGAGAGAGCTGCATCATCCATGGGTGCAGGTACTGTGTAATTTGAAGGCCAAGTATGGGTGACATCGATTGAGTCAGGACATCACTCAAGAAGATGGAGCTTTGTGAGACGATGATGCCCGATCAGCAATGGGAGCCCTCAGGAGTGTCTTTGCTTTCTTGGAGGATTTCCCCTTTTTTCCAGCCTTCTTTTCTCCACAGATTATATCAAAATGTGCAAAACGGGGTCTCACTAGTGCTTATTATAGCTTGTTCTGTGGAGCAATGGGCACAGGACTTATGAAAACATAACATCACCTATGTGCTCTACACTTATGTTGTTCAGAAAATGCCTAGTGACAGGGAATGGCCCTTTAAATATTGGTTGCAGGAGGGTGAGGTAGCCAAACAAAAATAAAGACCGGTCTGGAGCTGCTAATTAGGCCTTAGAGAATACAAAAGTGGCTGGTCCCAAAGAGCACAATCTAGCCAATGAAATGCCTGGGGAAGGTGAGCCAAGGGGCTGTTTCAGGGCAAGTTGAATATCCAGGAGGCCGCATCTGGCTCCAAGCAGGGGAAAAACTCCTGAAATACTTCAGTTTAGATGCAGACCACACTTCCTTGATTTGTTGTGGAGCCCTTAAAACTGCTCCAAGCCATCCAGAGTGTGATCAGGTTTGTGCTCAGGCTCCATGGATGACGGATTATTCAAGGAGTTAAGTGGAGATGGGCCAGAGAGGTCCGGCAGGCCACAATGCGTGGCAGCCTAAACAAATGGTGGTATTGCTCTGCTGGAAGTGGCCTCGGGTGCAAGGTGTTGGTGGCAGATGGGCACTCTAGGGTTCAGTTGGCACAGAATGGCCGTTGATCTGGTGCCAATGGCCACCATGCATCTAACCTGTTCAGCTGTAAGCCATGCCCATCTTGTCCATAGATTTGAACATCAGTGCAAGACATCTCACTCAGGGCAGGGAGGCAGGTGCGGTATGACGTAACACGCCGCGCCCGCGAGATGGCCCCGCCCCCCACCATGAAGAGGGTTGTCAGCTGCCACGGCCACGAGCTCCTTGACCGACTCCTCCAAGCGTGAGCCAGCACCTTGCCGCTTGAGAACTCTTTCTCCTCTGGATCGCTCCCCCTCCCCTTACGCGGTCAAGAAAGGAGCTCCCGGGTGCACTAACTGGACGCACCGACCGGCCCACAACGAGACGACCGTGGAGAACATCGGTCCAGCTGCCCTGACATAGTGCCGACAGTGCCTCCTTCGCTGATCTTCTTACCGTCTCTGGGCGGCTCACCTGCGCTAATCGAGATAGGAACAGACGGGGGCGTTTTTCGCTCTGGAGAATGTACCGCTGATTGAGAGGGAGCGCGTCTAGACTGCCTGGAGTTTGGTAATGTAGGAAACATCCTTACATCTATTTGTGGCCCAGGGCCCAGTATCTATCGCTGTTCCCTACCACGTGCCACTACGGAATTGTGTTTGCCCGGGGCAGCGGGCCGCCTTGCTTGCTGGAAGGCACTCAACGAGGCCCGAGAAAGTAGCGGAGTGACCAGATGCCCCTCAGCACTGGGGGCAATGTGGGGGAGTAATGTGTCTGCTGGTCCTGGAGTGTGGGCATAAATAAGTTGGCTGCTCACCCTGTCGGTGGTGCAGCCGTATACCCCCCCTATTGTCGGGTATTGACTTGACCTATTGCAGGAAAAAGGGACCAGAGTGACATTTGGATCTCCTGAAATCGACCTGGCTTTACATAAAGGACAGCATCCGTCCTGGCGAAGTCGATACCTTTGCTCACACTTGACTTTGGCTTTGTTCGGGTATAGTACTCTTGGGCGCCCCTCACCACGCACCACCATCGAGCTGTATACGGTGGGGGTAGCGGGCCGTCTTGTTATTTGGATGGTGGCTAAAGAGACATATATATCCGCAGGGCGAATTGCTACCCCGTCAATATTAAGATAGGGGGCGGTGTGGGAGAAGACGGCCTTGCCGGGCCGTACAGCTGGCTGCTAACCCCGCTGGTGGTGTAGTCATACCCCCCTCCCCCCTCCTACAGCCGGGACCTGTTTGAGTCACCACGGGAGAGTAGATCACAGAGCTATCAGACCCCCCTGTGGAGCAAAGCCGTTCTGGGTTTAACATCAAGGACTGCACTCCACCGGAGACTCTGTCACCCTGAGACTACGCAGTAGTTCTATTTGGCGCTGCCTATTTGGCACCTGCCGGGTAGGGGGTTTTCCTTTTTTTTTTTTTTTTTTTTTCCCTTTTCCTCCTTTTGCTATAAATGACATCTATACTAACATGGAATGTTAGGGGATTAGGGGAACGGATAAAACGACGTATCGTTTTTTGATATTATTCAGAAATATCTCCCTGCAATAGTATGTTTATTAGAGACTCACCTCAGCAAAGACACAGTGAAAACTATTAGCAAAAATTGGGCCGTAGAGGAATACCATTCAATTTTCTCCACTTTTTCTCGGGGAGTGAGTGTCTTCGTACACAAATCAGTAAAATTCTCAATTATTGCAAAACAAATTGACTCGGAAGGCAGATATGTTTTTCTTTATGGTAAGCTTGATGGGCTTACATGCATCCTTGCCTTTGTATATATTCCCCCCCCTTTCTCCCTACAAGTGCTGAAGGCATTGTTGGTCTTCAGAGACCAGAGGGATAGATGCCCTCTTTGGATCTCCGGGGACTTTAACTGTGCCATGACCCTGACCTTGATTGGGTGGGAAGCGGTAGGAGTGGTGGCTCGAGGTCTGCTACTTCGCCCCTGTACAAGTTTTGCCTGGAAACAGGATTTAGAGATGTATGGCGGGAGAAATATGGGGACAAAAAAGCTTTTTCATGTTTCTCCAGCTCTCTCAAAGTAATGTCCCGGATCGATCTTATCCTGGCCTCAGACAACGCATTCCCCCACTCTGATCACTCAGTATTGGTGCTGGAGTTAAAACTAGATAATACGTATAGAAGGAAACCACCTAAGATAAATCCCCATTGGCTATCTCTTCTTTCTAGCGATGAGAGAGCTGAGGAGGAGATTCTTACCTTTTGGAAAGACAACTTTGGGTCCACCCATATTGGAGTAGTCTGGGACGCACTGAAAGTACATATGCGATCCTGGTGGCAGTCGGAGATCCGTACCAAGAAAAAGGCCTTTCGCCAAAAAGAAAATTCATTATTAAATACAATGACCAGGGCCCAAGAGGAGTATTTTAAACACACCTCAGAGATCCAACAGGAGGCTCTGCAAAAAGCTAGAATAGCATATGAAAAATTTCTTGGAGAGAAGGCCCAACAGCAAGCCTTCTTTCAGGGACAAAAACACTACTGTGAGTTAGGACGACCAGGGAAACTGTTAGCCTCTACAGTCCAGTGCCAGAGGGAAGCTCAACATATAAACCAGATCCTTAATAAGAATAACGAATTAGTAGACTCCCCCCAGGACATTAGTAAAGCTTTTGTGGACTTCTTCTCCACACTCTACTCATCCGAACTCAAAAAAGATGGCCCCGATCTGGACCAATACCTCCCAAAAATTCCCCTCCCTTCTCTTACACAGACACAAATACAGCTACTGAACCTCCCATTGACCATCGAGGAAATAACAGAGACACTTAGATCTATTAAAGGCAATACGAGCCCCGGGTCTGACGGCCTTCCATTTGAAGTTTACAGGAGATTTAATAAAACATTGCTTCCTCTTTTGCTGGAAGTAATTAATGAGAGTAGATTGAAAGGTGAGCTTCCGGAGTCAATGCGAGAGGCCTCAATAGTCCTCATCCCAAAAAAAGGCAAGAACGCCATAGAGAGGGAGTCTTATAGACCCATATCCTTGCTCAATACTGATGCAAAGATTTTTGCTAAAACCCTGTCACGGAGACTCCAGAGGGTAATACATGATCTTATCCATCTAGATCAAACGGGATTTATCCCCGGGCGGCATATAAGTGATAATCTCGATAGATTGTTCTTGAATATGCAACTGGGGGCTGGGGTTGGGGGTCGCTCCATCCTGTCATTAGATGCAGCTAAAGCATTTGACAGGGTGGAGTGGCCCTTTCTTTGGGCTGTTATGAGGAAAGTAGGTCTTGGAGAAGATTTCATAGCTTGGGTCCAGTTGTTATATAAAGATCCAGAGGCTAGGATTATTACCAATGACGTGGTTTCAGAAAAAATTAAATTACAAAGAGGAACCCGTCAGGGATGCCCCCTATCCCCACTACTTTTTAATATCTTTATGGAACCCCTGGCTGCCTTGGTGAGATCAAACCCAGGCATAGTCGGTTGTGGCTGTAATGGAAGTTCAGATAAACTGTTACTCTATGCGGATGACATCCTGCTGTGCCTGGGAAACTCGGAACGCTCCGTCCCGAACGTAATCCAGATACTACAAGAGTACGGTAGCTATTCCGGATTAGAAATAAACTGGAAAAAAACAATACTGCTCCCCATTGATGTATTCTCAATTGAGAACACGGGGGAATTACAGATACTGGAGCCACATTCAGCATTTGAATATCTGGGGATACGGATCTCCGCTGACCTCAGTCGATACGCTGAATTGAACATCCTCCCAACGATTGTAAGAATAAGATCAAAAATATCAGTATAGGTCAAGTTGCCCTTGAGTAGAGCTGATAGAATAGGCCTCCTGAAGATGGTGGTATTGCCACAATTACTTTACGTGCTCTCAGCGTCTCCGGTTTGGGTGGAAGAGAAACTTTTTAGATTAATCGAGCGACTCTGTAATGATCTCATATGGGGGAGAAAACATGTACGAATGAAAATCGGTTATCTATACTGGACACAAGCAGAGGGAGGATTAACGATACCTAATTTTAGATTGAACTTTGTAGCAGCCAAAGTGCGCTTTATAACAAAATGGTGTAGAACATGGGCACTTACACAGATTTTCAAAAAAACTAGGAGCAATATTCCCTTTCCAGAGGTTTGTGAATCAGGTCAGTTGTCAGGGCGACTGGCACAAAACTTCCCGGTCTGTAAAATTATCAACGAATGTTGGAAGCGCCTGGGGAGGCAGGGGGCAGGGATGGGGTCATTGGAGTTTACCCCATTATGGGACAACAAAAACTTGAAGGAATTTTGGAAGTGAACAGACATACAAATTTGGAAGGAATTGGGGATCACGAGGGTGGGTCACATATTTAAAGATGGAATATTACTCTCTTACAGAGAATTGGGAACACTATATGGGGTGGGCAGAAGCACCTTTCTCCATTATTTGCAAATATGGGATGCATACAATAAGACACAAGATAAGAATCACTTTATTATTCACAGAAGTACGTTGATAGATCAGATATTCTCCAACTGGAGGGGGAAGATGTCGGTCTCGAAAATATACAAAATATTAATTAGAGAAAACACTAAGGACACAGTATTGAAGAATGTTTCACAGTGGGAGTTGGATGGTATTCACCTCACATTAGACCAATGGAAGGAGACATATCAAAACGTGGCTCTTTCGTCATTAAACATGAATCACAGGATGATCCAATTTAATTTTAGTCACAGGTTGTATTACACCCCAGTACGTCTCAAAAAGATGGGGATATATGAGGAGGCCAAATGCCGACGTTGCGGGGACCCACATGCAGATATTATTCATCTTAGCTGGGCATGCCCAAAAATAAACATCCTCTGGAAAGAGGTACACAAAATAATTGAGGACCGTCTGGGTTTTGGAATTGCTTTCTCTATGGAGGCTCTCCTATTGAACCACTTACGGGTGGGACATAAGAGGGGGCTATCAAAGACCCAAAGAGCTATTATCTGTAGAATGACACTCATCGCCAAAGTGCTAATCGCAAGGAACTGGATGAGACCACAAGCCCCAACCTTAGTACAGTGGGAAGCCCTACGGGCCAAAATTCAGCTCCATGAAAAACTTTGCTTTGGTAAGCAGAACAGAATGGATCTATGGGAGAAGATATGGGGGGAAGAAACAAGTAAAAAAAATTTTTTTTTTTCTTTTTTTTTTTTTTTCTCTCTTTTCTTTTTCTCTCTCTCGGCAGGGGAGGAAGGGCGGGATGGAGTTATAGGGTGGGGGCACCTTAGAGGCATTGAAAGGCCAAGATACTTAGGTACCAATTGGTTTCTCTTTTCTTATTTATGCCATCTTTAAGTACACTCTGGGCCAATCGGAATCTTACGAATAAGAATGGAATGGCACTGCTTTCTTTGATAATACTCTAGTAGCTGGTAACCTTTAATATCTTGGATAAGAATCTCTTTTTCTTAATGTGTTTTGTGCACCTCGTTTTTCTGGGGGGGTGGGGTGAGGGAGTAGGGGTGAAAAAAACTATGTTACTAAGTCATGTAAAGGAGTTGTACTTTACGCGTTCCTTGGATATTTATGTTTTAACTCAGTATATTGATGAAGGAAAAATTAATTTAAAAAAAAAAAAAACATCAGTGCAAGACCCCATTAGCTATTTTAAAAACAAATCTGGTCTCCTGGTTTTTCCTCAAGAAGTACTGTCCTTACACTAGCCATTCCTCCAATATATGGGAAAACCCCTACAAATGTCTAAACTGCTGGTTTTGCCATTTCGTTTGCTGTCAACAAAGATGTAAAAATAAAAAGACTATTGAAAACACTGGAGAATAAAACTCCTCCTCTGTGGAGAACTCCATACAACAAATTACACATCTCCTGAGCCCGTTCTGACATAGATGGACAGGCAGAAGACAGCCAGTGATGTGGAATACAGATTTAGCTGTGGTGAGGCAGTACAGACAGTCTATGGATAGCAAGGGTATCTTAGCTATAACTAAGATAAGTAGGATTAAACCATGGGAAAAGTTTAAGCAAAACATGCAAGCATGTACCAGAGCCACTCACCGCGTAAACGTAGAAGTTCCAGTCCAGCAAGTGCAACAACAGGGAAGCCTGATAATACAATCGAAGGTTAGGAAGACCTGCACAACCATCAGACTCGCGGAAGATCAAAAACCTCCAACCAATGCTGGGGTGACCAGTGCCCTATATGAAATGGCAGATATAGGCAGTATGGGCAGGCGACCAGGTCTTTGGCTTCCCAGGGGCCCATTCCCGGACTTTATATGAAGATTGCTTGGTTAAAAAAAAACATTATACTCACTTCCAGCTTCTCTTGCATCTTCCCCTCTTGCGGCCCGAGCACATATAGTATAACGTGGTAGGGTAGCGGTTGCGTGATGTCATAGTGTTGCGCAAGGGCTGGAAGAGGAGAAGACAGAGCCGTGGGGAGAATAAGTCTGAGGTGAGCATAGCGTTTTTTTAATTGGGCTAAATGTAAACATTTCTGTATAGGGGGCTCTGCTGTGGACATTTTTATAAAGGGGAGCTCTGCTGTGGACATTTCTTTAAAGGGGGATCTGCTGTGGACAGTTATTTAAAGGGGGTCAGTAAGGCTGCAGTGGTGTCATTTGGCGGAGTAGATTAGGCCTCTGGGCACGAGGTTGGTTTGGGCGATGGGGGGCCCTAGTCGTGTGAACAGCCCAGGGCCTATGGGACACTTATTCCGCTACTGGAAAATAAGCATGGACATTTACAAGGAGCAGATGAAAGCTTGTGGGAAAAGCAGCAGGAACTGTAAAATATATAAAGAAAACATCTATCTTCTGGTACAAGGAAAAACAAATGTTGAGATTTTCTTTTAATATATGGGAAATTCATGGTTATTGTAATTGCACAACAGATTATTATTTACCTCATTAAATCCATTTTAGCTATGATAGTACTCAAAAAATTCTGTTGATTTCACCTTGAAAGTATTGCCAGCATACGTACGTAATGTTCTCATGTGGTTTTGCATTTCGTTGTTTCATCTATGCGGGTTACAAATAGTGTCAAGGCAGTTTATTGTAAGTAGACAATGATTCAGTTTGACAGAATTAAATTACAAGTAAGCGGTTTTTATCAGCTGCCTAGATTATTGTCATGGTCTGTTAATTGTCTAAACTGATCTCAAATTCTGAAACTGGGCACAAAGGTGCACTGTCCCAAATGCCCAGGGAAGGCAGTGCTTTGATTTTAATAGTCATTGCTATGTGTTTGGTATATTCATTGCTGGAATACATTTTTGTGTTAGTTACATTTATTGCAGGTATATATTTATATTTGTGGTATATACATTTGTTGGTATTTTCACTGGAGGGACATATGTTTTTATAAGAGCAATATTTACTGCTGGTAGGACTTATTATAGATGATCCCCTAGCGGTGGGCCTCTTATATTTCATTCTTATGATTTTTAATGTGACGAGTATTTGATTTTTTTCCCTCAGGATTGGCCCTTATTCTGTTCTGTTTAGTGTTCAGTTTTACAGAGGTCTCCCAGTCCTGACCACCTCTACAGGTACACTGAAGATGCTAAATGACCTCCCCTATTGTTTCCTGTGATGTTGAAATACACCCAGTAGACCCAGTGACAGAAGAATCAGGTGGTTCCAGAGGGATGGGGTATATGAAGGTAAGTACTATGTTACTGGCTCATTGCTGTGTTTGAAATGAATCCCCTTTTTCCTAAGGTAAAAGTATTAAAGGTGTTTTCACAGAAAACAAGTTAGGCCCTACCCACAGGATAGGGCCTAACTTGCAGCATAGGGTCACAGTGATAGGACCCCCCCAAATCCCAAGAACAGGGGTCCGATGTACCCTAGTTGGACCCCTCGTAGCCCCCGAGATGACCGGAGCAGCTGGTCACGCATAATTGGACTGCCAGTTCATCTTTATGGAGCTGACTGAGATTGTTGTGCGATGGGAAAAAACATTTAACCCCTTAAGGACGGAGGGTTTTCCGGCTCTTTTCTCGCTCTCCAACTTCAAAAATCCATAACTTTTTCATTTTTCCGTGTACAGACCTGTGTGAGGGCTTATTTTGTGCGTAACAAATTTTACTTTCCCGTAATGTTATTTATTTTAACATGCCGTGTACTGCGAAGCTGAAAAAAAATTCCAAATGTGGAAAAATTGAAAAAAAACCGCACGTGCGTCACGTTCTTGTGGGCTCAGTTTTTACGACTTTCACTCTTCGCTCCAAATAATACGCCTACTTTATTCTTTGGTTCGGTGCGATCGCGGTGATACCAAATTTATATAGGTTTTATTGTGTTTTAATACATTTTCAAAAATTAAACGAATGTGTACAAAAAAGAAAAAAAAATTTTTGCCATCTTCTGACGCTAATAACTTTTTCATACTTTGGCGCACAGAGATGTGTGAGGTGTCATTTTTTGCGAAATGAGGCGACGTTTTCATTGCTACCATTTTGAGGTCTGTGCGACATTTTGATCATTTTTTATTTCATTTTTTATGTTATGTAAAAAGGTGTAAAAGTCGCATTTCGGACATTTGGGCGCCATTTCCCGCCTCGGAGGTCACCGCCGCCTGTAACCGTTTTAATATTTTGATAGATCGGGCATTTTGGGACGCGGCGATACCTAATATGTTTGTGATTTTTACTGTTTATTATGTTTTATATCCGTTCTAGGGAAAGGGGGGTGATTTGAACTTTTAATATTTTATTAATTTTTTTTATTTTTTAAACTTTTTTTTTAATGTTTTTTTTCACTATCTTTTAGACCATCTAGGGTACATTAACCCTAGATGGTCAGATCGCTCCTACCATATACTGCAATACTTCTGTATTGCAATATATGGCATTTTTGCAGCACATTTATTACAATGAGCCACTGGCTCATTGTAACGAATCTGCAGCTGCCAGATAGCCTCGTGTCAAAAGAAGACACGAGGCTACCATGGCAACCGATCGCCGCCCCCCGATGACGTTCGGGGGCGTGGCGATCGGAAAAAAGATGGCGGCGCCCGCGCGCCGCCGTCTTTTAAACGCCGCCGGCGACTTTGCCGGCGGCGTTGAAGGGGTTAATAGCCGCGATCGGTGCAAGCACCGACCGCGGTTATTAGCGGTGGGGGTTTTGTGCAATATGCAAAAACCCCCACCTTTGTATGAAGAGGACTCAGCCCGTGAGCCCTCTTCATACATCCCTTATACCTCTGCGCCGTAGAGCTACGGCGCAGAGCGTTAAGGGGTTAAGCATCCATTTTGTTGTTTTGTCTTATGCCAAAAAATAAAGACGACCGTTTTGTTCAACATTTCTCTGGAGGCTACCATTTGCGTTGAACCCCAGAGAGTATATGCATATATGCAGCAGTGCTGTGTTTTTTTTTTGTAGCAAACTTACTTTCTTACCAACCATATAACACCAAGAATAACAAGAAAGGACGCATTTTACTAAAACCCAGAAATTACTAACATCGTCAAACTGTAAAATATTAATTAGAAATACATTTTACTGTGATTTTAAGACTGTGGTACAGTTGATTATTAAAGAACCGCAACAGGGTTTTTATTTTAAAAAATGCTATGGTTTATATATAAATTATAAATTATGAGAGGGTGAATTTATGGCATGATAATCATTATAAATATTAATTATAATTAATTGTTGATTGGGCAAAGCAATGAATGAAGGGTGCCTGATGATGGCCTCTGGGTCTGCCAAGTATGGAAGCCTATTATTATTATTAGCCAGAGGATGGGTCTGAAAGGTTGAATGCCAGTGTAAAGCTGACAGAGTTATAATACACAATACTGAAGTACTGCAGTGTATTATATAGGCAATTAAGGTCTCACGTTTGTAAATCCCCTAGTGGGATAGTAAACAAAAAAATATGAAATAAAGATTTAAATACAATAATTATATTGTAAATAATAAAATTTAAAAACACTCCAAAAATTATCCTTATCACCATATGTAATTAGATTTTAGGTAAAAAAAATAATACTAAACATAAACCCCACAAAATGGATATTGCCGCATCCATTACTAACTTGGCTAAGAGAATGGTATGTTATTATACCTGTAATATGGAGGCTATAAAACACAACTCCTGGTTTCACCGCCCATATGACTAGACGTTAATAAGTGGAGCTGCATCTACCCAGTCGCATAACAGGGGCCACAACCAAATGCCCAAAGGGCTATATGTAAAACTTCACCACCCCAACCCCGTGTGCATGGGACTCTCCCCAATACATGGATAGGTCCCTGAGAAAAAACGGGACTCCAGACGCATCACACCTGCCACCATTATCTAAGCACAGCGCACGAAGGCCTCCAAGATGGTGTTGGAACCCGAGAAAGCAGTTTGATGAGGTCTTATTCCCAACCTCCAGCAGTGGCAGCATGAAGTGAATCAGAAGTAGAGGAGGTGTTGCGAGGATTGAATATAACCTGTAAGTTACTGACAAATGAGGTGGAAAAATTGTTGGCTTATATTACAGCATTGTTAAAGGTCACTATTTAACAGTACTTCATAAGATACATGCCTATGTAAAACGCCATGACACTCGTCCTTTGGCCTTATCAGTTGGTTCTCTACCACTGTGCTATGTAGCGTGATTTTTTTATACCTGTCTTCTTGTTGCTGGTGTTTCTGCATTACCTGCTGCTGTTATTAGGTATCAGCTGTGTTCATTTGTATTATCCTATGAGGAGTGGCTGGGCTCCATGTATGGCCGGTTTCATTCAGCTAGGTATTGTTGTATCTGCAGCTTATCCCTTGCTCTATTCTGTTGGAACATCTATACTTTCAAGTAGCTTGTTTTTTTGACAGTGGTGAGAGATTCTGTGAAGTTTGTCTGTTCTCTTGTATTCACTCATCACTTTCCTGTCTGTTCCCTTTGTATGTGTTTATGTAATAGCGAGTGTTTTGCGGATCTGCTCTGGTTGTTACCCAGTATTCCTTTACTCCCTATTACCGTCCTTCTTGTATTCAGTCTCGGTTGTGTGTTTGTGTGCATGCTGGGATTGCTAGTTCGCCAAGTTTTTCTTGTGGAAATCGTTTCGTTAGGGGGGCCCAAATTTAGTACACTAGACGCTAGTATCATTTAGTCCTGTTCTGGATTTTCTTCGTGTTCAGAGAAGTTGTTGGGTCTGGAACTAGCCCAGGTAAGCTGATCATCACCCGCAGGCTGGGACTACCTTAGGCTTAGAGTAAGGGACATTTTTCCTTTGCCTGTTTCCCTAGTTCTTACTGCTCTCTTTATTCGGTTCTCTGCTTCCTTATAAACCATGACACTGGGAAGTGGCCAAATGTTATGTTGATAGTAAATGCTCAACTATTTGAAAAGATTGAAGACCTGGAAAATCGTCACGCCTGCGGATTATAGGGCTGCCAGAATTTGTACCTCTGAGTCAACATGTGCAGTGGTGTGCAACAAAAATACCCAAAATGCTCCGACTTGTCACCCCTTTGAAAGTAGAGGGAGCACGTCAGGTGGGGCTCCCAGACCAACGACAAACAAAGACTAAGTGAGACCCCATCCAGCACATTCAGGAAATACACTGGTCCACTGAAATATGAGGAACTTTGCCTCCTTATTTTTGGAGATCACTCTTCAGAGTCCAGAAAGCGCAGAGCCTTCAGTCAAGTTCACACAGTGTTGGTCAGGAAAAAGGTCAGGTCAGAGAACATGCACTGAACAGGAGAGGAGGACCTAGACCGTGAGTAAACACAATGAAAAAGGAAAAGACGCGTGCCGTGTCAACGGACTGCAGCATACATAATTTGGACATTATGGCCTGCAGCATACATAGGCTACTTATGTTTTGAATGTGTTTACAATGCTTAGTTGTGTGAGCAGTACAACATGCACTCTAGAGGGGGGTAGCCGGAAGAAGGATAGTGAGACGCACATTAATACAGTCTAGGATACTGATGATTAGTTTTCAGTAGCTACATCAGCTCAAGTGTAGAAGAAGTCAGATCCAAAAGTGGATTTTTCCTGATTTGCTACTAAGTTTTATTTTCTTTTTACATGTTTCGTGCATTTCTCAATGGCGGGAAAGTTTGTTGGGTCATAGGGGAGGGAAGCCAATTGGAATAACATGTAAATAATGGTCAACTTATGAGAATGAATGGAGATCTCATCTTAAAAAATTGGAGGTAGATATAGAGTTTTTACAGGAAACGCATCTTGAGGCAGGAGACTTTGACACAATGAGGCTCATTTACTAAGGGTCTCGGAGCGCACTTTCGTTGGACTGGGCACCTTTTTTGGGGATTACATGGCTTTGACAAGTATTTAACAAGTGTCTGCGCTGGGATTTTGGCGAACGCAATAGTTTTTTGGCGCAGCTGCGCTGGCTTCCATGTTCCACAATTTTGGGGGTGTGCTGTTGCACAATCCAACTGGCTTGGACTGAGCGCGGGATTTAACTTTCAGATTGCGTCGCAAGCCAAAGTACTTACATCCACCATGAAAAAGATGGTGAACTCTGTTGGACCTAAGCGACACATGCAGGATATCGGAGGCATGATCTTTGTGAATCGCAGCACAGGCATTATCATCGGACAATGCACTTTCGGTGAATTCCAGCGCCGGCTAAGTAAATGTGCCCCAATTTATAGATTATGGGTTGGCACAATGCTGGGCTTCCCACCAATGAACGAAAAGCAAAGGGGTGCTTAATCTTCTCAGATGTAGTCTCCAATGTAAGGTGCTCTCCCAAGACCATGACAGACTAGGTAGGTACTTTCATGCACTGATTGATAGTATGGCAGGAGTTATTAGTATGCATTGTGTCTATGACCCTAATGAAAACAATAATCCCTGAATTCCATATTACAGGCGGTCCCCGACTTAAGAACACCTGACTTACACACGACCCCTAGTAACAAACGTACCTCTGGATGTTGGGAATTTACTGTACTCTCATTTACTGTACGAATCACTCTCATACTCGACCTATTTATTATTTTTTGGGAGGGAGCAATAATTATGATCAGAGGTCTATATGATCGAGCCAATTTGTTCCATGCCATATGGCTCTGCTCAAGTATGCATGAATTTTGGGAAGGCATACAAGAAATTCTGAGAAAAATTTGTAGGATAGTAATTCCTTGATGAAACTTTAGCTATAATTTTTCACTTTATACTGACAGGAGAAGGGAAGTGACCATACAGGCGGTCCCCTACATAAGGACACCATAATTGCAGATGACCCCTAGTTAAATACGGACCCTCTGCCCACTGTGACCTGTGGTGAAGCTCCTTGGATGCTTTACTATAGTCCCAGGCTGCAATGATCAGCTGTAAGGTGTCTGTAATGAAGCTTTATTGATAGTCCTTTGTCCCCATTGCAGCTAACATTTTGAAAATCCAATTGTCACTGGGGCAAAATCCAATTTGTCTGCAGCTACAGTTTCGACTTACATACAGATTCAACTTAAGAACAAACCTAAAGAACCTATCTTGTACGTTACCCAGGGAGTAGACAAAAAGTTTGTTCATCTGGTTATATTAGTAGCAGAAAAAATGGCTGAAACCAACAGTTCCTTCCAATACTGAGGTTATTAGTGCATTGAAGCAACTTCTATTACATGATTGAGAGACATAAGGAGAGGGACACAGATAAGTTCTTCAGAAAATAGAGGGGTTTTATTGAAAATTATTACACACAGGAAGAGACTTTCTCTTATGAGAATGTGTCAGTATACTTCTTGGTATAGCTATCAAGCACTTAGAGGTCGCTTGAGGAGATTGGAGTTTAGGGACAAAACACAGAAGTCACCAGAAGGGAAGAGGTTTTAAGGGTTTATTATCTTTTATTTGTGTGATGGAAAATCTATGTTATTGTAATATTTGTACAAGCATGCAAAATGACGCATGCATCTTTCATTAAAGAAGACCTGAGGACACTCCTCTGCACATTAGAAAGTGTTTATTTTGTGCTTTTGCATGATAAAGTATATGCTATTGTGTTAGAGATTTCTAATAAATTGTGCTTTAAAAATAAATAAACTATGTAAAAAAGTGCCATTTTAGTTTTTCCTACCAAAAATGTAATAAAAAAAACTCCCATTGGCTTTCCTGGCTAAAATATTCTTTTTAACATATGTTTGTCCAGAAAAGTCTGTGTGTATGTGAGGGTATACTGTAAATTATGAAATCTTGTCTGTGCAACATAGATTTGTTATACATTACACCTTGCATATTAAATTAAATGAAACAGCTTGTGTATTAAGTTTTTTTTTTAAATAAAGCTCATAATAGCGGTTACATGTACATTGAATTATGCAATGGACAATTCCAAGCAATATCAGTACACTGCAGATATTGTGCCTGGTCTTAGTTTGTTAGTATTGGGAAAAATTGCAAATTACAGGAGCTGTTGATGGAGGTCATCTAAGGATAAGCTGTACTGGTTTCTTCATATAATGAGCACGATCACAGAACTGGAGAAATAAAAGATGTATTGCAAAGCAATTTGAATGTGAGGATTTGTTATCCAATTAGGTATATATGTTCTCAAGTGGTGGTGTTTGACTTTTTTTGTAGATAAAATCCCATTATTTTAAACTTTAAAGGGAACCTGTCACTAGGAGGCCTTTTGTATTGAACATATTCTGAAAGACACAGTAAGGTACATGGTAATCACATTTTTCAATTAAGTTTGTCTGCAATGGTTGGGAAAATTAACTATATTAAATGTTACCTGGCTTCCTGCCAGCACTGAGAAGCGAGTCCCTGAGGCATGTGGGTATATGAGCAGAGTCCCCACTCTCCTCCTTTAATTCTCATCCTCCTTTTTATTCAAATGCAACAAACTCTTCTCTTTGCCTCTCTTCCCCTCATTCCCCCTTTCCTTAGCTTGGTTAGCTGCTTCCAGTAGCCATTCCTAAGTGAACTAGTTGCATATCCTGCTCACTACCTAGAAACCTGCGGTGGGGCAGCTCGACTTCATAGCTTTCTGCGCATAGCAACTAGAAACAGCTGACCATGTTAATTTTCCTATATGCCGCAGAGACTCGCTTGTCAGAGCTGGAAAGGAGCAAGGTAACCATTGCACACAAAATTAATTGAAAAACATGATGCAAAACGGATACCATTTGTGCGATGTTTGTGAGTTGCTAGGTCCGTAAGATATAACAGTGTGTGTTTCACAATGTATGGCAAACTTTATGTCAGGGCACAACTGCGAGTCACCTCTCGATCTCGCAAATCCACAGTCAATACAAGCAATTAGTACCACTGACTGAATACTTCACATTTTCTCTGCTCTCTGCAGGTAAATACTTTAATTTTGTGCAAAAAATGTTTCCATAAAACATTTTCATCTTGTGATGAGCAGAGCGTGGCAAAAAACTTTAGGGTACTCATCTTAATCCACAAGTCCATAAATGTTAAAGCGCCATACCAGACACAATAGCAGGCTGTTTCACCGAAGACTCCGCATACCGTGTGACATTTTGGAGGTCACGCCTCCTTCCTCAGATTACTGTGCCTGGTCTTTCTCAGATGTCTGTGGAAGGAGGCGTGATCTTGCTGATCGCAAGATGAAAATGTTTTTGCACAAAATTAAAGTATTTACCTGCGGAGAGCAGAGAAAATGTGAATTATTGAGTCAGTTGCATAAACTTGTGTTTATGGATGACACATGGTCCATTTTTGCCCACCTACTGCTCAGAAACTATAAAAAAATATTGACAAGAAAGCAAATACATATACAGTCATGGGTAAAAAAAAAGAATCATTATTTAAATTGTATAATTATACATACTAGAATATAATAAAACAAAACATCCGCTATTGGAAGGGCTTACACACCTATTTTCCACGATAATGCCCATGCCTTCTTCTTCAATTCTATTTATTTGATTTCATATGTAATACTGAAAAACCTTTATTAACCCTTTCGGTACAGTGCACTTAAAACTTTACATTTGTTTTTACTAATACAAATTTTCAACATTTATCATGGAACCTATATAACAATAAAAAAAAGTTTTACTCTGGGTCAATACCAAACAGCAATGCCAAATTTATAGCTTTTTTTTTTAAATGACCTTCATTTGTACAATAAAATCCTGGGAAAAATGTGTTGCGCTTTTTTTTATCTTCAAAGCGCCATAACGTTTGTAATTATTTGTCAATGTGGATGTATGATTTTTTACATAAAGACCTGTAGTTTTTGTTTGTTTTTTTTTTTGTTATATAAAACTTATCACACAGATCCTTCAGTGGTCTGCCCTGTGATGTCATCGGCACTCCTGATGGGTGACAGAGCTCATTCCCTTTGCACCCACTTAGACGGTGCAGTCCATGTTTCAGCATGGTATATAAGTTTTTATGGCTTAAATGTCTGACTCCGATTGAGTCACAAGGCAAAAAGCTTCGGGAAGTCTCTCTCTTTCGAGGGTTTGATCAGATTGACATGGAAGATCTGAAAGGGCTTCCTCTTCCCTTGCTGATGAATCCTATAGTTGACCTCCCCAACCTTTTCCACTATATCATAGGGCCCCTGCCATTTCGCTAGGAACTTGCTTTCCACAGTAGGGACTAACACCATTACGTAATCTCCTGGATTGGATTATAGGGTGTGACCTCACTTTCCCAAGTTTCTTTTGCTACATCTAGACCTCTGGGTTGCCTGCCTTAAAGTAATTCAAAAGGTGAAAACCTGATGGAGGTTTGGGGCACTTCCCTGATCGAAACCAAAAGATGAGGTAAAAGACAGTTCCAGTCTCACCCTTCCTTCTCTACCGCCTTTTTCAGCATGGCCATTAGGGTTTTGTTAAAACGCTCCATGAGACCATCTGTCTGGGTGACCTTTAACACCTTACACAGCTCCCTCATCCCCTTTGACATGAATGGGGTTCCCTGGTCTGTTAAGATCTCCTTGGGAATTCCTGTGCGGGAAAAAACATAGAATAATTCCCTGGCAATATTTCAGGAGGAGGTGTTCCTTAGGGGGACAGCCTCGGGGTAACGTGTAGCGTAATCCTCAATGCCCATGATGTACTGATGCCCCCGAGCTAACTTCAATAAGGGTCCTGGAAGAAGCTGTTCCAGGCGAAACTCGAAGTCGAGCGTGTGTTATTTATAGGCCTTTTTAATCATCACCTTTGTGAGTATTCTTAATAAAGAAGTTTTAAGAAAGATTTCCGGATCTACTGCACTATTGTGTACCTTTCTCCCTATCCCCGAGAGAAAAAACTGAAAAAGAGCCAAACAAAGCGGAACTATTGTGGAGGAGATCGAGTTCCCCGGCCGGAGGAATTTTGTGGTAACACAGGAACTCTCCACTACCGCTGGGACCTCAAGGGAGATGTCGCTTTAGAGTGGGGATACCGCAAGAGGACACAATGGTATTTTAAAATATTGGAGATACAAGATAATAAATATAAGGACTATCTTTCCATGTGTGAGTACCTTTATTGTATATTGAAATAGCATATGTCTTTTTATATTAGGAGAACGCAGAGGTAGAGGAATAACTGTATTTGTATTTGTTTCAAATGTGGTGGTCTTTCTGGACCTTTGATCATCTTATTCCTCTCAGCGCCGTTTGTCCTTTTTCGTGAGTTTTTTTCTGCGAACATAGGGAACTATTTTGTGTTTTGTAATTTCACTAAGGGTCCTACCTTGCTATGCTTTCAAATGGAACCTCAATAATTGGCAAAGAGGAGTGCGGAAATGTGCTACTGGGGATGTGACTGGGCAGGTTTGAAAGTAATCCCTGATTTCCTGGTAACATCCTGGCCAATAGAATCTTTGTAGTACCCTCTCAAGTGTTTTGTCCACCCCGAGGTGACCTCCCAATGTGTGAATGGGCCATATCCATAACCATACGCCTATATGGAACAGGGACTAGTAGCTGCTCCACTATCTCATCCCTTATCTTAGTCAGCTGATATAAAAGGTCCTGATTCAGGGCCAAATGTGGGAATCAGTTGTCTGCCCTAGGTTCTTGAAGCGCCCCATTTAACAGTGTTACATTCTCTAGGGCCCCTTTTAAGGTAAGGTCACGGAGTTGGGCCATGACAAAATTTCCCCTGGATACATTTAAGTCAGGGACAGCTGCCTCCTCTGAAGTTGGATCTTCCTCATTCTCCCCTATTAGGACATTTAGAGGAAACCCGGGGCTCTCCTCAGGATTCCCATCAACAGGGTTGACTGGGTTCTCTGGGGAACTTTGCAGAGCTGCCTTGGCCCGTAGGCACCAGAACAGGGGGCAATCACGTCCAAAAATTACCTCATACATCAGTTGCTTAACAACCCCCACATTGTGTGACACAGTACCCTGGTATGTCCCAAGAATAAGCTGAACCACTAGGGAAACCTTGCTGTATGCATGTGACATTTTTCCCAGGGACCATAATGTGAGGGAGAGTGGCCGAAATGAGAGTGACCAAACTCCCTGAGTCGAATAGTCCTGAAACAAGAGTCCCATTAATCATCAGGGTACACATCTGTGCTCCCTCTTCCTTGGCTGGTATGGCATTACATGCAGGCTGGGCAAAAAGGGAGCTGCGGCAACCCGCATAGCAATCCATGGGCTCTGTGGTTAGGAGGCACTGGGCCGCCATATGACCAAGAGGATGACATCTCCAACAGATTACCTCCTGGGGAATCCCTTTGGCCACTGATTTGCGCCCCCCTTTGTCCTTGGTGCAACCATAATGGGGGTTTTTAGGCCCCAGTCTCTGACAGTCCAAGTCTTTTTGGGGCTCCCAGTATGTGGATTTCAGATCCTCTGGATTTCCCAGAGATTTCTCCATAGTGTGGAACCTCTCCACCAATCCCACTAGATCATCTGCATTCTGGGGGTCACCCTGTGCAACCCAGCACTGTAGGGCATAGGGAAGCAAGTGAATAAATTGGTCCACAACCACTCATTCCACACCCTGTGCTGGAGAGCAGGCGTTTGCAACCACTTCTGGACTAGATGCAACAGGTGTCATCATGGCGGCTTGCCCCGGCTATCCCGGGGTACTCCTTGGCTTCCTGCATGGCCAGGTTGTAATATGCCTTTTGGGGCTCCCCAGTTAAATACGAAGCCAGTACTTCAGCCCAATGATCTGGGGGCAGTTTCTCCCGGTCAGCCACTCGGTCAAATACTGTGAGGAACACCTCAATGTCATCCTGCGGGTCATGCTTCCCTTACAGTCTTTCTGACAAGGTGACCATCATCTTGGTCTGGCAGAGCTGGACCGTCCCGCATGCGGACGGCGTCTGTCAGTACTGCCATCTGCTGGACAAGGAGCTTGTTGGTCTCCTGTTGGGCTTTCAAAGCCTCAGCATGTGTTCTCTGTTGCTGCAAGTTTGACCGTACAAGGTGCTTGATCACCTCCTCCATGGAAGTTGCTGTGTGCTAGCTCTGAGCTGAAGCCTTTGCTCTGAACAACCAGTATATCCAGGGGATTGTGCCCGCATCCGAAGCACCAATTGTAAGGCATAAACTCTAACGGCAGCTACAGTAACAATCCAGGTAACTATTTTATTTCTTTCCAAAGCAGAACAGAAGAGCTTGCTTCAGCATATAATAGAAAAAAACAGTACATAGAAACAGGCTCGACTCACAGTCCTTTTTAGGTTGTGTATCCATCCACCAGCATGAACAGACAATGGGGCTCATTTACTAAGGGCCCGAATCGCTCATTTTCGTTGGGTTTCCTGAAAATTACCGGTTTGTGGCGGATTTCTCCGGGATTTTGGCGCACGCGATCAAATTGTGTCGCATCGCGCCGGGTGGCATGCGACGGAAATCGGGGGCGTGGCCATCAGAAAGACCCACGGATTCGGAAAAACCGCTGTATTTAAAAAAAAAAAATTTGCTTGACACGCACCAGGAATAGGATGGTGAACTCCGGCGGACCTCGGTGCAGCAGCGACACCTAGTGGACATGGGCGAACGACCTTAGTGAATCGCCGGAAGACCTGAATCCTCGTCGGAGAACACGCCGCTGGATCGCGACAGGACCAGGTAAGTAAATGAGCCCCAATGTCGCTATTGCTGATCCTTGGCTGTGTTCCACCTACAGCTCTGCACGCAGTATAGCAGACTCCCAGACTGCAAAAACACACCACAGCTCACCTGAGCTTCATGGCTTTATCTGTGAGCCAAAACCTGGCCTGGATATCTGGAAGTAGTCACCCCCCCTGCTCTTTGATTACTCCAATGAAAGCTGTCCCGGACCAACTGCATTAAGCAGCATTGCTACATTAACAACTGTCAGAAACCTAAGACTTCTGACCAAACATTAACAGGCTCACTTCACTGAGGCCAGGCACCTCGGTGACATATATCTGCCATCAATAATGGCCGCTTCTCAAACTAAATATGGAAAGAGGGGCCCTACATTTAATTTAAAAATATCCCTTACTTGAGCAAATGATAGAGAGAGACAGTCAAAGATAGACAGTCAAGGACAGACAAAGAGACAATCAAAGACAGAGAGGGACATATACAGTCAGAGACAATCATAGATACAGTCAAAGGCTACATTCACACGATGTATGCCCGCTGTACCATAGTACGGCGGGCATACATCGGCGCTGCGGAGAGGAGCAGGGGATGAGCACTGCTCACCCCCGCCCCTCTCCATAGGAAGATAGGGAAAAGATAGGACGCTGCACTGTACCGCTCCCGTACAGGGCCGTGAGTCCATAGAAGTGCATGGGGGACGTATATCGGCCGCATATACGTCCCCCATACATGTGTGTGAACGTAGCCTTAGTCACATATTTGGTAGCGCTGCGTCCATAACAATCTGTATAATAAAACAGAATTGTTATTAGACCTGCACAGTGAACCCCCGTAAAAAAAAAAACCTGAAAACTTTCAGAAAAAAAATCATTTTTATCAATACCCTTGAAAAGTTATTAAAAAGTTATATGTCCCAAAATAAGACTGTTAAAAGGAACAACTCTTCTCGCAAAATATAAGCCCTTAACCAGATTTGTCAACTGGGAAAAATAAAAATCCATATATATAAAAATAAAAAGCCCTTATATATTCACATTAAAAAGAAAGAAAATTATCGCTTTTGCAATGTGACTGTGCATATCAGGTCTGGATGGTGCTCCTTCTATTCTATGCCATGTGCCCATACAGCAGTTTACCACCACACATGGGATATCGGCATATCAGAGAAATTTGGTATGAAATGTTCTGGAGCTTTTTGTCCTTTACTGCCTTTATCCATTGTGCCCCCTCCAGTCAGGGAAAATTAAGGTATTATTATACCCATGACCACAAATAGGGTGGAGGTGACACACTGGGGTCCCTGGTGGTGTTGTCACTCTCTTGGGGGATGGTTTCCCCGGGAGGGGTTAACCATTCCACCCCTGTCCTGGTCACATTGTTCGCTATATGCATCCCATATCTTATGACTGGGGTTCGGCACATTTACAATATCCTGGGCCATATGGAAGGGTACTATTATGCTCTAGTGCCTTCTAGTCACAGCTTTGGCCGAGGTACATACCTTATAGTTGGAGCGATCTACAGTGATCCACTTGCGAGTTTTGTTACTGGGTTGCCATGACTGCTGAGTGGTTTCTATGGCGCTTGTTCGGCTCCACAACGACATCGGCGCATGCGCACTGTGGACTTGATGGCGTGCGTTCCACTCAACGTTGGACTGGCCCACCGGAGTACCGGTGGGCCCTGGTGCCTGCCGGGTCCCGGTGCTCCATGTCTGCGCGGCCCCGCCGCTCTCAACTCTGTGTGGCCGCATGGTCCCGGCGCCCGATGCCTGCTTCCTGCTCCTGTGCTCGCTGGTACCTGAGATGGCGCGTTCCCGCGGCTGCTGCACATGGTAAGGCCCTCTGTGTATGTCTGTCGGTACTGGGGTGGGGAATGAGGCCCTTTTTCTATCCTGGGGTTGGGGATGAGGCCCTATTTCTATCCTGGGGTTGGGGATGAGGCCCTATTTGTATCCTGGGGTGGGGGATGAGGCCCTATTTGTATCCTGGGGTGGGGGATGAGGCCCTATTTGTATCCTGGGGTGGGGGATGAGGCCCTATTTGTATCCTGGGGTGAGGGATGAGGCCCTATTTCTATCCTGGGGTGGGGATGAGGCCCTATTTGTACCCTGGGGTGGGGGATGAGGCCCTATTTCTATCCTGGGGTGGGGGTGAGGCCCTATTTCTATCCTGGGGTGGGGGGTGAGGCCCTATTTCTATCCTGGGGTGGGGGCAGGCTCGGACTGGCCTGCCGGGATACCGGTCAAAACCCCGGTGGGCCCTTATCATAAGTCACCATCTCCTATCTGTGTCTGTGCAGGCACATTCAGCTGAGGCTTGAGGAGGGAGGTAGCAGGGGGGACTATGACGTCCTGCAGGAGGGAGAGACAGGTTCTCTGCTCTTCCCATAGCAGCGCTGGGGCAGTGAGTAAGACATTTACTCCTCACTGCACTGAGCACCTCAGCCCCTGCGTCACTGCAGGAGAACATGGCCCCTGATTCACTGGAGGAGCAGACAGTGAGCTGTCACTAATTACAGACCAGAGGACGTGGCCCCCTAGTTGTCACAGTGGGCCCCCTTCCTCCTGGTCATGCTGGAGTGTCCTCACAAGCTGCCCTCATGTGCGCAGGGGCACAGGATGGATGAGGAGCTGCTGATGGCTTCCAGCACAAGAAAAAGGTACAAAATAAAAGTACATCACATTTACACACACACAGTGCACCTTATGACATCCCTGCAATGTATATTGTTAGGGATTTTTATGCAGGGCCCCAACAGCCCTCTTGACCTTTGTAAGGTGAGTCCTAATTAACCCTTGATTGAACATAGAGACCAAGACATACGTCAATCTCTTAGTCAAGATCTTCTCCCCTTTAATAATCAAAATGCATAATATATATATCAGACAGAAGAGTCATCAAAGGGGTGTGAATAGTATACTGCAAAGCTATTGGTCATCAGCATATTCTGGGGAAAAAAAAGTGAATTAATTGTGCTCAGTTCTCAGAGACCTTGTACACAGATATTGTTTATACTAGTTTGCTGAGAAGGAGATGATAAGTGGCTCCAGAATCATATTATTATGCAGCATCGAGGACAGACTGGCTTCTCATTAAATGTCAAAGGGTATTAGCTGACAGGCGAGCACACATGTTACATAAAATGAAGTTTGAATCATGACATTAACTTGACAATGGTCAGGGAACATGGCCGCTGTATCTAAGATGGCGGACAGTAGTCAAGATGGCGTCCGAAACCAGTGCGACCTCCTTAACAATTCCCCCCTTTGAGCTTTGCTGGCCTGTAACTCCATCCTGAGCGACCTCCTCAAGCTCCAGGTACCCACAGGTAGGCTAAGCCCGTACCTGCTGGACTTGTTAACTCTTCACCAGATCCCCTGGAGGCTGGTCACTCAGGGGTTACAGGCCCGCACACTCAAATCACATCACTGAGTTCCCATAGTCCATTGGTTTGTAAACAGGCAGCATCATCCTCCGCTCCGGGCACTTCTCCTGTCCTGGTTCTTACCGCCTGGACGGCCATCTGGGACATGGTGGACTTGATGAGGGGGACCTCACGACACGCAATAAGTGACAAGAGCAAAATCACAATCCCCAATATCACCCCCACTTAAAGGAAACCCTTCCAATCCCCCAACCACAAAGTGAAGGACAAAGTGTCCACCCCAGAGTTTCTCTTGAGTTCCCTGGACAGTCCTTCAATCTTTTCACGAGCATGGGTAATGGATCCATAGGGGGCGATGTCATCCGGGATGTATATGTGACAAGCCACTCCCACCATCTTACAGACTCCTCCCTTCTCAGCAAGGTTCATGTCCAAAGCCATGCGGTTCTGGGAAGCATCTCCGATATAATTCACAAATCTCTGTTGATTACAATAAAAACCAGTTACCCAACTAACATCTTTACTCATAGCTCTCTGGGGAATAATGGACTCTAGTCCTGCCCATATCTGATTGTGGGCCTTGTACTCACAGTGGGAGCACCAAGGGGGGTCCCAGATATCTATATAAACGTTGTCATCTAGGTGCTTCTCTCAGACCTCCAGAATCCTTTGGGATTCTCTACCTTTTCTTATGTGTCTGATCAACCTTATCCCTGGGGATCACGAGGAAGGAATGCACAGGTTTTATCACAGCACACTCACCTTCCCAGCCTCTAGGCCTGACCTGACTCTCCTATCCCCACAAATCCAGTACATCAGCCACTGCTAATACAGGGTTACCTGTGCTGTCAATGTTAAAGAAGGTCATTGTCTTGTTGCACCAACCGTAGGTAAAGTCTCCTACCCTGGGGGCATCCTGGTCAGCCCTATAGTTACAGTGATAGTCATGGTTGGGGTGTCCCTGAGCATACAGTCGGTCAGACGAGACCAGCTAGCAAGAAGAATAAGTAAGCATGGAATAGAAAGCATGGAAGCGTGCTGACTTCCCTCTAGCTTCACAGACGTGGCACTGGTCAGCAGGACTTGGAAAGGACCATCGTAGCGAGGCTCCAGACTCTCTCTTTGGTGTCTCTTCACCACCCGTAGTCTCCAGGCTTCAGGTTATGCGTCCTGAGGTCTCTGTCTGCATCTGAAAAAGGAATCAGAAACACTTTTGCCGACCTTTTTCAAGGCCTGGCTCAAATGTGTGGCATGTTCCACCTGGTTTCCTGCCATCATCTCTAGGGTCTGTGGGAAGTAGGGGCCTAGTCTGGGTGCACAGCCAAAAAGTACTTCAAAGGGGGACAATCCCATCTTTCTGTTGGGGGTGGTCCTAACTGAATGGTGGGCAGCAGGAAGGCACTCGCACCATGGTTTCTCTGTTACTTCCATGGCCTCCCACATCTCTAACTTAAGAGTGCCATATAAAGTATCTCAAACGCACCACCAACTTGGGAAGGGCAAGGGGTGTGCAGGGCGTGTTCTATACCCAGGAGGGACAAGGTTTCAGGTCTTTACCTGTCCAGTGAAGTGGGTTCTGCGACCGGACTCTATGGTCTCTGGAAGGCCAAACCTGCAGAAAAATCTCACTCACCAACTTCTTGGCTGCAGCTCTGGCAGTAGCCTTGGTCATGGGAGAAGCTTCTGGCCACCCTGGAAAGAGATCAATGCACACAAGCACGTACTCCTACGTACCACTTTTTGGTAGCTGGATAAACTCCATCTGCAGTCTTTGGAAGGGATACAGCAGCTTGGGTGTCACCTTCCGTGGGGTCTTTACCACCTTACCCGGGTTGTGGCGGGCACAGACTATACAGGCTTTCACTAGTCTAGTGACAGGGGTAGTAATGCCCGGGGCAAACCACTTGCGGTTTATGTGCACTAGCATGGCCATTTTGGATATGTGTGTGTGTCCGTGGGCTACTTGACTTACTGTCGGGTGCAGGGCTCTGGGCAGGCACACTCTCTCTCCCAGCATCCAGGTCCCATCGGCATCTGGGCTCCAGCTCTCCTCCACACCTCCTTCACTTCTGATGACTCTCGGGCCACCAGGGACTGGAACACCTGTGGATCAAACTTTTAGCTCAGAACTCACCGGTGAGACTTCAGGACAGTTTCCGGGCTCCATCTGTGCAGCTGCCTTAGCCATCCCGTCAGCCACATACTTGCCCTTGGCTTGTGGAGTTACCAAATTGTGTGTGCTTTTCCTTTTATTATCCCCACCTCTTTTGGAAGTAAGAGAGCATCCATGAGCTCTTTAACCAGCGTGCCATGCTTAAAGGGGGTCCCTGCAGAGGTGAGGAAATCTCTAGCCTTCCATATGGGTTCATAGTCGTGTTTAGACCCCAGGACTATACCTTGAGTATAGATGTTTGCCCTTTTACCTTCCACCAGCTGTAGCACTTCCCTGAGTACCATCACTTCACCTCCTGCGCTGACCTGTGTGGAGGGAGTGGTTCTGCTTGTACTACCTCATGTGCGCCACTGACCACTGTATATCCAGTGTAGAACCGTCTGTCTTCTCCTGCAGACCTGGAGCCATCTATGAGAAAAAACTCAACATCTGGGTCAATCACCCTTCTCTCCCCCCTCTCTGAATCCTGGCAGACTGGCGATAGAATGAAGGATTCAGAGCTGTGCACCTTATCAGTGTATCCTGGGGCATCAGGAGTGCACACTGGAGTCTGAGCATTCTGCCCTTTGCTCAGATGCTTGGGCTGTAATTGGGTGAGGACACTGTGCAAGGTATGTGGGGTTTGCACTGTAACTGAGTGATCTGGGATCTAGGATCAACTCACTGGCCTTGCTGAGCAGATTGCTGGCTGCAGCTACTGACACATGAGGGGCTCCCCACACGACTGAGTCTAACAGGGCCTAATAGTGGGCCACTGGGGAGGCCACCACGTTCCTGGGCTAAGACACCTGTCTCCTAGATACTCCGTGCAAAATAAAATAAAAGGTCTGGTTCAGTGGCATGTGCCTAGGGCCGGGGCAGACAGGACTTACCAGCTTAGGGCTATGGAATGCATCAATTGCCTCCTGACTAAGGGCAAATGGGGAAGAGGCAATGCAGTCAGAAAGGGGCAGCATCAGGCTGGAGGCAGCAGACCTTATCCCAGGCCTGCAGGAGCTGGCCAGTCCTAGAAAGATGTGAAGAGGCTTAGGGCCTCAGGGCAGGGGCACATTCTGGACTGCCAGCTTTCTTCCCTCGGTCAGGTGTCTGCCTGGGGCTGAGAAGCAGTGGCCTAGGAAGACCTCCTTCTCCTGGCAGTACCGGAGTTTGTCTCTGGGAACTTTGCAACCCTTCTGGAACAGAAAACACATAAGGTCAATAAATGCATCCTGGCAAACAAAAACAGTAGGTCCTCCGCATACTGAAAAGGAGAACATCCAGTAAGGGGCTAGTCTGCCAGTCTACTCCCTGTAGGGCCATGGGGTACTGGCTGGGTGAGTTTTACCCCCCTTGTGGGAATCTACATCAGATATACTGGAATACTGAACTGGTAAAGGCAAATAGGTACTGGCAATCTTCATGCAGGGGCACAGAGAGGAAAACATTTGCCAAATCAATAACAGTGAATAATATGTCACTCTCAGGGACTGCTGCCAGTTTGGGCTAGGGACCACTGGGCTTCAGTACACTCATTGGCAGCTTGGAGGTCATGGACCATCCTACATGTATCCGGCTGTTCTTTCTGAGTCTTTTCTTGACCGGGAATGGGCTAAAATCATCATCGGACTAGCAGGGGAGAGTTCTACAATGAAAGGCGATAACTCTGTTTGGGGGGGGCTGTTCTCGCTGACATCCTTGTCCGTAACCACCCCCCCTTGTCTTGCCCTGTGGGGGCCGTCTCCGCCACTCACTACAGTAATGTCTCCTCCCCGCAACGCCCACTTGGGTCGGTCGGTTGAGACTTCCAGAGATGTTGTCAATCTCACTTTGGTGTGGTCTGTGAAACATCCTCTATTCCCTCTGAACGTCAATGTCAGAGTCCCTCCACCACATCTCCAGCCCAGTGTTCTGTGCTACCTATAAAGTTCTGGCCAGACTCCAACGTCTCAATAAAATCCAGGTACACTTAAGATGGTTTTTAATCAAAAAGGAACAAAAGTCAGTCATAGGCTCTGTAATACAGTTGGGGGGCTCATTCTTGCTTAGTCTGTTCATGGGGTACACAGGAGGACATCACATCATACTGTATTCTTGTTCCACAATCAAATAAATTCCTTCAAGTCTTTTTTTAGATTGTCAGGGAGAAGTCTAAACACAGCGATCTACCCCTCCCAAATGTAAATGTTCTCACTAGCCTGTAAACCACGAGATAACAGAACACAGATTCCAAGCAACTCAATATAGAGAAATTCAGTTTTCCACTGAACATCAAGGTCACAGTCTCTCTCGTAGATAAGACAGACACAGCACATGTCAGTTCTTCACAAAACAAAATGCAGCTCCAACAGCCCCCACCCTTTTGTTAACCCCTTTAATGCCAGAAAGCAGGTACCGGAGACATTGTAACACTTTTTCATAGTAATTTTTCTCTAATTGTCGGGATCAATAAATTTTAGTAATACTCAAACAACCTCCCACACTCCAAGACCCAAGCAGACGCCCCAAGCATGGTCAGCTGTTATCCTACAAAGCCCCACAACAGCTTTTATGGCTGCCAACAGCAATCAACTTCCATCGACTTGAAGGGAATATAACTTAAAATGGCCGCCACTGAAAAATAAACTGACTTAAGATGGCTGCCACTGAAGAATGGTAGGGCGTGTCATCTTCTCTAACCACCAGATACGGGGGTGGAGTCTGGATTACAGGGGCCATTTTTCACTCCAAGGAAAATATAATTAAATCTCTTTTTCCTCAAATTCTTTCCACATCAAAAACTTTGAAATGTCCCTTATCGCCCGTCTCTTTCTTCATTGGGCACTCTGAAGGATTCCTGTCACTCTGTCCTGGTCCGTCCGTCAGTCAGAGGCTCTAAGTGTCTGTTTCCTAATCTGATCAAGTTTTCTCACTTGTACAATCATCAGATCATCTAACACATCCCAAAACCTTCAATACTACTTTTCATTTCAACACAAAACTACTAGCCTTATGTCCGATCATGTCAACTTGCACTTTTCCATCAGTCCTACTTAACTCAACAACCTTCTATCTCTGTGCATCTTTCCCCTTCATGTGGGACACAATCTGAGTAGCTTTTCTAGGTCAGCACCCTTGGCTTACTTTACTTTGCTTACTTCCCATTACAAATGTCTACAACTGCAACACTGCCCCCACAGATACAACGAATCCGACACCTTGTGTGACCGACCCCAAAGAAACTAGATACCAGACTTCCACAGAGGACTCTTTACCAAGTCTCCCTTATTGACTCTTAACCAAATCAACTCTCTTTACTGAACTACTCTCTCCTTGACTCTTTACCAAGTCAACTCTCTTACTGACTCTTTACCAAGTCACTACTAGTTCTTACAGTCATCCACAGTCGTTCAGACTCCAAAATGAAGCTAAACGCCCACTTGATCAGAGTGGGTCTCCGCTGCACGTGCACAAATTGAGCTCTCTACCTCTATGGGCAACCCTATTGACACTAGTCAAACAGTACTATAGACACTATGATAATCTGACAATCACAACAAAGTATCTCCTACTTTAGCAGTGCGGACCTCTAAGGGTTACTCCCTCCCGTCCCACAGTTTCAGCTAACACCACAGACTGTCTGACCATCCGTCACTGTCCAGTCTCTGTCAAGTCTCTGTCCATCACCTTACAAAGTGGTTCTTTGCCAAAAACTATGAGCTTAGGTTACAGTGAACAACAGTGGCAAATACATAACACAGAGACAGTCTTACCTGGTCCGTCCAACCAGTGAACCAGAAGTGACATATCAAGGTAGACAAGAAAAAATTAATATCTTACCCTGAGAGCTCTCTGGTCAGTTCTGTTCACCAAGCCGGCGGGGACTCTTCACGGAGGCTGTCTCGGTGTTGTTGTTGTTTACTTCTAAGCCCACCCAGGAAAGGACGCCAAATATTGTTAGGGATTTTTATGCAGGGCCCCAACAGCCCTCTTGACCTTTGTAAGGTGAGTCCTAATTAACCCTTGATTGAACATAGAGACCAAGACATACGTCAATCTCTTAGTCAAGATCTTCTCCCCTTTAATAATCAAAATGCATAATATATATCAGACAGAAGAGTCATCAAAGGGGTGTGAATAGTATACTGCAAAGCTATTGGTCATCAGCATATTCTGGGAAAAAAAAAGTGAATTAATTGTGCTCAGTTCTCAGAGACCTTGTACACAGATATTGTTTATACTAGTTTGCTGAGAAGGAGATGATAAGTGGCTCCAGAATCATACTATTATGCAGCATCGAGGACAGACTGGCTTCTCATTAAATGTCAAAGGGTATTAGCTGACAGGCGAGCACACATGTTACATAAAATGAAGTTTGAATCATAACATTAACTTGACAATGGTCAGGGAACATGGCTGCTGTATCTAAGATGGCGGACAGTAGTCAAGATGGCGTCCGAAACCAGTGCGACCTCCTTAACAATACATACATATAGAATAACAGTGGACTCAAGAACTGCAACTCCCAGCAGTTGAATGAGATGCTGAAAGTTGTAGTACTTTGATTGACTGTATTAAGTATTGCTGTAGAATAAGGAGTGATGTCACACGTAACACTGACTGTGTTTAGAATTGGAATCAAAGCGCACGGGGGCAGGATGGGCTTCTATGCAAACGCATGTGATGGATAACCCGCACCCAGTGTCCTGTATTGTCCAAATGCAAGGGCTGGAGAAAGCGTTACGTGTGACCGCAGCCTCAGTATTACCAGTACACTCCGTGTTACGTGTGACCGCAGCCTCAGTATTACCAGCATTCTCCGTGTTACGTGTGACTGCAGCCTCAGTATTACCAGTATACTCCGTGTTACGTATGACCGCAGCCTCAGTATTACCAGCATACCCCGCGTTACGCGTGACCGCAGCCTCAGTATTACCAGTATACTCCGTGTTATGTGTGACCACAGCCTCAGTATTACCAGCATTCCCCGTGTTACGTGTGACGGCAGCCTCAGTATTACCAGCATACCCCGCGTTACGTGTGACTGCAGCCTCAGTATTACCACCATTCCCCGTGTTACGTGTGACCGCAGCCTCAGTATTACCACCATTCCCCGTGTTACGTGTGACCGCAGCCTCAGTATTACCAGCATACCCCGCGTTACGTGTGACCGCAGCCTCAGTATTACCAGCATACCCCGTGTTACGTATGACCGCAGCCTCAGTATTACCAGCATACCCCGCGTTACATGTGACCGCAGCCTCAGTATTTCCAGTATACTACGTGTTACGGGTGACCACAGCCTCAGTATTACCAGTGTACTCCTTGTTACATGTGACCACAGCCTCAGTATTACCAGCATACCCCGCGTTACATGTGACCGCAGCCTTAGTATTACCAGCATTCCCCACATTACGTGTGACCGCAGCCTCAGTATTACCAGTATACTCCGTGTTATGTGTGACCACAGCCTCAGTATTACCAGCATACCCCGCGTTACATGTGACTGCAGCCTCAGTATTACCAGCATACCCCGCATTACGTGTGACCGCAGCCTCAGTATTACCAGCATACCCCACACACAAAATTTTTTTTTGTTGCAGAAACTTAAAGTTTGTGTGCTGAATGGCAAAAAGACCTGCATTCAAATGGAAGAGGAACAGATAGTCTTTCCAAAGCGTTGAAAACGCAACAAAGAACGCAATGTGTGAACATGGCCACAGGCTGCATTCACACCTTGCATTTCCAGCACTTTCAGAAACGCAATGAAAATATACATGGGGGTGGCTCGCATATATCAATGAAGCAGCTGGTGGGCCCCCAGAATTAATTTCACTGGTGGGCCCTTGGCACCCCAGTCCGACCCTGGGTGGGGGTGAGGCCCTATTTCTATCTTGGGGTGGGGGGTGAGGCCCTACTTCTATACTGGCGGGGGGCTGTCTTTATAGTAAGGTGGGGGGAGGCCCTGTCTCTATGCAGCCACAGTACACAGCCATACATGGAGCTACAGCCACAGTACACAGCCAAACATGGAGCTACAGCCGCAGTACACAGCCATACATGGAGCTACAGCCGCAGTACACAGCCATACATGGAGCTACAGCCACAGTACACAGCCATACAGGGAGCTACAGCCACAGTACACAGCCATACATGGAGCTACAGCCGCAGTACACAGCCATACATGGAGCTACAGCCACAGTACACAGCCATACATGGAGCTACAGCCACAGTAAACAGCCGTACATGGAGCTACAGCCACAGTACACAGCCGTACATGGAGCTACAGCCACTGTACACAGCCATACATGGAGCTACAGCCGCAGTACACAGCCATACATGGAGCTACAGCCACAGTACACAGCCATACATGGAGCTACAGCCACTGTACACAGCCATACATGGAGCTACAGCCGCAGTACACAGCCATACATGGAGCTACTGCCGCAGTACACAGCCATACATGGAGCTACAGCCTCTGTACACAGCCACAGATGGAGCTACAGCCACAGTACACAGCCATACATGTAGCTACAGCCGCAGTACACAGCCATACATGGAGCTACAGCTGCAGTACACAGCCATACATGGAGCTACAGCCGCAGTACACAGCCATACATGGAGCTACAGCTGCAGTACACAGCCATACATGGAGCTACAGCCACAATACACAGCCATATATGGAGCTACAGCCACCATACACAGCCATACATGGAGCTACAGCCGCAGTGCACAGCCATACATGGAGCTACAGCCGCAGTGCACAGCCATACATGGAGCTACAGCCGCAGTACACAGCCATACATGGAGCTACAGCCACAGTACACAGCCATACATGGAGCTACAGCCGCAGTACACAGCCGTACATGGAGCTACAGCCACAGTACACAGCCAGACATGGAGAGACAGCTATTGTACACCGCATATATGGAGCTACAGCCGCAGTATACAGCCATACATGAAGCTACAGGAGCAGTACACAGCCATACATGGAGCTACAGCCGCAGTACAAGCCATACATGGAGCTACAGCCGCAGTACACAGCCATACATGGAGCTACAGCTGCAGTACACAGCAATACATGGAGCTACAGCCACAGTACACAGCCATACATGGAGCTACAGCCGCAGTACACAGCCATACATGGAGCTACAGCCGCAGTACACAGCCATACATGGAGCTACAGCCACAGTACACAGCCATACATGGAGCTACAGTCACAGTACACAGCCATACATGGAGCTACAGTCACAGTACACAGCCATACATGGAGCTACAGCCGCAGTACACAGTCATACATAGAGCTACAGCCGCAGTACACAGCCATACATGGAGCTACAGCCGCAGTACACAGCCATACATGGAGCTACAGCCGCAGTACACAGCCATACATGGAGCTACAGCCGCAGTGCACAGCCATACATGGAGCTACAGCCACAGTACACAGCCATATATGGAGCTACAGCCACAGTACACAGCCATACATGGAGCTACAGCCACAGTACACAGCCATACAGGGAGCTACAGCCACAGTACACAGCCATACTTGGAGAGACAGCCATTGTACACCGCATATATGGAGCTACAGCCGCAGTATACAGCCATACATGAAGCTACAGGAGCAGTACACAGCCATACATGGAGCTACAGCCGCAGTACACAGCCATACATGGAGCTACAGGAGCAGTACACAGCCATACATGGAGCTACAGCTGCAGCACACAGCAATACATGGAGCTACAGCCACAGTACACAGCCATACATGGAGCTACAGCCGCAGTACACAGCCATACATGGAGCTACAGCCACAGTACACAGCCATACATGGAGCTACAGCCACTGTACACAGCCATACATGGAGCTACAGCCGCAGTACACAGCCATACATGGAGCTACTGCCGCAGTACACAGCCATACATGGAGCTACAGCCTCTGTACACAGCCACAGATGGAGCTACAGCCACAGTACACAGCCATACATGTAGCTACAGCCGCAGTACACAGCCATACATGGAGCTACAGCTGCAGTACACAGCCATACATGGAGCTACAGCCGCAGTACACAGCCATACATGGAGCTACAGCTGCAGTACACAGCCATACATGGAGCTACAGCCACAATACACAGCCATATATGGAGCTACAGCCACCATACACAGCCATACATGGAGCTACAGCCGCAGTGCACAGCCATACATGGAGCTACAGCCGCAGTGCACAGCCATACATGGAGCTACAGCCGCAGTACACAGCCATACATGGAGCTACAGCCACAGTACACAGCCATACATGGAGCTACAGCCGCAGTACACAGCCGTACATGGAGCTACAGCCACAGTACACAGCCAGACATGGAGAGACAGCTATTGTACACCGCATATATGGAGCTACAGCCGCAGTATACAGCCATACATGAAGCTACAGGAGCAGTACACAGCCATACATGGAGCTACAGCCGCAGTACAAGCCATACATGGAGCTACAGCCGCAGTACACAGCCATACATGGAGCTACAGCTGCAGTACACAGCAATACATGGAGCTACAGCCACAGTACACAGCCATACATGGAGCTACAGCCGCAGTACACAGCCATACATGGAGCTACAGCCGCAGTACACAGCCATACATGGAGCTACAGCCACAGTACACAGCCATACATGGAGCTACAGTCACAGTACACAGCCATACATGGAGCTACAGTCACAGTACACAGCCATACATGGAGCTACAGCCGCAGTACACAGTCATACATAGAGCTACAGCCGCAGTACACAGCCATACATGGAGCTACAGCCGCAGTACACAGCCATACATGGAGCTACAGCCGCAGTACACAGCCATACATGGAGCTACAGCCGCAGTGCACAGCCATACATGGAGCTACAGCCACAGTACACAGCCATATATGGAGCTACAGCCACAGTACACAGCCATACATGGAGCTACAGCCACAGTACACAGCCATACAGGGAGCTACAGCCACAGTACACAGCCATACTTGGAGAGACAGCCATTGTACACCGCATATTTGGAGCTACAGCCGCAGTATACAGCCATACATGAAGCTACAGGAGCAGTACACAGCCATACATGGAGCTACAGCCGCAGTACACAGCCATACATGGAGCTACAGGAGCAGTACACAGCCATACATGGAGCTACAGCTGCAGCACACAGCAATACATGGAGCTACAGCCACAGTACACAGCCATACATGGAGCTACAGCCGCAGTACACAGACATACATGGAGCTACAGCCGCAGTACACAGCCGTACATGGAGCTACAGGCACAGTACACTGTAATATAATATGATGTTTTCCCAGCGATGATTGGACACAGTTAGTGTGCATTCACACTGCCATTGTGGGGACGTATATATGGCTGCAACCTTGGCTACAGTAATGTATGGACCTCGATTCTGGCTCTGTATCTAATGTTTGATAGAACGTGATTTACACTTCAATTAGGAGTAGTCTGGTAGTCTTTTTTTATTACATGAAGGGTGGGCCCCCACCAAAATTTTCTCTGGTGGGCCCAAGGTACACCAGTCCGACCCTGGTTCCACTGGTGCGTTCCAGTGAGGGCGTTTTGTTATTCAAGAGTTCCAGACAATATTACAAAGATCGGAGTCCGCAGCTCAACCGGGGACACATCAACAGTTCACAGTAAGAGGATACACTTGATGCACTTTGGCACTTAATCACTTTTATTGTGGGGGATCCGCTGTATATCAGTATATGGCACATGCACTTTACATGTATATTTGTCTAATATTATTATAATTCTATTCACTATATGTATATATCTAATTTTAAATGTAAATCAAATTCATGTACTATGCTATTGTATTGATTTTTGTATTTTAACACAAATATGATAATTGGATGGGCGGCACTTATGAGGTCATGTGACCTCTCACAATTGTATATATGTCCACCATTCACACTTGTTTAATGGCTTGAAGAAGGCTACTTGAGCCGAAACGTCGCTGTTGTTATTGAATATGGAATAAATCAAAGGAATATTTTTTTCACCTGACCTGGTGTGCTGCGCAATTTCCTTTTGTATATCGCTGAAGGACTCAAGGCCCAGTCCTATGAAGCTTGCACCCACCAACAGACCCATTGAATGTGCTGCTTGGACTCTCTATACGTATCTATCTATCTATCATTATGTCATCTCAGATGCTTTCAACTCTGGCTGTGACTGGAGTATCAATCTTCCATTAAAATTCCATTTTTATTAGGCAGCATATGTGTGGGGTAATCGGGCACATTTACTAAGGGTCCCACGCTGCACTTTTGTCTGACTGTACACATTCATCATGTCTTGCACAGGTATTTAAGAAATATCTGCGCTGCAATTGTGTTGCACGTGACCCTTTTGTGTCGCAACTGCGCTGGCTTCTGTGTGACACAAAATAGGGGGCATGCCGACTGATTTGGACCGAGCGGCTTATTTAACTTGCAAATTAACTTGCCCTATGTTAAATGTGCACCACTAAAAAGATAGTGAACTCTGTCGGACCAGGGCGGGGAAGCGACACATTCATGATTTCTGGCGCACCATCTTAGTGAATCGCCGCACAAAGTATTATAGATGGACAATGCACATTTAGTGAACTCTAGTGACTTTGTAATTAACTGTGCCTCAATTGTTTCCTCCATTTCTGATGCTTACATCATCTGTGAAACCTCAGTCACATCCAGAGCTGCAGTCTTATCCTTGCCATTCATATCCAAAGCTGTAATCATTTATCTATTGTTAGATAATTTCGGATACTCCAGTCACATTCAGAGTTGCAATCATCTCCATCAACAAGGCTCAGGGACAGTCTTTGAAAGTAGCAGGAATTGATTTGAAATCTCCATGCTTTTCTCATGGTCAGCTTTATGTGGCCTGTTCAAGAGTTGGAACTGCCAAAAAACCTGTTTGTCACTGCACCGCAAAGGAAAAACAAAGAATGTTATTTATCAATAGACTCTGGAATAGTTCCAGATAAAGTACTTCACATTACCTGGCAATTATTTAGTTAATCTGTGTTACATATCTGTGGTGTTAAATATAAGATTTGAAATGCCTCTATTATTTTTTTATGTTTCATAATAAAATGTCTGTCTGATTTGTCATCTTTATGTGGACAATATTTTTTTCCATTCCATTTTGCTATAGCTAAGAGTATTTATTTAGTATCTCAGGAAATGCCAGGGGCTACAGCTAGTATATATGTATATATATATATATATATATATATATATATATATATATATATATAGACTTATATAGGAAAATATATGTTTGCCCATATACAGTATGTAATGTTTCATATGTAGTCTATTAAAAGAAATAAAATTAAAATAATGGCTGTATTAATATAAAAATGTTATCAGGCAAGATTAAATGATTGTAATCTTTATAATCCCGATTTACTGATCCTTGTATGTTTCAGCATTTATAGTAGAACAAAATATGCTTAAACTATAAAACCAGAGGCATATACCAGTGGTGTATATATGTGGTATATGGTCTGTGCATTCATGATCTGTACAGGAATCTAGAACAGCAGCCTGTTGATAGGACATACTGGAGTGATTTATCAGCTCTCAATGGCTTAGACCTTAGGGACAGTCTCATGGTCCTATTATATTGTCAAATTGTACCCAGAATGCATGTCCCCTACTATCAACAAAAGTCAATTGGGGCTCATGTAAAGGGCCTATATAGGCCCAATGAAAACCTTTCTGGGAACAAACAATGGTTAATCCATTAATTCTGTCCCTATGGTTTGCATCAATGCCTGTAGCACATCTTCATTTTCAGCAGCAACTTCTTGTGTAGGCAGGAGATTGTTTTGGTCCAAATAAAACATGCTATTAGTGAATAAAAGTCTCTGCCCTTGTAAAAGGCCAATTGGACAACTAACTTAAATCAACTCCCCAAAACCCCACCAGCTTCTCTGACTCACATTTCCAAGCCAGTTGTCATTTTAGAAAAAATATTCCGTATAAAGGGATATTCTCATCTGGACACACATTTAATTTAATTCATCTGCCATATACATAAATTTCTTCAATTGCATGCATGTTATTTAACATTCTTATTTAACATGCATGTTATATTAACATTCTCACACATACGTGTGAGAATAAGTTCCCATAAATGTAGTTATATGCTCCTTTAGAAACTAGATGGCTGACATGGGAGGGGCTATGGTGGAAGATACTAGCAGTTTCTAGCAGTATTTAGGCACTTCTATGATATGTTGTATTCCAGAAGGGCAGTTTTCTCTGCCCATCACCTGGAGGAGCTTCTATAGAATGTTACTATACCAGGGTTGCCTCGTGCGGAGGCAAGAGGAATGATAAATGAGAACCCTATTACTTTCGAGGACTTGGAGAAGGTAGTTGCGAGGATGATGGAGGATAAATGGGATTCCTGCTGAAGTGTTCAGGGAATATGGAGTCATTTTTCTGCCACAGTGGTGGGAAAACATAATAATAATAATAATAATAATCTTTATTTATATAGCGCCATCAAATTACGTAGCGCTTTACAAATCATAGGGGACATATACAACTATATTACATTACAAAGTACAAACAGTCATATGGAACAATAGGAGTGATGGCCCTGCTCACAAGAGCTTACAGACTATGAGGATGAGGGGGTGACACAAGAGGTTGTATAATGGTCCAGCCATTCTTTATAAGGGAACAATATAAAAATAATTTAATAAATAATTTACTAAACAACGATGTTGCTGCTTGTACCAGCCATCAGCCGCCATCTTATTTACAGGGTCCTAGGTGAAAAAGACTGCATCCAAGCCTGGAGCTTGGTATATATCAGCTGTTTGCCAGATAACAGATAGGATGGATTAGTAAAGGGAGAGTTGACATTTCATGCGGTTAGCGAGTGTGATAAGCTTGCCTAAAGAGATGGGTTTTAAGAGCACGTTTGAAGCTTTGGAGAGTGGGTATTAGTCTGAGAGTCTGGGGAAGAGCATTCCAGAGAATTGGTGCAACTCGGGAGAAGTCCTGGATACGTGCATGGGAGGTTCGAATTAAGGTAGAGATTAATCTAATGTCACTGGCAGATCGAAGAGCACGGGAAGGGCGATAGACTGAGATGAGAGAAGAGAGATAGGGAGGTGCAGCATTATTCAGAGCTTTGTGGATGAGGGTTATTATTTTAAAGTGAATACGGAAGGAGACAGGTAGCCAGTGCAGTGATTGGCACAAACTGGAGGCATCTGTGTAGTGTTTGGCCTGAAAGACGAGCCTGGCTGCTGCATTAAGAATAGATTGTAGAGGAGAGAGTTTAGAGAGTGGAAGACCAATTAGTAGGGAGTTACAGTAGTCTAGTCGAGAGTGAATAAGTGCAACAATTAGCATTTTAGAAGTTTCAAATGTCAGAAACGGCCGTATTCTGGAGATGTTTCTGAGATGCATCCGGCAAGAGCGAGCAATAGATTGAATATATGGTGAAAAAGAGAGGTCAGAGTCCAGCACAACCCCAAGACAGCGGGCCTGCTGCCTCGGTGCTATAGTGATCCCACAGACCGAGATGGAGAGGTCAGGGGTGGTTTGGTTAGTAGATGGTGGAAAGACAAGAAGTTCAGTCTTAGAAAGATTAAGTTTCAAGAAGAGAGAGGACATGATGTTAGAGACAGCAGAGAGACAGTCACTAGTGTTCTGGATTAAGGCCGGGTTGATGTTACGTGCTGAGGTATACAGCTGGGTGTCATCAGCATAAAGATGATACTGGAAACCAAATCTGCTGATGGTTTGTCCAATGGGGGCAGTATAGAGAGAAAAGAGAAGAGGACCTAGGACTGAGCCCTGAGGAACCCCGACACTGAGAGGAAGATGAGAAGAGAAAGATCCAGAAAAGGAGACACTGAAAGTGCGGTCAGAGAGATAGGAAGAAAACCAAGAGAGTGCAGAGTCCTTTAGGCCAATGGAGTGAAGCATCCTGAGGAGGAGCTGGTGGTCCACAGTATCGAACGCTGCCGATAGATCCAGGAGAATGAGGAGAGAATAGTCACCTTTAGATTTTGCAGTGAGGAGATCATTGGAGACTTTAGAAAGAGCAGTTTCAGTGGAATACATAGAGCGGAAACCAGATTGTAGGGGATCAAGGAAGGAGTTAGCTGAGAGATAGCGGGTTAGTCGAGAATAGACCAAGCGTTCCAGGAGTATGGAGATGAAAGGGAGGTTAGAAACTGGTCGGTAGTTGGTAGCATTGGATGGGTCCAGGGAAGGTTTCTTTAGTAAAGGGGTAACAATAGCATGCTTGAAAGAAGAGGGGACGACCCCAGAAGAGAGAGAGAGATTGAAAATTTTAGTTAGGTGAGAAGTGACTGCTGGGGAGAGAGACTGTACCAGATGTGAGGGGATGGGGTCACTGATGCAGGTAGTGGGGCGAGCAGAGGAAAGGAGCCTAGACACTTCTTCCTCTGTGACTGGCTCAAAGGAAGAGAGTGAACAAGATAAGGTACCAGAGGGAAGGGGATTGGAGGGGTGAGTGGATTGAGCAATTATTTCCTGGCGGATACAATCAATTTTATCCTTAAAATAGGCCGCCAGATCTTCAGCCCCAAGGTCTGTGACAGGTGGCTGCACCTTTGGTGTTAGTAAGGAGTGAAGGGTATCAAAGAGCCTTTTGGGGTTGTTAGAGAGAGAGGATATGAGATTAGTAAAATAGACCTGTTTAGCAAGGTGAAGGGCAGAGTTATAAGTTTTTAGCATAAATTTGAAGTGTAGAAAGTCTGCAGATGTGCGCGATTTTCTCCACAGACGTTCAGCAGTCCTGGAGCACTGCCGAAGGAAACGAGTTTCTTCAGTGTGCCAAGGTTGCCTGCGTGCGTTTTGAAAATTTCGGATAGTGAGTGGTGCCATCTCATCTAGGGCGCTTCTGACAGTGTGATTATAGTGGTTAGTAGCCAGGTTTGGACAGGTGAAAGAGGAGAAGGGGGACAGTGCAGACTGTAAGTTTTCTGTGAGTTTATGAGTATCTATTGCACGTGGGTTCCGGTATGAGTGATGGGTGGAAGGCTTCTGAGAATGAGAAGGATTATTGAAAGTAAAAGAAAGGAGATTATGGTCTGAAAGTGGAAAGGAGGAATTGGTAAAATCAGATATTGAAGATGGTCGAGAGAAGACCAAATCAAGGATGTTTCCCTCACTATGAGTGGGGGAAACGCAGAGTTGTGAAAGACCGAGAGAAGTAGTCAGTGCTAAGAGCTGAGAGGCAGGAGGGGAAATGGGAGTGTTAACAGGGATGTTGAAGTCTCCCATGATGATGGTTGGAATGTCACAGGATAAAAAGTGAGAGAGCCAAGAGGCAAAGTGGTCAAGAAACTGATAGGGTGAGCCAGGAGGACGGTATACTACTGCCACACGAAGAGGGAATGGGCGGAAAAGTCTGAGGGTGTGGACCTCAAAAGATGGGAAAGTAAGAGAAGGTACAGGAGGAATGACCTGGAAAGTGCATTGTGGAGAGAGTAGTATGCCTACCCCTCCTCCCTGCCTATTCTCAGGTCTGGAACAGTGCGAAAAATGTAAACCGCCATAAGACAATGCCGCAACGGAGGCAGAGTCATCCTGCTGGATCCATGTTTCCGTAATGGCAATCATGTCAAAAGACTTAGAAAGAAAGAGGTCATGAACTGATTGTAATTTATTACACACAGAGCGGGCGTTCCATAGGGCACATTTAAAAGGGGTTACGGGTGGAGAAGGAGAAGAGGGGATACACTGAATCTTTATAAGGTTAGCAGGGTTTCTGTGTGAAGTGTTAAAATAAGCAGAAGGTGGGCCTGGGTTAGGAGAGACGTCACCTGCAGCAAGCAGAAGGAGAAAGAAAAGAGACAAAAGATGCTGCAGAGATTTATAAGAAGTTATTTCTTGCTTCACAGCAGAAGACTGTTATAAGTTAGTCTGGTTACATAACGTATAGAGTGTGTGAGTGGTAAAGAAAGGTGAGTGAAGAAGGGAGGCATTGATATGGATAGTTGTTACTGGTGGAATAGATGGACGGTGGGCAAGTAAAACAACCATGGCAAACAGGGAGAAAATGGAAAACATTTTGAGACAAACATAATTGTTCATTTTTCTCTGCCATCTTACCTGTCTCCTGCCCTGTCTAACTGCAATGTCTAACTGCAGTTTCATACTTCTCAGAATATTATTTTACTTAGCAGAATATTATGCTAAGCAAACAAGGAATGCAAGCAACTTGGAATGCAAGCATCCTATACCATCACTAAATTTATACCCAGAGAAGACAAGAGACCTGGCCCTCATTTAGCTCATAAAACAATTAATCTAGGACACTTAACACATGTGGATCAAGTTCTGAACAGAGAAAAACAAACTCATTGAGGGGCAGAGATGAACATTAAATCAGGTAGGACAGAAAAGGGTCAAATGTTACAGAAAGAAACAGACACATGCAATACTAGGGCAATCAGAGATATATACCATTGCAGAGAGTGAGACTGGATTTAAAGACACAGTAGATGGGTGAAAAATGATTCAGCAATCAGAGATATATACCATTGCAGAGAGTGAAGACATGAAGAAACATGAAGAAAGTATTTGATAAAGGGAGACTACCAGTGTCGTGTTATCAAGCGATCATTAGAGATGAGCGAACACACTCGTCCGAGCTTGATGCTTGTTCGAGCATTAGCGTACTCGTAACTGCTCTTTGTTCAGACGAATACTTCGCCAGCTCGAGAAAATGGCATCTCCTGCCGTTTTGATTTTTGGCGGCCAGAAACAGAGCCAATCACACCCAGCATGACGTGGTACCCTTACACGTCGATAGCAGTGGTTGGCTCGCCTGATCAGGTGACCCTGGAATAGACTAGCCCCAGCCCGCGCTGCTCGCATCATTCTCTGTCTGGATGCAGTTAGGGAGAGAGCTGCTGCTGCTGCAGGGATAGCGTTAGGGTGTTATATTAGCTTACTGTTAGGCAGGAGTGAGTCTACAAGAGCCCAACAGCCCTTCTTAGGGCTAGAATAGCGTTATATTTTCTTTTTTTTTTTAATTTGCTTGTGGCTGGGCTTGCTGGCACTAGTAGTGCAGCTAGTACTATATTGTGAGGAATTTGCAGGGAGACTTGGGAACGTTCTATTTAGCTCTTAGTGACACGCATATCCATCTCAAACACCTAAGTGGGACAATTTATTAGGTAGGGGTTTGATTGAATTAGGCACTTTTGTTTTTTTTTTCAAAACTAAAAGTCATCACAGGCAAAGCACAAAATCCAGTTGTGTGCTGTCAGTGTAGGTTACAAACTAGCCAAAGCAATCATCATCAACTTCTGTGGTTGCTGTGTGATTTCTTCTGATCGTTTTGTTAAAAAAAAAAATACAAAAACATTAAAAAAACACAAAAAAACACAAAAAAAAATAACAGTTTACACTTTAATTTTGAAAATGTTGAACCCGAGGGCTAGGGGTAGAGGACGAGGGCGTGGGCGTCCAACTACTGCAGGGGTCAGAGGCCGTGGTCCTGGGCGGGTGAGACACTACCTGCTGATGAGGGAGCAGGGGAACGCCACAAAGCTACACTCCCTAGGTTCATGTCTCAAGTTACTGGGACTTGTTGTAGAGCACTGTTGAGGCCAGAACAGTGCGAACAGGTGATGTTGTGGATTGCGGACAATGCTTCTAGCCATTTGTCCACCAGTCAGTCTTCCACGCAGTCCACCCATGTCACCGAAATCAGCACTCCTCCAGCTCCTCCACCTCAGCCTCCTTCCCCCCAGTCTGCCCCCTCCCAGGAAAATTTGGCATTTGAACCGGCATACTCTGAGGAATTGTTTTCTGGACCCTTCCCAGAGTCACAAACCACTTGTCCGGTTGCTGCTGAGCTCTTTTCCGATGCCCAGGTTTTCCACTGGTCGCAGTCTGTGGGTGACGATGACATTGTTGACGTAGTGGAAGAAGTGTGTAAAGAGGTGTCGGACGATGAGGAGACACGGTTGTCAGACAGTGGTGAAGTTGTTGTCAGGGCAGAAAGTCCAAGGGGGGAGCAGACTGAGGAATCGGAGGATGATGTGGTGACAGACCCAAGCTGGGTTGATAGGCCGGGGGAACACAGTGCTTCTGAGACGGAGGCGAGTCCTCGACGAGAACAAGTTGGAAGAGGCAGTGGTGGGGCCAGACGGAGAGGCAGGGCCAGAGCTGGTGCATCAGCGCCAAATGTTTCACATAGTGAAGCTCCTGTGGCGAGGGCTAGATTTTCGGAAGTCTGGAGGTTCTTTAAAGAAACACCGGATGACCGACGGACTGTGGTGTGCAACCTGTGCCACACCAGGATCAGCAGGGGTTCCACCACTACCAGCTTAACCACCACCAGTATGCGCAGACATATGAATGCTAAACACCCCACTCAATGGAACCAAGGCCATTCACCTCCGGCCGGGCACACCACTGCTCCTTCCCCTGTGTCATCTGCTGCCTCTGCTAGTCAGCCCCCTGCCCAAACACCTCCCGTGCGAAAACCACACCTTCGCCTCCACGATCCTCCACAGCATCCACCAATGTCTCCATTCCACTGTTCAGCTCTCCATACCCCAGACACTGGAGCGCAAGAGGAAGTACAGTGCAACCCACCCACAAGCCCTCAACGTCCACATCTTCAAATTACTTGGCCTGGAGAGGCTGCCCTATAGGCTGCTAAAGACCGTGGCCTTTTGCAACCTCATGGCGGCGGCCAGCCCTCGGTATTCGGTCCCCAGCCGCCACTACTTTTCTCGATGTGCCGTCCCAGCCCTGCACCAGCACGTGTCAGACAACATCATCCGTGCCCTGACCAACACCGTTTCTGACAAGGTCCACCTGACCACGGACACGTGGACAAGTGCTGCCGGGCAGGGCCACTAGGTATCGCTGACGGCACATTGGGTTAACTTGGTGGAGGCTGGGACCGAGTCTGACCCTGGGGCTGGTCATATACTGCCGACGCCGAGGATTGCGGGGGCCTACCTCGGTCCAGGTCTCTCAGGCCTACTATGCCTCCTCCTCCTCCCACCCCTCCGCCACCACCTCCTCCAAATTACCATCCGTGGGCATGGCGCCATCAGTCGGTAGCTCTAGGCACAGCAGCAGTGCTAGGCGATAAAAGGCACACCGCCCAAGAGCTATTACTGGGCATCACGGCGCAGACTGATCTGTGGCTGGCACCGCTGAACCTGAAGCCAGGCATGGTTGTGTGTGACAACGGCCATAACCTGGTGGCGGCTCTGCAACTCGGCAGACTGACACATGTGCCATGCCTGGCCCATGTGTTAAATCTCATAGTTCAGCGGTTCTGGCGCATATGGCAGATTTCATGCTAGGCTGCCTATCCCGTGACCCTCGCGTTCAAAGAATTTATTCCAGCACCGATTACTGGGTATCCACTCTCCTGGACCCACGGTACAAGCAAAATCTTTCCACTCTCATCCCTGAAGAGGAAAGGAGTGTGAGAATGCATGAATACCAGCAGGCCCTGGTGCACAAGCTGAAACAGTATTTCCTTCTGACAGCGCTAGCGGCAGAGGGCGTACTTCTGCGGGACAAGTAGCGAGGGAGAGTAGGCGAGCAGGCAGCTTGTCCAGCACTGGCAGGGGTACGCTTTACAAGGCCTTTGCCAGTTTTATGTCACTGCAGCAAGACACCGTCACCTGCCCCCAGTCTCGGCAGAGTAGCCTTGGAGGTTCTTGCCTGCCCTGCCCCTAGCGTGTTGTCCGATCGGGTTTTCAGTGCAGCTGGTGGCATCATCACCGATAAGCGTACACGTCTGTCGACTGACAGCGCTGACAGGCTGATGCTTATCAAGATGAATAAAGCCTGTATTTCTCCAGATTTTCATTCTCCACCAGGTGAAAGAAGCTCAACCTGAATAATGTATGCACTCCTCCTTCTCATTGTCCTCCTTCTCCTCCTCTTTGTACACTAAAGCAGTGGAAACTGGCTATTTTTTGCCAGGGCCAACTGGCTCTAGCTATAGTACTCTATGTATTTAATTTTTCTGGAGGGCCACCTAGCCGGTCCTCTGTTTTAAACAATTTTTGGGAGTGCCACATACAGGCACTCAATCTATTTAATTTTTCTGGAGGACCACCTACCTGCTCCTCTGGTTTGAAAACTTTTTGGACTGCCACATACAGGCACTCAATTTATTTAATTTTTCTGGAGGACCACCTACCTGCTCCTCTGGTTTGAAAACTTTTTTGGACTGCCACATACAGGCACTCAATCTATTTAATTTGTCTGGAGGACCACCTACCTGCTCCTCTGGTTTGAAAACTTTTTTGGACTGCCACATACAGGCACTATCCAAATTAAATTGTCTCCATAGCAGCCTCCACACGTCGTCTTTTTAGCTGCCTCCACACGTTGTCTCCATTGCTACCTCCACACGTCATCGCCATAGCTGCCTCCAAAAGTTGTCCATATAGCTGCCCCCATACATGGTCTCCTTATCAAACGAACTGTGTCAGGCAGAATTTTGGGTTGTTTTCATGGCTTCCACATCAAACTTGTTAACTTGGACAGGGGCTTGGATAGGCGAAAGCTCGCCTGGCAGCGGAGCGCCAGCTCCATCCCAAGATCCAACTAACATAGTTTTAACTGCAGCACCTTTAATCTACTACTAGTTCACTGCCTCCATACATGGTCCCCTTATCAAACGAGCTGTGTTAGGCAGAATTTTGGGTTGTTTTCATGGCTTCCACATCAAACTTGTTAACTTTGTTGCCACCCTGCTGTGCAATCCACAAAATATACTGGCAAAGTTTTATCATTTACCGATATTATTTCAGCGCTTCTTGTGCATCTGTTTACATTCCCCTCACCCGCCATATCCCAAACTTATAAGAACACTACTACACTTGATCTTATACAAAAGGTTCTTAGAAGTGCTGTTTGGGGAGTAGCCAAGAGACAGGGGCTTGGATAGGCGAAAGCTCGCCTGGCAGCGGAGCGCCAGCTCCATCCCAAGATCCAACTAACATAGTTTTAACTGCAGCACCTTTAATCTACTACTAGTTCACTGCCTCCATACATGGTCCCCTTATCAAACGAGCTGTGTCAGGCAGAATTTTGGGTTGTTTTCATGGCTTCCACATCAAACTTGTTAACTTTGTCGCCACCCTGCTGTGTAATCCACAAAATATACTGGCAAAGTTTTATCATTTACCGATATTATTTCAGCGCTTCTTGCGCATCTGTTTACATTCCCCTCACCCGCCATATCCCAAACTTATAAGAACACTACTACACTTGATCTTATACAAAAGGTTCTTAGAAGTGCTGTTTGGGGAGTAGCCGAGAGACAGGGGCTTGGATAGGCGAAAGCTCGCCTGGCAGCGGAGCGCCAGCTCCATCCCAAGATCCAACTAACATAGTTTTAACTGCAGCACCTTTAATCTACTACTAGTTCACTGCCTCCATACATGGTCCCCTTATCAAACGAGCTGTGTCAGGCAGAATTTTGGGTTGTTTTCATGGCTTCCACATCAAACTTGTTAACTTTGTCGCCACCCTGCTGTGTAATCCACAAAATATACTAGCAAATTTTTATCATTTACCGATATTATTTCAGCGCTTCTTGCGCATCTGTTTACATTCCCCTCCCCCGCCATATCCCAAACTTATAAGAACACTACTACACTTGATCTTATACAAAAGGTTCTTAGAAGTGCTGTTTGGGGAGTAGCCGAGAGACAGGGGCTTGGATAGGCGAAAGCTCGCCTGGCAGCGGAGCGCCAGCTGCATCCCAAGATCCAACTAACATAGTTTTAACTGCAGCACCTGTAATCTACTACTAGTTCACTGCCTCCATACATGGTCCCCTTATCAAACGAGCTGTGTCAGGCAGAAGTTTCAGGTGTTTCACCAGATACATAGTGGAACTCGGCCCATCTGTCGCCGCCCTGCTGGAGACCTGAAGTTGCAATCATAGCAGCGCAATATGGATGCCCCATACTGTCGCTCTTAATCATGGAAGCATTTCCGAAAAAACAATTAAAAATAGAACCACTATGCTATTCCATTATTCCTAGGTGAAATATTCAAACGACCCGGCCTGCTTTGAAAATTATAATTTTTTCAAAGTAAACGCTTCTGGTCCCCAGACCCATTTTGGGTGGGGAGGAGCCGAGAGACAGGGGCTTGGACAGGTGAAAGCTCGCCTGGCAGTGGACCGGCAGCTCCATCCCAAGATTAGGCAGCCTCAGAGGCATCCATGCATGCTGCCCCTGCTGTTTCCTGTCCATTTTGCCTCCACGATCCTCCACAGCGTCCACCAATGTCTCCATGCACAACTTTCAACTCTCTATACCCCAGACGCTGGAGCACGAGAGGATATGCAGCACATCATCCCCTTATCAAACGAGCTGTGTCAGGCAGAACTTTCAGGTGTTTCACCAGATACATAGTGGAACTCGGCCCATCTGTTACCGCCATGCTGGAGACCTGAAGTTGCAATCATAGCAGCGCAATATGAATGCCCCATACTGTCGCTCTTAATCATGGAAGTCGTCTCCATGGCTGCCTCCACATGTCATCCCCTTATCAAAAGAGCTGTGTCAGGCTAATTTTGCGGGTGTTTCACCAGATACGTTATGGAACTTGGTCACTATGTCGCCACCATGCTGTGTTATCAACTAAATATACCGTCAACCTTTTGTTCACATAGGAAATAATTTCAGCGCTTCTTGCTCACCTCCTTTGTTTCCTCTCTGCCACCCATTGGTTTGAAACCTGAGTCCATTTAGGGTATGTCGCCATGAGACTCTCTAGCCTGGCACTGCTGCCGCTGCCTCTGCATGCCGCCTCCTATAGTGTCAGGGTCAATTATTGGATGTTTTAGATGCTATCTAGCCTCATTCGGTCACTCTGTCATGGCCATGCTGTTGCCCATAATTTTGGCATAATGGTGCGATTAAGCAGCCTCAGAGGCATCCATGCATGCTGCCCCTGCTGTTTCCTGTCCATTTCCGTGTTGTTTCCATCCTTTTCTGAGGTTCCCAGGTGTTTGGCCAAGCTTCCCTGTGCAGAGCCTTGGTCCCCTTGAAAAATGCTCGAGTCTCCCATTGACTTCAATGGGGCTCGTTATTCGAGACGAGCACCGGGAAAAGTTTGTCTCGAATAACGAGTACCCGAGCATTTTAGTGCTCGCTCATCTCTAACTAAGAGGCATCGGCCTATTGGTAGAACCGGAAGAGTTCTCCTCAGGGTCAAACCAGTTTAGACCAGGTCTTACCTTAGTATCCACTGGTTATCTATCCTTGCCTACCCACTCATGCCTAAAAAGTCATGCAGTGTGAAATTCAGACAACACTGTTGGAAAGGGTGTTTGTAAAATGCCTTCTCAGCCAGTTTCTTGGATAGTAGATTCCTCCAATTGTGTCTAGAAGTAGTTAGTTAACCCACTAAAGTTAATTAATCAGAACATGTTGTACTTCATGTTACTTTTGGTTGATATTTTTTACATTTATTAAGAAAAAAAATTGATGAAATCTTTATAAAAATTTGCCATTTTCAAAATACAAAATTATCTCCTATTCAGACAGTTTTATCATCCAAATTAGTTACTAAATAACATTTACCATATGTCTGCTTTATGTCTTCATTGTTTATAACCCCTTATCACCAATGCTAGTTTTACCCCCTTAACGACTTGACCTTTTTAGTTTTTTCACTTCCATTTTTCACTCACAACTATAACTTTTCCACATAAAGAGCTGTGTGATGGTTTATTTTCTGCGTAACAAATTGCACTTCATAGTGATGGTAATTAATATTTCATGCCGTATAGTGGGAAGCGGGAAAAAAATTACAAATGCTGTGAAAATGGTGAAAAAACACATTTGCAACATTTTCTTGTGGCCTTGGATTTTACAGCTTTCATTGTGCTCCGTAAATGACATGTCTACTTTATTCGTTGGGTCGGTACGATTACGGGAATAACAAATTTGTATAGGTTTTATAATGTTTTCATACATTTACAAAAATTAAAACCTACTGTTCAAATTTTTTTTTTTGGATTTTGTCATCTTCTGGTGCCAATAACTTTTTCATACTTTGGTGTACAGAGCTGTGGATGGTGTCATTTTTTTGCGACTTTAGATGGTGGTTTCATTGCTATAATTTTTAGGACTGTACGACCTTTTGATTAATTAATTTTTTATTAATTTTTTTATATTTTTCGAAATGGCAAAAAAGTGCCATTTTCGACTTTTTTCGACGCAGTGAAAAACCGTTATATTCTGATAGATCGGGCATTTTCGGACGCGGCGATACCTAATGTGTTTATGATTTTTACTGTTTATTAATATTTATATCAGTTCTAGGGAAAGGGGGGTGATTTGAATTTTTAGGGTTTTTTATTATATATTTTTTTTAAACTTTTTTTTATTTTTACTATTTTTCAGACTCCCTAGGGTACTTTAACCATAGGTTGTCTGATCGATCCTATCATATACTGCCATACAGCAGTATGGCAGTATATGGGGATTTTCCTCCTCATTCATTACAATGTGCAATTACTTACCGGCTATGGAGAGGGCTCGGCCTTCCATCGGGAAGTGGTTAAGCTTAATGACCAGACTCTATTTTTAGAATCTGACATGTGTGACGATACTTGGTTATAACTTCGGAACACTTTAACATATCCAGGTGATCTTGAGATTGGGGCTCATTCATCGTTTTCGGAGATAGCACGGCTTGGACAGGTATTTAACAGGTGACTGTGCTGGGACTGTGGCGCACACAATTATTTTTTGGCGCAGCTGCGCTGGCTTCTATGTGACACAAATTGGGGATGTGCCGACGGACGATCGCCCATGCACTTACATGCACCATGAAAAAGAAGGTGAACTCCATCAGACGTGAGCGGGGTAGCGATACATGGAGGATATCGGGCGCGCGATCTTAGTGAATCGTGGCGCAGTGCATTATCGTCAGACAATGCACTTTCAGTGAACTCCAGCGGCCGCATAAGTAAATGAGCCCCATTGTACTTCATGTTATTTATTAAATGTAATTGATAAGTTTTGCGTTTCGTTCTGAAAAAAAATGAAAATTTGGCAAAAGTTCATAAAAATTCTTCATTTTCAAAGTTTTAAATGTTCTGCTGTGTAAGGGGTTAAACATGGGGATCGGTGTTTTTCTGATCCCTGGTGTTAGTAAGGAGACAGCCCAATCCCGGCACTTACAGGACCTGATGCCTGACCATCTTCTTCGGCTGTGTTGACATAGAAAGGCGGTGCATCAGAAGAATACCCTTTATGGCCTTAAATGGGTAAGATTTCGCAGGAAGTGAGTTTTTATACTTTTTCCTTAGGGGACTAGTAGTTTAGTTGGGTAAAAACTGGTGACAGGTTCCCTTTAACCTATGAACTTTATTTATTTGAACACAGTTTCTTCCTTTACTAATTGTTTTAGATAATCCTGGCCTCCCCTTATTGTAGACAGCTTCTTTCTCTCCAGACACACACAGCCCATGCTCTGTAACCCCTGGTACACTGCTGGTTCTAGGTGCAGTGCACCCGCCGCCAGGTCCTCCCGTAGTCTCCCGCGCTACGGCTGCCATGTAGTACAAGGACCACTTACAGATAGGTGGTTGTCATGGTTTCTGGGGGCTGCGGTAGGCGGAGGATGCAGTGCTAGTGCTGGGGAGGATGCGGAGGGCACCGGGGGCAGGCGGCTGCTGATTCTCTGTGCCAGTGTCTGCCCGGGAATGATGTGAGCAGCGGCGTGGGAAGGTGCACTGCATCATTATACGGCGGCGGAGGAGCTGTGGATGGGGCCCCCTCCCGCCGGATTGTGCCAGTGTTGTCTCCGTCCTCCTGCAGAGAGGGGCTCTGAGGATTGATGCCCTGTCCATTACGCCTCGGGCCTGCATTGTGTAACTTGAGCACATCCTCTGCACATCATGTAGCTGCAGGGCTGCAGGTGTATACAGAGGATACCCAGGTATATACCCCCAGCAGGTAATCTACCACTGTCAGCCCCTATAAGCCTGTGACACACTCATTACCTGGAGCAGCTGCCATTGTGCAGCAGCCTGTAGATCGCTTCCCATAGAAGGGACTGTTCCCATTCTTCAGCCATTAGTCCTTTGTGTACGGCTAGAGATCTGCTCCGTCTTGTCCCCTTCTTTCCTCATCCCACCGTCGCCCCAGGGATGAGTATAGAAATCCCAGAGGGGCTGACGGAGCTGCTGCAGAGCTTTACTGTGGAGGTGCTGAGGAAGCAGCCGGAGGACCTGCTGGCATTCGCCCTGCAGTACTTCACCCAGCTGAAGGAGTCCCAGAGCCAGGGGGCTGCCCTCAGCCATGGCACCGGCTTACCCTTCACACATTCCAAAGGGGTCAATTTTGCTGAGGAGCCCATGCAGACCGACTCCGAGAATGGAGACGAGGAGGAGGATGACGAAGAATTTGTTGGTGAGTGTCACTCATGCGTTTTCTGTAAGCTGAATAATGCACTACTGTGTGTATGTACAGTATATATGTGTGTGTAATATGTATAGGCAGATAGATGTCTACGGTATTATATGATTACACACTTAGGCCTTGTGCACACTGCATTTAAGCCTTTGCTGAATGTATACATAAGGAATATTTTCCAATGTACTGTGTGTATCTGTGTGTATGTGTACTGGCATACTGTACAGTGTTTTTATTGCAGTAGCCTTTTGTATAGAAAAGCACAATCCGATTTAAAATAACATATATTCACAACCCAAACCAGCCTGACAGTGCATATGTCTCACATACAGAGGGGTAAGTGAGGGGTAAGTGAACAGTCAGATCTTAAAGGGCAAACAGGCAAATGTTGCAGTCTTAGGCCCCTTTCACACTTGCGTTTTTCACGCGCGTTTTCTGCGCGTGCTTTTGACGCGCAGAACTTGCATTGCACTCTGACCCATTGTAACCAATGGGTCTTTTCCGACTTGCATATTTTTTCACACACACGCGCGTTTTTTTAACGCGCGTTTAAATCTCGACATGCTATACTTTTGCAAGTCACGCGCACCATACAAGACTATGGAGATGCATCAAAAACACATTGCACTCTGAGACACTTGCAAGTGCAGTGCAAGTGCAATGCGTTTTTCACACATCAATTGCCATAGAAAAGATAGAGCTCAGTCCTGAGTCCATTTCACGCGCATTTTCTGCGCATGAAAAACGCATTGAAATTGCATTGAAAACGCGCATGAAAAACTGAGACACTGAACAAACTCTGACTGAAAACTGGTGCAAAATGTGCGTTTTTCACTGACCAAAACCTGATCGCACCCTGATCAAACTCTGACGTGATCTGCAACGCAAGTGTGGAAGGGGCCTTACTATCTGTCGGATAATCCTGCTTATACCGGCGGCACCAGCTGACATATAATGTGTATGAGGTCCACCAGACTCTCCCCAAATAAGACATATGAGAGGAGAGAAGGGAGGGAGGGTTTGCATTCTTACTGCCCATTTCTTTTGTTCTTGTAAGTGTTAGTAAGTATTCTTAAAAGTATCAGCCGCTTTCAACAGTTTGCTAAATTTGTTCATGAAAGTCTTAGGAAAATACTAAAGATTTTAAAATGATTGCTTGGCCTCCAATTTCCTCTATTCTCAGTGTATGATTGTTTTCTAGGTGAACCCTAGGAACTGCAAAGTGGGAGTCTATTATATCTGTTATTATGCCAATTGGTTACAGTGAAACTTATACTTTTTATATATATTGACATGGTAAACATTTTTTTAAAACAACAAAAAAAGATATGTTTAACATAAAATCTTGGGTAAATGGTGATTTTCTGATGACACCTATCCTATGCCAATTTCTATGGGTTTCCTATGGAAAATATAGTTGACACCAGTAAAACCTCTATGTATTTGTTATCCATGATTTTATGGTGGCCTGTCCTATCCTACTTCCGACAATTTCTTTATCTGCCACTATATCTCTAGTTTTGTAGCCCCTAAATTCCTGGTGCAGTTTAAAAGCTTAGTTTATCAACTCTTAAGTGGCACTGTACCTGAAATTATAGTTATAGTTGACATTGATCATATGAAATAGTTAGGATGTATTACATATGTCCTTCACTACAGAAGTGCCTCTCTGCCTGGAAGAATGAGATAAATCCTTGTCAGGTAAATGTTTAAGGGTATTTCCATGATTTAAATTTGGATAACCTTTTGTTATGATAGTCCATCAATAACAGTTCAGTGAGGCCCACCGTGAAGCCTCCTGCCAAACAATAGTTTAATGGGGACACATCACTTGGCCTAACACTGTAGTCCCCTCCCCTCAGATGCTTGCTTGTTTAAGTCCCATAAAGGGACTATAAAGAAATGTAAAAAACACAGTGTCTGTAACATCTTGTACAATAAAATTAAATCATCACTTAACCCGCGTTGTGATCAACGTAAAAAAAACCTAAAAATGAACACCAAAAATTACGTTTTTTACCCAACTATCACAAAAAAGTGGATTAAAGTATAATAAAGTCACTTTTGTATTAGAATATGGTGATGCAAAAATAAGTGATTTTTTTTTTTATTTTTTAAAAACTACTCAAACTGCAGTAAGAGTAATGTATAAATTGTGCAGGCAGAGGTTGCACTAACTTTTTTCTGGCAGAGTAAAAATACTCCTTTTAGCATTGCTAAGGAGTATTTTTAGTCAAGGAAGGGTATGGCATTTCTAGTAATATGGTCGCACTCCCGTCCATGGAGCTGTCCTCATTCCATCCACTTTGTTGCTAATGGAAGTCGCTGTATATTAGACAATTCCTATGTGTCTAACCTGCAGCCATGTGTCTCCTGGCTTAGAGATGCTCTTATATGGGGCAGTTACTCTGCGCTCTTTAATGTATTGCAAACACATTAGCCCAGATTTCTGTCGGGCTTTGCACATTCTTTTTAGTGCAAACTACTTGCACATATGTTTAAGACGTGTATGGGAATAATTTATCTTTAGTCAGGACATTTGTGTGTGTGTTTTCTTGTTTTTTTCTGACTTTTGGGCTTGTTTGCATTATCTGAAACCATCCTATCATAAATAATAAATTAGGAGGAAAAATACCTTTTCGATAGATACTTTAACATTCCCAATAGCCCATTTATAACCTGATCCCATACATTTGTAGTGCCTCATCTGTCCAATTTGCAGATAAAATACTTTTTGTCCTACATCGGCTTCTGTATTTGAAGTGGTGAAGACTAGGTGCCACTTAGACTCCGGTCCCAGGTGTTGGCCAGTACCATCATCTCCCGTGGTGGTCAAGAGGTCCACTGACTCTTCCCCAAGAGACTCTGACAGTTCGTCCCTACGAACTGTGACAACAACTAAGGGAAATAAACCTTATATTTTTAAATAGATATTTCTAGCAATTAAAATATACCGTATATACTCGAGTATAAGCCGACCCAAGTATAAGCCGAGGCCCCTAATTTTACCACAAAAACCTGGTAAAACCTATATATTTTTTACTGGAGTATAAGCCGAGTTTGGGGTTTCAGCACATTTTTTTGTGCTGAAAAACTAGGCTTATACTTGAGTATATAAGGTAAGTATGTTGTTAGCCTATTAGACATGTTATGTAACAGCTCCTTGCCATTGGTCAACTAGATGTATATGTCTGGGAATTTTAAATATCGAGGCAGTCTCCTGCAACAATAGGTCAATGTATAATGTATGGATGTGTGGTCCAGATCTTTCTCTCTCCAAATGGTTGTACAGCTTCAGATGTATTTGCCTAAAATGTCTGGTTGCTTATGCACTTTATATACATGATATAAGTACTTCCATATGTAGCCCTGCCTGACCAGCGGGATGTTACAGATTTTACACCAATGTGACTACTGACTATGGATTTTCAGCACGTAAACCCCAGCTCCCAGTTCTGTGGTTGATCTGTGGCCACATTTTCCTCTGATACAGCCCCAGCCTTTGAAATGTGCAGCAACTATAGTCCAGAGACATCGGCATGTACAGTGGGCATGGCTTTTGGTAGGTCCGCCAACTTGGGGTTGGCTAAAGAGAAGCAGCATTAGGTCAGGGAGGGGGCTGTATCCGGGTACGGTATTGCTCCGGGCCTTGGGCTCACACACAGAGCAAGGTCGGCTTTGCCTGTGTGTATGTGCGGAGCTGTCGGGTGCTGTAACAGCTGTTCTACTATGTCCTGCCGTCCTTAGTCACCCATGATACAGTGAATAGTCAGTGCGCTTTTAATTGCACAGGGCATTTTTCAAGGAGTAATACTGCCTCTAGCATCTATAAAGCTTGTGGAGGGTCTAATGCGACCTCTGTGTGTGGGATTACAACAGTCTACACCACAGGTTTAGTATTTATAGGGAAAAAGAAACAATATTTGACTTTCCCAGAACACACCCCCTTTCAACCTACAGATTAGTATATAAAATTTCAGGATTTGGTGCACCCAATGTCCATCCCACAACTTATAGAACCTCTCTTCAGCATCCTCATTCATGGAAAACAAATTAATGCTCACTATACCTCATGATAAATTCCTTGAGGGGGTACGTTTCCAAAACAGCAGAAGAGGGTACCGTCCACATGAGCTCCAATTAAAATATATCCAAATTTATTGATTCCATAATAACGATAAAAACACTGCTATGGACCCCAGAGGTACCTGCTGGCAGTGCCTGAAAGATGGTGTCAGTGACGTGCATAGGCTGACACTGATAATACTATTTGTATTATCATGAACAAGTAAATAAAAGTAAATCATTATTGAACCTGCACGATGAACACGTTAAAAAAAACTGTTAAAAACCTGCCAAAAATGATTATTTTTACTTATTCAATCTTACAAAAAATGCAATAAAAAGCAATTAAAAAAACATATGTACTCCAGAATCATACTGGTGCAAAGTACAACATATTGCTCAAAAAACAAGCCATCAACCAGCTCTGTAGCCAAAAAAGTAAAAATGTTATGCCACTTGGAAGATGGCAATGCAAAAATGATAGATTTTTCCCCACATTAGGGTTTTATTTGACAAATTTAGTAAAACGTAAGATTATCTCTGGCACTCCTACATCATGTGCATTAGGTGAGCTCCATCTCTGCCACACCTAGGGCAGCAGTCATCCCCGTGGAGGCCTGCCCTGAGCAACCAGTGCGGTGTGCGATACACCCTATGCAATAAGTAGAGTTGTGAAAGTTGGTGGGCTTCACATAGTGTTAGTGACGGGACTCTCTCCATTATATCCGTTCACTGCCTCCCCTCTGTATTGCACTTTTTGGGCATGTCTAAGGTGTAGGTATTGATAAAAGAACTTGTGTGGAAGGTTGAACTCTTCACGCAGACGTTCAAACGTTTTTTACCAACCCTCCTTCGTATAATTGAGTTAAGGTATGAACCCCTTTATTTTCCCATCTCCTAAAGCCCTCTAGTGGCATAATTTCTCCTAGACTGGGGTTCTGCCACAATGGAGTGAATGGAGTGATACCCTCTATTCTCAGAGTTACCTTAACCTTCAGATTTTGCTTATCAGTGTCATTGTAGGTATGTGGTCTAGTGGCCTACCCTCTGCTCCCAGCTCAAGAATGTACAGTGGGGGCCTCCCCCCTCCCAGATGTCTTAACAGCTTTTCAGAGGTACCCTGACTTGTATTCGGACCCCATCCTTTGAGATGCTGGAGCTGTGCGGCTCAAAAATATAGCCAAGGGATGGGGACTGCCACCCCCCCCCTGAGTTTTAGCCCTTTGCAAGGTCTCCAGCTTGATCCTCGCTATTTTTAGGGATCTAAATCACTTCTGGATACCAGCAAACAAATGTACAGGTATCCACACTGTTGAGTTGTGTAGCATGTATATAAAATTGGGGCATGAGCACCATTTTGCACAAGTTTCCATTCTGGAAATTTGCCTAATTCCTCTGCTACTCTAATAACTTCCAGTAGTTCTGGCAGTAAGAGGGAACCGTATGTTTTGTACACCTCCCCTGGAAGGCCAACTGCCCCTGGCGCCTTTTGTTTGGATATGCCTTTAATGCTGACTCTAATTCTGCTAGGGTGAGTGGGGCATCTAAGGCTCTGTCTAGAAAGGTCTCCATCCCCCCTGATGCCATCCCTTAAGCTAGATGAATATATGTCCTCATAAAAGTTCCTAAGGGTCTCCAGAATTTCTTTATCAGTATGGACCTCTATTCCTTGAGCGTTCATAAGTGCTTGGATATGTGATGAGTCCCTTTGCGCCCTAATGACTTAGGCTAGCAGTTTGGGATTTTAGTAATTCCTGCGCTTCTATCCAGTACCTCTGGGTTGCCTCCGACCCAATGTTTACATATTCTCTGTCTGTTTACTGCACCCTCTCCTGTAGGGCCTGCAAGTACTCTTTTTGTTTAATTTTATGTGTAATGATGTGTTTTTTAAAGCAATCCTTTATATGCAATTTAAGAGCATCCCATATTACCAAGCGAGAGGCCGACCCTTGATTGCTCTGAAGGAACTCCTCAATTTCCCCAGGCAACGTATCTGAAGGATGCATGATTTGGATCCAGAATGGATGGAGTTTCCACAGGTGCTGCCCCCCCCCTGTGTCTGCAGCCATTCTAAGCGTAACCAACATGGGGGAGTGGTCAGACACGCTTCTAGGTGCATACTCAACATCCTCTGTCATCGCTATCATCCTGACATTTACTATTGCAAGGTCAATTCGTGATAATGAATTATGAGAGCTGGAATAACAGGAATATTTCCTAGTTGTAGGATATCTATGCCTCCATATGCCGCCAGCGCCATCTGTTTAAGATTATTGATGAGTAAGGTGCCGAGATGTAAACTGTTATGAGAAGAATCTCCCAATAATATAATTTGCATCTTAAAGCTACAAACAGCCTTTCAGAGTCCATGGTGCTCTTTATGTCCTGGAAGGGTATTGATTTATGTATTAGTATGCTCACTCCCCTTGAATGCGAGGAGAATGTGGAGTGGTAGTTGGCCCTACCCACCCACAGTCCAAGTTTGTCACAGTGGTGTCTGTGAAATGCGTCTCAGAGAGACAGAGCACCGCTGACTGATATTGCTTCAGGGCAGTAATAGCGTATCTTTTGGCAGAGTCCCCCAGCGCCCTTGTATTCCATGGAATTACAGGCAGTCCCCGGGTTACATACAAGATAGGGACTGTAGGTTTGTTCTTAAGTTGAATTTGTATGTAAGTCGAAACTGTATATTTTATCATTGTAGTTCCCGACAATTTTTTTTTTTTGCCCCAGTGACAATTGGAGTTTCAAATTTTTTTGCTGTAATAGGACCAAGAATTATCAATAAAGCTTCATTGCAGACAATTTTAAGCTGATTATTGCAATCTGGGACTATTTTAAAGCATCCAGAGAGCTTCACCAGAGGTCACAGTGGGCAGAGGGGTCCGTCTGTAACTATGGGTTGTCTGTAAGTCGGGTGTCCTTAAGTAGGGGACCGCCTGTATTCTCAATTTAGCCGCCATCGCAGTCACAAACTTTCCTAGCTATACAAGAGTACATTTTACCCTTATGCATGTGTTCGGACAAAACAAATACAACCAACTTTACATGCAAACATGAACCCTTGTGCCGTTGGCACAACCTGGGGAAAAACTATAGTCCCAGACTGCAATGATCAGCTGTATGGTGTCTGTAATGAAGGTTTATTGATAATCCTTGGTCCCATTACAACAAAAAATGTTGAAACTACAATTGTCACTGGGACAAAAACATTTTTTGTCTGGATCTGCAATTATAAAATATACAGTTTCGATACAAGTTCAACATAAGTACAAACCTATGGAACCTCTTGTAACCCAGGGACTGCCTGTATATGGTAATTTTTGTGGGAATTGGTTTTACATATGAATATAATATAGCAAAACATGCTTTTATAATTACATGTTTCAGGCTCTGAATTTTACCATTATTATAGTTCCCAAAAGGCAATTAGCCTTTATATCATTTAGGAGTGTGTGTTCCACTTTTTATTTTGGTTGTTTTTTTTATTTTGTTGTTTTATTCAGTGGTTAAAAAGAGTTTTTTTTATAAACCACTATACCTTAGATGAGTGGTGACGAACCTATGGCACGCAATCCAAATGTGGACAGGACTCACAGAATCTTCCAGGGTCCTCAGTTGCCCTAACTCCGACTCCCACATACACTGGACATGTTTAAGTGATAAACTGATGTAATAATAAGGCTTTTTATCAGCATTATGAGACTATAAACAAGTTCTTTAGCTAAAACATAAATCTTTTTTATTGGAATACAACCTTAAAACTTTGAAATTATACCAAACACTATGTGGAAAAAAACTGTTTTCAACAAAAATTTACTGAATGATATTTGTTTGAGTCTATGAATTTGTTCTTAGAAACAGTATTGCCTCCATCGGAACCTCCTTCATAGATTATTTCAAGTCTGACCTAATTATTGTAAGGCTAGAGAACAGCCTCTCTGCACTGACTTTGGTTGGTGGCATTGCAATAACCACATGGGCAACATCTCTAACAATTTCTGGATATAGAGGAATTGCCTCATGAACAGTCAGTTTTGATGAACGGTTGAACTTTCAATGTCAGGCTTTTCTCTAGGAACAGCTCACTAAGTCTTTCACATCACAATACCGCACAGTCAGGAAGTGCTAGATAACATGAATGCTTGGCTTCGGTTGTACTTTCATGTGTGTGTTTCTATATTTCTAAATTTGAGATGTTAGAGTTGTTATAAGATGTTAGAGTCCATCAGTGCATCTAACCTCTACAAACATGAGGAAAAGCGAACTAAAACAAAAAACGGTATACAAAGAGAACATACACTGGAAATTGTGCTTAATCCAGTTTTCCTGTTCACTCCAGCAGTTTTAAGATAAGTGCAGACATTAATGCCCCTCTGATCTGTACGGGAGGAGTTCTGCTCCGCTTTCTTGATATGTAAAGTGAATCCCCCTGTCTTTTACCTCATCAGCCAGACATTCCTATTTATAAAATGGCCACAGATGGAGGGTCTTGTGACCTATATTTGTCCATGAGCTATCACTCTGACATTACCTTAGTCTTATATTGAATGAATACTATCATATGGCAGGACAATTGCTCATGTACAGTTAGAGATCACAAGACCCTCCATCTTGTGGCCATTTTATGGTTAGGAATGCCTGGCTGATGAGGTAAACTGAATACAGGAGGTACTGTGAGCTGTGACCAAAAATTGACCTAGTAAGTATTACCAGTATTTCATCAAGCAGTTTAGCATCTTTCAGTTTATGATTCTTTCATGGCCCAGTGTGGTGACATCACCCAGAAAAACAACTTTTAAGTGAGATGTATACTGATTGTATAAAGGCAAGGAGGGCCTGGATGCCTCCTTTGCTGATGCCCTTATATCAAGGACGATCACTAACCAACTCTCTCGTAACCTGGTGCATGACATCACTCACAGTAGGGGAGATGTGCTGATGAGGAGAGAGCTTGACTTCAGGGCTAAACTCTCTGCTTCAAAATTGATTTTGTGGATGATGATACCACACCAGGCCATGAAAGAAACTTCATCTGGTTCCCTTTAATTACTACACATATATTTGTCCTCACACTTGTTCACAATGTGCAAGGCTTACTATACGCCAAAGCGCCTGATGAGGTCCAGGGTAAGATATAGCAAGTGTCTTTGTTGAATGATGAAGCAGACTTAGTCCATATGATCTGGAGATGCCCTAAATGTCAAAGATATTGGGAGCAGATTATGGTTGTATTAGAGGCACTTAATGGAACTTTAATAACATTAATTATTGAACATAACTATTGATTCTTCAATTGTTGCTCCTATATAACGTAAAATAGTTTTGTACTGAAGGCCTTGTTATTTAGGATACAGAAAAGGAAGCCATTTACTGTGAAGCAGACCATATACAGCATTGACATCCCCAAAGGTATTCTTCGACTTAAATATTACACATCACTTGCTTCATATTCTTGCTTTTTTCATAATATGGAATATTCTTGTCATTACTATGCCATTTGTCTCTATCACAATTGTTACATTAGGTTGCTGATTCAAAAGACTAGCCAACAGCTATGCAAAAGCCTGACCCAAAAAAGAACAAGAAAGGCTTTAAGTTTATAAGATGATGTCCCTATGAAAAAGCTTATATTCTTAGTATTCAATGTGTGACCTATTTCATAGCAAATGAAAAATAGTTTACCGTTTACTTCCAGTACATTTTCTTTTAATGCAAAAAGCTTATTGGGATGTAAAGAGGCAGTGCACCACCCCTGGATTGCAATAACGCTGTGTATCTCATACACCCAGGTATAAGGACCGAGCCAGCAGTTAATTAAGGTATTGTCTTGTTTTACGGAAACAAGTGGTAGATAGGGTATTGCTACGTCTATTAAATTCTGACCTGGCCTTTAAGAGACTTCAAGCAAAACCCACTTATTTATCAGGAAATGCTAACACATCAATTTAAGCTTTGTTCTTCCACAACTTTAAATAGTATAAGCCACTTATTAGGACCGCAAAGGTCAGAAACGCGTTAGATTTTATTCCAATTTTTTGTATCGCTACTTCCATGCGTTAATAAAGTTTTTCATATTTTGGATACAAGCAAGCCAGAGTGCGACCCTCATCCTTTATCTATTTGCTTCTATTCGTGTAAGAGGACAGAGGCGTCCTCGGAGGATAACGCACCGGGAGTAGAGCAGGTCTGTATCATGTGATCATAGATCACCACTGTCTGGACTTTGTTTCTATATGCTCCCCAAGATACACAAAGATGGCAATCCAGGAAGGCCTATTATTTCTGGCATTGGCACCTTGACGGAAAGTATCTCAGGTTGGGTGGAAAATCTCCTTAAACCCCTGGTCAGAAATACTCCTAGCTACATCCAGGACACTACTGACCTTTTAAATAAACTCAAGACTGTAGGCCCACTTCCTGATGGTACAATTCTGGCCACCATGGATGTGGAATCTTTATACACTAACATCCCCCATAAAGATGGAATAGCAGCATGCCGGGCACACATGGAGAAGCACAACTTACCAACAGAACTGATCTCAGCTCTTATACAATTTGTGCTCACCCACAACTATTTTTCATTTGGAGAGGATCTGTACCTACAGTGTATGGGAACATCGATGGGTTCAAGGTGTGCACCACAGTACGCCAATCTTTTTATGGCTGAACTGGAAGGTGCTTACTTATCCACATGCACCACAAAACCCATGATCTATCTCCGTTATATTGATGATATTCTGATCATCTGGACTGCAGGTGAGGAGGCCCTAATTCAATTCCATGAGGGCTACAACAACTTTCACCCCACCATCAATCTGAAACTAAGCTATTCAGACAAGGAGATACACTTTCTGGATACCACCATACAGATTAAAGACAGCCACTTAACCACATCCATATTCCATAAACCTACAGACAGAACGGCCTACCTGAGAAATAACAGCTTCCACCCCAAACATATCAGACAATCCATCATATACAGCCAGGCCATACGCTACAACCGTATATGTTCAGACAAAAAAGATCTGGAAAAACACCTCCTAGAGCTCAGGTCTGAATTTCTCCAGTTGGGCTACAGACCAAAAGTGACTGATAACCAAATAGGTAAAGCAGCAGCCATCAACAGAGATGATTTACTCAAATATAAGGAGACCCAACAGGAGGCCAGAGTGCCCCTAGTAGTCACTTATAGCCCACAACTGGAGATCCTACGTCACATTGCCAAGGAACTCCAACCGATTCTGCATAAAGACACAAGATTAAAAGAAATATTTCCAGTCCCTCCTCTCCTGTCCTTCCGGCAACCACCAAACCTGAAACAACTGGTTGTCCGGAGTGCCCTGAGACCCCCATCAGAAAATGGTACCTCACCCTGCCTGCAAAGCAGATGTAAAACGTGCCAGCACATCCGCACAGGTAACCAGGTACCTGTACCCCAATCACAGCAGGTACATCAGATCAAGGGGACCTTTTCCTGCAGGTCCTCTAATGTGGTCTACCTTATTATGTGTCAGCAGTGTCCAACCACAGGCCTTTATGTTGGAGAAACAGGTCAGAGACTCCATCAACGTATGAACTCACACAGAGCTGATATTAAAAATGAAAGGAAAGATCTGCCAGTGGCTGCACATTTCTCCAGAGAGGACCACACTATGGAAGATTTGCAGATTACTGTTTTAATGGGACATTTTAAGACACAGAGGGAAAGGAAAGAATGGGAGTATAAATTGATGATGAGATTCAACACCTTGCAAAGTGGTCTTAACATTCATGCCAGCTTCATGACCTCCTACCTCTGACCTGGAGGCCACAAGCAGATAAGAGCCAGGGCTCATGTGTCTTGCCTCATAGGTTTTTAATGTTTTTATTGCCATCCTGTTGTAAATAAGATGTCCCTGTTTTTATCAATCTGTTGTTTTAGAGGTTTTTTTAATATCCTTTGATGATCACTGTTTAGTGTGTATAAAATGCTGTGAATTTTCTGTTTCATGCATAACATCATGTCTGACGAAGAGAACTAGTATTCTCGAAAGCTCACCATCAAATATACTCAGTTAGCCTCAAAAAGGTATCGCCTGATTTCTTCACTCTTCTTGAGGACACCAACACAGTTGAAGGGAGGCGGGAAAATTCAGACTATCATTGTAGATTCTCTCCAGGGTCCCTATGTACAAGAAGAATCGTGAGGCCAGCAGAAGGACCTCCAAATATAATCCACGCTGTCCACGCATTCTCACACTTCCTGCAGACCCAAGCAGCCAAGATCATGATGCTTTAAAATGAGGTTAAATCTTTTAAAGGGGCTGCCAATTTTACGCCAAGTGTTGTGCAATGTGTAAGTGTGGGGGGCTGGATATTATGTTATTTTCCAATATACATCTATTAAAAGTTCTGCACCGCTTTCATGATATATAAAATGAATTGTTAGATGCTAGCTTTAATGCAATATTTTCCTTTGGAAAGCATTGAAACCAAAGTCCACTTCCAGCTGTTTCCTAAAATCTTGTAGTCCACCATATCCAATGTCAGCACCAGTTTATACAATTTAAGCACACCAATCTCCCACCAAACCAAAGACTGAAGGATAAACACCCTCTTATTCCTAGTTTTGTTCTTAGTGACTCCCACACCCACCGTATAAGAGATATTGTGGGCAACCTTCCCTTATTAACAGAATAGAACATCAAATAATATAGCCAAACAATATAGCCATATAACAAATGCTTCTTGTGCTCAAAATATGGAATAAATTCACAATCCCAATAAATCAAGTGTTTTCTTTGAGGTACTCCTTGATTCTTAGTGTGATGGTGAAAATCCAACCTAATCCTTGGCCTTTTGCCATTTCTTAAATATTACCTGAACAGGTTATCAAAAGTGTTTAACAAACTTAAATCGCAAGGTTCCAGAACTTTAGTGGTTCGGGTCCCCCGGTCCTAACCCCGAACTTCATCAGAAGTCCGGGTCCCACTCAACCCATCAGCGAGTGCGCGCTGACGCTTACAAAATGGTAACATTGCGTGCTGCCACTTTAGGGAGGGTTGGCTCTACCCAATGACATCATGGGGAGCGACAACATTTTAACAGTTAGCAAACACGAATGCCAGCACTGTTACATCAGTTGAAAACATTATTCCTAATTACTTAAGTGGTTTATGGATGTTATCCCGCTCAATTGTACCCATAGGAAAAGGAACATGATCCGGATAAGGCAGAGCAGATTTTGACCTATTCACCAGTTACCCTGAGAATTACCTTACAACAGGCACCAGAGGCGTCAGCCAGCAGTATCAATAAGCCATCACTGGCATCATAGGGATGTATATATACGGCCGACGTATATACGGTCGATATACGTCCCCAATAAATCGCAATGGGCGCACGGAGCACAACGCGAGCGGTACGGTGCAGCACACGTGCGGCATCGTACCGCTCCGTACCCCGTAGAAAGATAGGACATGTCCTATCTTTCAATGGAATACGGCGCTGTACGCCATATATTCCTATGGAGAGGAGCAGGGTTGAGCGGTGCTCTCCCACGATGCTACGGTACGGCGGACAACGGCAGTGTGAATGTAGCCTAGCACTGTCTGTAATCGGCTCCGTGAGCAAATAGCCTAGGTGCAGCCTTGTGTATTCTCACTGTGAAGAGCAAAAGCGCTAGCAAAGCCATTTTTTTAATTTTTTTATTTATTTTTATTTAACCATTTCAGTATACATACCGTATATACTGGAGTATAAGCTGAGGCACCTAATTTGTTCACAAAAAAATGGGAAAACCTTTTGACTTGAGTATAAGCCGAGGGTGGGAAATGCATTGGTCACATGCCCCCCCAGTATATATCCTGCAGCCCCCCAGTATGTACCCAGCACCTGCCCCCTAGTATATAGCCAGTACGCCTCTGCCCCAATTATAAAGCCAGCAGCCTATGTCCCCCTTGTATATAGCCAGTGCCTGTCCATTGTATATAGCCAGTCAGTCCCTGTATATAGCCAGTGCCTGCCCCTCAGTATATAGGTTTATAAACAGTCTTTTGCTTCTTTGTACAGTATTAAAGGGGGCAAAAGATAAAGCCAACAATTAAGGGATGGGAGACAAATCCCATCATGCAGCACAATAGACAGTTAAATATACTCAAATATTCAAAGTTTACAAGGACAATATGCAGGAAGATAGGGGAAACAGACATCATATAAAAGGAAGACAGACTAAGGAGAGTGGCTGACAAGTGAAAAATACCATAAATAGATAAAGATAAAGAATATGCAGAATACATGCAGAAGAGGAAAGTAAAAAAAAATATTTCATACCAACCCATGAGGTTTTAAATTAGGTCAATTTGTGCTCACAGTTTCCTTGTTTGGCCTGTGAGCCAGCCTAAGAATATACATCCCAGATCACTGAAAACCATCTTATAACTTTGACTCTGTCTGGAAACCTGTAGTTGGCAATATGTGTACTGTTATGTAACTGTTAAAGCGAACCTATCATTAGCAATTGACCTACTAAACCACTACCAGAATATAGTCATGCAGCGCAACACCTTCTAGTTATTGTTTCTTTCATGGCTCATTGTGGTGGCATCATCCAGAAAATCAACTTTGAAGTGAGCTGTAAATTTGTTGTTTAAAGTCAAGGAGGCAGAAAGTTTAACACTGAAGTCAATGTGGGGGGCCCCAAATGCCTCCTCCTTTGTGATTAAAAAAACATGCATTGGACTTCAGGAGATCTGGTTAGTGATGTCTCTGGATGCAGGACCATCAACCTACAATGAAGGGGGCATTCTGAGTAAGAGAAAGCTTGACTTCAGTGTAAACATCTCTGCATCCTTAACTTTAAACAATCAATTTACATCTCACTTCAAAAGTAGATTTTCTGGATTCTGCCATCACACTGGATCAGGAAAGAAACATGATCTGGAAGGTGTTCGGCTGCTTGGCAACATACTGGTAGCGGTTTATCAGGTAAATTTCTGCTGACAGGTTCCCTTTAAGTAAGGGGAAAACCCCTGGATTTCCACTATAAATAAAGCAACTTGGATGCCTTTGGGGATAAAGCAGCAACGTAACACCTGTGTGTTCTGGAAAAATGTTAGTGCGACCTCTGGGGACAAGAGAGTCAGCTCATTACTGGGAGCAGAGCATGCAAATGAGGAGCTATTACTGAGAGAACTGAGGGATCATGGGATTTGTAGTATCCTGGTGGCCATCTTGCAGATAACTACTTTAGAAAGCCTATAACATTTTGTGAATCATACAAGTAAGTAATTTAATCTATCTTGTGGTTAATGACATTGAGTTTCGTTGTATTAATTTATTTGTAGCAACATGGGATTTTGTATCAGATGTTCATAGTTAAATATCAAATTGATCAGTCATTCAATCTTTTTATGATTATAGTTTATGCAAATAGTTATCTTTTTATGTTTTATAAAATTTTAGCTCTAGTCTTGTGCATTGCACATAATTTTACTTTGTGATGTGAACAAGTAAAGTAGAGGTTGTAGCTAAGATTTAGTTCATGTTCATGTATTATATTGTTTTTCGTTTGGAGCTTTTTTACATCACCCTGCATGCTCTGTTATAAGATGTAAGGTTTTCACACAAGACAGAAATATGTTACCAGGGCTGGAGAAGGCATTTTGGTGCCCTAGGCAGGCAAGCAAAATTTTGCGCCCACCTATCTGTAAAATTGTAGCAAAAATGTTACAGTATCCGTGCCGATCTGTTGTGTTTTATGACATAGAGTCTTCCATGTTTTACTTTTAAACCATTTTCTCTATTTGTTCATTTGTTCTTTTGAGCATCACATAGTGATAAAGGCACTGCTAATCAGCATTGTGATTGTAACCTATAAAGGGAAAAGAGAATATTTCCATATAATGACTTTTTTATGGAACTGTCAAAATACTGAATTTAAATATAAAGTACATTCAGAACAAAGGCTTGTGGTAAAATGCCTTTATTTTATGCACAAGTAATTATTTTTATGTTTAATACCTTATTTTGTTGCTAATACCTTCCCATGGATACAAGCTACATGTCTGTATCAGATGGACCAATTTTTCTTAACCAGAAATATGTTTATACTAGTTATTCTACAAGCAGGTCATTCCTAAGTAGTTTTGAATGATTTGTTGCAGGGCAGAAATGCAGGTAGAATAGCATCTTTAGAATACCGTAATAGTGATATCATTCATAGCATTCTTGTGATCAATAAAGTAAATATACTTCATAAAATAGGTCAGTAGTGAAAGATATTTGGGTTCACCAGAAATGGTTTGTTCATTTGACATGTATAACCTGGTTCTGTGACTGTGACTTACCCTAGTGTAACACACCTCTGACAATTTGTTTTCGGTGATATAACTGTTCATATGTTGTGATATAAACATGTAGGTTAACATCTACATTGTCAGATTTTGAGGGCTGAACCCTCAGAAAAACGGATTGAAAATTGTAGCAATTTTACAAACTCCATTTAGATCATAATATAATACGTATAAGAGGAAACAAAATGTCCAGGCCCCACTAGATGTATCATCCTATTGTTATTGATGTGTAACCTGAGTTCTCCTTGGCTAAAAATACATTTAGTGCAGGAAATATTGAACAAGCCATACTTGACAGTTTATGCTTCACAGTGAGACAGGCAGATTCTTCAGGCTGCAATTTGCTTCTGTATTGTCATTGTGTTAGGTATGTAATTAATGAAAATCTCTTCTCTTGGATTGGCCATCAATTACTTGCCTGGTGATTCTAGACACAGCTAGGTTTGGCTACGTCACAGTCCATGCAGTTACAAAACCTGATACTGGCATTGAAGCGAAAAGAGTAATGATCATGCTGCTGCTGTCCCATTTCCCTGTTAAAAATGACTTCTAAATCTGGAATTAACAATATGAAAAAGGACACCCCATCAAATGGTGAGTGCAGAGTAAAACTCCATTTTGGGGACATCATGTTCCTGATCATCTTTTTTTATTCTTGTTTTATTATGTCGATCATCGTTATATTCTTTGTAAAATGATCTATCTATAGAGGGACACTAGGAAATATTATTGTGTTACGTTCATTTGGGGAATGTCTGATGGAATTATCATTATGTATTTGTCTAGTAATGTATTAAATTATTGAAATAAATGCCTTGATATGGATAGCCCTGAAAATTTATATTAGAACTGCTGTCCTTGTATACTTTACTTTTTTCCTTTTTGTTTTCTTGTTTATGACAGGCATTATAATGTATCAAGAGCAATGTCTTTGAAATGATCAACGCTAATTTAAAATTTAGATAAAGAAAATGCAACACATCCTTAGTACATTTCTTTACATTACCAGTAAAAATTCTTTCAGCTTCAGTTTCCTAGAAATAGAGATTTGCATAATATTTTGTCTGTCATTTTGCATACCCTTCCATACCTAATTTGTATTTGTTAAAGATGATCTCACATGCACTGTACGTGTTGTGTATATGGACTACAAAAAGTGGCTGTAGAGCTAACACAGTTGTTATTGTGGAGTCTGTATGCCTTGTCCCTTTATATATAGCGTCTTTTGCTACAGATATCTATTATAAAATGTGTATTAGTTGACAACAGTTTTATTGAACATAGTAAATGATTATGGGCTTTTCCACATCTTTATGAGAGGCTCTGCATACAGTGATAGGTTGTTCATCAGAACACCTTAAAGACCTCATTGTGTTAGTAGGGCCATCAGACAGAGGTTGCAGTTAATCAAACATAATAATTATATGATGTATACATATTTATATGTATTAGGCATGAGACTTTTTCCCAGCTTTTGAGGAACACTGTTGACGATGCCAGAAACAAAGCATTATTTCTGGTGGTCGATGGGTCCAATAACAAAACTGTACTTGCATCCAATGGTAAGCTATCAAAAAGGAGCTTTCTCTAGTAAGTAGGCTCAAAGCTTAGCTTAATTTTACTCATAACAAATGTGCAGATTCTAAAACAGACATTGCTAGTGTCCATAGTGTATTGGGAATGATTTTGTGAACCGAGCCTTGCCCATGCCTACAAATGGGATCTTTACCTAAAGGCTAAGAAGTGGAGAGAAGGCCCAGTTGGCCACTAACTTAATACTTTATGTTTTCACCACAGTTTCTTAAAATGCATTTAGAACTTATCTATTCACCTCTACACCAAAATCATTAAACTTTTGCGTTGCTCCAAAATGTTTAGGGAGTATATTAAGTCATGTTCTTCACAGTTTATCTGGTTTTGTTCTAGACAAACCAATATATTTTCAATTCAGTAGCGTATGTGTCAAACCTACTGATGTATTGGGAGTCACTTAAGCAGTTTTTCAAATTAATTTTCTGAGGTAATTCCTCTCCATAAAATGCCAAATTAATAAATAATAATAATAATTTGTCAGATAAAACAATAGGAATAATAATAATAAATTATATCACCTTTGCTTGCTTTCTGGAGCAACAAATTATTTACAGCTTGAAGATGCAGAGATGCAGATAGAGAGGAACAAAAAAAGTGCAGGGATGTAAAATTTAGTAATACTTGTTTAATTACAGAAGAAAGATACTTGTCTATTATACAACCCTATAAGTACCCTATATACTATTATAGAATATGCTAAAATCTATATAACATATAGTGTGTAAAGGCTAGTTATATGATTCTTATAATTGTGGAAGTTATTAATACTACCATATTTGGTGTTCTTCCAATATGGTCTCATTTGTCCACATATATATTATCTTCTTCTGTGGTTTGCCCTTTGGAATGCCAGTATATTTTTTCTGAATCCATATTCTTTCAGTCCAAGATTTGTATATGGTTTCCTGTAGCTATTGCACTTGTATTGTAAACCATATAACACATCCTGTAACCATCCTGTAACATACAAAACTCATTTAAACATTAATTAATTCTCAGCTCAAGTATGCAGATAAATAATATGATATGCACAGTACCACAAGTAGGCCTGCTTCAAAGAGGGATTATCACAACATGAGTCTCAACCTTGCTTGTTGTGAGAGTCTGTAAATGTCACTGACTATATTTGCTCTTTATCTATTTTTTGCCATTATGTTCTACTGCTTCCTGTTCTCCCTGCATGGAGGAAGGAGCTTAAAAGTAAAAGCGTCTCTATATACCAACAACTAGGACTTGCTTCAGTACAAGGCCACATAATACTCTATCCTCCACTTTCAACAAATATAGTATATTAAATTAAATTTCAAAGATTTGTAATGAACATACGGAGGATTATTGTAAGAAAATGTTAGGTCTTGAAAATGCATTTCCTTTTTATTTTAAATGTGAAAGTGCATGATGTATTTTAAGCGTGGATGTCCTCTGTTAAATATAATCTTCAGTATTCTGTGTTACCACACAATGTAAGTCTCTGTTCCATATGGGAGCAGAACAGTACAAATGCTGGCAGTGCTCGGTCCATGATGTAACAGAACCTGATGCCACCCAACATAGCCCACTGGCTTTAGTTATGTTCATTGGGTTTCTGTCATAATATCCATTGTTTTCTCCCCACTCACTTTTAGCAGAAAAGCAAACTCTTGGGTTGTGGTCACAGGTACCACTAGCGCTGCGATTGATAATCAGAACCCACAGACTTACATTAAAACAATGCAAGACACTGAGTTCTGGTTTCCGATCACTTCCGTTTCCATAGAAAATTTTTAACCCTTTGATCACAGCTGCCCCTCTGTAATCACCCCCCAAAACTCCCACACTATAAGGGAGTTCCCAGTTGTTGTTTTTTTGTAAAAAAAAAAACGTAAAAAAAAAAAAGTCATTGTTAGTATCAGTGTCAGTCGGTGTCAATCAGCGTCAGTGAGCACCAGTCAGTGCCCTTCAGTGTCAGTGTTAGTCAGTCAGTGAGCATCCGTCAGCAAGCGTCCGTCAGAGTCAGTGAGCGTCCATCAGAGTCAGTTAGTGTCAGCATCAATAACTGTCTGTCTCACTGATCAGTCCTGATAACTCCTAATCTAAGGGAGCTTTCAGTATCTTTGTTCTTTGTAAAAAAAACTTGTATATAAAAAAAAGTCAGTGTTAGCTACTGTTATAATCAATTAGTGTCAGTAATCATCCGTCAGTTAGTCACCATCCGTCAGTGAGCGTCCATCTCTATCTTTTGGCGTGTGTGCGGCCGTGCGCCGCTATTCTCTATGGAGGGAGGAGGGGTCACCTCCTCCTCCTCTCCAGCACACGGCGGTATGCCCGTACGGCGAGCATACCGCGTGTGAATGGACCCTTAGCCTCAAACACAGAATCAGCGAGTGAGGGAGGCTCAGAATTTGTTCTGTCCTCCTCTTCTTCTTCCTCATCTGATAGTGAAGAAACCCCTCACAGGGTAAGGAGGACCATAATTGCAGTTTTACCTCCACCTCCAGAAAGTAACTGGTTTCCCACAGCCTCCTATGTCCCCCATGTACTTCACTTTACCGCTGTTCCAGGAGCCCAAGTACAAACAGCAGGGTTATCTGAAATTGGCCATTTCAAATTATTTTTTACAGATGACCAACTTATATGCCCAGCAATTTTTAGAAAACAACCCTAATTCCTTTTATGCCAGGCCATATAGATTGTATCGAACCACTAAAGAAGAAATAAAAAAATTTGGGGGATTGCTATTGAATATGGGCCTTACAAAAAAAATCATCCCTAAGGGACTATTGGTCTAAAGATCTCTTACATCATACCCCCTTGTACGGATCAACAATGCCCAGGGCTCTCTTTGAGGCCATCCAAAAAATTTCTCTATTTTGCTGACAATTCCCAATGCCCCCCCCCCCCCAAATAACCCACCCCAGTATCTATGAGGGAAGGGACAGTCAAATTCAGCCCCCTGATTGTCCTCCATCCCTAACAATAACTGGGAAGATTGTCTGGGACCTCCTGCATTCAGTGTTTGACCAGGGGTACCACGTGTACCTTGATAATTGGTACACAATTGCACCCTTGTTTCAGTGCCTGGCTGAGAAAAAAACACTGGCACCTTCCCAAGACCCTAATAGGCCAAAGCCTGTAGGTTGGGGAGAGCAGGGCACTAAACAGTGATATTATTTTATCCAAATGGCATTGTACAACTCCTATGTCATCTTTAGGAGCACTGGTCACCAGGGATCATACCTGGAATACTAGGAGAAGATAATTAAATGTCTTCTCTTTGGTGATAATGCGGCAGAGGGAGGAGAAAGTTATTCCTGGAGTAGTGCCCCCCACCGCTAAAAAAGTCACCCCTTGTCTGCTTCAAAAATGGCAAACGCAAAGACACGACATATCAGTGCGATACATGTCCCTCCAACCCTGGTCTTTGTATAAAAAACTGCTTCCACATTTAACACACATCCCTGGACTTATAAATTTCTTTTTTACTTGTTTTTTTTTTTTTTATTAATTTGAAAACTCTAAACCCCAAATCTCCTCCACCTCAATAATTCCCATTATACCCCTAGATGAATAACAAGTAAATGAAGGCGTCAGAATCCTTGTGGCGTTCTATCACTTCCAGGCCCTGCCATGTGTCCAGGCAGTATGTAAGGGCAATTTAGTTTTTTTTTTATGAAAGCAGGAGAAGTACGGTAACCTTATAAATGTAAGCGTATATTTTCCACATTTATGCTGTTGCATGAAAATTATGTCCTACGTGGACATTTTAGATAAAAAATGTGTTTCAATATTTCAGATATTCAGCACATCGGTTCCAAAAAACAAGAGAACAATACAAACGTATATACAAAATATTTAGTGTGGTCTGTGGTTATAAAACAGAGGTACTTCTGGCTATAAGGGCCAATGTAAATCAACTGGGACCTGCAAAACATATAGGGAAATAGCAAACAGCTTAAAAATTCTAGAATTGTCCTATCACTTCCAGGCCCTGCCATTTGTCCAGTGAACATATTTATGCCACTTTGGGGTTCTGAGTTCTGATCTCAGGAGAAACAGCACTATAAAAACTAGCCCATTTGCTTCACTTTCATGCTCTGCATCTGAGAAATCTGTCTGAGAAATCTGATGAATTTGTAAAAAATGTCACAAATTTCTTTTTCACGCTACATTTCAACAAAAAAAAACCATAGCATCAAAAGGCTGATCATAACCATAAATAAATACTTTCAGGAGTGTCGTTTCAAAATGGTGTCAATTCTGGGGGGTTTCCATCATTCTGGGGGTCCACGGTCTCTTTGAACATTACTTGGGGCTGGTGAATCAATCATTCAAATATTGGTCTTTGAACGCCTCAGGTTGCTGCTTCACTTGCAGGCCCTGCCATTTGTCCAGTGAACATATTTATACCACTTTGGGGGTATTTATGAACTCAGGAGAAACAGCACTATAAAAACTAAGCCCATTTGCTTCACTTTCATGCTCTGCATCTGAGAAATCTGTCCTATAAATGATGAATTTGTGAAAAATGTCACAAATTTTTTATTCTCGCTAAATTTCAACAAAAAACTGTAAAAAAAACCATAGCGTCAAAAGGCTTATCATAACCATAAATAAATTATTTCAGGGGTGTAGTTTCAAAAATGGTGTCATTTCTGGGGGGTTTCATCCTTCTGAAAACCTCAGGAACTTTTGAAATGTGTCCAGTCACTTGAAAAACAATTTTGCCTAATTTGCCCTCCAAAAGCTCAATGGCACTCCTTCTATTCTTTACCCTTTTGTGGGCTAAGAATGCAGTTTATATCCACATGGGGATTATTGCCATAGTAAGAAGAAACTGCACAAACAAAATCTGAGAGGTTTTTACCTTATATCCTGCATGAACATATGTATTTATTAACTTTATTGTAAAAATTGGAAAATTCCAAATGGAACCTCTGTCTTGTTTCAATTCATATTAGACACTGAAAGGGTTAACACACTTATCAAAGAATGTTCTGAACAGTTTGAGGGGTGCAGTTCTAAAAATGGGATGATTTGTGGGGAGTTCCACAAAATATAACTTCTGACATCAGGCTATCTGATTGGTCAGTGTTTATTTAAATGTGTACTTGCTCCTTCATACCGGCACTCCCCCAGAGGAAGCCATTCCGTGGTGAAACACATGTCGGGGCTCTTTCTATCTTGGTCCATGGTTGGTAATTATTTCCATCATGTTTTCCTGTAGGTTTTAGTTGTTAAATACATATTTATCTTTGGGTATTTGTGTTAATAGCCACTATATCTCTCTACATCCTGCTTGATATAGCATGACATTTAAATGAAAACTGGTGCATTTATTAAGAAGTTACTTCAGACACTTAATACATTAATTAATTGCAGTTAACCCCTTTGTGTCTAAGCCATTATATAGATTCAGGACCAAGCATCCAGAGAGCTTCACCAGAGGTCACAGTGGGCAGAGGGGTCTGTCTGTAACTATGGGTTGTCTGTAAGTCGGGTGTCCTTAAGTAGGGGATTGCCTGTATATAGTAAGCATAGTAAGTGTGTCCTGTCTGGTCTCAACAGAATCTAGAGATCCGGCGCATCTTATGAGACCAGAACCATGATTCTATGACCTCCCATTGAGTAAGAACTCGTCCAAGGTCTTGGGTCTGATTCGAGGTGGGATGTTCTCTAGAGCCACCTAGGGAGTGGGAATGGGGTGTGTCTACACCTAATATAAGCAACCTTTTTCCCCATTAGTACAACACAAGGTAACTGACTCACCGAATTGCTTATATTTGCAGTGTTACACTTGTAATCTGCACTCTGTTAAGGGCTGCGCTTATATTAAACCAGAGTAGGGTCAGTCTACTGTACTGATAAGGTTCTGTTTTCTGTTTCACTGAGGCTATTGAAAACAAAAATCAGTTGACCTTGCATACCATTCAGGGGTCCAGAAAGTCACAATGAAACTGGAAGGATTTTAATGAATTTTTATCTAGTTTTTCTTACATAATACATACTTACTTTTGGGGAAAGGACCAATTTTTTTTTTTTTTAGAATTTTTATTTCTTTTGTTTTTTTATAAAATATTTTTGTACCTTTTTTATTTCCCATTATCAGACTTGCATCTACACTGCAGCACAAAATTATTTCAAGTATTATACCTCACATTGGCATATGAGATAAAGCCTCTCTCTGGCAAACCCACTATTGCTTGACAAGAGGCTGTGGGGGCAATAGAGAGAACCACCTTCTCTGTCTGATTCCTTAGCTGAAGGTCGACGTAAATACACGATGGCTGGTCATGACAGGGTGTATTGAGAAGACTCTCCATGTGCACATGTACACAGCTGACACCTGCCAGTACCTGCCATGGTCAACACTGGCACTGATCATGGAATTTAACCTGTTAGGAGCTGTGTTCCATGGTCCATGTCAGCCCCCCATGTGACGTTATAGAAAAAGTGGCCCACATTTATCAATTTGTGTGCAATTTGCCTGTAGAGGGTGCAGTGTGTGACAGATTCATGAAAAGTGTTGCAAGTTCTTCAGGAATCTAGTGCCCCCTGCACTGCTCTGACAGTAGACACAAGGCAATTTTGTTTTTTAAATGCAAGGTTTTTAAGTAGTTTTTAAAGGTATTAAGATGTAACTAAACTATATAAATTTAGTATATCTGTGATCATACTAATCAAGTTGTCATCTTTATCATACTTTGAAAGATCTGAATATGGTGCAACAATACCTGTAGCATGCTTCTGTCTTCTTCTTATCCTAAGATTTAGGGCTTATAGATATATATGAGGCTATCTGTAAAATCCTCTCAGCTTTTCCTGAACTGGGTGGGACTTCCTGGTTGTGACATCAGCTAAGAGCAGTGATGCCAGAGCAGTGAGGGCATTTACATAAACATGCACAAACCCAGCCAATCAGGAAACAGAATCAGTGTTGCTGCTTGCACAGAGATCTAGTGCAGATTAAGGCAGGGAAGACAGGTCACCGGAGCTCTGCATCATACAGTAATCTATATATACAGTTATCTCTGCACTAACCTTGCCCCACAGACTCTAAGTAATAGTGGGACAGTGGAGGTGCTAACAAGTAATATACAGTTGCCTAACCTGTACCAATATACAAAAAGGGATTGAAATGAAAACACCTAGCACCAACTCACACTTTACACTAGATATACAAGAAAAATGTTTATTGGACCTAAAACAGGAACATGTGAGTTGTATACAATTCTATGTTCAAAATGTGAGAACATATAGGACCTGCAATATAAAAAAGAAATATATACCTAAATCTTTACTTAAATTCTATGATGACCTATGTGACCTAAGTAAACTAAGTAAACATCTCATTAAATGTGTTTAAGGCTGGGCGAGCGGCAAGGTGGCACTGAAGGGCCCAAGTGCCCACCTCTACAAAAAGTGTGAAACTGATTGAAAATGATGAAAAATATGAAAAATATAAAAATAGCATACCATATACTACATGGGGGCTGGCTGTATACTACATGGGGGCTGGCTGTATACTACAGGGCGGCTGGCTTGCAGTATGCTAATGGATTCTGGCTCTATACTACATGGGGGCTGGCTGTATAATACTGACAAATGCATTTCCCAATCTCGGCTTATACACGAGTCAATAGGTTTTCCCAATTTTTGGTGGTAAAATTAGGGGTCTGCTTATACTTGAGTATATACGGTCGATGATAAAATATGGATTTTAAAATCATAAAATCATATATGTTCGTGAAAAAGTCCAGAGAGCGAATTCTTTGTAATTCATATGCTTCTTGTAAACAAATGAAAAATAAAACCATAAAAATTTGTTGTAATATTGAGCTTTCTATTTGCCAGGGAGCTATGATGTTATTCCAAATCAGACTGTAAATCAGAACCTGGCCGTTCAGGATATAAATGTTGCGTTCTCAACTTGATACTGGTTCTTGTTGCGACATTAGTTGTGTATCCTTTCGGCAGCTCAGATAATGTGCTCAGAGCTCACGTGAGGTCCAGATACATGGATGGTAAACAGTCATATAGGAGAAATGGTGGCTGGGGTGGAAATGTCACTTCTATATGGTGATAATAAACAATAAATATATTTTGAGCTGTTTTCTCCTACTAAATATGGGGACTCACGTTTTGTCGACCACTTTCATGTGCTTTCTTCTTGTAACAGAGTACCGCGATTGTGCGGTATGAAGCCACAGGTTCTTACCTCGGCGTTTTACTTTTTCACATGCGCATGTGTGTATCTTCCTAGTCTACTCAGCTGGGTTGTAATTTCCACGCTGTTGCTTCAATCAACTCAGCTGGGTTATGGTCTCCACAGCAGAGGCTCCTCTTTGCTGGATGCCAAATGGGTTTATCCAACAATCTCTCCACTGACAAAACTTGCAATAAAAAAGCTGTAAGCTGCGCTGGTGTATGGCTCTCTCCACAGAAAATATTTCTTGCTAGATGCGTTTCGGAGCCTCTTCTCGGCTCCTCCACCTGGTATGTAATTGAAAGAACTGAAGCATGTGATTAGTCACATACTTATGACATCACTCAAGGTCCTATCAATTTTTTAATGTTGCGAGGATTGATAGTCTCCTGATCAGCTACTGATCAGGAGAGTGCACATCTGCTAGTACCCCCTCCCAACAACATCCACCCATGTATATAGAAAAGAAAAATTTTTTTTTTTGTTGCTCACCCACTTGATCCATACACATGTGCAGGAGATCCACACCGATGTAGTGTATATCCAGGACCTTTGTGGAGAAAGAACGGAGCTCCGCACCAGTGATGAGGTAAAATAGTTTCTTGTCCGTCCGGACTTTATTTCATATATATGTTAAAATATACATGGCATGTCCCCTAGACCATATAGAGGAAGGTAACCTATGCGTTTCAAGTACACGTGGCACTCTTAGTCATGGTTAACTTGTTTGAAAGAGATGCCAGGATATGTACCCGCCTCCCGGAACACCTTGGTCACATGACCCAAGGTGATCCTGAAGACATGGAACAGACCGAGGAAGTATAAAAACATGGTAAATGACTAAAAAACGAAAATTGTGTACCCTAGATGAGGACCTATACAGTGTTAGTTCAATCAGTATTAACAATAGCAATAATCTTAATCATTCCCTAAAAACTCTTTGAAAAGACAGCGTAACATCCTTCTGATGTCCCCATTATAATGATTCCGTGTGATTTTATCCCGATGAACCGATGCCAAAACTTTACCCCATGGGGTCTAAAATTAGTTGAAAAACAAGAATAAAAATCAATAAAATAATTAATAGTGATAAAAATCGTAAAAGTTTTAGTTATTTCTGCATCCCAAAAGTCCAGATCTATAAATATATAAAAGTGGTTATTACCAGGAGTGGATAGCACCCAAATGTCTGAAATGGCACTTTTTTTTGTCATTTTGCAACTCATTAAAACTTAAATGAAGAGTGATCAAAAGAACTGGCATTTAAACAGTCCTCCTCATCATGCAGTTCTCCTTTTGAAATCACGTAACCAAGACACCTAACAATTTATCAATATTACCTTACAATTTCGGGGCTTCAAGCAGGATGTTCTCAATGGAAGTGACTACTGAGTTTAGAGTTTCGCAGAGTCAGCAGGCTGTACCAGTGATATTGAGAAACTGGTTGAGTCACGGAAAGGCATAGAAGTGGCTATAGTGGCTTTGGCTATATTGCACATTTATGACCGCCTCACTGTGAACAATGCACTGCAAAACAGATGATGAATGCTTGATGTTAACAGAGCTGACTTACAAGGTAGCTAAAAGAGGCTTGGTTTTCCTTATCCTGGAAAACGTATTTGCGTATTTTCCCAATATCCCCTAGTAGAGTGTCAATGGCTATAAGTCTCCACATGTCTACAAGGTGGCCTTAATTGGCAAAGTTTCCTTAAGGATAACTCTTACTTCCCGTCCCTAGTCAAAAGCCTCTCACTATACTGGTTTGGTTTAATCCCGCATAATTTCATTAGGCTTCCTGAAAGTCATTCTTGATGTTGATGGGGCTGCATTTCAAGGAATTTGCTTATTTTCCCACAACTCCAGGCACATTTTATGGTGAGAGACACCCAAGTGTCAAGTCAGAACATTCAAAACTGTTTACATCATTGTAGTCTGTGTGCTGACCACACCAGTTTGAAATGAGGAAACCACCATTGCATGCTTCTACTTAAATGTGTTAAATTACTGATATAACATCATTGTAGCATGAACTTTTTATGCTTTCCATAAATTTCACTCCCTAACTTTTTGTAAGTAGTTACATGTACTTAGGCCCCATGCCATAACCAGAATCCAGTTTGGGCAAAAACACGGCCGTGTGAATGTTAAATGTACGCAGACTGTTAGTTACAAGGAAAAGGATAAGTTACTTTAAAAGTACATTCACAGAAAGTGCTAGTCTTTACAACATCACCACAGAATGACAGTAGTTGCACTAAATAGTGTAATCAGGTCCCTGATTAGAAGACATACCCATTGCTTCTGTAGCTTCTACCTGAATTGCTACACTTGTCTAAAATGTCACCGCAAACAGACAGGATTTCTTGATTTTTTATTGCTGCTACCCATGAAGTTTTTTTCTTAAAAGTGCACTAACGCTTAAACTGCACCAGGGCTGTAAAATCATAGTCTTTCTTTAGTGCACTACAGTACTGAGAAGCATGATAAATATTGACAGATGTATGAATTACATAGGTAGTTATTTTAAGGAGAACCTGTCATGCAAATTAACCTATCAAAAATAAAGACTTCGTTAAAAACTAAAATTTAAAAGGATTGCCATTATCCCTAAATGATTCCATGGCTGCAATGTTACAAAAATCAGTTTGTAAACTTATATGCAACTCGTCTGATGTGAGTCATTTACACTAAGTGAGTCCTACATATTAAAATTTACTTGCATTGCCTCCTTGTTCCTGAGGCAGAACTCATGTGAATAGGATGACATCATCAAAAGCCTTGTTATTATATATGCAATGTCTTCCTAATTTTTTTTAATCACATGAAATTACAGCATGCCTCCATGGAGAATGGGGAAAAGTAGGATCATAGCTTTCTTTGAAGTCAGTCTAAAACACTGTAAAGTTTGAAGTTAAAGTGGTTGCCCGGAGTATTTCAATTTTTTTTTTATCAATGGCCTTGAGGTTGGAAAAAAGTAAAAAAAACAAAAAACACATTCTGGGGCTTCAGCTAGTATTCTGGCCGTATTAGGTTTTAGCTGGTACACAATGTTTATGTGAGGTCACTGAAGCCCGAAGCAGTGGGAGAAGCCCAGTTGGACCAGAGCAGATGAGAAAACCACAAAGGCCACTAAGAAAAACAAATAATCCCTAATGACCCCTTTAAAGTTACATAGCATTTCTCATTACAGTTAGTACAGTTAGGATGGATGTAGTAAAGTTCATTATTGTTTGCACTTCTTAGATATGCACTGCTAGAAAATTTTTTTTTTGCTGAGCTGCTGGAACTACTCCTTGGGTATCACTTAGCATCTGCATAGAAACAGGAAATTTATTAAATTATTTTTCCTTAGATATCATACACAGTTATTACTAAATATGCCGTTACACAATGGAACACAATGGAAAGCTGTGTTTAACCACATTAATATGAAGGAATTACTGGACAATAATGCATTCTAGCTCCAAATCCTGTGATACTTTATTTACCGATGCTTCTTAGACATGTCACAAGAAAAAAAGTTCTGTACCGTGTTAGCCAGTTGAAGAAATTCCTGTTGCTTTTGATAGGTCAAATAAAGTAACCTTCTAGAGATTGATACCTTTTAATGGCTAACTGAAATATAAGATGTTACAAGCAAGCTTTCGGGACAGCTTAGGTCCCTTCAGGCATGGTATAACAGGTTTTCTGAAGTGACACATCTTATACACCATCAACGGAGAAATTTTTGCATTATTGAATCGTTGGTACTTTTCCGATACAATTCCCCTGCAAATGGTTCAATACCAGGATTTCCATGGCTGCGATACTAAAAAAAAGTACTGTGCTGTATGCCGCCGACAGCATTAACCTCTTCTGCAGGACAGAGCTGCCAGCATTGCTACAGTTAACCCCTTCTGCAGGAAAGAGATGGCATCAATCTTGCAGTTAACCCCTTCTGCAGGACAGAGCTGGCTTCATTCCTAAAATTTTAAATTTTTAAAATGTGATTAGATGAATGGTTCCATAAAGTTAGTGGTTGTCCGCTTTCAGCAAATAATGAATATGGTTTGTGTAATGAAAAGGTATACACTTTTCCAATATACTTTCTGTATCAATTCCTGTCGGTTTCCTAGATCTCTGCTTGCTGGCCTTCTACAAAAAGCCCCTATGTTTACTTCCGGTGTTTAGAAATCTCTCCATGGACTTGTGATGGACACGCAGGTGCATGAGCCGTTCACTAAGAGTCTCTGACCTCTTAGTGAATATGGGCACAAACTCCACCAGTTCCAATCTGTGGACAGGGCAGAACTGGCAGAGTCTTTTGCTGTAGTCTTTGCAGGTTTTCCAGCGGAGACTATAGTAAATTTGGCAGGCCAAGCGTTCATGTCTATCGCCCGGTCTCGCTCCCTGTGGCGGGGAGAGGGAGGTTTATATGGTTTCTCCGCCAGAGAAGCAATAGTAAATCTGGGCCACTGTGTTTTGAAACACAATTAAAGTAGAAGAGAAGAGCTTTTCCTAATTGAGATGTGTTTAGACCTAGAACACTGGTAATCAGGAATAAGCAACATGTGTTCTGCATTGTTTCCTGCCAAAAAATGAGTACCTTGTTACCAATCACAAGCACTTCGATCAAAAATGCTCCCTGCAGTGCCTGGCTTGCATTAAAAAATGGAGTGTGTAAATGCAGCCTTAACCCCTCAACGCCGAAGCCACTTTTCACCTTCCTGACACGGCCCATTTTTTCAAATCTGCCCTGTGTCACTATAAGTGGTTATAACTTTGGAACGCTTTAACATATCCAAGTGATTTTGAAATTGTTTTCTCGTGACATATTGTACTTCATGTTAGTTAAAAAATCAGTGGATAAAATACCAAAACGCTTAAAAAAATTTGATACCCAATCTCTCCCGTGTATAACAATACCCTATATGTGGTGGTAACCTGCTGTTTGGGCACACGCCAGGGCATTGAGGGGGAACTGCGCCGTTCAGAGCAGATTATGCATTGTCACCTTATAATGGCTATACAACCTTTATTTTTTGAACAATTTGGACATATAAGGGCTTATTTTTTGCGACATGAGATGCACTTTACAACTACTGCATTTTAGTGGGTCTGTAGCTTTTTGATGAGATTTTATTAACTCTTTAATGTATGGAGGAAAAGAAAATTGTCAATTTTGGGTTTCTTTTTTTTGTATATTTTGGGGGTTGTACACCGTACACTAAAAATACTATGATATTTTTATTCTATAGATCACTACGATTACGGTGATACCTTTTTTTTTTTTTATGTATATTTTACAATTTTACAGGAAAAAAACGAATATAAAGAAAATGTTTTTGCATTGCCATCTTTTCGGAGATATAACTTTAATATTTTTTGGTTGACAGAGCTGGTTTAAGGCTTATTTTTTACGTGTTGAGTTATCCTTTTCAGTGGTACCATTTTGGTGCACATAACTTTTTTTTTATCACTTTTTGGAACATTTTTGTGCAGGGATTTTATGAAAATTTACATTTTTGGCGAGTTTTTCGCGTTTTGTTTTTACGGCGTTCACCGTACGGGTCCAATAATGTTTCTGACTTATTGTACAGGTTGTTACGGACGCGGCGATACCAAATATGTGATTTTCAGGTTTTTTCACTTTATTAGATGTGCATAGGGAATGTTTGTGTTTAGGGGTCTTTAACTTTATTTAATCAATTCTTTTTATTCAAAAGTGTGTTTAATTAGTGTTTTTTACTTTTTTTTATTTACTTTTACAGGTTAGATTGAACAAGTGATCCACTGATCACTTGTTCAAGCTATTCTTCACCTAATACAGTGTAATACAGATATATTACACTGTATTATGTGCGCATGCTCAGTATGTCACAGCCGAGTCCTGCCGGAAGCAGATCGCGCAGCCCCGGGCACTGGCAGTCCCACTGAGTTAACATAATCAGAACAGGAAACAACATCCCAGGGATGCTAAAGTATTGTGCTCACTCTATAGTAAATAATAATATGCCTGGGTATAGTCACTGAAGTTTTCTGCACATTAATTTATAAAAAATAGTGTCAAGTTCATGATGAATCATTGAAACATTCAATAGTGCATGCTACTCAAGGTCATAGTCACTAACACAGAAACTGAGAGCTTACGTATGGCAAGTGACAGTAGAAACTTCTACTACTCTGACAAACACCCCAATGCGCAATTTGGCAATGATGCCTTCGTCTGGGGTACTGTACCCTGCTGTTGTTTGTACTGTAGGCTGCAATGAATAATGCAAGTAAACTGCAGCAGTTTTCTGATGCATTACCAATATTGCAAGTTTTTGAAAACTTTTTGGCCAGACATAGAAGTTGGAGGTTCCAGTTAGCTATCTTAATTCTCTCCCAACAAATGATGTTGGAGCAAAGAAAGATCAGGTATGTTGAATTTTAACACTTATTATATAGTTATAATACAGTGACCTGATTTAAATTTTCTTCTTCAACACAATTCATGTAATCTAGTCTCATGTGTGGAACTTGTATTGCATGTTACAGAAAGATTGCATGTGTTTTATAGTTTGGCTTCAAACACATAAATGATATCTTGCTGTAATGGATGTTAAGGTAAAGGTATGGGTAAATCAGTACCCACAGAAACCGTTTGTATGAGTAACTACCGGTACTTGCTATTTTTTACTCATTGCTTGTTGATTGACTTAAAGGGAACCTGTCATGATGATTTAGGACACTAAACCACCCACAGGCACTTTTAAATTTATCTTAGACCGAAGCTCTTGGCACCTGCGCAGTGATTCAGTGATGCCGCCGTAGTACATCATGATATCACTGGGCGTGTGCCGTAGGTAGTGATTTTGCGCAATAAAAGCTGTTATAGGGCAATTTTGGACACTACAACTCAGGTACATAAAGCCATAGTTGGTTAGTGTCCCAAAAGATGTGGTGCCTAACTGAAATGTTCCATATTTATTTTCTACAAAAAATATTGCTCAAAAAAATGTTTAATTTTAAAAGGATGTGTAAATAAACTTTTCATTTCATAAAATGTCTTTTTTGTATTTACAGCTCCAGTCATAAGCAGGTTTTCAAGGCGTGCATCTGGTAAGGATATTTTACCTTTTATGTAATAGAATCTATATATTTAGTGTAAGTGTGCTGTTATTCCCTGATGTGTGTATTTATTGTATTACCAATATTTGATTGCTTGATTCCTTTAATTCTACCATCAGTACGTAATACAAAAAACAATCCTTAGAAGGTCTTGAGTAAATATAACCGCAGTTGCAAAACACAAAAATTCCAATGACAAATTCCACGGTGTCATTATTGATTTAACCTTTTAACTCTGCAAGCCTTTTCCATTTTTGTTTATCTAATTTTTACCTCTTGCTTTTAAAATCCATGACTTTTTATATATTTTTTGTTTACAAAGATGTATGAGGGCTTCTTATTGGTAAGCAAATTGTGCTTTCTATTGGCACTATTTATTAATACCATGATGCTGGCAAAAAATTTAAAACAGTGAAATTGATGAAAAAAAATGCAGTGGCACCATTTTCTTACGAGTTTAAAGGAAATCTACAGTGTAAGAACCAGTGATGCTGCTACACAGAGGGAAAGCCCTCAGGGTAACACCTCCAGTAGCCCTTCAGCCCTACTTTTAAAAGAAGGAAGAAGTCCTTGGATAACAAATATAAGAAGACTACCACAGTCACAGTGCCTATATCCATCAGTTAGGTGTCTCTGATTTATCATGATTTACTTAGTTGGTAGATTTCCTTTAAAATAAATTAGAAACTTTAGTTAAAAATTAAAAAGAAGGAATGACTTAACCCTATTTTTCTATTTTAACCCATCAAGGAACCTATCAAGGGGAATGGGTGTTCCATAAAAGATATTAACATTGGGTAGGGAAAATGAAAAATTACATTTTTGTTCAATAAAATGTTCTCAAGGGACTAAATTTGTTGATTTAGTGGATAGAGGCACAGTATATGGAGGTTGTGAATTCAAATCGCAGCTGGACAAAAATATATTTAACCGGTTAAGGACCGAGCCCTTTCCTGTTTTTTCATGTCCATTTTTCACACCCCACCTTCAAAAATCTATAACTTTTTTATTTTTACACGTAAAGAGCTGTGTGACTGCTCGTTTCTGCGTAACAAATTGCACTTCATAGTGATGGTATTAAATATTCCATGCCATGTACTCGGAAGCGGAGAAAAAAATCCAAATGCAGTGAAAATGGTGAAAAACGCATTTGCGCCATTTTCTTGTGGGCTTTGATATTACGCCTTTCACTGAGCGCGCCAAATGACATGTCTACTTTATTCTTTGGGTTGGTACGATTAAGGGGATACCAAATTTGTATAGGTTTTATAATGTTTTCATACATTTACAAAAATTAAAACCTCCTGTACAAAAATTATTTTTTTGATTTTGCCAACTTCTGGCCCTAATAACTTTTTTTATACTTTGGTGTACGGAGCTGTGGGTGGTGTCATTTTTTGTGAAATTTGATAATATTTTCAATGATATCATTTTTAGGACATTTTTACGACCTTTTGATCACTTTTATAGATTTTTTTATATTTTTCAATATGGCAAAAAAGTTCCATTTTCGACTTTGGGCGCTATTTTCCGTTACAGGGTTAAATGCATTGAAAAAACTTTAATATATTTTGATAGATCGGGCATTTTCGGATGCGTCGATACCTAATGTGTTTATTTATATTTATGTCAGTTCTAGGGAAAGGGGGGTGATTTGAATTTTTAGGTTTTTTTATTATATTTTTTTTTTAAACTTTATTTTTCTTTTTACTATTTTTCAGACTCCCTAGGGTACTTTAACCCTAGGTTGTCTGATCGATCCCAACATATACTGCCATACTACAGTATGGCAGTATATGGGGATTTTCCTCCTCATTCATTACAATGTGCTATCAGCACATTGTAATGAAGGGGTTGAAACAAAATAGCCTCGGGTCTTCATGGAAATGAAAAAAAAGGCCAGGTCGTTAAGGGGTTAATATAAAGGATTAAAAAGAAATAAATAAATTAGTTATTATTATTAAAAAAACTGTGGGATAAAAATTAAAATACATTAAAAAAAAACACAAAATGACTATTGTCGTGTCAATAGCGACCTTGGCCAAGAGGATATCATGCAATTATACCTGTACTGTGGAGGGCTTAAAAAATATGTCAAAATTGTAGTCCTTTCTATCTCTGGAAAAGTTGTAATAAAAAAATCAAAAAGTCAGCAGCAAGAAACTGGCTGTTATACACAACCTAGACAATTAAACACATGAGTTTTACCAGAAAAAATAGGCCATTGAAAAATACAACTCTGACTGTAAAAACAAGCCTTTATTATGTTATATTACAGAAAAAAGATACGTCTTCTGGAAATCAAACATGGAGAAATGAAAAAAGTGCTCTGTCCTGTAGGCCAAAAAAGGCCTTGACCAGCTACATACTGTTTTCTTTTTCTAGGGACTGAAGGGGTTGCACCACCCCCATGGTCTCAGGGGGGAAAATTGCATGTTTTGTCCTTTCCCCATACAAAACCCCAACAAAATACCATCCCCCTTTACGCAATTGCCCCCCGAATAATGCTCCCTTTCCTGCATTTATGTGATCTGTCTTTATAAGGAGGAGAATACAAAAACAGGGGTCATTAAAAGGAGGGGGATACAGAAAAGGGTACATTATAATGCTGACAATTTAGTAGTCCTCTCCAACATTAACAATGGTTTCATCTGCAACCACTCCCACCCTCTCTTCTTATATTCGATTCGAAAAATTATAAATAACAAAAAAATCCTATACTCATCTTTCCTGGCAGTCCTCTCCTGAACTTCTCTGTGGCAACTGTATGCAGCTCTGAAGTCGGCAGATGCTATGAGGTCATCACATTGCGTCTGTCGGCTACAGCACTGTGTACAGCGCTGCAGAGAAAAGAGGGTAGAAGACTACTGTCTGCATCCAGGGAGCCAGGAAAGGTGAGTATGATTTTTTTTTTTATTCACAAAGTCATTTTACCTCAGCCCAGAACCTGAGTGCTCCATGGACGACCGTGGGCCATTGACCTGCGGTTGGGGACCGGTGCAATAATGCATTGGTGCTTTTTTCAGTCAAGTTAATGGGGTATTCCTATCTGGGCATTAATTCATTTGCCTTATGTAACCATTTCTTCAATGGGATGTTATTAAAAAAAATGTTCCTGTGTGAAGACAATTTATCATAAATGTAGCCATGCAGTCCCTTAGAAACGAGATGGCCTCCTCGGATAAGACCACCTCACATTTTGGCAACAGCGGCCAGACATGCGCTATTGACCCCTGCCTAACCACACGGCTTCAGCAATCATTACCACAGGGCGGCTGTAGGATATGCAGTAACTCCGGACATTTCATATACAAACACCCTTTGTGTCTTTGTGCAATCCCTCCAGCAAAGGTGGCCGTATCCGAGGAAGCCTTCTCGTTTCTAAGGGACCATATTACTACATTTATGAGAAATTATCTTCACACGGGTAAAAAAATTTTTTAATAACATCTAATTGAAAAAATGTTTATATATGGCAGATTAATTAAACTGAATGTGAATGCCCAGACGAGAATACCACTTTAAGTAGTGTCAGAATTTGGGCTCTGAAAGTGATCTTACCACAGCATTACAAATTGCAAAGAAGTGTGATAATGTAGGTAGAAAAAACTTCCAAGATAATAGTAATATGTTAGGGGCAACTCATAAAATTTGGCGCATACTTACGATGCCCCCTGGTTGTACATCATTTTTAATTCACAGTTGTTTTCTAATCTGTTATACCTTAGTAATTTTTAAGGTGCCAAAAAGTATTTTATTATGTGTGCTGTTCATGAACTGGTGTTCCACAATTACATGTTAGTAAACAGAATTTTCCTCTTGACCTCCTTTATATAAATATACAAATATTTTGAATTATTATTTCAGTTCTGTTTAACAACTGGTAAATTCATTTCCAGTAGAACATGTTTTGCTAATTTAGCCATCTGCACATTGCTTGTATTCCAAGAGAGATGCACAAAGGAAATTGCTGAACACAACATACTTCCATCATTTTATATAAAGTGGGTATCTTTCTTGTTTTATTCATCAATACTGTATGTCTAAATAATTTTACCATTTAGCCCCACATAAAAATTTTAATTTAAGCTTGCAAATTCCCAAAATGGGATCATTTAGAACATAAACTGGTCCCACAAATAATTATCTCTGACACAGTAACTTAGACTAAAGCTTAAAAAGTAACATGTGTCAGAATATTGCAATATGGAGAATGTATTTTCTCTTCCAAAAAAATGTTTTAAGATATGACAAATAATATATATATTGGTATCTACTTGATTGCATTGACCCAAAGAATAAAGGTAATGTGTGAATTGCACTGAAAAATAAAAATTGGAAATACAAAGCCTGTAAGAAGATAAAAAAAAATTATTTGTTAATTTTACAACATTTATAATTTCAGTTCAGTCTCCTTGTACATTTTACTGAATATTAAATGGTTCCTATGGGAGATTAGATTTATTAAACGGATATGCCCACTAAGACAAGGTTCTTAAATGTACTCAGGATAACAAAATAACTCATTCTCTAATTCACTGTTATTAACAAAAATGCATCATTTTACAGATATAAGTCCAACCTGTCTATCAGGCCTGGTGTTTACAAATTGGTTGTTCCTGGATCTGACCAAAAACTCCTGACTATGGTTGGGCCGGTTCTTCTCTTGTGTTGCAGGAGACTGAGAAGGCAGAGAGCATACTACAGACACAGGCACTTTCTTGTTAAAGCAGGCTTTTGAACTTTTCTCAGCAGACTGGAGAGGAGACAGCAACAGCAGCACTTCAAAAAAGATTAGGTCTTGATCCTAAAGGAGGGGGTGACATAGCAGTGTTGACTGTAAGTTGTATTGATTAAGTGAGGCAGCAGAGCTGAGTGTGTCATTTCCATATCATGACTTTGATCCGTCTCATCTATCTTATTCTATAATATTCTGTCAGATATTAGTAGACTGTTCAGAAGCTAAATGAAAGTGTAGCTAAACCCTGTACCCTGATAATATAAGCACATTGTCCGCACATTATAGCACAGAGGAATTATGAAGTGTCTGGTTAGCTAGTTCCTGCCCACACTCTGGAATCTTACATTGACCAGCCTATGCAGTGTTAGAAGCAAAAACAGCAATGAAATTGACTAACATTGCAAAGTAAGGGATTAAAAATTATCTTTATTTTGTAAACATCACTAGGTGATTAACCCTTTTACCTGCCAGGCATTTATGAAAATTTTGTCGGTTTTTAGGCCAGAGCAGTTTTTACAGTTTTGATGAGTAAAAATGAAACCTAAATTACAGCATAAAGAATGAAACTAAACCCCAACAAACCATATATTTCCTGAAAGTAGACACTTGCCCCATTTTCAAAACTGCATTAAAGAGTTGATATACCTAGGCACCTTCATGCAATTTTGATTCAAAGTGTAATTTAAAAAAAAATGAAATGTATAAAAGTACACCTTGCACCTTGACCTATTGTAAGGCATTTTCCAATGTTTTTCAAACAATAAAACCTTGTTGAAACTAAAAAAATGCATGAAAATTGACTTTGATGGTAAACAATGTGCCCCAAACAGAAAATATATAGCTTCACATTCCCTAAATGTAATTGAAAACTGAAATAACCAAAAATCTGCTTTTCAGCTAGAAATTTTAAGACCGTCACAACTCGCAAAATAAAACAGATTAAAATATAAAGGCAACCCCACAACCTATATATATTTTGTAAGCAGACCTGGCCATAGCATTTGTCTTGATTAACAGTTGACAGCACGTAACACCATCATGCAACTTTGTGACAAAAATTTTTTTTTTACATAAAATTCACATCAAAGCGGAGGTTTATGCACAAAAAGGAATTTAAAAATAACACAAAGTTGGCAGATTTATATATACCACAATACACATCAACAATAATTTACACTCCCAAGAATGCTTCAACAAAACCCATGCAATATTTGGTTGCAATCCACAAATATGTTTAAAAATATATAACACACAAAGTAAAAAGCTGCTATTCTGTCAAAATCATAATTTTGTCAGAAATCCCTGCCTATCATGTATACAAAAATTACTTTTTGATTCATACACACCACCAACTTAATACAACTTTGCGGCAGTAAGATGTGAGGACGTTAAATCCACAGGGGGCACCAAACATTTTGTGCAGAAAATTGCACTAGGCTTCACACAAATATATTATTGTATTCTCCCTTACACAATGGTCACCAAAATAAAAATATCAATAAACCAAGCTAATGAGATAACAAAAATCACTTTTACATGTGCGCCATTGTATTAGCCACACAATAATGGAACTTTCCATGGTTCATAAGAATTTGCGTAAGAATGCCATGGGTGTAAATGATGAAGGATGGTGTGAAATAAAAACTTTATTCAGGAGTATGCTTTTTATATATAAACTTTTTGGGCATGTTCTGGGTTGCGGTGTTAATATGTAGCCACATTAGGCAAAGAGGATGGAACATTGTTTTGCTGCATTTACATTAACCCCTTAAGGACTCAGGGTTTTTTCGCTCATTTCTCGCTCTCCACCTTCAAAAATCCATAACTTTTTCATTTTTCAGTGTACAGAGCTGTGTAACAAATTTAACTTTCCTGTGATGTTTTTTATTATTCCATGCCGTGTACTGGGAAGCAGGAAAAAAGTTCCAAATGTGGAAAAATTTTACAAAACTGCATCTGCGCTCCAAATAACACCTCTAATTTATTCTTTGGTTTGGTACGATCACGGTGATACCAAATTTATACAAGTTTTATCGCGTTTTAATACATTTCCAAAAACTAAATCCAACAGATGGGGGAGCTAAGGATATGGGCACCAAATCCAAATGCCACTGTAAAATCCTGTGCCCCAAAATGTAAGTATCAAAAAATACAAATTGGTACTATGCTCACAAGCAATTATAAATATTAAATAAATTTTATTAGTTATGCAAAAAATTATTAATAACAGCAAATTTACATAGCATGGTAGTTGTACAATGGGAATACATGATTAAAAACAGTGCATAGCCACATATAGAACAAGCAAAGTGCCATAGGGAATAAAATGAATCCGTATGGAGTAGGAGACCTAGTAACTAGAGGTAGAAGACAGCTATATACAGTACAAGCCTTAGCTTGCTAACATGAACGGCTCTAAAACAATACTAGAAAGTCATTACCATACCAGGATACCGGGTGTGCACTGTGTAGCCCCAACACGTGTTTCGCCCACTCGCTTTCTCAAGGGGAGTGTCAGATTCAGGTGAGTCATGGGTTATATATCACTCTGAACCAATAGGAAGATAGAGAGCAATTAGGATACAGGTGTCCTGTAGACATGACGACAAACAAAGGGAAGTGAAGATAAAATAGCTGGCGACTGATTAGCCCCCAGAAATGTCTATCAGTTGCATTGGCGTCTAAAATATGCGCGCATGCGCCAAACGGTAAATGAGAACTGCCTAAAGATCGCGGGAGCTCGAAATAGAGCTTCACCGCGCATGCGCAGATCGAAGCCAGAAAAAACTGGCGCACGCGCCTGATGCCCAAAAAAAAAAGAGTCGCGGCTATCGCGTGAGTTCTGTCACGATTACGAAAGTAAGGGGCAAGTGTGCCTGAGCAGAATAGTGTAAACATAATGTAAACATTATATTGCATACATTTGCATACTATCTTGCATTCATTTTATTCCCTATGGCACTTTGCTTGTTCTATATGTGGCTATGCACTGTTTTTAATCATGTATTCCCATTGTACTACTACCATGCTATGTAAATTTGCTGTTATTAATAATTTTTTGCATAACTAATAAAATGTATTTAATATTTATAATTGCTTGTGAGCATAGTACCAATTTGTATTTTTTGATATTTCCAAAAATGAAACAAATGTGTACGAAAAAGGAAAAGAAAATTTTGCCATCTTCTGACGCTAATAACTTTTTCATACTTTGGTGCACGGAGCTGTGGGTGGTGTCATTTTTTGCGAAATGAGCCGAAGTTTTCATTGCTACCATTTTGAACTGTACGACCTTTTGGTCACTTTTCATTACATTTTTTATGTCATGTAAAAAAAAGATGCAAAAGTCGCATTTCGGACATTTGGTCGCCATTTCCCATTTCGGAGGTCACCACCGATTATAACCATTTTTATATTTTTTAATAGATCGGGCATTTTGGGACATGGCGATACCTAATGTGTCTGTGATTTTTACTGTTTATTATATTTTATATCAGTTCTAGGGAAAGGGGGGTGATTTGAATTTTTAATATTTTATTAATTTTTAACATTTTTTTAAACTTTTCTTTTTTTTTTTCCCCACAATTTCTTATACCCTCTAGGGTACATTAACCCTAGATAGTCAGATCGTCCCTACCATATATTGCAATACAACTATATGGCAGTATATGGTGTTTCTGCACAGTATACGTTACAATGAGCCACTGGCTCATTGTAACGAATCTGCATAAACCATTCAGCCTTGGGTCTGACTAAGACCCGAGGCAGTCATGGCAACCGATTGCCTCCCCCCTCCCCCCCCCCCCGATGCCGTTTGGGGGAGGAATGATCGGAGGTAACATGGCGGCTCCCATGCGCGGCCATGCTTTCATTGCCACCGACCGTGGGTTATATGCAATGGGTCTCAGCCCGTGAGCCCTCTTCACACACGCTTCATAGCTCTGTGGCGGATGTATCTGTCGCAGTGCGTGAAGGGGTTAAAAAACCCATCACTCAATATATGAGAATCATAGAACAAGTATGTTCTCAGATTCTTCTGAATAGGAAGTTTTAATAACATGAACATTAGTTAGTCTCTCTGCTGTTTAGTGTGTTGCTTGGAGACTACAGATGCTGGCTTACCTATTTTGGGACAGTTGTACAGCCACATTTTGGTGGTCAGCAATGTTTTGGGAAGCCCACATGGGGAAAGGTTAGTGCAGTCAATGGAAGTCAGGACAGAGTTTGCAGTGTGCAGCACATGCCTTGAGACTGAGCCAGTAAAAGGGCTGGTGGTTACAGGCTGAGGTTGTGGGCCAGAAAGGTTGGTAGACAGCTGCGGAATGGACGCGACTACTTTTTGGGGGTCAGGAGTCTTTGGGTGTGGATAGTGGCTCAAAGAAGGAGAAGAAGAAAGGCATACAGTGGGTGAAGCTAGCATGCTACCAGACGTGTCAAGTACTATTATTATGGAAGGCACGGGTGGAAGCATCTGCTACAGAGGAAAGAATATAGCAGGCTGATCTATAGCTCTGCAGGAGTTCTCCTGGGAAAGTGGAAGTGCCAAGATTTGCTGAAAGGCTTCAGGTAACTAGGCCAGACTCTGCTGGGTGAAAAACAGGCTAGAAATATGTCAATGGAGTCAGCGGGTAGTCTTCTTATTTTTGTGTAGTATACTCAAGTTTTTCTCCATCTAAGGTAAGTTTCAGGCCTTGAATGGCCTTAAATACTAATCTCGGTATAAACCCTTAGTGCTTTTACAGACTATACATTTCATTAAACCATTTCACTTGGTTTCTACTACTTATTCCATGTTCCCCATGTGATAAAATTTATCAGGCTAGGTATTTTTAATGTAATAACTGACACTACTACTCTATGCTAGCACACTACTCTGACTCTTCCCCACGGCAATAGTTTGAAAAAAGGCACTGTAGGCTGAAATGTCACATTTTGGTTTAAGCTTGCTGTGCTTTCACAATAAAAGTTATTGCATCTAACACAAGTGCTTACACTTTATGTTCCTCACATACTGTGGAAAGATCCTAGGTCGGAGTACCCAAACTGTGACCACACAACTGTATATAAGCTAGTCACTTACTGTACATATATTCTGTATGTACACATTGTGCAGAACTCATTTCAATTACTTCTGATAATTTACTTATCAGAACAAAATGTTTAAGGTTCTGAGGACTAAATGCAATAAACTCAGTTCTAGGGCTCAAGATATTCACACAATTCTCTGATGCTTGGTTTTTTGACAAGTAGCTTTAGAACAGAAAAAGGAGAATAGCACCAAATGGAAATTGTTCTGTTTATTTTGAAAGGAGGAAATCAGATATAACAAATTGTTAAAAATCATTACGAACTCATAAGTTAAAGTTAAGTAAGACCTGTTAAAGTTAACTGAGACCTGGGAACTAAAATCTATTGAAACGCTATTGATTGCATGGTTGAAGTACTTGTACAGTCTGCCCCAGGGGCTTTTTTGTTTGCCTTGCCTTATTGCTGTAGAGTTATAGGTTCATTGGTTCATTGGAGAAAAACTAACTACTTAGGATTGCTCTTTTCAACCAACCTGTGTCAAGATACAAAATAGAAGATCTTAGATTGAGAGTTTATTACTGATTTCATATATTGCAGTTTGATAGAGCTAAAAATTGCACAGCTAGATGATCATTGACATATTGCCTGCTGACAGTAGAAAAGCCCATGTATTATTCAATAGTCAAACTTGCCCCACATGCTGTGACTATGCCACTGCTTCGTCTGCTTTGTATTCTTATTGTGTAGATGGAAACCCAGTACTACAATGTGTACTGTAGGACAGTATTAAGCAGCTTCTGTACTAAACATGGCCTGTGCTTTATAAAAATGCTGTTATATTAAGTAATTAAATAGACATTAATTGTAAGCACATTTTACTGACACATTAATATTCAAGTAGACATTCAGAGTGGTTAACAGGTCATTATTTGCCTATATATCTTGTATCTGTGTAGCCATGATCATGTTTGTCTGTTTCTTATAAAACATTTTACACTGCATATCCAATCTCTTACAGGAATTAGTGCCTTCTGCTTAAGGAGACTAAGCTGCTCAGAGCTTTAAAAGTAATAATGTAGAAAGCGTTAAACTCAACAATTGTTTTTATATGGTTTCCTTCTAGTTTAATGAAAATTAGACAAACAATATGAAGATATATACTCTCATACACACATATCCTTTCTTTACAATTAATTTTAGAATATTATTCATTTTAGAATGTCAGCACAGAGCTTTAATTTAGATATTTTGTGCATTAATTGTACATATGAAAATTATCCAAGAAGGACCTAAATGGCCTTTTTCATGTTTGTCTTAATCACCTTCTTTCCCTAGAACAGAAATAAACATAAATGAGCACAATCATAAACATGCTAGGTATCCCCACATCTCAAAATGCCAGATATATCAAAATATAAAACAATAAGCCCTCAAACATTTCATTGTAAATGAAAAAAATAAAAGTTATAGCTTTCAGAAGGTAGGGAGTAAAAAACACAAAATTGAAAATGTGCCAGATTGTTAACAGTTTCAGGGGCCATAATCTATTTCCTGAAAATATAGCAAGACTCAGTCCCCCTTGGGCATTTTAGTCCTCATTTGGTGATATATACTGGATTGGCAGGCAGCTCTGGACTGTAATTTAATAATAAAGCCCTGAGTAGTGACCCCAGTTTGAAGAATACACCTCTAAAGGTATTTATCAAGGGACTGATTATTTTAACCCTACAGATGCCTTCTATAAATGAATGCACAATAGCTGGTAAAAAGTGGAAATGTATATTTTTCCATAAATAACACAATTTTATTGCCCAATATGTCATGGTCACATTATGCCATGATGTAAACTCAGACACCTGTTGACAGAAGGTGAAAATGAAGGCTCGCAACACTCCTTGATAAATAACTGTATATACACGAGTATAAGCCGAACAGAGTATAAGCCGAGGTACCTATGTTTAACACCGACCTGAGTATACGCCGAGGGTAGCAAATTCATTGGTTCCAGCTTGCCACCAGTATACAGCCAGCCAGTGCATGCCCCCCAGTATACAGCCTGCAGCCCCTGCCCCCCAGTATACAGACTGCAGCCCCTGCCCCCCAGTATACAGCCTGCAGCCCCTGCCCCCCAGTATACAGCCTGCAGCCCCTGCCCCCCAGTATACAGCCACTGCCCCCCAGTATACAGCCTTCAGCACCCGCCCCCAGTATACAGCCTGCAGCACCTGCCCCCTAGTATACAGCCTGCAGCCCCTACCCCTACAGTATACAGCCCTAGCCCCCCAGTATACAGCCTGCAGCCTATGCTCCCAGTATACAGCCAGCAGCCCCCTGTCCCTAGTATACATCCAGCAGCCCCCTGTCCCTAGTATACAACCCCTCACCCAGTATACAGCCCCTGTCCATCCTATAAGAAAAACAAAAGTGTACTCACCTTCCGGCTCTGTGGATCTGTGATCCACAAGCCAAATAAAGCTTATTTCCCTCTGTACCCTTCTATTTTGTCCAAAAAGAAGTTTATGCCCAGGTATAACCCAAAAAGTGGGTTATCTCTAGTACCAGACTGTCATGTATTTGGGTATAAATAGCCCGGTGGGAACAATACATGGCGCCGAAGTAAAGGAAAACTATTTGAATAACACTTTTTGAATTTTGAAAAGCAGATTTAGCTGATTTGTTTTTGGTTTCTGTAAAGTAGAACCCCAGTCAAGTGACTGCATTTTTAAACTACACCCCTTTAAGAATTCACCAGTGGGTGTACTGATCATTATTAATCCACTGATGTTCCATTATTTTCCAAGCTATGAAAAAAAATCTAAAAATTAGCTCAGTCAGCCGGTGTTCATAGAAGGCTCATGGGCTGAGTTCTATGATGAATGTTTGCTACATATTGCAGCTAACACCCGCTATCAGTGTTAAGCCTGCGATCGCTGCCGGTGGCTGTGACAGGCCAATGGCTATGGCAGGCTGTATCACATCTGATCATTGGTGACATTGTGCCAGTGGATCAGTAAGATTAAGAGCAGTAGGATCAATCAGACAACCTATGATTAAAGTTCCCTAGCGGATCTGAAAAATAGTAAAAATAAAATAAACAAAAACCTAAAAATTCAAATCACCCCCCATTTTCCTAGAACTGATATAAATAAACAATAAAAATCATAAATATGTTAGGTATTGCTGCGTCCCAAAATATCCAATCTTTAAAAATGTAATAATGTTTAGAATTTTTTCCGCTTCCCAGTACATGGAATGGAATATTAAATACAGTCAATATGAATTGCAATTTGTTATGCAGAAAACAAGACCTCACTCAGCTCTTTACATGGAAAAATAAAAAAGGGGAAAAATTTAAAAAGTGGTGTTAAAAATTAAAACTTAAAAACAAAAAAGGGCCTGGTCATTAAGGGGTTAATGATGTAGCCAATTGCAACAGGTTTTTTTTTTTTAATTCTGACATCTGTTACTACCATTTACTTTTATGCATTATGAAGCAAACATACCTTGAGAATGCTGTAGCTCCACTGATGCAGAAATATATCTTGTTTAATCCCTGAACTGAGTGGTTTTGCTGAAATAACAATTATAACATTATGATAATGAGGCTCTGTCTCTCCTGTGGTTGCTTGGCGCTCCCCTCCCCTAATTATGTACTGCTCCAGCCTTGTTCCAGCATAAGCCGAGAATATGTCATCACTGTATTGTCCCTGACAGACAGAAGTAATCAGTTGCTGCACCATCCCCGGCTGCTGTGTATGAGTCATGCAGCTCAGGTTGATTAGTCCTGTCTGGACTGGTTTAGGCAGCAATCCTGCATTGGGCTAACGTCCTGAATTTTATAATTGTTTGAATGAGTAGTTTTGAATGAGCTTTAAAATATCTTTATACAATAAACCGCCTATAAATTTCCCATTTACACAACTGCACTCTTCAAATTATTAAAACAGCTTTTTGGGAAGTAGTTAATACCTTAAGAATGAGAATTGCAATTTTTCTTCAATTTAGCAATTTCAGTGCTCACAATGGGCCACATTTATCTAAGGCTATATTCACACTGCCGTTGCCCGCCTGTACCGTACCGTAGAAGGCAACGGCAGTGTACGGGGAGAGGAGGCGGAGGTGAGCGCAGCTCACCCCCGCCCCTCTCCATAGGAAGTTATGGCGCACGGCGCCGTACTACGGACAAAGATAGGACATGTCCTATCTTTTTCCGGGGTACGGAGCGGTACGGTACCGCACGTTTGAAACATAGATTTCAGTTGGAATGGTGAATACTTTCCTTTTTTCAGTTTTTCATTTACAGAGAGATGTATGGGGACTTGTTTTCTGTGGAACAAATTGTACCTTCTGGTGGTACCATTTAATATTCGATACTATGTACTGGGACCCTGTAAAAAAAGTAGTGTCAGCTGTAAAAATACCTTTTAAGGTATTGATTGATGTAAATCATCACTAGTCTGAGTGGCTTTAGCTGTATGATCATAAACGTGTCCTATGGAACATTATTCAAGTCATAAGAGTACAGGCTAATGTGACTCTAAACCTGACCCCTAACAGATCATTGTGATCATCTCCCTGGTTATCATGTTGGTGACAGCTTGAGGACCTAAATTCTTATGAAAGGTTCACTTAACCCTTTCACTGCCAGGCATTTCTGGAAATTTAGTTGCATTATTGGCCAAAGATATTTTTACATTTTTGACGTTTACAAATAAAACCAAAATTACAGCAAAAAGAATTATACTATACCGCAAAAAATTATATATTTTCTGTAAGCACTTGCACTATTTTTAAAATTGCATGAAAGAGTTTATAGACATGTGTGCCTTCATGCAATTTTGATTCAAAGTGTACAATTTTATAAAAAAATACATAAAATTTTACTTTGATGCCAAAAAATGTGCTCCAAATATTTACTTTCACATCTTCTAAATGTAATAGATGTGTAGACTTCAGAGACACCTCATAGTCATATTTTTCACATAAATAAATCATGATATTACTTAAACTGAAATAACTAAATTTCAGCTTTTCAGCTAGAAATTTTAGGACAGTCACAATCTGCAAAATATAGCAATAAAACAGAATAAAAAGCGATGTGCACTTTACATATTAAATAAAGCCTACATATTTTTTGAAAGAAGACAACCAGGCGATTGCATTTGCCTTAAACAAAAAATGCATTGAAAATGCCATGAAGACATACGTTTTTACATAAAACTCACATCAAAGCGGAGGTTTACGCACATATAGGCATTTAAAAATAATAACACAAAGTGAGCAGATTTATATATACCACAATACACGTCATCAACAAGAATTTACTCTCCCAAAAATGCTAAAACAAAAACCATGCCATATTTGGTTGAAAAATATATTACACACAAAGCAAGAAGCTCCTATTCTGTCAAAATATATTTTTTTCAGAAATCATCACCTACTATTTACACAAAAATAACTTTAAAATTCATGCACTCTACCACCTTCTTGCAACTTTGCAGCAAACAGTAATAAAATGCAAAAATTACATGGACATTCTAAATTTCATCTAAAATATGTACAAAGAATACTTATATAAAGTAAGATGTGAGGAGTTAATACATACCCCACATGTGTATATTCACCAAAATATGCAGCAAAGGGAACATTAAATCCACAGGGGGTGCCAAACATTTTTTTGCGGAAAATTGCACTGAGCTTCCCACAGATATATTATTGTATGTTCCTTACACAATGGTAACCCAAAGAAATAACTATATATCCACTTACCAAGCTAATGAGATAACTAAAGTCACTTTTAGATGTGCACCATTGTATTAGCTGTGCAAGTAAGAACGCCATGACTTAAGTATAAATAATGGAGGATGGTGTGAAAAAAAATCAGGAAAGTGTGTGTGTTTTTTGTGTTACATATAACTGTATGGGCATGTTCTGGGCCATGGTGTTAATATGTAGCCACATTAGGCAAAGAGGATCGAATGTTAATTGTTCCACTCAATTTTCATAAAAAAAACTTTCCAGATTTATATAAAAAATCAAGCGTGTTCTCAAATTGTTCTGAATATAAGAGGGTTAAAAACATGAACATTAGCTGAGATTATCCCTTACCAAAATTTACTTAAAGTCACTATAGACATAATCTTTGAGGTGCAGCAGCTCCTGTGTGCAGCAAATTCTCCCTGCAGCCTGCTGGCTAAGAATCTGGAGGGGGGCGCACTTCCTTTCACACACTTCTCTTTCATATGAATCTAAATTTGTGTTTCTAGGTGACAGGAAACCGGTCAGTGTGCCGTCAGGAGTAATATTTATATATATAGAAATCACACCAAAATTATCAATTTAAATGTGAATATCTCGATTCCCTGACACCTAGAAACACCATGTTACATTCATTGAAAGAAGAGAGAAGAATTGTATTTCTAGGTACTACAGAGCCCATGTTATAACCATTTGAAATGAGGATGTATAACGCATACGCATGAAACAAGGCTTAAAACAGTATGTATGGTAAATATTGATCAAATAATGTGTCTGATCTTTTTTTATTTTGTTTTAGTGTGTGCAGAAGCATATAATCCAGATGAAGAAGATGATGAAACAGAAAAAAGGGTTTGAACAATTACTTTATTATTAGAGATAATTGACTTTCATTGACACATTTGTTGGACCGTTGGCTTACTCGTAACTAGTTTACCGCCTTACTCTTGTACTTAATAGGACTGAATGCGGTATTAAATGTGTCGAATCAGTAATCTATTGGCACTATGTGCCCCTTTTAATAACCACCAACCTCTTAGTAATTCTGGCACAGTACTGGTGCTCAATAGAATTGAGATAGCTGTAAGTAGTGACCAGAACCAGAATTCTCAAAAAGTCTAAAAATCTGTGGCATGTGCTTGGAGTTGCAACTTTTCCATGCCTTGTATGCCAGAAAACTGGTGTACAAGGCTGATAAATCTCACCAATATCTTTACCGCAGTAACATTCTATAGTAACCTATAAAACTTTTGGCTGGTTTGAATGGAAGGGAATAAAAGGCATACAAGATTTAATGACACTGAATTAGTGAAGTGATAATTGTGGGGAGGTATAGGTATAGTGAGGTCAATCTTTGTCACCGGAGAACCCCTTTAACTGCTGAAATGAGTGGAGGAGTACATCTATACAGTCATCCCTCATCCCTCCATGTAGCCCCACTAGGAAGCAGGGAAAGTTCTAAAAGAGCAGGGTCATTCCACTGGGGGGTCAAAACCAGTAGCAAACCCAGTAGCATAGTAGTGGGAGCAAACTCTTGTCCAAATCAAAATAGCAGCAAGGGGATGTCCCCCTGGTCTTTGTTTCCCCTCAAATAGATGTTCAGGTGAAGTACGTAGATTAGAATAGGGGCCAACAAGAAGTGCCATGGTACGTGGTTTTTCAAGGTGGAATACCCAAGAAAAGTGGGACAACTGGGCTGCCTATTAGTATATCTTACAATTGGAAAGACTTCCCTACCTTCTCCCTGGAGCGAAAAAGCAAGCGGGTGGCTATTCTTAACCACCCCCTCCCAAAACAAATAGGGCAATGCAACTATCAAGCTTCTGAAAGAATTGGCACAGTATATACACTGTGTGACTGAAGCAGGACATAGGTATGAGAACCATTTTGAGTTAACACGGGCAGGAAAGGATAGAAAAAGTTTAGACCATGCTCTCTTGTGCAGACACGCCAAGGCCAGTAGGGGGAATAGTAGTAGTACACAATAAAGTGCGTAACCTGCACTCCTAGGTATGTGATCTCCGATATAACACAGAGAGGTTGAGCTGCAGCTTCAGCCGTGGGAACTAAGTGGTCAATAAGGAGTATATACAACTTAGACCAATTAATCTTGAGGCCTGAATGGGTGCCAAACTCCGTATCTACCTCTAGCACTGCACTCAGAGAGAGCCCCGAGTCTTCCAAATAAAGCAAGGTTTCAGTGTATAGGCTAATCGTCTCCACCTCCCCACCCATTGTCAACCCTCTAACACCAGGCAAGACCCGCACAGTTAACGGTTCTTAGGGTATAGCATATAGCAGTGTGTATAGGGGGCAGCCCTGGCGGGTTCCTCTAGCCGGCGAAAACTGCCTGAAGGGGAATGCATTTACCAGAACAGAAGCCATGGGGGAGTGATACAACAGGCGAACCAAGGCCACAAACTCCCTAAGGAAGCCAAACCATTCCGACACTAGCCAAAGGTAAAGCCACTTCACCCAGTCAAAGTCCTTGGTCGCGTCCTGCGAGGCCAAGACCCTCGACCCAGTATTGTCATAGACTGCCTGGAGATTCAGAAACAGTCTGCACAGGTTGTGAGTGGTAAATTTACATTTAATGAAACCATTGTGGTGGGGCTTATAATTGACAGGATAGCAGGATTAACTATACATGTCAAGACATTAGCTAAAATTTTTTATCTACCTGAAGAAGGGAGATGGTCCTATAGGAATTACAATAGGTGGGATAATTCCCTGGCTTGGGGATGACTACGATACATGCCTCAGTCATAGAGTCTGGCAGTGAACCCAACTCAAGCGCCTCTCTATACAGTTTACACAGTAGGGGGGCCAGGACGTAGGTATGTTGCTTATAGAGTTCAGCCAGTAGGCCATCAGTGCCAAGATATTTGCCGTTAGCTAAGAAAGCGATAGCCTCAGCAATTCCATGCTTCCTGATAGGGGCCACTGAGGTAAGGGAGGGAAGGGAGCTAAGGTAGTCAGCAGTCTCCCGAGCAGTCACTGTGTATGTGGAGGAATACGGGGATGCGAAAAAGTCTCCAAATGCATCCGCAACCCTATCAAGGTCACGTAGCAGAATTGCAGAGTCACCTGGATAATGGACCTCAGTAACCAGAGTAGGGGCAGAGTCTCTGAAGAAAGACAACGATCCAGCTTAATGGAAAGTAAAAGAAGAAAGCTGGATTGTTGTCTTTTTTCAGAGACTATGTCCCTACTCTGGTTACTGAGGTCCTTTATCCAGGTGACTCTACAACCATGCAGCCTCAAAAATGTCCCAAAAGGCCACCAAAGGCCTCAGGTTCATCGAGACCCCACTGATGTGCCTACTGGAGGGTAAGATATGGTCTGGGGAGTCCCAATGGAGCTGGAGGGAACGTCCCAGGGGGCATGGGCTGGAAGATGAGGGTCTTCGCAGGCCGATGGTGAGGTGAGGGCACCGTGTAGGGCTGGTAAAGGACCCAATGGCAGCAGATATAGAGTCCCTCCAGTGGAGCTGCCTCAGATGCCATGTTCGCTGCTACCCCCCCACCAACCCAATGTTTAAAGGACATCTACTAACAGCTTAGCTGATGGTAGATGATTATTACTCTCTTCCCCGTCCTGTCCCTGAGTACTCCATGCTCAATTTCTCATAACTTTGTATGCCCGCATTTTGGAGAAAAATTATTTTATACCAAATGCAAACTAGCCTGTGGTGCTCTACCGAGTACCAGTAGGCTCCACCGCCATATAATTTATGGACATCCCAGTGCAGGTGGTAGGGCCCCAAGACCATTCTGAGAGACAGTGATGTCTAGCTTTGGAAATGTTCATTCCATTATAACTGATCCTTTGTCTCTCAGTCTGCATATTCTTATGTGTTTCACTGTTATTAATATTCATTGTCTACAGATTCTCAAAACTGAAGTCCTAAAAAATTACACACTGAATTTATTATTCACTAAAATTACATATGAAAATTTATCAATCACTGTTAATCGGTTACTTTTGAATAACATATGTATATCTTTTACTGTTTAAATAGATTATCAACCCAAAAACAGATGATCAGCGATACAGATTGCAAGAAGCTTGCAAAGACATTCTCCTTTTTAAAAATCTAGATCAAGTAAGTAAAATAGTTGAAGTGATGTTTTCTCCTTTTTTCTTAATAAAATTAGATCCATCATTTACAGGCACTGATGTGTTTTAATTTTTCTTTTTAAGTCCTTACGGGTAAAGAAGAATGAATAAGTTGTGATTGAGGTTTATAAGGAAAAATTCATCAGAATTGCCCACTCTCCCCTCCTAAAAATGCCCCCCATAGCAAACGGTCTGGGATCTAGTTTACAAAATTACTCTGTGCAGCTTATACATTCATGTTTTGCCCCCAGTAAGCATTCATAGAAAAGTTTTTGGAGTATATGGGGGATATGTATCATACGCTGGCGCTCGTGTGCCGCCGCTGCAAGTTCGCAGCCCGATACATCAAGAGGCTTGGCATAGAAAGAACCGCAGGCGGCGACTCATCCCTCACGTATGAAAGGAATGATGCTAGGAATCAGCCGTCCCTCCCAAGGTTCCTAGTGGCCGCCCGTCCATGATGTATAATAATTTATGTATAAAATTGACATAATCTTAAACAGAATGTACCGTACTGAACTTATCTTTTACTGTTATGTAGTTCTTTTGTAAATATTTCTTGTATTTTTTAGGAACAGATGTCACAAGTTTTAGATGCAATGTTTGAGAAGTTGGTTGAATGTGGAGACCACATAATTGATCAAGGTGATGACGGGGACAACTTTTATGTTATTGACAGGTACAGAGTTCTTAAAACTAAAGGGAAAGGATCTGAGCATTGAGACGTCAAAACATATATACACAGAAACATCTACCTTCATACGTTTGTTAGCAATTTTTGTATTGTGACTTGCCTAAGATTACAATAAATAAAAATCCTAACGTATTTTTCATAATGAAGTATTGTAAATGCATCTAAAATAAATAAAAATATTTGGTCACTATGAGAGAAATATTTTTATGCAAGTCTCATACAGCAGATGATACCTCTATTCCCTCTTTCACCAGCACATATAGAATGGTCTGTTCTTGGCATATCATACCCTTTTACAGACCGGATAACTTGCCACCCGTCCTGCACTGAATCGGTCCTCAGCTGTGCCTAGTGTTGCGTGTCCACCAATTTAATACTAGTAAGATAATTAGAAGAAACCCAGAAAAGCCCTAATCCTGACAGTGTGTTACCTAATATGCTGTTTTCTTATTTTTTACAGGGGGACATATGATATTTATGTAAAGGTAGAAGGTGTGGGAAGATGCGTTGGTTGTTATGACAACCGAGGAAGCTTTGGGGAACTGGCATTAATGTATAACACTCCGAGAGCTGCCACAATTGTAGCTACGTCCCCTGGAGCAATATGGTGTTTGGTAAGTTGTGTTTTTAATAATATTTAAAAAAAAATGTTTGATTTCAGAACTTGCCTCCTACATGCGTGAGCATGTTTCAGAACTACAATATTAAGTAAAAAAAGGTTTTTGTTCCACACAGAAACAGTTAAGAAAATCTAATCAATAAGAGCATCAAAAAATAAATGAAGAATCTAAAAAGTGCAACTCGTCACACAAAAAATATGCCCTCATATGAACACATTAACAAAAAATCAATAATGTTTTCGCCTACCCTTCAAAGATCTGTCGTGTGCCCATACGGCACTTTACCATGACATATGGGGTATCGGCATACTCGGGAGAAATTGAATATCAAACTTTGGGTAAAATTAATCCATTGTGAATTTGTAATTTCTTGGCTACGTATATACTCAAATATAAACCACCTGAGTATAAGCCTAAGACGTCCTGAGACCCCTAATTTTAACAAAAAAAAACTGGAAAAACCTATTGACTCGAGTATAAGCCTAGGGTGGGACATGCATTGGTCACAGCCCCCCAGTATATAGCCTGCCAGCCCCTGTAGTATGTAGCCTGCCAGCCCCCTGTAGTATGTAGCCTGCTAGCTCCCTGTAGTATATAGCCATCCAGCCCCCTGTAGTATATAGCCTGCCAGCTCCCTGTAGTATATAGCCTGCGTTAAGCAGATATTTGGTAAATGCTTAAAAAAGTACAGTATGTCACAGAAAAACAATCTAAAAATCTCTTTTGTCAATTTAAAGTTTCCCAGGTCAGATTTAAAAAATAGGTGAAAAGTGACTTTGGATCTAAGTGGTTATGATTTAGGTCTTCACTCTTACTAGAAACTTCATGAAAGTTCTGAACTATAAATGTAGCTAATTATTAAAACTACAAACTATGCAATGCTTCTTATAATGGACTTTTTGTGGTGAATACATCTACAAGCTTTGGTAGATCACATATTTATTAAGATCAGCATATTCACAATGTTGTAAATTGTAGTTGCTGTGCAATATACTACATTATAAAATATAGTGAAATGAAAAAACAATAAAAAAATCAATTTGGGTTATGCTATTGGGATGTTTATTACAATGACGGCTTTTATGCAGGAAATTACTGAATCAATTAGATGCATTATGAATTATTTATTAGTTATTACTTCATTGACATTATGATACATTTAGGAGCATGAAATTAGAACAGTTTGGACCCAGTTACAGTCCAATTGTGTCGCTAGTTGGGCTCTGCTGGATCTAGACCAAACAACTGCCTCTTATCCCATGGCATCCTGGCGAACACTTGTTCAATTATCACAGGGATGAATTGCGGTAGCAGACCTACTATTCTACTATTTCTGCTATGTATGCAATGTGTGCTATGCATGAGAGCTATGTAAATACCACTTTTGTCTTCTCTCCAGGGTCTCCTGAAATGGGGACCCACACTCAGCTTCCCAATCACTTGAGCAGCCTTCGAGGCCTTAGACCTGAACGCAGTAAATTTACCGTGGGCGGTCCAGAGCCAGTTGAAAGCTTTTTGTGGTGGTACTTGGTCCCCACTAGAATTGCACGCATGGTGCTTGGGTACTCCCCCGATAGCCTAAAAGGCTGAACTGTGGCATTTGATATTCTTCACATCTGGAGGTCTTCCCCTAGAGCTAAACGCCTGTGGAATCTGTAACATTCATTCTGTTACAGGACAAAATCTCAGTAAATACCTCTGGGAGGCACACCCAGAGCCTTGCAGCATTTTATTTACCATACTTTTTTTCTGGCCACCAAACAGATCATGGCTGCTGCTCGGAAGAACCCGGGCATTGATTTCTTGCTGTTGAAACAGAGATTGAAATTGTACATTATCAATGAAAAACTCACCTCTATCTTGCATGACAGGAACAGTAAATTTCTCTCAAAATTGAATGGTTAATCTTTCTTTTCCCTCTTCTATAAATTATAGGACAGAGTGACATTCCGGAGGATTATTGTGAAAAACAATGCTAAAAAGAGAAGAATGTATGAAAACTTTATTGAATCCCTTCCATTCTTAAAGTCCTTAGAAGTAAGTTTTGGATATTAGAAAAGTAAACATTTACTTTGGTGTGATCCGGCAACAATTATAATTCCAAATCTTTTCATTTATACCTAGGTGTCAGAACGTTTAAAGGTGGTAGATGTCATAGACACCAAAACCTATGTTGATGGGGAACAAATTATTGCTCAGGTATTTTTTCTAACTCTCAAATATCCAAAACAGGTCTTATACTATGGGGCACATTTACTTACCAGTCCGACTGAGTTCACCTAAAGTGCATTGTCCGACGATCATGCACTGTGTCGTGCTGATTCACTAAGATCATGCGCCCGATATCCTGCAAGACTTATTATTATTAAGTGTTGCTTCCCCGCTCAGGTCTGCCGGAGTTCACCTTTTCCTTCCTGGTGTATGGAAGTGCATTTTCTTGCTACACAATTCTAAAGTTAAATCCCACACTCAGTCCAAATTAGTTAGATCGTCCGACGGCATGCCCTCCCGATTCCTGTTGGCTGTGTCGAAAACCGATAGTGTTCAACACAATCCCAGCCATACCCCTGTTAAATACCTGTCAAAGCTGCGCAAATCCGAAACCAACAAACAGTGCAACGAAAGTGCAATCCGCGACCCTTAGTAAATAAGCCACTATGTGTTCATTCAAAGCTGATCTAGAATGTAATATATTATTCTTACTAAGAATGTGGTGATTTTTCCTATGGACTTCATAGATTTTACATTTACTGTAAGAATTATGAAACATAGGCAGGAAGTTATATAGTCTGTGTTCCATGTGGATTAAGAGTAGAACTGATTTCTCTGTGAAATTTTATTTTGTTGAATATAGTAGGGTGGCATTTCTGCCAGAGGTATTGATTACATACATTCCATTATGTTTTACCACAGGGTGATGGAGCAGACAGTTTTTTCATTGTCGAGAGTGGAGAAGTGAAAATCACAATGAAAACCAAGGTATTGTCATATTTTGTATTGTTGAAGTTATTTTTAAGGACATCTACCATTTGTTTTCATGCATTGTGAGCCAAACATAAATTGAGAATGCTATAGCAACACTGATGCAGAAACATATCTTATTTAATCCCTGATTAAATATTCAGGACCTTGGGAAAGCTGGGCTGCAAGCTGGCTGCCATTCATAAACACATTACACTGAGCTTCCTGAACTGTCCAGACAAGACTAATCAACCTGAGTCAGGATGACTCAAATACAGCAGCTGGGTGATGGTGCAGTGATTGATTACTTCTGCCTGTCAGAGAGAACACAGTGATTATAGCATTCTCTGGAGCAGTGCAAAATTAGGATGAGGAGAAGCAATGAGTCAGCCACAGGAGTGACAAAGCCTCATTATCGTAATTTTAGAATTTTTTTTTCAGCAAAACCACTCAATTCAGGGACTAAACAAGATATGTTTCTGCATCAGTGTAGCTACAGCATTCTCAAGGTATGTTTGGTTCACAATGCATGAAAACAAATGATAGATTTCCTTTAAGCCGCGTGAGACGTTTTCTCCTTAGGTGGTCTGAACGTTCATACAGTATACTGCAATACAACTGCCAAAAGCAGGGTGTAATAGGTATCTCTGTATGACATATAAAGAAAAAACTTATTTAAAAAAAAAAATCGATAACTTTAACTATATTTTTCAGTGCATAGAGTTGTATGAGGGATTGTTTTTTGCCGGACAATTTGTTCTTATTAATACAATGGCACTGCTAAGTTACCTACCGTATATACTCGAGTATAAGCCGACCCGAGTATAAGCCGAGACCCCTAATTTTACCACAAAAAAATGGGAAAACCTATTGACTCGAGTATAAGCCGAGGGTGTAGTATACAGCCTGTCCCAAGTAGTATACAATCAGCCTGCCCCCATGAAGTATACAGCCTGCCCCCATGAAGTATACAGCCTGCCCCAATGAAGTATACAGCCTGCCCCAATGAAGTATACAGCCTGCCCCCATGAAGTATACAGCCTGCCCCCATGAAGTATACAGCCTGCCCCAATGAAGTATACAGCCTGCCCCAATGAAGTATACAGCCTGCCCCAATGAAGTATACAGCCTGCCCCCAAAAAGTATACAGCCTGCCCCCAAAAAGTATACAGCCTGCCCCCAAAAAGTATACAGCCTGCCCTCAGTATAATAAAAAAAATAAACTTAATACTCACCCTCCGACGATACTCACCTTTGATTTGAAGTGGCGGCTCCCGGTCCTCGGCGGCGGCTCCCGGTCCTCGGCGGCGGCTCCTGGTCCTGGGCGGTGGCTCCCGATCCATTGTGGCGGCTTCTCTCTTCGATCTTCACGTGCCGGCAGTCGCGTCCATGCGACTTGCCGGCGGGCGCACAGTGCGATGCGGCGGTGTCGCCGCTGATGACGTCGTCAGCGGCGACACCGCTACATCATATTATGCGCCCGCCGGCAAGTCGCATAGACGCGACTACCGACACGTGAAGATCGAAGGGAGAAGCCGCCGCAGAGGATCGGGAGCTGCCGCCGAGGACCAGGAGCCGCCGCCGAGGACCGGGAGCCGGAGGGTGAGTATTAATTTATTTTTTTTTTTTATTAACTCATGTTTTTTTTTATTAACTCGTGTATAAGCCGAGATTAGGTTTTTCAGCACATTTTTTGTGCTGAAAAACTCGGCTTATACACGAGTATATACGGTAATCAATAAGTCAGTTCTGCTATAAAGACCTTATCTTGCCTGTAGCTAATAGAGTAAGTATCTGCACACTGCTGAATGCTGGCAGGAAGTGCCTATGTCTGACCATAGTCAGAAGATTTACGGTCATATCCACTGAACAACCAAAATTGTATAAACCAGGACTGATAGTGACAGGTTGGAATAATATCTGTGAAATGTTATTTTTTGTAAATAACAATTAATTCAAGATTGTGTTATTTTGTTATCCTCAGTATATTGAGGAATCTGAGGGCATTTAAAAAATATAAATCTAAAGACCTTTAATAATTATAAAACATTCAAACTAAAATTTTTAAAAAGGAAATAAAATCAGCTAAAATACACATTTCAAAGGCATGTTACCAAAGATGGCAAAATTATTTAAGTATATAAATTTGGGGGAAAAAAAGATGTAGTAGGTGGAGAGTTGGTAACTTCTGTTAAAAGAAGGCCGAGATACTGAACAGGTTTATTTAACTGCTTTTGTGCAATATAAGAACATCTGCTGTGGGTGGTGCCAGTGTGTGTCACGCATCCTGTAATATACTCGACTGGATTAATGTAGACATGATCCAATCTAAGGTTACATTCACACACATTTATGGGGGATGTACCGTATATACCGGCGTATAAGACGACTTTTGAAGACTTAAAAATCTTCTGTCCAGTCTGGGGTCGTCTTACACGCCGGTAATGTTTCTCACCTTTCCCGCGATCCACCGAAGCTCCGCTGCCGGTCAGTCAGAGGCCCGCACCTGACCCCTGCGCTGCGCTGATAACTCGGCGCAGCACAGCGGGCAGATGTTTTGAATTGTGACAGCCGCGGGCCTGCCTCTTACAGCGCACGGACTGTTCTGCATCTGGTCCGTGCGCTGGATCAGGGAGTGCCCGGAGCTGTCATAATTCTAAATTAGAACGGGCCCCCGATCCGCCCCCGTCCCACCCACCTCACACTACTTACCCGCCATCGACCCCATCGCTGACGCAGGAGATGTGACGCGTCTGCCTGCGCCGGGTCTGCTGAGGTCTATGACCCGGCACCTGACCTGCAGACGCGTCATCAGCCGTCGCCTGCACCGGATCCCCTGATGAGAGGCAGCACGAAGAGGAGCGGGATAAGGTAAGAATTATGTTTTTTAGTTAGCTTAAATATATAGGGCCCTGTTTGGTGGTGGGGGACATTATTTATGGCTACTGGGGGTGCAGGACAGTAATTATAGCTACTGGGGGGCAGGACATTAATTGTAGCTACTGGGGGCAGGACATTAATTATAGCTACTGGGGGGGGCAGGACATTAATTATAGCTACTGGGGGGGCGGCAGGACATTAATTATAGCTACTGGGGGGGGCAGGACATTAATTATGGCTACTGGGGGGCAGGACATTAATTATAGCTACTGGGGGGGGGGCAGGACATTAATTATAGCTACTGGGGGGGCGGCAGGACATTAATTATAGCTACTGGGGGGGGCAGGACATTAATTATGGCTACTGGGGGGCAGGACATTAATTATAGCTACTGAGGTGGGGCAGGACATTAATTATGGCTTCTGGGAGGGGGGCATAATTTTAATTTTTACCGGTGTTTTGTATGCGTTGGAAAAGGGGTAGTCTTATACGGCGAATATATCTTAAACTCTATATTTTAAACAGGAAAGTAGGGGGGTCGTCTTATACACCAGGTCGTCTTATACGCCGGAATATACGGTATATACGGCTGACATATATACGGCCGATATACGTCCCCCATACATCACTATGGGGTCACGGCCCTGTACAGCAGCATTACGGTGCAGCACACGTGCCGCACCGTACCGCTCCGTCACCGGTAAAAAGATAGGACATGTCCGTGCGCCATATATTCCTATGGAGAGGGGCGGGGGTGAGCGGCGCTCATCCCCTGCTCCTTTCCGCAGCGCCGATGTATGCCCACTGTGCTACGGTACAACGGGCATACATCGTGTGCATGTAGCCTAGGCTCAATAAAATAAATATATAGAAGGCTTCTGGACAAAATGTGTTATACCCCAGAGTTTCTAAAGATCTCAGTTTTGCTATTGCTGTGCCCCTGTTTAAAAGTTTTAGATATTCCCTATCGACTGGTAGTATGCCAAATTTTAGCACAGGGCAAATGTGGTGCCAGTTTTCCGAAAGGGCGCTGGCTCCTCACCAAGCAACAGACCAGTGAGCTAAAAAGGGTATTCCCATTTCAGCAAGTAATGGATATTGTTTGAGTAAAGCTATACAAATTTCTAATAGACTTTCTGGATCAATTTGTCATAGTTTTCTAGATTTCTGGTTGCTGCTATTCTATTGGAAATTTTTATTTTCAATGTACAGAAATCTGACATCTCGTTATATCACACAGCTCTGATTGCTCGAGCTGTGCACCTTTGTGACCTTTAATTTGCCTTTGTGGGAATACCCCTATAAACGGGTTTTCCCACAAAGGCAAATTAAGTACTATCCATCGCATAGGGCCTAACTTGATGGTTTGTTGGAGTCTCAGTGCTGAGACCCCCACAAATTGCGAGAACGAGGGGACCGACCGTCCGTTACTCGCATGACCGCTCTGCTCCATTAGTCTCTATGGAGCATATGGAAATTGCAAAGCGCTGTGCTCAGCAACTTCCATCAGCTCCATAGAGATTAATGGAACAGAACGTACTTGCTCCGCCGTCTGCTCTATTAGTCTGAAGAACGGTGAGGGATCAGTCGGACCCCTCGTTTTCATGATCTGAGGGGGTCTCAGCACTGAGACTCCAACAAACCATCAAGTTAGGCCCTATCCGATGGATAGGGCTTAATTTGCCTTTATGGGAAAACCCGTTTATAGAACTGAGACCACCACTGAGCAGCAAGTTAGGCTATCCCATGGATAAGGCCTAACTTGCCTTTGGGGGAATACCCCTTTAACTTCCATAATGAGAAACATCTTGGGGCTATCAAAAGACTCAATAAATCAAATAATAACATAAGAGATAGTCGGCATGGGTTTACTAAAGAAATAACCAACCTAATCTGTTTTTTTCAAGAGGTTGCATATATTTGGTTTTATTGGACTTTAACAAGATAGTTATGTTCCATGGGGGAAATTGTCTGAGAGCAAAACTTTTTTGATTGCTTGTGGCAACAACTATGAGCCCAAGTTTAATTTTATAAACTACTGTGGGAAAATTCAAGCTGAGCTCTGATTGGTTGCCATAAGCAACTTGAACAGTTTTGCTCTCAGACACCTCTGAGGTGTCGATTCCTCCTCAGCGTAGACCAGTTATAAGTGGTTCTGCATTGGGCCCACTATTATGCACCTGGGGCTAATAATCCACATGCAACATATGCTCCTGGAGTAAATTTGCGAGAGTTCTTTATTAAGAAGGAGCTTGGAGTACTAATAAATCATAGATTAAATAACAGCATCCAATGCCAATCAGCTGCCTCTAAAGCCAGCAGGATGTTATCATTTATCAAAAGCAGTATGGACTCTCGGGATAGGGAAAATAATATTACCACTGTACAAAGCTTTGCATTGCAGGTGTTATATATGGCAATACAGAATATTGCATTTTTTTCAAAGAGTTTATTTTAAGTTTTATTAATAAAAAAACTTTTTTTAATGGTTCCCTTGAATCTTACTGACTGGGGATATGTCTTTTGGATTGCACTATAAAAGCTGTAAAATGTACAACCCTTAAATGGGAATTGTGATCATTTTTTATTACTTTGATGGCAGATGAATATTTTTCCGGCTTTCCACTACATGGATTGTCCAGTGCATTGATTATTAAATGGTGCCACTAGAAAGTAATTTGAAGTTTTGTTTTTTACATTTTTATTTGAGTTCTGCAGAACAATTGTTTTAAATGTATTTTTTTTGTGCAGGTGTTGGGACCCTAGGGTACCTGATCATAGATATTTCTGTATTGTAGTATATTGTGAATATACTCCACTTCTATTATATACTGATCACCGCACTCCATGAAGTTCTAACTACCAGTCATTGATGGGATACTGTTGCTTGGAAACAAATTAAAAAAACTGTGTAGTTGTAAAGTGAGACAGAAACCTATGAGACTAATTGTCATGCACATTACTGTATGTGAGCTAGATCATGATGGCAAAAGTCCAAATTGTGTGGGAAAAACCATTTTGTAAAAAAAGGGTGCAGTCACCTGTGCTATTACAAAAATCAGGAACAGCGGTGAAGAATGGGTAATTTGGCCTAATGCCAAACACCCATTGGGCGTCTTGCACAAATTCTGGGGCGGAAGGTCAGGAAGCCTCCAATTTAAGACCTTATAAGCAACAGATGTTTTCCTGTTATTATATGGATGCTGTTTTTCTCATGACCAGGCTTTACTAGCTGTATTATTGTTCTAATTGTATACATGAAAAATGTTTTTTTTATTTCAAATAGTCAACCTGTTATTTTATCTTTTTATTTTCTCAGAGTAAAGCAGACGTAGAACAGAATGAAGCAGTTGAAATTGCTCGATACTCCAGAGGGCAGTATTTTGGGGAACTTGCCTTGGTGACCAACAAACCTAGAGCTGCCTCAGCATACGCTATCGGAGGTGTAAAATGTTTAGGTAACATAAATATTAACTATTCATAGTACAGAAAAATGTAACTGCATATCCAAGGAAAGAGAGAAACTTAAGGGAAATATATCCATTTTGTTATTAAAAGCACATTACAAAAGATCCAGCTTGTTTCTAATCAGTTTTTCTCTGATTTGTATATTTTTTATTCTATTTTCTGTACAGTATTATGCATACTGCTTGTACTATGCTCATTTAACAGCATTTAGTTATTTGCTTTGAAGCAGCAATAGACTAGAGTAGATTCATTGAGGTCTATGTAGGATATTTATGTATCATCTGTGCAGAGATGTGAGTGACATCATCGGTAGTGGAGACAATTGTAGCGTTGTCTCTAGAGGTGTCATCTATTCACAGCAATTTAGTGAGATTTTTTCAGAAGTTCCTTTGAGCAAAATTGTTCTAGTTGCTCATGGCAACCTATCAGAGATCAGGTTTCATTTTCACACAGCTGTTTAAAAAAAAAATGCTGAGCTTTGATTGGTTGCCAATGCCAACTAGAACAGTTCTGATCTCAGACACATCTGTTAAATCTCCCCCATTATGTCCTGCCAGGGAGGACTGCTGCAGAGAAAACCTCTTCAGAATTAGGCCAAGTTCACACAACCTCTTAAATTTGAGTTATGCCTTTGCATGATAAAAAAATCTGACAGAAACTATATTCTGATTCTTATAGGTACACATGTACTGAGAGCACCCCTCTGTCATGTTTCTGTTCATTATAATGACAGTTATTATGTGAATTGCAACGCTATTTATGCAATTATAGACAATGGAATGAGGGGGTGGCGAAGATGTGAACTAGTCCTTAGCGAGTGTCAGGACCTGTGTCTAGATTGAAATTTGATAGATTTTATTTAAACATAACATTTCCCTGGAACCATTTTGTAGGAAATTAACAAAATATTACAGTAGAATTAGCCACTTTGTATTCTCTCCTCCCACAGTCATGGACGTGCAAGCTTTTGAAAGGCTCTTGGGACCATGCATGGAGATAATGAAAAGGAACATTGCAAATTATGAAGAACAACTGGTTGCACTGTTTGGAACAAATATGGACATAACTGACCCTATTTCCTGAGTAAAAATCCACAATGCTGAAAAAAGAAGAGGAAAAAAATAGCACAGCTGTGGTCAGTCCACAGAGAATGTGGCTTTTTTGTGTCGACGCCAAGCATAATCTGTGATTTTTTTTGTTTTTCATTTTTTATTTACCATTAGCCCCTTTAGTGGCAGAAGAGCTTGCAATCCACAACTGCTTTGCAATAGCTTGCTGTTCACACCTAAAGTGATATTTTTAACAGATTTTTTTTTATAGAAAAGAGACTTCATTTTCAATTCTTCCTCATTTAGATGAAAATAAATCAGTATTCTGATAGATGGAGCAGTAGTATCTATTTTACTAACTGTAGATTGCTAAGCTAATGGATCAAATACATATGCTACATGATGCTTCCCTATCAATCAGATAGGCTTAGCATGGTTTTGTGCATTACCTCAGTAAGAATGAAAGTAAATTCACTAAATAAACCCAATGAGCATGCCACATCATTGAATACAGATACCATTTTTATATAGGATTTTTATAGAGTGACTTTACTTTGCTTTATATTTACTTTAAAGTCAGATAAAGATTTTTTTGTATAAGGAACTCATATGGCATAAAATCAACAAATAAACACAACCAAAAAATATTGCTTCAACCATTCAATATTACAACAGCTTTATCATCCAGCATCAGACACAGTGAGAAATCTGCTGCATGTAAGACTGTCTAGCCTAACTTTGCACTGCTTTACATAAATCTCCCTCAATATCTACAGTGATTTTCATTCATAAATCAAACCTGTCACTGAAACATGGGCAGTGCCTACAGTGCCTTGCAAAAGTATTCGCCCCACTTGAAATTTTCTACCTTTTGCCGCATTTCAAGCTTCAAACATAAAGATATAAAAAATTTTTGATGAAGAATCAACAAGTGGGACACAATTGTGAAGTGGCACAAAATTTATTGGATATTTTAAACTTTTGTAAAAAAAAATAATAAACTCAAAAGTGGGGCGTGCAATATTATTTGGCCCCTTTACTTTTAGTACATCAAACCCTCTCCGGAAGTTCAGTGAGGGCGCGTTCACACGTTGCGTTTTGACCTGCGTTTTCATTGTGTTTGAAACGCATATACAACAGCTGAGAAGGGGTGATTTGCCCAATTACATCACTGTTAACATTTCCATTTACAAAATGCATCGTAAACGCGATGTTAATGTATATGTTAACAACGCGTTAACGCATGCGTTAACATTGAATTTACAAACATAATGGTAATGTAATTAGGCAAATCACCTCTCATCAGCTGTTATATATGCGTTTCAAACGCAACGTGTGAACGCGCCCTCAGACTATCACAGAGCAGGTGTATTTATACGGAGGTGGATTATATTTATCATCATCAGTCATTTAGGAGAACATTTGATCATTTAGAGAACCTGAGGGCGCGTTCACACGTTGCGTTTTGGTCGCGTTTTCATTGCGTTTGTAATTAGGTAATTTGCCTAATTACATTACCGTTTATGTCTGTAAACGCAATCTTAACGCATGCGTTAACAAAACACATGCGTTAACATCACGTTTACGATGCGTTTTGTAAATGTTAACAGTGATGTAATTAGGCAAATCACCTCTCCTCAGCTGTTGTATATGCGTTTCAAACGCAATGAAAACGCAGGTCAAAACGCAACGTGTGAACGCGCCCTCAGGGTTCTGCATCATGAAGACCATGGAACACACTAGGCAGGTCCTTAATGCTGTTTTGGAGAAGTTTTAAGCCGGATATAGACCAAAAAAGATTTCACAAACTTTAAACATCCCAAGGAGCACTGTGCAAGTGATCATATTGAAATAAGTGGTGTATCAGACCCCTGTAAATCTACCAAGACCTGGCCGTCCCTCTAAACTTTCATCTCAAACAAGGAGAAGACCGATCAGAGATGCAGCCAAGAGGCCCATGATCACTCTGGTGATCTACAGCTGAGGTGGGAGAGTCTGTCCATAGGACAACAATCAGTCATACACCGCACAAATCTGGCCTTTATGGAAGAGTGGCAAAAAGAAAGCCATTTCTAAAAGATTTCCATAAATAGTCTTGTTTAAAGTTTGCCACAAGCCATCTGGGAGACACACCAAACATGTGGAAGAAGTTGCTCTGGTCAGATGAAAACAAAATCAAACTTTTTGGCCCCAATGCCAAACGACATGTTTGGCTTAAAAGCAACACAGCTCATCATCCTCAAAACACCATCCCCACTATCAAACGTTGTGGCAGCATCATGGTTTGGGCCTGTTTTTCTTCCTCAGGGACAGGGAAGATGGTTAAAATTGATGGGAAGATGGAAAGAACCAAATACAGGACCATTCTGGAAGAAAACCTAGATTTATCTTCCAACAAGAAAATGATTCCAAACATAAAGCAAAATCTACAATGGAATGGTTCACAAATAAACAGGTGTTAGAATGGCCAAGTCAAAGTCCAGACCTGAATCCAATTGAGAATGTGGAAAGAGCTGAAAACTGCTGTTCACAAATGCTCCACATCCAACCACACTGATAGAGATCTGATACCCCAAGCGACTTGCAGCTGTAATTGCAGCAAAAGGTGGCGCTACAAAGTATTAACCTAAAGGGGCCGCAGTTTAAGTTTATTATTTTTGTACTAAAGTTTCAAATATCCAATAAATTTCATTCCACTTCACAATTGTGTCCCACTTTACCAAAACAATTACAAATTTTATATTTTGTATGTTTAAAGCCTGAAATGTAGCAAAAGGTAGAAAAGTTCAAGGAGGCCCAATACTTTCACAAGGCAATGTATATAACATTTTTGTACAAAGTACAATGAAGCTTAAACTGTCAGAAAATCTCATGGAAAAGATCGCCACCTAGCTGTTATTACTTTATGTTAAATGATTACGCTATCTATGTTATAAAGGAATCATCATATTTAGGAAATATCAAATCAAATTAACTTTATTTGTCCATAGAGCTCTGAAAGCTTTTTTCTGCATATGTTTATGGAAAGGTTGATAATAAATCCCACATTATATAGAATATTGGCAATAATCTATTTTTAGATGACTCTGTAGAGTTACTTAAAACATGAATGTGGTCCCCCATGATCTCTGCTGTCGAACCTCTGTGACTGGGTGCTGGATTGTAGCTAACACCATCCATTTTTTTTTGCTAATAGATCCAGCAAAAGTAATTCCACCTACACATAACATGTATAACTTTAAAAGTATTATCCAGATTTAAATGTGTATTCCAGGAATAAGCATAATTAAAGGGGTTGTCCAACAGGATTAAAAAAACTTTATTATTACTAGCCCCCTCCTGGCCATCACTAAACATTTATTACCTCCACAGTCCCTCCCAGCGTCCCGCGCTGTCATCTCTCTGATCCGTGGCAGGGGCACGGAAGCCATGCTGTGTACAGCCTCCAGCTGGCCAAGATGGGCGGCTACATCCACCCATCCCGCATGATACAGAGCTGGGAATAGGGACAGGTGGGCGTGGCCTGTTTGTTTACATGGGGCGTGGACCAGAGTGATGTCAAAGTGCGATACCGTGAGGGACCGCGGAGGTAAGTAAATGTTTATTTTTTTAACCAGCCACCAATAGATTTTTTTATGCCGTTGAACAATCCCTTTTATATTCAAATGATTTATTAAAATTTAAGCTGATATGTAATTAGTTGGCAGAAAGATGTTGTGGAAATACACTATAATGAACAATTAAAATGCTACTGGCCCTTTAATCAGTCCTGTGACTTTGTCCCAGTGTAAGAGGCACAGGACAGAAGACTGCTGCTGGTAACATATCCACATCACATGTTCTGCACTTGCCTGGGCAGGTCATGTGATCATCACTATGTTTGGCTGAAATCAGCCTGCAGTGGGTTTAATGTCACTGAGGGGGAAGCAAGTTAGGGGGCGAAACCATCTTCTTGGAGCAGAGAATCCTCAGCTATCCGTGCTGAGGGGTCAGTTAATGGAGTAAAATGTGAAGGTGTGTGAGACAGGACAGGAATGGACAATAGGGATGTCATTTATTCCGGGTGAAGGGACAGGAAATACTGCCTGTACCACGTGCCACACCAGAAAGGCAGCGGGAGATCAGGGAGGTAAATAAGTGGCTCAAAAGTTGGTGTAGGAAGGAGGGTTTTGGGTTCATGGAGAACTGGGATGACTTTTCTGTCGGCTACAGGCTCTACAGTAGGCAAATAGACAGTGTAGATAGAGAGCTGGGAAGAGTCATAGTCCATGGGGGAGGAAGGGAGGCTGGAATGAGATTGGGGAATAAGTACAAAAGGAATACGGACAGGGAAAACCATATAAAGTGTATGTACACAAATGCCAGAAGCCTCACAAACAAAATGGAGGAACTGGAACTCTTGATGTTGGAGCGGAAATATGATATAGTGGGAATCAGCGAGACATGGCTGGACAGTAGCTATGACTGTGCTGTTACTATAGATAGTTATAGTCTTTTTAGAAAGGATCGTATAAATAAAAAAGGGGGAGGGGTTTGTTTATATGTGAATTCTTGCCTCAAGCCTGTCCTGCGAGATGACATCGGTGACGCAAATGCAAATGTGGAGTCCCTATGGGTGGAGATAAGGGGAGGGAAAAAAGAATAATAAAATATTACTAGGGGTTTATTATAAGGTTCCAAATATAATGGAGGGAGCAGAGGAAATGCTGATAAGTTAAATGGATGCGGCTTCAAAGCATGGTGAAGTACTTATCATAGGGGACTTCAATTACCCAGATATTGACTGGGGGGCAGAAACCTGCAGGTCCTTCAAAGGTAGCAGGTTCTTGTCAACAACAAAAGACAATTACCTGTCGCAACTAGTCCTGGAGCCAACAAGAGGGGGGGCACTGCTGGACCTTATCCTAACCAACAGACCTGATATGGTATCAAAACTACAGGTTGGGGGGAACCTGGGTAATAGTGATCATAATATCACTGATTTTGTACTACGCTTTACTATGAGCGTTAGTGGAGGGTCAACCAACTCTCTAAACTTCAGGGGGGCAAATTTTCAGCAACTAAGGGAAGACCTTAAAAGAAGACTGGGACAATGTTCTCAAAGACAAAAGCCCCCCCCCCCCCCCCCCAAATAAAAATGAAACTTTTTCTCATATATTCTAAAAAGTCCTGTGAGAAACACATACCTAATGGGAAAAAGCATAAGAGAAACATGAAAAAGACAATGTGGTTAACTAGTCTTGTAAGGAAAGCAATAAGCGAGAAAGATAAGGCGTTTAAGGTGCTAAAACGGGAAGGTAGTGATGAGGCATTACAGGATTATAGAGAGAAAAATAAATCCTGTAAAAAGCAGATAAAGGCCCCAAAAATAGAGACTGGGAGAAATATTGCCAGGGAGAGCAAAAATAATCCCAAATTATTTTTCAAGTATATAAATGATAAGAAACTAAAAACTGATAGTGTGGGCCCCCTTAGGAATAACATGGGGGTCATGGTGGAAGGAGATGAGGAAAGTGGCAATCTACTGAATGTCGCTTTCTCAACTGTCTTTACCCAGGAAAATCCCCTGGTGGAAGACACAATGAGGAATAATGTAAATTCTCTTTGGAATGTCAACAGTTTAACCCAGGAAGCGGTACGGTGCCGCCTCACAACCACTAAGATAGATAAATCACCAGGGCCAGATGGCATACACCCCCAGTTTCTGCATGAACTGTGTACCGTGATAGACAGACCATTATTTTTAATATTTGAAGATTCACTGAGGACTGATTATGTTCCACAGGACTGGCACGTGGCAATTGTGGTACCAATATACAAAAAAGGATCAAAAAGCGATCCTGGAAACCACAGACCTTTGAGTCTAACTTCTGTGGTGGGGAAAATATTTGAGGGGTTTGTTAGAGATGCATAACCTTTATAACCCAGCGTCAGCATGGGTTTATGAGAGATCAGTCCTGTCAGACTAATCTGATTGGTTTCTAGGAGGAAGTAAGTTCAAGACTGGATTTGCGGGACACTGTTGTATATGTGGACTTTTCAAAGGCATTTGACACCGTACCGCATAAAAGGTTGGTATATCAAATGAGACTGCTGGGAATAGGGGAAAGTCTATGTATTTGGGTAAGTAATTGGCTTAGTGAAAACAGAGGGTCGTCATTAATGGCGCATACTCAGATTGGGTTGACGATACCAGTGGAGTGCCACAGGGGTCAGTATTGGGGTTACTTTTTAATATTTTTATTAATGACCTTGTAGTGGGTTTACACAGTCAAGTTTCAATATTTGCAGATGATACTTAGTTGTGTAAAGTAATAAATATTGAGGTTTAGCATTTAGCATAGTTTAGCATTACAGAGCATTACAGAGGGATTTGTTGAAGCTTGAGGAGTGGGCAGAGAAATGGTTGATGAGGTTTAATGTAGATAAATGTAAAGTTATGCACTTGGGCCATGGAAACAAAAAGTATAATTATGTTATAAACAGTCAATTACTTGGTAAAACTGGAGCTGAAAAGGACTTGGGGGTATTGGTGGATGGTAAACTTAATTTTAGTGACCAGAGCCAGGCGGCTGCTGCTAAAGCAAATAAAATTATGGGATGTATCAAGAGAGGAATAGATTCTCATGATAAAGACATAGTTTTGCCCTTATACAAATCCCTGGTCAGACCACACATGGAATATTGTGTACAGTTTTGGGCACCAGTATATAAAAAGGACATAGTAGAGCTGGAACGGGTGCAGAGGAGAGCAACCAAGATTATTAGGGGAATGGTGGGGTTTAGAATACAATGACAGATGACAAAACTTGGGATTATTCAGTTTATAAAAAAGACGACTGAGGGGAGACCTCATTACAATATACCAATAACTGAACGGACAGGACAAGGATCTCTCCAAAGATCTTTTTATACCTAGGCGTGGACCAGGACAAGGGGGCATCCTCTGCGCCTAGAGGAGAGGCGATTCTACCATCAACATAGACAAAGGTTCTTTACTGTACGAGCAGTGAGGCTATGGAACTCTCTGCCGCAGGAGGTTGTTATGGCAGACTCTATGTACGTGTTCAAGAGAGCCCTGGATGCCTTTCTGGAGAGAAAAAATATCACGGGTTATGGGCTTAAAACATTTATTTAATTCTTAAAGGTCGGACTTGATGGTCTTTTTCCAGCCTTATATACTATGATACGACCTATCGTCACAGTGTCAAGGTGGCTAAGAGTTCTTCCCCACTCTTGGGAGAGTCATATGGCCTGAATAGTGTGATAGTGTGGCCTGAATAGAGTGATAGCCTCTTGTGAACACATAAGCCGAATGGTTGTAATCACGCCAACAGAAATGAGAGGAAGAGGCTGGCATAGAAGTAGTTGCTAGGTGTGAGTATCAAATTTATAACCAATTGTGTGATGTATATGTGAAAGCTTTGCAGAAATGCAACAGCGCTCCTTTGAATGGGTTGTCCAACTCAAACACAATGTTGCTTTAGTAAAATACATTTTTTTGGTATTTGGCACAGTGGCCACACCAGGAGTACGAATCATGTAAAGGAATCGTCTATTTTTTAACTCAGTAATGAAAGGTACCATTTTTTCTTGAGCTCCTGAGGAATCCATATGCCCAAGTACTTTATGATCTCAACCCCCACCCCCGCAACCCCTTGAAAAATAGGGCTGGGGATTACAAGGTTGACATTAGGCCCCTCAGTTAACCTTAATGATATGTAACTCTTAGAACCTATTTAGTATCATAGTATATAAGGCTGGAAAAAGACGCAAGTCCATCCTTTAAGAATTAAGTAAATGTTTTATCCCCATAACCCGTGATATTTTTTCTCTGCAGAAAGGCATCCAGGGCTCTCTTGAACACGTACATAGAGTCTGCCATAACAACCTCCTGAGGCAGAGAGTTCCATAGCCTCACTGCTCGTACAGTAAAGAACCTTTGTCTATGTTGATGGTAGAATCGCCTCTCCTCTAGGCGTAGAGGATGCCCCCTTGTCCTGGTCCACGCCTAGGTATAAAAAGATCTTTGGAGAGATCCTTGTCCTGTCCGTTCAGTTATTGGTATATTGTAATGAGGTCTCCCCTCAGTCGTCTTTTTTATAAACTGAATAATCCCAAGTTTTGTCATCTGTCATTGTATTCTAAACCCCACCATTCCCCTAATAATCTTGGTTGCTCTCCTCTGCACCCGTTCCAGCTCTACTATGTCCTTTTTATATACTGGTGCCCAAAACTGTACACAATATTCCATGTGTGGTCTGACCAGGGATTTGTATAAGGGCAAAACTATGTCTTTATCATGAGAATCTATTCCTCTCTTGATACATCCCATAATTTTATTTGCTTTAGCAGCAGCCGCCTGGCTCTGGTCACTAAAATTAAGTTTACCATCCACCAATACCCCCAAGTCCTTTTCAGCTCCAGTTTTAGTAAGTAATTGACCGTTTAGAACATAATTATACTTTTTGTTTCCATGGCCCAAGTGCATAACTTTACATTTATCTACATTAAACCTCATCAACCATTTCTCTGCCCACTCCTCAAGCTTCCACAAATCCCTCTGTAATGCTAAAAAATCGACCTCAGTATTTATTACTTTACACAACTTAGTATCATCTGCAAATATTGAAACTTGACTGTGTAAACCCACTACAAGGTCATTAATAAAAATATTAAAAAGAAGTGGCCCCAATACTGACCCCTGTGGCACTCCACTGGTAACATCAACCCAATCTGAGAATGTGCCATTAATGACCACCCTCTGTTTTCTATCACTAAGCCAATTACTTACCCAAATACACAGATTTTCTCCTATTCCCAGCAGTCTCATTTTATATACCAACCTTTTATGCGGCACGGTGTCAAATGCCTTTGAAAAGCCCAGATATACAACATCCACAGCGTCCCCCAGATCCAGTCTTGAACTTACCTCCTCGTAGAAACCAATCAGATTAGTCTGACAGGACCGATCTCTCATAAACCCATGCTGACGCTGGGTTATAAGGTTGTGCACAGTGAGATACTCCAGGATAGCATCTCTAACAAACCCCTCAAATATTTTCCCCACCACAGCAGTTAGACTCACGGGTCTGTAGTTTCCAGGATCGCTATTTGATCCTTTTTTGTATATTGGTACCACATTTGCTATGCGCCAGTCCTGTGGAACATAACCAGTCCTCAGTGAATCTTCAAATATTAAAAATAATGGTCTGTCTATCACGGTACATAATTCATGCAGAACCCGGGGTTGTATGCCATCTGGCCCTGGTGATTTATCTATCTTAGTGGTTGCAAGGCGGCGCCGTACCTCTTCCTGGGTTAAACTGTTGACATTCCAAAAATAATTTACATTATTCCTCATTGTGTCTTCCACCAGGGGATTTTCCTGGGTAAAGACAGATGAGAAGGCGACATTCAGTAGATTGGCCCTTTCCTCATCTCCTTCCACCATGACCCCCATGTTATTTCTAAGGGGACCCACACTCTCTGTTTTTAGTTTTTTATCATTTATATACTTGAAAAATAATTTGGGATTATTTTTGCTCTCCCTGGCAATATTTCTCTCAGTCTCTATTTTTGCGGCCTTTATCTGTTTTTTACAGGATTTATTTTTCTCTCTATAATCCTGTAATGCCTCATCACTACCTTCCCGTTTTAGCACCTTAAACGCCTTATCTTTCTCGATTATTGCTTTCCTTACAAGACTAGTTAGCCACATAGGCTTTTTCTTGTTCCTTTTATGCTTTTTCCCATAAGGTATGTGTTTCTCACAGGACTTTTTCAGAATATATGAGAAAAAGTCCCATTTTTGGGGGGAGCTTTTGTCTTTGAGAACATTATCCCAGTCTATGCCTTTAAGGTATTGCCTTAGTTGCTGAAAATTTGCCCTCCTGAAGTTTAGAGTGTTGGTTGCCCCTTCACTAACGCTCTTAGTAAAGCGTAATACAAAATCAATGATATTATGATCAATATTCCCAAGGTTCCCCCCAACCTGTAGTTTTGATACCCTATCAGGTCTGTTGGTAGGGAAAAGGTCCAGCAGTGCCCCCCTCTTGTTGGCTCCAGGACTAGTTGCGACAGGTAATTGTCTTTTGTTGTTGACAAGAACCTGCTACCTTTGAAGGACCTGCAGGTTTCTGCCCCCCCTAGTCAATATCTGGGTAATTGAAGTCCCCCATGATAAGTACTTCACCATGCTTTGAAGCCGCATCCATTTCACTTATCAGCATTTCCTCTGCTGCCTCCATTATATTTGGAGCCTTATAACAAACCCCTAGTAATATTTTATTATTCTTTTTCCCTCCCCTTATCTCCACCCATAGGGACTCCACATTTACATTTGCGTTACTGATGTCATCTCGCAAGACAGGCTTGAGGCAAGAATTCACATATAAACAAACCCCTCCCCCTTTTTTATTTATACGATCCTTTCTAAAAAAGACTATAACTATCTATAGTAACAGCACAGTCATAGCTACTGTCCAGCCATGTCTCGCTGATTCCCACTATATCATATTTCCGCTCCAACATCAAGAGTTCCAGTCCCTCCATTTTGTTTGTGAGGCTTCTGGCATTTGTGTACATACACTTTATATGGTTTTCCCTGTCCGTATTCCTTTTGTTCTTATTCCCCAATCTCATTCCAGCCTCCCTTCCTCCCCCATGGACTATGACTCTTCCCAGCTCTCTATCTACACTGTCTATTTGCCCTGCACAAGTGTAGTTGCCCTCCCCCCAGGTCTCTAGTTTAAACACTCCTCCAACCTTCTAGCCATTTTTTTCCCCCAAAACAGCTGCACCCTCCCCATTGAGGTGCAGCCCATCCCTACTGTAGAGCCTGTAGCCGACCTTCCACCTACCTCTTACTTTGTCATTAGTGCCAATGTGGACCATGACCGCTGGTTCCTCACCAGCCCCTCCCAGTAATCTGTCAACCCGATCCGCAACATGCCGAACCCGAGCACCCGGCAAACAACACACTGTTCGGTATGCACTGTCTTTGTGACAGATTGCCCTGTCTGTTCCCCTAATAATCCAATCTCCCACTACCAGCACCAGTCTGACCTTGCCTGTGCTTCCATTAGCCTTCTTACTGGAGCAGACAGTCCCCTGGTTGCTAGAGGCCATGTCTTGCTGCAGCATTGCTACCCCAGAGCTGATATCCCCCTCATCCGCCAGCCTGGCAAACTTATTGGGGTGCACCAGATCAGGACTAGACTCCCTACAACTCTTTCCTCTATATCGCCTTCTACATGTTACCCAACTAGCTGCCCCCTCACTTTGCACCTCCATACTTCCCTCCCCACACCCATCTTCCCCAGAGAGTTTGTGCTCCAGGAGCAGCCAACTTCGGTCCATATTGTCAATTGCCTGCAGCCTTGAAACTTGCTCATTTAGATCCAGAATCTGGACTTCCAGATGAGCAATTTTCACACACCCCACACAGCAGTATTCCCCCTCGAACGGCTGTTCAAGGAAAGCATACATGGCACAGGATGTACACCGTGTAGCAATGCCACTTATGGAGTCCATTGTTCTAATGGGGATTACAATAGAAATATGCACAGAAAGAAAAATTTACAGTCAAAGTAACACAAAATACAGCAGTTACCGCTAAAGCCCCTCAAACTTAAGTCCCTTAAACGTCACACTTAAGACACTGCACACACTTCGGATCAATGCACACTCGCTTTTCTGATGCTTTTTTTAAAGGTTATCTGCCACAAAAATCTGCAGAGCTCACTGCAACAAGATCTGGCTGCAAACCACCAAACAAACTGACCACAGAAGTATATAAAGGCTGCTAATTAGATAGCCACACCCCACTATTAATTAGGCAGCACCTGTGACTATACTGTCTAGATAAGGTGAATGCCTCCCTATACCCCCCACACATTATACAGATTATGCAAGTAAAATACCTTCAGATCTACTTGGTTGCAATAAAAATCACACAATGAATATCAGGAAATAAAAATGTAGATGCACTTATCTATTTGTTACTGGATCCAAAAAGTACTCCTTCCCTTAAACGTAAGTCACACTTAAGACACTGCACACACTTCGGATCAATGCACACTCGCCACCAAGCTCCCACACTCGCTTTTCTGATGCTTTTTGAAAGGCTATGTGCCACAAAAATCTGCAGAGCTCACTGCAACAAGATCTGGCTGCAAATCTTGGTCCACAGTTTGCAAATTATGCACTACCCACAGGATAGGGTATAACAAGCCAATCATTCTCAGTAGGCTCTGTTGATGCTACTGTCCCAAAATCGTACCTGGTGTTTGTGGATGAGGTCTGGTAGCAAGGGAGCTAAACGATTGGACAAATGATTTGAATATAACTTATGTTTGATGGTCAGAGGCAGGATTTGGTGGTAACTCCGACATGAAATAAGGTCATTGCTCTTATTTTTTTGCTTAAATGTCTGCATGTGAAGTACCAGATATACTTGAGTATAAGCCTAGTTTTTCAGCACAAAAAATGTGCTGAAACCTCAATCTCGGGTTATACTTGAGTAAAAAAAATATAGGTTTTACCAGGTTTTTGTGGCAAAATTAGGGGCCTCGGCTTGGGTCGGCTTATACGAGAGTATATACGGTATTTGCTGGGAGATTTGCCCCTTCGGCAACTGAAGAGAGAGACAAAGGGCTTGGCTTGAATATTTTTGTAGTAAGAGACTGGTAGACCATCTGGACCAGGTGTTTTGCTGAGCTGCATAGTTGATGCAAAAGCTAATTCTTTCTGGAAGATTGGACGGTCAATATCACCTGCTTCTTCCATTCAGAGAAATAGCATGCCTGAGTTTATTTTAGACATTGCTGAATTAAGGGGCCTAATGAGGGACTGAGTGAGTCAGCTGTGGAGGGTGGAAATTATACATGTAGAATCATACAAAGGTTGTTAGTGATCAGGCTGTAGGGTTGGGAGATGAAGGGGACATAATTATGAACCTTTTGTCCTCTCAGAGACCTTGTTAAGAATCGGCTAAATGTATTCTTGTATTAATAAAAACATTGTCTGCTACAGGAAAGCTATGTTTCTTTTTATTCACTCAAACACATATCTGTATTCAACCCCTTGACTATTAATATTGTCATAATATCAGACAAACAGACTAAGTTGCTTGAAAGTGTTGAGAACCCCTGTGAAGGTAATGCAGATATCAATTGCAATATGACATTAAAGGGAACCTGTCACCAAGGACCTTATTTTCACGAAAGACATGTTACAGAAACCCATGACAGCTGCATTGCAAATACGCCTTTCTGCTTTCTCTAAGTGTTTGCATTACAATATTATTGTGTGTTATAACTTACATTGTACCCTGACAGAATCCTCTGTGTAGTCCTAGGGGTTGGGCTTTGGTTTGGATGCATTTCAAAAAACAACATTTGACTTGTCTAGGCTGCATACAATTCAGCTCTTGGCCCCCACCTTTCTGCTCCTGTACAGCTCCAGCATCCAAACCAAAGCCCAACCCCTGGGACTACACAGAGGATTCTGTCAGGGTGCAAGGTAAGTTAAAACACACAACTATATTGTAATGCAAACACCTAGAGAAAGCAGATAGGTATATTTTCAACGCAACTGTCATGGGCTCCTGTAACTTGTCTTTAGTGAAAATGAGGTCCCTGGTGACGGGTTTCCTTTAGTTAGTGTAATTTTATTATGGTTCCTGTTACTTCTGTTATGCTTGCATTCTGAAAATCTTAGGTTTAATTCTACTAGCAGGATGTATCCAGAAATATAATAATATATTGAAAACAGTTTAAATGGGTTTTATACACGAGGAAAGCATTCTGAAAGCTGTTATATAGCCGACCATACTGGTAATATGAAATTTGGCCGAACACACCTATTATGTGGGATCAGCAAATCTGCTGTACATATTGGGTTTAGCCATACAGCCCAGCAGTTGCTAAAGTAAAAGCGGGATCCGAAAATCTGGATTTCAGCGTTTGTAATCCTTTTTTTTATAATGGGAGTGTTTGCTAGTTTGTGGTGGAGTCATCCACGATTTATCCATTGAGCATATTAGAAAAATAGACTTTTTGTTTGTCTTTGGTGGGTTTTCATTGTATTGTCCCCCTGTAGGTGAAGAAAAGTTAAAATAATTTTACCCCCTAATATTTAAAATAATGGACAGCAATGATCTCTAAAACACCCTGTTGACTAGAATCCATTCCACTTGGCTTCCATTGCATTGTGTCTGTTATTTTATGTCCATGATTTTATATAACTTTGGGGCTTCTTTAATGAGTCTTCTGTGCAAATGTGAACATTGCAGTCAGTTTAACATAAACAACACCAAGACGCTTAAAGGACACCTGTCATCAGGTCTCTGCCACTAGTCCTGTCACCTCTACCTGTTGGAGCAGCTCACAAGGATCCCATCCCAGCCTTTATCTAGTTATTTCATACATTATTCATTGTAAAATCATCTATTCTTTATCATGTAAATGAGGCTGGTCACATGGTCAGAGGCAGTGATGTCACCCCTGTTACCCCTCCCCTCTCTTCCCCCTGCTCATGTCTGTGTGTAATGTATAGTAAAGCATTGCTAGTGTGTTTGCTGCATCTGCTGACATGCTGCATCCTCCTAATATACAGGTGAGAGACACAGACATCAGCTACACATGAATCTGACATGTTCTGCTGTAACATGGCTGCCTGGAGCTTCTGTATCTCTCCTAAGTCAGTCATGCACTGGGGGTGTGGCTGTGCCTCCCACTCATGAATAGAGTGGACAGCTTGAATATGCTAATGCTTCATTGGACATTTCACAGGTCATTTGCATACAGCTTTAGGACCTCATTGCTTAGGTTTACAGGCATGTAGAGGGACAATGAAGGGATAGATGCAATGCTCTCTAATGGCAGTTTATGAAAATATATTTAGTTTAGGGGGGTTATTTTGCATGACGGGTTCTCTTTAAGACTTCAGATATAAAGAGTATGTGACAGTTTTGTTTCCCATCTCTCCTACCAGCTCATTTGAGAAATGATTTACCGTAGTTCTGTCTTCACAATGTTCCTAGATTTTCACATCTGCGTTGTGCATTAGGAAGATCTCCCAGATAATTACATGCTTCTTGTCAGGAATCTACCAAACCACATATAACCAAAGTAGGCAGAACTTGATGTGACTACTGAGATAAAGTATAGCTACCCAAAATGCCGTTTCACTCCTCACTTCTATCAAACAAATCCACCTGTTCCATGGCTTGGAGGACCATGTAATGTAGTAAAAACCAAAAATGCAGAGCATCAGAAAATCAAATAAAAGAGGTAAGCCTCCGGGGGACATATGCAAGATGATGCAAGATGACGTTAGTGCCAAGTCAGCAAATGGAAACAATTTAACAATAAACAACCGGCCACCAGAATTTTACCACCCTGACTAACAATGCCTGCTGACAAAGAGTAACAAGTCCTCCCCATATTATCTAAAATTAGCTGCCAGTGAGGCACTATACACTAATTACAGAAGCTTTTCTGAAAAGCAAATTAGCTTTCCTGACTTACCGTATATTCTCGAGTATAAGCCGAGTATTTCAATTCTAAAAAATCTGCTGAAAACCCCTAACTCTATAACGGTTATACTTCAGAATATTGGCATGCACTTCGACATCATAGTATTTGCGACCACAATGCACTGGGACAAGCCAGAGCTTCAGAAGAGGGCCTATGGGGGGCGTCGGAAAGGTGAGTTTTTTATTTTATAGTCTTGGCTGCTAGCTATATACAAGGGGGCAGGCACTGGCTATATACATGGGGGGCAGGCACTGACTATATACAAGGACGCTGCTGGCTATAAATTAGGGGGCTGGCACTGGCTATATACAAGGGTGCATGCACTGGTTAAATACAAGTGGCTGCTAGCTATATACTAGGGGGCTGGCTATATACTCGGGGACATAGGCTGCTGGCTATATATTAGGGGGCAGGCGCTGGCTATATACTAGGGGGCACAGGATGGCTATATACTGAGGGACAGGGGATGGCTATATACTTTGGGGCTGGTGGCTAGAAACTGGGGGGCATGTGCTGGCGGTTAGCTATATACTGGGTGGAGGCTGTGGCTAATGCATTTCCCACCCTAGGCTTATACTCAAGTGAATAGGTTTTCTCAGTTTTTTGTGTTAAAATTAGGTTCCATCGACTTATACTCAGGTTGGCTTATACTCATGTATATACGTTATGTCTCCTGGCTTTGACTCTTCTCTCCCAGGCTGTAAATGGACCCCACCCCCTTTTTTGACTGACAGCTCTGTGTCTTTTCAAATCACTGCCCTGCCTCCTTGTACTTAGGGACTGTCTGCCAATATTCAACTACAAACAAATAAAGCTCTATTTACTTATAGGAAATCTTGTGTCAATTTTTTTACACAATGCCTCTTGTTACATTCATGTCATGTGACCAGAGTGACATCATCTAAGGTCCTTTTGCAAACTGTACCATATGTTTGTATCTGAACTTATGAAGTCATAGCAGCCTCTATGGAGGATGCAGAGGCGTAGAAGTCCATGGAGGCTGCTGTAATTTCTTGTGATCAGATACATACAAGGAGTAGATTTTGCAAATGTAAAGGGTATAGGACCTTAGATGACATCACCCTGGTCACAAGACATGGTGAGTAGATGGGAGGGGCCAGCTGAGCAGGACTCGCCCTCTGATGCCAGGTAATATAAGATAAAGTTGATTTATGAGGATGTAAGGGGAAACAATTTTTACCTAAAAGAAGGGCGTCAGTTAAAAGGGCTCTATAGGAACCTGTCACTAGCTGTATTTGTGAAAATGTGGTGACAGGTTCCCTTTAAGTGGTAATCCACAACCAGTGTCTTAGTATGTAGCTCCTGATCTGCTGTTTGTGAAAACTCACCCTTGCATGGAATCTCAGTGTAGGCTGCATTCAGACGAATTTATGGGGAACGTATGTAGGGCCCTACATACGTCCCCCATAGATGGCAATGGCTGCACGGAATGATACGGTACCGCATACACGTTACCGCTCCATACGCGGGAAAAAGTAAAGACATGTACTATCTTTCCCGTGTGCACGGCCTGTATGCAATGCATTTCTATGGAGAGGGGAGGGGTCACCCTTACTCCTCTCTAGAGCGTCGGACGTATGCCCATCCGGACGTAGCCGTGCAGGCATACGTTTGTCTACATGCAGCCTTAGACCTCTCTGGCATGATTCTTCAGCATTCTAATCCACATTTACTGCAGAATGAGAAGAGAAGTCAGTGCCATGTGCTGCTATACATTTTACAGCTGGCAGGCTATGTTACAACAGGAATGAATAAATCAAAACTATTTCCTAAATCCTAATTATGTCTAAATTCTTAAAAGGTAGCAGAGTTGTGACACATTATTATGGTTCATTATTCAAGGTTTGCAAAGCCAAATTCTACAGTATTTTAAGCACAAGTAATAGCACAAGTTTGCTTAAGATCATTGTTACAAGTGGTAGTTTGAAAAAAATGTTTGTGTAGCTCCTGTGGGACTATTAATAGTATGTAAGGAAACATATCAAATGCACTATTTTATTTAATGTTTATATTTAAAAAATGGTTACATAACTAAAACATGTAATGTTAAATGTCGAGAATATGGATGAAAAGGTTTACCAGGATCAAAAACATTGATTCCCTTTCATTAGAAAAGGCTGTCAGAATCAGTAACCCCACCATTCAGCTGTACCCAGCACTAGGGCCTTTTTGTCTGGACTGGTTTGTGTAACTGAATGCTAACTAACTACCAAGTAGAAGTAATGCAGGATGAAGATGAAAAATTCTACACTGCTATTGCTAGGTTTGTTGGTTGCTTAAAACAGCTGATTCTCAAGACCCTCACTGAAAAAAATAGGGCATCAATATTCTGATCCTGAATGCCCCCTTTAATGCAGTGCGTGGGTGTGAATGTGACCACATAGGCTCTTAAGTGTACTATGTTAGATGCTTCAATATAACAAATTGATTACTAAACTGGTGTGTTATTTGTTTTGTGGTTGTGACACAGAGATCAGTTAATTCACTAAACTTCTCACTTAAATAGTTTAAGGTAGAAATGGATATTTGTGCTAATGGTGTAAAGTTGTGTAAAATTCAATTAGGTCACATGTTATTTTTTTTTTTTTATAAACTTTATTGTATAAGTTGACATACTTTAAAAAAAATAACTACATATCTCAATACAGTACTGCTTGGTATAAATCAACCTTAACAATTCTTTCCATCACCCAAATTATATTATTCTTTTTACAATGTTATATTGGACAACAAATTTATCCAGGCAGTTGCAGTATCAAAAAAAAAAACAAATTCATTCTTATCCCTAAAACCCCACCCTCTCACCCAATTCCCTCTGTTCGGAGGAGGAGAAAACATTTTTTTTTACTCTCTCCATATCTCTTCCCAATAGTTCAGTTTCTTATTTTTGTCATAGTACACTTTCTCCTATGTTTTATTTTTTTTTTATATAACACCACCCACAGAGTTCAGGGAAAGTTGTAATCAATATCTTATCGATTAATGACATTCTACAAATAATAGATGTTTGTACTCTGGAGGTTAAGGATATATTGTCATCTTGTAACTCGTTTAATATTAATGTCTCAATAGAGCATGGTATTGAACATCCCACACTATGTTCTAATGTGTGGGCACGACCAACACATGTGGATAAAGTGTGCGCCCAAGTTCTCACATCGTGGACACACAGACTTGTCGTCACTCCTCATTTTACGAAGCAGTAAGGGGGTATAATATGATCTGCGAATAAAGTTAAATTGAATCATTCTATGGTTTGTGTTCAACGATGAAATGACAATGTTCTGATAGACTCCATTCCATTGCTTTTGCGTGAGGTGAACACCATCTTTTTCCCACTGTGAGCAATCCTTACATACTAATTCCTTTGTGCTTTCTTTTAAGCGAAAACTTATATATCGGTGAGATTGTTATTTTCCCTTTACAGTTAAAGAAAATGCTGTCAACCATCGTGTTTTTGTGAATCAGAAAACAGGTTTTATCCACTGTCTTCATATATGCATCTCTCAGTTGTAAATAGTCCAAAGTAAAATTTCGACCCATCCCAAATAACGTTTATATATCTTTATGTGACAATAGTGTTCTATTCTCAAATATTTGTCAAACTTTAGTGACACCCCTTGCTACCCAAATATTAATATCTATAATTTTCCATACCTCTTTTATATTTCTATTATACCATAGTGGAGTGAATTCTAGAGAGCCCTTTACAGCTGCTATTTTCTTAATATATTTGACCAACCTGCAAATGGGAGAGTTTTTAGCTACTCCACTGTAGATATGTTTCACATATCTCAAAAAAGGACATATTTCCTTGTGTTTTAGCCATAACCCGAATAAAAGCTTCCCACCACTTTAACATAAAGCGTACCTTTGCTGCTATAAAATATAACTTAAAATTGGGGCTCATAAGACCACCTTCTCTATATTAGATTTTTATCCTCACATGTTTTCTTCCCTACATGAGCTTGTTACTTAGTCTCTCGATCAACCTGAAAAGCTTCTCCTCCACCCAAACCAGAGGCCGCTGTCAACACATATAGCAGCTGCGGCAAGACCACCATTTTTAATAGGCCAATTCTGTCACCTCTGGTGAGGGGGAGTTTCACCCAAGTCGAGATCTTGTCTCTAATTTTTGCAATCATTGGCAGTATGTTCAATTCAGGATATTTATTCACATCGGCCGAAATTCGCACCCCTATTCCAAAGATGCATGTGGTTCCAAAACCTGGAGGCCGAACGGGTTTACAGTATTTAGTTCATCTAAAGGAAGTAACATCGTCTTTTGCCAATTGATTTCGAAACCGGAATAGGTTCCAAATTCCTGAAAAGTTTTGATGGTTCTAGGAATGGTGGTATCAGAATCCCCTAGGCACAATAATATGTCATCTGCAAAAAGCAGAATTTTATCAGATTTACCTTTACAACCAAACCCCACCACAGAATCATTAGACCTAATTAATGATGTGAGGGGCTCAATGAAGATATCGAAGAAGAAGGGTGAAAGGGGGCAACCCTGCCGGGTCCCCCTTTTTAGGTCAAATCTATCAGAGACAAAATCGTTAGTCAAAATCCTTGCCACTGGATCTTTATCCACCCTGTTGAATGCCTTGGCCGCATCAATGACAGGATGGAGACCACCCCCCGGGCCCAACTGAATGTTCAAGAACAACCTATCCATATTGTCATTGACCACTCTCCCAGGCATAAACCCGGCCTCATCGGGATAAATAAGCTCACGGATCACTCTCCGTAGCCGTAATGCCAAAGTTTTAGCGAAAATTTTAATGTCCGTTTTTAATAAGGATATTGGTTTATATGATTCTTTTTTTATCTTTTCTCTATCTTTTTTTGGAATGAGAACTATTAAAGCCTCCATCATTGATCCTGGCAGTTTCCCCTGGGAGATTAAACACCTCCAAAAATAAAGGCAAAAGAACATCACTATATCTTCTATGTACTTCAAATGGCAATCGGTCCAGCCCAGGACTGGAATTTCCTGAGATGGATTTTACAGTGAGGGTGATTACTTCCAGTGTAAAGGGGCCATTTAAAGTTTCTTTTTGTGAATCAGACAGTTGAGGGAGAGGTATTCTGGCTACATAATCCTCAAATGTCGTCTGGTCTATTTTTAGCTTAGAGTTGTATAAAGTGGAAAAAAATTCCACAAAGACCTTAGTTGAGCTAACTACTTGTCCAATTGTTGAATACATTTACCTTCCTCCTGATTTTGAATCAACCCTGCAAGTAACTTTCCCGACTTATCGGATTCACAAATACATTTGTCCTCCAAAGAACACTTTCTGCTGATCCTTTTCCTTCAGGTATTTGTCATAGTCAGAATCTACTGTACCTTAAAAGCTCTCGTTTGTTGTCTGAGGGGGAGCTATTAAATTCATCTTGTGCTTTATCCATTAAGTTTTTTAACAACTCTTCCTTTTGAGGAAAGGACTTTTGCTTACATTTAATTTTATATTGCCACCAAGCTCTCATATGCACTTTTAGGGCCTCCCAAACAACTCCAACATGAGTGGACCCAACATTATCTTTCCAAAAGTTAAGGATCTCCTCCCTTACTTCTTCGTCCCCCTGCAGGAGCGTGAGCCAATGAGGATTAATCTTGGTGGGTTTTCCCCTGTATCCCCTTTCAACCTCCAATCCTAGAACCATCATGGTATGGTCTGAGCAGCTAACTCGTATTTAATTTTTTTAGTGTATGAAACCTCTTTCTCAGTGGCCAAAATTAAATCAAATCGAGACATTGCCCTGAAGGATTTTGAAAAACAAGAGAAAACTTTTTTATCTTCATTCTTTACACGGCATATATCTCTTTTATACGGCGCATTTCTGTACACAATTTAGAAAGTAAAGTACTGACTCTATCTATGAATGGGTTCAACACGCAATTAAAATCCCCAAAAATCCAAAGTGGGCAATTATCTCTTTGGTCCACAAAAAGCAGTAAAGACCTCAGTACCTGCAAAGAGAACGAAGGGGGGATATAAATAAAAGCTAAAGTTAATCCACTCAATTTTCCATACAAAAAATATATCTCCCCTCTGAGTCGATTTTACTTAAAATTATATGAAAATCTACTGTGTTGTGAATAAAGACACTGATCCCCCGTGAGTAGGTAGAGAAGGTAGAATGAAACTCTTTTTTTGCCCATTTCCTGCTTACTCTATTCACGGTTTCACCATCAAGGTGCGTTTCTAATAAGCATATTTTTGCAGGTAAGTGTCTTTGAACCACATCAAACACAATACGTAGTTTAACCCTTTCCCGTAATTCACGAACATTCCATGTAACAATCGAAATCATTCGAGAATTTTGTCAGTGGTCGGATATGGGGAGAGAGAAAAAAGAAAAGAAAAAAAAGATTTTTTCATCCGAGCAGATATCCTCCCTCCCATCCAAATCCCCATCCAAATCCCCATCCCATAATCACCCAACCCATAATGTACACAGTAATACACTCTTCTCCCCTAGCCATCCCACAAAGACGCCTCCTTCACCTCTCTTAAACAGAATAAGAAAAAGATAAATTTACCCTGTTTATTATTATAATATAGCAGGACCTTACAGTCTCTTTAGTTCTACCCAATTGGACCCTTCCTCTGGGGAGGAAAAAAAACTGTTCTCCCCTGGTGTATCTTTTTTGGCCAGCCTTTTTTTCAAGTTTGAAAATTCTTTTCTTTTCATCAGTGTTTCCCTTGAGAAATCTGGATAGGCTGAAATTTTAGGGCCATTATAAAGAATCTCCTCTTTATTCTAAGTTCTCGTAGAACCATATCTCTATCCCTGGAGCATAAGAACTTAATCAAAATTGTCTGAGGAGGGGAACCAGGGATAGGTCAGCGACCAGGGACCCTATGAGCTCGTTCAATGACAAAGGTAGGAGAAATATGCACCTTACCCAGGGTCTCTGTCAGCCAAGATAGTACGAACTGCACTGTGTCCTTTTGTTCTACCCCTTCTGGGAAGCCCACAAGACAAATATTGGCTCTTCTAGATCGATCTTCTATATCGGTAATCTTAGCCTGCAAGTTCCTATTTTCAGCCTCCAAGGTAGTTATTCTTTTATGATGTTTCCCTGAAGCCTCTTGAATTTTTAGTAATCTATCACCCTGATCTTTAGTACGGTCTCTTATTTTGTTTAGGTCTTCCCGTATGCCTAAGATGTCATTCCTTGTAACCTCCAATTGATCTTTTAGCCCTTTCATTGCTGTATTGGTTTTGTTAATGGCTAGTAAATTTTCTTCCCAAATAGCTGGGTTACTTTCCCATCTTTCCTCTCCCTCCCTTTCAAGAGTGAAGAATCTGGACCCAGACTCAACCTCTTTAGTGGTTTGGGGGTTTTTCCCGGGCGGGGTTTTCAGGAATTAATTTTTTTCTTTATGGGAGCCAACCCCACCGGATTTCCATGCACCCTTAGGAAGCATGTTGCCCTGAAGAAATTAAGGATTAGTTTCAGATATTGCTGATAACCGATAACACCTGCGAAGGTACCACATCTTAAAATACAACGGTTTCACTTGTCTCCTACCACAGGTACGAACAGGAATAATCAACATCAAAGCAACAAGAAAAAAAAAAAAATCCAAACTACACAACGGGAGCAAACACCGATCAAGTTTTGTATGGCAAATCCACCTTTTGCCTACGTGCAGAATTGTTATAGCATAGTCACATAGTCTTCACCAGTAGGCAGATATTACTTAAGGGTCACAAGGCTTCCTCACTTACAGTATATGCTATCCGGCCAGCCTTGTAGAAAATTGATGTTTCAAAGTAGCAAAAACCACACAATCAGGGGGAGGAAGGTACAAAAGTACTTAGACATGGGTCCAAAGCAGTCTTGTTGTCCGGGTATCACCAGCCGATCTTCACAAATAGACAGGGTATGCATCAGGTACAGAGCAGTGTTTTTAGCTGGGAGGCTGACCCAGCGTGGTTGTAACAGGTTTAAATATACTTCAGAGTGGAATAACTAACCGTTTGCCTCTCCCTGGGATAACGTGGCCAGACTGTATTGTCTGGTCGGTGAGGTGGTAACCTGCCCAAACAGTACATGGGTATTCAATCCAAGCTATTTAAACATTAAATATTCATTGAAAGTGGGGAATACAGAGTTCAGAGGTCCGGCTCTTGAGAAAAAAAAAAGATTAATGTTGGCTCGTCTTACCAGACACCTGTCATTCCGGTGGGCAGTATTCTTTCCCATCCCCTATCATCCATTTCAGGTATGCATCGAACCCCCGTCAATATGTTTAAGCCGGAACGGCCAAGAAAGCCAACACCTCCAGGGCTGGTTCAGCTCAGGACTATCATTCATCTCCGCCACGGTCGGCCGCCGGGTAGATTAGCCCGGGTTCTTCCGACAGTCGGTCAGAGGGACCCGCGATCCAGCACGCTCTGTCTATCAGCAGAAGATTTCAGGGGCCAGCTGGACATGTCATTCTCCCGCCGGTGAGAAAGTCCAGCCTGAGGGGATCCTGCAAGATGCGGCTGGCGTTCGTCAACACGAGAGGAGGGGAGGAGGCTCCGTGAGCGTGGCGTGTTATGTCATGCTGCACATGCTTCCTAGCTACCTAATTAGGTCACATGTTGACCAAGGTCTAACCAGTCAGAGTGGTTACACACATAGGCCCACATTTATTAAAGCCTCTGCATCAGTTTTCGGACTTTTCACCAGAAAAAAAGATGCAAACTGGGAACAGGGAAGAGTATCGTATCGGACGTGACACAAATTTCTGCACATAAAGGGGCATTCCAGTGCACAATCGGACCATTTTCCACATTTATTACCTCAACTCGATAGAATTGTGTCCCACACTCTATTTTAAAAGTGCATCAAAAAAATTGGGTGCACTCTGCCAGAGCAGCGCACGGATTCATGAAGAACGTGCGCCACATTTGGATTTCTTGAATCTGGTGCGCCGCCCTGCACACTCCACAGGCAAACTGCTCCTAGTGCAGTTAGCACTGTTTTTGATAAATGTGGTCCATATTGTCTTCTCTGAAAATACACAAAGTTTTCCAGGATGGGTTAGGAAAACCACACCTCTTTTTGTTACCTTGTAAGGCAGCTCCCTTGATATCAAGCATGGCCTACAAGAGACCTTATGACATGATGCAGAATTATAACCAAACCAGTATATCTGTTGGGAGTCTGTTCCTTCTGGAATAGATATACTGGATTGCTTTTAATCCCGCATCATGTCATAAGGCCTCTTGTAGGCCATGCTTGATGTCAAGGGAGCTGCCGTACAAGGTAGCTAAAAGAGGCATGCTTTTCCTTATACCATCCTGGAAAACTTTGCATATTTTCCCTAGTGGAGCATCCATGGCTACAAGACCCCACATGCCTACATGGTGGCCTTAATTGGCAGTCTCCGTGAGGAGAACTCTTACTTCTCATCCATATTGTCTTGGCATAAAAAAGAGATGACCAGACGTCCATTTATAATCTATTAGCAACATCACCATTTTATTACTAGTATTACTACATTTTGATCCTAGGGAAGAAATTTGCTGCTCCAGCACACAAAAAATATGGTAAAAAGTCTTGGTTCCTTCATTTAATCCATTCTGGTACAAAGATAAAATCCAATAATGGAATAAAAAGTAGGCAAACCTACGGGTTTCAGGCCTTTACATGTGGCCCTTACTCATGGGTCTCCTTTCTGCATTGGTTACCATTCTTATTGGGAACATTACAGTTATAAACAGAAAGAAATAAAAGTTTTCACATCCACTTTACATGATGCAAATCCAATACACATTTATGTTTTTATCCAGCATCAGTAAAAGTTATTAGGGCGAGTACATATATGTGTAACTTTTATACATATTTTAGTGGTCTATATATTTAAACTTTGATTTTTTTTAAATCTATAGTACCTTTTACTTGGTACATGCACCTGTGTGTCCATAACATGCAGAAGGTTTCTAAGATATTGTTCTATAAGAATCACTGCCCACAGCAAACATACTTCTAATATTCATTAAATATACTTATCTATTAGACCACTTGGCAGTATTAATTGAGTCTGGCAGCAACACAGAATTGTGGAATTTTGTTTGCTATCTCAAAGATTAAGTTCTGTAACCAGTAAGCAAACTATTAGGAAGTGTCTAAAAATATGCTAGTTAGAATGGGTTTCAGGAAGTGAGCTTAGCAATTAAGGGGTTTCTTAAATACTTCAAAACTGTAGTAATTTCAGCTCTGAAAGCAGAAATTATCACTGAAAGTAGTGGGCTTCTATTTTGCCTGATCTGCAACAATTTTTTAACTTACTCAACATCCATCGGGCTATTTATGTCATATTTGCACATGCTGTGTGCAGATACCACGTATATACACCTCATGAAAGTGGCCAAAGGTTTTGAGAATGATACAAATGTTAATTTTTACAAAGTCTACTGTATCAGGTTTTATGTTGGCAATTTGCAAATACTCCAGAATGTAATAAAGAATGATCAACTAGCCAATATTTGCCTAGAAAATGAACTTTTTCCCCCAAAACACATTTCAACTTCATTGCAGACCTGCCTTAAAAGGAGCAGCTAACTTCGTTTCAGTGATTGCTCCAGGTGTGGGTGTTGATGAGGACAGGGCTGGAGATCAATCTGTCATGATTAAGTAAAAATTACACCACTGAACACTTTAAAAGGAGGCTGGTGCTTGGCATCCTTGTTTCTCTTCTGTTAACCATGGTTATCTCTAAAGAAACACGTGCAATCATCATTGCACTGCACAAAACTGGCCTAACAGTGAAGAATATTGCAGCTAGAAAGATTGCACCTCAGTCAACAATCTATGGCATCATCAAGGAATTAAAGGAGAGAGGTTCCATCATTGCCAAAAAGGCTCTAGAGCGCCCAAGAAGAACCATCAAGCGCCCGGACCAGCTTCGGGATTGGGCTACCAGCAGTGCATAGCTTTCTCAGGAATGGCAGAAGGCAGGTATGAGTGCATCTGCATGCACTGTGAGGCGGAGGGCAGCAAGGAAGCCACTTCTCTCCAGAAAAAACTTCCTGTCAAGAAGGGCAGCAAAGAAGCCACTGCTCTCCAGAAAAAAAACACCAGGGACAGACTAATATTCTGCAAAAGGTACAGGAAGTGGACTGCTCAGGACTGGGGTAAAGTCATTTTCTCTGATGAATCCCCTTTCCGATTGTTTGGAACATCTGGAAAACAGCTTGTTCGGAGACAACAAGGTGAGCGACAACCAGTCTTGTTCGATGCCAACTGTAAAGCATCCTGCAACCATTCATGTGTGGGGTTGCTTCTCAGCCAAGGGAATCGGCTCTCTCACAGTCTTGCCTAAAAACACATCCATGAATAAAGAATGGTACCAGAATGTCCTCCAAGAGCAACTTCTCCCAACCGTCCAAGAGCAGTGTGGTGATCAACAATGCCTTTTCCAGCGTGATGGAGCACCTTGCCATAAAGCAAAGGTGATAACTAAATGGCTCAGGGAACAAAACAGAGATTTTGGGTCCATGGCCTGGAAACTCCCCAGATCTTAATCCCATTGAGAACTTGTGCTTAATCATCAAGAGACGGGTGGACAAACAAAAACCAATGGGGGTGGACAAAATGCAAGCATTGATTGTGCAAGAACGGACTGCTATCAGTCAGGATTTGGTCCAGAAGTTGATTGAGAGCTGCCAGGGACAATTACAGAGGTCCTGAAGAAGAAGGGTCAACCCTGCAAATATTGACTTGGTGCATTAAATCCTTCTAACTGTCAATAAAAGCTTTTGTTACTCATAATATGATTGCACTTGTATTTCTGTATGTGATAAAAACATCTGACAAACAAGAGGGCAACAGATCATGTGAAAATATAATATTTGTGTCATTCTCAAAACTTATGGCCAGGACTGTAGGTGATCAGACCAGACCTTATATCGCCTGGCATTAGGAGATTTGGAGCATGATAGAGTATCTATCTCTCTAACAATAATAGCTCTGTATTCTGTATGCCATGTTTCTTAATATGGTGGTAGTTATGTGTGACACACCGTTGGGTTTTGTTGACATCTACTAGATGGTTTTGATTGAGATGAGAAATAAAAGTTATATTTTATTCCCCTTACACATTTTCAGTGAACAATCTAGCTAAACTGTTTCCAAATATACAGTATAAATGGCTAAAAGCATACACACTTCTCTTCATTTGAGATGTTTTATGAATATAGTACGCTTCTCCCCTTTTCCACCCCTTAAGACAGTAAAAGGTAGGCTGCAGTGTAGCAAAGTGAATTCTGCTGCAGTTGCATTGGGAGGGGGGTCTACAGATCAATAAAGGTGGTCTCTTAAATATAAGAAGAGTCAATTCCTACACAATTGCTAATAGCAAAACAGCCCTTTTTATTGTTATATTGGCTGCTAGTTGTAAGACCTGAAATTGTATTGCATTATATAGGGTTTTAAACCATTGATAACAACAATAGCCTTAAAAGAGCATAAGTTGTTCCACAATGGTATCACAATGATGTACAAGAAGGAAATACAGTTGAGATTTCTAACCCCTTCCTAACTCTGTACCCGGGAAGCCCTCCACAGCCGGTGAGTCTTTGCTGCATATTGCAGCAAAGACTTACCGGTTGCTAGCACCGATTGCGGGTGTTATTCCATCCATTGCCACCGGCAAAGCTGCTGGCGGCTTCAAAAAGATGGCGGCGCATCGGCGACGGTTGGTGACATCATCGGGGAATGGCGATCGTTCGCTCTGATAGCCTCAGGCCTTCCAAAGACCCGAGCCTGTCTCGTTTTAACCCGTTCATTTTTAATGAATTAGGTGGAAAATCTACATATACTGCCACTGTCAGGTTCGCTAGGGAGATTGCTGGGACTTCTGGTTCTTCTGGTGGTACCAGCAGCGTTCTCCGAACCCCAGCGCGTATCCGCGCAAACTCCACCTCTCGTCCTGGGCAGCGGCTGCTAAGATCTCGCGCTGTCTAGGAGTGGCTGGGACTTTGAACCTCTGCTTGGTGCCTGGTTGTTTCTGCACCATGAGGGGTTAATTCCCAGATGCTGTCCAGCACCTATCAGGTTCTGGAGGTGGAGTTCTGGCTGCATAAATTGCAGCTTCACTAGTCACCTGTGCCAGTGTTTGAAAATCCCTTTCTCCACTCGCTGCTCTAGGTTGTCTTGCTCAGTATCTTTATCTGTATTGTTGTTACCTCGGCTAGTTTTTGACTTTGACTCTTTGCTTACTGATTTTGCTATTGACGTACCCTCTCGTTGTGATTCCGGCTTGTTTACCATTCTTTTGTGTTTTATGTTGTCAGTCTGTTTGTGTTTTCCTTCCCACACTTATTCCAGCGTATCTCGAAGTCTTCAAGTAGTCGCCCCACGGTTTAGCGTGGGGGGGCTATAGGAAGGGACAGAGGTTGGGGCAAGCTCAGGGCTCACTATCCCCTGTCTTTTGTGTACCAATCTTAACAGAAACACTGGCCACACATAGGTCTGCATCCTGTATCCGACCTGCTACATTCTCTTCTCCCATGGAGCCCTTGTCAGCTGTGGTCACTCAGGTCCAGACCCTAACTCAGTTTGTTCAGGATCTAGCCTCCCGTCTCCAAATTCAGGAATCTATGCAGGTTCCGCGGCAGACATCACCGCAGGATCCACTGCCACCCACACCTGAACCTAAGGTTCCTCTCCCTGACGTGTTTTTTGGTGACCGTAAGAAATTTTTTTCATTTCGGGAGGGCTGTAAACTTTATTTTTCCTTACGTCCTCGTTCATCGGGCACAGAGATTCAAAGGGTGGGCGTGGTCATTTCCCTGCTGCGTGGGGATCCGCAAAATTGGGCCTTTTCTCTCCCACCTGACTCTCCATCCCGTTCTTCTCTTGATGCTTTTTTTTCTGCTTTAGGCCAGATTTATGACGAACCTGACCGCCGAGCACTTGCAGTTTCCCACCTTAGATCTCTGTGTCAGGGAAAACGGACAGCAGAAGATTATTGTGCCCAGTTCAGACAGTATGTGACTGACTCGCAATGGAATGACTGCGCCCTAAAAGACCAATTTATGTCCGGACTGTCAGACCGAGTACAGGACTTAGTCTTAGCTTATGCCGAGCCTCAGACATTAGATGATGCTATGACTCTGGTCATCCGAGTTGATCGTCGCCTAAGATCCAGGCGATCACCTCGGGTGTCCTCTGACTGTCAGCCAGCGGCCAGTCTGTCTCCAGGTAGTCCAGAATTGGAATCCATAGAGCTGGATAGCATCTCTCCTGCACAGCGGAAGCAACATCGACTGAGACGTCATCTTTGTTTCTACTGTGGAAGTCCTGATCATCTGGTCAACACCTGTTCCAAGAGGCAGCAGCAGGAAAACTTCCGCTCCTAAGCAGTAGTCGGGGGGACTGCTTAGGAGCTCAGGTACTCCCAATTGTGTCTAGAATGTATTTACCTTGTACAGTTAAGTTTCAGTCTGTTTCCTGCACTGGTCGCGCCTTTTTGGATTCAGGTGCTGCGTCTAATTTAATCGATTATAAGTTTGTCTCTCAGTTTTGCATGTCATTGATTCCATTGTCCACTCCTATCCAGATGTCGGGTGCGGATTTGACCCCTCTACAGGCAGGGTTGATCAAATTCAGAACCCCGCAGATAAAGCTTATGGTAGGAGCTATGCATGAAGAATGGTGTTCTTTCCTAGTTATGGAAAACTTGTCTGAAAATGTCATTCTTGGTCTACCCTGGCTCCGGATCCATAATCCGGTAATTAATTGGGAAACTCTGGAGCTGGTTCATTGGGGTCCTCACTGTAAGGATCACCTGTCCAAAGTTTCATTATGTACAGTAGTAGCGGAAGATCAGAGTCTTCCAGGTTTTCTCTCTGATTACTCAGATGTGTTTTCAAAACCCTTGTCCCAAGTCCTTCCTCCTCACAGGGAGTTTGATTGTAAAATTGACCTTCTTCCTGATGCTAGATTGCCAAAGGGTCGTATATATAACCTGTCAGTACCAGAACGGGAGTCACTGAAGAGTTATATTGATGAGAGTTTGGCAATCGGACATATCCGTCCCTCTGAGTCGCCCACTGGGGCCGGGTTCTTTTTTGTTGAGAAAAAAGATGGTGGTTTACGGCGGTGTATTGATTATCGAGAATTAAATAAGATAACGGTAAAAAACTCAGGTCCTCTCCCCTTGATCCCGGATCTCTTAAATCAGGTTTCTGGGGCCCAAGTTTTCTCTAAATTAGATCTCAGAGGGGCTTATAACCTGATTCGGATCCGAGAAGGGGATGAGTGGAAAACCGCATTTAATACACCTTTGGGGCACTTTGAATACCTGGTTATGCCCTTTGGTTTGAGTAATGCCCCAGCGGTTTTTCAAGGGTTTATGAACTCCATCTTTCATGATTACATCGGTGTGTTTATGGTGGTATATCTAGACGATATTTTGATTTTCTCTCCTGATATGGTTTCTCACCAGCAACATCTCCGCCAAGTACTTACCAGGTTACGCAAAAACCACCTCTTCGCTAAGCTGGAAAAGTGTGTTTTTTGCGTCCAGAAGGTTTCCTTCTTAGGTTATGTTGTGACTCCCTCTGATGTACAGATGGATCCGAGTAAGGTTCAGGCGCTCACGGACTGGGTTCGGCCTACCAATCTTAAGGCCCTACAACGTTTTTTAGGTTTCGCTAACTATTATCGGAACTTTATAAAGAGCTTTTCCGTGATCGCCAAACCCCTCACGGATCTGACCCGTAAGGGTGCTGATCCGAACAATTGGTCCCCTGCCGCTTACTCAGCGTTTGAAACTCTAAAAGCGGCATTCTCGTCAGCCCCGGTTTTGGTTCAACCTGACCTCTCTCTACCGTTTGTTGTGGAGGTTGATGCCTCCGAGGTAGGAGTAGGTGCAGTGTTGTCTCAGGGGTCTTCCATTCTCACCAGACTTAGGCCCTGTGCATATTTCTCTAGAAAATTTTCTTCTTGTGAGAGGAATTATGATATTGGTAATCGAGAGCTCCTTGCCATTAAGTGGGCATTTGAAGTCTGGCGACACTTTTTGGAGGGAGCTCTTCATCCGATAACTGTGCTCACGGATCATAAGAACTTAGTATATTTGGATACTGCTAAGCGCTTGAACTCACGTCAGGCTAGGTGGGCCTTGTTTTTCTCTCGCTTTAATTTTGTGGTCACCTACCGACCTGGGTCAAAAAATGTGAAGGCTGATGCCTTGTCCCGTAGCTTCGGGACTCCTGAGCTTCCAGAGGCTGCTGACAGTAATATTTTGTCTCCAGGGGTTGTGCTGGCAGCTGTCTCCTCCCACCTCTCCTCTCAAATTTTAGTAGGACAAAGATCTGCACCTAAAGACCTTCCGGAAGGCAAATTATTTGTTCCTCCTTCTTGTCGTTTGAGAGTGTTGGAGGAGACGCATTGCTCGGTATTGGCTGGTCATCCGGGAATGCGGAGTACCTTGGATCTCTTAAAGAGAAGTTACTGGTGGCCTCACATGACTAAGGATGTGCACGCATTTGTCCAAGCCTGTCAGGTCTGTGCGCGAGGAAAGACTCCCAGGAGACGTCCTGAGGGGTCTCTTCTTCCGCTTCCAGTTCCCACCAGGCCATGGTCTAACGTGTCTATGGACTTCGTCACTGATCTGCCAGCATCTCAAGGCTGTTCAGTGGTTTGGGTGGTAGTGGACCGTTTCTCTAAAATGGGACACTTTGTTCCATTAAAAAAGTTGCCTTCAGCTGAAGAATTGGCTGAATTGTTTATACAGAATATTGTATACAATGATATTGTGTCAGATAGGGGCGTACAATTTGTTTCCAAATTTTGGCGAGCATTTTGTTCTAGACTGGAAGTTAATTTGTCGTTCTCGTCGGCGTTTCACCCTGAGTCTAATGGTCAGTCTGAGAGAATGAATCAGGAGATGATTCAATATCTGCGACTCTTTGTCTCGGACAGTCAGGACCAGTGGGTGAAATTCCTTCCGTTGGCAGAATTTGCTATTAATAACCACTGTAGTTCGTCCACACAGGTATCTCCGTTTTTCTGCAATTATGGTTTTCATCCACGTTTCTCTTTTTCATCTGTGCCTGTCTCTAATATTCCTCGAGCGGAAGCTATTACATCCAAGTTGCGCTCGCTCTGGTCACAAGTTCGGGAGAATATTCAGAGGGCACAAAATTCTATGGTCCAACAAACTGAAAGAAGGCGCACTAAATCTGATACGTTTGTGGTGGGGGATAAAGTGTGGTTATCAACAAAAAACCTTAAATTGAAGGTCCCCTCTTTGAAGTTTGCGCCCAGGTTTGTGGGTCCGTTTGTTGTTACTCATATTGTTAACCCGGTTTCCTTCAAGATTACACTTACAGCAGGGTGGCGGGTCCATAACACCTTCCATAAGAGTCTTCTGAAGCGCTATGTTGAGCCTGTTTTGCCTCTTTCTGACCCTCCTTCTCCATCTATTGTGGAGGGGAATCTGGAATTTGAGGTGGAAAAGGTGGTGAATTCCAGATGGGTAGGTAACTCCCTGCAGTACCTGGTCCATTGGAAAGGTTTTGGTCCTGAGGATAGGTCTTGGGTTCCGGCTAGAGATGTTCATGCTCCACGGTTACTCAGGTTATTTCATCAGACCTACCCTCAGAAGCCATCTTTAAGATCTAGGGGTCCGAAGGCCCCCCGTCAGGGGGGGGTACTGTCAGGTTCGCTAGGGAGATTGCTGGGACTTCTGGTTCTTCTGGTGGTACCAGCAGCGTTCTCCGAACCCCGGCGCGTATCCGCGCAAACTCCACCTCTCGTCCTGGGCAGCGGCTGCTAAGATCTCGCGCTGTCTAGGAGTGGCTGGGACTTTGAACCTCTGCTTGGTGCCTGGTTGTTTCTGCACCATGAGGGGTTAATTCCCAGATGCTGTCCAGCACCTATCAGGTTCTGGAGGTGGAGTTCTGGCTGCATAAATTGCAGCTTCACTAGTCACCTGTGCCAGTGTTTGAAAATCCCTTTCTCCACTCGCTGCTCTAGGTTGTCTTGCTCAGTATCTTTATCTGTATTGTTGTTACCTCGGCTAGTTTTTGACTTTGACTCTTTGCTTACTGATTTTGCTATTGACGTACCCTCTCGTTGTGATTCCGGCTTGTTTACCATTCTTTTGTGTTTTATGTTGTCAGTCTGTTTGTGTTTTCCTTCCCACACTTATTCCAGCGTATCTCGAAGTCTTCAAGTAGTCGCCCCACGGTTTAGCGTGGGGGGGCTATAGGAAGGGACAGAGGTTGGGGCAAGCTCAGGGCTCACTATCCCCTGTCTTTTGTGTACCAATCTTAACAGCCACACTGTTGTATGGCAGTATATGGTAGGATCGATCAGACAACCTAGGGTTAAAGTACTCTAGGGGGTTTGAAAAATAGTGAAAGTAAAAAAAAAATTATAATTAAAAAAAAACTAAAACTTCAATTCACCCCCACCCCTAGAACTGATATAAATAAACAGTAAAAATCATAAAGACATTGGGGGAGATTTATCAAGCTGTCTAAAAGTCAGAATATTTCTAGTTGCACATGGCAACCAATCACAGCTCAGCTTTCATTTTACCAGTGCTCATGAATATTTTAAAGGGGAGCTGTGATTGGTTACCATGGGCAACTAGAAATATTCTGACTTTCAGACAGCTTGATAAATGTGCCCCATTAGGTATCACCACGTCTGAAAATGCCCAATCTAGATATAATAACGTTTTTTCACTGCGTTTAACCCCGTAACGGAAAATAGCGCCCAAAGTCCAAAATAGCACTTTTTTGCCATTTTGAAAAATATGAAAAATTCAATAAAAAGTGATCAAACAGTCGTATAGTCCTAAAAATGGTAGCATTGAAAACATCATAAAAAGTCGTACAAAAATAACACCACCCAGAGCTCAGTACACCGAGGTATGAAAAAGTTATTAGCGGTTAGTAGGTGGTTTTAATTTTTGTAAATATATGAAAACATTATAAAACCTACACCATTTTGGTATCCCTGTGATTGTACCGACCAAAAGAATAAAGTCATGTCATTACAGTGAAAGCCGTAAAATCCAAGTCCACAAGAAAATGGTGTAAATGCGTTTTTTCACCATTTTCACTGCATTTGGAATTTTTTTCCTGCTTCCCAGTACAAGGCATGGAATACAGTGCCTACAAGTAGTATTTAACCCCCTGCAGAATAAGCAGGTTTGATAAGAAGCAAATAAGTTAGAGCCTTCAAACTTCAAACAAGAGCAGGATTTATTAAAAGATGCATAAATCTTACAAACCAAAAAGTTATGTTGCTTAGTTATATTTTAATAAATTTTAAACATAAAAGTGTGGGTCAATTATTATTCAACCGCTAGGTTTAATATTTTGTGGAATAACCCTTGTTTGCAATTACAGCTAATAATTGTCTTTTTTAAGACCTGATCAGGCCGGCACAGGTCTCTGGAGTTATCTTGGCCCACTCCTCCATGCAGATCTTCTCCAAGTTATCTAGGTTCTTTGGGTGTCTCATGTGGACTTTAGCTTTAGCTCATCTTGAGCTCCTTCCACAAGCTTTCAATTGGGTTAATGTCAGGAGACTGACTAGGCCACTGCAACACCTTGATTTTTTCCCTCTTGAACCAGGCCTTGCTTTTGTTGGCTGTGTGCTTTGGGTCGTTGTCTTTTTGTAAGATGAAATGACGACGCATCTTAAGATCCTTGATGGAGGAGTGGAGGTTCTTGGCCAAAATCTCCAAGTAGGCCGTGCTATCCATCTTCCCATGGATGCGGACCAGATGACCAGGCCCCTTGGCTGAGAAGCAGCCCCACAGCATGATGCTGCCACCACCATGCTTGACTGTAGGGATGGTATTCTTGGGGTCATATGCAGTGCCATCCAGTCTCCAAACATCACGTGTGTGGTTGGCACCAAAGATCTCGATCTTGGTCTCATCAGACCAGAGAACCTTGAACCAGTCTGTCTCAAGTCCTCCAAGTGATCATGAGCAAACTGTAAACGAGCCTTGACATGACGCTTTGAAAGTAAAGGTACCTTATGTGCTCGCCTGGAACGGAGACCATTGCGGTGGAGTACGTTACTTATGGTATTGACTGAAACCAATGTCCCCACTGCCGTGAGATCTTCCCGGAGCTCCTTCCTTGTTGTCCTTGGGTTAGCCTTGACTCTTTGGACAAGCCTGGCCTCAGCATGGGAGGAAACTTTCAAAGGCTGTCCAGGCCGTGGAAGGCTAACAGTAGTTTCATAAGCCTTCCACTTCCGGATGATGCACCCAACAGTGGAGACAGGTAGGCCCAACTCCTGGGGAAGGGTTTTGTACCCCCTGCCAGCCTTGTGACCCTCCACGATCTTGTCTCTAATGGCCTTGGAATGCTCCTTTGTCTTTCCCATGTTGATCATGTATGAGTGCTGTTCACAAGTTTGGGGAGGGTCTTAAATAGTCATAAAAGGCTGTAAAAACAGATAATTAATCCAAACATGTGAAGCTCATTGTTCGTTGTGCCTGAACTACTTCTTAATACTTTAGGGGAACCAAACAGAATTCTGGTTTGAGGGGTTGAATAGTAATTGACCCACACTTTTATGTTTAAAATTTATTGAAATTTAACTGAGCAACATAACTTTTTGGTTTGTAAGATTTATGCTATCTGTTAATAAATCCTGCTCCTGTTTGAAGTTTGAAGGCTCTAACTTATTTGCTTCTTATCAAACCTGCTAAATCTGCAGGGGGTTGAATACTACTTGTAGGCACTGTATTCAATACCATCACTATGAAGTGCTATTTGTTACACAGAAAAAAAGCCATCACAGAGCTATTTTAAAAATAAAAAAGTTACAGATTTTTGAAAGTGGGGAGTGAAAAATGGAAATGAAAGAACAAAAAAGGGCCAGGTTGTTAAGGGGTTAAAATAATGAAACTTATTATAGAAAGTGAAAATTAAGTTTAGTATTTAACTTCCAATAAAATGGCAATGATGTCAGTAAAGTAAAAATGTATTTTAGTCTCAGAATAACAGTACGATTTAACAATCACCAGCTACTGGAAAACACAGGAACGAAGTCCACTCTAGCAGATGATTTACCAAGTGTTGCAGTAAGGTACGGAAAGCCCAACAGCAATTTCTTATCAAATGACTAAAAAAATGTTAAAAAATTGCACCACAAGCCATATGTTGTTAAACACTAAGTAAACTCAGTAAACTTGTGTATACAGGCAGTCCCCAGGTTACGTACAAAATTCTGTAGGTTTGTTTTTTAATTGAATTTGTATGTAAGTAGGAACTATATATTTTATAATTGTAACCACAGCCAAATTTATTTTTGGTCTCTGTGACAATTGGATTTTAAAAATGTTGGACTGTTATAAGAACCAGGATTCACACCAAAGATTAATTGCAGACACCTTTGATAACTGTTATACCATATATACTCGAGTATAAGCCAACCCGAGTATAAGCTGAGGCCCCTAATTTTACCACCAAAAACTGGGAAAAACTATTGACGCGAGTATAAGCCGAGGGTGGAAAATGCATTGGCCACAGCCCCCCCCCCCCAGTATATGGCCAACAAACGTCCAGTAGTATATAGTCATCCAGCTCCCAGTAGTATATAGCCAGCCTGCCCCCATGTAGTATACTGCCAGCCTCTGTAATATACAGACAGCCAGCCCCATGTAGTATACAGCCTGCCAGCCCCCAGTAATATACAGCCAGCCAGCCCCCAGTGAGTATACAGCCACCCCCTAGTAGTATACAGCCAGCCAGCCCCCAGTAGTATATAGCTAGCCAGCCCCTAGTAGCATACAGCCAGCCAGCCCCTAGTAGTATACAGCCACCAGCCCCTAGTAATATACAGCCACAAGCCCCCTGTAGTATAGAGCCAGCCTGCCCCTAGTAGCATACAGCCAGCCTACCCCCGGTAGTATACAGCCAGCCTGCCCCCAGTAGTATACAGCCAGCCCTCAGCAGTATACAGCCTGCCAGCCCACATGTAGTATACAGCCTGCCAACCCCCAGCAGTATACAGCCTGCCAGCCCCCATGTAGTATACAGCCTAGCAGCCATCTGCAGTATATAGCCAGCCAGCCCCCGTGTAGTATACAGCCTTCCAGCCCCCAGTAGTATACAGCCTGCCCCCCCATCACTTAAAAAAAAATAAACTTATATACTCACCCTCCGAAGTCGGCACGGCTCCCTGATGTCCCCGATGTCAGCACGTCCCGTCTCCTTTCTTCTCCGCTGCTCTTCTTCTTTCTTCTGTCAAGGACGCGGCCATGTATTCTTCCAGCAGGCGCATACTATGACGCGGCCGCTGCTGACGTCATAGTATGCACCGGGCAGGAAGAAAACATGGCCGCGTACATGACAGAAGAAAGAAGAATAGCCGTTTGGAAGAAAGAAGACGGGACGCGCCGACATCGGGGAGCTGCGAGGAGCATCGGGCCGACCGGAGGGTGAGTATATAGGTTTATTTTTTTTTAAGTGCTCGTAATAGACTCGTGTATAAGCCGAGGTGACATTTTTTCAGCATATTTTTGTGTTGAAAAACTCGGCTTATACACTAGTATATATGGAAGCTCTTTGTTGTAGCCTGGGACTAAAGTACAGTAAAATACCCACATGCAGAGGTCTGTTTGTAACTAGGGGTCGTCTGTAAGTTGGGTGTTCTTAAGTAGTGGGCCGTCTGTATAGTTTAACTTTTTATTGCATAACTTTATAATACAGAAAGCAAGTACAAATATTCACAACATAACAGAAATAAGATAAAACGTACATACTGTAGAATACTGGAGAGAGACATTTAGACAAATACATCTAAATTTAATGGACAGTAACAAACTTTGTAACAAACAGACATCTACCAAAAGATTGACTCATTTTTAGATGATTAGTACTCACCTCCCGATGAGTCCTACCTCTTGGGTCTGCCAGGATATGAGTTATGTATGTGCAGCGGATGCAAGATGATTCCATTCTTTGCGCAGCTGGCTGGGTAGCAGCTGCTGGAATTTTGAGCTTCCCAGTATAATGCAGCCAATCCCAGCGCTGGATGTCAGCAGCGCGGGAGACTTGGCCTCATACAGAGCAGAAGGGAATCGGAGAAGATGAAGGAGTCAGCAGCCGGGAATCTGCCTTAATGTGTCTGTGTGTCCTGTGTGCAGCTATGAAGCCCCTGAGTGTCCCTAAAACACATACAGACCCCTCTACATCATCCCCACATATCTTCCCCCACCACTGGATTTCTACATTAATGTGAGGTTTTGTAGCAGCTGAGATACGTAATAGCTAGGAGCCAAGACAAAATTGTGGTGCACGTCAGTAATAAGTAAGGAGCACGGTACGACTAAGCAGTAATGTCACGGTTACACCCGCGATCCTCAGTACGGATCGCGGGTGCAACCGTGCCTGCTGCCCCGGTCCCCCTGCCCTCACCTACCTCTCCTGGCTCCGGCCTGTACTCTGGCTCCCAGTGCATAGGCCGCATGCTTCTTCCCTGCAGTTGCACGCTCCCACCACTAGGGGGGGGGGGGGGGCGCGAGCAGACTTCTCCCAGCCTTAAGGGACCAGCGTCCTCCTTATTGGCTGTGGCATTCCCGGCTCGGCTATAAAGCCTGGCGACTCCCAGCATCCCTGGCCAGATCTTCATGTCCTGTTACTGAAGAGAAAGCCCTCTGTGTTCTTGAGCGTTTCCAGACGCCTCCGTGTATTCTGTGATTCCCGTGTTCCTGTGGTGATTACCTTGTTCCTGAATCCTGTGGCGGTCCTGTAATCCTGTGGCGGTCCTGTATTCCTGTGGCCGTCCTGCAATCCTGTGGCGGTCCTGCAATCCTGTGACGGTCCTGCAATCCTGTGGCGGTCCTGCGATCCTATGGCGTTCCTGCAATCCTGTGGCGGTCCTGCAATCCTGTGGCGGTCCTTCCAGCCGTCCTTCCGAGGTCCTGCCAGCCGTCCTTCCGAGGTCCTGCCATCCTGAGGTCTTGCCATCCCGAGGTCCTGCCTTCCCGTGGTCCTGCCTGCCCCATGTCCCTACCTTGGCTGCCACCGGGGGCCTAGCAGACACATTATAAATACATGTACAAGCTCCAAAGATGTTCTATCCAGTGCAAAGTCACCAGAAAACTGGCACAGACACTTTAATAAATGTGTTTTATAATGTTCTGCGGTGGCTGGCACGTGTATTGGGAGGTTCTGTAGTAGCTGGCATGTGTATTGGGAGGTTCTGCGGTGGCTAGCACATAGATTGGGAAGTTCTGCGGTGACTTGCGCATGCTTTGGGAGGCTCTGCGGTGGCTGCCGCAGGAAATGGGAGGTTCTGCGGTGACTTGCGCTTGCATTGGGAGGTTCTGCGGTGGCTGGCGCATGTATTGGGAGGTTCTGTGGTGACTTGCGCTTGCATTGGGAGGTTCTGCGGTGGCTGGTGTACTAAGCCACTACTGGAGCAAAACAATGATAACTCCCTGTAAAATAAAAAATAGATTACCGTATATACTCGAGTATAAGCCGACCCGAGTATAAGCCGAAACCCCTCATTTTACCACCAAAACTGGGAAAACCTATTGAGTCAAGTATAAGCCGAGGGTGTAGTATACAGCTAGCCAGCCCCCATGTTGTATACAGCCAGTCCCCATGTTGTATACAGCCAGTCCCCATAAGGTATACAGCCTGCCCCCATGAAGTATACAGCCTGCCCCCATGAAGTATACAGCCAGCCCCCATGAGGTATACAGCCAGCCCCCATGAAGTATACAGCCAGCCCCCATGAGGTATACAGCCAGTCCCCATGTAGTATACAGCCAGCCCCCATGAAGTATACAGCCTGCCCCCATAAGGTATACAGCCTGCCCCCATAAGGTATACAGCCTGCCCCCATAAGGTATACAGCCTGACCCCATAAGGTATACAGCCTGCCCCCTGCCAATCGTTGGCAAGGGTCCCGATCTTCAGCACGAGGCTCCCGATCGTCGGCGCGGTACCAGACGGCGGCTCCTCTTCTTTCTTCTGTAGCTGGCAGATCGCGTCCATGCGATCTGCCGGCGGGCGCGCACTATGATACCACAGAGTCGCGGCTGATGACGTCATCAGCCGCGACTCTGTGGTATCATAGTGTGCGCCCGCCGGCAGATCGCATGGACGCGATCTGCCAGCTACAGAAGAAAGAAGAGGAGCCGCCGTCTGGTACCGCGCCGACACCGCTGCATCTTATTGTGCGCCCGCCGGCAGATCGCATGGACGCGATCTGCCAGCTACAGAAGAAAGAAGAGGAGCCGCCGCGCCGAGGATCGGTACCGCACCGAGGATCGGGAGCCTCGCACTGAAGATCGGGACCCGCGCCAACTATCCGGACACCGGAGGGTGAGTATTAAGTTTTTAATTTTTTACTTGACTCGTGTATAAGCCGAAGTGAGGTTTTCAGCACATTTTTTGTGCTGAAAAACTCGGGTTATACACGAGTATATACGGTATTTACGTTGGAGATTGCGATATATGATATCTTGTCCAGCACTCTGGCTTCTTTCTTCTGGCTCTCTATTATCATCAGGTGGGAAGAATGCGAGCTTCCAGTCATGCACATTAAAAAGAAGGAGCCAGAGTGCTGGATGAGATGTCATGCATCTCAAGCTCCAACGTAAATTATCTATCCTGAATTTTACAGCAAATTACCATTGTTTTGGTCCAGTTGTGGCTTAGTACAGCAAAAAGGAACACTCCTTGCTGTACTAATGACTGCTGGAGCCATTGTTCTGTCAGTGGCCCTTTAACCCCTTCCCGACGCGTGCCGTACTAGTACGGCGCACGCCGGGTCCCGGTGCATGGAGAGGGCTCGTGGGCCGAGCCCTCTCCATAGCCGGTAAGTCTTTGCTGCATATTTCAGCAAAGGCTTACCGGTAACACCCGCGATCGGTGCTAGCACCGATCGCGGGTGTTTTCACCTCGATCGGCGCCGGCAATGCTGCCGGCGGCTTCAAAGAGATGGCGCCGCGTGGGCGCCGCCATCTTGTCGTGGGTTGCCACTCCCCGATGACGTCACGGGGAGCGGCGATCCGTCGCCATGGTAGCCTCGGGTGTTCCGAATACCCGAGGCTACTTCGTTTTAACCCATGCATTACAATGTGCTAATTGCACATTGTAATGCATGGGGAGTAAAATCCACATATACTGCCATACAGTAGTATGGCAGTATATGATAGGATGAATCAGACTACCTAGGGTTAGAGTACCCTAGGGAGTCTGAAAAATAGTAAAAGTAAAAATAAAAAAAAAATTATAATAAAAAAACCTAAAAATTCAAATCACCCCCCTTTCCCTAGAACTGATATAAAAATAAATAAACAATAAAAATCATAAACACATTAGGTATCGCCGCGTCCGAAAATGCCTGATCTATCAAAATATAATAAAGTTTTTTTTACTGCTTTTAACCCCGTAATGGAACATAGCGTCCAAAGTCGAAAATGGCATTTTTTTTGCCATTTTGAAAAATATAAAAAAAATAATAAAAAGTGATCAAAAGGTCGCACAGTCCTAAAAATTATAGTAATGAAAACGCCATCAAAATTCGCAAAAAATGACACCACCCACAGCTCCGTACACCAAAGTATGAAAAAGTTATTGGCGCCAGAAGATGGCAAAATAAAAAAAAAATATTTTGTACAGGAGGTTTTAATTTTTTTAAATGTATGAAAACATTATAAAACCTATACAAATTTGGTATCCACGTGATCGTACCGACCCAAAGAATAAAGTAGACATGTCATTTGGGATGCAGAGTGAAAGCTGTAAAATCCAAGCCCACAAGAAAACGTCGCAAATGTGTTTTTTCACCATTTTCACTGCATTTGGAATTTTTTTCCCGCTTCCCGGTACATGCCATGGAATATTAAATACCGTCACTATGAAGTGCAATTTGTTACGCAGAAAATAAGCCATAACACAGCTCTTTATGTGGAAAAATAAAAAAGTTATAGATTTTTGAAGTTGGTGAGTGAAAAATGGAAGTGAAAAAACTAAAAAAGGCCAAGTCGTTAAGGGGTTAAACATATTGTACGGCTCTCGCAGAATTATATTTTAAAATATGTGGCTCTTATGGCTTTCTCAGCCACAAAGGTTCCTGACACCTGCGCTTGAGTGTCCCATATATTATTCTGACCCGTCTCCGCATCTGCAATCCTATCCCCCAGCTGTATCATCTCCTGTTTCACTGAGTCAACCTACTTCTTATATGAAGCATCCAGGCGACTCACTAGCCCTCCTAGGTCTGCTTTAGTGGGTAGTGATTCCAGGTGGGCTAGCATGTCCCAGTCCATGCTATGAGCTGATTGCCTGTTGGATAAGGTTGTGGAGACACATGTGCGCCCTCCTGGGAATCTTGGGCCGCTGCCATCCTGGATTTGCTCACCGCGCTGCTAGAGGACTTGGCCAAGGCAAAATAAAAAGGGATGGAGCCGCGATCACTCGTGTGACTTATGACATATGGTGAGTAATTTGGGATTCACTGTATTATAGAAGGTAACGGGAGCAGTCAGGCCCGGGAGCTCAGCCGCGGCATGTCCTCACCTTTCCATGTGCAAGCCATGCCCCCACAAATGTGTTTTATAGTCCTAATCAGATGAAAGCAATTGTCTTCTGAAGTTGGGACTTTGATTAAAAATTTAGGGGAAACTGCTTCCCAGAAAAACGCAAATGTAAAAACGCCTCACAAAACAGGATGCTAAGCTTTTAGAAGTTTGTGTGCTTTTAAAAAACGCAACAAAAAGGCAAAAAACGCAACATAGAGAAAGGAGAACTGCAAACACATGCATTTAAATGGAACAGGAGCGTTTTTCAAAATGTGTCAAAAAGGCAACAAAAAATGCAATGCAAAACATCGTGGGAAGGCGCCGTGATGAGAACATCCATTGCCTTATCAGGCCCCACACATTAAGGGTGATGCCACACAGGACATTTTTGGACCGTTTTAAAACATTTGTTTTCAGTCCGTTTAGAAACACATCCATTTTACCATGTGCCTGGCTGCTTTGAACCTATTTATCTATTAAGATAAATAGGTTCAAAGCAGCCAGACGCATGGTAAACAGTTGTAAAAACACTGGATGCGTTTTTAAATGGACTGAAAACGCATGTTTTAAAACGGTCCAAAAACGGGATGTGTGGCATCACCCTTACTAAGCCTCATTTCTTTGTCTTGAGGCATTCCCACTGAAGAAGGATCAGCCTGAAATTTGATATTCCATTTTTATTTTGAGGACTATTCCAAATCTCGACCTCCGTGGGATATTAATTTAATATGATGTCATTTTTCTTAATGAATTGAGTTATGTAATGAATAAAGAATTGCAACCGGAATGTTTCAACATAAATTATGTATCTCCATGCTCTTGGTGGTTTCCCACGTGCCATTTTCTTCATGTTTTAAACGCATCTGTCAAAGTGAGGACGCTGATGCCTCGTCACATGACTTGGGGTGTGACTGTACTGGTGAATTTAGCCTACTCAAACTTGCGCTCACCTTTCATTCAGGTCACAAATTAACCATAAATCACACCTCATACTGCTCCAGAACCAGACCCGCTGCCACCACTTATTGCATTTATACCGGGACTAATAAGTATCCCACTATACATGTACTCTTGCTTCTCAAGCAGTCACCTTGTCACACCACTAGACATGCACGCTCAGCACTCTAGCAGTCACACAGCTAACCACACTTTACAAGTCTATGAGTTCGCAGAGCATACAGGGACCAAAATTAAACCAAAAGCTTTAATTACAAAAGGTGTTCATTACTTAAAAAATAAATAAAACAATTACAAAATAAAATGCCACACAACACAGCAAAACATTTATAAAATAAAAAGGGAGAAAAATAACAGAAACTATTTCCTGATTCCCTGGAGGTGGGAGAAATATAGAACACCCCAGTTTGTCCAGCAGCCCCCTTAAGTGAACACTATTAACTGCATATCACAATGTTTTATATATTTACTATTTGGCTCAGGTTTCGGAACCTCCCATTGATTAAGTAGTCCACAGGGTCATTCAGGATTGGTAGCTAATAAGCAAAGAATGGATCAGTTTCGTTCACCACCAGGTGCACAATCCAAAAGTATGTCTTCACTCCCATAGATAGGCAAAAAGAATAAAAGAAGTTGATTGGCACTCACAAAATCTGTTAAAATCGTTGTGCAGTTTTATTCATCCAAAAATAGGTACAATACAGACAGTATGCAGATGCAAGGGTTAGGATGCCGTACACATCTACATCTGACGTGTTTCAGACCATCAGGTCCTTAGTCATAGATATCACAATGAGTTAGACGCAGGTTCATAAACCAAACAACCCGGAAATAGAAAGCTACCCCGCAGGTGCTAGGCAATCAGTCTGCTCCAATAGCATAGTATACAAAACCACAAAAAATACACAAAAATGATTAAAAAACAAATATTCGTTAGTAATTTAAGATCAAATCATTTCTAACATTCAGACCTTTAAGGGAAATGCAATCTTTGATGAGAATCCAATAGGTTTCTCTGTTAAGCAGCTTTCTTCTTAGGTTACCTTCCCTCATGGTTGGTTGAACCCTTTCAATACCACTAAAGGAAAAACCAGCAAGGTTTGAAAAACCACCTGCATTGAAAAAAGCCCTTAAGGCAGTGGTGGCGAACCTATGGCACGGGTGCCACAGGTGCTCTGTGGGCACCCAGGCCATCACTAAAGAGGACAAAAGGTATCTTCATAGATTCCCAGACAGCCCAGGACTTGCCGTGCTCAGTGTTATCTTGAAGCAATAGCGCTGCCGTAGACTACAGGAGGAATTGGAAGAGGTGGGCAGATTTGCATTATCATTGTAGCTTCAGCTCTGAGGGTGCGTTCACACGTTGCAGTTAAAACTGCATCGCAATCAGCTTTGAGGTGGTTTTAGGTGCAGTTTTGTCAATTGAACAGGTGAAAGACATGAACTGAATGAGTGAATGACATTTGTGGAGCAGTTTTCCCCTTCAAAATCAAATTCACTCGTTCAGTTCATGTCTTTCACCTGTTCAATTGACAAAACTGCACCTAAAACCACCTCAAAGCTGATTGCGATGCAGTTTTAACTGCAACGTCTGAACGCACCCTCACAATTCTTCCTGTTCAGCGAAACCTGAATTTGTCCTCATTCTTTCTATAGTATTTGTGTTCTTAGGATACTAATGCGGTTGAAAGCTATGACAGAGAAGGAAGCAATACTTTACTGCTTGGCCCTTTGCAATAAATAAGTGGGTTTTGGTTGTAGTTTGGGCACTCTAACTATAAAAGCTTTGCCCTCACTCCCTTAAGGGTTAGCCAGGTGGCTGAAGGAGTAGCTCTACAGTAGTGATTTTAACTGTACTAGGGGATAGCACATTGGACAAAGTAGGGGCTCTTCTAGTAGAAAAGTTACAGCCCTCTGACAAAATGATGCTTAAATCATCATCCTGGAACATCATGGGTAAATATTTGTTAATTCAATTTTGTATCTTGTTGGTTTCCATGCTGTAAGTGGTGACAAAGGTAGGTTTAGTCTGAAAATTCCTATCTGTACATACAGGTTTTCTATAGGTAGACAAAAGTTCCGATCTAGGTTTTTTAGAGCTAAATGATTTCAGCTCTGTGTAGATTACATTTTGAGTCTGCCAACAATATTTGACACTTTGGGGCAGATTTACTTACCTGGTGCTGTAGCAATCCAGCGGTGGGTTATCTGACGAGGATTCGGGTCCGGCGCGATTCACTAAGCTCGTGCGCCAGAGTTCCTGCATCCGTCACTTCTGCGCCGCGGTCCGGCGGAGTTCACTGGCTTCTTCCCGGTGCTTGTGTGTGTCTTGCGACACATTTCTAAATGTTAGATCCTGCGCAATGTCCGAATCCGTCGGGTTGTCCGACGCCCCCCCCCGATTTCTGTTGCGTGCAAGCCGGTGCGCCAAAATCCGCACGCGCGCACCAAAATCCCAGGTCAATTCGACGCAAAATAGAAATCGTTGGGAAACCTGACGAAAATGCGACGGACCCTTAGTAAATGAGCCCCTTTGTGTTTGAAAGAAGACTCTGTAGAGCAATTACGTCTAGCTCTAAACATTTCTCCCACGGGGATACCTTTAATGGTATGAACAGGATGACAAGAAGAGCCATGTAAATTAGTCTTCCTGGCAGTATCTTTACGGTACGTGGAGTTATGGATACACTGAGACGCTGCATCTGAACTAAGATCTAAATCCAAAAATGTAACATGAGTGGGATGCCACTGATAAGTAAAAGCTAAATTGAAAGGATTACTGTTCAGATACGATACAAACTTCTATATGGACGCATCAGAGGAGGGAATTTGTTTTTTCAGTATTGTGTGAAATATGGGGACCACAGTACTTATTTTCGGATGAATAAAGCTGCACAACGATTTAAATGGATTTTGTGAGTGCCGATCAACTTCTTTTATTTTTTTTTTTGCCTCATTCAGGATTGGACAAAGTGTTAATGAGGGAGAGAGTCCAGGCAGGGTTGGGGGTAAGTGTGGAGAACAGGAGACCAAATGTTATATAGGGTCTGCACAGACCAGTCTTCAGATCAGAGTTTATCAGGCTGTAAAAACTCCAGGATGTCATAAAAAGCTGCCTGGACACTTCAATAATAATAATAATTATTATTATTTATATATATATAGCGTACACAGATTGAGCATCGCTTTACAGAGCTTCCAATTCGGTCCCTGACCCAATGGGGCTCACAATCTAATCAACCTACCAGTATGTTTTGGAATGTGGGAGGAAACCGGAGGACCCAGCAGAAACCCATGCAAACACGGAGAGAACATACAAAAGAGAATATACATGGCAAAAGATGCCAATTGTCTTATATTTCAAGAATTCTACACACTTAATATAAGTCCTTCCATGACAGCTTCCAAAACACAAGTGTGAGGGGGTTTGGCCAAAATGCATATGTGTTTCCCCGATCAGACTGACCCATAAAATAAATGGATGTGCCAATTGGACAGCACATTGATTCAACTTTGTATTTTGTCAGTTCCATCGCATTTAGAATTTTCTTCCAGTTATCTACTACTCATGGCAGAATATTAAATGGTGCCACAAGGAAGTACAATTTGCCCCATATGGCTCTGGAAAAAATGAAAATATGGAAAAAAAAAGATTTATTTTCGTGTCAGATCTATGAAAATGTTAAAGATCTATGAAGTAACAGTATACAATTATGTAATGAATGGAGACTTTTGTCTGATTGTAGCCTGATGTTTACTCATGTTGTATGCTAGTGACTATGTATAGCCGCAACTACGGTACTGGACGTCTTCACTATGGCTGCAGCAGAGCACAACAGCTGTTATTTCCTCGCTCTCTGACAGTGGAAACTATGAAGAAATGTACAACCAGCGCCCTCTCTCAGCTCATTGTTAGAATCATAACAAGCAGCAGCTGATACACGTGTCCCAGTGACTCTTGTTTACAATCAGTAACTCAGCCCGCTCGGCATTATGGGACATGTAGTCTACTATCATCATTAACATACATATGTGAGACGACAGATAAACTACACTACCCATAAACCGCGGCGTCCAGAAACTCAGATCAACATTGACAAAACATTCCTGAGCTAACCAATACGATTTCAAGACTCTAATTGATTGTCACGCACCTCGACCAATGGATGAACGTCTCCTCTCGCACGGAGATAGCCAATAGCTGACAGGCATAACTTTTCACCAATAAGAAGTGCATTTTGCATGACAGATTTCCAGTGCGGCCAATGGGAGTCCGAATTGATGTGTAACTCCTGCCCCCAAGGCATTTTTATGGGGGTAGCGATTAGGTAATGGCGACGGGTTTGGTAAGTAGATATAGAAAGTTTCTTGTGACAAGCGCTGTGAGTGACATGACGCGGAGCCGGGGCTGGGGGACTGCGCTGCCGGGGTGCAGGCTGGCGCTGGGGGTAGTGCGGGCTGACAGGCTGGATGGCAGGCGCTGAGCGCAGGGAGACGGAGGCTGTGACGTTCATTGTTTTTGTCGGTGTTGTTGCCTCAGTTTGGGAAAGTTCATTCATTTCCGGGCGGTGACAGAACCTGCTCCCTGTCTCAGCGCTATGGCCGGCGGTGCGAGCCGCGTCATGTCGGGCCAGTGTCTTCCCCTCACAGCTGTTATGACCGAGCGGCTCATTCATAACCGGAGCTGTGACCCGCCTGCCCCCGCTCTGCCTCACCTCACACTGTACACACACACAGATATCGCAGGATGTCGCTGGTATCACCGTTATGTCGTGGGATCCTCATCACATTTTATTTTTAATCTTTTTATCGTCTTGGAGGTGAATAAAGGGGTGCAACACTTTGGCCACAGGGGGCGCTGTCATCCCTGCTCCCTCTGTATTATTGTACTAAGCTCCGTACAAGTTCTATTTGTGGGGATTTTTCTATACTTAATATATATAATTAATGCCGCTTTTGGATATATAAAGTCCCTCTGTCGTGTATGACGCTGACGTAGCTGGTGACCGAGACTTGCGCTGATTCATACATTCTATGCTGTTTGGGTGGCGCAGAGTGCGCAGAATGAATGGGGGGAGCCTGTGCGCATGTGCGGCTAGATTATAAACAGGACGGTCACGTGACCCGCCCCTGCCCCCTTCCTTCTCTGTTGAGATTCTTGTTTCCTGCTCTTCATTTGTCTCTCCCTGCCTGGTGTAGGGTGACTCACAGCGCTGGCCATAGACCTGTTATTAGATGACACAACTGCACCACAGTAGTGGTAAAAGCTGGGTTATAGCAGTGCAGACATTGCTGGGGAGATGTATGACTACCACACACAGGGTAATCCTGAGAATAAAGCAGACCCTCTAAGCGCTGACATCTGAGTGGCCTCCTACTATCCTGTCACTGCGGCCTCTTCAGGATTTTGAGCATCCCCCTACATGTCCAGACATGTCATGAGGCAAATTGTAAATCACACCAAGCATATGCATTACCACATCCAATGAATGTTGTGGCCCTGGCTTATCTGTAATATGGATTTTGTTCTGTAAATCGCTCGCAATGAAAGAAAAGTATGTGGAAGCAGCCTTACAATCCGCACTACACACTAATCCAGCATCATCACACAGCACCAGCGCCCAGTCACTGAATAAGCTCTTGTGAATCTGTGTACTTATAACCAAGATTTTACACTTTGGCTCAAGTTTCTCAACTCTAATTGTGCAACATGTACTATAGAGAGTACATGTACTGGTAGTGATTTCACTATCTAAGCAGTGTGCTATTGGGATGTGGAGCGGCCTTGGCTCCCGCACCATGGCGTGGTTACTCCACACCCCAGTAGCCTCTTAATAAAATTTGCATATACATCAAATAAAAGATTTATTACATTCTGGGTCACTACATTTTTGGCTAAATAAAGCATAGGGCTACACTAGATTACAAGAACCTGCCACCGAACCCGTCATGGTAGGATTCCTTTAAAGGGAACCTGTCACCAGGGACCTCATTTTTCACTAAACACAGATTGTAAAAGCCCATGACACCTGCAGTGCACATCTGCCTCTCTGCCTTTTCTAAGCATTTGTATTACAATATAATTGTGTGTTATAACTTACTCTTGCATGCTGACAAAATCCTGGGGTAGTCACAGGGGCTGGACTTTGGTTTGGATACATTTCAAAAAACATGTGACTTGTCTGAGCTGCAGGCTGTCTCCATGTTTGTGCTCCTGTACAGCTTGTCCCTCCCCCACTGATGTCAGACTGACCAGGCTGTGACCTCTGAGAAGGAGCAGGAGGAGGAGCTAGACAGGAGCACAAAGGTGGGGGCCAAGCTCTGAGGGAGTAACACAGACAAGGCACATGTTGTTTTTTGAAATGCATCTAAACCAAAGTCCAGCCCCTGTGACTACCCCAGGATTTTGTCATGGAGCAAGAGTAAGTTATAGCACACAATTATATTGTAATACAAATGCATAGAAAAGGCAGATTTTCACTGCACATATAATGGGCATCTGCAACCTGTCTTTAGTAAAAATGAGGTCCCTGGTGATAGGTTCCCTTTAAAGAGAATCATATTGTGTTTGTAGGTGATCTAGAACTGGAGTTGGCCTGTGTTAAAGTTACAGACAAGAATTCAAAGCTTCATATGAAAATCATAACTTTTACTGCAACTTTAACAGTGGATATCTCCGGTTCTCTGTTGCTTTTGCCAGGCTTCTGAGTTTATAACGTTCTAATTTGGCTATTGTGATGACGTTCATACATGTGTTGTCTGCATGTGGTATGTGTAAATAGCTGTATGGCAGTCGTGAAGTGGCTAAAGAAGCAAGCCCCTTAATTAATCACTCCATGGAAAAGTTAATTTATTTGTCTCATATTTGCGTCTTCCATGTGGTCACAAGCAGCTTTTGGCTGTGTGACACCAGACTGGAGTAACTAAATACAAACTTGGATCACACATGTGAGTTATCACCATTCCTTTTGGGGCAACCTGTCTGCATCAATTGACCTAATAAATGACTGTTGGTCTGATGTCAGGTAGCTTAAAGAGAACCTGTCAGGCAAATTAACCCCCTAAACTAAATATATTTTCATAAACTGGCATTAGAAAGCGTTGCCCCTATCCCTTCATTGTCCCTCTACATGCCTGTAAACTTAAGCAATGAGGTCCTAAAGCTGTATGGAAATGACCTGTGAGATGTCCAATGAGTCATTAGCATATTCAAGCTGTCCAGCTTATTCATGAATGGGAGGCACAGCCACACCCCCAGTGCATGACTTACAGTCTGTATAATGGTGTGAGGCATAATGGTCTAATGGCTCCTCCATGTGCTTCCTGGTGCTGGCGGCCCCCGCAGCCTGTGAGATACTACAGCTCCAGGCAGTCGTGTTATAGCAGAACATGTCAGGTACTTGTGTAGCTGATGTCTATGCCCCTTACATGTGTATTAGGAGGGAGAGCAGGTAAAGCACAGACACTAGCAATGCTTTACTATACATTACACACAGACATGAGCAGGGAGAGGGGTAACAGGGGTGACATCACTGCCTTTACCATGTGACCAGCCTCATTTACATAATAAAGAAAAGATGATTTTAAAATGATTAATGCATGAAGTGACTAGATAAAGGCTGGGATGGGATCCTTGTGAGCTGCTCCAACAGGTAGAGGTGACAGGACTAGTGGCAGAGACCTGATGACAGGTGTCCTTCAGAGGGCATCTACCAGCAGGATGAAGGACTGTATGCAAATGAGCCTGACGGGCTCCATAGGTGTTAATAAAGCCTGTAGCCCCTCAGGCACAAGGACTTTCATCCTTGTGGTAGATGTCCTTTAACTCCTCCCAGAATTGTTGTGTCAATCATAAATCTAGTTGCTGAGAGTTTAGCACTAAAGTCAATGTCTCCCCACCTTAGAAATGTCTTCAGTGTTATTGGTGCCCTGCATCCTGAGACATAACTAACCAGCCCTCCAGATGTCTGGTGCATGATCACAGCAGAGGGGGCTATGCTGTGGTGAGGAGAACGTGACTTCTGTGCTAAATTCTCCACAATACAATTTTATGTTTTAGTTGTTTTCCTGGATGATGCCACTGCACCGGCGTATGATGGATATGATCTAGCAGTTCTTAGGCCAACTGCACAAATGAGTATTTTCTTTCAGAAATTCCATTGTATAATACAGTAGCCTTCAGGTCAAAGACATTTTTTCTAAAGCAATGTGGAAAATGCATTTTTTTTCTGTGAAAAAAAATAAAATGAGTGTATTCTTTTTCTACAGTGGAGACTATTATTTTTTTCTTAGGTGTGTATTTTAATGTAAAAGTCTTTGGGCCACACTAGAAATAAGGCATTTGGTTGAAGTACACATGGAAAGTCGGGTTGTGTGGGTTTCAGCATGACAGTCTGGATCGTGTGCAGTTAGCTTTAAAGGGATAGGGCCTGAATTGCTAATCTGTGGGGGCTCAGTGATGGGACCCCCACGTATCAATAGAATGGGGATGCAATGGGGTTGAATATACCTCTGTAGCATCACTGTGATGACTGGAGCAGTCAGTTGCGCATGGTCAGGCGGGCAGCAGTGCACGGCTCTCTGTCGGCTCCATAGAGATGAACAGAGTAACCCGCACACGTGCAACTAGATCCTCCGGCCATCTTGGTGGTACTACAGGGGTACATCGGACCCCTGTTCTTGTGATCTATGGGAGTCCCATCACCAAGACCCTACCGATCAGCAAGTTAGGCTGTGGATAGGGCCTAACTTGCTTTGTGGGAAAACCTCTTTAAATGGAGCCTTTCATCAGGTTTGTCTAAATCTATGTAGAAGTAGAATTCCCACTTTCATTTTAAACTTTTCTTTGCTCATTTTCACGAATTTGGAGATATTTTGCAGGCAAGTGTCATATTTTTCCTGAGACATGTCTAGTTTAAAGGCTGCAGTGGGATTGTCACTTCAGACGCCCCTATCTTCAACTTGTTTCTAGATATTCTAGAACTGAAGAGCACCGATTCATTCCAGTTCATTTACCAATAGGGGTGATTTTCTACTCCACTTGTACTGAGGGTATAGAAGGCCCTCACCTATTGTTCTATATGACTGTTTGCTACGGAATATTATGGCGCTTTATAAAGATTATTATTGGAGAAGGCCAATCCACATAAGTCTGTGGCAACACCTCTACATTTGTATTCTTTCACTGGTGTTATTTTTTTTTTTTTTCTTCTTTCTATATCTCCCATCTATCCTTTGAGGTGGTTATAACCTAAACATGCAGTACTAAATGTGAACCACTAGAGGTAGCTATAAGCTTTGAAATTTTAAGACCTATTCTGCATTGGTTTAGTGTGGTTTTAAACTCCTCTATATGTAGCTTGTGGCACCTGTAGGTGGAGGATTATTCACATATTCTTGTATTGGCTGTAACAGTAGATACTGCAACAAGGGGTTTATCAAGCAAAACTACAGCAAAGAAATGTCACAGAAAGCAGTCAGATTTTCTCTTACTGATGTAGAGAGAGCCGGTCACTTGATGAAGGTGCTATCCTTCAGAATATAAGAAAATATTCTTCTGATCAACAGAACATTTCACATGTGCTGGGTAAACGTGGATATTTATTATTTCTCATTGTAGCAACTGACATTCTACAGCAGCACTAAATAGTAATACATGGTGTGATTGTTATGGGATGCTGCAAATGTCCCCTTATGAATCACAAAAGCCTCTCCTCCACTTTACTGCCGCTGTGGATTTTATCCGAATGTGGGACACAGAGATAATGGCAATTGCCTCCAGGTGCACTTGATCCATCCAGAGAGGAGAGGGATGACAGACTAGAGAAACAAAGAGAACGATCCAGAACTCATGGAATGGCTTCTACGTTAAAATGTTCAATCCTTTATTTGTGTTAAACAGAAAATAACCTGCCCCTTTTATATAATAGAATTTGGAAGAGCTTTGGTACTCCTAGCATGATAAGAGACCACAAGCTTGTTGTCTCTTATGTAAACTATACATGCTGCTTTCTGTCAGTAATTTTTTCCTGCTAAGATCTCTGCTTGCTGTCATGTGTTCGGAGCTTTCCTTGTTTACTTGTGTGGAGAAATCTCTCCTGATTTGTGTTGACACGTGACAGCTCTGATGACTGTACTGGAGCTGTTATCCTCCTGTATCCACAAGCTCTGGATAGTTGTGGATTTACTGTAATCCGATTCCCAGTAGAAGTGTCCTGGAGTTGGTGGCATCACAATGTACAAATACTTCATCTAAAAATAGGTGTCCACGTTGTTATGGAGAAAAGCAATAGCTTGTAGTACGCCATGGGGTAAACATGACAACGGTCCATTGTGCTCAGCCATATGCTCGTCTTGGTGCTTGACTTAGACGGAAGCTATTGTTGTCATGATGTATTGGGGCTGATAACCACTTCAGGCTTGTCCTGAGATGGCTGGATACTCCACACAATGTCAAACACATTATGGAATGTCTTGTATGGCTGTGCACACACATATCAACCTTTCTTATTGCCTGGCTCAGTAGAGATGAATGAGTACTAGATGTTATCAAGGCTACTTGGACCAGCATCATTTTATTTATGCTTCTTGTCAATGTTTGGTTCTCCACTGGTGTGATGGTTTGTATGGGCATAGTTCTGTCACCACAGAAAACGCCCACACCCTGTGCCACTGTGGTCAGATCAAATAACCTAAAGATGACCAGTGGAGTGCAGCTTTCTTCTAAGTAAAAATTGTAATGCTTTTTTTGGTGCTAATTGAAGGTGTGATCACACGTACCGCTAGCACAGCTTTTGGAAACGCACTGTATAGGGACAGGCCTATGCCCATTTGTATTTGCCTTTCTGTGGAAACGCATGAGATCAGTGGCCAGAACCAGTGACCAGTTTCTTGCATTAAACATTGTTCACGATCGGAAACGTATATGCAGGTGGTATTGGGCTTTGCAGTAATTAACCTTTTAACCATAAAGTGAATAACAGTCTATTCTGACCATATGAATATTGGTCTGATCATTTTGCTTCTGGTGGTGAGCAAAACCCAGTGTTTTATTCAGTTTCTGGTAATGGCCACTAGAATTCACATTGCCACTCGTTGGTGTAAGGACTTGCTTTATTATGAATCAGTTCTTTACCAATTTAACGTTATGTTGTATGAACGAATAGAAGCTAGAACTGATATATTAGAAGACTTCAATAACAAATGGCAACCCCGGATTCTCTATTCTGGTTCTCTGATTTTTGACTAGTGTTACAAGTATCCTTTTTGATCAGACTATTCTGTCGTTCCTGGACTTTCTTGCCTGTTACTGGGCCATCTTTGATTCTTCCTCTCCGCCCCTATTTTTGTCTGTTTTGTCACCGTCGTCTTTGAAACTATCTATGGCATAGATTATATGCAGTGGGGTAAAATATATGCAGTTACTTTCCAAAAACACAGTACAGTATTCTATAAACATTGTTATTGCTGCTGATGTACAAATTGTGTAATGTACCAGACCCTTAATTCCTCAATTTCTGTGGTCTTTTTAGTTTAAGTGCTATAATATGGTGTGGGAAGTTAAGACAAAGGACATGCCCAATACAATACAGAAAGTCCAGTTGGTAATGGACAAAAGGCCTACAGCAATGAATGAGTCTCTGGAAGTGCTGGAGTGTGATGAACGTCTCCCATCTTCTCCAGGATACGAGTCCTCTGATGATCACATGGAACTTGGTATGAGTTTTGTTATTTATGCATTGGTTTGAGCTGGGTACTTGTTAGCTAAATGACCCATCTCATTGTAGTATCCATATAATGTATATTTATATAAAAAATATATGGATCTTTTATTATGTTAAAGGAAATCTACCACTGGTTTATAGTTGAATTCACCATTTATGCATGGCTAGCTCCCAGCAGGGGGAATAAAGCTATACTTTTATGCTGCTTTTTACACTGCTTCTGTAGTTTGGTTAAAAATTTACTTAAATCTTTAAGTAGAATGGCTCTGGTGAGTGTCGCCACAGTAGATGGTATGTAGCTAATGTTAGTATTTAGCTAATGTATGGACCTTCAACAGCGAGGGCCCTCAGGTCTCTTACAGCAGGGAGGGGGAGAGACCGGAGGGGCTCTGGTGACACCCATCTAGAGCACTTCCACTTGCTTGTATAACATACACATTCCTAGTTGAGTGCTTGCTTCTGGCATTTTATGAATAAATGACCATACTGGTCTTGTTGTTTATGGTGTTTGTAGCTAATGTATGTACTATCTACTCCCCATTGATGATTATGAACATCAACTTAGTTTTTTTTGTATAAATGTTGTTACTTTATTATTGCTAGGGAGATATTTGAGCAGACAGAGTGCCTAAATAAACAATTGAAGAGAGGTTAATATGAATGTATTTAAAGGAGCTTTATTCTGCTATTACACTTGATATGTAAGATGCAAAATTGTGTTTCAAGCTGTTCTTCAATGCCTTCTTTATAGATGACCTCCCAGAACTGCAGGCTGTTCAGACTGACTCCACTTCATCACCAGAAGTTTTCCACCTTGATGCAAATATATCACATCAGGAATATACAGTGCCTTCATGGAGTCAAAATACCTCAAATATGTCAGAAAGTGCCTTTTCCTGTGGAAGTGGGGTGAACTGGCTAACTGAGCTAGCCAACATTGCCACAAGTCCACAAAGCCCTTTAATGCAATGTTCATTTTATAATAGGTAAGACCTTTACTGTATTCTTCAGACAATTAGCCATACCTTACTATAAGATGCATTCAAGACTAGGCCACCAAAAAAAGGAAAAGTATATACTACGCCAATTAAAAAATTCTTTGGTGGTCACACGCACAACTCTGCTACATTGCTCCAAAGCACAAGCCGCAGCATCTTGCCCTGTATAACCACATGACCCAATGATGTCATCGGGTGCTTTAGCCTCTGTAGCAGGAAGGAAGGGCTGATCAATAAAGGTTGATGTAATGTTGGGAAGGGCAGGAAAAGAGCAGTGTAGAGGCTCTTCTTTCTCAGAGATCGGGTGAAGGGCTTTGTCAGGATGGTTTGGCAGTGAAGAATCCTCCTGTCTCAGGGTACATTCACACGCGGTATGTGCTGGAGGTGAGGAGGAGTTGACCCCTCCTCCTTCCATAGAAAACAGCGGCTCACAACCGCACACACGCCGAAAGATAGAGCATACTCTATCTTTTTGTGGTGTGCGGCCCGGATCGGTGCCACTCGGTGCCTGCCGTGCCGCTATTTCCGTCTGTGGGGACGCACATGCGAATGTGAATAAGCTCTTATAGTCTGAAAAACACAGTACTTTTTGCCATAGTAGAGAACTTGGGGTTTGGTTTAAAAAATTTTTTTTTACGTTTTCCTTATGTAATTTTTTGTTTTTGCTGTTTTTAATTTTAGATCATCACCTGTTCACATAATAGCTACCAGCAAAAGTTTACATTCCTATGCCCGCCCTCCACCTGCTCCCACAGAAAATGATTCGGATGTATCCAAAAATCATTGGAAAGAAGAGAGATCAGTGAGACATGAGCGTGTGAGTTTATGTTCATTGTTCAACTGTCTTGCCTCTTGAGGAATTTTGGGCTAATAAAAACTTCACACCTGTGATTTTCATACACTGGTAACATTTTTGTAAAATTATTTTATGTTACGATATGATATTATCAATCTCTTAATCTTTAAGCGTCCCCTTTTAAGTCAGCCGTACTTCACTGTATATCAATGACTTTAGTGAAGGATTATGCAGTCCAGCACACCATATCTCTTTAAAATCCACATACTTTATTTTGCCAATTTTTGCATAGGAATCTATAGGGCAGGCTACATGTTTCCAACAGATGTGTTCTTGAGTATCTGTTCTCAATGCCTTTTTAATCCCTTAACGCACCACAACATCGTTTTGTCATGGTGTGGTAAGGGGTGTATGAAGAGGACTTATCGGCTCTTTTTTACTTCAAAACCGTACAACTGAAAAAGCAATAACAGTTTGCTTCTGACATGTGAACAGACCCTAACTCTGTGGGGCACATTTACTTACCCAGCCGACGGAGTTTCCGAAATATGGAGCGTCCGGCGATCATGCACCCCGGGGCGATTCACAAAAATTGTGCGCCCGATTTTCTGCATCTGTCACTTCCCCGCTCAGGTCCGCCGGAGTTCACCATCTTCTTCCCGGTGTATGTTAGTGCATTGGTTGCAACAAATTTGGATATTAAATCCCGCGCTTAGTCCGAATCAGTCTGATCGTCCGCCCCCCCTCCCCCATTTCTGACACATGAAAGCCTGGACCGATGCGCCAAAATCCGACTATCCCCTTCTAAATAGCTGTCCCAGTGGTGCAATCCACATATTACACATATATCTCGATATTTACCATTCTACCTTTATAATTAACTTTATTGGTTCCACTCTCTCTTAAAAGTGGATAGAGTCATGGAGTCGTCATCACCTTTATCTGCACACAACTCTACTTTCTGCTCCCTCCTCACCCGTCCCTCATGCAAACATGATCTGACCCTGTGCTGCAAGAAAATCTTAGAGTTGCAAGAGCAGTGTTCAAATAATGACTTGATCAACTTTTAAAAGTGAGTGGGCCTAGTAATGTTAACGATAAAAGATTGGGAAATAGTATTGAGAGACTATGGGAACCTGTCAAAGGGAACAGTTATCAAAACCATCAAAATGAAGCATGATAAATGAACTCGGGACACTTGTATTTCCAGGCTGTGACTGGGGTAATCTTCTTATATTTGTTATCCATGGCCTCCTTGCTGTTAAAATATATGTGCCTTGGTGGCTACTCTAGCCCCTCTGGCTTTACAGACTGTTACACTTTTGCACCCTCCCCACTTATCTAAATGCTGAGGGAACAGGGTGCAGTCTCTAAACCCAGATCACAGAGGGGCTAGAGTAGCCCCCTAAGGCTCATTAGCATTATTTAAAGTTGATTTAAACTCTCATTCTCATTTGGAATTTTTTTCCTGCTTTTTTCCCAGTACATAGCATGGAATATTAAATACCGTCACTATTAAGTGCAATTTTGTTACGCGGAAAAAAAGCCCTCACACAGCTCTTTACATGGAAAATAAAAAAGTTGTAGAATTTTGAAGGTTGGGAGTAAAAAAAAATAAAAATGCAAAAACAAAAAAGGGCCTAAGCGTTAAGGGGTTAATCATTAGAGGACATGTATAAATCTGTCTACACCAGAAAACCTGATGCAGCAAAGAACTGTCTAGTTGTACTCTGCACTGCTCTATAGACACATGAATATGATGCTGGATGATTAATCTGGTGCAGTGTAGGGTTGGTGAGTTGTATTTTGCACCTCCTATTAGTTGGTCTAGTTTGCCGCACCACAACATTTGAATTTTTTGGCGCACAGTTTATTTTTTGTCCAGTCACGCCCAATGGTTACCAAGGATACACTGAACCTGAACACAATTTGATCAAACTTGCACAATTTTCACTGAGCAAAGTTGTACAAGTTTTAACATGGTTGGTTGACAAGACCCACTTGTTTGTGATTTGTCCCACTGGTTTTATTACAATATAAAATTCATATTAGATGTCGCTGTTACCTGGTTTAAGCTATTACTCTTATTGGACTTAGTGTTTGTACAGTATGCAGTTATTAATTTTTATTATGTTTATTGTACACATTATTTCAGGCAAACAGTGAGTCGGAATCTGGCATTTTCTGTATGTCATCATTTTCTGATGATGATGATTTAGGATGGTGTCATTCCTGGCCACATACCATTTGGCACTGTTTTCTAAAAGGTAAGTTATGACATACGAGAAGAAAAATAAAGAAAAAAATTCTGAAAATTTGTTTCATTTAACATCATGGTATTCAATTTTTTTGACAATCACACAGATTTTTTTTCAAGCACGATTTAGATGAATTGAACAGTAATACAAATGTTTTCAACTAATAACCAATACGTGCATATACCTGGAGTGTTTAGAAGAAATTCCCACAAGTTTTGAGGATGATCCTCATGTCACAGCTCATTATTATTATTGCCTGTTGAAGTGGCATGAATTGTGACTGTAGTTCCCATATAGGATGCCAGCGATGTCACATTAGTTGGACATGTATATCATCTTCTTATTCTAGATGAGAACTTAGACTAATAATTGCTTCAGGTTATATTTATTGGAATACAATTTCTGAAGACATACCGTAACAAAATGATCAAATTTTTTTTTTCCTGTAAGTAAACATGGGGAAAAAGTATTCTGCCCCTTAAAGGAAATCTACCATGTAAATCAAGCATGAATTAATCAATTCCCTCCATTGTGCATATTCACAGGCTGTTACACTGTTAAAGAGCACTCCCCTTCCCCCAAATTGTGTGCTGTAACTTCCTCTGCTGCATTTAGATTACATCATGCAGAGAAAAGGAGGAAGTGCTGGGGGAGCAGAGGGGTAGACCGTGTAATAGCAGGTGAAACAAGAGGGTGTCTGGTTACACCCCCCACCCAAGAGCCCTTCAGTAACATTAGAATAACTTTTTAAAGATTAAGCAATAACCACAATCGGTGTATGGATCTATGACTAAGAGTCCTTGGTTTATTATGGTTGATTTTGAAGTTAGATTTCCTTTTAATAACAAGAAATCTATGAAACCAAAACTGTTAGAAAACAAATTGCCTGCCTGGTTGCAACCTCTCTACACTAACTAGGATGTGGTAAACCAGTAAAAATTTGTACTGTAATGTACTTACTGACATCTCATGGATGAAATCTTTTTCTATGGGGGAATGCTTTACATGGTTTTTGGCATGCTGACAAAGGCTCTTGTGACGATCCCTGCTGAACAATGGAGACTGCAATCTGCCCCTGAGGTGCCAGGCAGGTTTTCTTGGTAATGACCCTAGAGCTGGACCAAATAAATGTGTCATGGGTGAAATGTTCCAATGTTCAATGACAAAGAGATAAATTGAAAAAGGACCCATGATGCATAGGAATGAATGGGGGGGGGGGCTGGTATAAAAGTATCACAACTGCTTTATTAGTTTAATGTAATATGCTGATGTAATACCATCACATTACAAGCATAATATGCAGGATCTGGGGCCTGTGTATTCTTGGGAACGTAGGACCTTTTATCCTGCATTCTGTATACTCTCTCCTTTGAACAGAGGAACCTTACCCACCCCCTCCCAAATAAATAAAAAACATGTATCTAAACAATGTTAGCAATCCAAAATGGTCACTGAAGCCTTTATTAAGCCTTGGAAGCTGAAACATAGTACTGAAATAAATTCACCTGTTTGGCAGTGCTGCCATTTTATTTATTTTTTTGTATTACAATGAGTTTTGCCACATTCTGACAGCCGTCGCCTTTCATTCAAATGTATAGGTTTCATTGCAGTTCTTTATCGGGTGCACAACCTGCTAATCACTAGCAGTAAATAAAGACTATACAGGCACCAAACCAGACACTTGTAACTCTAGTTTGGAGTCTATGGTATTAATTGTTTGGTCTTGGGACTTCATTATTAGTTGACTGCTATTTGATTCTTCTTCTGTAGAAGTTAATGGTTACAAGTGAGGCCATTGATGTTAAAGCGCAACACCTATTGTGTGTTTTTTTTTTTTTTTTTTTAATTTAATGGTTTATCACCATATTTTTCTTGTACACGCATAAAACAAGAACACAAGTAGCAAAACCATATACAGAATTGTACATTACAGTACAAAAGTACCCCATTCCTATCTATCCTCCACTGCAGACAGGTGGTGGTCTAGATAATTAGTCCTTTTTACGAAGACTAGTCTATATGACCATATGAATCGAACCTAGAATGCAAGGGCCGTGTTATAATACAATCTTATTGTAACCATCCTGACGTCCGCCCATAGAAAAGTTCATGATGATTTTTACCAAATTGTCATATCTGATTACCCCTTTAAAGTTGTAGCATTTTCAGTTCTGCTTTTCAATAATCTTTCTGAGCAGCAGTGAAGTGGGTGGAGACAAACCTCTTCCTGTATCTTCCCTGCAGTGGAATCAAATTTAGTCTGTCCACAGTTCCCATGATGCCTTGAGTTCTCTCATTAAGTGATTGGTGATTTCATCACATAGAGCAGCGGTGGCGAACCTATGGCACCCGTGCCAGAAAGGGCATGCATGGCCCTCACTGCTGGCACGCGCCACATCCTCCCAACCACTGCCAGGTGCGGACAGGCAATATGTCAGTGCCGACTGAATACTGGTCACTAAGCCAGCAGTTCTTTCTGTCCCTATGCAGGCAGCAGCACGGAGCCCGTCACAGGTCAGAGGTTGTGTGGGAGGAATCACTGACGCTGGATACTCACACAGCGTCTGCTTTATGGTTCCTTTCCACGTGCTGTCAGAACGATCTCTATCTCCTATGTCCTGTTTGGCCATATGTGTCACTCGACCCTACAATCTGCCCGGATCTTAGTCATTCAGTGTATATAGGACTGCTGTAATCTGAGCTCAGACAGTCCTGTGTAAAACGCTACCCTACTTGATTCATACTTGATTACACAGGACTATCTCCTTATGTGTAGGAAAAAACTCCAGTCCTATCTAGGAACATAAACAGTCTGACATTTATGGTAGGAAGAGGCAGCAGTCTTAAGTAACACTGTAAAATTTTACACAGCACTGTGATTCAGGGAACTACAACAGTCTTTAGTAAGTGTGCGGTCACAAATACCACCAGAGCTGCGTTTACAAACGCAGCACAAGGGCATGCGTATGCGTTTCTATGGAAATGCTTCTAGATCAGACGAAAGCCTGCTGCGTTTGTATATGCAGTGCTAGCAGTACTTGTTACCGCACTCTAAGGCTACGTGCACATGAACATGTGCATGTAGCAGTCTTTGCATTAATAGGACTGCTGCCTCTTCCTCAATGTAAGGGAGTCACACGTATGAAACAAGTATAGGAGTTTTGAAATGCAAATAAAACGCAATGGGAGGGAAGCTACCTCTGATTGGGAATGTATCATTTTATTGATTCTAAACTAAACCCGTCAGTTTTCAGGTTGAATTGCTGTACTGGCACTTTGCGATAAGTAATTAGGTTTTGGGTTGCAGTTTGGGCACTCTGTCTCTAAAAGGTTCGCCATCACTGACATAGAGGCACAGGAACCATGTATTAAGTAGTATAATACAGTAGTTACAAATGTATAGTGTGTACTGTGTGAGCACTGAGGGTTGACAGCCCCATTCTGTGCAGGGAGAGCAGAAGATGGGAGAAGGGGCAGAGGAGTGTAACGCTGATGTGGTGCAAAGAGAGACTGAGGAAGTTCTGTAGAATCAGTCTGGGAAGGAGGGACTGATTGGGAACAGGGGAGATCTTGTACCTCACTATTCTGTGTAGAAGACTTCTGCATCTACAGAGAAGCACACACGTAACTCTCCTGTTAAATAGGTTCAATTGATATGGAGTTTGTTGATGCATGTTTTGTTTTTGGGTGTTTTTTTTTTTTTTTTTTCTCACTAAGAAGTTTTAAAACAATAGTTGTTGACGTAAAATGCAAGAAATGTGCTTCAGAGGGAAAGATGTAAGAATTTTACAATATGTGTCCTTTTAATGCAGCTATGAATATAATATGCAAATTTACTATGAAAATTAAGGTATCTGAATGTGACTGATCACAGCTTATGAGGTAGAATATTATATACAAAAAAAGTATTGGACACAAAACAGTATAAACCATTAGAGATCAGTCAGATGTCGCCATTCATGTGCTGTTTCTGTGGTGGTCTGTAGGTAGCGTGATCTGCTGTCAGTGTAGTAATTGTAAAACTGTGCTCCTACCATCAGATGCCAATTAGACTAATCAGACTATAATGGCAGATTTACCAAGTGTAATTATGTGTGGAGATGCACTAGACAATCAAGTAATCACTATCAAGTACATGCACCGCTTGATTGCACCATCTCTGCCTCCATTTTACTTCCATTACCAGCAAGGGGTCATGATGAATGGAAATGGCATAACCAGAATATCTCCATGTCTCCCTATCTCTATATTTAGCCTGCAGTTTAATTCCTCCCTCCTGACAATTTCTTCCTCCCTCTTGAATCCTGTTCAGGGACACGTCTGTGTTTTCATAAAGGGCGCAAGAAAGTGTGGCAGGACGTGGAAGACTTTTCCAAAGGGGTGCGCTGTAGACCTGAACATGATGCCAGCTTTGGCTCCCAGAAGGTACATATTGAGCTGTTGTATTTGTTCATACTGCCCAGTGTCTACTGAATGTAAAAATCCAGTCATTTTATATGACTGTCCTATTTTATACCTAGTCAGTCTTTATCAGAAAGTTGTTTGTTTTTTTTTTTTTATAAAAACTGTAGTCATTATTTTCATTTTGGATTTCATGTTCCTAAACTGCTTGTGCATAAGAGATAATATCCTCACTTTGTACCAGGCATTAGTGATTATTGATACCAGAAGAGCACAAGGAAAACCTGTGATGTGAACTATATATAGTTATATTCAGGTTGTATGTGCAGAACAGAGATGATTAGGGTTTTCCTGAGGTTTTCTGTTATGACAGTGCCTGGTACTACATCACTTGCTTGTTTCATGTGTTATTTTGTACAACTTTTAGGGTTATGGATCAGATGGCTTGAAATTGATTTCTCATGAAGAAAGTGTTTCTTGTGGTGAATCTGTTCTGCAACTGACTTTTGACCCTGGTACACAGGAAGGCTTACTTACAGTAGAGTGCAAACTGGATCACCCCTTCTATGTAAAAAATAAAGGTAAGACACTGATGCTTCACACACAGAACATTTATTCTCTAAATCTGCTGGTTTTCCAACACTCAAAACATTACAGGCAGTCCCCGGGTTACGTATAAGATGGGTTCTGTAGGTTTGTTCTTAAGTTGAGTTTGTATGTAAGTTGGAACTGTATATTTTATAATTTAAAATCCAATTATCACAGAGACCAAAACAATTTTTGGCGTTACAAAGTTTTGGGTTGTCATAAGAACCAGGATTAACAATAAATCTTAATTGCAGACACCTTTCATAACTCTTACGTCTGATCATTGTAACCTGGGACAAAAGTACAGTAAATTATCAAAATCCAGAGGTCCGTTTGTAACTAAGGGTCGTCTTTACTCACTTTTTCCATTAATTCATGGGAAATTTACAAATACGTTTTCCAGGAGGGTATATTTCCCAGTATGCCCTAGCGGAGCATCAATGGCTATAAGTCTCCATACGCCTGTAATACAGCCTTCATTGGCCAAGTCTCCATAAAGAGTACTCTTACTTTTCGACTCATTGGTGTCTAATTTATTGGAATTATTAGTGACGGAGTACTTAATTCTGTTTATTCATTATGGATTTATTTCTATATTATATTAGCTATTTATTATAATGCACTCGGGGAGAATTTTATTAGGCCGCTCTTTGGGTTCATGTAGAGCCCAGCAGGATGAAAAGCAGAACGATTTTAGCCGAGACAGCGTCTGTGTGACCCAAAATGGTCTGATTCCACTTCAGTCAGAGTACTGAGTAAAGAAATCATACATTAACAGTGGGGTAGTGGGACCCAATAAGATTTTGGGGTAAGTGACCCAGTCATGATTTTACTGTTCACATTTCTTTCCAGAGATTTAATGTAAGTTGTGTTATTTTCAGGCTGGTCATCATTTTACCCAAGTCTAACAGTGGTTCAGCATGGCATTCCCTGCTATGAGATGCACATTGGTGATATATGTCTACCTCCAGGACATCCTGATGCCATAAATTTTGATGATTCTGGTGTTTTTGATACATTTAAAAGGTAGTTGTCATAAATTATGTGTTTTGTTAATTTAATTTAAATGATTCTGTTCAATAATACTTTAAGTGGTATTCCCACAAAGATCTTAAATATACGTAGGATAACAGAATAACACATTCTCTAATTCACTGTTATTAACAAAAATACAGCATATTCACAGATATAATTCCAACCTGTCTCTCTCAGTCCTGCTCTACACAATTTTGGTTGGCCACGGATACTACCGTAAATCTTCTGACTATGGTTGGATTCTTCTCATGAATAGCTTCTTTTGCAGTGCGCTCTGCCTAAGCCCCTCCCCCTGCATTACAAGATCGGCTCAGACATAGGCACTTCCTGCCAGCAGGCAGCAGTGCTTTTTATCCGGAAAGGAAGGTATATAGCAGAGCTGACAGTGTGTGTTATAATACAATGTTCAGAAGCCAGATGAAAGTGTATATAAACACGAACCATCACTGAGTGATAGGAGCTACAACCGCAATAAAACTGAGGAAAGTTGTAAAGTAAAGGGTTAAAAATGATCTTTATTGTATTAACATTGCTAGGGGATTACACTTAAAGAACTTTCTTTCATGGGAAAACCCCTTTAAGAGACAACAATTATATATTTATTTTTGTAACATTTTACCTTTGTTTTATTTTCAGTTATGATTTCACGCCATTGGATTCCTCTGCTGTGTATGTGTTAAGCAGTATGGCACGTCAGCGTCGGGCTTCTTTATCCAACGGTGGCGCAAGCAGCCCAGATTGTGAGAAATCTGAATTCAGCAAGGACTGTGCAGCTCCACAAACTTCTTATACTTCATTATGTAAAACAGGCAGGAGTCACAGCTCAGGGACTGCAAACTCAACTGTGATGGCCACATCTCCTAACAAGTGCAAAAGACCAATGAACGCCTTCATGCTTTTTGCCAAAAAATATAGAGTTGAATACACACAGATGTATCCAGGAAAAGATAACCGGTAATTTTCTCTTTATACCTCTTCAGGACATGGCTCCATGTTTTCTACTAAAATATTTGATCAATGTAATGAAAAATTGCATCAGTGGTTCCTCCTTTACCTATGCAGAAAGTTTAGTAAGCCATGCTCACATTCAGCGCGCACCCAAGGAAGGCTCCTGATGTACACTATGTCCATAGAAGTCAATAGTTTCCTTTTGACCTCAGTCTGGTCAGTAACTATCATTGTACAGCAAGGAACATAGAATGAAAAAGTTGTATATGCAGGGTTTGTGTCCCTGGCCTCTACTAAACCTAACCCATACATGGGCCTAGAAATACTCAGTGTATGGACAGCGCATGCTGTGGGATATATTGTAGACATATGTCAGGAATCCTCCCAACGCCTACTTACACCAGAGCAGAATGTATTCTAGCAAGTGGATGGGGAATGGGAGAAGTGGCACATCGGTAAAGGTTGGATGATTTCACCCCATGCTTAAACTATGGGCACATAGCTCCTATTCTGACTCTATTAGAATGATTTTCCATGTGAAATCCCAATCATCACGTATTAGAGAAACTGAGAGCTCACTTTCATCTACAGTAAAATGAAAGCTGCGCTGTTTGGTCACTATGAAGCTGGACCATTGTTTTACCCTGTTAAACAATATACAGAAATGATGTACTGTATGTAGAAGGACCACTAAATTAAAGTTTTCTCCTATAAAACAATTTTTGCATGTGGCATATTGTGCTTGGTGCCCCAGTGTGAAAATGCCTTCTATCTATATTTTTATGTAGCAGAAGAGATGAAGGGGACTCTTCTATACTTGGGTTCCTTTTAAGCCTCTACAAAATGGCTGAATAGCTGGTGTTTCCTGTCACCACATTTTCACAAACAGAGATAGTAGCAGCTTCCTAATGAGCCCTAGTAACTGATGTCCTTCTTCTAGCTAAAAATGTTTCCCTTACATCCACATAAATCCATTTTATATTATGTTCCCTGGCATCAGAGGCAACATGTCATGCTTAGCCTGCCCCTCCCATCTAATCCTCCCCATGTCTTCTACCTTACTATTCAGCACTTCATGTCTTGTGACCAGTGTGATGTCCTCTAAGATCCTTTAACCTTTACATTTGCAAAATGTAACCCATGTATGTATCTGATGACATTAACATTAAAACACATGAGCCTCTGGTAGGGGCCCTCCCCACAATCTTTTTTCAATAAAGTAAATGTTGCTAGTAATATACCATATATACTCTAGTATAAGCCTAGTTTTTCAGCACAAAAAAATGTGCTGAAAACCCAAACTCAGCTAAAAGTCGAGTAAAAAATTATATACTGGGGGATATAGGCTGGCAGGCTATGTACTAGGGGGATATATAGGCTGGCAGGCTATGTACTAGGGGGATATATAGGCTGGCAGGCTATGTACTAGGGGGATATATAGGCTGGCAGGCTATGTACTAGGGGGATATATAGGCTGGCAGGCTATGTACTAGGGGGATATATAGGCTGGCAGGCTATGTACTAGGGGGATATATAGGCTGGCAGGCTATGTACTAGGGGGATATATAGGCTGGCAGGCTATGTAAATGGGGAGGCTGTGACCAATGCATTTCCCACCCTCTGCTTATACTCGAGTCAATAGGTTTTTGTGGTAAAATTAGGGGCCTCTGCTTATACTTGGGTCGGCTTATACTCAAGCATATACAGTGCCAGCCTCAGTAACTCATATAAAGTATACACAGTAACACATGGCTATACAGCACCACCCCCAGTAAGATATATACATACACTTCATCTACGTGTGTGTATATCTGTCACCAACCCCCAGAAATAACTGCATAAACATGTGTATATATACACTGTTACCCACTTTCTGGAATACTTGGATTAATACACAGCCCCCGGTAAAATAATAAAGTTTATACTCGCCTGATGCACGCCAACATCATCTTCTCTTAGGATGTCAGTGTCCTGGCGCAGGTTGTGATGTCATTGCACCACCAGTGCTCTATGGTAGAGCAGTGAACGTATCCCTCACTCGGCCATATATATAAGTCTACCGGCTAGTGCCTGAAGGGGGGGGGGGGGGTGAGCTCGAACCAAAACATATAGTGGCTGATTTGGGGTGGCCATGTGTCTGCCAGAATCGCCCACACTTGGTGGGGGTCCATTTAGGAGAAAGTGGTCTGGTCACATGAATGTAATACAGGGCACCGTGCAAAAAAATGTACATAATATTTCATATAAGAAAATAGAGCTTTATATGTCTGTAGTTGAATATTGACAGACGTCTCTAAGTACAAGGAGGCAGAGCAGTGATTTGAAGAGACGCAGAGCTGTCAGTCAGAATAATGGGGCGTGGCTCACTCCCAGCCTGAGAGATAAGAGTCTCAGATACCAGACATGAGTCACAAAAGCTAATTTGCTTATCAGAGAAAACATCTATAATTAAGGTACAGACTGGCAGCTTATTTTAGGTGATACATTCTGGTGACAGGTCTTTAATGTTGCAGCCTTTTCATTATTTACAACTGGTCACTTAGTTGTAGCTATTCTGGACGTTGGCTTTGTTCTGGCTTATCTTCAATGGGAAAATATTGCAATGCTGAAGCCAGAATTGTAGGGACTGATGTCAGCAATGAAGAGACCACAGTGCTCACCCAAGCATCCTATAGTGATGCAAGGTACTTCAGAATGGTGCAAGCGATCTGATAAATCTCCCCCATTTATTTAAATCTCCCCCAATGTTGAGCAAAAGTCAAGAGTGCCCAATAAATATAGTTGTGACCACATAGTGACAGGCTTACATATGCATTGGGGGACATTTACTTAAAGTGTCGGTGTCTGCATTGGCTTTGTTACCGACCTGCTCTGGGAAAGAAGATACACATGTAATATTGTGGAGCTGTGCAGAGACATTTCTGGCGCCGAGACCATTTTCTGTCCCTGGGACCAAAATCTGTCCCGAGCACCAGAAATGTGTCCAACAGTCGGAGAACAGGCAACAGTGTTTAGTCTACTTTCTGCCAGTTTACAGGGCCCAAAAATGGCTGTGACACATATTAATTGTGTCGGAGTTTCCACTCCAAAGACACGCCCCTTGTCGGAACCGGTGGAAAAAGTAATTTTTTTTCTGGTGCCGCCAGCCAATAAATAGGTCAGAGAGCAGAACATGCGGTGAGCGCCACAAAACTGGTAGAAACGCCATAGTAAATGTCCCCCAGTGTGTTTAGCTGCTGCACTTCCTTGTGGTAGCTATACATAGTACTTCATAACTAACATGTGCTAGACGGATGATGGAGAGGACATATGAGCGGTGCTAAACCGTATGCAGTGTGGTAGAATAAATGTGTTACAAAGATTGGTTCACTGTGCTGACCTTCAAGTCACAGCATCCTGGGGAACTGGGTTAGTATAGAAAGGGTCAATTGCTTTAGGTTAAATAGTTCATGTCAGATAAATGTATCTGCACTTGCTGAAGAGGTCACATGATTGAGCTAAATTAATGACTAATTCCATGAAAGTCTCCAATGTGCACGTCATTTCAGCAGCATATGTGCTGGAGGCTTCAGATATACATGTGGAAGGTTTACATTTTACATCCATTATTGACCACAGAAGAAAAGCAAATGCCTATATACCATAAAACTTGTCTTGCCAGTGGATTGTGACATTTCGGCTTTTATTCACTGCACCCATCATTATAGCTTATATTACTGTGGAGAGATTATGGTAGAACCGATTGAGAAGCAATCATTTGATTGGATAGAAAGCTATAAGAGAACTGTATACAATTATTTTTCTATACAAAATTTACATCACACTATGGCGCAAAGGAACGTTGTCCTGACTTTCTTTCTCTTCCAGAGCCATAAGTGTGATACTTGGAGACCGATGGAAAAAGATGAAGAATGAGGAAAGGCGAATATACACAATAGAAGCAAAAGCCCTGGCTGAAGAACAAAAACGTTTAAATCCCGACTGTTGGAAGAGAAAAAGAACAAATTCAGTATGTATATGCTCTTCCTCTAGGATATGAAGCGCATTTTTACTTGCGTTGCTTTGTAGATGAATATTGTCACAGATATTTGAAGACCAAATTATAAAACATAAATGGTAGGGGTGTACAAATATAAATTATCTATTCGTGACCGCGGGACATGGCGTCTGAATGTCCAGGTCAATTTTTGCAGTTCTGCTCTTATTTAAATATTGATGTAGAACCGCTTTACATATCATAACAGTTTTAACTTTTTCATGACATGTGAGACTTGAACTTGATAGAATCAGCAGACAAATAACTAAATTTGTTGAAAAAAAGGCTTTCATGTCATTTTTCCTATTGTTAAGGAGGTTGCACTGGTTTCGGACGCCATCTTGACTACTGTCCGCCATCTTAGATACAGCGGCCATGTTCCCTGACCACTGTCCAGTTAATGTCTTGATTCAAACTTCATTTTATGTAACCTGTTTGCTTGCCTGTCAGCTAATACCCTTTGACATTTAATGAGAAGCCAGTCTGTCCTTGATGCTGCATGATATTAGGATTCTGGAGCCCACCCAGGGTCGCCAAATACTGATAGGGATTTTTTATGCAGGGCCCCAACAGCCCTCTTGACTTTTGTAAGGTGAGTCCTAATTAACCCATGGTTGTCCTGGTACCAGGAACTTTAACACAAACTAAGACACGTCAGTCTCTTAGTCAAGATTTTCTCCCGTTTAATAATCAAAATGCATAATATATTACAGACAGAAGTCATCAAAGGGGCGTGAATAGTATACTCCAAAACTATTGGTCATCAGCACATTCTGGGAAAACAGTTAATTAATTGTGCTCAGTTCTTAGAGACCTTGTACACAGATATTGTTTATACTAATTTCCTCTGCCAGGAGGAGATAAGTGGCTCCAGAATCCTAATATAATGCAGCATCAAGGACAGACTGGCTTCTCATTAAATGTCAAAGGGTATTAGCTGACAGGCCAGCAAACAGGTTACATAAAATGAAGTTTGAATCCTGACATTAACTTGACAGTGGTCAGGGAACATGGCCGCTGTATCTAAGATGGCGGACAGTAGTCAAGATGGCGTCCGAAACCAGTGCGACCTCCTTAACACTATAAATAATTTGTTTTAATAAGTGGTAGACTTGTATAAAACTTAACCACAATATGTTATAAATATGTTCAGTGTCAATTCATCACCATTTTCCAGCTTTAGAGGAAGAGGTACTTTTTGCAGTGTCTTCTGCAGCTGGCTCTCTTAAAACCGTCATATCTCCTGAATCTGCACCTACAAATACATGTAGTAATGTTACTCCTTAGTATATGGTTCAAGATGGTGCTCAAGTTCGGGAACCAACCCTAATCGTATTTAATAAGAAAGTACTTGGCACTCATTTAAGAAAATTATAATTAAGTTTCGCCAAAACATTAATTCTGGATTGCATACTGAAAGTCCAAATACAGAAATGCAACTCTGGTGCCCTCTTCAAGAGAAGGGAATCTTCCCTTCAATATAATACCAGGATTGTGTTTCTATGTGAAACAGAACTGGAGATATAAGACTGAAAGCTATAAAAACTTGAAAAAAAAGTTTTTTTTAAGATCCTAATTAGGGGTGATTAATTCTGGAATTCTGATTTTTCAGGGCTCACAGCAACATTAAATATGAATGGAGTGGGATACCGTGTCGGAACATGCTGTTCAGCTGGATGGAAGAAGAAAGTCTGATATCACAATGATGTGAATGTGCGACCAGACTGTACTAACAGCAATGCTGCAGAAATCATCTGACATGACTGAAGGTTTTCTTGTTTTAAATATAGCATTATGTATGCAGAAATATCAATATTTTAAACCAAATCGCCTTATTTTGGAAAATTATATATCAGGTAATATAGGCTTGAAAAATCGATATCCTGTGGTGCTACAATGAGGTGTGTATCTGCGTATTTTTAAAAGAACCAGGTTAATAAAAAAATGGGAATTTATAGAACGTATAACTGCTGTTTATCGACCCTACTGCTTATTAATATGTATTGCACAAATGTAATTATCTTTACGTTAGAATGTGTATTTTTCTGACGTGATATTTTAATGCAAAGTGCATGAGCACTAACTGACTATTCATTGCCACTGAGCTACATTTATATTTTGGCAAGTGGATCATTAGCTTCCTTATAGACTGAGGGGCCAGCAATTTCCTACAGCCCTCTCCAAATGCCAAGGTGTTAAAGCAGAAAATTTAGTAGTTTAGGTCGCTACAGAATCTACAGATAGATTTTTATTTTGCTATGAAAAAATGTCATATAAGATGGGGGGGTTGACTTTGCACTTAACTCTGGTGCAACACTTGCACTTTACTTTTTCTTGTGTCTGTCGGAGTAAGCAGATGCATTTATTGTTTTGTGTTGCGGAAATGATGGCTCCTGAATCACAGCTGTAATACAGTTTGTAAGCATCATATTGCCCCTGTAATTTTTGCACACTATATTCTTGTATATTTCAAATAAATGTTGTTGAAATGTTCGTGGCTACAGTCTTTGATTTTCTTGCAAATAATTTCACACAACTGGAGAAGGAAGGAAAGTTTTATTGTTGATTTTTAATGATGTACAATTCACATTCATCGTCAGCAATCCACAATTTGAGATGAAGTCAAAAGAACACCAGGAGCCACATAAACCCATGTGGCGTTCACAAAACATGAAAGATATTTGAGGAATATTCAGTCATGTACTCCTAAACCCTCCCAGAACAGAGTAAGGCCTCTCTTCCCATGAAACAATCTGCTCAGCTCTTCTTGCACTATTTATTATATGCGTCTGCAGATTACTCTGCACTTTAAACATAATGGAATGGATTTGCCTTCACCTCTCCCCTTTATCTCAGCAAAATGGATATTTCATACTGTACTTGTTTGTTTGTTTTTTTTAATTAGGGAAAGTTTTTACATAAAATAAAGATCAACTCATTTGCAAATGGACTGGAGGGAGAACCTTAGCCATGCTAATAGGGGAGCGTCACTTCACAGCACCTAATCTTTTGCAGCTAAAACCAAGCATTTGGTATTATAGTAAAGATGGCAATTTCAACAACATTGTGGTTCTGTAAGCTACAGGCAGTTGAACCTGTCAGGGTGATTCTGGACACTAAACCACCCACAGGTCACAGGTGGTTGAGTCTCCCAAATCAATATGTATTTTATCATACAGTACAATCCAGCTTCACTGCTCAAGCACCATAGGATCTTTCGATGAGCCTTATCAGATGCCCATCTAGGTAAGTATAAATGGACCTCTGGTTTAGGATCCCTACTTGGCCAAGACGTGCGTTCTAAACCACAGGTCCATATGGACCTGTAGTTGTTTAAGGGTCCCAACTCCAACTGACAGGGGATTTCTAAACTGTAGCTTACATTTCCAACTTTGTTTTTATCTGCCTGCAAAGTTTTTTGATTAGATGTGATGCAGAAAATTCCTTGTTGGCTCCATTCCACTGTATTGTTTGGTTGGAGAACTAGAATAGGTGAACCAGGCCTTAGAATGTATGGGAATGGAGCTGGGAGAATAGATCCACAATACAGTAAACTAGATTTGGTTCCTATAACTTGTCCACCTCTATTTTAAAGAACTTTTGTCACATTTGTCTTGTAAACAGATCATTAGGTTTATTATACAGGATCTTTTGCAACTCTTTAAGCTATTGAAAAGATGACATTGCCTTCTGAAGAAGCTGGACCATTACTGGATATACCGGTGCAAATTCCTTGCCTTCTCTAGCTTTTACTGACTGTACGTAGGCTTCCAAAGCTCCCCTGCAAAGAGAAGGAAATGTATTAATGTGGAAGATTAATGACAAATTAAAATTTAGTCATGTTATTCCACTCTTGTCAATCATGTGTCTTTAAACGCAATTTTAAAGACACAACAAATGCAACGTGTGAACACAGCCTTATATTAATTTGCCTGTCCCCCAACTGGGTGGTAGTACTCTAACTAGTAGCGGGCAATTTCTGCCTTAGCATGCCCACCAGGACATCGGCTAACAGCGAGGTCACCTCTGCCACACAGCCCTAATGCTTACGGGAGTTGTATATGGAGGTTTTGAACTCTCGTTTTTGTTAAGCATAAAATCTTAAAGATTATTTATCCTGTATGACAAAAAAAAAAGTTTGGTTTAAGAAAGACTCATGCTTTCATTAAAAGTTTTATAAAAATGATGCCAATCAATAACACAGAAAACTATTATTTTTAAATGTGTTCAAAAAGCTTGAACCCCAAGGCTGCACAGGTCTTTACACAAAAAGATAAGCCATTCCCCACAAGAGTTTAATTATTCAAAGTTTTTTTTTTAAGCTATAAATTTGGTATCACTACATTTTATCTGGGTCAAAAAAAAAATGTTATTAAAGGGAACCCGTCACCAGGGACCTCATTTTCACTAAAGACAGGTTACAGAAGCTTATTACAGCTGCATTGAAAATCTGCTTTTCTGCTTTCTCTGAGCATTTGCATTACAATACACTCACCGGCCACTTTATTAGGTACACCTGTCCAACTGCTCGTTAACACTTAATTTCTAATCAGCCAAACACATGGTCGAGACAATCTCCTGCAGTTCAAACCGAGCATCAGTATGGGGAAGAAAGGTGATTTGAGTGCCTTTGAACTGGCATGGTTGTTGGTGCCAGAAGGGCTGGTCTGAGTATTTCAGAAACTGCTGATCTACTGGGATTTTCACGCACAACCATCTCTAGGGTTTACAGAGAATGGTCCGAAAAAGAAAAAACATCCAGTGAGCGGCAGTTCTGTGGGTGGAAATGCCTTGTTGATGCCAGAGGGCAGAGGAGAATGGGCAGACTGGTTCGAGCTGATAGAAAGGCAACAGTGACTCAAATCGCCACCCGTTACAACCAAGTTCAGGCTGGTGGTGGTGGTGTCATGGTGTGGGGAATATTTTCTTGGCACTCTTTGGGCCCCTTGGTACCAATTGAGCATCGTTGCAACGCCACAGCCTACCTGAGTATTGTTGCTGACCATGTCCATCCCTTTATGACCACAATGTACCCAACATCTGATGGCTACTTTCAGCAGGATAATGCGCCATGTCATAAAGCTGGAATCATCTCAGACTGGTTTCTTGCACATGACAATGAGTTCACTGTACTCAAATGGCCTCCACAGTCACCAGATCTCAATCCAATAGAGCATCTTTGGGATGTGGTGGAATGGGAGATTTGCATCATGGATGTGCAGCCGACAAATCTGCGGCAACTGTGTGATGTCATCATGTCAATATGGACCAAAATCTCTGAGGAATGCTTCCAGCAACTTGTTGTATCTATGCCACGAAGAATTGAGGCAGTTCTGAAGGCAAAAGGAGGTCCAACCCGTTACTAGCATGGTGAACCTAATAAAGTGGCCGGTGAGTGTATAATTGTGTGTTATAACTTACCTTGTACCCTGACAGAATCCTCTATGTATGTGACTTGTCTGTGCTGCAGACTGCTCAGCCTCTACCTTTCTGCTCATGTACAGCTGCTCCCTCCTGCTCCTTTACAGGTCACAGCCTGGTGAGCTGACATCAGTGGGAGAGGGAGGAGCTGTACAGGAGCACAAAGGTGGGGCCAAGAGCTGAGCAGACTGCTGCACAGACAAATCACAGGTTGTTTTTTTTTTTTTAAATGCATCCAACCCCTAGGACTACACAGAGGATTATGTCGGGGTGCAAGGCAAGTTATAACACACAATTATATTGTAATGTCAATGCTTAGAGAAAGCAGAAAGGCATAATTGCAATGCAGCTGTAATGGGCTTCTGTATTTTGTCTTTAGTGATAATGCGTTTTTTTCATTCATTGTTTGTTCTCCACCTTCAAAAATCCATAAATCAAAAAAAAAAAAAAAAATTGTTTTGCCATTCTCTGACCCTAATAACTTTTTCATACTTCAGTGTACGGAGCTGTGTGAGGTGCCATGAGCTGATGTTTTCATTGCTACCATTTTAAGGACTGTGCAACCTTTTGATCACTTTTTATAACATTTTTTATACGATGTTAAATGGTGTAGAGCATTTCAGATACTTGGGCGCTATTTTCTGTTATGGGGTTAACCGCCAGAAATTAGTTTCTCTGCTCCTGATCCTGTGCAATCCCCATGACGTTAGGGAACATCATGGTGGCCGAAATACAAGCTCACCATGTTACCCAATGTCAAGGTGGCTTAAGGGTTTAAAATGCATCCAAACTATAACAAACCTGGGACTCCACACAGGATTCTGTCTGGGTGCAAGGTAAATTAAAACACATTTACTGTATATAGTATTAGCCGAGTTTTGCAGAACAAAAAATGTGTCAAAAAAGTCAATACTCACCTTTGCTGGAAGAAAGAAGGTGTTGATAGGTTTTCCCAGTTTTTTGTGGTAAAATTAGGTACCTTGGCTTATACTCGGTGTATACTGTAATGCAAATGCACAGAAAAGGCAAAAAGACATCTTTGCAATCCAGCTGTAATAAGCTGCTGCAACCTGTCTAGTGAAAATGAGGTCCCTGGTGACTGGTTCCCTTGAAGAACTATAAGAACTATATTTCTTTATTTTTTAAAATATTTTAGGATTTCAATTCAATGTTCTTCCTCTCACTCCACTATTACAGTCTGTGAAATCTGTCTAGAGCCAATAGTGTTTTATCTATAAATCTTTGAACACTTTAGCACAACAGAATTTTAAAGATGTAAAGGTGAACTGCAGATAGATTCTATCATCTTGACCGTTTCGCTAGATTTGCTTCTAAGGAGCCTCCAGGCATTGAGATTATTTCCCCTTTACACCATCTCCAGGCCAAGTGTGGGTGGAGGGGGTGTGGCCAGGAGCCGTCTGCGCTCTCATTATAGCATGCGACACTTCTAGTTGAATGGTCTCTGGTTAATAGTGAAAATCTACGCTGTGCAGCTTGGCTACCAGATACGTAAATACTCACAATGGGGGAGATTTATCTTATTTGCCATCATATAGCAAGGTTTGGTCGTCACATAACCACATCACACAGCTGCACATTTTGGAAAATCTGTAATATCACTAAAATGTGTGAATACATTAATATTCATCTAATGAATACTGAGACAGATATGACATTTGCAAACTTCATCAACATGGTGTATGCAGTGTGCCCTGGGGACGGGTGGGCACACTGTGGGGTGCGGCACTAGTGCCTTAACATATAGTGAGAATTTGTCTATGGGGATTCGCACGCAAGACAATTAATCCATCAATCTAGTCTTCTTTAATACACAGCTTGCAGACATACACAGTGCCACTCCTGCCATAACTGAGAGCAGATACCAGGTTTATCCCAGTTTAATACTGCAGTAGCAGGGTAAAAATCCACGCAAGCCAGAGGAAATAATTCTACAGAGCTTCACAAAGATATAGTAGAAATGAGAGGATAAATTTGCAATAAGAAGGACTTATATAAAGTCTGATCTCATTACATATCAAAGCTGCTCATGTCTTAAGCTGCTCTGGAAAAAGTATATTATTTTCCATTACTGAATGGCATAGACATTAAAGCGTGGCTATGTATCAGAAAGACACATTTTTACTGCTAGTAAAACATGCTCACATTTGTCATGTATGCTTTTTGGTGCATGGAAAAAAAAAAAAAACCCTGCACCAAAATGTGATAAATGCCAACATTTCTAATACACGTCACATAGTGACATCCTATAGATGACGCTGGTACTGTGAGTGTGTGAACGCCATTGGCAGGGCTGGGAAGAGGGATAGGCAATTATCTATGGCACCTCTACCCTGAGGATGCTGTCCTGGCACTCAATAGCGATCACCGCTATGTGCGTCTGTTAGAAACACACAGTGCTGATCACTGAACGTAAGTAGCAATGTAATTGCTGCTTGTGCCCTTTGTGCGACTAAGGTGTCGGCCCCTTGGGTCATAGAGAGGATGCCACCATGTGCAGACAACCTTGAAGAATGCGGGATCAAGGAGGACGCGGCTCCAGGGAGCGCAGGTAGGCAAGTATCCTGGGACTACCTGTATTTATTGGGGCATGTTCTGGGACTAACTATACACAAGGGGGCATGTGCTGGGACTACCTAAATACAGGAGGGCATGCGCTGGGACTACCTAAATACAGGGGGCAGGCACTGGGAGTAATGGCGTCATCAGCGGCGACCGGCAGATAGCTTGGATGCCTCTCTGCCGGCTACAAACAATTGAAAGTTGTCAAAGAACAAGGAGAAATAAATTACTGCTTAAATTGCTGTGCTGGCACTTTACAATAAATAAGTGGCTTTTGGTTGAAGTTTGGGCACACAGGCTCTAAAAGCTTCGCCATCCCTGCCCTAGCCCCTATCTCGGACCGGTTACGGTCTTAGAGAGAGCAGCTAATATGAGGGCCCAGAGATCTGTCGACTTAGAAAACTGGCTACTCCGGGACAATGTCCGTATGTAAGAACTGCCGGAGAGGGCCGAGAGCATCCACCCTGAATCATTTATTGAGAATTGGTTCTGAGATACCCTACCCGCTGCCGCATTATCCTTTGCTTTCCTCCCTACAGAAGTCTCAAACTTCTTCATAGGAGTTAAACGACAACTACGAGACCTCCATATCTCCATCTCAATGACCTACCCAGCAAGACTAAGGGTAATATATGAAGACAGAACCTTATCCTTTGATAATCCCAGAGACCCTGAGAATTGGCTGAACACCCACAAGTGTCTGCCGAGGCACTGAGAATATTGTTGTGCAGCTGCAGATTGAACTTTTCCTTTTAGTTATGTTAAAGGCTCAGGAAGATGACAAAGGACAGGTCATTGGTTCCTGTACCTGGACCTTTGTTAAGTATATTGATAATTTGTCTGGCACAGATGTTATTGTTCCCCTATTATCTCTTAAATAGTAATTAGCAATGCCCACCCATCTATACTGGCTTAGCCTAGCTGCTGGATACATCCAAGTTGGTCGATGCCAATCAGTTATTGCTCTCCAATGTGTTAGATTGCTGTTAGCCAACGTGCAGCAATCCGGCTTAGGTTGTCCGTATACAGCCGATAAGTGAAGTACTGGTTGGTCACAGTACGCTGTATCGTTTTGATTATATCGGTGGTAATGATCGCATAGCTTAAGTCTACAATCGAAAATCTACCTAGAGAGCCCTCAGACCACTGACACCCCAGTCCACCGGGTCTCCCGTAAAATTCACCCTTTTTTGCTGACCTTGCTTATAGAACAAGACAGAACACTGACCCTACTAGCTGAATATGTTTCCTCCAACCTCCCTTTGGATAATCACTCAGCTTTTTGGGATGCCTTGAAGTCCCATCTGCGAGGGTGCTTCCAACGTATGTTTTTCACCAAACAGATATTTTTTGAGCAAGGCAACCAGTCAAGTAGTCTTGAATACCCTCACCAACTTCTACAGGGTACTGAACGGGACCTGCTCTAACACCACTACCACCCAGATTCATGCATATTTGAATGCTATACCATGCCCCACTCTGACCATATCTCATTGGATGCTCCCATAACAATGGAGGAGCTTGAGGAGGCCCTGGTGGATCTGTCTACGGAAAAGGCTTCTGGTCCAGATGACCCGCCCCTTGAAATATATTCCAAATACCAAGAGGAAATATTACTTGCACTGCATAAGGTTTTGCAGACATCCTTTGGAAGGGCAGCGCTACCGGCCTCATTCTGCGATGCTAACATAGTGGTTCTCCTCAAGCCTGACAAGATCCCCCAGGATTGTGGTTCATACAGGCCAATCTAGCTATTAAATGCGGACTATAAAATACTTACCAGGGTATTAGCCTCAAGGCTAAATAAGCTCATTGCTGCACTCATACATAAAGACCAGTCCAGTTTTATCCCCGGACGTGGCACCGCAGATAATCTGAGGAGAACCCAGATCCTCAGATAAAAGTGGAGAGGAGGGAGGAATGGGTCTTGGCCTCGCTGGATGTGGCCAAGCCCTTTGACTCCTTGAATGGCCGTTCCTGCTGGGGGCGCTTCGTAGGTTTGGCCCATCCTTTGTCAAATGGGTGTCCATTATCTACAAGAACCTGACTGCTAGCATGTCTTTGAACGGCAACACTCCGACAGGTTTCAACTTGAGAGGGGAACCCTTCAAGGCTGTTCTCTCTCACCACTGTTATTTGTTCTGGCAACAGAGCCTCTCACAGTTCAGATCTGGGTGGATGGGCTATACAGTGGGTTCCTGCATGGCGGGATGGAGGATCGTCTGGCACTTTATGCTGACAACCTCTTACTCTACATGTCGAACCCAGAGCAGTCTTTGCCTAGAGCCATGCAACTTATTGACAGCTTTGGTATATCCATGAAATGGGATAAGTCCTGCATTACGTACATGCCACAGGCTCGGGTTCCTGACGTGGCATCCCATGGAGGGCTGAGGGTGGTTCCCCATTTCAAATACCTTGGAGTCATTTTATCCCCAGACCCGACAACAATGCAGGACAAGAATGTGACCCCATTATTGGCTTTATTTAGGGATAAATTTGAGCTGTAGGCTAACTACCCCTATCAGCGGCGGGAGGATCAACCTCATTAAAATGGTTGTCCAACCTAAATGCCTATATATCACTACCCATATCTTCCATCCAATTTCTAAATCATATTCCGCCTCCTTGGAATCTCTTATGATTCCCTTTATATGGGGTTCAAGTAGATCCAACTAGCTAAGCTATAGACCCAATATATTATAGACCCATTTATATTATCAAGCCTAGGTCTATTAAAACTTCTGCAATCATCACAATCTGCCGATGCGCCACAATATCCTGAAACCGACTTAGCCTCATACCTAGGGATCACCAGCCTGTGGCATGCGCCGACTCCCACATGGAAGGGGATCAGGCTGCTTCCAGCCCATAAACTAGCAAGGATGGCCTGGAGACAGGCTAAACAAATAACTAAAACCACCTCTATACCGCTGGAAACCCCTCTATGGGAAAATTCGGATCTCCTACATTTGAAGGAGGTCCCGGATGCACAATTTTGGATAGGTCATGGGGTCCACACTATACAAGATGTCTGGGACACATCCTCCATTCTTCCCTATGATCACCTTGAAACTAAGTACCAACTCCCTCGACACAGCTTCTTTAGGTATTTACAACTGCGCCATGCTCTACAAGCAAAATTTCCCCCTATGTAGTAACCCTATCAGATAGCCCATTAATAGGAGTCATTCCTTTCTAAGGTCCAGGTGGTTTCATCTCCACCATTTATTCTCACTTAATCTGCTCCAAGTTGCAATCTGAACCACAACGAGCATTAGAGGAGTGGAAAACACTAATCCCTTCCCTGAAACTGTACATTTTTTTCAATAAATGAGTTAATAAAAAAATAATTCAACCATTGTAAAAAAACAGGTCTTAATGTAAAAAACAAAAAACAAACTGTTATATGCCTATGTCAGATGCATAATAAAAAAAGCTATGTCTTTTGAAAGTTGATCTTTCAAAAGACATAAGGGCAGTGTACTTAAGGGCAGAGGAATAACTAAAGTAGTAGTGGCCATATGGGGCCCGCAGTGTCAGGTGGCCCCACTCATTCAACCTGCGGTTGAACACAAAAGTGCTCAGTCTGTAGAAATGAACTGGCCAGATCCCACTGACCAAACCCAATGCAGTAGACAGGAGTCCTTGCATCATAGTGATATATGATTCACTGCCTGTCTTTTATTACTGTGTCAGTGGCAGTCTTAAGCCAGTGGCAGTGGGCACAGCCATATTGACTTTGATCATTGCTCCTCCTCAGGGGTGGACTGGGAAATTAAAGTGGCCCTGGAAAAAGTTTTACAAGTGGCCCCATGTTGTGGTTTGGTCCAAATTCTCAGAAGGTGGAGTCAACATAAGTGGGCGGGGTAAGAATATGAACCACAGCCATGTTTGTGGTAGGTTAGCTGATGCACAAATACAATTATAATTTTTTTATGATATTTATTTTAATTTAAATAGTGATATTCTGCAGCAGCTGAGGTAAGAATTTTAAGGTTCTGCAGCAGCTGAGGTGTGTATTATGAGATTCTGCAGAAGCTGAGGTGAGTATTATGAGGTTCTGCAGCAGCTGAGGTGAGTATTAAGAGGTTCTGCAGCAGCTGAGGTGAGTATTATGAGGTTCTGCAGCAGCTGAGGTGAGTATTATGAGGTTCTGCAGCAGCTGAGGTGTGTATTATGATGTTCTGCAGCAGCAGAGGTGTGTGTTAAATTGTTTTCAGTGATAGTTATAAGTGTGTGTCTGTGACAAGTCATAGTAAACAAGTGCACCCCCAGGTAACACTACCATACGCAGTCTGAATAACCACCATATTATAAATACAGATTACAACAGGGGTGTGCCACAGCCGGTCGTACATGCATTTCTATATAAACGTTTGTGAACCTGGTGTTTTACACCATTTATTAAAGATGGAATTTAAATCTAACCTTCTTACCCGTTGTACTCAATAAAGTGCTAACATGGCAATTTAAGTAGGAACTTATTGCTCCTTGCTCCGTTACAGTTTTCGATCATGTGGGCATCTAAAGGGGACGAATACAGTAGAAAGAGGGATTATTATAATAGCATCCATCCATTGTCCCCTGAACATAAAGGATAGTGGGGTCTGGAGCGGATGAGCTAATAATAGTCCAGCTCTATCCACACCTCCAAACTCCGATTGCTTTAAAATGGCGCACATCCTGGGCTGCAGGAGGGAGGTCTGATTGGTAAACTCTATGCTGGGGTGAAGGCCTGGGTAGAGCCTTGCCATAGGTATTCCCCCCACTGCACTATGGGGTCTAAAATTAGTAAAAAAAAAAAAAAAACTCCAAAAAAACTAAAAGTTCAAATCACCCCCTTTCCCTAGAACTGATATAAAAATAAACATAAAATCATAAACGTGTTAGGTGTCGCCACTTCCCAAAACTTCCCAAAAGTCAATATACAAAAACGGTTATTCCTGGAGTTGAACCATGTAACAGAAAACAGTGCCCAAATGTTGAAACACCACTTTTTTTGCCATTTTGCAACATATAAGGAATTTTAAAAAAAAAAGTTTAACAGGTCATACAGTCCCCAAAATGGTAGCAATGGAAATGTCACCTCATCGCATGACACCTTATACATACTGTACCCGCAAGTATGAAAAACTAATTCGGGTCAGAAGGTTTTAAATTTAAAAAACCTGTATAAATTGGTAATCACGTGATCGTACAGACCCAAAGAATAAAGGAAACATGTTATTTGTAGCGCACAGTAAAAGCCATAAAAACCAAGCCCACAAGAAAATAGTGCAAATGCGTTTTTCCACCAATTTCCTTGCAGTTGGATTCTTTTTTCCAGCTTCCCAGAACACTTCACAGAAGACAAGCCCTCAAGGCTCTGTACATGGAAAAATAAAAAAACTATAGATTTTTGAAGGTGGGGAGTGAAAAATGTAAACACAAAAAGGGGTCATTAAGGGGTTAATAGATGTATATTGGTAAATTACCCAATATCCTGCCCCCAACCATTACATAAAAACATGAGATAAGGTGGCCAACCCCTTTAAATATCCAGGTTTAAGGTTAAAATACAATTTGCGACATATTTGGGTACACAGTGGAATTTTCCTGGCTGTCACCACCCCCTGATTTTTAGGCTCAGGTTTGGGGTCGGCATGACTTTTACTTTTTGCTTCAGACTTGAAATTAAGACCATCATTATCGAAAGCAAAAAAACAGTGCTACAGGACCATCAGTCTGCTAAAGATTTGCATTTTCAGCACAAGAATATCATTCCATGACTGAAATCCATTATTGTTTGAGTACAGCCAAATGATATTTAACATGCAGCAGAGAAGCAACCATGTTTTCTCCTCTAGATAAATGTAGGATCACATCTAGCACAATAACACATCGATTACTTATGAAGTTACAAATAAAATTCTGACTCTTGAAAATAACTGGAAGTAATTATGTTCCTCTGATGAGGAGGCTTTGAAGAACATATAAGAATGATGTCCCACTGTCAGCAAAACAGAGCCTACAAGTGCGGAGCTACATACACTGTATCACTGAATGGAGCAAAGACCAACTCTTCACTGCACATGGAGTAATGTGGGGAAATTTATCATTAGTTTTCTGCTTATTCTGACAAATTTATGAAGGATTTTCAAATACTTCAGAATTACTAGTGCAAAAATTAGCCACTATTTTTGAGCACTTTTACCAAAAAGTCTGAAATCCAATGCAGACATTTCCACTACAGATCAAAATGAGAGAACAACATGCAATTTCCTTAATGTCAAGGTCATTGTGTAGTCATATATTAATATATCCTAACATAAGTAAACAGCAAAATTGTATGCTTATTCCATAAACGGAATATGTTCTACCTCGGTGTTCCCCAACCTTTTTGTATCTGAGAACCGGCTGCATCCAACATTGTTTTTTTTACCAGGGACCGGGCCAGGTAACCCTCTTTTATCATGGTCCTTGGAAAATAAAATTGTGTGCCCACAAATTGTCCATATCTAACCCCAACCCACATAACGCTCCTTTCCTGCAGATGCCCTTTTTTCTGTAGCACCCTTTTAATGTCTTGATAAGAATAAGGCTACTGAAAAGGGGACATTATAATATTCCTTTTTCTAAAACAACCCCCACACACCTATAATGTCCCCTTGTCTTTGGGCTTTTTACGGTGAGGAAAAAAATATACATACTACATATACGCAAGTATTAGCCGACCTGAGTATAAACCGAGATACCAAATTTTACCACAAAAAACCTGGGAAATTCAGCTGCTACACTTTACTAAAATGTCCCAGCAGCAACCTCCACTCACCAACAAAATGTCCAGCAGCGGCCTCCACTCACCAACAAAATGTCCAGCAGCGGCCTCCACTAACCAACAAAATGTCCAGCAGCGGCCTCCACTCACCAAAAATAAATGTCCAGCAGAGGCCTCCACTCACCAATAAAATGTACAGCAGCGCCCCCCTCTTCACTAATAACATGTCCAGCAGTAGCCTCCCCTTACTAATAACATGTCCAGCAGAAGCCTCCCCTCACTAGTAACATGTTCAGCAGTGGTCTCCTTTCACTAATAACATGTCCAGCAGTGGCCTCCCTCACTAATATCATGTCCAGCAGCAGCCTCCCATTACTAATAACATGTCAAGCAGCAGACTCCCCTCACTAATAACATGTCCAGCAGCAGACTCCCCTTAAGTAATAACATGTCCAGCAGTGGCCTCCCCTTACTAATAACATGTCCAACAGCAGACTCCCCTCACTAATAACATGTCCAGCAGTGGCCTCCCTTCACTAATAAAATGTCCAGCAGTGGCCCCCCTTACTAATAACATGTCCTGCAGCAGCCTCCCCTCACTAATAATATGTCCAGCAGTGGCCTCCCTTCACTAATAACATGTCCAGCATCGTCTTCCCCTCACTAATAACATGTCCAGCAGCAGCCTCCCCTTACTAATAACATATCCAGTAGCAGACTTCCCTCACTAATAACATGTCCAGCAGTGGCCTCTCTTCACTAATAACATGTCCAGCAGCAGCCTCCCCTCACTAATAACATGTCCAGCAGCAGCCTCCCTTCACTAAACACAGTGGATCACTGTTATAACAGTGGATCAGCACTCTGCACGATCTAACAGTGCATGTGTCAGCCTATGTAGAAAGCATAGGCTGCCTATGTAATATGCAGCAATACATTAGTATTACAGTATATTACAATGAAAAAGTGATCAAATGATCACTTGTTCATGTCCCACCTTGGGACAAAATCAAACAGTAAATAAAAAGTTAAAAAAATAAAAGTGTAATTAAAAAAATCATTAAAAAAGAAGAAAAGTCCCCTGAAGTCCCATCCCATGCAATTATCAAAACATAAAAACCCCAACATATTGGATATCACAATGTCCGTAACATCCCGTACACTAAAATAAATTTGTCACTGAACCTGTATGGTGAACGCTGTTAAAAAAAAGGCCAAAAAACCTCACAAAAATTATGAAAACTTTACATCATAAAAAGTGATCAAAAAGTAACATTTATAGCTTACAAATTACAGCTTGTCCCACAAAAAATAAGCTGTAAAACAACTCTGTAAATTATTAGCTATTGAACCCCTCGTAGATAATGTACCTGAAAATTGGATCTAACCCACAAAAAAAATAATCCCCCATAAATCCAAATTACAAAAAAATAAACATTTTACAGCCTGTAAAATGTGACAATGCAGGTCTGCTCCTTCCATTCTATGCCCGGCCGTGTGCCCATACATACGGGTCACATATGGGTCATCCTCATACTCAGGAGAAATTATGTATCAAACTTTGTGGAGTTTTTTCGTAATTTAATACTTTGTGACAGTTTAATTTTTGGCCAAAATTAATATATTGTCTAAAAAAAATTACAGCTTGTAAATTATACCTTCATTTTGTTTTAACCCCTGGGAAGCATTTAAAGGGCTAACACAATTCTTAAAGTTCATTTTTCACACATGGAGGGGTTAAATGGTTTTACTGCTATTTAGCTATTTAGTGGCTCTTAAAGCCACTTAAACCTGAGCAGGTGCCTCTAAAAAAGGGTTTTGGCCATTTTCATAAAAATTGCACTCAAAATTCTGAACCTCCTAACAACCCAGAAAAGAGAGAGGATGCATAAACAGCCACGCCGATACAAAGGAGACATTTGGGAAATCTGAAATCTGAATATGTCAAAGCGTTACAAAGGTATAACCTTCATAAGGCCCTAAAATGGCTTAGACCAGAAGGGGTTAAGGACCTGTCGTCTCACCTTTGTTATTGCTATTGTCATTTAGCTTACATGTTTTTGCATCACTTCTCTGCTCATTGTGTATAAGATCTCTTATACTTCAGAAAGCCTGTTATACCATGCCTGATGAAGGGACCTAAACTGCCCCGAAAGTTTGCTTGTAACATCTTATATTTCAGTTAGCCTTGCCATAGTGTCACAACATTTAAACCACGTGTGACGTATATCTGAACATCACACGTCGGTTCCTCTACTGGAGAGAGCGCACGGGTTTTTGTTACTATGACAGCCTCAGGTCTGATCTTAACTCATGCAAGTTTGCGATTTGCACATTGTAATAAATTATGTGGTAAATCCCTATATACTACCACACTGTGGTATGGCAGTATATGGTAGGATCAATCAGACAACCCAGGCTTAAAGTACCCTAGATGGACTGAAAAAGCAATGGTAAAAAACTTTAAAAAACCCCAAAAATTCAAATCACCCTGCTTTCCCTAGAACTGATATAAATATACCGGGAAAATAAACAGTAAAAATCAAAAACATGTTAGGTATCACAGCATCCCAAAATGTCCAATCTATCAGAATATAATCATGTTTTTTCCCAGCGTTAAACCCCATAATGGAAAATAGTGGCCAAAGTCAAAAATGCCACTTTTTGCCATTTTGAAAAATATTTAAAAAATCTATAAAAAGTGATCAAAAGGCCATACAGTCCTTTGGAAGCAATGAAAACGGCATCAAAAGTTGTAAAAAAAACACAACACCCACAGCTCTGTAAATCGAAGTATGAAATACTGTAGTTATTAGTGCCAGATTATGGAAAAATGAAGAATTTATTTTTTTTTTGTACAGGAGGTTTTAATTTTTTTAAGTGAATGAAAACATTATAAAACCTGTATAAATTTTGTATCCCCGTGATTGTACTGACCCAAAGAATAAAGTAGACCTGCCATTTGGGGTGCACAATGAAAGCTGTAAAATCCAAGCCCACAAGAAAATGTTGCAAATGCAATTTTTTCATCAATTTCACTGCTGAGGAGCATGTTGTGTGGACAGAAGAGAAGTGGTCCACACACTTCATTTTAGTGATGAAAGCAAGTTTAATTTATTTGGGTCTGATACAAAACATTATGTTTGACAAAAAACTGGGGAAAGACTGAATACAAACTGTGTTAAGAAGTCAAAGAAAGGTGGTGAGGAAGTGTCATGGTTTGGGGAATGTTTTCTACAGCAGGAGTTGGACCTCTCATACAGATGCATGAGTGAATGCAACCTTCAGAACATTCTTCAACAACACATGGTTATTTCCTTGCATTCGTCACTCATTCAGCCAGCAATTTTCATATAGGACAATGTCCCCTGTCATATTGCAAAACGGGTAAAGCAGTTCCTTGAAACAAAACTTATGGCCAAGAAACCCACAAGGGTCAAAGAACTGTGGAAGAGATGAGAACAAGAGTGGACCAATATCCCACCAGAGCTGTGTGATAGGCTATCGATGTCCTGGTGCAGAAAAATAAAAGGCCTGTACACTTCCTACTGAGTGACTGCTGGAAAAAATCATACATTGTTCACTAATTTTATCTCTAATTTTACTTTAGCATGAAGCGACATACATAGTCAATTTCGCAAAAGGCACAAAATATGCAAGGATTCTTTCCAAGCCATAGTCTCTTAAGTATAAATAGTCCATTCAACCTGAGTAAGGGTACATTCACACAAACGTTTGCCTGCCCGGCCATCAGTGCTGGACAGCGCTGCTCACCCCTCCCCTCTCCATAGAACAGTGCAGGGTAGCCACCGTAACACGGCGGACTATAGGACATGTCACTGCAAAAGGTGCATCCGCATATCGGTCCCCATTACATTTTCCGGAATGAGGCCTAAGCAGAGAAGCCTTAGGATCCAGAGTTAGTGTGTGAGCAAGTGATAAGGCAGTGCATTTTTTCAATGAACTACTACAATATTTGGGAAGTAGAAAGGTGACTCCCTAGATGTAGACAGATGACTTGCCCACCACCTGAGTATAATGTCAGTATAATGCTGTATATACAAATTTATAAAGCTGTATAAACCACTATGATAAATATGACATACAAAAAGTTGCTGATAAATCCTCCCATTTTCCTTAAATGGTAGCAAGAACATGAAAAAGTTGTCAGTGATTTGTATGCCTGATATGTCCCCTTAACCCCTTCGCAACCAAGGGTCATTGATGCCTGAATATCAACGTCAATAATTGCAGTTCTGTTATGCACTTTTTTAAAGGGAACACGTCACCAGGGACCTCATTTTCACTAAAGACAGGTTGCAGAGCCCCATCACACCTGCAGTGCCAAAATGGCTCTCTGCCTTTTCTAAGCATTTGCATTACAATATAATTGAGTGTTATAACTTACCTTGCACCCTGACAAAATCCTGGGGTAGTCACAGGGGCTGGACTTTGGTCTGGATGCATTTCAAAAAACAACATGTGACTTGTCTGTGTTATTCCTCAGCCCTTTGCCCCCACCTTTGTGCTCCTGTACAACTCTTCCCTGTACAGTCTTCATGGAGGAAAAAACAAGGAAAAAAATCCAGGGATACATTGTCCGTTTTTCTTGAAGGTGAGCAGAAATTTCTGGGATTTACACAGATACTTATACTGTAGTAATGCAGTATATCCCCCACTGGAAAAACTTAATGTTAGGTCGGTTTACAGATACATTTAATTAGGATGAAGAGAATTAATATTGGTAGATCTGCGTTTTGGTTGTACAGATATCTATACGCCTTCTGGATGGATAATTCGCCGCTCAACACTCAAGGAAAAGGATCCCATTAATATGTCCTTTATTCCAGAAAAAAATTGTAGAGTTTCAACAGTGTACCAGCGTCTTTGTTAGGCTAGGAATGAATATCTTCAGCTAGACTGATGAGAGGGGGAACTGTTCCTATGCTTGAGAACTAGAACCCATTGTGTTGGCTGTACCTGGAAGCAGGGGTAGGCAATGCGCCCCTTTAAGGCTCCATACAAGGTGATGTTCTATGAACACTTTTACTCTAACCATAATAATCATAAACAAGCAAACTAATGCTCTAGACAATCATCTATATAGCAAATAAAAAGTAACCTAAAACATTTATAACAAGTCGTTGGCTTTGTAATGTATACTTCTATCTTATATTTTACCTTATGAGAACCAGCCTGTCCTTTTCAGATGGGTGATCATCGAGCCATTGGGAATATCGAGCAATGGACCATTCAGCCCTCTGGAGAAGAAATGAGAAAACCATATACATTAAAAGTGCTTTGTAAATATGACTCAAACGTCTGGCTTTCTGCAATCTGTGGGCGTCATGAAGGTTTAATTAATAAAAACGCCAATGCTCCAGCAGTCACAAGATTCACAACTGAGACCAATGATCGCCTGCAGAGCATTCATGTACCATTATTGCTGACAACCAGGAAACAAATAAACTAATGGTGGACCATGTTGTGTATAGTTGCTGATTTAAAGCAGATAGAGAAGTTAAAGAGAACCTGTCACCAGGAGACCCCTTTCTAGCACCATCCCCGTCCCCTTAGAGAATTGCAGATAAATTGCTAAACATATTTTGCATGAAAAATCGGTTTTACAAAACAAGAGATTACTTATATATAACGATTGAATGACATGTGCTGTGTGACTAGTAAGGGCTGGGCTGAAGAGGAGTAGTCCCCCCCCTCAGGAAACCACTGCTCCATGAGTGATTTTCAAAAGAATAGTCCCGCCCCTCACCCACCCGTCTCCTTCATTCTTATGCCCCATGGCTGGCCCCCCCTGCACACGTCAACTTCCCATGTCCCGCCTGCTGTCCTGAATTCCTGAGCGGTCAGCATGTCTTGTACCGTGAGCACAGACATGCACAGATGAAGTGGTGCCGTCCACAAGGTCCCCGCATTCATCTACCCATACGCCACACCTGGGGCTCCTCTTCGGGTCCCAGAAGAGGAGCCCCAGGTGTCCCTGCTGTCCGGGCAGCTCTCTCCACTCTCTGCATCCTCAGTAGTGGTGCACAGAGTGGTCAGCTCCATCCTCAACCACAGAGAGAAGGAGACACAGTGAAGTCATTATAATGCACCTCCTACTCCCAGCAGTTTAGTATGGCTACCAGAAGTAGGAGGCTTGGTATAGTGACATCACCGAGGCTCATCCTGCAAACAGAAGAATTTTTTTTAATAAACATTGTGGGGGACATATATACTGGGTTAGTAAACAGGAAAAACACAGGGAAGGAGGGAAATTTAATGTGGAAGACACTAATTGCTGTGGGGGCCACGATTTAAGCTGTGGGGAACAACAGAAACTGGGGGGCTGTGAGGGGGCATTATATGCTGGGGCCGTGGGCTTATCAATGTATTTGATGGATTAACCCATGACTATGTCCTGTTGTATCTCTCCAGAATGCATTGTCTGTATATTGGTTACATCCCCAATGATTTTGCATCATTGTCATTGCGTGCCAGCACGTATTAGAGGGGCTTCTTACAGGAGTGGACACTACTTAAAGTGCGGTACATATACATTGGGGCCAGTGCATTGGATCTTTTACGACGCTAGTAACACCCCTGGTAAAGGTCAGTACTGGTGGGGTTTCTTGCTCTAGTCTCCACTGTAACTCCGGCTACAGTAAAAACTACAGTAAATATGGTGGGCCCTCTGCCCACCCCACTCCACTCCCATTCTTTGCCCCAACACGCCCCTAGTGTTGTGCAGGTTATAGAAAACTGAAACAATGAGAGGGAGATTTATGTGGTTTCTCTCCCAGTTTTCTGGCCATTATGTGTACAGTTCAGGTCTAAATGTCATCCCTTCTCTCTTGCCCATTTTTTTAGAAAACAACAGTGTATGGATTTTGCTCATACATCCAATGCCTGCAAAATAAACTTCCAAAACCATACAGTTCTGCATGGACACAATGCCATGCATAATATTCATCTTACCTGATAGGGAGACTTTAATTCTGGTGGAGCTCTCGTGAAGAGAAACTGGAGAATGACACTGTAAGGTATGATGTCACCTACAGATGCACTGTTGGCAATATGCTCGCTGGTCTGAAACAGCAAAGGCCTAGATAAAAACAAAATTAATGAATAAATACAACAAGGAAGATTTATTTAAAAAAATGTCTAAAAATAAGATCATGCTTGACACATTCTGAACCACTTCATTACGGGACTGTCCCCCCTCCTTCATTATCAGGTAATTTTTTTCTGTTTTATCAATGGACCTATTTATCTGCAAATGACTATTACATTTCTAATTCAACGTACACATATGTCAAAAAATATTGACATTTTTATATACCGTACTATTATTCAGTGAGAAAAAAAAACAAAAAGAGATTACCGTGACAACATTTTTTGGAAACCCTGCCTTTACGCTGTGTAAATAGATGGTATTTGTATAATTTATTTGCTTGTACGGATCAGCACAATACATGAAATGACCAGAGTGCATTATGGATTTTGGAAGTTATTTTTATTGTTGGTCTTATGGCACCACACTGCCATTACACACACTGTATCACACAAACACCCTTAAAGTGCCTATTCTTGCTGCGATTTTGCTGCAGTAGTGGGAACAGCTGAACCTTTGCATTGTAAAGCAAGCCAAATGACACGCTGTGGCTCATAAATCACAAATTCTTTTTGGCAGTGCATATACGAGATGAGGATAAATCCCATACACCTTTCTGCTACTGTAATAGAGCTAAAACCTGCGGCTGAGGTCGATCAGTGAAGCATGGACCATGCAGTGTCCTGTACTGCGGATTGGTGATTCTGACGGGGCTTCTGTTTTGCGGTGAAGCAGAGAGTCCTTGCATCAAATATGGAATCCATGGAATCCTGTCCATAGCACGGATTTGTCTGAAACAAACTACACAGTCTGTGATTCACCTAAGCTGTGGGTTTAAGCCCCTATGCTGCAGATTTTTCACACAGAAACTCCAAGCGTACTTAATATTGCCCTAAAGGTAACTTTTGTAGAAGGGCATTGAGATGAACATTAGCAGTAAACCCCGCAACTATTACACAAGCAACAGAAACTTGCTGAATTCAGCTTGCTGCTGATGTGTACACTGCCTCTACTCACACGACCGCGGACAGAGCTCAATCTTTGCACTGCAAAGGTTGATATTTACATTGACATCCACAGGAATAAGTGACATATCTGCAGTGGAAAGTCATTTCTACTGACGTTTTTTTTTTTTACACATTGTATGTATGGATAGTATGGGTGAGTATGGGCAAGTATGGGCAAAATGCCCTGTAGCCAATCCACACATGATATGGAATGAATGCGATATTTGGACAAATGTATGTGTGTGTGTGTGTGTTGTAGCTATATAAACACACACGCATGAATGGGTTAAAGGGAAAGGGGTACCGTATATACTCAAGTATATGCTGAGTTTTCCAGCACAAAAAATGCACTGAAAAACCCTAACTCGGCTTATACTCGAGTCAATGAAAAAAACCCTCTGTACTCACCTTTCTGACACCACAGCTGACACCATGACATCAGCTACTTGCCGACATCATACATCCGCATCCGCACACACTATGATGTCAGCAAGCGGCTGATGTCATGGTATATGCATCGGGACCGCGTCGGGGATGCGAAAGATGGAGCTGAAGGCAGAAGAGGACCTGTGGGGTGCTTCGTAAAGGTGAGTACAGGAAGGCTACTGGCTTTATACTAGGGGGCATGCGCTGGCTATATACTGGGGGGCTGGTGGCTATATACTGAGGTCGGCTTGTACTCGAGAATATACAGCATATTCCTAAAATATTTTACAGTAATAAACAGTACGATCTCTTTTTCACAAAAGTGAACTTTATAACTACTCTGAACGACAGACTGTCACAGTGATCATTTGCCACGAAAATTGGTCTCCAGGCTGATGTGTCTAGAGACAGCCCCATCTCACTGTACTATCTCCCTAAATGATCAATGTCACAAGTTTTAAAGGGAACCTGCCATTTAAATTAACCTGCCAAAATAAATACTTCATAAAAATTATGATTAAAAAGAATTGTCCTCATCCCTAAATGGTTCCCTTTAATGGCTGAACCGGAGGTGAGTCCAATGATACTAATGGAGTCCTGCATATTTAATGTTACTTGAATTGCCCTGCCTCCTTGTTCCTGATTGACAGGTCTCACTGCTTGGACATGCTGCTGTATGGAACTAGTACTTGGTGACCGTGTGTCAATATTTAACTGCAGAACTATCCAGCAATATTTACTTATTAGTGTCAAATGTTTTACACAGTGCCTTCTTACGTTGAGGGAGAGTTCTTTTACATCTCTAAACACTTCATGTCATATGACCAGGATGATGTCATCTGTCATGTACTAAACATTTGCAACATCTACCCCATGTATGTACTTGATCACAGGAAAATCACAGCATGCTGCCATGGAGGCATTGGGAGCAGTAGAAGTCCACGTAGGCATGCTCTGATTTCATGTAATCAGATACACAAACAAGGTAGACCTTTCCAAATGTTACTGGGTAAAGACCTTAGATGACATCACCCTGGTTACATGACATGAAGTGCTGAATGGTGAGCAGGCATATGGTATGGGTATTTTTGAAATAAACAGATTCAGAAATCTTCCACCATTATATGTAACAGACCCTTTTAGAATAGTTGCATCTTCCACCATTTTAATCCACATTTTTGTACATTATTGTACTTGTAAAATACATAATGCACAAATTATTGTATGGTATATATTAAAAAAATCTATCATAACTCATAAAACACTGACTGTGACTTTATCACATTATTTTCATTATAACACAATGCAGTACAACAAACTCTCTGCTTATGATCCCATCCAACAGTAAATCCATTTGTCTCATAAGGAAATAAATTCATGGAACCTGCTTCTCAGCTGATGGAATGAGCCATTTTTGGAGAATGTAATTATCTAAGTAATTTCTTCATAAATAAAAGCTGTTCCTTGAAACAAATAATTGGTTATTCGAAGCTATGAATATAGCTACAGTCCTAACAAAACTGGCTAATTGTGCTATAATTGTACCCTGCCTTCATTTTTAGCCTCTTCTCAAAAATGTTTAAGATTTCCTTGCATCTAACTGAATATAATGAGTGAAAATGAATGAAAAACTGCTCATTGGAAAGAGTCAGAAAAGTAAAAATTGCTTAAAAGGGTTTGCCCATGAAAGAACATTTTCGAATTTCAATCCCCTCATGTTTACACAATGAAGATAATTTTAACCCCTTAATTTACAATTTCAGTCTGTTTTATTGTATTTTTAACTCCTATCACTCAGTGATGATGAGTGCATGAGTGTGGGCGGGGACTCTCACGAGCCATTATGAGCCATCTAGTGCTGTGAGATGCTGTAAACTGACAATGTGTTTAGATCAGGGCATAGGGTTTATTCTGAACATTATTCTAGTATATGACACAAAGAAAGAGAGATGAGACCGAGCAGAGATGATGAGATCCATGAGATGCATATTACACACAATTACATTCTTAGTTCTGCTACCTCTCAGCCACAACATACTGTCAGAACAGCTGTGCCTCCATCCTCTGGATATCTGTTTGCAGATTGTAGCTTTACTTTCCTGATGCTGCTGCTGTTTAACAGTCAGGTTCTGGGGCAACCGAAATTGTGAACACCAGGACTGATAGAGACAGGTTGGAATTATATTTGCGAAATGCTGTATTTTTATAAAAAAACATTGAATTAGAGAATGTGTTATTTTGTTATCCTGAGTTAAATAAGCTGGTCTTCGTGGTCTACGTGGTCGTGGTCTTTGTGGGCTGTTTAAAAGGGAACCTGCCATTTAAATTAATGCTCCCAAAATAAATACTTTATGGAGAACAGCACAATCAGTGTTTCGTATATACTCGAGTATAAGAAGACCCAAGTATAAGACGAGGTACCTAATTTTACCACCAAAAACTGGGAAAACCTATTGAAATGAGTATAAGCCTAGGGTGGGAAATGCATTGGTCATAGCGTCCCCAGTTATATAGCCAGCCAGCCCTCTGTAGTATATAGCCAGCCCCCTGTAGTATATAGGCTACCAGCCCCCTGTAATATATGGTCTGCCAGCCCCCTATGGTATATAGCCTGCCAGCCCCCTGTAGTATATAGTCTGCCAGCCCCTTGTAGTACATAACCAGCCCCGCCTTTAATATATAGACTGCCAGCCCCTTGAAGAAAATAGCCTGCCAGCCTCCTGTAGTATATAGCCTGCCAGCCCCTTGTAGTATATAGCCTGCCAGCCCCTTGAAGCCTATAGCCTGCCAGCCCCTTGAAGCCTATAGCCTGCCAGCCCCTTCACGTATATAGCCTGCCATCCCCTTCACGTATATAGCCTGCCAGCCCCTTCACGTATCTAGCCTACCAGCCCCTTCACGTATCTAGCCTACCAGCCCATTGAAGTATATAGCCAGCCCCCTGTAGTGTATTGCTTTCCTGTAAAAAAAATAAACTGAGTACTCACCATTTCAATGGCCCGGGCAACTCCTCTTCTATCTCCAGGTGCGCGGTAGGTCCGTGACAGCTCTGTGGGCAGCGCATCTTCTTTCTTCATGCCGGCGCAAGGTGTGCCATCCTATCTAAACGGCCGCCACATAACTGTGATGTCAGCCGCTGCTGGAGCTGTCGTTGACTTGGGGCGGCATAAAAAAAGAAGAAGCGCTGCCCCGGAAGCTGTTGCAGACCTGCAGCGCACATGAAGATAGAAGAAGAGCTGTCCGGGCCATCAGAATGGTGAGTTTATTTTTTTTATATACCCGAGTATAAGCAGAGTGGGGAATTTTCAGCACAAAAATTGTGCTGAAAAACTTGGCTTATACTCGAGTATACACAGTAAGTTGCATCCAGGACACTCTGGAAGTGCTGCAAGCTCTTTAAAAAAAAAGAGAAAAGTATACTTTCACATGGACTCAAAATAGCTTATGCTATTCGGTGGCATCTATCCCCATTCTCTGCTAAACACTGACGTTGGGTGTATATATATGTACACATCTAGTAGAAAAGTTTTGGCACATGAGGGGAGAGTTACAAGACATGTTAGTAGAGAGTGGAAGAGATTTGTTTAGATTGTGAGCCCCTTGGGGACAGGGACCAATTTGATATGCTTGTGCAGCGCTGCGTAATCTGTGGGCGCTATATAAATAAAGAATTATTTTTTATGTGGATTATAAAGGTCAATCTGCCCTCTCTCTACCAAACAATCTGCATTTGTCAGAAGTGCACAAGGTCTTCATGCTTAAATGGAACCAGTCATCAAGAACAGGCACAATAAACCTTACTCATTCCCATTCAGTGGTACTAATGTCCAAGAATTGTACTGTTAGTAAGATAATTCCCCAAGCATTTTCTGCTTTTGTCTTATTTGTCCCCACCCACCAGTTGCTTGGGCTCACCGACCACGATGAGTGAATTGACCTCTTGTATCCCGCTTGGTGCTTAATATTTCATGGTGTAAGAGGGACAGCATCCTGGTAAGGACAGGGCATCCTGTCTGTTCAGTCAAAAGAAAGAGGTGGGGTCCACTGGCGGCCTGGGAGAAAACTTGACTCTCTTGTTCAGTGGTTGAATCATCTCTATTCATTTTCATATCATCAAAGCAGCTGTAATTAACGTACTGTGCCTTAGTGGCAGATAATATTCAATGATATGGGCAGGACTTTTAACGCTCTACAAGCAGGTATTATTGGCGTGAGGGGTAAAATTCTGTAATAGGTCCTTTTTTTTGACAACCAATAAAGATTTACATACAAGTACTCTGCATCAGAGATTCCAGAGTATTTGCGATCGACAATGTACAGCTTGGTATATTTAGATGACATCAAATTTTTGCAATCTCTCTACATTGTTAGGTCTTTTTCTGTAGATTTTTAGGTGACTAGATGTAAATTCAATCCAATTTAGGTATGCCCTAGAGGTATCTTCCTAGGTGAATCAGTTAAAAACAAAACAATACATCAAGATACAAAAAAGGAAAAAAAAGAAAAAAACAGGGTAACAAAAAGGCCTTGAGCTGATTTTCTTTTCTCAGGATTGATTTATGCAAAGAGTTTTTTTGGAGAAGTATTTGTTTTGTGACCATATGTCCCACAGTGAATGGAATTAACTATATTTGTTGTTTTGTATGTGTCAAGGAGATATTAATTGTGAATGTATAAGATTGGTTTAACTATAGGGTAATTACAAACTTTGTTTAAATATTTGGCATCTATTGAAGCATCCAGGCAGCTTTTATGACATCCTGGAGCTTTAACAGCCTGATAACCTATGAACTGAAGACTGGTCTGTTCAGACCCCAAAGGACATTTGGTCTCCCTACCCCCCCCCCCCCTCTTCTGCATCAGGATTTGGAAACAAAAGACTGTTTAAATATTCCTGGACTCTCCCCCCTCATTAAAACTTTGCCCAATCCTGAATGACCCTATGGACTAATTAATGAATGGGAGGTTCTGAAATCTAAACCAAACTGAGAAGTTATAAAACAATATGAAATCCAAGAATTGGTGTTCACATTTTGGGGGCTGCTTGACAAGCTGAGTGTGTTCCTTATTTCTCCCACCTCCAGGGATCAGGATTTACTTTAAGTTGTAAGTTTCTGTTATTTTTCTCCCTTTTTATTTTATAACTGTTTTGCCGTGTTGTGTGTCATTTTATTTTGTAATTCTTTTGTTTTTAATATCTTTTTATGCACTGATCAACTTTTTGTAATTAAAGCTTTTCACCTTAATTTTGGTCCCTGTATGCTCTGCGAACTCATAGCCTTGTGAAGTGTGGTTAGCTGTGTTACTGCTAAAGTGCTGAGTGTGCATGTCTAGTGGTGTGACAAGGTGACTGCTTGAGAGCAAGAGTTAATGTAGAGTGGGATACTTATTGGTCCCAGTATAAATGCAATAAGTGGTGGCAGCGGGTCTGGTTCTGGTGCTGGAGCTGTATGAGGTCTAATTTATGCTCAATTTGTGTCCTGAGTGAAAGGTGAGCGCAAGTTTGAGTAGGCTAAATTAACCCGTACAGTTGCACCCCAAGTCACGTGACGAGGCGGCGGCATCCTCACCGTGACAAATTGGTGGCAGCGGTGGGATAAATTCATTTTTGTCAGAGCATTAAGTGTTGGGATTAAGTAACTGACCCCTGCACTTAAGGACTAGTGGAATCCTTGCGAGGAGTACCCTAGTTTTACACGGACCAAATCAGTGCTGTTCTAAGACACACGTGCAAACAGTTCCCCTAACCCGTTTTTCTTTTCTATCTTTTATTTGGCAAAGGTTGCACTCAGTGATGGCAACCATCTACAAGAGACAGAGCAAGGAGGCTCTAGTCCACCTCTGTGAGCAGAGAGGTGTCAACCCGGCTGACAAGTCCAAAGAGCTGCTGGTTTGTGCTTTGATGGAGCAAGATGCAGAGCAAGGATCTGGCACGGCTCAAGGGAGCCAAGATATGGACATTAATCCTGGAAGAGTTTCCCCTGAGGCTACCCACAGCAGGAGCCCTCAGGAAGGCATGGATGTGTCTCTTCAAATGGCCCTACAGCAGCTAGGTGAATGTGATCCTAGCCTGCGTCTGCAGCTTATCCTTCAATTTAATCAGGCGACCGCAGAGCGAGAGAAGGAGAGAGCGGCCGCGGAGAGAGAGGAGAGAGCAGCTGCAGAGCGTGAGCGCCAGGCTGATAGAGAATTCAGGCTGGAAATGGCACGCATTGAAAGGGGTATCAATTCTGTGCAACCCCAATCCCAAGATGTAGACCCCAAAAGACCTCGTCAAGAACGTTTTCCAGTACTGGACAAGGATGGGGACAATACCATCTGCCCCGTGAGCAGTGGGCACAGTATTTAAGCCCAGGGCTAAGAGGCAAAGCCCTGGAAGTATTTGCTGACCTTCCCCTTGAGCTCGATGAGGACTCTATGCTATAAAAGCTGCTTTGATTAAAAAGTACAACTTAACTCCAGAGGTGTATTGCCAGAAATTCAGGAGTGTAAAGCGAGAAACAACTGAGAGCTACGCTGATACAGTAGGCAACTTACGGACTACCTTTCTACAGTGGACCCGAGGACTTTCTGTCAACAGCAGTGAGGACCTGGAGGATCTCATGATAAAAGATCAGTTTCTGCACATTTGTCCTGTGGATGTACGACAGTTTGTTTGTGACAGGGAGCCTAAAACTGCGGATGAAGCTGCGCAGATTGCAGACTCCTACACCGCCAACCGGATGCCTGAAGCAAAGAGGGAAACTTCCCCCCAAAGGTCCTCCAGCTGGAAGGAGAAACAAGCCAGGACAACATCACAACCTTCTGTCTCCAAAGTGGGTGAGAACATTACATTGAGGGAGTCTATAAATCAGGGGGATATGCGCAAATGTTTTATTTGTAACAAAGTGGGTCATCTGAGGTCTGCGTGCCCAGAGAGAGGGGCAACTGTCTACTCTACAGTACCAGTAGTCATGCTGCTTTCTGGTGATATGGACAAGTTACAGCACCATATGCAGACTGTGATAGTGGGTGATAGAGTCACCCAGGGATTAAGAGACTCAGGGGCAAGTTATTCATTGGTTCGCCCTGAGGTTATAAACCCTAAGGACATCATTCCAGAAAAGACTTTGCCTGTGAAGGGGATAACCGGATGCCATCCAGGAGTGCCCGTTGCCAAGGTTTTTATGGACTGGGGTTCTGGTAGAGGTATCAGACAAGTGGGAGTGTCACAAGAATTGCCTGTGGATGTATTGTTGGGAAATGATTTGGGAAAAATTACAACTGTGTATGTGCCTGATGTACAACAATCATATGAGAAAATGGGCAGAAGCCCAAGGGGACTGGTTTGGGAAGGAGGACAGGATAGCAAGAGCAAGGCTATGCCTGCTCCAGAACCAGAGGTGTCCCAGTATGAGGAAGCTACGGGGGAGGGGGTGGTGAACGGGCCCCCAGAGATAACCCTGCAGTCAGCAGATATGGTGCAGGGTGTGAGAGGCTGCCAAGATGGAGTCTCTGAATCTGCACCTCAAAGCTCTAAGGTCCTGAGTGTGGATCTGGTGGAGGCCATTACTCAAGGAGAGGTCCTAGAGCAGACAAGAGGTGTCAAGATGAGTAAGGCTCAGAGCATGAGCCAGAAAGATGCCTCTACTCAGACTGGGGAGATGCAGTGTGTCTATGAGCCAAAGACAGCGTGTACACTAGAACCAGTGCTGAGAGAGGAGACTGGGGTTCCCAGTGATGAGTGTTGCCAGCGCAGTTTTGGGGAGCGATCAGAAAGGGGAGCAGGGGCATAGGGACTCTCAGGAGAGCGTTCAGTCAGTGGTCCAACCTAAGCCCAGTAGTATAAATGGTAAAGAGAGGGACTCTAATAGTTGTACAGCGGGAAAACCAAAACACAATGTAACTGGGTACAGTAGTCCTACACTTAACTCCATTGGCATTTCATCCAGCAGGGAGAGGGTTAACCATTTCACACTTGGGAGAGGGGACACAGAACTTAGTGTTTCTGCAGCACAAAGCCATAAAATCAGCAGGAGGTCCCAGCACAGCAGTGTACAAGTGACCAGGGGTGATATTACTTGGCCTTATACACGGGACAAAGGACCAGATGGTTGATGTGCCCAGGTAATCACATCTTATGGCAAAGATTTTTATGGTACTGAACTTCTGCAATGTATTATTGGTAATTGGCTTGGGAAAATTTAAAATGGCGTGGGTCATTTCAAATTTGCCCAATCTTGAAAGGGGGAGGTGTCAAGGAGATATTAATTGTGAATGTATAAGATTGGTTTAACTATAGGGTAATTACAAACTTTGTTTAAATATTTGGCATCTATTGAAGCGTCCAGGCAGCTTTTATGACATCCTGGAGCTTTAACAGCCTGATAACCTATGAACTGAAGACTGGTCTGTTCAGACCCCAAAGGACATTTGGTCTCCCTACCCCCCCCCCCCCTCTTCTGCATCAGGATTTGGAAACAAAAGACTGTTTAAATATTCCTGGACTCTCCCCCCTCATTAAAACTTTGCCCAATCCTGAATGACCCTCTGGACTAATTAATGAATGGGAGGTTCTGAAATCTGAACCAAACTGAGAAGTTATAAAACAATATGAAATCCAAGAATTGGTGTTCACATTTTGGGGGCTGCTTGACAAGCTGAGTTTGTTTCCTTATTTCTCCCACCTCCAGGGATCAGGATTTACTTTAAGTTGTAAGTTTCTGTTATTTTTCTCCCTTTTTATTTTATAACTGTTTTGCCGTGTTGTGTGTCATTTTATTTTGTAATTCTTTTGTTTTTAATATCTTTTTATGCACTGATCAACTTTTTGTAATTAAAGCTTTTCACCTTAATTTTGGTCCCTGTATGCTCTGCGAACTCATAGCCTTGTGAAGTGTGGTTAGCTGTGTTACTGCTAAAGTGCTGAGTGTGCATGTCTAGTGGTGTGACAAGGTGACTGCTTGAGAGCAAGAGTTGATGTAGAGTGGAATACTTATTGGTCCCAGTATAAATGCAATAAGTGGTGGCAGCGGGTCTGGTTCTGGTGCTGGAGCTGTATGAGGTGTAATTTATGCTCAATTTGTGTCCTGAGTGAAAGGTGAGCGCAAGTTTGAGTAGGCTAAATTAACCCGTACAGTTGCACCCCAAGTCACGTGACGAGGCGGCGGCGTCCTCACCGTGACAGTATGGATATTGCCTTTTCATAGGCTATCACTTCCCCAGTATTGGGGCTTCTAGTGTCCTTCCAAAGTCTTGTGATTGCCAACTTTGTAGCAATTAAAATGTGAGATGTTATGTTTGGAGCCCTGGGAGGGATTTCATTTAGATCCATCAGGAGTAGGGCTGTAGCTGCTGTGAAAGGAACAACTGCATTGCTCACGTTTTTGATTAGCTTGTAAGCTTGTTCCCAGAAATGTTTGATTTTGGAGTAGAACCATAAGATATGTAGTAATGTCCCTTTTTGACCACATAACCTCCAGCACCCAGGGGGAGTTGTAGTGTATATTTTATGTAGACGGGATGGGGTAATGTGGGATTTTAATAGCCTCCAATTCTGTGATGCTACGGAAAGTAGAATGGCGTTTCCCTACTGTTTGCCCGAGAGGGATAGACCCAACTCCTTTTCTCAGGACAGCATATGTCAGAGTTTAGTCAGCTTATCTTTGTTATTTATTTGTGTATAGAAGAAGGAGGTCCCTTTCTTGTCTTGTATGAAGTGTAGAACATGTTTGTCTATTGTTGGTAGAGTAGTTTTGTGTGCGGACATAAATTTGCAAATTTTTAGGTAGTTAAATATTTCACTTTGGGGAATTTTTCATTTATCTGTTAGGGAAATGAAGGGAGTGACATCCCCATTTATTATTAAGGCGTCTAACTTCTTTATGTTCCAGGAGTGCTAGCCCCGTAAGTTTATGTTTTGTATATTGTGTTCTAAATAACGGTAATTGAGTTTCTATTTTGGAGTTAGGCATCATCAACACTTTCCAAGCTTGCTGTGTGGCTAGCATAGTGCTTAACCCCTTATCACCGACACTAGTTTTCAGCTCAATGACCAGACTCGATTTTTCAAATCTGACATGTCTCACGATAATTGGTTATAACTTCGGAACGCTTTAACATATCCCGGTGATTTTGAGAATATTTTCTCGTGATACATTGTACTTCATGTTAGTTATAAAATTTAAGTGATACGTTTTGCGATTCGTTCTAAAAAAAAGTGAAAATTTGGTAAAAGTTTGTAAAAATTCTTCATTTTCCAAGTTTGAAATGTTCTGCTTTCCAGACAGGAAGTAAAACTACCCAAAAAGCTTGATAATTAACATTTACGGAATGTCTGCTTTATGTTGGGATGATATTTTATGCATCCTCTCACTTTTCTAGTATGTTATGAGGTGCAGAACTTTAGGTGCGATTTTTCTCATTTTCATGAAAATCCCCAAAACTCACATTTTGAGGGAAAACTCAGCTTCCAAGTGACTTTGAAAGGCCTAAATAATAGTAACACCCCATAAATGACCCCACTATAGAAACATCACCCCTCAACATATGTAAAACAACTTCTATTAAGTCCATTAACCCTTTAAGTGTTTCACATGGGTTAAAACAATATGGACCTGCGATTTAGAAACTATGGAATTTTTTTGGAAAATACATTCATTTAGGCCAAACTGACAGTTTCAGAATAAATTAAATGATGAAACGCACTGCAACATTTGATGCCCAATTCCTCCCGAGTGTACTGATACCCCATATGTGGTGGTAAACTTCTGTACGGGCGCACGGCCGAGTATAGAATGAATGGAGGCGCCATTCACAGCAGATTTGTATTGTCACATTGTACTACCTATACATTTTTATTTTTTTGGAAATGCGACCATATGAGGGCTTATTTTTTACGGGATGAGATACAATGTATAGATAATTCATTTTGGGGGTCTATAGCTTATTCATGAGATTTTATTAACTATTTCAAGGGGACACAAACAAACTCATCAATTTTTATTTTGGATTTTTAGCATTTTTTTCCCCCGCTCACCGTAACATAAAAATAATATTTTGTCTTTATTCTCTGGTTCACTACGATTGCGGTGATACCTCTTTTATATAGTTTTTCTTAACTTTGCTCAATTTTCCTGAGCAAAACCAATATTGGAGTATATCGCATTTTTTTATTATTGACAACTTTTTAGGGCCATAACTTCTGTATTTTTCTGTTGTCAGATCTGGTTGAGGGCTTATTTTTTGCGAAGAGAGTTGTTCTTTTCAGTCGTATTATATTAGGGAACGTAGCTTTTTTTGATCACTTTTTAGAACATTTTTTGTGATGGTGTTTGATGAAAAATTGTTACGGGAAGTTTTTTTTTTCGTCGTTCACCGAGCGGGTTCAATATTGATTTAGATCTATTGTACAGATTAATGTACAGATTGGTGATACCAAATATATACATTTTTCGTGTGTTTTTGTGTTTTATATACTGTATTTGCATTATGTGTGTAACTGGGGAGATTATGGGACTTTATTTTATTTATTTATTTAATTATTATTATAAAATGATTTAATCTTTTTTTTTTTTTTTTACTTTCACATATTTTCCACCTTTTGGCTTGAACAAGCGATCATCCGATCACTTATTCAAGCCTCTACACTGCAATACACTTGTATTGCAGTGTACAGGCAGTCCCCGGGTTACATACAAGATAGGGTCCGGAGGTTTGTTCTTAAGTTGAATTTGTATGTAAGTCGAAACTGTATATTTTATAATTGTAGATCCAGACCAAAAAAAATTTGGCCCCAGTGACAATTGGAGTTTAAACATTTTTTGCTGTAATGGGACAAGGATTATCACTAAAGCTTCATTACAGACACCTTATAGCTGATTATTGCAGCCTGGGACTATGGTAAAGCATTAAGAAAGCTTCACCAGAGGTCAGAGGGGTCTGTCTGTAACTATGGGTTGTCTGTAAGTCGGGTGTCCTTAAGTAGGGGACCGCCTGTATAGTGTAAGTAACTGAGGATGCTGTGCAGGAGGGCAGAACCCAGGAAGGCAGAACCCGCCGAGAAGAGGAGCAGGAAGCCTCGGGTCACTCGTCGGACCCGGGGGCAGCGGCAGGAGGGATCGGATCCCCCCGGTAAGCACACCGGGGGGGTCCGATCTACGTGGGACACACTTGCAAGCCGCCGTAGAAAGGCGTCGCGTCAGAAGAAGTACCCTTAATGACCGACGTAGAATCCCGATAGGGCGGTCATTAAGGGGTTAATTTGGGGGTTTGAGATTGGATCTTCCATAGTGAATTGATTAGTACCATTGTAGTCCAAGTTGTCCAGCCAACATAAACAGATGCAACTACCACTGATGGAACTGAGGGAACGTACATGAAGTACTTCATCAAAAAACAGTACTATTTCATAGTCATATTAAAGTATCACATTTAATATGTTCTAATGTGTAAAATATTTACAGCTTTGTTGCTGTGAAATAGACAGTGAATTATCATAGTATATAAGGCGGGAAAAAGATGAAAGTCCATCAAGTCCAACCTTTAAGAATAAAAAAAAAAAGGTTTTTTCCCCATAACCCGTGATATTTTTTCTCTCCAGAAAGGCATCCAGGCCTCTCTGCATAGAGTCCGCCATAACAACCTCCTGCGGTAGAGTAAAGAACCTTTGTCTATGGCTATGGTAAAATCGCCTCTCCTCTAGGCGTAGAGGATGCCCCCTTGTCCTGGTCACACGCCTAGGTATAAAAAGATCTTTGGAGAGATCCTTGTACTGTCCGTTCAGGTATTTGTACATTGCAATGAGGTCTCCCCTCAGTCGTCTTTTTTCTAAACTGAATAATCCCAAATTTTGCAGTTGGCTGCATTAATGCCTGTACATAGGATATGTCAAGTAAGTCTCTGTTCACACTTCTATCAGTAGTATATATTGGCACATGTAATGAATGCATTATGGATGGTACATAAGGGTGTGATATTAATAGCTCAAACTGGCAACATCACAAAAGTCATTTATTCATTTCTTTTTTTTTTTATTTCAGTGAATCATCCAGGTCTTAGCAGCATATGGAACTTGCCAGCAACTTGGGTGAGTCTCACTCTTCAATTGTAAAATCTTTTATTCTGAGCCGACAAATAACAAAACAACAGACATTATAAATTTCCAGAACGCCCTATGCAAACAAAACACTTTCTGTTTGCATCACTCGTAATAGAGTGAAGTGTTAACAAAAATTCTGCCAGTATTAATGTCTGTTATAGTAAACCTCTGTTGGATCAAAGTAATATACTTTACAGTAGTTGGAAACCAGCCTAAGGTTGCTGACAACTTTTCCAAAACATACAAACTCCAAACAACACAAACATCACTCACAGTGTCAGACTGGGGTGCACAGGGCCCAACAGTAAGATAAATGTTTTGGCCCCATTGGTAAAGCTATATGTAAATATTTTTGTTGTATTCTCCATACACTTTAACCCCTTATCACCGACACTAGTTTTCAGCTCAATGACCAGACTCGATTTTTCAAATCTGACATGTCTCACGATAATTGGTTATAACTTCGGAACGCTTTAACATATTCTGGTGATTTTGAGAATGTTTTCTCGTGACACATTGTACTTCATGTTAGTTATAAAATTTAAGTGATAAGTTTTGCGTTTCGTTCTGAAAAAAAGTGAAAATTTGGCAAAAGTTTGTAAAAATTCTTCATTTTCCAAGTTTGAAATGTTCTGGTTTCCAGACAGGAAGTAAAACTACCCAAAAAGTTTGATAATTAACATTTACAGAATATCTGCTTTATGTTGGGATGATATTTTATGCTTCCGGTCATTTTTCTAGGATGTTATGAGGCGCAGAACTTTAGGTGCGATTTTTCTTATTTTCATGAAAATTGCCATAACTCACATTTTGAGGGACAACTCGGCTTCCAAGTGACTTTGAGAGGCCTAAATAATAGTAAAACCTCATAAATTACCCCACTATAGAAACTTCACCCCTCAACATATGTAAAACAACTTCTATTAAGTCCATTAACCCTTTAAGTGTTTCACATGGGTTAAAAAATATGGACCTGCGATTTAGAAACTATGGAATTTTTTTGGAAATACATTCATTTAGGCCAAAACTGACATTTTCAGAATAAATTAAATGATGAAACGCACTGCAACGCTTGATGCCCAATTCCTCCCGAGTTTACTGATACCCCATATGTGGTGGTAAACTGCTGTACGGGCGCACGGCCGAGCATAGAATGAATGGAGGCGCCGTCCACAGCAGATTTGTATTGTCACATTGTACGACCTATAAATTTTTATTTTTTTTGGTAATGCGATCATATGAGGGCTTATTTTTTATGGGATGAGATACAATGTATAAATAATTTATTTTGGGAGTCTAAAGCTTATTCATGAGATTTTATTAACTATTTCAAGGGGGACACAAACAAAATCATCAATTTTTATTTTGGATTGTGAGCATTCCCCCCCCCCCCCGCTCACCGTAACGTAAAAATAATATTTTATCTTTATTCTCTGGTTCACTACGATTGCGGTGATACCTCATTTATATAGTTTTTCTTATTTTGCTCAATTTTCCTGAGCAAAACCAATATTGGAGAAAATCGCATTGTTTTTACTATTGACAACTTTTCAGGGCCATAACTTCTGTATTTTTCTGTTGTCAGATCTGGTTGAGGGCTTATTTTTTGCGAAAACAGTTGTTCTTTTCAGTCGTATCATATTAGGTACCGTAACTTTTTTTGATCACTTTTTAGAACATTTTTTGTGATGGTGTTTGATGAAAAATTGTATATTATGGGAAGTTTTTCGAGTTTTTTTTTTACGTAGTTCACCGAGCGGGTTCAATATTGATTTAGATTTATTGTACAGATTAATACGGACGCGGTGATACCAAATATGTACGTGTTTTGTGTTTTATATACTTTATTTGCATTTTATGTGTTACTGGGGAGATTATGGGACTTTTATTTTATTTATTTATTTAATTATATTATAAAAAGATTTAATTTTTTTTTTTTTACTTTTTTACATTTTCTACTTCTTGGCTTGAATAAGCGATCATCCGATCGCTTATTCAAGCCTTTACACTGCAATACACTTGTATTGCAGTGTATAGTGTAAGTAACTGAGCATGCCGCGCATGCTCAGTTACTTACAGCCGGGTCCTGCCAGGAAGGCAGGACCCGGTGAGAATAGGAGCCGACAGCCCCGGGTCACTCGTCGGAACCCGGGGCAGCGGCAGGAGGGATCGGATCCCCCGGTAAGCACACCGGGGGGGGTCCGATCCACGGGGGACACACTTGCACGCCGCGGTCATGCTTGACCGCGGCGTGCAAGGGGTTAAACACCCGGGATCGGAGTTTTTCCGATCCCGGGTGTTAGTGCCGGGTCTGGGCTGTAATATCACAGCCCGACACCGGCACTATAATAACCCGATGTCCCGAAATCTTCTTCTGATGCGCCGCCGTAGAAAGGCGTCGCATCAGAAGAAGTACCCTTAATGACCGCCGTAGAATCCCGATAGGGCGGTCATTAAGGGGTTAATAGAAGTTGTTGGGCCTATAAAGGGTCTGACAACCGAGAGTAACCACATACTGCAAGAATTCAAGCGCCCAATCTCCAATGCTACAAAGCACTTTTTCTTAAATTATTTTGAATAGATTTCTACTTCTTGCACTTCAAAATGAAGATGGCTACCACAAGCATTGTGGGCCTCAGTAGACTCAGGTAGACTCTAAAGTCAAAATTCTCTCTTGCCATTGATATAATCAAAGTAAGAAAATAAAGGTTAGATTTCCAGATTTCCATCACAGTGGTCCATTATTAAAGCACCTTCAAGTGTATTCACCAGCTAACTTCAGCAGATAACATAAATATATTTTTAAGTCCATGCATCAGCTTCACCAGTGAAAGGCACAATAGGGCTCAATGAAATGGTCATCACGATAGCAATACTGCTTAGGCCTTACTGCAGAGAGGCAGCACCCCCAAAGGCCTTTGCAAAATGTATTCAATTTGGTCAATCAGTATTTAGGAAACTACTTTCACACCTTGGGGACCCATCCTTTCTACGGTGATCTAACATAGGTAAATATTCATCTTCATGTACTACCCGCTTTATTATCGTTTTCCAGATCTACTAGGTGCCTTCATGTGCTGCTTTTTGTGTTACAAAGTTTCCGATGTTACAATGTTTTTGATGTTTATGAAGATCTCTGAAGATGTTTATGAAGACCTCACCATACAGCTTTTATCATTCCTTTATATTTTGCACCAACTCCAGGATGTGATAACTGGTTTTCACAATAAATACAGATTTATTGACTATGTTTTTACAATGTCATGGTATGTTATTAACCCCTTAATGCTGAGGCCCTTTTCCATTTTTGCGTTTTCATTTTTCACTCCCCACTTTCAAAAATATATACATTTTTTATTTTTCCATGTAGAGAGCAGTGTGAGGGGTTGTTTTCTGTGTACCAAATTGAACTTCATAGTGATGGTGTTTAATTTTCCATGCATAGGGAAGCGAGAAAAAAATTCAGAGTGCAGTGAAATTGATGAAAAAATGCATTTGCAACATTTTCTTGTGGGCTTGGATTTTACAGCTTGAGGCTACATTCACACGATGTATGCCCGGCTGTACCATAGTATGGCGGGCATACATCAGCGCTGCGGAGAGGAGCAGGGGATGAGAGCTGCTCACCCCTGCCCCTCTCCATAGGAAGATACAGCGCACGGCGCCGTATCACGGGAAAAGATAGGACATGTCCTATCTTTTCCCAGGCTACGGAGCGCACGTGTGCTGCACCGTACCGCTCCCGTACAGAGCCGTGAGCCCAAAGAAGTGTATGGGGGACGTATATCGGCTGTACATATGTCCCCCATACATGTGTGTGAATGTAGCCTCAATTGTGCACCCCAAATGACATATCTACTTTATTCTTTGGGTCAGTACAATCACGGAGATTCCAAATTTATACAGGTTTTATAATGTTTTAACGCATTTACAAAAATTAAAACCTCCTGTACAAAAAAAAAAATTCTTCATTTTGCCATAATCTGGCACTAATAACATTTTCATACTTTGGTGTACAGAGGTGTGGGTGTTATCATTATTTGCAACTTTTGATGCCGTTTTCAATGGGCTGAGCCATCTTCATACAGAGATGGGCTTTACTGCATCCAAAAAAAGAAAAAAGACAGCAACCCATGTAATTACCAAAAGCTGTTTTGTTTGATGCACGCAGCCCAGGGTCCTAGTGTGCAGGATCCATAGTCCAAGACAAAAAAAGAGAGAAGGCCACAGCATCCAATATGATGAAAAAAGGTTAAACTTTTATTCACACAGGCATAGAAAAAACTACAACGTTTCGATTCACCATGATTGACAAAGATTCATGGTGAATCGAAACGTTGCAGTTTTTTCTATGGCTGTTTAAATAAAGGTTTAACCTTTTTTCATCATATTGGATGCTGTGGCCTTCTCTCTTTTTTTGTTTTGGGCTTTTCTGCATATAGCAGCTAACTGCAAGCACTGACCGCGGGTGTTAACCTGTTGTTTGCCACCGGCAAAGTTTGGGCGCCGCCATCTTACCTCCTATCGTCGCTCCCCCGAATGTCATCAGGGACGGAGATTAGTTGACATGGTAGCCTCGGGTCTTCGTTTGAACCGAGGCTGCATGGCTTCTGCAGATTCATTACAATGAGCCAGTGGCTCATTGTAATGAATCATCTGCAAAAAATGCCATATACAGCGATACAGGAGCATAGCAGTATATGGTAGGAACAAACTGACCATCTAGGGTTAATGTATCCTATAGGGTCTAAGAAATAGTGAAAAAAACAAAGAAATAAAAGTTTAAAAAATGTAAAAAATTTATAATATATTAAAAGTTCAAATCACCCCCCTTTACCTAGAACTGATATAAAACATAATCACAGACAAATCCGGTATTACTACGTCCCAAAATGCCCGATCTATCAAAATATAAAAATGGTTACGGACGGCGGTGACCTCCGAGACGGGAAATGGCGCACAAATGTCCGAAACACGACTTTTACACCTTTTTACAGGACATAAAAAATGTAATGAAAAGTGATCAAAATGTCACACAATCCTCAAAATGGTAGCAATGAAAACGTCGGCTCATTTTGCAAAAAATGACATATCACACAGCTCCGTGCACCAAAGTTATTAGTGTCAGAAAATGGCAAAACATTTTTTCTTTTTTGTACACATTCGTTTAATTTTTGAAAAACGCAATAAAACCTGTATAAATTTGGTATCACCACGATCGTATCAAACCAAAGAATAAAGTAGAGGTGTTATTTGGATCGCAGAGTGTAAGTCGTAAAAATTGAGCCCACAAGAACGTGACGCACACTTGTTTTTTTCAATTTTTCCACATTTGGAATTTTTTTCTGGCTTCCCACTACATGGCAGGGAATAATAAATAACATCACGGGAAAGTAAAATTTGTTACGCACAAAATAAGCCCTCACACAGCTCTGTACACGGAAAAATGAAAAAGTTATGGATTTTTGAAGATGGAGAGCGAGCAATGAGCGAAAATACACTGCGTCCTTAAGGGGTTAAGGACTGTACAGCCTTTTAATGACTTTTTATAGAATCTTTGACTTTGGGTGCTACATATTGTCCGTTACACGGTTAAACGCAGTGAAAAAACAGTATTATATTTTGATAGATTGGGCATTTTAGGAAGCGGCGATACCTAATGTGTTTATGATTGTTACTGTTTATTTATATTTATAGGACTTCTAGGGCAAGGGGGGTTATTTGAATCTTTAGGTTTTTTTAATATCATTTTTTTAACTTTATTTTTTTGTTTCAGTATTTTTCATACCCACTAGGGTACTTTAATATGGCAGTGTATGGGTGTTACCGGTAAGTGTTTGCTGCACTTCATGTGTCGGTAAGGGGTTAAACCCAAATATTTAAATAAAAAATGTATAACTTTGAAAAGAAGTTGTATTCTTACCTGAAGGATCTCAAAAGCCTGTATGACCTTCCAAGGTCAGCAACTCTTCTGCACATAGGAGCCACAGCCAATTCCATCTGTAACAAAACAAATAGTTTTGTAACATAATTACTAAACAATTGTATGATTAGTACAAATATCTTTATTTTACTAATGTTTTGAATAATAAGGGAAATTACAATTGACTCCCCCTTTATCATTTTGGCTACGCTGATATATTGCAGGGTATTAGCTGTGTCAGCCTATGATGGTAAAGACGCCATTTTACAGACAGCTCCGGGGTCCTGATCGGAATCGTCCGGCTCAGTCTTCAGCTCCCCGTATGGTCCCATCGAACAAATCATGATGTTAGCCGCTTGCCGACATCATAGTTTGTGTGCCGCCATTGGTATCCATTCGGATGTCAACAAGCGGCTGACATCACGGTGTGTGCGATGAGACCGTGCAGGAAACCAAAGATGTAGCTGGTGCTGAAGAAAGAAGACCTGCAGGGGGTGTTGGAAAAGGGGAGTGCAGAGTTTGTTTGGGGACGGGGTTGCTGGCTGTATACAGGGGGCGCAGGAACTGCCTATATATGGGGGGGGGCAGGTACTGGCTATATATGGGGGCAGGCACTGGCTTTATACTGGGGGGGGCAGGCACTGGCTATATACTGGGGGGGAGGCATTGGCTATATACTGGGGGGCAACGGGCTGTATACTAGGGGGCAGGGGCTGGCTATATACTGGGGGGGCTGGCAGGCTATACACTGGGGGGAGGCTGTAACCAATGCATTTCCCGCTCTAGGCTTATACTCGAGTCAATAGGTTCTTCCAGTTTTCTGTGTTAAAATTAGGGGCCTCGACTTATACTTGAGTACATACGGCAAAAATTCCAAAAATGAAATATATATTTAATAACATACACACATACATGAGGGGCAATAATGATCTGCAATATAGATATTAATATTTTTGAAACCCAGTGTATGTGCACATACACCTACAGCACATGTTTCAAAGTTTCCTCCTTTCTCTGTATCTCCAAACCTTATTTTAAAAGTTTCAATGATTTTAATGGCCATTGATGGAACAGGGGCTCTACTTAGTTCTCTGCTGTTGTGGCAAAGTGCTTAAATGGATCCTGTCAGGTACATCTAGCCCCTAAACCAGTTATGCCGAACCTTTTAGAGACCAGGTGCCCAAACTACAACCAAAACCAATATAATTTTCACAAAGTGCCAATTCAGCAATTTAAGCAGTAACTTATTGCTCCCTGCTCTGTCACAGGTTTTAATTGTATTGAAGTCCTAATGACACCAATACAGTAGAAAGAAGAAGGAGAAAATCAGATTGTTATTGTAGCTTCCCTCCAGAGTCCCCTGAACAGGTAGAAATACAGGGCCCAGACCAGTAGTTCCTGTCTGGTAAACTCAGTGCTGGAATAAAGGCCTGGGTGCCCACAGAAAGGGTAAGAGACATATAACTCAAAAAAGTCTAAATCATAACACAAACCCCACATATATAGTATCACCGCGTGCGTAATAACCCGTAGAATAAAACTAAATAATTATTGAACACCGTAAAAAAAAACGGTTAAAAACCTGCCAAAAATTATGATTGTTACTTATTTAATCCCAGAAAAAATGCAATAGAAAGTAATAAAAAACATATGTACTCCAGAATGATACTATAGAATAAAGATAACATGATTATTAGGCTATACGGACCCCCCCCCCAAAAAAAGTAAAAAATCCAGTACAGAATTGATGCTTTTCTACTCCTGCCCTCAAAAAAAGTTCCTAAATTTTCAACAATAGGGGATACCAACCCCAAAATGGTAACGCTGGAAAAAGCATCTCATCCCGCAAAAAAAAATGCCATCACATGGCCCCAGTAACAAAAAAACTAAAAATGTATAGCCTACAAAAGGAGCCAATGATAAACTAAAATCCTGGCAGCTTCAGGGCGTTCCTTCCCTTCTGCGCCTCGCTGTGCCCCTATAAAACAATTAACGGCCACATGTTGGGGGTCTCTGCACTGAAGAGAAACTGAATAACACATTTTTAGATGGTCTTTCCCTTTTTATCTTTTGGAAATGTGTAAATTTTAGGGCTAAATAAACATACGACCGACAAAATTTGACCATTCTAAATTTCTCCTCCATTTTGATTTAATTACTATAAAGATCTCAAGGGGTTAACAATCTTCCTAAAAACTGTTTCTGATAGCTTGAGGGGTGCAGATTTGAAAATGGGTTGATTATATAGGGGGTTTTTGATGTTAAATATGTAAAATTTCATTTAAAACAGTATTCATCCCCAAAATAGTCAATTCTGAAAATACGGAAAATCGATATTCGATAAATTATCCAGACATTTCAAAAATTATTAAAATGTGAAAATGGCAAATTTTTCAAAAAATTAATCTTTTTTTTTTTTTGGAAAGAAAATAAATAAAACTTATCAGCCAAAATTTGCCACTAAAATGAAGTACAACAAGTGAGGAAAAAACTATCTCAGAATCGTTTTGATAAGTAACAGTGTTCAAAAGTTGTAACCATATAAAGCGATGCAAGTCAGAATACAAAGAATGGGGCATCTCTGGCTGCTTCCTTAAGGGGTTAAAGACTACTCTGCGAAAACCAACTGACCAAAGTCTTGTAATGATCCACATCTGTGTACACTGAAAGTAAATGGTGGTGGCTTCACGATTAACAAATGCACATGTTTTTGTGTAACTGTATATTGTAATATTAAGTATACTGGTAAATTACATGATTTTTCATCATACAGTAATTAACACTTCTTATTCAACTTATGGCTTTATATAGGGCATGAACATTTTATTTGAAATAGGAGACACCGTTCTGAAGTTTAGAACTTTGTAAACATGGGTCCAAAACAAATTTTCATTGTAAAATAAATCAATTGAGATGTAATAAACTTGTGCAACACCACATTAAAAAATAACAACCAATAATAGGTTTCATTCTATTAAAATGTAAATCAATAAATCCGTGGTGATTATTTTTATCTACATCTGAAAGGCCAGGGTGGTGAAGATGAGAATGTTAATGAACTATAATAAATGACTGCTTTACTTCAGTGACTCAGCAATGCATTTTTAAATACCAATGACAGATATCTCCATATGGCATACCGCCCTTTGTTTAGGGCTCCGGTTTATACAATAAAATGATTGGTATTAGCATCCCAGATTTCTTTAGCTGTAAATTGTGCTAACACCCTTGAGGTTATCAAGAATGACCCTAATGAAAGTGGAGATAATGATTCAAGGACAGAACCTACAATAGTGTATTCTTGTGTAATTGTCTTTTAAGTCACCAATGCTTGTACTGACAGATGGTTCTATAATGAATACAAAATGTGCTGCACTTAGTATCTATTAAAATGCCACTTAAATGTCAAAGAATCTTTGATTGACCCATAAAAGGCAGGTCAGATTGACTACACACATTAAAAAGGTTACAACTAAGATGGATATGGACTAGACACGTGGAGGAAAATATTGAGAGAAGTCTTGGGGATTACAACACTATAATAACGCAATAATACACCAATTCAAGGCTAAAATTTACAGATTTCTCTTGAGACCAAAATAGTGACTTCCCTTTGTCCACTCTTTTGCCAGTAAACCCCCATACTGGTTACATCTCTATTAAGAGCCATTAACCCTTTCCCTGCCAAGAACAAATCTCATACGTCCTCAATTCAGAGGAGTATAACATTGGCTCTGTAGCACCTAGAAACACACTTCTTGTTGCATATGAAAAGGGGGCCCTCACGTTAGCCCAATCTCTTTTCTGTATTCCCGTTTATAGTTCCCTCTTTTATGTATCCCCCTCCTGCTCTTTTTTCTGTAGCCCCCTTTTTGTACCACTTCCACAAAAACTTACCACAAAATAAACTGGTAAAGTTACTAACTTGAGTATAAGCCTAGGTTGTAAAATGCAGCGGCTACTCATTAACAAAACGTCCACAGCAGAGCCCCCTCAAAAACCCACAGCCACCATTGGGAAAAGGACAACCTGGAGCCGCAGTGAGATAAAGGAGCGTCGGAGGTAATATATATATATCTTATGAACCACAGAGGGTTCCATTATTACGCAGCTAAAATATTTGCGCACATCTAAAAGTGACTTTTGTTGTCTCATTAGAATGGTTCATGGATATATAGGTTTTTATTTTGGTTACCGTTGTAATACAATAATATATCTGTGTGAAGCTCAATGCAATTTACTTCAGAAAATGTTTGGCGCCCCCTGTGGATTTAACGGTTCCTTTGCTGCACATTTTGGTGAATGTACACATGTGGGGCATGCATGAACTCCTCACATCTTATTGTTTTTAGTAAAGTATATTTTCTTTACACAAGTCTGGATTTGTACTTATTTTAGAGGAAATTTAGAATTTTCATGTATTTTTTGCATTTTATTACTGTAAAGTTGCATGAAAGTGGTAGTGTGTACAAAGTTAAAAGTTATTTTTGTATACATGGTCGGTGTTGATTTCTGTGTAGTATATTTTTAAACATATTTGTGGCTTGCAACCAAATATGGCTTGTTTTTTGTTTTAGTATTTTTGGGAGAGTAAATTCTTGTTGATGTTGTGTATTGTGGTACAGGCGGTCCCCTACTTAAGAACACTCGACTTACATACGACCCCTAGTTACAAACGGACCTCTGGTTATTGGTAATTTATTGTACATTAGTCCTAGGCTACAATGATCAGCTGTAACAGTTATCACAGGTGTCTGCAATGAAGCTTTATTGTTAATCCTGGTTCTTATGACAATCCAACATTTTTAAAATCCAATTGTCACAGAGACCAAAAAAGTTCTGGCTGGGATTACAATAATAAAATATACAGTTCCGACTTACATACAAATTCAACTTAAGAACAAACCTACAGACCCTATCTTGTATGTAACCCGGCGACTGCCTGTATATATAAATCTGTTCACTTTGTGTAATTATTTTTAAATGCCTATTTATGTGTTAACCTCCGCTTTGAGGTGAGTTTTATGTATAAAATTTGTGTTTTCATGGCTTTTTCAATGCATTTTTATTTTAGAGTTTGTGTTTGTCACAAAGTTACATGAGGGATGTACAGGCAGTAAACTGTAAATTAAGGCAAATGCAATCTCTTGGTCATCTGCTTACAACAAAAATATATAGGTTTTAGGGGTGCCTTTGCTTTTTAATCTGTTTTATATTTTGCAGGTTATGACTGCCTAAAATTTTTAGCTGAAAAGCAGATATTTAGTTTTTTCAGTATTTGTGATATTATGATGATTTATCTTTTTGCTGTAATTTCGGTTTTATTTGTACACGTTTTTCCAGAAATGACTGGCAATGAAAGGGTTAAAGGGCATCTACCATTAGGACCAAGGATTGTAAACCAAGCACACTGACATTCTGATGAGTGCCCACTCTAGCTTCTCCCATGCATTATCCTGGGTAAGGAATCCCCATATCAATCTATGCGTGAAGCTCTGGGAGACACTGCTACACTAGCAACGTTGTTCAACCCTAGGGATAAACCAGTTCAGACATCTTTGAAAACTACTTCTCCCATCTGAACCTCACCTCTCTCCACCTTCAGTATTTCCAGTATATACACTCCTCCTGGCTGAGACTCACAAAAACCCCAAAAGACTCAACAGAAAAACTTCTGACAACAATGATGGAGAACCTGAGGAAGGTGTCCATCATTTGCAAAGCCTATGTTTCCCCCAAACCGACTTTGCATAGTAAATCCACCTGTGTACACTTGCAGGAAAGCCACTACAAACTTCTCACATGGTGGTACAGAACTCCATAGTTCCTCCACGCTCATGGGTTTGCCTACCCAAGTAGGCACACATTCCAATGTTTGGTGGTCGTGCCAATGAATAGAAACTTATTGGAAACAGGTGGAAGCCACCATTGGAGCGGTTACCTCGAAACCTATAACACTGTCAATGTAGATGGTAATATTGGCTAGACAAAGCTCTTCTCTTATCCCCAACAAATCCAACCTGACAATATTCCTCCTGGCAGCAGCAAAGTCACTGATCCCACAGCTCTGGCAATCCCAAGATTCCCTCTATGCTAGGTAGATGGATCACCAAAGTAAATGAAATCTGTGGTCTATAGGAACTCTTTAGCAAAATCGGCTGGAAACACTGTCTTCCTCAAAATATAGACTCCCTGGCTACAACATAAGACCTGATTAGAAGGTAATACCCCTGAGTAGACATACATATAACATTTGTTCCCTATTCCCTACTCCCCCTCATTCTTCAATTAAACTGGAATTCTCTCCTTTTAGCACACTACAGTGCGCACATTCACATACTATGTGTCACATGTATCTTTGTTAAATTGTGTGAGATATTATTTTTTTGAGTTGTATACATTGGTTTGAGTGTAATGGAAGGCAACACCACACATGGGCACATGGTCAGTTCCTTATTGTGATGTGAACGTTATGTGACCTGGAATGTTAAAAAATGACAACTATTAATTTGCCTATGGAAATGTATTGTTATATACTGTTAAACAAATAAAAAAATTGAAAAAAATGGGTTTATAAAAGTGGGATATTGCCGTAATTGTACCGACCAATAGAACATAAGTATAATGTTATTTATGTCATTTGGTGTATAAAATACACAGATAAAGTAAAAATCTATGACAGAAAAACCGCCAGTCCCGTACAGACAGGCTTGGGAAAGAGCATTGAACAAAACATTTGCTGAAGAGGAAAAGGATAAGGCGGCTGTCTTGACCTATAAACTCTCTGTCTCGTCACAAATACAGGAGACAAACTTTAAAATCCTCGCCAGGTGGTATCGAACCCCAGAAAAGCTACATAAGATGTTCCCAGCGGTGTCCGATATATGCTGGGGATGTGGCAGGGAGCATGGTTCCATGCTACATATCTGATGGTCTTGCCCTGGGGTGAGAGGTCTGTGGGAAGCGGTTTTTGCAATAAACTATGGTCGGACACGGTTGTACCGCTTCCAGAGATTGGGCTACTATCTATGATTCCTGGCTCCATCTCTGTGATAAAAAAGGCATTCCTGCTACTCGTCAGATTATTCCCAGACTTTGGAAGTCAAGTGTAAGTCCTTCCAGGGCCCAGTGGGCAGAGGCCTTGAACCACATCATGAGAATGGAGGAGATGAGAGCCATGGAGGGACTGGCGGACTCCCAGATGGATAGGTATACCAAGGTCTGGTCCTCGTGGATTGACTTCCGTAGTTCGACAGAATTTGCCCCTTGGATAGAAATAAGTGGTGGATGACTTGGTCTAAGTTAGAGGTTTCTTTTAATTCTCTTCCCTTTACCTCTCACCCGGTGTGCTCCTTCCCGCCCTCTCTACCTTCCCTATTCCTTTGCATACCCGTATGTATTTTCCTTCGGATCCCTGTGTTGTAAATGTTTAATGTGGTTAGTGTTATATTTGTTTAGTAGCAACATAGACTTTTTCTCAAGTTTCTTCATACGTTGCACTAAAGGAGTCAGCCTTCATATTGACATTGATATCACTTTGAGCATAATGTGGACTGTCTTTTACAACCCAGCTGTAATACTGGGTACGCTAAACTTGTGTCTAAATGCTTTAAAGCTTGTATACTGATACTCTATTCTGACTCATTGACAATACCATGCATATTGATACTTACTAATTTCAATAAAGTTTATTGAACAGAAAAATCTATGACAGAATACATTTTTTGGCATATTCCCCCAAAAAAGCAAATAAAGGTTAAACAGTGTATTGCGGGCCCCCAAAAATAGTGTTACTATTCCTTGAGGCATCTAGTTTTCATAATGGGTCCATTCTTTGGAGGTTTTTACTGCCATAATATCTTAGGGGCTCAGCCAATGCGACATAGCACCTGAAATTTGTTCAAGCAAAATGTGTCCTCAAAAGCCAATTTTCACTTATATAAGCCAATATAAATACTTTCTATAAAACATCTGTGGTGGTAAAAAGCTCATTATCAACATAGATAAATTCTATGAGTAGTGTTGTTTCCAAAGTAGGATCATTTGTGGGGGAGGGTTCACTATTCTGGTACCTTTTCAAAAACGCAATGGCACCAGAAACAACGTAATCAAAATCTGCCCTCCAAAAGCTCAATGGCCCTCCTTTTGTTCTGTGGACTGCTGTGGGCCCCTAAAGTAGTTTATATTCTCTCCTGTTTCACCCTCTTGCAGCAAAAGTAAGATACTGATTTAACGGTTGCTCCTGCAGCCTATGTTCTGGGTCGCAGGCGTACCCGTGTCCCTCCCCGTGCCCCTTGAGCCATCACTCTGGAGTGCGCAGCATGCACTGGCCGGCTGCCTTCCCTGTTAAATTCCTGGCCCCTTCCTGTGTCCCCTGTCGTATCTTTGAGCCTTGTGCCTTTTAGAAAGCTTACTACCCGGTATTCCTGCATTTACTGTGATTTCCCGTTGTGACCTCGATTCCTATTCCTGACTTTGATTCTCAGGTGCCAGCCCTGACCTTCTGCCTGTTTCTTGCCTTCCAACCTGTGCCGCCTGTCCTGACCTCCAGCCTGTCCACGATTCCGTCTCAGCCTTATGATTCGCCTAGGCAGCCACTAGGAGCAAAGTCGTGCCTGTGAAGCGACCTGGTGGTATCCAGTCGTAGCAAGTCCAACCCGCTTTGCGGCAGGCTCTGGTGAAAACCGGTTACCACTTAGACTCTACTCCCAGGTGTCAGTTTAGGTCATCACTCACGGTGGTACAGTGGGTCCACTACCCCTGATCGTGACACTGATTTTATATATTGAAATGAAAAACTCATATCGCTCAATGCAGAACATAACAGAATAGATTTTAGAATATATTTCTTTACAATCCGTTTGCATGCACATCTGAATACACTGAGGGGACTTGAACAAGACTTTCTGCACCACAAATAGAAGCATTACATTTTATATGATAATATTCAGTGAGGGGGACGTAGATCATGAAATAATTTTATATGAAGCACAAAGTACCTCAGGAAACATTTCTTTGTCTAGGTCCCAATTCCAAAATCAAAAATTTTTAAAATTTAGTTGGGGTCCAATGTCTGTCACTAAATACTACAGCTTTGTGCTGATGGAAGATATTAAACCTAGATCCCCTCTGTGACTTACTTCCCCATCCCAATTTTAGCCAGCAGAGACAGAACTAGTTAAAGGAAACCTACCAGTTCAAATGGTAGGTGTAAGCTGTAAATACCGAGCACCAGCTCAGGTTGAGCTGGTGCCGGAGCTTACTTTCGTTAGTGTTATAAACCGCTGTATCGCGGTTTAAACATTTTTTAATGTTTATAGCTGTAGCTGCCTCGCTGCTTGGTGCGCACACCTACATAGGAAGTGCCAGAGACGTCACGCGTCCGCAATACAGCGGTTTATAACACTAACGAAAGTAAGCTTCGGCACCAGCTCACCCTCAGCTGATGCTCGGTATTTACAGCTTTCACCGACCATTTGAACTGGTAGGTTTTCTTTAAAGATACATTTCCGTTACTGTTGACTGAGGGTGGTGAAATGTTCATCATTATGAAGAGCACTACATAAATAGCATGGTTACTCAGAGGTAGCATTCACATGAGCCCCACCTAGATCACTTTAACAGCATCAAAATGACTGTTTTGTTGCGGCTTCTTTACTTATTCCTGACCATCCGTGTCAGCTTACCTGCATCTTTCTTTTGTGAAATCACTTCTCTTATCGAGAAATTTGTGTAGGCATCTGCCCACTCTGGGGTAGTGAGATCTATTTTAAATATGCAGGAAGTGTACTGGTGGACTGGCTCTCCTAGACAGCAGGGCATACTTCATAGCTTCTGCAGCAACTAGGATCTTGGATTGTTTTCAACAGGCAAAAAACAAACTTTAGGTGCACCTTGAAGCTGAGCTATCTCCATATCCACTCATGGCATTCATGGCTTTCCTCAAACGTCTATACAACATCAGAACTGCCATTTTCTGTGGCCCAAACCCTCTCTGTACTTTGCACGCACTCTAGACGTCTTGCTCTTTTCTCCACAGAAGGTCCCAATGAAATTCAAGGCTGACTTCCCCATTGGGAGAGACGGTACGTTTCTAGGTAGAACTAAAGCTCTGACTTCAATCAGCCTCTGGTATCCCACCCCTTAACACTCTGCTACCCAACCACCTGTACTCCAGTACCTCACCATGGGAATACCAGCAGCTTATATACTTTTACACTACTCATAAAGCGATCCTGTGCTTGAATAAAGACCCTACTCCGTTCGAGGACTTATTTATTTCCTCATCCATACTGAAGGACGGAGCGCCAGAAATATTGGACATTGGCTTATCCTCACACTCTTTTTCTCTTCTGCTGTTTGTCTACAGTTGGAGGAGTGAGCAAGGAAAAACATATTAATCTGCCACCTGACATCTTCAAAGTCTTGGAAACCTGCTATAAAATGTCCCCACAGCGTCTCATCGGTGCTGGTGCTGCTCTAAAGCGGTGACCCACATTTGGTGGGAATGCCCACCTGTAAAAGCCTTATGGGATAGGGTTCTTTCCCTTGTTCAGAAGTGGAGTATCCCCTTAAGTCAATGAACCTGCAATATTTTTGCTCTCCCTGCCTCCACACCCTATATCTGTAAACCCTCTTGCTGCCTTCTCAGTCATCTCCTGCCAGAACATTCAGAGGATGGGGTAGCTGACTGCAGACCTTTATAATACGGTCTCCCAATATTATGAATGTTGCACCCCCTAGTTGGACTTTCGTGGATCTCCTGAATACAGAACATTCTCCTGAATCAACGATGACCACTTTCCCAGACGTGTCCCACCCCCTTTCTTCTATTCATGGCTTTCTTTTTTGTCTGACTCTTTCTCTTTTTCTTTGCATAACTCATGCATTTTTATTGTTAATTTTTTTCTCCTTTTTGCCTATAATGTGCTACTTTCTCTTCTGTTATTGTTTCTTGCGCAATAAGCTTCAGGGGTTCTCTTTTATTTGTGTGCTCCTTAAAAAAATAACGTCCACTGTGCCTAATGCTTATATACCTTCAAAAACAAATGTACAGTGTGATAGAGCCTTTTAGTAGGCACTTCTGTGATAGAAACTGCTATGTAATTATTTTATATTCACTGCTTTGTAGCAAGTAGACTTTCATGGGTAACATGAAGTTCACTGCACAGTTTGAAGTGTCTATCACTAGAGTCCAGCTATTTTAATGGCAAAAACAACACTGGTTTCTTGCTTTGTTGACCATTTCATTTAGCCCTAAAATTTACACATTTCCACCTTACAATTTGTTATGCAGTTTCTCCAGAGTACAAAGGGATTCAATAGGTAAAAATCATAATTTTGGCAGGTTTTTAACAGTTTTTTTTTTAACGGTGTTCATTGTGCAGGTTCAATAATTATTTACTTTTATTCTATGGGTTGTTACGGATGTGGTGATACTATATATGTGGGGTTTGTGATAGGATTTAGACTTTTTTTTGTGTTATATGTCTCTTTATGTGTTATGGGGCTTATGGGCATTTTTATTGATTTATTACTTTATTTTAAAACATTTTTTTTTCTTTTTTACTATTTCCACTATGGGAAATGAACAAGCAATCATCTGATTATGATAATGCTCTGCAATACTGATGTATTGCTGGGTATTAGCAGTGTCAGCCTATGCACAAGCATAGGCTGACAATGTGCCTTTAAGCTGACGTCATAGATGGCATCATTCAGGCAGTGCCTACAGGCAGCTCTGGGGTCCTTATCGAACCCCAGGGCTGCCATAACAAAGTTTGTTGCCCCCGAAAATGGGGCACGGGAGGGCATTAGTTACAGCCTGCACCCAGTGTGTCCCGATGCCGGTTTAGTTTACCTTCCTCGAAAATGTGTCCATTACAGCTTCTAAACGGGCACTTTACAACCAATAACCCTCTCGGACTAGTCTTCCTTCCAATTCTCTATAACAGGTGCTTACATAATAATTGTGCTATATCTTGTATCCCTAGTACACAAAGTTTATTATTGTTTTTCGGTCTCTGTGACAATTGGATTTTAAAAATCTTGGATTGTCATAATAACTAGGATTAACAATAAAGCTTAATTGCAGACACCTTTGATAACCGTTATAGGCGTTTATTGTAGCCTATAGCTAAAGTACAGTAAATTACCAACATTCAGATGTCAGTTTGTAACTAGGGGTAAGTCGGGTGTTCTTAAGTAGGGGACCGCCTGTATACTGGTTTTGTTTTAATCCTGCATCATGTCATAAGGCCTCTTGTAGGTCATGCTTGATGTCAAGGGAGCTGCCTTGCAGAGTAGCTAAAAGAGGCGTGGTTTTCCTTTTCCCATCCTGGAAAACTTTTCATATTTTCTACCGTTTCTTCTCTGCATCCGAATAAACTTGGGGCCCTAATCCTATCACAGGCTTGATCAGTATTTTCATTCTTAAAAGGTTTTATGTGTTAGATTCCTCCATGAACTACAGCAATGCTATAATAAGCATAATATTACAAATACATTTATTAAAACCAAACCCAGTAAAGGTGACAGAAGGTAGGGGGAAAACAAACCTTCACAAAACAATCACAAAATTGAGCACTGCAGGAATATGAGAACTGACAACCTCATGGACACACCACCAGTCAAACATTATTATTAAATTTGTGGCCATGAGTTTTTCAATAAAAGCAATTAAGTTTATTCAATTAGTAGGTGAGTTTTCCCTTAACTCCTTCTTCTTACACTTCCCAGCTGCCTGAAACAATCAATGTGGAAACAGAGTTTTCAAGGTGACATTCTCTGGTAATTGTGTCTGGATTAAGGGAATAAAACTACATCAGGACCAAGATATTCCTCAGAGACAATGTACTGGAGAGATGTATTGAAGTACCCGACATGAAATGGATGAGCAGGTGAATTTATTCATACAGTTATTTTACAGATGACTGCAAGATTCCAAATGTCACATAGGAACAATACATATCCACCTAGGGAAAAATGTATTCTCCCTTACACAGTAGAGTCCACTATTTTTTTTTTTATTATTAGACACCAAACATAAACAGATTTTGCTCTGGAAATGCTTTATGCCAATTGAAGACTTTTGCCACCGGTCAGAAACTGTTACCAGCAGATCAGTTAAGTTTAAAAAAAAAAAAAAAAAAAAAAAAAAAGCATGTAGCAAATGGCTGTAGTTTTTGTTTCCTTTTTTTTTAACCCCTTACTGACGGGTCCCCCGGTCCCGCATTTGCACCGTTTTCACGTGGGCTTGGATTTCACTGTGCGCCACAAATGACATGTCTACTTTATTCTTTGGGTCGTTGCGATTATGGGGATACTAAATTTGTATAGGTTTTATAATGTTTTCATACATTTACAAAAATTAAAACCTGTACAAATTTTTTTTTTAATTTTTCCATATTCTGGCACCAATAACTTTTTCATACTTTGCCCTACGGAGCTGTGGGTGGTGTCATTTTTTGCGACTTTTGATGACATTTTACTTGCTATCATTTTTAGGACTGTGCGACCTTTTGGTCACTTTTTATTGATTTTTTTTTTTATATTTTTCAGCAAAATATGCAGCAAAGACTCACCGGCTAAGGGGAGGGCTCAGCCCGCGAGCCCTCTTCATGCACCGGGACCCGACGCATGCCGAATTAGTACGGCGCGCGACAGTAAGGGGTTAAAGGAGGCACTTCTGGACAATTTTTTTTTTTTTTTTTTTTTTTTTTTTTTTTAAAGAGGGCACTGCTGGACATTTATTTGTAAAGGGGTCTTTGCTGGACATCTATCTACGGGGGGGCTCTGCTGCACATGCCTTTAGATGGGGGTCTGCTGGACATTTCTTTTTAAAGGGGGTCTCTGCTGGACATTTCTTTTTAAAGGGGGACTCTACTGGACATTTCTTTTTAAAGGGGGACTCTGCTTGACATTTTATTTTAAAGAGGGGCTCCGCTGGACATTGTATTGATGAGGGCAGGCTGCTACTGGACATTTTATTAAAAAGTAGTTGTTGCATTAGGCTTATGTTCAAGTCAATACGTTCTCCCAGTTTTTTGCGCTATAAAAAGGACATCTGCTGTAAATCTATTTAAGGGAGGGCTGTGCTGGACATTTTATTTTAAAAAGGGGCCTGCCTCTGGACATTTTATTAAAGAGTAGTTGCTGCATTTTTCACCCTAGGCTTATACTCGAGTCAATAAGTGTTCCCAGTTTTTTGTGCCAAACATAGGTACCTTGGCTTATACTCAGGTCGGCTTATACTTGAATATATACAGTATCTTACTTTATACAAACTTGGACTTAAACCACCGATATTCTGATCACTGGTTGAAGTCCAAGACAATACGAATGTATTGTAGTGCATTGTAAGCTGTCTAAACAAGTGTATGTGACAGCTGGGCATCTGCAATAAAAGCTGGGATTGCGATAGACTAAATGTAATTTCATGATATTTTATGTTATTGAGCAACACAAAGTAATAAGTATTTGTGAAGTGTAAAGAAATTATATGTGCTTTTCCAATTTAGTCAGATTTGTTGTCTATAACTGCAATATTCAAGTCAAGCCACAGATTCCCAATGGCATTTACCCATTGACTTTTAACATATGAATATGCTTTCATTTTAACCATTCCTTTGTAGCTTTGGCTGTATATTTAGGGTCATTGATTTTCTGAAGGTGTAGCTGCCCCCCCCCCCCCCAGCATGATTTCTTCCCTGGCCATGCCTCCGGTTGGGGAAGTTGCTATGTTATGATGATACCGGAATTTCTGGTCTGATATGACCATAGCTACTTCGCCACATGCTTGCTGGGTCCACTACATAACTTTTAGCAAACTTTAATGGAACTTCTTATGGTTTGCTTCCTTCGTGCTACTCTACCATTAAGTTAAAATTATGAAGTACATGACTTACAGTTGTCCTGTTGACAGATTCTCCCACAAGGAACTATGAATCTCTGTAGCTCTTTTCCTCTAGTTAGATGGCCATGTCTTTGTAGGCCATTTACCAATGATGAATTGAACAGTACTATTTCTGATGTTTTGAGCTTGAATATTTTATAACACACACACACACATACACATACATACATACATACATACATATATATATATATATATTACAATTTGCCCTGTAAACAACAAGCCCTCAAACAGCTTTGTGAATGGAAAAAAAGATAAAATAAAACAAAAATGAAACAAAAAAGGCACAGAATCAGGAAGAGGAAAAGCAATAAACATACACATATATTACTTATCCAAAATTCAAGAACAGGCAAATTATTTGGAAAAAATATTCTATACTGGCCAAAAAATATAACATTTAAAATATTTATTTATTCTAGCAAACGTTCAGTGTGCTCCTATTATATTTTTTAAAGGTTTGTGCACAAAACTGATCACTATTCCAAGTTGTTCAAGAAGATAAAAGCAGATGATGAGCAGGAAAGCTACAGGGAATTTGAATTACAGGTAGACAGCATTCTGTAGAACCACTTGGGAATTTGACTTTCTTAGTGAAACACAATGCTATTTTTGGATGACTGCTTCTATAATATAAATATGTATGGGTCACCCACGGTTTGTGCAATTACTTAATATAGAAAGGTAATTTGGGACACAAAATGACTTCTGTACTCATATTCCTTATTTTATTCATGCCGATTTATTTTCTAAAGTAATTTTGCCTTTACAAAATAACAGACTCCAGTGTAAGAAAAATTCCAAAAGAACAGAGAATAGCTCCACCCACCTCTCAAAATGTTAATTCGCTACAATTCATTAGCTGCCTTCTTTCCATACACAAGGGTCCTTTTTATCTTTTATATGTCAAATTTCTATGTGAATATTGATATTTTGTCATTCACATTACTAAGCAACTTATATTGCAAAGCCTTTTATATTTATAATCCTGCAGAAGGTTTTTCTTTTTATTACATTTACAGCAATTGAATTCACAAATAAGAGAGTTAACAATTCTAATTTTTTAGATATCATCCATAATTTATTTTAAAAGCTTACAATTATATATTTAGACAAATATTAGAAACATTTAATTCTTAAAGTTTATTTTTAAGAGAAAAATGTACCGTACTTATTAAATTAATGGTACAGGGAATAATTACATTATTTATATATAATACAAAAAAAATTCTCTTTGACCTGTTATACATCCTTTCTTTGTCTGCAGTGTTCAATTTACATGTAAAGTAAATACCATATATACTTTAGTATAAGCCGAGTTTTTTAGCACAAAAATTGTGCTGGAAAAACCTAACTCAGCTTATACTCGGGTCTCTAAAAAAAAACAAAAACAAACCACTGTACTCACCTTTACGACATCGCCAGCAAGTCCTCTTCTTGCTTCTGGTGCTTCGGCTCATCTTCAGGACCCTGCGCAATGCCGGTGGCGCACAAACAATGACGTTGGCAAGCGGCTGATGCCATTGTGTGTGCCGGCTACACATGGGGACCTGGCGACAGAAACGGAGGACAGGAAGAGGAGCTGGAGAACCCACAGATAAGCCAAAAGCACCCAAAGCAAGAAAAGGACCTGCGGGAGTGCGTCAGAGCACAGTTTTAATTGTTTTTTTTAAAGGCTTGACACAAATATTATCCAGCTCTGAGCGAGTTATCAGAATCTTTAGCAATGTTTTATTATCTGTATATTGGGAAGGTTAATTTATGCACAGTGATGAGTGCAGGAAGGAAAATGGATTAAAAAAAGAAGTATTCTGAAACCTAATCTTGAAACATTAATCTGATACCTACAATTTAAAAATGGCTTCAACAAGCCAATGGCTTCAAACACAGCGGCTGCTAAACTGCATATCAACAATACGGGGGCTAACTGCAGGTTACCAAATAAATAGGCTGCTGCTCTGGTAAATTTACTTAAGAAGTGCATGAAATATTAAATAAAAATAGTCTTCACTCCCGATGTGAATAATGGTCTACAATTGAAGACCCTCCACCTTCAATATTCTCCAAAATTCATATAAATCACCAAGACACCAAAACCAAAACCAAGAAATCCTCAGACGGGAAGGAGGAATTACCTCTGAACACGCAGCTTGAGTGTTCATGGTCTCAGTGAAGCCATTGATGCAATGTTGTTACTTCTTGCCACTATGGACTATTGCCCTTCAATAAGCAAAGATTAGTGATGTACCGTTATGTTTTAATATATCTGTAATTGTAATATATTTATATAAAGGTGAAGAATTTTTGCATAAGTGGTCTTGGTGATTTATATGAAATTTACTTCATGAGACATTGCTGTGCTGCATATTTATAAGGGGGTGCTGCTTCGGCATATGAACTAAAGAGGGGGAAATGATACTGTTCCTAAATTAATTAAGGAAAGTCATCAGTTTTTAAACGATTGGCGAATATAAATTAAGGGGTTACTGTATAGAAATCAGAGGACATCAGAGATATCAGCCTCGTGGTTGCCTTAGAGGGACCACACCAGTCACCACATTTGCACATATACAGTGACAGGTTCCTATAGAGCTGACTGACCCCCTTCTTTTAGGTAAAAATTGTTTTGCTGTTAGTATAGTGAAAAATTTGTAAACTGCTGGAAAACCATTGTGACAGTGAGGGGCGAATGTCCCACATTTTCATACAAAACCCAGCTAAGTATTTATAATGTGTATGCCTCCAATGTCAGCTAGCAACCATTTTTTTTAAGGGGGGCAGGATTCTCCGGGACGTCAGACCACAGAAGCTTCTAGGGGGGATTTCACCTCAGTACATCACCCGATTGAAGATAGAACCTTGGGGGGAGACACTAGAAGGGACAACATGCCAAGTGATTTTTTTTACACATGTAAGCCTTGGAGACATATGGTGATACCTGCACCCTCATGAGAGAGGGTTCATGCACTTCTCCCATCCGCACAACACATGGTCGAGAAGAGATCTGTGTGTATCTGACACACTAGTGACGACAGTACAAGACTCCCTTATAGAAGACTTGGTCATATCTGACCACTCACGAGTCAGCCTTAACCTCTTAGACGTGCACCCTAAGGGCCAGGATTGGTTATGGAGATTCCTGACTTTTCTTGCAAAGGATGCCAATTTTATAGATCTGAGGAGGGGCTGGTGGGTAGAGATATTGGGAAACCCCCACCTTTTTTGGGAGGCAGCCAAAGTGGTAATGCGCAACAAATTGATGGCCCATGTGGGAGTGTTAAAAAAAAAAATAATACAAAACGCCAATTTGAGAAAGCCAGCACCGCTGTGTGTCAGACGTACCAAGCCTTCTTGTCCTCACCAACACCTCACACCAAAACTGCTTGGTTACAAACAAAGTCGGACTTTGAAATATGTATGGTTGCTGCAGGAAATAGAACTAAGAAGATTTGGTAACAAAACTTATGTTATCAAACCTGGTAAGAGGGAAGATGCCCAAACGACACACCTGTCCCATAAAAAAGTCCTACAACACCTGAGTTACTGACCCCAAACGACTTAATCAGGTATTAGGTGACGATTACAAAAGTCTTTATATGGACTCCTCTTATGACCCTGTGAACGGCTACGCTTTTTTGAATGAAATAACCTTGCCATTGATATCGGCATAGCAATTTGCATCCCTAAATTCCCCAATCTCAGCTGTGGAGATGCAAGAGACGATTAAATCCCTCCCGCAGGGAAAAATACCAGGCCCTAACGCAGGGGTCCCCAAACTGCATCCATAATACACTGGTATCCCCCCCCCCTCAATTAATTATTTAATATACTGCACTCCCTTATGAACTATTTTATATATATTGGCCCAATTAATTAATTAATATACTGGGACCTCTCTCCATTAATTATTGAATATGCCTCCCCCCCATTAATTACTAGACTGCCGCTCATAATTAATTATTTCCTACACCACCACCATTAATTATTTCCTATGCTGCCCCTCCCCCATTAATTATGTCTTATGCTTCCCCCCCCGTTAATTATTTCCTATGCTTCCCCCCACCATTAATTATTCCTTATACTGCCCCCCCACCATTAATTATTTCCTATGCTGCCCATCATAATTAATTATTTCCTATGCTGCCCCTCATAATTAATTATTCCCTATACTGCCCCTCATAATTAATTATTTCCTATGCTGCCCCTCATAATTAATTATTTCCTGTGCTGCCCCCCACCATTAATTATTTCCTATGCTGCCCCTCATAATTAATTATTCCCTATACTGCCCCTCATAATTATTTCCTATGCTGCCCCTCATAATTAATTATTCCCTATACTGCCCCTCATAATTAATTATTTCCTAAGCTGCCCCTCATAACTAACTATTGGCCCCCGGCCACCACAATCTTTTTACTGCCCTTTTTAATAAAAAAAATAAAAACCCTGTACTGACGGCCGCGCATCTTCTATCTTCTTGCCGCGTCCAGACAAGAAGGGGTGCGCGGCCGCGTGATGATGTCATCGCGCGGCCGGGCAACCTAGTTCATGGAGCGATGTGCGTCGGGGTTGTATTCCGGCCACATCGCTCCATAATACAGACGGACAGGGGCTCCTGCCGCGAGGTCCCTGCGCTGCCGAGGCAAACGTCGGGGGCCGGATCGAAGCGGTCCGCGGGCCGTATGTGGCCCGCGGGCCGTAGTTTGGGGAACCCTGCCCTAACGGCTTCCCAGGGGAGCTTTACAAGGCGATGTGCACATTTCTACAGAGAGGACCACACTATGGAAGAATTGCAGATTACTATTTTAATGGGACATTTTAAGACACAGAGGGAAAGGAAAGAAAGGGAGTATAAATTAATGAGGAGATTCAACACCTTGCAAAGTGGTCTTAACATTCATTGCCAGCTTCATGACCTCCTACCTCTGACCTGGAGGCCACAAGCAGATAAGAGCCAGGGCTCATGTGTCTTGCCTCACAGGTTCTTAATATTTTATTGCTGTCCCGTCGTAAATAAGATGTCCCTGTATGTATCAATCTGTTTTAGAGGGTTTTTTTTAATAACCTTTGATGATCACTGTTTAGTGTGTATAAAATGCTGTGAATTTTCTGTTTCATGCATAACATCATGTCTGATGAAGAGAACTAGTATTCTCGAAAGCTTACCATCAAATAGTTAGCCTCAAAAAGTTATCGCCTGATTTCTTTACTCTTCTTCTGCTCTTCATGGCTAACACGGTACAAATCTACACTACATGCCATTCTTGTCAAATTTGTGCAATAGTATCTTACAGGGCCACAATCTCTACCTGGGAACCAATGTAGCGCATGTAGTATTAATACCAAAAGAAGGGAGGGACCCCACTGCTCCAGGCTCGTACCGCCCTATCTCACTGCTCAACCAGCATCAGAAACTCCTATCCAAGATCATGGCAAATCAGCTGGCAGCATTCTTGCCCTCACTGATATTGGGGAACCAAGAAGGTTTCATAAAAGGAAGGGCGACAGTGAATGTTAGGAGAGTTCTTATGGCCTTGGGTGTCACAGAGGGAAAGACAGGAGGAGGAAGGGTGCCTGCTCTGGTCACCCTTGACGTGGAAAAAGGTTTTTGGTAACCTGCACTGGGGGTGGCTAGAGCTGGTAAGATGGGCTTTGTTGGAGCCTTTAGAACCTAGCTGAGAGTTTTATATTCGGACCCTAGGGCTATGGTGAGTACCACAGGTTTCCTGTCTACCCCCCTCCCGTTGCAGAAAGGGACAAGACAGTGGAGCCCATTACCTACACTTCTTTTTGACCTGGAATTGAAACCCCTGTCTCACCTCTTGGAATTGGTCTTCAAAGGGATCAAGGTGAGCAGTCAACGTCTTTTCGTGGATGACATTGAACTTTTCATGGCTGACGAAGAGGGTGATTTAACTATTGATGCACTAAAGGGATTTGAATCTTTCTCAGGATTCCGACTTAATGTTAAGAATTGCGCTATAATGTTCCTGGGAGGAACCATAGAAATAGACACCTCTAAGGTAATCCACCACAATACACCCTGGTAGCCTGCCTGTTCAGCGCATCTCTCTAAACCTCTACATGTACCTGTTAGCACCATGTTGTACTGTTATATATTGTTGTATGGGGCTTGTAAACCCCTAACTATGCTGTTTTGTTTGTGGCATTACCTGGCATCAGAGGGGGCCTGTCCTGCTCATCTGGTCCCTCCCCACTAATAGTCCCCATGCCTTATGCCTCCTTACTGGTCACTGTTCATGTCATGTGACCAGAGTGACATCACCTCAGGTACTTTAGCCTCTTAACAATAGCAAACTGTACCCTATGCATATATCTGACAACATTAAGTCACAGCAGTTTCCATGGATTTCTATTCCTCTCCATCCTCCATGGAGGCTGCTGTGATGTCATATACAATTTGCTAATCTTAGAAGGCAGAGATACCTGCAATTATGTCCCATCTGTATATAGAGCTTCATATGTCTGTAGCTGAATATTAGCAGAAACAGTACAAGGTGGCAGGGCAGTGATTTGAAGAGACACAGAGCTGTCAGTCAAAATAATGGGGTGTGGTTCACTGCCAGCCTGAGAGAGAAGAGTCACAAACACCAGACATGAGTCATATCAGCAGGCATTGTTAGTCAGGGTGGTAAAATTCTGGTGACAGGTCCTCTTTAAGGGACAATCAACCATTTAAGGGCAACTACAAAGCTGAACTCCCCAAGCAGCCAAAATGCCCTGACCCAACACTGCCCCCTTCAGCGGTCAATGTGCCCCAAGTAGTCACTGTCCCCCCAGCAGTGACAGCTCCCCTAGTAGCCACTACCCCCACAGCAGTTGCAGTGCCTCACAGTAGCCACACTCCCCCCTCAAGCAGTCACAGTTCCCCCAGTTGCCACACTGCCCCTGAGCACACACAGTGCCCCAACTAGCCACATTGCCCCCCAGTAGCCACATTGCCCCCCAGTAGCCACTGTCCCCAGCAGGCACAGTGCCCCCAGTAGCCGACACGGCACCAACTGGGATAATGATTTTTGTACAAAGCTTGACATGCTGGGATCACCTAGAAAACAAACTTATAATTAGCAGCACGTAGCGTGGGGACCACATGTCCTGCACTCCAGGCTGAAAATTATGTACACCCTCGCCACCTTCCTCTCCCATTCTGGGAGCATGGGAGGTGATGTCACGCAAGAGGCATGAAGTAATTCCCATGACATCACCTGGCTCTCCCATGCTCCCAGCATTTTTTCCAGTAATTGCTTTCATTTAAACAGAATAAGCATTTTAAAACATATGGAATACCTAACGCATTTGATCATATTTGGAAGTGCTCCTTTGAAAAGGGACCAATTTATTATTTTTTTTACATTATATTTTTTTTCAGTTATTTAATAGCCCCTTTTTTCTGCAGTTTTTAACATGCAATAACCAAACTTTTGGTCTACATTATGAACACTGCTGTAGTGTGTACTATAGCCAAGCAATTAGGTAGCTAAAGGTTGCTAAGGGATGCAACTGACTCACACTGGTCTCCCATTCCTTTAAAGCTGTTACATATTATCCGTAATGAGCTGAAGTCTTTTGTCATGGGCTGACCACACTACTGGGGAAAGGATTCCTTGCAACATATTGATATAGGATATACTGTAAGCGATTGCAGTGTGGCCACTGTTGTTTAGCAGGGTCTCCTTGCATAATATATTGATATAATACAAGGAATCCCCTCCCCAGCAGCTATTTCAGTGAGGGACATGGCACTCTTCATGGCTCATAATCATGAGCTCATCACGGCTAGTGTGAAACAGCCCTTACTTTTAAAGAAAGTTAAAGTTAGATTTCAGACACTCTGATAATTTTTTTTAATTGTCAGCTGAATTTTAGATGAATGCCATTAATGCTCTTACCTGTGCAAAGTCAGCTGCCAGTCTCATTTTGCCTCCTTCGCCAAGTGGTCTCAGCAGACTTGCATTGCGTATGAACAATTCTATTGCTCTCTGGGCAATAGCTTCCGTATTATCATACACAAAATCCGTGCAGTCAAAGTGACGGAAATAGTCATTCATGACTCTCACAATGAAGCCTTGTAATTCTTTCATGTACAGGGAACATGGAACATCTGGCTTTCCTGAATTCATAAGGCCTCTGAAAAATAAGCAAATATATTTTATGTATTAATTGCTAAAACAATATATAGCAAAATCTAAGAGGGTTGCCTACAAAAGTAGAGCTTCACTTTAAAGGGAACATGTCAGAAGAAATACACCAATAATCTAGATCATGTTTATTTCATGGCACAGGGTGATGGCATCATCAACAGAATCAGCTTTGAATTGAGATACAACAGTACATGCACTACAGACTTCCGGTAGACAAAATCTACAAGCATGGGAAGACTCAATACCTTTGCCTACCAAGCAAAGAGGAATGACTACCCTATGCCCAACCATCTCCTCGACAAGAAAATCACCAATGAGCATCATGAGGTCTATTTTTTCTTCGGTCACCTTCGCCCTAACTGACCCTAGGCCTTGTAGGAAAGAAACAAGGTTACAATTTCAGTGTTTTACAGGTGTGGGTATTGCACAGGTGGAAACCTACAAAATAGGTAGCAAGAGCTCTATGAGGCGTAACTGAGAGAAAGTATGGGGCCATTCAATAATATCTGTGTATACAGAATACAGATTATGTGGCATATTTCTCACACCACATACTGTGCGGTTAGCAGGGCTGACAGCATGGTAGGTATCTATAATGCTGTGAGCTCCTGCCTTTTTGCTGGACTCATAATTTTACTCACATTCAATATAGGACAGTAGTTTCAAGGGGAGACAGGAACTTTTAGCATCACAGTTAGCCAAGATGCGTGAATCCCTGGTCCCTGCAGGGTGTTTTAGTGCCGTATTTCATGGGTCTTAAAGGGAACCTGTCACCGCTGTTCCAAAAAAATGAAACTAAGACAGGTTCCCATAGAGCCCTTTAGTCCTAAGGGCACCCATTTATCAACTAACACTGGCGATTCATAGAAAAGCAAAAAATCCCATTTTATTCTGTACCCGGTAACCAGGGAGAACCCAGTGAGTCCACGTGGGAGGATCACCGTGTCTCGAGTCCTCGCCCTCCTCAGCCAGCGCACGCCCCCTGTATGATTTTTCCTACATTGCACAGCCGAGTTCCGCGCACGCGCACTGGCTGCTCTCAGCTGTGTCAATGCTTATCAGCGAGCAGAAAGCCAGGGAGCCGCGTGACGTAGGAAAGATGGAGGCGTGCGCTGGCTGATGTGCACAGAGGAGGGCGAGGACTCGAGCCGCGGTGATCCTCCCACGTGGACTCGCTGGGTTCTCCCTGGTTACCAGGTACAGAATAAAATGTGATTTTTTGCTTTTCTATGCATCAACAGTGTTAGTTGATAAATGGGTGCCCTTAGGACTAAAGGGCTCTATGGGAACCTGTCTTAGTTTCATTTTTTTGGAACAGCGGTGACAGGTTCCCTTTAATTCCATCTAAATAAAGCCTATTGTCCAACAGCCGCATCTCTGCTCTGTGTTCCTGGGCTGCCATCTAGTTCAGTGAGGTGGGGGAGGAGGGAGCAGAAAGAAGGTATGACCAGTGACCTGCTGCTCCTTTCATCAAAAAGAAGTACAGACAGCACAGAGAAGAGCGGCCATCAGCAGTGGCGTTTCTCTGACTCTGAGCCCCATCTCCTGTCTAGGGCCCGTGAATAGAGTCACAGTAAACCCCTATGACGGTGACCCTGGTGACAAAGAAATCTATTACAGCTCTTATCATCACTGGTCTTATCATCAACAGAAAAGGTCTAACCATGGTGGATGACATCTATGGCTGCTACTTTGTCAGAAACTGAGAAGCCAGTTTCTTCTAGCTAATGATACTAGGTTTTTTAGGGAAGTAGGAAAGCCTACTTGAAGATACCAGTTCACAATACTGTGGATAAATTTATGTATGATAACAGCAGGGGTGGCAATCAGAGCTTGTACCTGCTATATCTGGCGATTGAAACACTTTTTACAAAACAAGGTTGCAATTAGTAAAATTATTAACTTTATGAGAAGAATCATTAAATGAGAAGTTTCATTCATTGTACAGCCTCTTAGAGTAATTCAAATGCAAAAACAAATATGGCTGGTTCTTCTCACACAAGCCTTGATGTGTTCAACACTGTACAGGTAACTCTTTCTATAAGAATGTTATAGCATTTGTTTCTTATACTTCTGTCTTTTGTTCTGTTATACATACATTTTCTTTACTTTATAGCATTATTTCCTTTACTAAGCATTTTGTGTGACTAACACTTCTATGACTTATTACTTTATAATTTGTACCTGATAACAATTTGGAATGGAAGTTTTAATACAGTATCATGTTCTTTAACTAAAATATACTGTATACCATTAAAGGACATCTACCACCAGGATCAGGGATTATAAAGCAAGCACACTGACATACTGGTGTGTGTCCCCTCTGGAAGGATCTGCTCTTCTTTTAGTTACTTACGCCCTGGTTTTTACAATCATGCAAATTTAATGGAGCCTGCAGCACTCTGGCTCATTGGCATATTTTTGAAAGCTCTTTTTACTTAAAAAATAAGGGCACAAGAAGCTAAAAGAAAAGTGGATACAGCCAGAGGCGGCACACACCAGTATGTCAGTGTGCTCGGTATACAATCCTTGATCCTGCTGTTAGAGGTCCTTTAACCCCTTAACGACCTGGCCCTTTTTTGTTTCTTCATTTCCATTTTTCACTCCCCACCTTCAAAAATCTATAATTTTTTTATTTTTACACAGAAAGAGCTCTGTTACAGCTTGTTTTCTGCGTAACAAATTGCACTTCATACTGGTAGTATTGAATATTCCATGCTGTGTACTGGGAAGCAGGAAAAAAAATCTAAATGCAGTGAAAATGGTGATAAAACGCATTTGCATTGTTTTCTTGTGGGTTTCGATTTTACGGCTTTCACTGTGCGCCCCTAATAACACATCTACTTTATTCTTTGGGTCGGTACGATCACGGGAATACCACATTTGTATAGGTTTTATAATGTTTTCATACATTTACAAAAACGAAAAATAGTTATTATATTTTGATAGATCGGGCATTTTCAGATGTGGCAATAGCTAATGTGTTAATAATAATAATACCTAATAAATAATAATATTTACTGTTTATATTTATATCAGTTCTAGGTAAAGGGGGTGATTTGAATTTTTATATAATTTACTATAACCATAGGTTGTCTGATCGATCCCATCATATAGTGCCATACTACAGTATGGCAGTATATGGGGATTTTCCTCCTCATTCATTACAATGTGAAATTAGCACATTGTGATGCATGGGTTAAAACAAGACAGCCTCGGGTCTTCGTAAGATGATGGCGAACATCTTTGCAGGCAGGGATCGCGGGGAAAACACCCGTGATTGGTGCTAGCAATATGCAGCAAAGAATTACCGGCTATAAAGAGGGCTCACGGGCCCACACCCGACGCGCGCCGTACTATTATGGCGCACGTCGGTAAGGGGTTAAGCAAAAACACTGTTAAACAAATATATACACGCACACATATAGAGCATGAGCACATCACATATACAAACACATACAGTTCCGTATACAGGTGTGTACGCTGTACAATGTGCATCATAATATGTATATAATGGTGCACAACCTCCAATTTTAGATCAGATGATGGGGGCCCCCTGACACTGTGATTGCTGTATGTACGTTCCTGACCGTAAATATGCCAATAGAAAACATAAATTCCAGACTTGTGTCATAAATGCACTCAAATATATCAATTTCAAATAGGTACAAAACTACATAAAGCAACATATACACATGGTGGTGCCAAATTAAATTCAACAGCAAAACATTACCCTGAAAAGTCTTCTTGGTGCATAGTTATGATAATGGCTTCAACAGAGTCACCCACGGAATTAATGAGAGGCTGCACAGCATTTCCCATAAGATTATCGACAGCCTGATAAATAAGAGTATGGAAATTACTGATATGATTGTTCATCATAATAGTGAATGACATCTCAATCTTATTACAAATATCAGTGTTAGTGACATTTCTGTAAAAGGCCACAGCTTGTGTCTGTCTAATGAAAGGTCTTTGAAGAAGACCTGTCATCACTGCTGACTTGGCTGTTAATAATAACTGGATTCTACATGAATCAACAAATCCAGAGCATAATTTCTTATAGAAAGAGTAGTTAGCCAAGTGGGTGTTACCAGTTTCTTCTGATGTAACCCTGTAAAATCTGATTGTGTTCAATCAGTGTTGCTAGACTCGGACTGTGCAGGTACATACCCTCAACTGGTAACATGCACTTGACTGAGTAATAAAATTTCTAAGGAATAACTGAGGAATGTCACAACATATTATAAAAAAAAAAACATAAAGCAGAGTTGGTATAGGAGAAATATAAGTATTAACTATAAAAAAAACAAATCAGGATTGTTTTTTTCAGGTTTACAAATTATTTATATTATTAAAATGAACCAAAGTCTATACATTTAGTAACTGATTAAGGCTGATTAAGTGTCCCATGGTCCCTGGGCTGTTCACATGACTAGCCCCCCTCAGATGTTAGAACTTAAGCACTACTCTATATCCTTAAAATTTGACTGTTTATAAAAGTAATTTAATGATTACCGTATATATTCAAGTATAAGCCGAGTTTTTCAGCACAAAAAAATGTGCTGAAAACCCCTAACTCGGCTGTTTCGGCTCCCTCTCTCCATGCGGTGCCATCAGCACACACTATGATGTCAGCGAGCCACTGACGTCACATTTCGAGCAATGGCACTGAGAGAGGAAGCCGGAGCATCGATGTACAGAAGAGGACCTCACAGGAGGGTCAGAAGGCTAATACACTTTTTTTTCTTATAAGCTGGGCAGGGTCTGTATACTGGGTTAGGGGCTGTAGGCTGTATACTAGGGACAGGGGGGCTGCAGGCTGTATACTAGGGACAGGGGGGCTGCAGGCTGTATACTAGGGTGGGGGGGCTGCAGGCTGTATACTAGGGACAGGGGGCTGCTGGCTGTATACTAGAGACAGGGGGCTGCTGGCTGTATACTAGAGACAGGGGGCTGCTGGCTGTATACTGGGGGCGGGGGCTGCAGGCTGTATACTCGGGGGTAGGGGCTGCAGGCTGTATACTGGGGGGGCAGGGGCTGCAGTCTGTATAATGGGGGCAGGGGCTATAGGCTGCATACTGGCTGTATACTGGCAGCAAGGGCTGCAGGCTATATACTGGGGGGAGGGGCTGCAGGCTATATACTCGGGGGCAAGGGCTGCAGGCTATATACTCGGGGGCAAGAGCTGCAGGCTACATACTCGGGGGCAGGGGCTGCAGGCTATATACTCGGGGGCAGGGGCTGCAGGCTACATACTCGGGGGCAGGGGCTGCAGGCTATATACTCGGGGGCAGAGGCTGCAGGCTATATACTCGGGGGCAGGGGCTGCAGGCTATATACTCGGGGGCAGCGGCTGCAGGCTATATACTCGGGGGCAGCGGCTGCAGGCTATATACTCGGGGGCAGGGGCTGCAGGCTGTATATTGGGGGACATGCACTGTCTGGCTGTATACTGGGGGCAGGCTGGGATCAATGTAGTTCCTACCCTCGGCTTATACTCGAGTCAATAGTTCTTTTTCAGGTACCTCGGCTTATAGTCGAGTATGTACGGTACTTTCAATTGTGCTCTTATAACCCATTTATTGTATGAAAGCCAATCACATTCCCTAACTGCATGAAACCTTCCACCCAGACTACCGTCCTCTTTAATGAAATGTCCCAGATGCCACATTCTAATGAAATGCCTGCACCAGATACCCCATTCTAATGAAATGTCCGCCCCAGAGGCCCCATTTTTATAAAATGTACACCCCAGATGTAATGAGATGTACACAAAAGGGCCCAATTGAACTTCCGGCCTCTACTCCGTGGCAACGTCTTCCGGCCTGGGCACATCACTATGACATGGCGGTGTCACGGCCGTGTGATGTCATATTGTAAGGGCCCGTGCAATGCGCGCCCGCGACACCGCCGGGTCATAGTGATAGTGATAGCAGAAGGCGGAGCGTCTGCATCGAGGAGAAGAAGCCGGAAGGTATGGCAGTTCTTCATATAGGGCCTAGGTATGGGGCTAAGGTCCCAGGCGCCTGCCTATATATGAAGATTCGCCATTGCTCAGTAATATAACAAATAAACTTTTTAATTTTTTCCCCATTTCTTATAACATTTCTTTTATTTTTACCATTTCCCAGCACTTTTTATAAAACATTATCTGGTAGCAAGAAAAAATACAAGAAAAAAACAAGCCCTTCTAAAACTATGTAAAATAAAACATATGCCATAGTATTAATAGACTTTAACCTCTGGAATCCCCAACAATCTTGATAATCCAGTGTACCTAGCACTGTTTTGCCCCTGCAAAGGGATACTGGATGTGAAGGTGTTGCAGCTAGATTAACATTAAAGGGGTTTTTCCACGAAGGAAAGTTAAGCCCCTATCCCCTATGCGGGGATCAGTGGGGGTCTCAGTGCTCCTCATCGCTGAGATTAATGCCGCGGATGACCGTTCTGGTCCATTAATCTCTATGGAGCTGACGGAAATTGCCGAGCCTTGCAACGGACCCCTCGTTTTCACTATCTGCGGGGGTCTCAGCACTGAGACCCCCACTGATCAGCAGGTTGGGCCTTATCCCTTTTAATAACTTACTGCAGTTTTTTGAAGTGAAAGTGGACTTCACCAGTGCTGCATATTCCTTTGACATTCACACTTGGCGAAGGAACCCAAGGGTCTTACAGACTCCAGTATAGAGATTAAATATACTTATAATAACCCAGAGTTTAATAAAAAAAATAATAAAATAAGGGAAACCCTTTAATATTATTAAGATACACAATCCCATATGACGAATGCTGCAGAAACAATCCAGATAAAAATATAGCTTTATTTACAAAGTGATACAATGCAATTATAAGAACCCTGTAAATTAATGTTGCAGTCAGTTTTCAAACAATATTTATAATCATTGACAAAACAGCTTTTATAGGTGTTAAGCAATGCAGTGACTTCTGGGGAACAGTGACTACTGGGGGCACATTGATCACTGGAGTGGGCAATGTTACTACAGGGGGCGCACTGTGGCTGTTGAGTCAGGGCACTGTGGCTGCTAGGGGGGTTTAGCTTTGTGGTTGCCCTCAAATGGCTGATTGCCCCTTAAAGGAGACCTGTCACAAGAATTTTACCACCCTGACTAACAATGCCTGCTGATAAAGGGTTACAAGTCCTCCCCATATCACCTAAAACTAGCTGCCAGTAAGGCACTGCACCTTAATTACAGTTGTTTTTCTGATAGTTAGTCAGTTAGTTTTCTTGACTCATGTCTGCTGGCTTTTACTCTTCTCTCTCCTGGGCTGCCAGTAAACCACATCCCCTTATTTTGACTGACTCATCTCAGGTACTTTAGCCTCCACACATTAGCAAACTGTACCTGTACATCACCCTGGTCACATGACATGAACTGCTGAATCTGAATACTGAGGCGGCATAAGACATGGAAGGAGTAGATGGGAGGGACCGGTCGAGCAGGACGTGCCTCTGATTCCTTTTATTCCAGGTAATATATTGATTCCAGGTAATATATTGAGTTATGGGGATGTGAAGGAAACAATTTTTAGCTAAAAGAAGGGTATCAGTTAGTTAATAGTGCTCTATAGGAACCTGTCACTAGCTGTATATATGCAAATGTGTTGACAGGTTCCCTTTAAAGGGGTATTCTCGTCTGGGCATTCACATTCAGTTTCACTAATCTTCCATTTATAAACATTTCTTCAATTGGAAGTTGTTAAAAAAAATGTTCCTGTGTGAAGATAATTTATCATAAATGTAGTCATGTTGTCCCTTAGAAACGAGATAGCTTCCTCGGTTACGACCACGTCACACTCTGGCAGCGGTGGCCAGACATGCGCTATAAAGTCCTGCTTGACCACCTGGATTCAGCAATCATTACCACAGGACGGCTGTGGGACATGCAGATACTTCCAGACATTTCATATACAAAACCCTTTTGTTTCTTTGTGCAATCCCTCCAGCAGAGGTGGCCGTAACCGAGGAAGCCATCTCGTTTCTGAGGGACAAAATGACTACATTTATGAGAAATTATCTTCACACAGGAACATTTTTTTTAATGACATCTAATTGAAGAAATGTTTATATATGGCAGATTTATTAAACTGAATGTGAATGCCCATGCTGTATGTGTATCACGTGAGTCTTTCAGAAATGCAATAACATGGTAATGCCATACCACTGAAACATGCACTTCCAATATTAGTTGTCTTTATTTTATCTAAGAATTGAACAAACATTTCAATGGTGCAAAACAAACATTAATTTAAGATTGTTTATTTTTTTTATTGAAATCATTTATGATATCAAAACAGTCAATAGCACTTATTACCTTCATAGCAGCATTTATATTCTGCTCTGCAGAAACGGGAAGTGAACCCTGACCTGATATAACCTAGAAGAAACATGCAGCATTAGTAAATATGAATGAGTACCATACATAAATTTAGACAGACACAAGCAAACTAGTAAAGTACCGTATATGTAGACAGCAGACAGAATTAGCTCCCTTCTGTTTTTTTGTCTATTATTCGGTGTAGAATAACAAACTGATAAAAAATTAAAAATAACCTTATCCAGCATTGAATGGGTTGTCCTGGATTTCATGATATTTGCCTATTAGCATGGAATGATATAAAATATTAAATTAAACAGCACTCACTTCTCTAGCACTCACAAAATTTATATGACGACTTAACACCTTAAAGGAAACCTACCACTTGAAGTGGCAGGTTTCCGATGGCAATACCGAGCACCAGCTCAGGGTGAGCTGGTGCCGAGGCTTATTTTTGTTAGTGTTTTAAACCGCGGTATCGCGGTTTAAAACACTTTTTAAACTTTATAGCCGGCGCAGGGAGGTACGCGCTCGGGGCTTACCATGCGCGCGGCTCTCCTTCACTTCCTATGTAGCCGCGCGCATGGTAAGCGCCGAGCGCGTACCTGCCTGCGCCGGCTATAAAGTTTAAAAAGTGTTTTAAACCGCGATACCGTGGTTTAAAACACTAACAAAAATAAGCGCCGGCACCAGCTCACCCTGAGCTGGTGCTCGGTATTGCCATCGGGAACCTGCCACTTCAAGTGGTAGGTTTCCTTTAAGGAAACGGCCTAAAATGGCCTTCAGGACACAGCACTTTTTTTGTCTTTCCCTGCTGAAAATCAAAAAGACAATACTTTATTATTTTATCCAACATGGGTATACGGGGACTTGTTTTTTGCGGCAGGATTTATATTTTCCAATGGGTTAATTTTTATGGTAAAAATGGCATAATAATTCAAATTAAATTTTTTCTTGCAGCCAAACAGAATCAAACAGATGTTTTGCCACTTGTTTTTTAATAAAACTTTTACGCAGTTCACCATAACGTATAATAAACATGATTATTCTGTATGTTAGTATGATTAAGGAGACACAAAACATGAACAGATTTTTTATTCCTCAATCAAAACAGGATTATTAGTTTAAGCACTGGGGAAAAAAGTTTTTATATATTGATAGATCAGGACTTTTGGGATGAGGCGGTACCTAACATGTTTTTAATTTTTATTATTTATTTTTATCTCAGTCCTTGCAAGAGGTAGATGAAATTTGAAACTGTTAAGGTGACGGATTGCCACTCCCCAATGATGTCACAGGGAATGACAAGCACAGCCAAGACGGCCCCGCACATGTGTTGCTGGCTGTTACATGCTCCTTGCACCTTTCCCAGCAATATGCAGAAAACCAACGCACTATTACTGTATTATTCTGTGTACGGAACTGAATGGGACTTGTTTTCTGTGTAACAAATTTTACTTCCTAGTGGGGGTATTTAATATTCATTGCCGTGTACTGGGAATCGGGAAAAAATATTTCAAAAATTTCAAAAATTCTTTTGGTCAGTACGTTCATGGGGATACCCAATTATATCGGATTATATATGTTTTATAGATTAACATTATTTAGTTATTAATAGATTTAAAAAATTGAAAACCTCTTGTATGAATAAAAAAAATGTCTGTTTCAGCATATTCTGATGCTAAAAACATTCCCATACTTTGGCAGATAGAGGTGTAATTTTTTTGTGGGACCATGTATGACCCTTTGATCATCACTTTAAAAAAAAAATGTAAGAGTTTCAAAATGGCTAAAAAGTGGATTTAGATATGTGGGCACTATTTTCCATTAGGAGGTTCACTCACGGGAATAAACATTTTTTTACTCTATTTGCAGACCCTATTGGATACTTTAACTCTAGGGGTCTGATCGTTCCTACCATATACTGCAATACATCAGCATTGCAGTATATGGTGAATTTGCTGAAGATCTTACATAGTGCACCACCGTAACACTGTAATGAATCTTCAGAAATGACAGGCCTGCGAGTCTCACACAGACTGTCAGAGTCTGTGGGTTGTCCTCGATGACGTCACTAGGAGTTACAACCCTGCCAAGATAGCGACGCCCATGTGCCGTGCAAGAATTAAACGCCTTCGGCAAAACCATGGTAGCCGATCACAAATGTTTCCAGTGAGCATTTGCTGCACAATGTTGCAAACACCCAGTATGTTTGATTGTATAATTTTTATCTTTTTAAACAACAAGGTACTGTATATACTCGTGTATAAGCCGAGATTTTCAGCACAAAAAATGTGCTGAAAAACCTAGCCTCGGCTTACACACGAGTCAGTGATAAAAATAAATACATTAATACTCACCCTCCGGTGTCCCCGATGTTCCTCGCGGCTCCCGGCGGCTCCCGATCCCTGTCGCGGCTCCCGGCGGCTTCTTCACTCTTCACTAGCCGGGAGATCGCGCTGGCCGTCGCACACTGTGATGCGACGCTGTCGCCGCGGATGATGTAATCAGCGGCGGCAGCGCGGCATCACAGTGTGCGACGGCCAGCGCGATCTCCCGGCCAGAGAAGAGTGAAGAAGCCGCCGGGAGCCGCGATGGGGATCGGAAGCCGCTGGGAGCCGCGACGAACATCGGGACAACGGAGGGTGAGTATTAAGTTTATTTCTTTATCTGTATAGGGGCTGCTGTATACTACTGAGGGCAGACTGTATACTGATGGGGGCAGGCTGTATACTACTGGGGACAAGCTGTATACTACAGGGGGCTGTGCTGTGTACTACTGGGGGCAGGCTGTATACTACTGGGGGCAGGCTGTATACTACTGGGGGCTGTGCTGTGTACTACTGGGGGCAGGCTGTATACTACTGGGGGCAAGCTGTATACTACTGGGTGCAGGCTGTATACTACGGGGGGCAAGCTGTATACTACTGGGGGCAAGCTGTATACTACTGGGGGCAGGCTGTATACTGCAAGGGGACAAGCTGTATACTACTGGGGGCAGGCTGTATACTACTGGGGGGCAGGCTGTATACTACTAGGGGCAAGCTGTATACTACTGGGGGCAAGCTGTATACTACTGGGGGCAGGCTGTATACTACTGGGGGCTGGCTGTATACTACATGGGGGCTGGTTGGCTGTATACTACATGGGGGCTGGCTGTATACTACACCCTCGGCTTATACTCGAGTCAATAGGTTTTCCCAGTTTTCGGTGGTAAAATTAGGGGTCTCGGCTTATACTAGGGTCGGCTTATACTCGAGTATATACGGTAAATGCTATCATTACATACATTTACAAAGTTGGTACATACGGACAGAAGAAAATAAGCCAGCAAATATCTGGGGGAACATACAAGACGTGAAAAAAAGACCCCCACCCAGAGCTGGTCGCAGCCGGCTGTCCCAAACCCCCTCCTCCCCATTCTGGTGCCTTCCCCCCAATAGATATCTTAGGGCCAATGCAGTCCTAATCCACACGTATCATCCATAGACAACAATGCTCCAGACACTAGACCCGGGTGATCTAGCAATGAGCACTATATAGTCTCAAATTTCTTAACTTCTTTTCATTTTAAGTAAACCCCATATTCCAAGCATATAATATTGTTTATACTGTTTTTATATTCCCTCAGAGTGGGTGGTGTGCACCTAATCCAGTGGAACAGTATCTCCACGCAAGCTTGATATACATGCAGTCCCCTACTTAAGAATAGACGACCCCTAGTTACAAACAGACCTCTGGCAATTGGTAATTTACTGTATTTTAGCCCTAGGCTACAATAAACACCAATAACAGTTATTAAAGGTGTCTAATGAACCTTTATTGTTAATCCTGGTTCTTATGACATTCCAAAAAGTCACCAATTGTCCCCAAAAAAATTTTGTCTGGGGTTACACTTATAAAATATACAGTTCCGATGTACAAACAAATTCAACTTAAGAACAAACCTACAGAACCTATCTTGTACGTAACCCAGGGACTGCCAGTGCCTTCAAGATCCCCATTGTTGAAGGGGTGTCCTGCATTTGCTCAGATGGCATGTCCTAGGATTGGCACACCCAGTTTGTTTGAAGACATCTCAGCACTATGACACATATGTCACATGTCGTTGTTAAGCAAATGTCTGACCTGTGTTGCCACTTCGAAATACGACAAATGACCACTGAGACCAATATCTGCCTGCAGATGTCATGTCAATTTCTGACCACACTCGAATTCCTTTGTTCACCCAAAGCTGATGTGTATGTATGTCATAACCCTTCTGTTGAAAGTACCAAGAAGATTATCAATAACAGTTTTGACAAATTTTTAAGTGAACTACTGTAGAAGTGCTATACATAGTATGCATGATGTGAAAACGATAAAATGGCTGAAAAATGTTTGCATTCACATATTTCAGAATCAGTGTAAACTTGGCTTAACACAACTCAAATGCAAAAAGTTAGATCATAAAATGTGAAATGTAGCTTGATAAAAAGTCACCATCTGCACTGCAAAGCCTGTTCTTAATCACATTTCATATAATTGCTAGAAAGAGATGAAACCAATTCACAAATTTATTGAAAAGCAGAGGACAGTTCAAATGACAAATAAGGCCTTAAAATAAATAAAGGAATTTTTATTAGGCCTCTCTCTCTTCCTATCTATTTATATAGACAACTTAGCCTCACCCAACCAAGTGAATACAAAAACATTATCGATTTTATATAATGATTCTAAAAAAAATAAGTTGTATTAAAAAAAAAAAAATACCAAACTTTCCAACTCTCTTTGGGAGTCTCAAAGAGCTTTCTGTTGAGGAAAGAACAATCATTCTCCCTGGTGAGAATGAAAATTTCCCACCTTTTGTTACAACAGGCAGGATCAGCTCCTCTTTAAGCTTTTTATGCTCTTTCTTTTCAGAAAAATAGGCTTTAAAAATTATGCAATGAGCCCGAGGAGCCCTGGGCTCCATAGATGTTAATTGCATGATTTTAAAAGACTTTTTATTTATAAATACCAGGGCATAAGCTAAAAGAAGAGCAGATCCTGTCAGAGAGGGTACCCACCTGCATGTAAGTGTGCTTACAACCCTTCATCCGGGTGGTAGATATTCTTTAACCCCCTAACAAGCCGGCCCTTTTATGTTTTTGCATTTCCATTTTTCACTCCCCACCTTAAAAAAATCTATAACTTTTTTATTTTTGCATGTGGAGAGCTGTGTGATCACTTCTTTTCTGCGTAACAAATTGCATTTCATAGTGATGGTATTTAATATTCCATTCCGTGTACTGGGAAAAAGGAAAAAAAAATTTCCACAAGCAGTGAAATTGGTGAAAAAATGCATTTGCATCATTTACTTTTAGGCTTAGATTTTACAGCTTTCACTGTGTGCCCCAAAACACATGTTTCCTTCACTCTTTGGGTTGGTGCGATCACGATGATACCACATTTATATAAGTTTTATAATGTTTTCATACGTTTACAAAAATTAAAAACTACAAAAAAAATTCTTCATTTTGCCATGCTCTGGTGCTAATAACTTTTTCATACTTCGGTGTATGGAGCTGTGGGTAGTGTAATTTTTTGCAACTTTTGATTACTTTTTTTTGCTACCATTTTAAGGACTATACAGCCTTTCGATCAATTTTTATTTAATTTTCTATAGTTTTCTAAATGGCAAAAAAGTGACCTTTTTGATTTCGGATGCTATTTTCCGTTACGGGGTTGAATGCAGTGAAAAACCATTATTATATCTTGATAGATTAGGCATTTGTGGACGCAGGCGATACCTAATGTGTTTATGATTTCTACTGTTTATTTATATTTATATGACTTCTAGGGAAAGGGGGGTGATTTGAATTTTTAGGGTTTTTTATATAATTTTTTAAAACTTATTTTTATTTTTACTATTTTTCAGACCACCTAGGGTACTTTGATCCTACCATATACTGCCATGCTACAGCATGGTCGTATATGGGGATATTCCTCCTCATCCATTGCAATGTGCAAATCGCACATTGTAATTAATGGATTAAAACAAGACAGCCTCGGGTCTTTGGAAGACCCAAGGCTGTCATTGCAAACAATCGCTGCCCCCCGATGACATCACAGGGAGCGACAATATTCACCAAGATTGCGGTGCCCATGTGCTGCCATCTTTCTTAAGCTGCTGGCAGCTTTGTCGGGGGCGATGGACAGGATAACACCCAGGATTTGTGTTGTTTTCTACAGAGCTATTTACTGAATGTTGCCACAGATACGATATACTGAGGCCCTAAATCTTAAGTATTATGCTAATGCAATTAAAGCCATGCTACATACTTTGCAATATCACTAGGTACTGGCAATCAATACATCATTGGAATGACTGCAGATTGCAAAACCCCGCATTGCAAAAAAGAAATCCTGTTCAGAAGTTTCACAGGCATGTCATGATGTGATAATGTGAGTGCTGTACTGGTAAAACATCATTTCAAGAACAGAATGATCTTTGATAATAGAGATAATAAACCATGCCTAGTAACCGTGCATATAAGTGTTGCAAATGTTCATCTTTTGATTACATTTATTTATATTGATAATAAAGCATGGAGAAGAACCTCATTTATCATAAGGCTCATATGGCTTGAAATTACAGACTTCATTTCAATGAGATCAGCGGTATAATCACATTAACTCCAGAAGCAACTACTAAAAGCTGCATAATTAGGTTAAGATTTGGAGCAGTCGAAGGTCAAGCCCTTCTTATACTGTGTAAGTTACAGAGTATACCGAAACCATATTCAAACTACTATTAGTACTGATATTGGGGACTTCATTTAAAGCTAGATATACACAGGGCATTTTTACCAATATCAAGTTGTATAAAAAATTATTATTGTGGAATGAAATTATTATTGAAATGAAATAAAATGCATTTGTACATTTGTAGATTTACCCCATACGGTGTGTTGTAAAAGTTCTTGCCATGGATTTCATCTGCAAACCACACCGATTTTCGTGTTGGCACAGTTTTTAGGCAAACGCCAGCCAGTGCTGCAATGAAAAATTCCCCTCGAATAGCAAATCTAGACAGAAATCTAGACATGTGTCTCAGTTTTGAATTGCTTACAGCATCCCTGTACTAGATTCAATTTATATCTTGAATTTGGTACAGTTTTAGAAGTCAAGATTAAACATTTCAAGTTATGTTGAGAGATCAGAGCGCCTACATAGTCTTATCTTAAACCTATACTCCAATCTGATCCAGAGTGGGGATGCTCACAATAGTTCTGGACAGGTGAAATACATTCATATGAAGCTTAACTAATGACACAGTTAAAGCATAACTTCAATGTAATTATTTTTAACAAAATTGTCATATTTAATTCCCCCATTAAAAAAAAAAAAAGAGAGAGAGCCATACCCATATCTTGTTCTGTGCCCTTTCCTTTCAAGGGTGATGGCATTATCTGTTCGGAACATACTTGGTAAAAATCATGCTCCGCATATGTATGGCACAGAGGAACGGCAGCTGTATGAAAAGGGCTCACGGCTGAGTCCTCTTCGTACAGAGGTGGGATTTGCTGCATATTGCTAGCACCGATCACGGGTATCAACCCTGCTGATGCCGCCGAATGTCCCGAATGTCATAGGGGGGGGGGGGGCGGTGATCGGTTGCCGTGACAGCTTCGGCTTTTTGCCAGACCTGAGGCTGTCTGGTTTCTGCAGATTCCTTACAATTCCAGTGGCTCAGTGGCTAAAAAATAAAAATTACCCCCCTTTCCCTAGAAGTGATCTAAAACATAATAAACAGCAAAATTCACAAACACATTAGGTATTACCGCATCTGAAAATGCCCAATCTATCAAAATATGAAATCTATTATTGCTGGCGGTGAACCCCATAACGGAAAATAGCCCCAAAATGTCAGAAACACCACGTTTACACCAGTTTACATCACATAAAAATGTAATAAAAAGTGATCAAAATGTCGCACAGTCCTCATAATTGTAGCAATGAAAAAGTTAGCTCATTTTACAAAAAAATGACACCTTACATAGCTCCATAAACCATAGTATGAAAAAGTAATTAGTGTCAGAAGTTGCCGGAATTTTTTTTTTTCTTGCACATAATTTTTGAAAATGTATTAAAACACAATAAAACCTATATAAATTTGATATCCCTGTGATCATACCGAACCAAAGAATAAAGCAGAAGTGTTATTCGAAGCACACAGTAAAAGTCGTAAAAACTGAGCCCACAAATACGTTTTTTGCCAATTTCACCACATTTGGAAATTCTTACCTGCTTCCCAGTACATGTCATGTAATAATTAACAATAAAACGTTTGGGATTTTTGAAGGTGGAGAGCGAGAAATGAGCGCAAAAAACCCTGCATCCTTAAAGGGGTTCACCACTTTTCAATAAATCTGTTCCATTAGGCAGGTCTGGGCATGTACATTTACATGTGTCTTTGCCTCCTGTGAGAGACTCAGCCTTTCCCTGTTATCCACATGCTGCACTTTGCATCTCCAGACAACTTTCTGTTCTTCCCTCTTTCAGTACGTCTGTCATGGCAGACTCCAGTGTGTCTTTTTTCTCTCCATCCGTCTCACTGACACACACACAGGGAGGTGGGACAGCAGGATGAGTTATCTTCTCCTGCTGCACGTCCCACCTATTTACCAGTGAATGATCTTTGCTTACATGTCTATGCAGAGTCTACAGAGAGTCTACACACAACAATAAAGCAAGCAACAGGGATGATGAATGAAATGGTGAGCATTCAGGGATTATTATTATGGCAGTATAAGCACATAGGCAATTTATGTTAAAGAGTGGCCAAACCCTTTAAGCGGTTCAAAATGGTTTGCTCTGCCACTTTCTGGCAGAAGCACAGGCCGTGATCCCGATGCACTGGAAGAGCTCGCAGCCCCCTACAGTGGTTGAGTGGATCCAGGGACCAGATTCTCTATCCGCATAATGGAGGAGATGATGGTCGATGACCCTGCAGACTCAGTTAAGACTATTACTGCTTAGATGCCATGGGAAACCTTGCAGGGTTCCCAGGGATTTCAGGATTTTCTCTCCCCCCCCATCCCTCGTAACTGATTATTACGATACGTGCACTATTCATTTACTAGCAATCAATTTCCTCTCATATTGTTCTATATACCAAATTGCGGACCTGAGCTAATGTTTTATCCTAGATGACCTACATAACCTGGAGAGACTTAATCTAATGCTATTGCTTTGTATGTTTGTCATACCATTGTGTTTTCAAGAAAGTTCTTGATTAAACTCAACTCGTTTATTGCCAAGGATATGTCTCATACATCCTCAATTGTTTGTTGGGGTTTAGTGTATTTATTTATCCTAGAATTTCAGTTTTATTTGTAGATGTACTGTATTTATTTATTTCCAGAAACACTGATAGGGAAAGAGTTAGGGATGCACTGGAACCAGCTGCATGTTTTAGTGTTTCCATAGGTATATAAGTATATTTCTCATCAATGCTTTTTAACAGCAAACAAACAATAGAGAATGGGAAGAATCCCCACTTCAAGGTGAATCACCTGTCATAACTCAGGTTTTGGCATAGTATATGGGATTGTGTGTTTACAATGTTCAGCTATTTCTATTTTGCAATAGAAATTTTATTTTCATGAAATAGAAAATGAATTTAGATAAAGGGTATGGGTAAGCACCGAACAAGGTAATAAGTATAGCGTAAACCTAAACTCAAAATGGCAAAGGGTGTACAAGTAAGAGTAGTACAATAACACTACAGTGTACATAAGCACCTAAAGAAGCCTTACAACAAATCAGTACTGCAATGTCAATAGTTTTGAATCTTATCACCTTTTGAATGGATTGATGAAGTCTGTAGAGTGAATTGACCACAGCCACATTTCTTCGTTGACCTTCGGTGAGAGGTCCAATCACCTGGCTTGCATCCCCTTGAGTAGACAGCTACAATAACAAAAACAGATCACTGTAGAAATGGGGTCCATCACTGTCAGGGTGAATTACACATTGAATAGATTGATTTATAGAGCAGTTCTTCTTTCTCCTCACAACACATTTTAAAGGCTTGTATAAATACAACAAAAAATAAATAAAAGCAGCACTTTAAAAATTAAAAGCAAACAAAAAGATGAAAACTATTTTTCATTTCTGAAGAAAAGCAAGAGCTTCATACTATAAATATAACAAATAAAATAAACTTCAAGCATGATTCAACAGCACAAAAGTCAGATTAGTCGACGAGGAATATGTATCCCAAGATCATGTATTTTAAAGTACAGGCAGTCTCCAGGTTACGTATAAGATAAGTTTTATGGACCGGCTTATGGCAAAACCTTAATGGCAAGTCCAAATGGCAGCAGTATAGTGGAGGTGTATGCAGATAGGCCAGAATTGTCAGCACGGACAACCTGTTTACCTCTTTACGTTCAAGAAAATTAGACACCAAGATTCACAACTCTAGTACCATAAGGATAGATTACAAAATGTGAGAAGTATAATCTTTTGCTCTAATTGTAACTACATGCCAATTAAATAATATCAAGGAAATTGTGAACAATGTGTTATGTTAGTTACGGTCTACCTATGCAGTTAAGGTCTACTAATGCAGAATAAAAATGTCCTCTTTCATTGCAAACACATCAATGAAAATCATCATAATAGTTTACTTAATAATAATAGTTACAATTTTTACAGCTTTAGTTTATTGTAAATATAAAAAAACTGTAAGAATTGTAAAGAAACATGGTAAAAAATACACATAATTATGCTGTGTTATAGGACATTAATACTCCTCTTGCAGCCAATTAGGCAGCTTTGCTTAAGTCTTCACTACCACTTTAATCCTCATTAGCAATGTCAAAGATGTTGAATTCTAGTCAAATCACTGAAATACAATTAGAGCTAGTGATGAGTATCTTGCAAAACAGTAACCTCCCTAGGAGATTAAGATAGCACATCAACATCCAAAGTATTTCATTCAGTGTCAGAAATAATAAGGAAACATCCTAAGATGGTATAGAATAATAAAACATATACAACTAGTGAAAGGTAAGTAAATAGTAGACATTACTTCTGAAAATAAGAATGTACATATTATATATTTATTAATTTATACATATTATATACAGTGGTGGCCAAAAGTATTGGCACCCATGCAATTCTGTCAGATAATATTAGTTTTCTTCCGGAAAATGATTGCAATCCCAAATTCTTTGGTATTAATATCTTAATTTATTTTGCTTGCAATGAAATACAACAAAAGAGAATGAAAAAAATAAAAGTCAAATCATTGATCATTTTACACAAAAATTAAAAAATGGGCCGGACAAAAGTATTGGCACCCTCAGCCTAATACTTGGTAGCACAATCTTTAGACAAAGTAAGTGTGAACAACCGCTTCCAGTAACCATCAATGAGTTTCCTTACTGCTGGAATTTTAGACCATTCTTCTTTGGTAAACTGCTCCAGGTCCCTGAGATTTAAGGGGTGCCTTCTCCAAACTGCCATTTTGAGATCTCTACACAGCTGTTCTATGGGATTCAGGTCTGGACTCATTGCTGGCCACTAGAAGTATCCAGTGCTTTCTCTCAAACCATTTTCTAGGGCTTTTTTGAAGTGCGTTTTGGGTCATTGTCCTGCTGGAAGACCCATGACCTTGGAGGGAGACCCAGCTTTCTCACAATAGGCCCTACATTATGCTGCAAAATTTGTTGGAAGTCTTCAGTCCAGTGTCAGAGGCAGTAAAGCTATGTTTGACTGTAAGAACCGTCTTCTTTTCTTTGAAGGACTCTTTTTTTTTTTCCTGTAAATTCTATGTTGATGCCTTTTCCCAAAAAAGCTCTACTTTTGTCTCATCTGACCAGAGAATATTCTCGCAAAATGTTTTAGGCTTTCTAAAGTAAGTTTTGGATAACTCCGGCCTATCTTTTTTATGTTTCTATGTAAGAAGTGGGGTCTTCCTGAGTATCCGACCACACAGTCCCTTTTCATTCAGACGGTGACAGATAGTACATGTTGACATTGTTGTACCCTCGAACTGCAGAAATTAGAGAAGCATCACATGATTTTTCAAACAGTGCCAATACTTTTGTTCACCCCCTTTTTATGTTTGGAGTGGAATTATATCCAATTTGGCTTTTTGACAATTCTTTTTTTTTTCCATTGAAGACAAATTAAATGAAGATAATAATACCAAAGAATTTCTGATTGATATCATTTGAGAAATCTGAGTATAAGCTGACAGAATTGCAGGTGTGCCAATAATTTTGGTCAAAACTATATATATTTATTCACACATAGACACCAACTGACCAGGCACATTTTCAAGTCTTAGCTGTGTCCCAGTTTAACAACTCATTGTTGTTCTCTGTCAATCTAACAAATGGTACTAAACTCTAATTATAGATACACTGAATTGTGATTGCCCCATTCATACTTAATTTGGTGACTATTATTTTTAAATATGGTATATTTGTTTAGCAACCTAAGCCTTTTTTATACAGACCAAAGGGCCCAGGGTCTACAGAAGGTTCCTGGAGGGCAGAATGTTTAATCAATAACAATTTTCTGAAGTGCAAAAACAAAATTAACAGTTTCAACAGTTGAGAATCCGTTTCTTCTGAAATATATTTACTGGTTTGGTTTTAATCCCACATCATGTTATTAGGCTTCCTGAAGGTCATTGCTTGATGTCAGAGGAGCTGCTTTACAAGCTAAAAGAGGTGTTTTTTCCCTTTTCCCATTCAGGAAAACGTATTTGCATATTTTCCCAGAATCCTCTAGTTGAGTATCAATGGCTATAAGTCTCTACATGCCTGAAAGGCATCCATAATTCCCTGAACAGAGAACTTTTACTTCCCGACCTAGTCAAAAGCCTCTCACACAGTCAAACTAATTCTCTACACTGTACTGAAGAGAGGCAACTGAAATGAAACAGTGCTTTCTACAGTTGGGAATCTGCTCCTTCTGGAATATATATACTGGTTTGGCTCTAATCATGCATCATATCAATAGGCTTCCCGAGGGTCATGCTTGAGCAAGGGAGCTATCTTACAAGGTAGCTAAAAGAGGTGTGGTTAGTGGTGGTTACTGCAACTTTTCAATTTCAAACATATTGTGCATATGCAGGATGAAGATCTCCTATTCCTCCTACATGGAGCTGAAGCTCAGGAGGAGATTTGAGAGTCTCCTGAAGTGAGTGTCCCTCACTGCTAAATATCTGGAGCAGTGTAGCAGGAAGTGGACCTCATCCTCTGTGGCCTCCTGGTCCTGGCACTGTTGGCACAGTATGGTCTCCCTGGGCACGAACGTCTGACTGTGCCGCCCGGACTTTATGGCCAGGTTGTGGGCGCTCAGTCTGTAGCAGCTCAGGATCTGGCAGTCTCTGGAGTCTGGTAGTTTTTCCAGGTCTAGTGCCCTCTACTAGACTGTAATTTGTAAAGGGAATCTGCTAAGCTTTCCACTACAGCCACTGTTTGAGGTGCTCCGATGTATTTGGAGAAGGTATTTTTTAGAACTCCAGGTGAAATATTTCAGTTGGACTGGAGTATGGACCTTGACCAGTCTGGGTATGTGTGGGTGGGGACAGCAGACTTCCATACAGAAGGATAGGGAATAAGATGCTGTAACATTTTTTGTCCAAACCGTCACTAGAGGTCCGTACAATCGTCTCCTGATTGCATTATAGGTTCTGCAGGCCTCATCTCTGAGCACCTGGATGATCTGCTTGAAGATACCCTATTGGCGGATTTCCAGGTATACCCAACTGTCACTGTCAGTGGGCAGCTGTTTAGCTTGAAGCAGGGAAGCTTGGCCACTCTTTAGTTTCTCCCCAGGAACACCATGATATTGGTTTTATTTAGGTTGATTGGAAGAGCCCAGGTGATGCTAAATTTCTCCAGAATTTCCAGGTTGTCCTTGAGACCTCGTTCAATAGGTGACAATATTAGAAGGTCATCAGCATATAGCAGACATTTCATCTCTGTGACATGTAGGGCAAGTCTGGTTGCGGAGTAGGCCTCCAGGGCTGCAGCCAGCTCATTGATGTAGATGTTGAAGAGCATTGGACTTAGGCTGCAGCCCTGTCTGACCCCTCCTCTCTTCTGTAAACAGGCCATTTTCCTTCCGTTTACCTTCACACTGCAGGAGTTCTCGATGTAGGAGCTCTTAATGACATCATAGATTTTCCCACCTAGATGGAGATCCATCAGTTTAGAACACTATTAACCAGCTTTCCCAAGTTGCTTCACACACGGATCCCTTAGTAGTTAGAGGTGTCATACTTGCTCCCGCTCTTGAATATGGGGGTTATGAGGCCTTGATTCCCGGTCTGTAGGAAGTAGCCGATACTTAGCACAATGTTAAAGAGTTTGGCTGTTTCAGGAGTACTGTGCCATAGATTAAACAAGTCATGTTGAAATTCAAAAAATCCTTGATTTTATATTCTTGTACTAGACGACCAAGACATATTTGGGAGCTGGCGAAATTAACAACAATGTGATTCCATGTTTCCCAAGGCTAAATTCTTGTGAGATACTGCTATTCAGCCTTGTTCTAATAGTTTCTCAAGTACGGATTCTCTGTTTGTAAAGGAAGGTGTTTTTATACTATATTTCTGATATTATTGAATTGTGAGCTGTATTCTATTACGAATGTTGGAATCTGGGGCTTATTCTTTTTACTACTTCTACTTGCTACCTGCAGTATTGCTAAACTCAGTGGGATGTGTACAATATCCTTTGCCCTATTCAACAACCATTGTTCATACACTCTGTCATGAGATGGCCTCTGATTCCATCTTGTAAGCAGACTACTCACAGTTACGTTTGGATCTCATTAATTCCCCCACAGAGATGGCCCTTACTGTATGTATAGGATGTAAGCTAGATGCAGGCAGCATTGTATTGTCCAGGAATGCCTCTTAAATCCGAAACACAATATCAGTTTCTTATACAGAAAACGTAAACTTTAAATTTACCCTGTGTTATTGAGATAATGGACAAAGAGTGGTATGGCAAATACCCAGCCTCGCCAGATGATGATGAGATCATCATCAATGTTTCAAACATACCACTTAACGCATTAGGTAAGCTGATTTTCAGTGGAAAAGGTGGTGAACTCCCCTGCTACGACTTAAGCAAGTACATCAAGGAGGAAGAATATTTTGCCCAATACTAACATCACATGTCTGAAAAAATAATTGCTTGTCAAACATGAACAAATGTGCTTTATCATGTAGTGAGATACCTCCAAAATATATTCCTGAACGTCTGTGTTGTGTTGTGTGGACTAGAGGAAGAATGCTTAAGGAGACACAGGCATGGATGCTGCAGCTGCTACCTCCCGCCTTCCCAGGAAGTGTGCAATAGTTTTATAAAGAACAGGCATGCCAAACTTAAGGACACCCACTTTACAGATGACCCGTAGTTAAAGACGGACCGCTCTGCTCACTGTGACCTCTGGGGAAGCTTTAGGGATGCTTTACTTGTAAGTAAACATTCAACTGGCGCTGTGAATAAGCCCCTCTGCGGCCATTGTCAGCGCGCCGCATCGCATAGAGCCGGCAGCGATTGCATAATACATGCGCTGCTGCCGGCGATTCTTACAGGTCCCTGACTGACAGTGGCATGGAGGGGGGTGCGTCGGCCGCCCCCTCATGAATATGGCCGACTGCACGGGGACCTGTACGATGATCCGACCTCTTATTTGGTAAGAGGTCGGATCGATTAAAACTATGTTTGCAAACACAAATTGTAATAAAAATTGAATATATATTAAGGGGCTGGGAACAGGATTAGGGGGAATATATTTGGTGGGGATATTTTTCAGGGGTGACAGGTCCTCTCTAAGTACAAACCTAAAGAACCTATCTTGTATGTATCCCTGGGACTGCCTGTACGGAAATAATTCAGAATGTTGATTAAGGCATTTTATCAAATCAGCATAGGCTATTGGAACTCGTCACCAGCTAAAAATGACATTACTGGTGACAGGTTCACTTTAAGGTGCAAAACAAGTGTGTTAGTCAGGGGTTAACAGAGTTGAGAATAAATTAATCCTAACAAACCTCAATGAACTGAAGCAATGCTGTAAATTAGATTGTCCAAAATTCCTCCAGAATAATGTTAGATACAGAAAATGAAAACTTTGAGCATTAGTTATTGTAAAAATACTGTAAGTATTAGGGCTTGGGAACTTTCCGTATATATTCACCTGATAATTTTAGTAATATAGCAGGGGGATTGGCAGAACTCTCGTTCCATGGCCCAAAAATCTTTAATTGCTCTCCTGCTTACAAATATATGCTTACAACTAACCACATGTAGAAGGAGCCCTAATTCGCTATGGCCCATACAACAATGGTTGCTTAAAATGTCATTGTCTGTTATACAATGTGAATCTCTGTTATTTTTAACAACTTCTTTCATCACTGTACTTCTTTCGCTCTCAGGAGAGCTTGAAAGTACATGTGCCCTACAATGTCACCTGACGCCACACAAGAACTGGAAGTTGAAACAGGGGTAAGTATTTTACATTTTTAGCTTTCTCATGCACTCAGCTTTACATGGGGTTTTGGTGTACATAGAAAACCCTGTTAACGTTCAATGACATATGCATTTACTTAAACTGAAAAGACAAAATAGCAAACTGACTTACAAGCTGTTCAGACTTGACACCAAAAAGCTGTATGGTCTTTGCAACATTTTTGGATACAGCAATGCAGAGATTGGGGTCCACAGCAGCTACATTCATTTCACTGTAAATCACAAGTAAAAGGGTAGAGAACTGTTATACTTAGTGAAAGGTGTTGAAAAAAGTGTAACTAAGCAGATCTACTTTTACCCATCATAAGCTTGTCTTACTAAATTACCCTTTACAATTGTGGCGGAGTACATGGATGGCATACATGCTTCTAAAAATAGCTTGATGAAACAGATTAGTAGTAGTAGAGGGGCCATAATCGGAAACCATGTGACAGGCTAAAAAATCCTCAGGTCATGTGTATACAAGCCTGGCAGCACACAATGGAAGCAGTGCTACTATTGAAGGATATCTTCATTAAATGCCATGCAATAACAGTTAATATTGCTGTCCACTTTTACATGAATGTTTGAGAGAAAAAAAACAGTATTAAACTACAGAGATGCCTTACTCTCATAAAAGAAATACTCCAAGGAATGTGTATGGAAAGCTACACTATCTATTGGGATTCTTTTATGAAATATGTGTGTGCATGTGTGTGTGTATAGGAGAGGTACAGCAGCTCCAGGCAGCCATGTTACAGCAGAACATGTCAGATTCATGTGTAGCTGATGTCTGTGTCTCTCACCTGTATATTAGGAGGATGCAGCATGTCAGCAGATGCAGCACACACACTAGCCATGCTTTACTATACATTACACACAGACATGAGCAGGGGGAGGAGAGGGGAGGGGGAACAGGGGTGACATCACTGCCTCTGACCATGTGACCAGCCTCATTTACATGATAAAGAATAGATGATTTTACAATGATTAATGTATGAAATAACTAGATAAAGGCTGGGATGGGATACTTGTGAGCTGCTCCAACAGGTAGTAGTGACAGGGCAAGTGGCAGAGACCTGATGACAGGTGTCCTTTAAGGAACCAGTTATCAGGGTAAAAGGTCAAAACCTGACTACAGGTTCTCTTTAATGTGGTACCTTTCAGGGAGGGTTTATTATCTGTACAACCCAACAGAGGGATACTTTTGCCACTATTCATAGTGGATAGTTATGACCACATCAATACAGTAGCAAGCGTCCTGCAACTAGTTTTTGTAAGTGATACTGCCCAGATAAAATATATTTTAATAATATATGTAGTATGCTATGGTTATGACATCAGAACTTCATAGCAGATCTATTATTTTATAGAATTTTATATTTATTTATTATTTATTATTTATCTTATTATATTTTTTATTAAGTATTGAGGCATGTCTGGTGATATATTCTTGGTATTTTATTTGATGACTACATTTTTAAATAGTAGTTCTACTACTGTTCTAATATTGGTTAAGCAGTGCCTTGCAAGTCCGTTTTTTGTCTCAAAAAGTAAACAATGTTTACTTCTGATGCTGCCTGTTTGCCACTAAAACTTCTTTGTAGGATCCTCTGTGATTTACTGCCCTGGGCACCTCATAGTTTGCTCTTGGGGCAGTTTGGTAACATCAAATGTAAATCCACAGGATCCTCACCTTTTCTCTAATGTTAGTCTTTGCATAGTGAGAGGAGAAATAGCCAAGTAAGTGTAAAAAAAAGTGATATGCACAATCATAATCACTGTCAACTCTTAAAGGCTGCAAAGACCTTTAGGAATATTAGCCAGCAACAGAATATCAATTATAGCATAATTAATGTAATATACAAGAGTATGGTAGATAAAATATATCCACAGAAACTTAAAGGAAACCTACCACTTGAAGTGGCAGGTTTCTGATGGAAATACCGGGCACCAGCTCAGGGTGAGCTGGTGCCGGTATCGCGGTTTAAAACACTTTTTAAACTTTATAGCCGGCGCAGGGAGGTACGTGCTCGGCGCTTACCATGCGCATGACCGTGCGCGCGGCTACATAGGAAGTGAAGGAGAGCCGCGCGCACGGTCACGCGCATGGTAAGCGCCGAGCGCGTACCTCCCTGCGCCGGCTATAAAGTTTAAAAAGTGTTTTGAACCGCGATACCGCGGTTTAAAACACTAACAAAAATAAGCTCCGGCACCAGCTCACCCTGAGCTGGTGCCCGGTATTTCCATCAGAAACCTGCCACTTCAAGTGATAGGTTTCCTTTAAATGGGACAGAATTTTCATGCAGATCTGATAACGGCATTCATGTTATTATGTCCAGTCCTAAAACTAAATAAAATTTAAAATGCCCAGTAATGTCATAAACTAATCCTCAGTTTTATATGTGCGAGTTAAAGAGGGCAAATCGTGGATTTGTGGAGTATTAAGTTGGTGGTTTACAGTTCTTAGCTCATATTTCTCTGTAGGATATTTACCATAATCCATCTTTCCCTCTAGTTTGGATTTAGTACAGTAAGTAGTACTTTTCAGCCAGGGATTATTAGAGCAGTGAAAAGATAAATATCAGGAATACTTTTACTGGCACTGATTTATGCGTCCACAGTCTATTTATAGTATGTTGGTGCACATGCATTTCAAAACATAAAACTGTGGCATGTATGGTAACGTAAAATCAACTGAACACTGCAGTGAACCTCAACTCCACAATCTGAGAAACAATAGCCATTAGTATGACAAAATGGCAAAGGAAGGACACAATTTATTTTATCATGTTTCTCTTCCTGTAAGTGGAGTTTTTTTTAAATCACTTTTTATTCCATTTACCTGGAAGTGGAGGTTAAATCAGCATTCACTGTACAGACCTAATACACTTTAATAGCTTCGACCGTACATGGCAGTCTACGGGCCGATAACACTAAGACTGCATCACAGAGGACCAAGTCCGTAGTGAAGTGGCTTCTCTCCATCCCTAACCACTCAAATGCAGTAATCCACAATAATCACCGCATTAACATGGGGTTGACCTTCCGGAATCCTTAAGTGATCAGCTTCTGTGCTAACTCCATAACAGGGCTGTATTATTATGGTGCTGAGCTTAAATCACCCTTTCTCCTCACTGCCACACTATGACATTGAGCTGACCATGAAAGCATTAAAGGGTTCACATCTTGGAGGAGGGTAAAAGCAGAAAACTATTTTAATTTGCTCAAATAACAATAATTCAATTTGTATGTTCACTTACAGTGTTACTTTAGTATTAATGTAGAATTTTCAAGAGCTCTACTTGGATTTTAGTTATTACAGTAGAAAGTGCTGGAAGTGCCACTTAAGAAATCATATTTTTTAGTACTATGTTACAATTTTCATGGTAATGTAGAATTCGTAAAATATCAACAGATGTGTACAGTTGGAATTAATCTGTTTAAGGTCGTTTATGGATATGTATGGAATAAATACTACAATTTTATTACTGAATGTAATTTATGCTTTTAATTTATGCACGCCCCTCACTGTAATTGTACCTCCTCCCACTGGAGGAGCTAGGAGCTGGCCTGTGACATCAGAGACTCTGGGATTGGAGAGAGCGGAGCTGAAGCAGAAAGTACAGTGTAGGGCGTGAATAAATCAAAAGCTGGTGATGCCAAGAGGGGCAGGCTTTGTTACACATTTCATTATTCACTAAAAACAGTACCACTTAGTGCATGTAAGTGGCTAGACATCTGCCATTTCTGAAACTGATGGTAGATGTCCTTTAAGACCAACAATAATTGATCATAAAAGTGATTTATCTACATCTAGGAGTGCAATTTGAGCAGAATTCTTACTGTTAAGCTATTTTTGTTAGGACCGATATTTAAGAGTTGCGATGGTGGAAAATCTAGCTATATCACTAGTGAGGATGCAAACAGTATGATGGTGAGAAAATTCTAAAAGAGGGATAGAGAAAAATATGATAAAAAGCAACAAAAGTATATTTAATGGTGGTTTAGCATTAAAATAGACATTTAAATTAGCATACACATACATAAACATGCAAACAGCCTTGAGAAGATATTTTCCAATATACCACATACCTTGCTATAGTTTTGATTATACTTTCAAGCTCATCAGCCGAAGGAGGGTTTCGACCTCCTGGAGGGAAGACCAGGTTGATGGGATCAAAGAGCCTAGACAAAGATTTAGACAGGTAGGCAGCTTCATATGGTTGCAGGGAGTCTTTCAGAGTTTTCTCTGGACTAAAGGAAAACAAACTTGGTTATCAATCACCTCTGAAAAAACTAGGAACTTATGTCTTCTAATCATTTACAAAATCTAGATCAGCATCATATTAATTAAAATGCCTTATTTGGTGGCAGAATATAAGGTTACATGAGTGACAAAAACAGTAAATGAAGAGAAAATAAGCATTTTTTAATTATTTCTAAAAATAATTGCCATTTGTGGCGCTCCGCCAAACCCAGATATGCTGCGGAGTAGCCAATTAGGCAGCCTTCCACCCCTTGTAACCACGTATAGCTGTAATTATCCAGGGTGAATAGCATATCACGCAACATGTCTAGGTTATGTACAGGTTGGGCGGAGTGTCCCAAACACTTAACTTTAATTAGAATGTCTCAGTATTAAAAATTACATTTTTAAATTGGAGACTGCCCAAAAGCAGAATACAGACCCCAAAAATAACTTATACTATTATGATTACTATGATTATTGTGATTACTTCTGCCTATCAGGGACAACACAGTGATAACATCATTCTCTGGTGCAGTGCATAATTAGGGTGAGGAGAAATGCTGGAGCTGCCACAGGAGCGACTGAGCCTCGTTTTCATAAATTTATGAGTGTTTTTTCAGCAAAAAAATGCAAGGGATTAAACAAGATATGTTTCTGGATCAGTGTAGCTACATCATTCTCAAAAGTTTGGTTCATAATGCATGAAAACAAGAGGTAGATCTTTTAAAGCCTGCCAATACAGCAGCTATTGTGGGAATTCCTGCTGCTGATAACACATCACAGCAGCCTTGCAAACATTCACAATTAGAAAAGCTCCAATGCTGGGTGTATAACCCTTCAGACACCGAGGATGTTTTCCTTTAAAATCTTACATTGTTTTGTTTACTTGTTTTTTGCAGTCCCTTATTAAAGTAAGTATTTATACCACTGTCACTATGCGATTCCAGAGGACATGTCAACCCTGGGTAGCCTAAACGCACAAAAAAATAATCATCTGCCAAGGAAACATTTTAAATGATCTCTCTAACTGAAAACAAAATGTTAGGGAAGTTCACACTTTTTTTATTCAATTAGCGAAAATAGTTTAATGAAAATGTCTTTTTAATGTAATGTTTTTATTATTTAGGACAGAAAAATTCAGTGGCTAGGGGAAATTCATGCCATCATCTCAAGCTTCAGAGGCAGTACTTTACTTTACCTCTCTTCCTACAAGATGATGCATGATACAGGTCGGACTTTGTTTCTTGATGGGAAAGGCAATGGGATATTTTAGAAAGTAAATTTTAGTTGTCTATAAAAGTTAAGTGATTACATATTTTTATGAAGTTTTTCACGAAACTCCTATAGATCGCATTGTCTCTTAGAAAAGACCAATCAGCAAAATTTTACCCCTCACACCAGTAATGTCTGCTGCAAAAGGTGCTCCCTGTATCACCTAAAATTATCTGCCACTGATGCACTTTTTGATATTGTATGGGGGGAAGTTTTATCAACATTTTTCTAATATACTTCATTAACAAATTATGCTACGTTTGTAAAGAAAAAGGATGCAAATTGCCCCTTCTATATTGCTCTAGAAAATTTGTCTACAAGATTGAAGACAGATCTCTCTTCCTCTCCTGATCATTACACAGATAATTCTACCAGGCTGTAGTATTTTCAAAAGAACAAAATGAAAGTGAAGGGGTTAATATTCCCTTCTAAGAGCAGTTTAACCAAACACAAGGAGATTAGATGTGAGCTCATGTAGCCTCCATAGAGAGACACTATACCGGCTGGAATACACATCTCGGAAGTGAGTAGCTTCTTTTTTTTTTTTTTTTATAAACAAAGCAGAATTTGTAAATAAGTGGGTGTGGTCTCAGCATGGGAACTAGCTAGACGCGTATCTGCTGAGTTCCTGCTTAGAGAGCTACATTTCAAGTGGTATTTCAGCCTCCCAGAACTTTCCTGGAACCCCCTAGATCGTCATGTCGAAAGGTAGAGCCTCAAGGGTGTCCCCAAAGCCAGTTCAGTCAGCCGACCCTCCGTTGGCTCGCTTTTTCCGGCCCACCAGTTGCCCGGAGCCGAGAGAGCCAAGATGACCACCGCAACTCCCAGCCCTGCACGTGGGAGACCACATAACCAGCCACCTACGGGATGTGGCAGAGTCCCACGCTCCCCTCTCTGCAAGCAGATGAAGAGGGAAACTAAAAGAACAGGGCCTCAGCTCCGGCAATATTCCCCTCCAGACCTGAGGTTATACTACTCCTCTTCTACTACTATTTTCGGGGAGTATTTTTAGCCGAGGAGTATTACATTTTCTGTAACACAAATATTTAACTCCTAGCTGTATATCATGTTAATAGACGCTATTTATAAATGAAAATCATCTTCACCATACACTCACTACACACAGTGTGCACACCGCACACTCACTACACACAGCACACACACCCCGCACACTCTTAATCACCCCGACCCCCTTATATGCTCAAGTGGGAAAGGGCCTTGACCTCAGCCTCTCCCTGGAGCAGAGGGATTAGATAAGATTCTCCTACTCTCCAATGAGCACAATGTACAAGGAAACCTATTACCTACCTACTGATAACCAGATGGTACATGTGTTACACAAAATGTTTCCTATGTATATGGGGACTGTTATATATAAATTAGGAAAACTGTATATAAATAAAATGGTGTGTATATAAATTAGCCAAGACTCAGCCCGAGAACCCCCTCCATGCATCGGGACCTGACGTGCGCCGTGAATACACAGCGGGCGGGAACGGTTAAAGTATGTCAAAAATTGACCTGGTCTTAGTATATAATATAATATATGGCACCAATGACCACCGCTCATGAAGGGTATAAGGATAAGTGGCCATCACAAAGCCCTGATCTCTATCCGATTGAAAATTTATCGGCAGAGCTGGAAAGGCAGATGGGGAACAGATGAAGCTTATTGTGAACCTGACGTGACGTGTACGTCACTCAGCAGTAGAGTGGCACTGGTTAATGTCCATTTAAAGATCATCACCCCGTACAAAAGCAGCCCACATTGGAATTCCCCTGAAGTGTCTTTACAAGGTATGGCAAAATACGTGATGTGAACCAAGCCATAGTGAGAAAAACATGAATATGTGTCTTTTCATGTAGGATATATAAACTTCTGGTTTCAACTGTAATTCAACTGTAATTTAAACTGTAAAACTAGTTTTACTCCTTCAAAAAAGCAGTTTATTACCAAACGAAATATACTTAGACCGAACCAAGGAAACAATGTAAAACAAGAGATTGCATAGAAGAGGAGCTACTTCACTTGCATTGACAAACTTATTGCAATCTTAGAGCATACTATAATGTGAAACGTCTGATCTCAATAGCAACGAATGGATTCTACTTAGCATATGCATACTCACTCATGATCTAGTTTCTTCATTGTGAAAACATCTTGCATGTCATCTTCAATTTGCTGCATCTCAGGGACAAAGTCTGAGTTGGCACTACTTGTAAGGGAACCATGTAAGTTTTGACTGTACTGCTGGAGTCGTTTCCATAAGTCATTGTGCAGTCTTAATAGTTTAGGATATTCTCCTTCAAAAGCCTGTTTCAGAAAGCTGGAAGCTAGGAAACAGAAAAGAAATGTGGGCAATGTCAGAATAAAAAAGGGAAAGTGGGGTTCGGGGTCCTCAATGAAAATATGTTAATCAAAAAAAAAGGGAAACTGATCTTTAACAATGGTGTCCAATAAGAACCATTAGATGAATTAGAAGACTAATTCATCTAGCAAATAACTAGAGTCATGCCTGTAAATATATACCTAGAGCGAGTCATGTCTGTAAATAAATTCCTAACACAATATGTCCATTAAATAAATAAAAGGTAGGTGTCAGTACAAAATTAATTGTGGGTTCATTTTCTAATATCTCTTCACATTGGTCATATATCTGCTCTTATGTTACAGTGAGCCCCATGTTCATTACACAATCATGGGGAATTTATCAAGGCTTGCGCTGGCATAAAAGCCTTGGTAAAGTTGAAATCATTGGTGCAGAGCCAGGAATTGCAATTATTTTCCTCCCTTACACAACCACTATGCCGAGTGGCAAAGGAGGGGTGGGGAGTGGTCGGGCCGAACCGTCACACTTGACGTCACATTCTGACTCCCTAGGGAGAAGGGAGATGTTTATTACCGCTTTTCCCTTCTGGGCTCCTCACAGCACCGCGCTGGGTCTAAAGGGGTTAATCAGAGCTGCTGGGTCTTATTAGACCCATTACAGCTCTGTTCAGCATACCCAGCCTCAGGTGGTTGGTTTCCTCTGTAAATGGGGCTCATGTAATGTAAATTTAAACAAAAATATAAATAAATAAAACTTAGAAAATGTCCCCCAGGGGTCTTTAATTACCTCATGGAGGACATTTAAAGTAAAAACTCAAAAATATTAATAAAAATCCATTCACATTTCCCCACATAATAAAAAAAATTCCCTGCTAAACTCCAAAAAAAACCCACCATAGTAGCCCTGTTTGTCCGCGACTACATATATATCAAAACGACCAAAACAAAATAGAGAATTCATTAATACTGTTCATTTTGAGTTAAATTTAAAAAAATGTACTATAAATTACAAAAAAAAAAGCCTTTTCTCCACTTTTAACCCCCAAAAAACTAAAAATGTAAAAAAAAAAATGGTTTAACTAGCTCTATGAGTCCCAAAATTTCTTGGGACTCTATTGTTTTCATAATCACTGGCCCAATTTCCCATTCCTAGCAATGGAATTTTATTTAAATTAGCACCTATTCTTTACGGTGGCAATTTAAATATGTCCTTATATTTATACAACACCAGGTAAAATAGAACAAGCAACTTCAAGATATATTTATGTGGTTAAACAAATAAAACTTACAAGATGTTGCCTTCTCAAAATGAGATGAAAGTATCTGTGTAACAGAATTCCAAAATGTGCACAGAATATCTGACTGACCATCCTATAAAACAAAAACATAAAAGACATTAAGAATATGGATAAAACTCCTTCTGCAACCACTGTATTTTTAAATAGAATAAACAGGAGGTCATCACCTTAAAGGGGTTTTCCCATGAAGGAAAATAATTCATTTTAACCACTTTACAATTTTACTCATTTTTTTTTCTGCTGTTTTAGCTCCCATTATTCCCTAGGCTGTTCAATGTAAAATCCCTGGGTTTGGGTGGGGACTCTCTAAGCAGACACATTGGGACAGATTTATCAAGCTGTCAGAATATTCCTAGTTGCCCATGGCAACCAATCACAGCTCCCCTTTAAAATATTTATGAGCACTGGTAAAAATGAAAGCTGAGATGTGATTGGATGCCATGGACAACTAGAAATATTCTGACTTTCAGACAGCTTGATAAATCTGAAATCAGAAACAAAAGCAAGATAGCTTCTCCGACCCTACATCAGAAGATACTGGGTCGGAAACCCGCGGAAACTGAAATTGTGTACACCAGCACTGAAACATGTTGAACTTATATCTGTGAAATGCTACATTTGTCTTCATGGGAATACCCCTTTAAGAACACCTGACTTACAGACAACCCCTAGTTACAGACAAAGTTCTCTGTTCACTGCGACCTTGGGTGAAGCCATCTGGAGACATAACTTTAATTTCACTGATCAGCTGTAAGCTGTCTGTAATGAAATTTTATTAATAAACCATGTTCCCATGACCACGAAAAATTTTTAAAATCCAATTGTTACTAGGTTAAAAAAAAAAAAAAAGTCTGGAGCTACAATTATAAAATATATCAGTTCCGAGTTACATACCAATTTAACTTTAGAAAAAACCTGAAGAAAAAATCTTATGCATAACCCGGGGGACTGCCAGTACCCTTTATGTGAGCTTTTGGGACCATCAAAAGAAAATGGTCAACACATGAGCAGTAGACACTAAATTATAGGACATTTTTCCTTTAGAATGTGTACAAAAAGTGTTCACATTTTGTGTAAACTGTAGCAATAAAACATTAACTAATATTCTGCTGCACATATTAAAAACAAAGTGTCTGAATACATAACATAAAAAGAAAACATGGGGGAGCATGACTTGCTCATGGAGTAGTAAAGACATTCTGCGGCTGAGCTCTCGGGCCTGACTACTCCCGTTGCTCTCCATAACCTGGCAATCACGGCTCCATCGCTTCTTATTTTGACTCGGCTGAGTCCTCCAGCAGTGCGGTGTGCAGATCCAAGATTGCGATGGCGCATGGTTCTCTGGCCTGCTCAGAAGCTGCGCACATGTCACCGCCGCCCTCTCCTTCCATGTCAGCCAACAGCATGGACTGGGACATGCGAGCCCACCTGGAATCTTTGCCCACCAAGGCAGACCTGGAAGGCCTGGTGAGCCATCTGGAGGCCTCATACAAGAAGGAGGTGGACTCCGTGAAACAGCTAAGCCATAGAATTGCTGATGCTGAGACCAGGCAAGACAGTATATGGGACACTTTAGCAGAACATCACAGGGTTTCATAAGGTTTGGACTCCTTGGTCCACATTCCAGACATCTGCAGCCATGACCTCTTGGCTCTCTTTAGCAGATACTTAAATGTCATTACTTAGTCCTCGTTACCCCCTGCCCTCCCCGGAACTCCGTATGTGTTGCCCTACTGTACTATCCTTTGTCTTTGTCATTCCCCTCATTTTCAATTACTCTTTGATGTTGTGGTTTATTCTTGCATTAACCTAACAATTAGTAAGATACACCTATATCTGTGCTCATGTGACACATTATTTCCTGTAAAATATTGTTTGAATATGCATTCAGTTTATTTCTGCAAAACAATGAGCGTGTTGTATATTTTCTATGCACAGTACTTTCAATAAAACGATTTACACATAAAAAGAAAACAATAAAAAAGGAGTACTCCGTGGGTACAGATACCCAACATCTGAGGTCTTAAAACCCATACGGAAAAGTGTAAACCAGCAAATGGAAAGGCAAAGCAAAGATGCAGAAGTGAACTTAGAGAAAAGTTGGACTGATTGGGTAGTAGACTAAGGATTGATTAAAGGAGACCTAGAGTTAAAGGGAACCCGTCGCCACATTTTTACAAATACAGCTTGTAACAAGTTTCCATAGAGACCTGTTAACTAAATGCCAACCTTTGCTAAAAATTGTTACCGTCACATCCCCAATAAAAGCAACTTCAATAAAATGAACCCCATGTTCCATTCCACTTCTTACCATTCAGCACTTCATGTCATGTGAACAGGGCTTGTCATCTAAGATCTTTTACCCCATAACATTTGCAAAATCTAACCCATGTATGTATCTGATCACATGAAATCACAGCATACCTCCACAGATTTCTACTCCAGCCAAAGCTTCCATGGAGACCTGCTGTAATTTCATGTGATCAGATACATACATGGGTTAGATTTTGCAGATGTTAGGGGGTAAAAGACCTTAGATGACATCACTCTGGTCACATGACATGAAGTTCTGAATGATGTAATAGAGCGCTCTCCCAGCGTTCCAGCAAGGCACTGTGTTAAACATTTGACAGAATATTTCCTACAGTACAGTATAGAGTCTGTAGTTGAATATTGGCAGAAGGTCCATAGGTATTGGTAGCAGTAAGACCTGTCAATCACAACTAGGGAGGCAGGGCAGTACAGTGAACACTGCATATACTGCATATGCAGGACCTGGTTGGTATCATTGGAATCACCTCAGGTGAGATGAATATAAATGGAAGGCCCCGGTGGAGAATGTTGCACAAGTAAAAGACAGTTTTAGATAATCATATTATGTTTCATAGTTAAATCTAAATTTTTTTTAGCAGATAGAATAAATAAAAGAAAATAACCATTAAAATTAACTGCACAATAAGTTTGTTTTATGGAAATTTGCTTACAAATAATAGCTTGATATAATTAGGCATCATGTTTTGTTATTTCACATAAATCTATGTAGTATGTAAAATATTACAATAGTACATAATAGTTGCCATAATGATTTTGGGGCTTGCTGCTGATTGTACAATTACATTAACATCTTAGGGACACGGCATAGGATGGCCTTCAGGACACAGCAAGTTTTTTTGCTTTTCCCTGCTTGAATTCCAAAAGACATAACTTTTTTTCCTTTTTCCGACAATCAAGAGAGTTATTAAGGATTGTTTAATGCAGGAAAAGGTAACTGTTAGATTGGTACTATTACAGAGTACATCTAACTTTTTGATCGCTTTCTATTTTATTTTTTGGGAGGTAGGAACCACTAAAATTGCAATTTTTAATTAGCTTTTTACATTTTTATTTGTTATACCTTTCAGAATACGTGTATAATAATGTAATATCTGCTTAGCAAAGTTCGCTATGGATGTAGCAATACGAATGATGTGTGTGTGGGGAGTGTTATTTTATTATTTTTATCACAATATAATTATATATAGGAAAATGGGAGAGTTTTGTGCATTTTTATTTATTTTTTTAAACTTTTTTTTTTACTGTCCCACTAGATGGTTATTACATTGCAATGTAATGTATGCAGTGCAGTGTTTTACTGACAGTTTGCGTATTAGACCTAGTCTTGGACTGGGCCTATTAGGCCACCATAAGTGGCAGAACTGGAGGTCTTCAACAAACCTCCGGCTGCCATTGCAACCCTCTGCACCTTGAGATGACATTGCGGGGGACGACAGAGGGAACCCTTTCCCTTTGTCTGTATCTCTCCTTAGCTGCTGTTTGATTGCGGAAGTAAAGGGGCTAAACAGCACGGCAAGGTGAGATCTTCCTGCTGGGCAGACACAGCAGAGATCAGCAGGACGAAAATGATCGTCCAAATGTGGCAATTGCACCCTAATTTGGACAATCTATTTCATCCTACGTGGTTAAGAATAACCAAGTTAACCATATGACAGAACAGAAGAAAAAGAAACAAACTAATAAGTCAGGTTTAGTTCATATCAAGAGTTTCCAACATGTGTCCCAGAAGTACTTGGTCACAGTCTATGGGTGGCATACTATATGCAACTGCGTTGAGCATACACTGGAGTTCACAATTAAAAAACAATGTATGATCACCTGAGAAATAATGTACTTTTCCTCAATTAACATTTGATGATTTTTGTAAGGGCTACACCATGCCTCCGGTGTTTTACAAAATTTCAAAAAGAATACAACTGTCACCAACCAATAGGAACCATACAGGCCTTTGCTTTGAATGACTTTCAATAGCCTCTCACACTGCTCTGGTGGGATTTTCCTCCACTCTACTTCCAGTCTCCAGTTCTGTAACTGTTATGGGTTTCGATAAGGACTCTGGGTTGGCCTTTTAATTGTTTCAATGTGTCCCCTTTCAAGGAACTGCTTTACCCTTTCTGCTGTGTGACTGGGGGCATTGTCCTGCATGAAAATTGCTGGCTGAATAATAATAATAACCCTAGGAAAGAACCATGTGTTGTTTAAGAAGGTTCTGATACACACTTGCATTCACTCTGTCATGTAGGCGACGCTCAACTCCTTTCACCGACTACTTTACACACTTTGGTTTTAGTCTTTCCCCAGTTTGTTGATGATCAGACACAAATAAATTAAACTTTTTGCACCACTAAAAAAAAACCCGTGGACCACTTTTTTGTCCACATCTAGCTTTTTGATTCTTTCTGCTAATGAGAGCGTGAGTGTGGGCTTTCAGTCCAAATGCTCTTAAACATTGAGATACTGAATGACGAAACTGACTATAAACACAGTACAGACTGCTACATATAGGAAACCCATATGTATTACAGGTGTAATTACAAGTGTTATTTTCATTTTCTTAAAAGGGAAGCTCATCTTAATAACATGTACACTGGTTGCTTCTAAACAGCCGCAGGTGACTTTTCCAAGGCTAAAGTTATAAATGCATACTAACTTCAGAGAAACCAAAGCAACACAATTGATTATAATTTCTGATTTATGGCTTTATACATAGCTGATGCACAGCTAATTTATTAAAATATTTCTCACCCAGAAGCATAAAAAACCACTAAAAACACTAATTTATGTCTACAACTTCAAGAAAAAGGCTTGTGTAATCATTTGGCCTAAGGAAGAGAAGTAAAAATAGTATATTATTACGAATACATAATCTCAGCTTTGAGAAAGAAAATGTGTGACAATCTAATTATAAAAGTGGAAGTAATTAACCCATTCAGCAAATGACAGCAGAAAGAAATACATAACTACTGTTCATGCGCTGGTCTCTGTGCTGGTGAATAAAAACCACACTCCTGCTCCTTTCCATATACGCTTTGTGAGAAGTAAGATATTCTGGTACTCTGTATTGTAGTCATGGAGACACTGCCCTCACTGCTAAAAGCTAAAAATATATATATTGGACTGCATAGAACGTGGAGCAATAATATTAACCCCCTAAGGTGGCAGCCAGTTCAGGCCTTTATGTGTAGCTTGGTTTTTCCAAATCTGACTTGTGCCATTAAATGGTAATAACTCTGAACACTTTACACTTATCAAAGTCTTCTTGTTAGTGGTACGTTTTCGTTAAACTGTTTTCGTTAAAAACAAACAAGAAATTTGGAAGAAATATAGAAAACTTCAACCCGCGTGGGACTAAGCCATTGTGGGGCTTCAGAACCAAGTCCTATTAATCTGCCATTATGTCAGTATAAGGGTTTATAACTTCATTACTCTTCCACAAATCCAGGGGATTTTGAGACTATTTTCTTTAAAGGAAACCTACCACTTGAAGTGGCAGGTTTCTGATGGAAATACCGGGCACCAGCTCAGGGTGAGCTGGTGCCGGAGCTTATTTTCGTTAGTGTTTTAAACCGCGGTATCGCGGTTTAAAACACTTTTTAAACTTTATAGCCGGCACAGGCAGGTACGCGCTCGGCGCTTACCATGCGCGCGGCTCTCCTTCACTTCCTATGTAGCCGCGCGCATGGTAAGCGCCGAGCGCGTACCTGCCTGCGCCGGCTATAAAGTTTAAAAAGTGTTTTAAACCGCGATACCGCGGTTTAAAACACTAACGAAAATAAGCTCCGGCACCAGCTCACCCTGAGCTGGTGCCCGGTATTTCCATCAGAAACCTGCCACTTCAAGTGGTAGGTTTCCTTTAAACACTGTACTTCAAATTAGTTGAAAAATTAGGATGATATATTTTGCGTTTTGTTATGAAAAAAAAATAAAAAATTATATATATATCAAATTTTTTTGTAAATGATCAATTTACAAAGTTCAAATTTCTCTTCTTTTCAGGCAAATTAGTCATCCCACCCAAATAGCTTCATAAAAAACATTTCCCGAATGACTGCTTTATATTGTCATGGTGTTTTATGTTACCTAAGAATTTACGGTGCGATTGGGTGCTTGGATCCGACCACTGGAATTCAGCAGGAGTTGACTATAGAAGTTTTGATGCCACATTGCTGCTAAGTTAGAACACACTCTTCCCACTGTCAAAATATAGTGGAATAATTGAAGAGATCCCAGATCAGACGATTTAAGGGGAACCCATTATCAGAAATTGGCCTAATAAACCACTACCAGTATGTTGTGTAGAAGCTTTACACCTTCCAGATCATATTTCTTTCATGGCCCAGCATGGTTCTATCATTCAGAAAAATCTACTTTTAAATTAAATGTAAACTGGTTGTACAAAGTCAAGGAGTGGCATCAGGTACCAGACCATTGGAGATCTAGTAAGTGATGTCTCTGGATGCAGGACAATTAATTACAGTGAAGGGGGGCATTCTGAGGCAAGGAGAGCTTGAATTCACCTTGAATACTTCTCACTTCAAAGTAAATTTTCTGGATAATGCCGCCACACTGGACCATCAAAGAAACATGATTTGGAAGGTCCAGTATGCTTGACATCATACTGGTAGAGGTTAATTTTTTCTGACAGGTTCCCTTTAAGAATAAAGCAGACTTGATCACGCAACAAAAAAATCTAGCTCTAGGTTTGCAAAAAAACCACAGGGTTTGTATGTTTGGGCAGAGCTTCATTTATCTTCCTTCTCAAACAGCATAGCAAAAAAATACTTTAGAATAAATTAAAATGTAGCATTTTATGCTCTTTTTCACAGTTTGGTAACTGAGGCATTCAGATTTTTCATAAATGCAAATAAGGACTACAGCATTCAAATTTATACAATTCATTGCAGTTTTAAGTGGATACCTACTTTTGCAATTTCATCAATGAAACAAACATGGGACACAGGATCTCTTTTTTTTGTCAAAACCTTCTGGAGATGTTGCACCTGCAAAATACACAATGTAAATTAGTGCATGTTCATGGTCAGTATTGACAATTAAGTCAATAGCAGTATTTGTCTTGTGTTACCTGGACACATGCTGCATAAATCTGATCCATTAATTTTTCCATATTAGTCCACAGTGCTGCTCGAAAAGCTGCTGTATTACCTGGCTGAGGCATAGCTGCCCGTCCTGGTGCTCCTAACAAAATGAACATATAGAAATATATATGCACAAAGTTTACCATGCAAGGCAATATGAAATGCTATGGAATGATATGAAACAGATTCAGTTTGAAATCAGAAGCACACTGAAAAATGGGAATAGCGACTCATATGGATTAAACTTTCTTTTTTTTCTGTTCCAGTCTTGCCTCTGGATTAAAAAAAAACCTCTAAAATCAACTCTGCACTGCTTGAAAAAGTGACTGACTCCGTTTAATCATCCTAAAATGAGGACCTTGTACATTATAGTTTTATTGTCAAAGAGCCTTTCATGTGCTAATAATCAAAATATTATATAATATATAAAATTATTCAAAACATGTTTTAAAAAAATTCCTGCATGTATATGTATTTTTTTATTACAATGTAATTTGGTAGGTGGATTTGAAAATAGAAACTGCTTGCAACCTAATAGCATAGGGAGATTTCTTGCTTTACCTTATCCCTGTATTACATCTATGCCTCATCTATTACCTGACAGATTAGATTTGTATGATAGGAGGATACATATTTCTAAAGTATATTCAAATTAATATTGCATGTACATTAATGTTTCAACCTAGACTTTAATACCAAATATAATGGGGCAATACTATAGTATCCTGTATTATGATTGCTAGGTAAAAGGACAATATGGAAATGATTGCTATGCAAAAAAAAACTTTTTCTCAGGGCGATTAAGAAAAAATTCCTTACTGGCTGTGAGGATAATAAGGAAATCGTCACCTAATTCTCAGGAAGGGATTTTTGTGTTTTTTTTTAAATAAATAGACTACTTACACAGGGAACAGGAAGTATTCGGGCCCCTTTAAATTTTTCACTCTTTGTTTCATTGCAGCCAATTAGCAAAATCAAAAAAGTTCCTTTTTTGCTCATTAATATACACTCTGCACCCCATCTTGACATAAAGAAACAGGAAACAAAAAAAACTGAAATGTAGAACTTTTTTCTAATTTATTATACAATATTGAGTAGAAGCACCTTTTGAGCTAATACAGCCATAAGTCTACTTGGAAATGATGAACCAGGCTTTTCACACCTAATTTTGGGGATCCTCTGCATCTTTCTTGCAGATCCCCTCCAGTTTTCTCAGGTTGGATGGTGAACGTTGGTGGAAGCCAATTGGGTTTAGGTCAGGGTTATGGCTGGGCCAGTCAAGAATGGTCACAGAGTGGTTTTGAAGCCACTGCTTTATTATTTTAACTGTGTGCGTAGGGTCATTGAGGGAGAAGTGTCTGAGGTAAAACTGTTCTAGTTGGCCATGGAAACCAAACAGAGCTCAGCTTTAATTTTATAAACAGCTCTGGGAAAATGAAAGTGGAGCTCTGATTGGTTGCCATGGGCAATTAGAACACTTCTGCTCTCAGACACTTACCCAGTATCTTGTTTGAAAGGTGAACCTTCTTCCCAGTCTGAAGTCCAGAGCACTTTGGAAGAGGTTTCCTGAATGGCCGCATTCATCTTTCTTTCAATTGCAACCAGTCGTCCTGTGCCTGCAGCTTAAAAACGCCCCCATAGCATTATGCTGCCTCCACCATGTTTAACTGTTGGGATTGTATTCGGCATGGGATGAGCAGTGCCTGTTTTTCTCTACACATACTACTAAGAATTAAAGGGGTTATCCGAGTAAAAAAAGTTACTTATGACCAGGCTTGGGCGGGCTATTTAAAAATAATAAACGTGTACTTACCTCCTCCGGCGCCAATGATGTCCACGCCGCGGTCCATTTGATCCGTGCCCCTGTTTGTTTACAGGGGCACAGAAGTCGCGCACAGGGTCGGCGATGTGGCCGGCTCCTCCCATCTGTCCCTATCTCTCAGCATTGTAAGCGCTGGAAGATGGTGTCGGAGGTAGTTTCCGGCTGGCAGGAAGCTCCCTGTGCACCCCTGTAAACGAACCGGCACACAGATGAGACAGACCGGAGCACGGGACATCAGCGGCGCTGGAGGAGGTAAGTGCATGTTTATTATTTTTAAATAGCCCTCCCCAGCCCGGCCCTCAGTAATTTTTTATACACGGATAACCCTTTAGCCCCTTCCCCTAACCCCTTCCCGTTTTTGCGTTTTCATTTTTCACTCCCCACATTCAAAAATCTGTAACTGTTTTATTTTTCAATGTACAGAGCTGTGTGACGGCTTATTTTCTGCGTAACAAATTACACTTTAAAATGGTGGTATTTATAATTCCATGCCGTGTACTGGGAAGCGGGAAAAAAATTACAAATACAGTGAAATTGGTAAAAAAAAACGCATTTGTGCCGTATTCTTGTGGGCTTGGATTTTACGCATTTCACTGTACGCCCCAAATGACATGTCTACTTTATTCTTTGGGTCAGTATGATTACGTGGATAACAAATTTCTATAGGTTTTATAATGTTTTCATACATTTAAAAAAATTCAAACCTCCTGTACAAATTTTTTTGGGGGGATTTTGCAATCTTCACTTTTTATAGAATTTTTTAAACTTTTTTTAAAATGGCAAAAAAGTGCCATTTTCAACTTTGGGCGCGATTTTCCGTTACGGGGTTAAACACAGTGACAAACCGTTATCATATTTTGATACCTAATGTGTATATGATTTTTACTGTTTATTTATATTTATATCCGTTCTAGGGAAAGGGGGGTGATTTGAATTTTTAGGGGTTTTTTTATTATAATTTTTTAAAAACTTTTTTTTAATTTTTATTTCTACTATTTTTCAGACTCCCTAGGGTACCTTAACCCTAGGGTGTCTGTACGATCCTATCAATAACTGCTATACTAGAGTATGGCAATATATGGGGATTTTACTCATTGTTATGAATGGGTTAACCCGAAGTAGCTTCGGGTCATTGTGAGACCCGACGCTACCATGATGACGGATTCCCGCTCCCCGATGACGTCATGGGGAGCGACGATCCTCGGAAAGATGGCGGCGCATCTTCAGCCGGCGGCGATCAGCAGGAAAACACCCGTGATCACGGGTGTTACCGGTAAGCCTTTGCTACAATATGCAGCAAAGACTTACAGGCTATGGAGAGGTCTCAGCCCGCGAGCCCTCTCCATGCACCGGGACCCGGCTATTACGTCATGTGTCGGTAAGGGGTTAAGACCAAAGTTCAATCTTCATCTCATCAGACAGGAGAATCTTATTTTTCATAGTCTAGGAGGTTCGACTGGTGGGGCATTGTAGTGATAGTTGACTTTAACCCCTTAACGACTTTTAGTTTTTTCACTTCCATTTTTCACTCCCCACCTTCAAAAATCTATAACTTTTTTATTTTTCCACATAAAGAGCTCTGTTATGGCTTATTTTCTGCGTAACAAATTGCACTTCGTAGTGACGGTATTTAATATTCCATGGCACGTACTGGGAAGCGGGAAAAAAATTTCAAATGCAGTGAAAATGGTGAAAAAATACATTTGCGACGTTTTCTTGTGGGCTTGGATTTTACAGCTTTCACTGTGTGCCCCAAATGACATGTCTACTTTATTCTTTGGGTTGCTACGATTATGTGGATACCAAATTTGTATAGGTTTTATAATGTTTTCATACATTTACAAAAATTAAAACCTCCTGTACAATTTTTTTTTTTTTAATTTTGCCATCTTCTGGCAGCAATAACTGTTTCATACTTTGGTGTATGGAGCTGTGGGTGGTGTCATTTTTTGCGACTTTTGATGGAGTTTTCATTGCTATCATTTTTAGGACTGTGCGACCTTTTGATCACTTTTTATGAATTTTTTTCATTTTTGACTTTGGACGCTATTTTTCGTTACGGGGTTAAACTTCTTTTTACTTTTACTATTTTTCAGACTCCCTAGGGTACTTTAACCCTAGGTTGTCTGATCGATCCTACCATATACTGCCATACTGCAATAAGGCAGTATATTGGGATTTTACTCCTCATTCATTACAATGTGTAATGAATGGGTTAAAACGAGACAGCTTCAGGTCTTCGTGAGACCCGAAGCTGTCATGGCAACGGATCACCGCTCTCCGTGACCTCATCGGGGAGCGAAGATCCGCGGCAAGATGCAGCAAAGACTTACCGGCTATGGAGAGGGCTCTCCATGCACCGGGACCAGGCGCGCGCCGTACTAGTACAGCTTACGTTGGGAAAGGAGTTAAGGAACTTTTTTCCATTTCCCTACTGCAGTGGTTCTCAACCTTTCTAATGCTGGGACCCCGCAATACAGTTCCTCATGTTGTGGTGACCCCAAACCATGCAACTCGCAGTAAAAACACAATAAAATTGCGGCTCCAATGGCTTTAGGCGACCCCCGGTTTTGGCCGTTCGACCCCCGCTGGGGTCCTGACCCACAGGTTGAGAACCACTGCCCTACTGCATCTCTGGAGCTCAACAACAGTGATCTGGGGGTTTTCTTTAACTCTCTCACCAAGGCTCTTCTTCCATGATTGCTTAGTTTGGCTGGATGGACAGGTTGAGGAACATTTATGGTTGTCCCGAACTTCTTTCATTCAAGCATTATGTAGGCCACAGTACTCAGAACACAGATCCTTAAGTGCTGCAGAAATGATTTTGTAACCTTGGCCAGATCTGTGCCTTGCCTCAATTCGGTCTCTAAGCTCCATGGGCAATTCTGTAGAACTCATGATTCATATGTACTCCGATATGCATTGTGAGCTAGGAGGTCTTACATTGAAAGGTGTGTGCCTTTCCCAATCAAATCCAATCAGTTAACTTAAACACAGATGGACTTCAATGAAGGAGTAGAACCATCTCAAGGAGGATCAGAAGTAAATGGACAGCAAATTAGTTAAATGTGAGTGTCACTGCAAAGGGTCTGAATGTTTATGACCATGTGATATTTCAGTTTTTCTTGTTTAATAAATTAGCAAATATATCTACATTTCAGTTTATATTCTGTCAAGATGGGTTGTAGATTGTACATTAATGAGCAAAAAAAATTTTTTTTCATCTACATAATTGGCTGCGATGAAACAAAGAATGAAAAATTTAAAAGGGTCTGAATACTTTCCGTACCCACTGTATATTCCTTTCTTTTTCGTTTAATGGTGGAGAACTTACTATTTATCCCTCAGTCTAGTTTGATCACTACCACCAGTCAGCCTAGTATAATCACTGTCACCAGTCAGTTGTTAGCCTAATGTAATCAGTACTGGCAGTCACTCTTCAGTTTAGTATAATCTCTGCCACCAGTCAGCCCTCAGTCAGAATTCTAGAAAGGACTTTTCATAACCTACCTGAAGAGGCTAGTAGTTTAAAGGGGTAAAATCAGTTTCCCTTAAAGGGAAAACATAAATGCTATATTAGAGAAACCTTCATCATATAATGAGAGCAACTCAGATCTTAAACTCATTGGGGGGAGATTTATAAGAAGTGGCTAACTGTTCTAGTTGCTCATAGCAACCAATCAGAGCTTTCATTTTCCCACAGATGTTTATAAAATTACAGCTGAGCTCTGATTGGTTTCCATGGGAAACTAGAATAGTTTTACTTCAGACACTTCTGATAAATCTCCCCCGCCCTGCATCACACCTTTTGTACCTGACATAAGCTGGGGAGGTTGTGGAAGGAGGTATGAAAACTTACTTTCTCTTTTAGAGAATCTTTCCTCCATCAGTTCAAACTTTTCTCTTAAAATATACAAATCCTCAGTGACCATAAAGCTAGGTTTTGCTGCTCTATGGAGATTCTGGAGCTCCTTTGTTCAATATATACAGATGGTATGGTTTTACTGGTTATAACATCTATACTTGTTATAACCTCTTACTAGGACACTGACCCCTGGGAGGCTCCCTTAGGGTTTCAAGAATAAATTGAGTCCGGTCTTACTGCTCCAGTCTGCTTTCCTATCTGATTCTATTTATCTTTTGTCTCCGCTTTTAACCTTATGCTTTTCTTTTATTTGCAATTACTTATGATAACAAGTAAAAAAAAGTATAATCACCAGATGTGACATTACTAAAGACCATTTTGCAGCCTGGCAAAATGAAAACATAAAAAAAAAAGGTCAATAGGTTTTTGTGTAAGAAAAATTAAAGCAGTAATGCATTTTAGGAAACAGAATTAAATCCCAGCATCTAGCAAATGCACCTGTTTCAGATTTCATGCTGAGCGTATAAAATAGAAAAAAAACACACAATACAGTGTAAAAATAGAAAGGCATACATTAGCAAGATAAACACTCATTCTTCACAGTTTGCAACAATCTTGAAATGAAATGTTTTCTTTTAAAGTGGTAAAAATTGCCTTCATACCTCTCTGAACGGCTTGCGATGTTTGTGTTAGAACCTTTATATCAAGAGCGTTGTTGATATTCTCATCTAGTGCTGTGCAATAACCATCCACAACACCAGTAATGGTATCTTTTAGAGCTCCCAGGTTGTAGAAAACCTGTAATGCCGTCCCAACCTGTGTTGGATTCTAAAGAGGAAAAATAAAAAAGTTTAAAATAGAAGATTGCTTAAGTGTTTCTATTCATAGATGTTGTAAACCGTACAAAATCTTACAGCCCCCTTCCAGGGTTAAAGATTTATGTCTGTAACCATTTACCCTAAACATGCCACTATTTTTAGTACAGGAACTTCACTGTACTTAGTCTTCAAAAAGAACTGAGTAAAGTAAATAAACTAAATATGGAGTAAAAATATTAAAGTTTTTTTTTTATAAAGAAGTTTTAAAGGGTTTGTCCAACTTCCAACAAATTGCACTTTGTAGTGACGGTATTTAATATTCCATGGCGCGTACTGGAAAGCGGGAAAAAAATTCCAAATGCAGTGAAAATGGTGAAAAAATACATTTGCGACGTTTTCTTGTGGGCTAAGATTTTACAGCTTTCACTGTGCATCCCCAAATGACATGTCTACTTTATTCTTTGGGTCGGTGCAATCACGAGAATACCAAATTTGTATAGGTTTTATAATGTTTTCTACATTTACAAAAATTAAAACCTCCTGCACTAAAAAAAATGTTGTTTTTTAAAATTCTGTCATATTCTGGTTCTAATAACTTTTTCATACTTTGATGCACAGAGCTATGGGTGGTGTAATTTTTTGTGGCTTTTGCTGACAATTTCAATGTTTCTATTTTCAATACTGTTTTATTTTTTTTTTTCACTAATCTTCAGACCCCCTAGGGTACGTTAACCCTAGGTTTTCTGATTGATCCTACCATTTACTGCCATACAACAGTATGGCAGTATATGGGGATTTTCCTCCTCATTCATGACAATGTACGAATCAACGGCAACTTTGCTGGTGCATGTTACAGCCACAAGCTAGGGGAGGGGAGTCGCGACCAGCTTTGCACATGTAGAGGCTGGAATTTTTGCCAGTTCTTCTTTGCAGCATTGCTGTAGCTCAGTTGCATTGTTTTGAGAATGTGGAGCCACATATTCTTACTGGAATTTAGGTCTGGACATATGCTTTGATGTAAACCATTTAATTGAATCTTTGGCTGTATGTTCAGGGTCGTTGTTCTGCTGGATACAATTTTCAAGCTCATGCCATTTTCAACCCCTTCACACACCACAACGATAAAGTACATAGTGATGGGTTAGGGGATTTAATTGAGAGAGCCTACTGGTTGAACTCTCTCCATACAGGGTTGGTGTCAACAGCATTACACAGCTTAAACCTACCATTAACATCTAACTTGACAAGTGTATGGTCAAACTCAACCATGGCACCTAACAGCATTGCTAATTGGCGCCCCTATCTTGGATGTCCCTCCCCCCATGATAATTCTCCTAGAGACTCATAGGCCTTTCACTCAACCCGTTCTGTAGTCGAAGACATACAGATCACCAGCAGATACACAATATACTGTAAGAGAATAGTATTGTAGTACACTATGTGAGTGATCAGGTCATTAGAAATCATAAAGTTGGGCCCTATTAACCAATAAGGCAACTTCTAAAGGCAAATGATTACTAGTTTATATTTAGAAATATCAGTAAAAGGGAGATGCAGGAAACTATGGGAGAGCCAAAAATGCTATTATATTCAGTGCTACTTTTTTACAACTTTCATTTTGCAGTCCAAATGATAATTCTTAAGGGTCAGTATGATCGACATACCGTATATACTATACAGTATAAGCAGAGACAACAAATTTTACCACCAAAACTGGGAAAACCTATTGACTCGAGTATAAGCCCAGGGTGGGAAATGCATTGGTCACAGCCTCCCAGTATATAGCCAGCCAGCCCCCAAAAGTATATAGCCAGCCGCCAGTACTCTATAGCCAGCCAGCCCTGAGTAGTATATAGCCAGACAGCCCCAAGTAGTATACAGTCAGTCCCCTTAGTATACAGCCTGCCAGCCCCCTTAAGCATACAGCCAGCCAGCCCCCTTAAGTATACACCCAGCAAGCCCACAGTTTGCTAAGCACAAAAAAAAAAACTTACATGCTCACCTTTAGGTGGTCCCGATGCTAATCGCAGCACCCCGATACTCTGGTCACCGCGGCTCCTCTTTTTTCTTCTCTCTGCTTTAACAGCTAGGCGCGATCTGCCGGCCGGGCACACTATGATGTCATAAGCGGCGGCACGGCTCAATCGTAGTGTGCGCTGGCCGGCAGACCCAAGTATAAGCCAAGACCCCTAATTTTACCACCAAAACTGGGAAAACCTATTGACTCGACTATAAGTCAAGGGTGGGAAAATGCAATGGTCACAGCCTCCCAGTATATAGCCAGCCAGCCCCCAGTAATATATAGCAAGCCCCCAGTAGTATATAGCCAACACCTAGTAGTATATAGCCAGCCAGCACCGAGTAGCATATAGCCAGCAAGCCACGAGTAGTATACGATGAGTCCCCTTAGTATACAGCCAGCCCCCTTTAATAGCCAGCCCCCTAGCCTGCGCACACTATGGTCACTCATAGGGGGTACACAATCATTATTAGATGATTGAACAGTAGGTGGTAATCTGGTGATCACCACCTTGGTCACCTTTTGTGTTTTATGTATGTTACATTTTTTAAATGGTTCTATGTTTGTGTCTCTAATAAAAAGAATATGATGTAAATTTTCATTGACACTAGAGAGCCTCATTTGGTGCATTTCTTGGTGTAGTAGTAAATTTCCTTTAATGTTCTTAATCATACACTACTGTGAATAGCAGGCATACACTGTATACATAATAGATAAGATCTTTGAGTAGAATTAAATACATTTCATGTTCCAGGCCAGACACTTTGCTTAGCATGTCACATTCAAAAGTTTATACATCTGGCATCTCTGTAATCCGCTAAAGAATTAAACTAAGATGATCAGTTTTCTGGGTCACTCACATTCAGATTCAACAGGCTTCAAAATATATGTAATTACTAACCCATAGGAAGACATCTCTTCCCACCCTAGTGTTTGAATAAATTTAGAAAATATTTTGAAAATTTAGTGCAAGACCCTGAAAGCTTCTCAGAGCCCATTATGCAAAAAAACGTAACTTAGGTATGAGGGCATATAACATTTATTATTATGAGAGAGAGGAGAGAGAGAAAGAGAGAGAGAGAGAAAGAAAGAGAGAGAAAGAGAGAGAGAGAGAGAAAGAGAGAGAGAGAGAGAGAAAGAAAGAGAGAGAGAAAGAAAGAGAGAGAGAGAGAAAGAGGAGAGAGAACAGGGAGAGAAGAGAGGGAGAGAGGAGAGATATTTCAGAAACAAGGCAGCACTCCAAAATTCAAGTGAAAAAGCAGGGCGTCTTTATTCCATGTTGCAACGTTTTGGTGGCACAGCATCTTTTTCAAGCATAGTTTCATTCTTGAAAAAGCTGCTGTGCCACCGAAACGTTGCAACATGGATTATTTGTAGCTACACGAATGTGCTGCTCTGGAATTTCCTTATATATATATATATATATATATATATATATATATATATATATACACACAAACACACACACACACACACACACACACACATACATACTATATATATATATATATATATATATATATATATATATATATATATATATATATATATATATATATATATATATATATATTATATATATCCCCCATTGGACAGACCATCATCAGATTGGATTTCCAGTATCATCACTGTGCTGATGACACCCAGCTATATACTACTGCACGTAACATCACCCCTGCCTTAATCCAGACCACTAGTGAATGTCTCTCTGCTGTCTCTAACATAATGGGGCAGATTTATCAAGCTGTCTGAAAGTCAGAATATTTCTAGTTGCCAATGGCAACCAATCACAGCTCCCCTTTAAAATATTCATGAGCACTGGTAAAATGAAAGCTGAGCTGTGATTGGTTGCCATGGGTAACTAGAAATATTCTGACTTTCAGACAGTTTGATAAATCTGCCCCAATGTCTTCTCTCTTCTTGAAACGTAATCTTTCTAAAACTGAACTTCTTGTCTTTCCACCATCTAATAACTTACCTAACCCTGACCTCTCCATCTCGGTCTGTGGGATCACTATAGCACCGAGGCAGCAGGCCCTCTGTCTTGGGGTTGTGCTGGACTCTGACCTCTCTTTTTCACCATATATTCTCTTGCTCACTCTTGCCGAATGCATCTCTGAAACATCTTCAGAATCCGACTGATTCTGACAATTGAAACTTCTAAAATGCTAATTGTTGCACTTTTTCACTATCGACTAGACTACTGTAACTCCTCAGTAAACGGTCTTCCACTCGCTAAACTCTCTCCTCTACAATCTATTCTTAATGCAGCAGCCAGGCTCGTCTTTCAGACCAAACGCTACACGGATGCCTCCAGTTTGGGCCAATCACTGCATTGGCTGCCTGTCTCCTTCCGTATTCACTTTAAAATAATGACCCTCATCCACAAAGCTCTGAATAATACTGCACCTCCCTATGTCTCTTCTCTCATCTCAGTCTATTACCCTTCTCACGCTCTTTGATCTGCCAGTGATATTAGATTAATCTCTACCTCAATTTGAAGCTCTCATGCATGTCTCGAAGACTTCTCCCGAGTTGCTCCAATTCTCTGGAATGCCCTCCCCCGGACTCTCAGATTAATACCCACCTTCTGGCTTCAAACGTGCTCTTAAAACCCATCTCTTTAGGCAGACCTATAACACTCGCTAACTGCATGAAATGTCACCTCTTCCTTTACTAATCCATCCTATGTCCTATCGCCCGTCTGTTATTCAGCAAACAGCAGATACCAAATGGCAAACACCAAGCTCCAGGCTTCTCTGCAGTCTTATTCACCTTGGACCCTGTATATAAGATGGCGGTTGATTGCTGGTTCAAGCAGCAGAATTTTTATTTATTAAATTATATTATATTGTTTCCTTATAAAGAATAGCTGGACCGTTCTACAAGTTATTTTACCTATTGTGTCCACCCCCTCATCCTCATAGTCTGTAAGCTCTTGTGAGCAGAGCCCTCACTCCTATTGTTCCACAAGACTGTTTGTTCTTTGTAATGTAATATTATATTTGTATATGTCCCCTATGATTTGTAAAGCGCTACAGAATTTGATGGTGCTAAATAAATAAAGATTATTATTATTGTGTGTATATATATGACACACACACACTTTATATACAGGCAGTCCCCAGGATACGTACACTATAGGTTCGGTAGGTTTGTTCTTAAGTTTCATTTGTATGTAAGTAGGAACTGTATATTTTATGATTGTAACTCCAGCCAAAATGTTTTTGGTCTTTGTGACAATTGAATATTTATAATGTTGGGTTGACCAGGATTAACAATAAATCTTAGTTGCAGACACCTTTTATAACTGTTACAGCTGATCATTGCAGCCTGGGACTAAAGAACAAAAAGAAACAAGCAGCACAGAATAATAGCATTACCCAACCCAGGACCTAGACACAGTACATGAATTGAAAGAGCACAAAAAAGGCAGCACTCCAGGATTTAAAGTGAAATATGGCTAATATAAAAGTGGCTAATATATTCTAAATTTATCCTAAATTTTCGAGAGGTTTCCATTTGGCCATGTTCTTCTAAAACAGGACGAGAACTATATATGTTTCTATATGTAAGAAAACACTACTAGAATATATAGAAACAGGATTCTTGTTAAAGTTAGTAATGCATTGTTCAAACGTCACTATCTGTTTAAGTGTCTGAGCAACTTGAACAATTATGGAAAAGGAAAGCCAAAATAAATACATAACTGGTATAAGAAAGCTCTTCGGGAACTCAGATGCTTTTTAGGAACAAATTGCAGCCTTTTCCCCTTTTGGCTGATGTTTCTAAACATTCCCTGTGATAGGACAAGAATTACATGGAAAATTCCAAACACCCGCTGTTCCTTTCATTCTGTTGGAGTAAGGAAAGGTGCAAGTTTCCTCCATTTTCCACTTCCCTTGTGCTGTAGGTTGATCTCAAAATGTTGATATAATGTATTCTGTGCTGAATACCATACATGTTGCTTCTTCTACTTGCCACATAGGTTTGTAAACCTGTAATAACCTCTATAACTTTCCATTTATAAAGGTCACAATACTCTAAAAATATCCCACTGATCAGTTAAATCTCAAAAGGAAAAAAAAAAAAAATCTTTCTCTCTGACAACTTGACTGCCTTGGCATTGGATATAAATTCTGGCAATTAAGGTAGCACTTACTATTCTCTTCTCAGGCCTTCGTACCATGTCCTCTTTATTGCTTTAACTTTTTAATTCTAACTTTTGTGGCCCACAAAACTCTTTTAAATAATATAATTTCAGAATATAAAAAAACTGAACTGTTTAAACAGAACTTTCAATACAATACATAATTATTCATATTCATTTTGCTTGCACTGTGCAGTTAGGTGGCGTTCATAAGGTGTGACATTAGTTATTGTCAGTAGTGGATGTAATGATGTTTTATTACAGTAACCCTGTCTGTGATGTGTGATGAAGGGAAAAATGCTAATATGTTTTCCAGGATGGGTTAAGGCAAATTTTGCTTCTTAGCAGCTTAACATCATCCATAAATTTGAAAAAAAACCCATATTGACAAGAAAGTGACATGGCACAATAATTTTTGTTAATAATTGTGCCCTGAAATAGGGATGCACATCATAAACCTGTTGACAATAAACTTGACAACACGGGGTTGGCCAAGTAGTGATCTCAGATCTGCAGCAGCAGGGAGTTCTTGCTAGTTCACCTCTGCCCTCTGTATAGCTGTCTATAGAAGTTCATTGGATTAGAAAGGTGACATTTTTTATTTAAGTGCAATTCAAATATAAATGACGCAACAAAGTACACAGCAGAATTGAGCTGGTCAGATTGGTTGCTCTGGTAGCATGTTTTTCTGGGCTGCAAGTGATGCTGTCTGGAGGTGGACTACACAGACAGATTTCCTTCATCATAACCATCAGTATATAATTAGATCAAACTCTCTAAATGTGATTCACTGATTAGTGTTTTTTTAACTTAACAGTTACATACAGATGTCATCCTAATGCTTGATATATATCCTGCAGCTCTGTAACCAGATTATTACAGAACCTGTAAACTATCAGCAGACAGCAATGAAACCACAGTAAAGATTGAATCCCAACTCAAATGACTTTGCTACACAATATCATACATTACGATGATTTTGGATCTATCAGACAAAAAAAATCAATATTCAATTATGACAATTTACCAACACAATAACCACAACCAAAAACCAACCATGATTATGAGGTGGTAAAGATATTAATTACATTTGCTGGCAGTAGTATGTTTTTCTAAAAAATAAGGCCCCAATAGGAATTTCCTACTATGTATACTTATCTCCTAAGCATGCACACCAACACTTCATTCAGACTGGAGGTCCTCCCTGTCTCATGATAGCAAACACGTCCTGCTTATTCTTTGGTGTAATACTCTGTGGTAGTAACTTTATACAGGCAAACATTTTTGAATAGTTCAGATACACAAATCACTTATTCTGAATGGAGATCAAACTGCTACTCAACATTGCCACGGTGTCTGGTTTCATTCACTACTTTTTGAGACTTCTAGAAGATGTTACTGCTATGTAACATCAAACCACACACACCACTGCAATGTAACATATAACCAGACTGTGTGACCGAGGTAAACTGTGTACCCCCACCCAGAGGATACTGTCTTTTCACCCACTGTAGGGACAGGAAGACACTGGCGGGTCCCCAGAGAGGTCAAGGGGCATACTCCAGGTGGCAGTGAATCGGGATAAAGTAGAAAGGTCATTAAATAGTCTTTTCTATTCCTGAAGGATTTACACCAGGTGGCCGCATTGTCATACTGATCAATGTTAAGGGGCTGCACCAGCACCCTAGATGAACCAACAACCAAAGTAAAACAAAATGCCACCCTAGAAATGATAAATACCACAAAATCCCACAGTACAGCAATAAAGAGAGAGAGCAGGGAAGAGTGCGGGAGAAGTGCTCCAGGAGGCATGTAAAATCAAAACTGTAGTTTGAGTATATATCAATGAGAGACCTTCCATTTCATTAACATAAAACTTTAAGTGAATTTTTAACCAAGCACAGCTCTTTATAAAAGTATAGTTGTATTCACCTTGCTTGGAGCTACCCAGCATCATTAAGGGTAAATACAGCTATAAACCATGGATAGATTTCCTTTAGAATGAGCTTACATCTAATCTTCCCATGTGTGTTTAAAAAACTCTGAGAAGGGAGGATTAACCCCTTCACCTTGAGGTTTGAAAATAATGCTCAAACCATACTACAGCCAGGGGTAAAGCAAGAAGGGTTAACACGTCCATATCACCCACTGGGAGTATGGACCTGTTGTACACAGGTGCCATTGATATGCAGGGGCAGACAAACATGTACACCATGAAGGGCCCAGGCGGCGTGTGATGATGTAATCACACGCTGCCTGGGTCCTTCATGGTGTACATGTCTGTCTGCCCCTGCATATCAATGGCACCTGTGTACAACAGGTCCATACTCCCAGTGGGTGATATGGGCGTGCTAACCCTCCTTAATCTACCCCTGGCCCACATCCCTCCATAGAGCAGCAGCCCAGAAGAATAGCTGGAAGAAGATCGAGGTGGCTTGGAAACAGGTTGGTAAGTATTCATTTTATTTTTTAATTAATTGCAACATAGGGGATTGCATATAGAAACCGGAGGTAGTGGGGGAAGACTGAATTTAGACAGTGGGATGGGAACTAGCTGTATATAGACACTGGGGTGGGGGAAGCTGTATACAGACATTTGGGGCATGTATAAAGACTAATGTGGCTATGGTCACATGATACATTTCCATTGGGTTTTGAAACGCATTAGGAGAAACAGATAATTAGACACATATGAGCTATATTAGTAGGATCATGTCTTTTACATTGTTAATCGTTTTTATTAATGTTAAAAGATGTATCCCACATTGTTGCTTATATAAATAACTTACACAAATGCATTTGGGGATTTGTTTTGCCTTGTGTGTTCGCGCTTGGTTTCAAAAAACAATGCGTATATAATAATAGTCAGAAGAAGAAGGAAAAAGACGTCAGCTCACCCTGATGATGTATTTCATAGCACCTGGAACCATCCAAGCATAGGATCACTCCGGCTTGGAGAGGTATAAAATGTAAAACGACAAACACGATCCAGCTTCAAAGGATGCAACAGGAATCCATATAAAATTTTTAAGGCTTTATTCCATCTCTTTAAAAACCATAGATTCGGCCATGGGATACAACAGCATAAATCGTCTACGCGTTTCAGGTGTTAGACACCCTTAATCATGACTAAGGCTGTTGTATCCCATGGCCGAATCTATGGTTTTTAAAGAGATGGAATAAAGCCTTAAAAATTTTATATGGATTCCTGTTGCATCCTTTGAAGCTGGATCATGTTTGTCATTTTACAGTATATAATAATAATAAGGGGTTCCTGTATGTGAGCTGTATTTTCTAGGTGACATTATACTGTTAGTGACTGGTATTTTTAGGGGCCCAGCGTGGACATGTGCTGAAGAGAGGTGAAGACATCTGGTGGAGAATTCAGCAGTGATGGAGCAGATCATATCCTGAAGGTAGCATATAGAAGGGAATCAGGGGATACAGTTATAATCAATTTATCTATCTATCTACCTATGTATCTACTTTCTATGTATCTCATAACTCATCTATAAAAAAGCAGCACTCCAGTCCAGGTAAAAAGAAATTTCGACTGAGTAGCCTTGAAATGTTGCAGCTTATTTCACCTGATAAAGGAGCATCTTACTGAATGTGACGATTCATAAAACAGTTTTATTTTGGGGCCTCACTTGTAGTTTTGCCCAGGGCTCCACTTTGTTTACAACTGGACATGGCTACATGTCTTTTTATATAACCAAGCATTATAAAGATAGGCAAGGCAAATTGCAAGACGTTTCTTAAAAGTTCTAGCATTTATGTGATGACAAAAAGGGCAGGCAATCCTTTACATTCAGTAATGTTTGATGTTTCAGCTGTATTCTACTCAAGAAAGAATAAGTGAAACCAGGATTTAGCATAAAAGTAAGACCCTAATGAAAATCCACAAATATAGTATTGCTAAAATCCTCAGAAATCCTCTTATTGTGTCCACTGAATGTCAGAATAATATTTGTATAATCCAAAGGATTCTCTACATAGTCTGGGAACACGGAGATACTCAAGTGACATCATTAATAGCTGAGCAGACTAGAGATTAAATGAGGTGGAAGAGGGAAAAGTATGGAACCAAAAGGCACAATCCAACTACGACCTGGTGATTTCAGCTTTTATTTAATTCATAACTACAAATGCATGTTAATCAATTTAGTAACATGATATACAGATACACATAATACCAATTGTAAGGTTTTGGGGAGTTATAAAATTATAAGGTATGTCATCTGTGTATGTTAAATGGAAATTCCATAAAATGCATATGCCAAGAGAAAGGGGGAGGGCACAATCCTACTCTCAGAGACAATGTTTTTACTAGAGCTCCCTCTGGTTAACAAGGCTTATGCATAAACTGTATATATTATAGAGGTGCTGTGCTGGAAGGGGAACACGTATTAGATTGGCATACTTTCTTCATGTATAACCAATACTATTAGAAATACTATATTTTCCTTTGAATCAATTCTTTTTGTGGAATGCTTCCTTTATACGAAGGACCCCTGGGAGTGTAATAAGTGGCAGCACATTGAACAATCATTCAAGCTAACCATGTATGACATCGCTTTACCAGACCAAACAGTGAAGCAAACTGCTTATTTTCCTGTTCTAACTTTGGCAGAATCTGCAAAGGAGTTTTCTAATGGAGACATCTTTGTTGGTGACAAGTCCTTAGCATGGGTATCCGATATTTGATCCTTTGAGGTCCAACTCCCATGCTCAATAGTATATAGCCAGCCGATGCCCCTTAGAATATAGCCAGCTAGCCCCCTGCTCCCTAGTATATAGCCAGCCAGCTCATGCTCCCATTATATAGCCAGCCAGCCCATACCCCCCAGTGCATAGCCAGCCCAGGTCCCCCAGTATATAGCAAGCCAGCCCATTCCCCCAGTATATAGCCAGCCGATACCCCACAGTATACAGCCAGCCTGTCCATGCCCCGTTGAAAGCCTGTTTTTGCAGGACATGTACATTTTTTAAAATCACTTTTTATTGCATTATATATGGGGGAAAATATATAAAAACTATATAAACATATATTTTTTTTCATTTACGCTGTTCATCAAGTGGGTTTAATAATGATACCTATACATATAATTTATATGTGGGGTTTGTATGGCGATTTTAATTTTTTTTTTGTTTTATATGTAATGTGTTCTATGTAATGGGACTTTGTTCATTTGTTTAATTGCTTGTTTATTATAGTATTACATTGGGAACTGCTCATATGTGCTTTAAGCGTAACAGAAAAAAATGACAACATGGCTCCATGACAAACCATAAAGAAGCTTTAAAATACAGTGGACTATACGTAAAACAGAACACCAAGAGAAAGTATGACATTAAATATCCCAGCAAACTCCTGCCTGTGAGATTTTTATAATAAGAGCATTAACTTAGCATTAAATGCATTTCTAGCTATGACCTCTGCATATTTTACAAGCAATATTTGCTTTCCTCAGCTGGTTTACGAAAATACAAGCCGAGTTTGAAACACTGTTGATGTTTCTGTAGAGCTGTACAATCGAAAAATCAATGGTCTCAACAAGAGGCTCCTCCATCTGCTGCCTGGGGACGAGAGTGAATGGTGCTTTGGCACATGCTCAACCACATTGCCTGCTAGGAGCTACCCTACCCCCACAATTGTGCAGTAGATGTTCATGCTTACAGCAAATCTAAGTGAAACAGCACAGCACTTATGCACATGAAATCAGCTTTTTTTTCAAATAGTACTTTCCAGAAAAACATCTGAAAATAGAAATAGTTTCTTTTTTATTTAATGCACTGACCCTCATATAACCTGGCTAAATGTAAAGATAAGCTATACACAGACTAAAATACTATCCAAGAATGGATGATGAAAGATGGATACAGGATGGGCTTAAATCCATCTTCAAACGCAAAGGTTTTTTACAACAGAATCCTGTTTTACAAGCACTTTCCGCATATCGACACAAGAAATAAGTAAGCATTACTCCCTCAGTATAAAAATGTCAAAGGTCTGCCTAGACAAGTGAAAGCGGTTTCTGATAAGCCATTTTCCTTGTCATTTACACACGCTGCACTTCCTTGGGCTCTGACATCTTATTTATTGAAAAGTGGAAAAGGATTTTGTTTTCAAGAAAGCTACACAAAATATTCAAGGCAAAATAAAGAATGTAAAAGCAGGAAGTAAAAAGGCCAAAGAGGATGACTGATATATAAGCCAGACGACATTCCTGTGTCGCTTTGCATTTTATACAATGTAGTGGAAACAAAGATTGTCATGATTTATAGGGGTTAACGTTTGAACATCCATGACAGACAACTGACAAAGCTGTCAAAATCATATTTTTCATACAGAAAAAAAAAAATACATTTCTCAAAAGAAATGTTAATAGTTGAACATTAAGACACAAACAATCACACAAAAAACTAGATGCTAAAACAGATAGAAGATCACTATAAAACAAAATGTATGGGTAACACAACTAAATGTTAAAAGGTTACTCCAAAATTACCTATTTTTAACCAAATTTTTTATTTTAAACATATTTTAAAGAATTTTGATGAAGTCTAAAAAATATTTCATCAACAAAAATAATTAAAAACTGAAAAGTAGTATATCCTGCATTCTTTACCGTAGGCCTGATAATACACTGACACCTGCCATTTCTGTGGTCGTTTTATATTCAATATTCACTTCATATCCATCATAGACATAGTGTTTACAACAAAAGATAACATCTCTACATAAAATCCCATTATTATATCCACTACAGAAATCAGATGACATCACAGCCTATTTACACCTCTCAGTGCCCTGAATATGCTTGGAAAACTCTCCATAGCAAATTACAGAAAATAGGAGGAACAAATCTACAGTAAGAAAACTACATTAGAAACAGTAAGAAAATACATTAGAAGAAATTTGGATTTTATAGAAAAAAAATAGAATAAAAGATGTTTGCATGGAGATGTTTCCTAATAAGAGCAACGCGTTTTGTATTACAACTGGCAATTAAGGTAAGGATAGCGAGAATTAGACTCACCGGTAATTCGTTTTCCATCTAGTCCACCATGACCGCCCACCTGGAGGATTACCCCTTGACCTCTGCAGGGACAGGAAGAAGAGAGGTTAAATGTCCCTCCCCCTGCATCCCTCTCCAGTGTTCTACCAAATAATCACACCAAGAAAGGATGCAAGAGGTTTATTAGCATGTTACTCCACATACAACAAAAAACCACATAGTAACATTTGTGAGGGTTGGGAAAAAATTCCAGGCCGTCATGGTGGACTAGATGGAAAACGAATTACCAGTCTAATTCTCGCTTTCCATGATGTCCCCCATGACGGCCCACCTGGAGATGTACCAGATAACTTGTTTGGCAGGTAATGTTTGGCAAAGGTTATGGAACTGGACCAGGTTGCAACTTTATAAATTTGGTCCAGGGATGCTCCTGCTCGTTCTGCCCAGAAAGTGGCCACTGCCCTGGTAGAGAGTGGGCTTTAAGATTCGTAGGAGCTTCTAGGCTTTGGATAGTATAACAGTCCCAGATAGCCTGCCTAATCCAGCGGGCGATGGTGATCTTCGACGCTTTTCTCCCCCTGTTCTTGCCCTGGAACTGAAGAAATAAGTTTGAGTCTTTTCGCCAGCTATCCGTTATTTCAAGATAGTGTAGCACTATCCTTCTCACATCTAAAGTATGCCATTTGGCTTCTCCCGAAGATTTGGGATTTTGGCAAAAGGAGGGGAGGATAATTTCCTGGTTACGATGAAAGTCTGTTGTTACTTTGGGCAGGAAATTTGGATCAAGCATTAAAGATATTCCATCATCCGTAATTTTCAGGTAGGGTTCGTTTACGGAGAGCGCTTGAATTTCCCCTGTGTGCCCCCTTGGCGTTTGAGGTAGGCGACTGTGGTCGTGTTGTCCAATAGTATTTTGAGGTTTTGGCCCTGTAATTGTTTTGAGCAGACCTTCAGGGTTTCCCAAACCGCCTTCAATTCTTTGTAGTTTGAGGATCTGTTTATTTCTGACTGAGACCATTGGCCCTGATCCAGTCTTCCTGGGAGTTTTGCTCCCCAACCCGTGTTGCTTCCGTCCGTAAAGATAGATATTATTGGCCAATTGTTCCATTTTAAGCCCCTGGTAAGATTCTCTGCTATCTTCCACCAGTTTAGGGAATTTTTTACCCATAGGGGAATCTTGGTTTTCCTCTCCAGAGGATTCAAATTCTTGTTCCAAGATGAAAGAATCCAATTCTGCAGGTCTCTTGTATGGTTTTGAGCCCAGGGAACCCCCGCTATACAAGACGTTAGAAGTCCTAGGAGCTTCATGGCTTCTCTGATCGAACACTTCTGTCTGCTTTGGAACATCGACACCTGTAAAACAAGATTTTAGACTTTCTCTTCTGGAAGAAGAGAGCATTGACGCACTGAGTCCAGTAAAATTCCTAGAAATTTTAACTTGGTGCTTGATTGAAGGTTTGATTTCTCGAAATTTACTATCCAGCCTAAGTGTTCTAGGACTGCTATCGTCGTGTCTCTCTGGGGTAATAGAGTTTCCTCTGAGTTGGAGACTAGAAGAAGATCGTCTAAATAAGGGATCAATAGTATGTTTTTTAGTCTTAAAACTGCTACCACCTCTGCCATTATTTTGGTGAATAGTCTGGGCGCTGAGGAGATCCCGAATGGTAAGGCTCTGAATTGAAAGTGTCTTACTTGGTTTTCTGGGGACAGGATCACGAATCTCAGGTATCTTTGAGAGATGGGGTGGATTGGGATGTGATAATACGCATCTTTCAGGTCTATGGTGCATAGGGCTGCCCCTTTTGGGATTAATGGTGTTGTGGATTTTAGGGACTCCATCTTGGATCTTCTGTATTTGATATGGGTGTTTAGATTTTTTAGATTTATAATCATTCTGTAGGCTCCGTTCGGTTTCTGAACTAAGAAGAGGGGAGAGTAGAAACCTTTCTTCTGTTGATGGGGAGGCACAGGAGATATTACGTTTTTGACTAACAGAGATTGGACTTCTTCCCACATAAGAAGAAGCATCTGCTGTCACAAACGTTTGAGGAGGTGGAGTGTTCAACTCGATCTTGTAGCCTTTCTGTATGACTTGTAGAATCCATGTATTTTTAATACTTTTTTCCCAATGAGCGGGGAAAAGAGCCAGTCTTCCGCCCACTCTGGCGTCATTGCTTTCGGGCAGGGTTGGGCTGGGTACTCTGGAAGGAACTGTAACCTCTACCTCTTCCCCCTTTTGTGTAGCTCCATCTACCTTGCTTACCTTTCCCTCGGTAGGATGGAAATTTGTCGCGGGAATCACGAAAGGAATGTCTCTTCTGTTTGGGTTCTGGAAAGCCTTTATTCCTATCTGCACCTTTCTCAAGGATCGTGTCCAATTCTGGACCAAATAAGAACTCGCCAGTAAAGGGTATGCCACATAAATTTGATTTGGATCTAAAGTCTCCTGACCATTGCTTGAGCCAGAGGGCTCCTTCTTTGGCGGAGAATCTGACGCATTCCCCCGAAGCATCTGCGATAAAGGTGGTGGCTAGTTTCAGAAGAGGAAGAGACTCTAAGAGTTTCTCTCTTGAGGTTCCGCTGATAATCTGGTTTTCTAATCCGTATAGCCAGCAGGTCATGGTTCTGGCAACAGACGTTGTTGCCACATTAGCCTTTAGGTTTAGCATTGCCGATTCCCAGGTTTTCTTTAAGACACTGTCGGATTTGCGATCCATAGGGTCTTTAAGTAGAGTCGCATCCTCGAAAGGGAGGTCAGTCTTTTTCACTACTTTCGTGACCTGTATGTCCACCTTCGGAATTGAATTCCAAACTTTAGATTTTTCATCATCAAACACAAATCTGTTTCTGAAGTCTCTAGCTACCGATAGTGGTTTTTCTGGATCTTTCCACTCTTCCCGGATAAGGTCTTCAAGTACATTATTGACTGGGAACACCCTTTTCTTTTTTGCCCTCAAGCATCCGAAAAGCTCATCCTGTACAGACTTTGTTTCTACAGGGTCTTCAATGTTTAGTGTTTCTCGGACTGCCCTTAGTAAGGTGTCCAGGTTATCCATAGGGAAAAGGAACCTTGATTCGTTTTTTTGCTCCTGAATCTCTAGCTGCTCCTCCTCGCCACCTTGGTAGGAACAGGAAGCCCCTTCAGGATCTGAATCTATCTCCTCCGGATTAGGTTCAGAGGGTTTAAATCTTTTTGGAGGAATTCTTTCAGAAAAGAGGGATGCAACTGTGCTCTTTACTTCTCAATTTAAACATGGATCTCATCTCATCCATGAAGGACATTTTTTCCTTGCGCATGATGTTATCCACACATTCTTTGCACAACGGTTTCTTATAGGATTCTGGGAGTTTGTTAAAACACATGTTGCATCTACGGGATTGAAGAGTCTTAGTTTTTGATTTATCATCCTTTCTTTCCTCTTTCTTATCCTCTTTCTTCTCTTTTTCCTTTTTCTCCTAGGTGTGAGAAGAAAATACGAGGATGTGTAGGGGATGTATATAATATATATATATATATATATATATATATATATATATATATATATATATATATATATATACACATACATACATACATATATATATATATATATATATATATATATATATACATACATATATATATATATACATACACATATATATATACATATTCATACACATATATATACATATACATATATACAACTCCACCCTCCAGACCCCCTTAACTTACAGACATCTGAGGAAGGGGGACTGGGTCCATATCCTTTTTGTGTCTCCACTGCCTGTGGATAAGGGAGGAGGTAGAAGTGTGAGTGGAGCGGTGACAAAATAAAAATCCCCAGCCATGGAATACATCTTACCAACCTGCGCCTTGCGACACACTTAGATAAGAAAACCTGCAGAGTCTTTAGTAGAAGAGAGATCTCTAGCAGGCTCTCCGCTTTTTAAACTCACCGTTCCTCGCTCCTGACTCCCGAACGCCAATGACAGAGGCCGACGTCACTTCCGGTGCGACGCGCAAACTGGAAGTCGTCATCGCGGCCTGTGAACAGCAGACCGGAAGTTGTCATCGGGGTCTGTGGAATGCAGACCGGAAGTCGTCATCGGGGCCTTGTGGAACGCAGCTGCGTTTCATAGTCGGGAGCCGGAACATACGGTGCTGCCGTGAATCGCCGAGGGACTGCAGGAATTACACCTCTCCTAGATGTCAGCCAGGAAGGAATCCGATCGAGGCCCGGAGAGGAGAGGATCTTAGTACCAGGTACCGTGCCTCCAAGGCGTCCCCCTCCGCTCCCACCCCCCTAAGGAGATGAGAAGGAGAGAGACCCTCTCTTCCCCCTGACCTGTGTAGGGACAGGAAGAACACTGGAGAGGGATGCAGGGGGAGGGACATTTAACCTCTCTTCTTCCTGTCCCTGCAGAGGTCAAGGGGTAATCCTCCAGGTGGGCCGTCATGGAAAACAATGTTTCTTTGATAACAAGTAAACATGAATACAACTGAACAATTATTAGAATTTGTAGGTTATATATGGTATTTCTTATTTCGTTGCACTTTGCATATCAGGACAAGCTAATTTGTCCTGTGGTTTGAGCAGATACTGGGGTCACATTTACTTACCCGTCCGGAGTTGTTAACAGAGAGTGCATTATCAGACGATTCACTAAGATTGTGCGCCCTATATCCTGCATGTGTTGCTTCCCCACTCAGGTCCGCCAGAGTTCACGTTCTTCTTCCTGGTGCATGTAAATTCCATGGATTGCAACACAATTTGAATGTTAAATTCTGTGCTCGGTCCGAATGAGTCGGGTCGTCCGACGGCCCGCCCCCGACTTCTGTCGCATGAAAGCCGGCCCAGCTGCGTGAAAATCCGATCGTGTGACACAATCCCCTGCTAAATACCTGTCGCACCCGCGCAATCCCCGAAAATGTCAGAAAATCGGACTAAAGTGCAGCCTCTGACCCTTAGTAAATAAGCCCCATTGTGTGTGTACCTTCACAATTAGTAGCAGGACAGAAGGTCTTGTACACAGGGTCACTGTTGCTGCACCTGCTCTGGGCAGAGAACAGAGAAAGAAGGGGAATGACCATGGTCATTAAAGAAATGACTAACCCAAGAACATGTAAAAAAAAAAAAAAAAAAAAAGTTTTACACATGAAAAGTTCTACCAACATGTATAAATTTAAGTGCCATGCCATTTGGTGACTTGATTAGTTCTCCAAAATAATTATTTGACACTTTTTTTTTAAAGCAATACTATTAGTCATTTTACTCTTCTGCAAGCTGCTGTCCAAGTACTGTACGTTACCAGCAGAAAATGATGAAATTCTGCTTGGATACAAAAGGTTACCAGTCTGACATTACTAACTGTTCTGGAACGATCATTTCTTTTTTCTGCAGCATCAGACTTAGACATTCGAAATGGTGTTAAAAGATAATACATGAGGTGCACAGTGGGGAACAGAAGGATGAAGCTCAAGCTATCGCAATATACAACTGGATGAATAGACAGATTTGAAGAGAGAGTTGAATCAATATGTCAATCATAACTAGTCAGCTAAACACAGATGGACTAAACCCCAGAAAAGATTTACAATATGCTATGGACAAGGTTGCAGTGTCATTCCATGTCACACCACAAATCAATAATTTGCCACTCCATCATTCTATATATTTGAGTTATACATTGAGAAAATAACAGTAAGTATTTTGCACGAATATCATTATCTGCCTTGGTCCCCATCTACCACTTATATTGGTTAAGTTGTATCAAATAAGAAGCATCAAAGGACAACTAATGAAAACTGACAGCAATCTTTGATCACCTTTCACACTATTTCATTGACATAAATAGCAATGGTGTAAGTGCTCCATTTTAACAGTGAAACTGTGCCCCTTGTCATTTGAAACAAAGTAACTCTGCATAGCGATGAGCCTGGAATTACAGTTTGGTACCAGGGCTAGAGCAACAAATAGAAACCAAACCATGAGTAAAGTTTGAGAATAGACACCTTCATATTAAGGGGAGATCTATGCTTTTGCTAATGGACAGATGATAAAGTATAATAGGAAAAGATGTGCTTTCCACAGCACATATATTATTTCCTTAAGTGACTCTTTCTATATAGACTTTTGCCATGGGGACACAAGTTCTCATCATCTACGTCCAAGTCTCACTGTCATGTCAGTAGTATTAGTAAAGCTAACACACTGTGTAGGTGGAAAAACTCACTGCAAAGGAAGATACAAGTAGTTGCCTATGGCAATCAAGTAGGAACTAAAAAGATGAAAATTGGAATATGTTTGATAGCTGTAAGTTACTAGACGATTTTGCCGTGCTTTTCCACGCAGGGGAACATGTGTGCAGTCGACATGATTCTATTACAGATTTCTGTTCAAAATATGAAAACAAAAGTAGGGGGGGGGGAGTGCAAAATAGAGAGGTGGTTTTGTTGTCGTACATCTCAAAACCTCTACAGGTAAGAGCATTTAAATATTTATCCCAAGCATAACATTGAGCAAGGGTGAAAAATTTGTGTTGCAGCATCCGGAAAAAGGGAGGCAAATACTGGAGGAGCTACTAACTTGGCAAAACTCCCAAATTAGCCAGAAAAACACACATAAAAAAACAATGTTAGTGCTCTAACTCCACAATAAAATATTAAAATTGAGAGTTCCACAGAACGGTCTCACCCAGTTCCTTATAGATTGGAGATTGAAGAAATTTCCTCAGTAATTCCTCCTGTCACGATGTTCACTTCTCTACACTGGATCCTGTGGGAGACCACGCTACACTGTTGTGCACGCGATCACAGCACCGGTCCTGTATCAGGAAGAATGTGGACAGGCCCCAGATGAAGCTGAAAGGGCGAAACCTAGGTCGGGCATGAGGTCCTCTGGCGTTTTTTAACCATTGTGATATGCACGCTTTTAATATTGTTTGTGAGTATGCCGGAATAAAATAGTTTTTACTCTTATCCTTGGTGATCTGCACCATCTGTCCACAACATCAAAGCCATCTCAGGAGTAGGGGGCCCTTGCGAAAAAATCCAAGGATACCATTTTCTTTCAAATACTGGAACAGAGTCGGTTATGGTCACCTCAATTATCTCAATTATTAGTTAACCCTGTTAACTGCTGTAAATGATACGTGCACAGTTTTCCATTTTGCAGCTTGTGAATCCTGGTTGCAAACACGATGAACTGCCCTAAACAGTGAACTCTATTCTGGATTCTCGCCGGCTTATCCCCTAGGAGTACAACAGGGGTGACCAGAAATGCATTGCACACTGCACAAAGCGAATACGAATTTTTACATTATGCCATAGGGTTTCAACTATTGGCATTCCCCCAAAATGTGGATCTCATCACCCATGGTGTCATAGCCTTGAAAACAGTTATTGGGCAGAAGAGGGTTAATAAAAGCTAGGCAAGCAGGGACATAATATGCACTATGTAGAAACCTGAGGGAGGTTTCTTTTAACAAGATCTGTTGGCTGCCCTTTGTCACTATGGTGCAACACTGTCTCCCATCTTGCTAGAGATACCTGCAGCAGAGGGCCTCCGGACCTCTGTCTAATGCTGGGGACAGAACTACTTTTGGCTGGGGATTCTAGACGGATGTTGGCAGCACCCCTGGATTTCACTGGTGGCGGCTTTTGGTGGGCACAGGGCTTCACACATGGGCTCCAGACAGATGGATATGTCCTTAGGAGCTGAGATGGTGCCAGGAGTCAGGCAGATGGCCATGTTTATCTTTTAAATTAACTTTTTGTATAGCCAAATTATTTTCTATGCAAATTTTTTATTTATTCAAAAGTTTTTTTTTCCAGAATTGTGTTAAAAAAAAAGAAAACAACAATTTTATGGTACAAAAAAGTGAGAAATAAAATGTAAGAAAAAGTTACTCAATAAAAACTGCAGCTTAAGATTTAGAAAATATATAAGAAACATAGTAGAAAGGCTAATTTACCTGGGTCTCAACTCCTTGCTCCAATAGACGCTTTGCCTGGTTTTCAACTTCTAGGCGTGCTCTACCAATGAATAGCAAATCATTCTCTATGACCACTATTCCTGAAAGGTCCACCCCTTGGGAAAGGTAGTCTAAAAACAGATACAAAAAACGGAAAAGTTAAGCCACTCTAAACCATGTGATGGTGTGTTTGGACAATAAAAAGCTGCTAAGGACTATACAGTCACACAATGGTATACATTAATCCCGCCCTGGGAAAGTAGCAAAAACAAAAAAATTACAGCGCTCATATGGTAGTAGTCCAAGATCAGGTGTGTGGTGTTATTGGTTGGTGCTCACCTGCTGGAGTTGTGCACGGGTTAAGGCACAACTCTACTTAAAGCGCGTGGGTTTGTTGGTCGGAGGTGCAATTCGATAAAGGGGACTTTTCGATCCCCAACACACGTTGTGTTCCTTTACCAAAATATTTTTTATTAGTATAGAATGGATCGTTAAGGAACACAACGCGTGTCAGGGATCGAAAAGTAATAAAGGGGACTTTTCGATCCCCGAAACCCGTTGTGTTCCTTTACGATCTATTTTATACCAATAAAAAATATTTTGGTAAACTAATGGTCGTGCTGTGCGACTCCTGTCCTCGACCCCCCTGAGCCTACTTAATCCCTCACTGATTTGTGACCAAATAGAGCCAATTTCATGGCAGGGCTACAGTGGATAAAATACTAGGGGCAGTTCATGAGTCATTGCACATGATGGACACATCTATGGGTGTGCACTTAGCAGCTTCTTGCAAGAGCTGGATACATTGGCCTTACTGTGCACCAGATTCCCCCATCCAGCACCCATAAGTAGAATGTAATGGAACAAATTACAATGCATGTAATAAAAACTATGGGGTCCCTTATGGCATGAGTTTCCATTCATCGTGGGATAGAACTGTCAGGGAGAAACTAATACCACAGAACCCTAAAAACAAATGAAATAAAATGCAGACACATATGAAAAAGAAAAGACAGAAGAGGGAAGTTAATACTCAATTGCCATCTCCCTATATTGAACAGGCTGAATGGCTTAACCAAGTCTTCAAGAATAAAGGGAAACCAAAAGAAATATCTGCCAATTAATTGTTAGAATTAACCACAGGCAATCACATAATATAAAAAATAAGATCACTTGGTTTTAACAGGTAATGCAGAAAAAAAGACACTAGGGAAATGTTACACTTTAAATATTCTGGTAATTAGAGAAAAAATTAAACACACATATTTAACACAACTAATTGAGTAAGCAAGAAATTTGTGAATTTTATTCACTCCTATTTGTAACTACTGTAGTTACGTAGTGAACATTTCTGCATCAAAATCATTGCACTGTTAGCATTCAATCTTTAGCCAAGTTCTATTTCATTACATTGTGGGAAGAGTGAAAGGCAAGCCCTTTTATCCCTCCCATTACAAGATCTATTGAAACTGTGGAACATGCTTTAGGAAGCATTTATTGCACTGACACCATTTGTCAGGAAATCAATGAATCAGAACTAAACTACGTAAACAAATATTTATAATGGGAAATGCCTTTTGCATCTGCTTACATCAATGCCTATTTCACATGTTACAGTGAACTAACTATGACAAATACAGAATGATATAAAACATGGAAGCAAAGCAGGATGTATATGAACATATGAAAACTTTATTAAGTCAAGAAGGATACATAAAAGCAATTAAAAAGCACTGCATGTGCTAAAGTCCAGCAGCCATCCCTGAGTTCAATGCAAATAAAATGTATGGTAGATATTCTAGGAAATAAAGCCTATTATGGCTAGAAACACCAACAACCATTTTATGCTTTCATGTTCAAAGTACAAATTATACAATATAATATAGACAGAGTGTTTTAGCCATAAAGATAACGGTAGCTAAAGTTACCTAAAGTGCGTAGTGCAGTCAGGGAGGGAGCTGGAGGAAGGATTTGCATTGAACTCAGGGTTGGCTGCTGGACTTTAGCACATGCAGTGCTTTTTAATTGCTTTTATGTATCCTTCTTGACTTAATAAAGTTTTCATATGTTCATATACATCCTGCTTTGCTTCCGTGTTTTATAACTAAAATTTGGGATGTTTATATGTTAAGGCCCCTTTGGCTTAGCCATACTTTTCAGACCCTCCTTTTTTCTAACCGGAAATACAGAATGATACTTTCACACCATGATCATATACTAATCATGTTAAATATTGTTTAATATTTATCACCATGATAATAAACAGACTGTAGCCAACTGTAAATGACTTGCAGGAACATGATGACAACAATTTGTACCAAAATATAATAATAAAATGTATGTGAGGAGTTACAGTGGGTGAAGTAATTTCACCAATTTTCTAAATAAATATATTTCTAAAGGTTCTACTAACATTAAATAAGTTAAATCCATTCAACCCACATTGGCAAAGAAATCAAACCATAGATATCCATAGGGTAAGAATTGAAAATGAGACAGGGAAAAATATTTAACACATCTACTAGAGCAGTGGTGAACTGTACTAGAGTATATTTACTACAAACAAAAGCTTTTGAGGGTGATGACAGTTTAACCCCTTAGTGACCGCCCGTACGGGTTTCGGTGTTGGTCACTAAGGGGCCTTAGTCTAGGCCATTGATGGCGAACCTTTTAGAGGCTAAGTGCCCAAACTGCAACCCAAAACCCCGCTTATTTATCGCGAGGTGCCAACCAAAAATTAAAGCATTAACTTATTGCTCCCTGTTCAACAACTTTCAATCATATTGGCCACCTGAGGACAGCAACACAGTAGAAAGATGGAAAATTTTCATCATTTTAGCTTCTTACCAGTTTCCCTCTGTACACAGAGAATCGTGGGGCCAGCAGGAGATTCCCCAAAAATAATTCGACACTGTCGAATAATTCTGCCTCTTCCTACAGTCCCAAGTAGCGAAGTCAGTATCAAAATATGACTGAAAGCAGCATCTTTTAAGTTGCTTGGAACTGCAGGAAGATTCTTTGAGTTCTGTCTGGTGTGCTGGGGCGATGGCCCGGCTGCCCACAAAAAGGGCTCTGGGTGCCGCCTCTGGCACCCGTGCCATAGGTCTGCCACCACTGGTCGGCCTAACCTAAGGTCTGCATGGGTCTACCGTGCAGGGAACAGCAGTGCGATCTGTCGCACTGACGGGCACCTAATGAACGTCCCCTGGTCTGCCATCGGCATATATGCATGTTTGGTCCAGCGAGTAGATGGCTGTCACCCCATGAAGATGTATAGGCTGACATTCCTAATGCACTGAAATGCAGTGAAGTGAAGTGCATTAGTGTGAACTAGTGATCACCTGATCACTAGTTTATATGATAGTAATGTGAAAATGAAAAAAATTAAAAAAAAATTAAAAAATGAAAAATAAAAATTCATAAAAATGTCCCAACAGACCCTAACACTTATAAAACAATGAATAAAAAAGTGCGAAAAAGTAATATTTGTGATTTGAGATTTGTGATCTTTATAGCGACATATTAAAACAAAAAGACACTTCTAAAATGGCGCCAACACAAAGCGGAGATATGGTAAATATTAGTTAGTAACTAATTTGGGTAGTAAGACTATGAGTTTGAAAAACATTTGAAGAACATTTTGCAGTTTGAAAAAAACACATTTTTTCACAATGTTTACTAGATTCACCTTAAATAAATGTTAAATATATCAACCAAAATTTCCCACTATTTTAAAGTACAAAATGTAACAGAAAAAGAAACACTTGGGTAAGTTAAAGCGTTCTAAAGTTATAACCAGATAAAGTGACACATGCTGGTTCCGAAAACTATGCCTTGGTCATCAAGGCGCAAATGAGCTTGGTCACTGAGGGGTTAATAAAAGTCTCCTATTTGGAGAAACCAGTCACATGCATATATTGTGGCACATTTTTCCATTTCCATTTTTTAAATCTTGAATGTTCCATGTGGGTTCCATATATTAACTCATAGCTTTCGGTACTTTAATAGATTTTGTGTTAGATTCAGTCAGGTCATTGGATGACCAATTCAAGCTGCTTTCACTGAAACTGAGAGGTCTATTGGCTTTATGTTTGGGTTTATTGTCATTCTGAATTGTCCACCTTCTTTTATCTTTCTCATCTTGGTAGCAGGTAATATTAAGAAAGTCTTCTTTCAATCAGAAGTTTGCCAGTGCCAAATGTTGAAATATGTTTCCATCTCTAAAAATCACTGTTGGCCTGGTGTATTAGGTATATCTATTGTAAGAGTACAGGTAGTATCCAGTTGTCATCAACAGCAGGTATGTGCCATCAAGGTGACTGGGCTTGGTAATGTAAAAAAAACCCGTAGCTGTATGCCAGTGACGTTATGTTACTGAGTAGTTTTTCCTGCTTTAGTTTGGGCCCAGGTTATTTATGGAGCGACCAAAGAGTTTGGGTGGGAATGTTGCTCCCATACTCCAGCCCAAGTTTTGGCACTTATCAAAAATGCAGCTGTGACTACTTAGTGGATAAACTTTGTATGTGAGATCAAGCTGGTGTCCTCCATGTGCTGTGGGAGAAAGCCGCTTTAGAGTTCTTTGAAGTGCTACATTGCTGCCCTGGTGAGATCGTTCCATTTGTATTTGTTATACCTGAAGAGAGGACTGTTTGAATTTATGTTTAAAAGCTGAACAAAGTGTGTTTATTGTGCTTGATACTTAAAGGGCCTCTACCACCAGGATGAAGGACTGTACGCAATTGAGCCTGAGGGGCTCCATAGTTGTCTATGGAGCCTAGAGCGCCTCAGGCTCATTTGCATTCAACCTTTCATCCTGGTAGCAGATGTCCTTTTGCACTTCCACAATATGAGGAGAGATGAGGGGCCACAATATAAGGGGAAGGTGAGGGGTCACAATAGGAGCTAGCAGTTGGACTGATTGCTTTCAATAGGTTCCTATCTAATGGTGCACCTTACATCCATGTTCACAAGATTGAATTACATTTTAGACACATCTGGAAAATTTCGTCCCTGAGGAGATTCTCCAGATGCACCTAAAATGCATTTTAAAACACAATTCAATCGCATCTTGTGCACATGGTCTTAAAGAAAATCAAACACATATAAAAAAACATAAAAAAGAAGAACTCCTATTTAGGCGTAAATTCATGCCTCTGGCATGACGTGAAGGCATGCATAATTAGAAGTCCAGAGTGCCTGACATCTAGTCCCCATGCTCTGTGCTGCTAATTATAACTTTCTTTTCAAGGTGATCGCGGTGTGTCAAGATTAGCGACGGATAGCACCGGGATCAAGATGAATGAAGATGAGTTTTGATAATTTAGCTACGATCACATTATGGGCCACACTTACTAAGGGCTTTGCAGATTCTTTTAGGTGAAAACGGCTTGCACAGGTATTTAAGAAGTGTCCACGCCTTTATTGTGACAAAGGTGTCCCTTCTGTGGCGCATTTTGTACGCTAGCCTCCATGTGACAAACATTAAGGGACGTTCCGGGGCTCAGTCACACCGAGCACCATGTTTAACATGCAAAGTCTTTTGCACGCCCTATGTTAAAGGTGCACCACATAAACGTTGGTGAACTCTGTCAGGCCAGTGTAGGGAAGCGACAGATTCATGATTTATGGTGCATATTCTTAATTAATCGGTTGTACCCAGCATTATACACAGGCAGAGCAATTTTAGTGAAACTTTCTTAGAAAATGTGTCCCTATGTGTTTGCAATGTATTTTAAAACGCAATGAAAACACATTAGGAAAAACGCTTCTCAAAATACATCTGTATTTTTATTATCATTAATACTGATATGTTTCGGGATGCATTTTACCTGATGCATTTGCTGTCCCTTTCAAAACGCAAGAAAATGCATTCTATGAACGCGACCTAGAATATACAGGTAACATTAGGTGGGCCCCCGTAGCAGTAGGTGGGCCCCCAGAATAAATTTCACAGTACAGATAGATTAAAACCGTACATCTGATTTAAATTATACAGTTTCAAGTATCAGGTAATAATAATGAAAAAGAAAAGGATAAATAGAATCTTAATTAAACAACAGCACATGATAAAAACACTGATCTAAACACTAGGGCATAGTGCAGGAGGCGCACCTTTACTGCTTCCTTAAAAAAACAAGAATGCATTTAGTAACCATGTGCTGCCAATCAAAGCATTAATTTATTATCAGCAAGTGCAACCACATATGTAGAGGTTTAGCGTAAACACTATTCCTAGGGGAATACACACTAACAATTACTTCAGAGAAGCAATTGTTGCTGTTCATTAATATGTGGCTATTTCCAAACTATTTGAAGTCCAAAATTCTATAGTCAGAAAGGTTATTCATAATTGGAAAAGATCCAGAATCTTCCCAGGAGTGGACATCCAAGTGAAATTCACCTCAAGGTCATACCATGTAATACTCAGGAGAAATTGCGCAGAGATACGCATTTATTTATCTCCGCTCCCTTTTTGGACAGAACTTTAAAGGAAACCTACCACTTGTAGTGGCAGGTTTCCGATGGCAATACCGAGCACCAGCTCAGGCTACATAGGAAGTGAAGGAGAGCCGTGCGCATGGTAAGCGCCGAGCGCGTACCTCCATGCGCCGGCTATAAAGTTTAAAAAGTGTTTTAAACCGCGATACCGTGGTTTAAAACACTAACTAAAATAAGATCCGGCACCAGCTCAGCCTGAGCTGGTGCTCGGTATTGCCATCGGAAACCTGCCACTTCAAGTGGTAGGTTTCCTTTAAGGACCTGAAAGTACCATCTTTGAAATGTTGCTTCTCCACCTAACAATAATATTTTGTGGCAAGACAGATAGAAGGTAGATTTTGACCTTAATAATCAGATCAATCTAGAGAACTCATCAACCTACAGAATGGAAGGAATTCTAAATTTAGAGCCATTCTATGATTTACAATCCAAAAGACACTGTTAACAGCAGTGTCGAAACATCAAATGACAAAACAACTTCAGGATGTCTTTTAGCTTCACATTTACAGATGAACGGAGGCCTCACATTCCCTTGTGATACAATGAATTCTGTCAAAGAGGTTTATGTCTCTTTCCATCTGTTATATAATAGTATTTCTTATTCCCCTGGCAGACACCTTAAGAAGCAACCACCACAAAATGGAGCAGAAAGCAACGGCTGCAAGTCTTCAGAAGATTATTTAGGCTACATACCATTATTTAAAGATCATAAGCTTTATATAAAATGAAGTATTAAAAGATTACCAAATGTATATATAACAATTACTGATCTGAAGAAGAAGATATCTAGTGTGCAATAAAATATATACCATTGTATTCACCAACACTTTTCAAAGTTTTCCTTGGAATCCCAGATGCCAAAAGAATGTCATTTAAAGGGGTTCTCCAGTGATTGACCTTACTATACCTTATCTCCCCACACTTATCACTTCACTGATTCAGTGAAATTAAATCTCCTGCCCCCTTTTCATGAAATCAAAGTCATCCCTGTGCCCTGGCAGCTCTTGCTACACTTACAGTTTCCATAGAAACAACCTGTTTGCTTTCTCTGCTCTCCAGTCGGACATGTGCAGTCAGCTCCTTGTTCCCTGCTGTGGGGGTGTGGCTGCACCTTCCTATGTATGAAGAAGCTGTGCTGACCAAGGGGATTGTGGGAGATGTAATCTTTTGGCATAGTGGGGGCAGCCATCTTGGAGTGATGCAGCTGCAGCAGTGAGCTGTGAAGTGACAAGTGAAAGAAAAGAAAGTATACACCCCAGGGTGGGGAGTTAAGGACGTGCAACTATAATAAACTCGCTATATACTACAGGGGGCTGGCTTCATACTACAGGGGGCTGGCTGCTATATACTGGGAGCCTGTGACCAATGCATTTCCCACCCTCGGCTTATACTTGAGTCAATAGGTTTTCACAATTTTTGGTGGTAAAATTAGGGGTCTCGGCTTATACTCGAGAAATTTTTGCTGCACTGTGTCTCCCCCTTGGTGCTTATCTGCAATTTCATGTATGTCCGTTGGGCGATGTGCTAAAGTTATAGTAATTTTTAGAATGTTGTAGGTCAGCTGTAATTTTCCTGTAAATTAAAATGGTTTTAATTATGTATAGAAATAAAGTATAGAGTTTACCTGCACTTTATGACTTTTTCATGGGTTTTGGGTACATATTGTGGTATTACTACTACTATTTTGTTGTCTAATGTTTAGGGTAATACTAAATGTTATCAAATGGTCTAGAACAGTGGTGGCGAACCTATGGCACGGGTGCCAGAGGTGGCACTCAGAGCCCTCTTTATGGGCACCCGGCCATCACCCCACCGGAGAGTTCGCCAGACAGGACTCAAGGCCTCTTGCAGCCCCAGGCAGCCCAGGAGCCTGGAAGGAAGCTACAATGATAACCAAAGCTTTTTCTCCTTCTTTCTACTGTATTGGTGTCCTCATGTGCCTATAAAATTTAAACATGTGACAGAGCGGGGAGTAATAGGTTACTGTTTAAATTGTCGCATCGACACTTTGCAAAAGAAATATGTGGGTTTTGGATGTCGTTTGGGCACTCTGCGTCTAAAAGGTTTGTCATCACTGGTCTAGAAGTACCTTATTATGCAAGTCAGCCAAGAGAACACATAAAAAGAATGTTTCTACAAATATAATGACAGCGATTCAGAAAAGACTTTGTAAGAGCACTCCCCGTAAGTGATTCTTAACATGACTAATGAGTTAGTATTAAACCTAGCAATTTCTTGAAAATTACATGACATGTTAACACGCTGATACTCTACATTCAATAAGGCTCTCAACAATAATGAAAATGAAAAAAAAAAAACAGCAAGTAGTTGGGTATTTTGTCATGTTTCAGTGAAAATATACTGAAAATAGCAGGCTAGATTCAATGAAACATGTATTAACTACAAAGATCAATTGCACTCACTAAAACGTTGGTTCCCAGTAAAATGCCCTATTGAAACATAGGACCTCACTTTTGTGTCAAACCGCAAGCATAACACTTTACTCAAAAATCAATTGATACCTGCTGATTGTAACAGGCAATGTCTAAGTCTCATTTCAGCAGACAAACAGTGGGACAATTATCAGTAAAATTGGTGTTGAAGCACTGTAATAATCACAATTTCTTGCCCACTGCAAGTAATTTGCGATTATTCGCACAGCTACCCCAGAGGGGTAATTGCAGATGGCGGAGTGGGCCAGCAAGGGGTGTTCCTGTCCCTTGCTTGCGCACTTTCTTAAAGACTTTTACACAAAACTAACCCAAGTCGGACCTGACATATTTTTGTCCACCAGCGCAATACGACTGGCTGGTACATTATGAGATCTAAGTCTCATGATATATTCCCTGTGGCGATGGGGCATGGCATCATCATATACGCTAGGACCCCATAGTGCTTAAGCAAGAGGACCCAACAGTGAGCCTTAACACCCATGTCATCTGGGGAATTTAATCTTACTTAGGCCTCAGATTCTAATAAGGATTGGAGTACAATTTCGATACAGTGACATCAACAATTCTAAGAGTTACAAGTTAAAGAACTTGCAAGCCTTGAAAACGAATCAAACTTTTTTTTCTTTTTGCATCCGTTCCCAGCGACCAAAAGAAAAAGAGCATGGATGGATGTAATTTACCCTAAAACTATATTTTGATGGAGATTTCACTTTGCATTTTTAATATATTTGGAAAAAGAAAAACTATTTAAAACATAAAAAATAAAAATCAATCTTAAAGGGGTAATCTGGGCATAATCTGGGTGTCCACATTTAATTCAACTGCCATATATTCCTGTATTTATATTTCTTCAATTGAATTGTTACTTAGAAACAAGACAGTTGTTCTTACACTTGTACCCTGACAGTTGTGAGGCCTGCCCCACCACCTTGATTCATGCAGTAACTATTGGACATTTCATATACAATAGCCAATTGTTTGTGTGCACAATCTCTCCAGCATTGATGATCATATCCATTATGGGAAATTATCTTCACACAGGTACATTATATTTTACATTTGAAGCGGTTGTCTGACTATTAGAAAAGATGTATCAGGTGGGCTGGGGAGAGAATTTTAAAAATAAAGCTTTACTCACCTCTCCGGAGCTCATAGTGTCCCACGCTGTGGTCAGTCGTGCCCCTATTTGTTTATAGGTGCAAGGAAATTCTGCTAACAACCTCCAGGCAGACTGGCACCTGATACAGTGCTGGTACAGGAGACGGAAGGGCGTACCTAGCTGCTGAGGTTATGGGCCCCTGTACACAAACAGTGGCATGGCTACGACAGACCACGGCATGGCCCTCCCCAGCCTACCTGATACATTTTTTTCAAAAGTCAGACAACCCCTTTAACCCCTTGCAGAGTCTTGGGTGCAAGGTGGCAGTCTCAAGAGGGGTCGATGGACTCCTGTCTACCTCCCCCTTTACCTGGAGTAATGTGTCAGTTACTTGAAAAAAGTGGGGAATAGAAAATACCTTTCTGGAGAGTGACACTATGAAGGACCTCTATACTTTTATAAATTACAGCCAGCGCTGAGGGACTGAATGACAGCCACCTGGCAGGCAAGTCTAAAGTTCCTCAATAGTACCGCTCAGTTCTTTCACATCAGCTGGCTATCACTTCATGGGAAGCTTTTTGTTATAGGCAACTTAAAATTCCTGAGCAGATTTGACTTTAAGTGGCCCTTAGGATGTCAACAGGACAAGACCACAGAGTACTTCATAACAGACTGACAAGGAGGGAGGTAGATATGGTAAAAGATGTCACGCAGAATAAAAATAGTCTGTAGTCTCTGATGTACCCAAACATCATCAATGGGGTGACATCATGTAGACCCGACATTGATCAGCGGACCATGCACCTTACCTCCATTATCAAGTATTACCACTGAACCAGAGTGACCAGCTACAGCGAGTCATTACAGCCTAGTACCGCCATTAACTGGGGTGGCTCTGATCCATCCAGATCAGTTAAAAGAAGGAAAGTGTTAAGTTATGGAGGAACATGTGTCTAAAGTAATAGATTATTATTATTTCTCCTTTTCCCTTCTACATGGACATTTAAGTTAAAGTTATTATACATTATTTGTGATAAATAGGAGTTCTGTATGATTGTTTTCTGATGAGAATGTACCGTATTTTATTTTGTTTGCTTTTACTAATAAAAATTACTTCCTATTTACAAGGATATAACTCTTATAATAATGTACCTTTGTACAAGAATATAACTACAATACTGTCTCCTAAGTTAAAGAGAACCCGTCATGCAAAATAACCCCCTAAACTAAATATATTTACATAAACTGCCATTAGAGAGCATTGTCTCTATCCCTTCATTGTCCCTCTACATGCCTGTAAACCTAAGCAATGAGGTCCTAAAGCTGTATGCAAATGACCTGTGAAATGTCCAATGAAGCATTAGCATATTCAAGCTGTCCACTCTATTCATGAGTGGGAGGCACAGCCACACCCCCAGTGCATGACTGACAGCCTGTATAATGATGTGAGGCTGTATAATGATGTGCTTCCTGGTGCTGGTGGCCACGCCCCCTGCAGCCTGTGTGTGCATGTGTGTGTGTATAGGAGAGATACAGCAGCTCCAGGCAGCCATGTTACAGCAGAACATGTCAGATTCATGTGTAGCTGATGTCTGTGTCTCTCACCTGTATATTAGGAGGATGCAGCATGTCAGCAGATGCAGCACAGATACCAGCAATACTTTACTATACATTACACACAGACATGAGCAGGGGGAGGAGAGGGGACATCACTGCCTCTGACCATGTGACCAGCCTCATTTACATGATAAAAAATAGATGTTTTTACAATGATTAATGTATGAAATAACTAGATAAAGGCTGGGATGGGATCCTTGTGAGCTGCTCCAACAGGTAGTAGTGACAGGACAAGTGACACAGACCTGATGACAGGTGTCCTTTAAAGTATTTAAAGTTCAGTATCTCCTAATAACAAAAATATAACTACTGTAACTTTCAGTATGGATAACAAGAATGTCTATGGTAAATTAAACAGAGGGCTTCTGAATTTTCTATCCATAGAGGACTGCTACCCATTCCTCCACTAATACTCTATATAAAGTTAATAAGTGTAAAGCAAGAGGCAGATTAGAAAGGGGACAAATTATTGTTTAAAATATGGGTCTAGAGCAGTGGTGGCGAACCTATGGCACTGGTGCCAGAGGCGGCACTCTGAGCCCTTTCTGTGGGCACCCAGGCCATCACCCCAGCATGAAGTTCACTGGACAGAACTCAAAGAATCTTCCTATAGAACCTCCTACAATGATAGGTGAATTTGCCCTCCTCCTTTCAACTACGTTGGTGTCTTTAGGAGGCTGAACGAGTGAAAGTTGTCAATGAACAAGGAGAAATACATTACTGCTTAAAGTGCTGCGCTGGCACTTTCCAATAAATAAGTGGCTTTTGGTTGAAGTTTGGGCACTCAGGCTCTAAAAGGTTTGCCATCACTGGTCTAGAGGGTGCAGCAGACCTGTCATAGTTACATACAGAATTGTAATATGCTGTGACCCAATATTTCACACAGAACTGCTACAGCCATCGCTCCCCTTCTTATTTTTCATAGGACTCTATGGGGGACATGTATCATTATTTCTGCTAGTGAAATTGTCTCATTTTGCCTTATGTATCTATGTTTTCTAGATGTTCCGTGAGACTTTTCACTTATGCATCACTTTTTTAGCGACTTTGGATTTTCATGGATCCTATTTTAACATGTAAATTGGAATTATTTCACATGCTTTAAATCTTTACCCATGTGTTCACATAGCGTTTACTATGCGTTTTGTAAATGCAAATGTTAACAGTAATGCAGTTAAGTAAATCACCTCTCCTCAGCTGTTGTAATAGATTTCAACGCAATCAAAACGCAATGTGTTAAATGAATGTAGATATCTCTAGTTCTGTAACACCAAAAACCATGAATGATGCATGGTTGTAAACAAGACAGACATTCTTGCATATAAAATGACAGCTGAGACATGGTCCTAGGTATCACTGATCCAAAGCTGTTCCATAAAGTTATGCCAAAGATTCAAAAACGACAGTGCTGTACTTTCTACAGCACAGATACCCTGCTAGCACTTATGAGGCAAGTCCTTCTGTCCACAGATATGTATGCCATTAAAAATAATATAAACTCCCCATACTGTCCCTAACCCCTGTGACCACTTTACATGCTTATACTTATTCCACCTTCCCCTTGGATGTGAATAAACAGGGGTGCAGTGATCGAATGGCTGACAGCAGCTCCTTCTCCTTGCTGGGAGTAAACACAGCACAGCCCCAGTGACATCACTTTAGTGCAATATAATTAGTTACAGGGAACAGCCATGAGGCATACTGTGCTCTGTACTGACAGTAGTCAGCTACAGATACACCTGACTAGCACACAGAGTGCCTTGCAGTCCTTCAAGAAATGCCTTCTCATACCATTACCGACCCACAGCCAAACCAGCCATGATGGAGGATGCTGCAGGAAGAAAATGCTGCAGAAAGAAACCTGCTCTAATCCATGAAGAGCATAAGGCTCCAATGTTGAATCTGCCAATCTTGGCGTTCTCCGGGAAATGTCAATCACCCTGCATAGCCTTGGGCTACAAGCACAACACTGTCTTGTGGACATCAGGCCACCCAGTTTCTGACAGTTTGAACCGACATACTACGCCTTTTCCTCAAAGGAAGAGGTAGTGGTCCTGCTGCTAGGTTGTTTTCCTGTTACAGCCCCCTCCAAGTTTCCTGGTACACCAGCCTGTCTCTTGGAATCTGCTAAATGCTGTTGCCACAGCTAACATTGATATGCCATCCGGGAAGAGCAAAAATACCTGAATAACTTCTGTCAGTTGTAGATACAGCGTCATGCTAACTCTAGGGGTGAGAGCAATGATAAAATGCCAAGTCACTAGAATAGCTAAAAAGGATGGACACAGAGAAAATGTATATGGTTACCACCTACAGGACCACTTCTGTAGGGGCTGCCTATGATTTCTACTTGTTGTCTGTTACAACAGCAGGAAAAATGTAATCACAATCGGTGTTGACAGGTTCATTTTACAGAAGTGTGACTGACTTACAGTTACATTGTATTCTTTAAGTGCCAGGGGGATCGCCGGACACTTAAAACTAGAGGAGTTATTTTGTGTCCATAACACTGCTCTGTGAAAAAAACTGTGTAACCTCTGATGAAGATGGAAACTGGGCCTTATCAAGGAAATGACCAATCAATCAATCAATCAATGTTAATAGTGAGGGTGTTTTTTTCCAATGTTTTCAAGTGAAAGCTTTTGAATAACATAAAAATGAACCATGGGGATAGTTGCAATATCATTAATTGCTTTGACTATGGTTTTCAAGGCAATGAATTGTATTCAAAGAGCATTTTCTGATATAAATTCAACAGCATCTCTACGTGTGAGCAACACATGGAGTGACATTATTGATTTATTCTATTTCCCGACAACCTAGAAGATACTGTACAGATGAAGAGTCATTCATAGATCTTACAATAAGTATGTTATTTAGAACAAACTCTGCAGCCACCTGTGCCAATTAAACCCTCTTCACACATTGGCTTAAGCAAAAGAGGAGGCTGGAGAAAATCTGTCAGTGTAATTAATGAGAAGAACTGCAATGTGCTTCCTGAAAGATGGTATCACAACCGCTATTTTGTATTCCATTCAAGGGTACTTTCTTTTCTAAAAGAGCATACTGATGGCAGACTTTAAAGGGTAATAATACTACAGATTAAAATAATAGACAAAAGTTATTGAAGTGACATCCAAAATTCCCCTAAAACACGTATTCTACCACCAAAATCAAGCACAATAAACTGTAACTGTGCTAATCTCCTTATATTTGTTATCCTTGTTCTCCTTCCTTCTAAAATTAACTTTAGAAATGATCATAATGAGCCTGATGAGCTCCTGGGCCCCATCACTATTGTCACACGGACCAAAAAAATTCTGTATATACGCAAGTGTAAGCATAACCTGAGTTGAGGCCCCTAATTTTACCACAAAAAAACTTCCACTACTCCTCACTGTTTCCAAGAAGTGCGGTCAAAGATACATCTACATCTACACTATGACATTACCTCTACATGCTTTCCTAGCACTACGACATTACACAGAGTTGGCGCCTGGAAAGCACATTTCCAGGAAGCCACAAGAGCCCTGAGAAGAAGAAGCCAGGGCTGCGAGAAGAAGAAGAAGAAGAAGAAGAAGAAGAAGAAGCCAGGGCTGCGAGAAGAAGAAGAAGAAGAAGAAGCCAGGGCTGCGAGAAGAAGAAGAAGAAGAAGAAGCCAGGGCTGCGAGAAGAAGAAGAAGCCAGGGCTGCGAGAAGAAGAAGAAGCCAGGGCTGCGAGAAGAAGAAGAAGAAGAAGCCAGGGCTGCGAGAAGAAGAAGAAGAAGAAGCCAGGGCTGCGAGAAGAAGAAGAAGAAGAAGCCAGGGCTGCGAGAAGAAGAAGAAGCCAGGGCTGCGAGAAGAAGAAGAAGAAGAAGCCAGGGCTGCGAGAAGAAGAAGAAGAAGCAGCCAGGGCTGCGAGAAGAAGAAGAAGAAGCAGCCAGGGCTGCGAGAAGAAGAAGAAGCCAGGGCTGCGAGAAGAAGAAGAAGAAGAAGCCAGGGCTGCGAGAAGAAGAAGAAGAAGAAGCCAGGGCTGCGAGAAGAAGAAGAAGAAGCCAGGGCTGCGAGAAGAAGAAAAAGCAGCCAGGGCTGCGAGAAGAAGAAGAAGAAGCCAGGGCTGCGAGAAGAAGAAGAAGAAGCCAGGGCTGCGAGAAGAAGAAGAAGCCAGGGCTGCGAGAAGAAGAAGCCAGGGCTGCGAGAAGAAGAAGAAGCCAGGGCTGCGAGAAGAAGAAGAAGCCAGGGCTGCGAGAAGAAGAAGCCAGGGCTGCGAGAAGAAGAGGAGCTGCGGGTAGCATCAGAGGTAAGTAATACATTTTTTTAATTTACATACGAAGAAAAAAAAAAATCGCCTAATACTCAAGTATATACGGTACTTTGTCTAGATTTACACTTACAAAATATATCAGTTTTGATTTACATAAAATTCAACTTAAGAACAAACCTACAGAACCTATCACAGTGGCTCAGTGGTTAGCACTACAGCTTTGCAGCGCTGGGGTCCTGTGTTCAAGTCTTATCCAGGTCAAAATCTGCAAAGAGTTTGTATGTTCTCTCCGTGTTTGCGTGGGTTTCCTCTGGGACCTCCGGTTTTATCCCACACTCTTCAGATTAGATTGTGAGCCCCATTGGGGACAGGGGCCGATTTATCAAGCTCTGTGCAGTGCTGCGTAATCTGTGGGCACTATACAAAGGAATTATTATTATCATCCTGTACGTAACCCAGGGACTGCCTGTAAATGAATTTGACTTGCAACAATTTGGCATATTCTTAGTTTTGCTGATTCTTCTCATGCACACTCACCACACAAGACTCCATTGTATCTTCTGCAGCACTTAAAGTTCGCTCAACAAACAAATAAATAACTGTGGGAAATTAAAACTATATGTTCACAAATGCCAGCAAAGCAAAATTGGTGAGCTCGAGGCTCTGGTATTAGAGCAACAGTTAGATGTAGTTGGTGTAGCAGAGACATGGCTATATGCATCACTTGATTGGGGTGTTAATATTCACCATTTTATACTGTTTTGATAAAACAGGGCAAATAGGAGGGGAGGTGGTGTATGTCTGTATGTCAGAAGAAACTTAAAAGCGATTGTGAATGAGACAGTGGTCAGTGAAAAGTGTGAATCGCTGAAACTTTGCGGGTTGAGATTGAAAGCCAGGAGAGCTTTGAGAAAATTATTTTTGGTGTAATTTATAGACACCTCAATATCACTGAGGAAATAGAGGGTCACCTATATAAACAGAAGGAGCAGGCTGCACAGGAGGGAATAGTAGGGATCATGGGAGGCTAACTTTCCAAACATAAACTGTGGTCAGGGCTCTTCTTCATCTTTGAAGGTGAGACAATTTCTAAACTTTCTGCAGGATAATTTTGTGGTACCACTTGTAGAAGATCCCACAAGAGGTGATATTTCGTTGAACCTTGGGATTTCTAACAATGCGGAAATTGTCAAAAATGTCAGTGTCAGGGAAACCCTTGGAAGCAGCAAACATTACAATCTATTTTCTCCTAAACTGTAAAAAGCAAAAACGTACAGGAAAATATAAAACACTGAATTTTAAGGCTGTTAATTTCTGGGAATTTAGGGCTGCGCTACAGGATATAGACTGGGATAAGATACTGTCAACACGATGATACTAATGTTAAAATGTTTAAATCACCAGAAAGGAGAAGGCTTCTTTAGTGTGAGAACTGTAAATCTGTGGAATAACCTGCCTCAGGCGTTGGTCTTCAATTATATTGAAGGTTTTGGTATATAGAATTGTTCGCCTAAATTCCTTCGTCTTCCAATCGCTTCCCATCTTTGGTTGAACTCAATGGACATGTGTCCTTTATTCAACCATATTAACAATGTAACATTTAGACAAGTCTAGAAATACTAGGGAAATATAATCTGGTCAGATGAGGGAATTTTAACTCTTTGGATGCCATAATTCACATCATGTGAGGTAGCAAAACGATTATCACTCAAAAACACCATAACAGTGAAGTTTGGAGGTGGGAACATCATGGTGTGGGGCTATTTATAGTATACACTTCTGGCAAACTGCATAATGAAAGGAATAACAAAATGTCAAAATGTACAGAGACATTCTTGATAAACATCTGCTGCCATATACCAGCCTGAAAAAGATAAAGAAAGGGTGGACACTTCAGCAAGACAATGATCCCGAATACAGAGCCACGGAAATTCTCAATTGGTTTCAAAGAAAGAAAAGAAAACTGCTACAATTGCCCAAAAATCACTTGACCTAAAATCCAACAGAAAATCTATTATAGGAACTGAATCTCAAAGCAGAGTTCATAGTAGGAGGCCACAGAACTTTCAGGATTTAAAAAAGGTTTCTGTAACACATCTAACACAAGTTTACTCAATTTCTGTAACACATCTAACACAAGTAACAAATCTCTGACCCTATAGCATATTCTAGCAGTCACAAAAGTCATCCCTCAGGTTTCCTTCCCTCCATTGAGAGAGGCTTGTGTAAGTTGCCCTGACACCTTAATTGTCAGTTATTCTTTTTCTTGCCCTCTTATCATGCACTACATTACTAAATGTTGTCTATGAGCCTGGTGTTTGTGCTGATAATATCCTGCCTTCTTTGTGAACACATAGATGGGCAATACTAAAACAAATTTGTGTCCAGACTCAGGCATTGTTTTAGTGTCCCAATTATTGTATTTAAAAACCACACAAGCGCATCGGACAAAACAACGAAGACACGATTGCCGTTCCTACTCCCTTAAATGACCCTTTTTCATTCTCTTCACATACACAAACTGGCACATCATTAGCCATCTACTGTGATCCCTACGCCCTGTGTCACTTTATTCTCCTAATTAAAGCACTGCTCTTCATTAAGGACCAGCTCAAAGAAAGTACCACAATCCATTGTGGGTTCATTTAATATACTATAGTGTGACAGGAGTCCTCTCATGGGGTATTCAGCTACCCATATCTGACTGATTAGAGAAAAGATTAGAACCCCAATACAAGCTGAGTCAATGGAGTGAAACAGATTTCTTGCAGAGAAATCCTTGTTCTAGAATTCTGTGCAGTTTCCTGTTAAAAAAAAAATCACGCAGTATATCTCTCCTATAATGACACTTTCTCCTGGCAACAAATGAGCAGAATTCACATTCCTACAACTATCTCCAGGCTTTAACATATTCACACAGGAGGAAAGAGAAATGTACCACAATAATAATTCCTTTATTTATATAGTGCACACAGATTACGCAGCGCTACACAGAGCTCGCCAAATTGGTCCCTGTCCCCAATGGGTCTCTCAATATAACCAACCTACCAGTAGTATGGTTTGTGGAGTGTGGGAGGAAACCGGAGGACCCACGCAAACACAGAGAGGACATACAAACTCTTTGTAGATGGTGCTGCTAACCACTGTAGTGCTCGCCACTGAGCTGCCCTAAGAGGGAAAAGGTGGCTCCTTTAACCCCCTAGCGCTCTGCGCCGTAGCTGTACTGCGCTGAGTCCCGCGAATAGCGCTCAGCGCAGTACAACTACTGCGCAGAGACGATGCCGGTTCAGCGTTGCACAGCAGCCGAACCGGCATCGGGAATTGCGGGATTTCAGCGGTAATCTACCGCTGACATCCCCGGCTAACACCTGCGGTTGGAGTGGGCTCCGATCGCGGGTGTCAAACCCATTAAATGCCGCGGTCAACATGACCGCGGCATTTAACATGCCTTCCGGTGGTCTTTACCCCACGATCGGCGCCCCCGCGCCGTTTTCAGGGGCACCGATCGCTGCTATGGCACCTCTGGGGTCCGATCGGGACCCCAGAGAAGCCTGAAGGCAGTGCCTTTAAGATGGCGTCTGTGACGTCATCTTAAAGGCAAAGTGTCAGCCTATGCATCTGCATAGGCTGACACTGCTAATACCCTGCAATACATGAGTATTGCAGAGTATTATCATGAAAAAGCAATCAGATGATTGCTTGTTCATGTCCCATGGTGGATCAAGTAAAAAATGTAAAAAAAAATGTTTAATAACTTTATAAATCGCTAAAAATGCCCATAAGCCCCAAAACATATAGAGACATATAACCTTCCTAACCTTTCTATAGCCTTCAAAAGGGGGCAACGAGGAAACTAAAATCCTGGCAGCTGCAGGGCGCTTCTTCCCTTCTGCGCCTCGCTGTGCCCCTATAAAACAAGTCATGGCCACATGTGGGGGGTCTCTGTACTCAGGAGAAATTGTAGAACAAATTTTATGGTGGGTTTTCTCTTTTTATCTTTTGGAAATGTCTAAATTTTAGGGCTAAATGAACGTATAACCGACAAAATTTTACCATTCTAAATTTCAGCCAAAATTTACCACTAAAATGAAGTACAACATGTGGGGAAAAAAACAATCTCAGAATCGCTTTGATAAGTAACAGTGTTCAAAAGTTATAACCATATAAAGAGACGCAGGTCAGAATCCAAAAAATGGGACTGAGCCTTAAGCTACTAAATGGCTGCGTCCTTAAGGGGTTAAAGAAGAGAAAGACAATGGATAATAAACTGCAAAGCTAAGGGTGTATGTCAAAAGTCATATGTTGAGGTAATTACATTTGCATTTTATAGGATCTCAAACGCAATCAAGCGCCGGCATGTGAAACTGCCTTACAGAAGCATCTTACTACATGTAAAGATTAAACATCTTCAAAGTGATTTTACAAATCGGGGTGCTGGGTGCTTCACTGTACGGACAGTGGTCAAAGTACAGAGATACAGTGGTATTGGCTAAACTTATGACTTTCATTTATGAAAGTCTTCTGCATACTAACCTCTTTGCTTTCTGTAGTAATCACTCTTTTCTTATCATATTTCCCATAGCAAATTATCAGCATTTTAAGAATATTTAACCACTTTGCTTCACCATGTTGCCTATTCACGTCCTAGGCAACACGAGAGTGGCTGGCATATTCTCTTACAATGTCATATTGAGAATTACATATTTTCCAAAGTGTTTGTCAAGTGTAGGCTTTTCCAGAGTCCTCATCAGTGTAAGTTTTGTTCCTCACATTTGTTCTTGGCAAAGAGATGTACACAATTCAGACTGTAAGGGAACTGTAATGTAACCTGGCAGCTTCTATACAAGTTCAGAATCCCAGCTATGATGTGTAATATTATGTTTGTTATCAATTTTTTCCCAAATACAAAAAACTTTTCTGTCTACACATAATCACAACTAAGGCTACATTCACACTGCCGTTGCCCGCCCGTACCGTACCGGGCAACGGCAGTGCACAGGGAGAGGAGGAGGAGGTGAGCGCAGCCGTATATACGTCCCCCATACGTCAGTGTGAATGTAGCCTAAAAGAAAGCTGCGCACACTCTGAATTCATAAATAACATATAAGGCATTACAATTAAATAAACAACAATACGTAACAAATTACACTGTCAATATTTATTTAACCACTTAACCCCTTAGTGACGCGGCCTGAAAAGGCTCTAGTGATCGGGCATTTTAGGCGAATTTTCGTAAGTGGCGGTTTAAGGGCCTTACCTTTTTTTTTTTTTGCACGCTTCCTGAAATTTTTTGCGGGACACATAGAGCTAGTTAAATAGGTAATAAAAGTTGAAACATTTTTTTTATTACCGTATTATTTTGGGTTGAAAGTGGAAAAAATCTTTTTTTGCAATTTATAGTACGTTAATTTTTTAATGTTAATATTAACTTAAAATGAACATTATTAATAAATTCTCTATTTTGTTTCAGTCATTTTGATATATATGTATAGTCTCAGGCAAATGGGGGGACTATGGGGTTGCTTTTTGTAGTTTATGGGGAAATGTCATTGTATTTTTTATGAACATTTATATTTTTTTTGTGTATGTTTTTACTTTAAATGTCCCCCATATAAATGTCATAAAATGCCCCTGGGGGACATTTACCCTTTTATTTTTTAAATTTTACTTTATTTTTTCTTTTACAAGTTTTCCCCTGTAACTTAGTTACAAGAGAAATGACCACCTGTCACTGGGGATTGCTCCTTCAGTGCAATGCAGTGAGGAGTAGAGAAGCAGAAACGTACCGCATCTCCCTTCTCTCTAGGTTCTCCAAGTGTCTGTGTCCTGCTCCCGCACTAAACTGCAGCAGCATCTAAAGAAGTTGCTGCAGACTCGGGACCTGCGCCTGCTGACGTCAGCGCCAAAGTCAGTGGACGGTCCCAGACAAAAGGAAATCTGCTACCAGGATAAAGGATTGCAAAGCAAGCCACTTGATACTAGTGTGCGCCACGTTTTTGCATTTCATAGTAATGGTATTTAATATTCCATGCCATGTACTGGGAAGTGGGGAAAAAAAATTCTGGATGCAGTAAAAATGATGAAAAAACTCATTTGCGCCATTTCTTGTGGGCTTGGATTTACGGCCTTCCCTTTGCACCCCAAATGACATGTCTACTTCATTCTTTGGGTCAGTACGATCACGATTGTCTATGCAAGTATTAACATTCCAAAAGCTTCTTTATAAATCGCCAAAACCTTAAGAGTAATCACATGCCTTGACCTTGGGGAGAGACCAAACTCACAAACAAACACATCCCAGGGTGGTGTTTGCCACATCCAGCGACATTTTGAGAGAAACGCCCCCTTCCTAGAACCCGGCACACACCTCCACAAGCTATTTATACCCTCCCCCCAGAAACACAATAGACAGTGTCATAAATCTAATGTGAATGAATACAATAATAAAACATAAAAGGCACAAAAAGCTACACACTAACGGAAGTTTGGTACCCCATACAACTTTATGATCAATATATGCAAATTTTTATATTTATTTTGCAAATACTGCTGGACCGATAATCCAATAGCACAAAAACCCCTATCGCATATATACATTAAAATTACGTTCTTCATTTAGTCCTTTAGGACTCAAAGATTCTAACCTGCAAATCCAATACACCTCTTTTTGTATTAACTGTAAGGATATCTGTTATCCCGACAATCTCCCCACAATCTCTTTGGCTATTGTTTTGCTTACTTTTACATAAATCACCTTTTATCTTGTATTACCTGGCATCAGAGAGAGAAGAGTCAAAGCCAGCAGACATGAGTCAGGAAAGCTAATTTGCTAAGCTATTTATAAAAACAGCTGTAATTAAGGTACATTGTCTCACTGCAAGCTAATATTAGGTGATATGAGGAATAGTTGTAAGCAAGAATTGTTAGTCAGAGTTGTAACATTTTGGTGACAGGTCTTATTTAAGATAGAAGGCAAAAACGGTAATAAACCGCTTCTGCCCTTACCCTGGGGGAACTGGCTGTCTCTGACAGCCAGAGACCAGCTCCTACTCACATGATTAGCACGGGAGAAGAAGAAACTGCAGTAAACCCGAAGGACATCCCCACAGACTACTGCCCCAGATGAGGTCTTTATTCAGGTGCCGTCCAAGAGATGTTAGGGGGATTTTCCAGAAAGCCCAAACATGTTAACAAGAACCAGAGCAATATGAGAGCTGAAATACACTCTTTTTCCACACTCTGGCCCAAAAAAACCAATGAGCTTTAAAGATTCCTGGAAAACCCTTTAAAAGAAAAGCGCAGAAGGAGTGTGAAAAATTAAGAACTCAATTTCTCCTTCCATAAGAGTTAGGCTACATTCACACGAACGGCCGATATACGTCCCCCATACACTCCTATGGGCGCACGGCACCCTACGGGAGTGGTACGGTGCCGCACACGTGCGGCACCGTACCGTTCCGTACCTGGGAAAAAGATAGGACCGGTACTATCTTTTCCCGTAATACGGGGCCGTGTGCCATAGGTTGCTATGGAGAGGGGCGGGGGTGAGCTGCGCTCACCTCCTCCTCCTCTCCCCGTACACTGCCGTTGCCCGCTACGGTACGGTACGGGCGGGCAACGGCAGTGTGAATGTAGCCTTAGGCTACATTTACATGGACAGGCATGCGTCCAGCGCCATGGAGAGGAGGAGGGGTGACCCCTCTCCGTAGAAATGTGCGGCGTACGGGCCATACACACGAGGAAAGATAGGACATGTTTTATCTTTTTCCTGTGTACGGAGCGGTATGGTGCCACTTGTGTTACCCCTCTCCTCATGTCTGTGTGTAATGTATACTAAGGCATTGCTAGTGCGAGAGACCCATACAGAGAGAGACCCTTCTCCAATACACATGGCTGCATCCTGTAGCAGTTAAAGCTCTCATACACACACAGAATGCAGGGGGCACTGCAGCTAGAAAAAAGAAGTACAGAGGAGCCAGCACGAGTAGTGTCACATCATTATACAGGCTGTCAGTCATGTGGAGTATATCATACACACACAGGCTACAAGAAGCGCCACAACTAGGAAGCACATAGAGGAGCCAGCACCAGGAGTATCACATCATTATACAGGCTGTCAGTCATGTCTATAGAAGTATATCATACACATGCAGGCTGCAGGGGAAGGGGGCAGCACCAGGAGGTACAGAGAGGAGCCAGCACCAAAAATGTCACATCATTATACAGGCTGGCAGTCCTGTCTTTAGGAGTATCTCATACACTCACAGGCTGCAGGGGACTCCAGCACCAGGAGTTATACATCATTATACAGGCTGTCATTCATGTGTATAGGAGTATCTCATACACTCACAGGCTGCAGGGGACGCCAGAACCAGGAAGTACATAGAGGAGCCACCACCAGGATTTATACATCATTTTACAGGCTTTCAGTCAGCACTGGGAGGTGTGGTTGTGCCTGACACTCATTAATAAGCTGGCCTGCTGAGTATGAAAATGGCTTATTGGACCCTTCCCAGCTTTAGGAGCTGATAGCTTAACCCCTTAATGCCGAAGCCCAATTTCGTTTTTGCGTTTCCATTTTCAACTCTCCACAGGCATATCTCCTTTATTTTTTGGGTCGGTACAATCATGGAGATGCCAAATGTATATCGGTTTTTTAATGTTTTCATACATTTCTGGTGCTAATAATTTTTTCACACTTCAGTTTACCGAGCTGTGGGTGGTGTCATTATTTGCAAGATGACGTTTTCGATGCTACCATTTTGAGGACTGTATATACTTTTGATCACTTTTTTTAAAAATTTTATATGTTACAAAATGGTGAAAAGTGGCATTTTCGACTTTTGACATGATTTTAAGTGTTTATTTATATTTATATCAGTTCTAGGGGAAAGGGGTGAATTGAAATATTTTATATTTATTATTTTACTGCTCGGGAGGGGGGGGGTCTCCATTACTATAAGTCTGCTGGGGTGCTTGGATCCAGTATTATAGGTCTGATGGGGGGGAGCAGGTCTCCAATATTATACATCTGCTCTAGGGGTCTCCAGTATTATATGTCTGCTATAGGGGAAGGGGGTCTCCAGGATTATCATCGGTTTTGTGCACTGTATTGTAGTCTGTTATGGCACTGATTAGTAGTGTTGCCCCCTAAAGTTGAGTTGTATGACAATGTAGCCATCTGACAAATAAAGGTTGTGCACTCCTTTTATAGATCAATAAATAAGTCCAGTCAGGCCTGTGCATATATTCTGATATGTGTAGGAATTATGTCTGAATGGAAAAAGGTGGCTTCCTATCCACAAAGATGACAGTATAATATTTTATTATATATTTGGAGTATTAGAATAACAAGTCATTGTCTGTTCAATGTAAAGTGTCAATATACTGGTAATAAACTCATTGAATGATGACTTGTTGCATGCTTTTTAAAATATGTGAGTACACATTAAAACACAGCAGGACTACAAAGGATGAACACATGAAAAGCCTGTACTGCTGGAATGGAAATTCAAACAAACAGAACATGCTGGCATCGGTTTGTAACAAATGAGTCATAAGGCAAAAACTACAGTGTGCTTCTTTGGGTTCTTCTGCACAAATAGACATTAAGCTGATTAAATAATTCTAGGCAAGAAAATATACAGATATTAAAGTAGATTTTTAGAATTTCCCTGCAACAACTAAGTGTTGACCACAGGGTGATCTTAGGCTGGATGAGTAAAATGTATCACTTGTCATGCGGTACTTGCAATTCTAGGTAATGCAGAGTCCAAATAAAAAGGCCAATTGCCAAATTAACTCATGATCCACAAGACTTTCTATTTCTTACATAACAAAGCTACTGTAAGTTCATAGCCAAAGGTTAAAAAAAAACTATATTTAAAAATCCAGAAGAACAGCAAGTACATTTGTTACAACGAAACAAAACTTATTTCAAGCTCTCATTTCTAAACACTCTTACAAGCAGTAGGTTCAGACAATTTCACTGGGGCTTGCTAAACGTCTAAAGTGTATGGAGGCCTCCATGCTCAGCATGGAAATCAGACTTTGAGGGAAAGAAGTACTGGCATGTGGACTACAACATGCATGACCCTTCTGTTCTTAAGGAAGAAAAACCTCCAGAGGTGTGTGACCATGACTTATTCCCCGCAATCTCCTAAGGCAGAATGCACACTTAGCAAAGCTAAGTTTGCAAGTGAATGGGGGTTTGGAGTGGTGATCGCTCTTATCTTTATAAGTCTTCAGCAAACTCATCTAATGTAGATTGAGTGCAGGAAGGATGCTAGAATCCTGAACATTAGGCTACAAGAAAGGCTACAAGAATAGGAATAGATGTTGTACCAATACAAACAATAAATATCCATGATCTAATGAAATTCTACGTTCTATGTTTTACTGAATCTGTACAAAACATTTACTACATAATAAGGGCAGGAATAAAACATTTATTGTAGAGCTGAAAGCGTGTGTCAATTTTCTTTTACAGTGGTTAGCTTTGTAGTTTCCTACTGGATGCACATATAGGATAATAATATATTTTCCATGTAATTATTTCTGTTTATAGCTCATTTGACACCAAAGTCATGACCATTTCCAGAGTCATTATAAGAGATTTTCAAAGGCAGTAGATGATCAACACTCTCACCAACAGCATTTTTCAGATTTTTAGTGAGATTCTAAAAAAAAAAAAAAATAAAATGCTAATTGATATAAAGACAGAATGTTATAGAGCAGGAGGATAGTTTTGAAGTTAAAAAAAAAAAAAAAAAAAGATTTATTCGTATGTCTGACAGCTATCTCTGTATACCAAATCACTGAGGAGATAAAGGAAGGTGCAAATTGCTGTTTCCCATTCTATATAAACATATACCGTATATACTCGAGTATAAGCCGACCCGAGTATAAGCCAAGACCCCTAATTTTACCACCAAAAACTGGGAAAAACTATTGACACGAGTATAAGCCGAGGGTGAGAAATGCATTGGCCACAGACCCCCCCCCCAGTATATATCCAACCAGCCCCCTATAGTATACAGACATCCCAGCTTGCCCCCAGTAGTATACAGCCTGCCCTTAGTAGTATACAGCCTGCCCTTAGTAGTATACAGTCTGCCCCCAGTAGTATACAGTTTGCCCCCATTAGTATACAGCCTGCCCCCAGTAGTATACAGCCTGCCCCCAGTGGTATACAGTTTGCCCCCAGTGGTATACAGCCTGCCCCCAGTGGTATACAGCCTTCCCCCAGTAGTATACAGCTTGCCCCCAGTAGTATACAGCCTGCCCCCAGTAGTATACAGCCTGCCCCCAGTAGTATACAGCCTGCCCCCAGTAGTATACAGCCTGCCCCCAGTGGTATACAGCCTGCCCCCAGTGGTATACAGCTTGCCCCCAGTGGTATACAGCCTGCCCCCAGTGGTATACAGCCTGCCCCCAGTGGTATACAGCCTGCCCCCAGTGGTATACAGCCTGCCCCCAGTAGTATACAGCTTTCCCCCAGTAGTATACAGCTTGCCCCCAGTAGTATACAGCTTGCCCCCAGTGGTATACAGCTTGCCCCCAGTGGTATACAGCCAGTCCCCAGTAGTATACAGCCAGTCCCCAGTAGTATACAGCTTGCCCCCAGTAGTATACAGCTTGCCCTCAGTGGTATACAGCCTGCCCCCAGCATTAAAAAAAAACAAAACCTTATATACTCACCCTCCGGTGGCCCCGATGTGCAGCGCTGCTCCCCCGAGGTCCGCGCCGCTTGTCTTCAGGCTTCCGCGCCCGTCTTCTTTCTTCTGCTGGGCGCCACCATTGCTCTCTCCCGGCTGGCGCCTAGTATGGTGCGCCGCTGCTAATGTCATACTCGGCGCCGCCCGGGAGAGAGCAATGGCGGCGCCCAGCAGAAGAAAGAAGACGGGTGCAGAAGCCTGAAGACAAGCGACGCGGACCTCGGGGGAGCAGCGCTGCACATCGGGGCCACCGGAGGGCGAGTATATAAGTTTATTATTTTTTAAGTATTTTTTACTTAGTAGTTTTTACTTAGTGACTCGTGTATGAGCCGAGGGGACGTTTTTCAGCACATTTTTTGTGCTGAAAAACTCGGCTTATACACGAGTATATACGGTAAATATATTTCTTCTACTCATCTCCATTTTCATTTCACTCATGTCTATGTCTCCCATTCTGCTAGTCTTTGTATCAATAGGCTGCAGTGATGACATGTATCTTTTTCAGCCCCTCATTGGCCTGCCAGTGCTGAGGCCAGGGATAGGCTGAAGTTCTCAACAAAAAAAAAATGCTGTACAGATTTAAAAATACTTGTATGGGAAAAAAAGTAGCTTGTATGGGGCCGTCATTATAATACACACACTGTAATATGAGTGAAAGCTTCCTTTGTTTACAATACTGGTGAAGCCTGTGAGAGGGGGAAGATGAAAAACAGACAAAAAAAGATAGATATTCCTTGACTTCAATTCCAGGCTAAAGGGGAATCTACATGGTCATGTTTTAGTATGTGTTTTCTACACATGAAATCACATAGATTGGATATAAAGGCATGTATATATGCCCTTTTACAGTCACTGCACTAAACGGTCTCATTTCTGACTAGATGGATGGATATATGACTCAATTTCCTTATTGGGTTTTATTTAATAGAAATGCAAATGTATTAAAATGATTGTAAAACATAATTATATTATAAGTGCTCAATTTTAGTATCATTGATGACCTAAATCACAAAAGAAAAGGAAATGTATTGAGTCATACATTAGGGTAGTCGTTTACATATACAAATCATTTTTAAAACACAGAGGCTTTCCAGTTAGAGTTAACTGCAATCGGCAGTGCTCCTATTTAGCAACTTCAAGGGCAGTTCAATTTTATTGAAAAAATGCTCTAGATATGTGAAATTTCCTATAACCACAAATAGCTGAAATAACTGAGGTACATGATACCATAGTCAATTTGATATATTGAGTCCTCGAGCAATGATAATGCCTCACTTGGACAATAGTGAACTTAGCCCATTTGCCTAAATTTAGTTGTGCACCCAGGGAAGGATAGGATAAATCCCCAAAAACAGGGGGAGTAAGCTGCCAGGGAAGATAGGATGTTGTCCTCTTGGTCTGACCTCGAGCCGACAGATGCATGGCAAACTTTACACCCATTTTTCCCATGCCCAGAATTCTTGGTCGCAGATTGACTTCTGGCTGACTTCCTCTGAAGTGACAAATATAGAATTAGAATATTGGCAGTTACCATTCAGGATATGGTTATTTTGGTTGTCTTAAAAGAGCTGAATGTCATTTTAGTACTGTAAAATGTAGATACTTCTTAACAGTTAGGCAAGCTGTTTAGTAGTCACATTAATACAGCAATACCATCACAATGAGGGCTTTGAGAACAACCAGAAACCTGAACATATTGTTAAAAAAATCTGAGAAACCATCAAAATACAAGCAAGGTTTCAGACTTGCCTATTTTGTTTTCTGACCATCTCTCGCAGGGTTGGCCCAGTAGCCATCTCTCGCAGGGTTGGCCCAGTAGCCATCTCTCGCAGGGTTGGCCCAGTAGCCATCTCTCGCAGGGTTGGCCCAGTAGCCATCTCTCGCAGGGTTGGCCCAGTAGCCATCTCTCGCAGGGTTGGCCCAGTAGCCATCTCTCGCAGGGTTGGCCCAGTAGCCATCTCTCGCAGGGTTGGCCCAGTAGCCATCTCTCGCAGGGTTGGCCCAGTAGCCATCTCTCGCAGGGTTGGCCCAGTAGCCATCTCTCGCAGGGTTGGCCCAGTAGCCATCTCTCGCAGGGTTGGCCCAGTAGCCATCTCTCGCAGGGTTGGCCCAGTAGCCATCTCTCGCAGGGTTGGCCCAGTAGCCATCTCTCGCTGGGTTGGCCCAGTAGCCATCTCTCGCAGGGTTGGCCCAGTAGCCATCTCTCGCTGGGTTGGCCCAGTAGCCATCTCTCGCAGGGTTGGCCCAGTAGCCATCTCTCGCAGGGTTGGCCCAGTAGCCATCTCTCGCAGGGCTGGCCCAGTAGCCATCTCTCGCAGGGTTGGCCCAGTAGCCATCTCTCGCAGGGTTGGCCCAGTAACCATCTCTCGCAGGGTTGGCCCAGTAGCCATCTCTCACAGGGGTTGCCTAGTAGCCATCTCTCACAGGGGTTGCCTAGTAGCCATCTCTCGCAGGGGTATCCCAGGTAGCCATCTCTCGCAGGGGTATCCCAGGTAGCCATCTCTCACGGGTATCCCAGGTAGCCATCTCTCACAGGGGTATCCCAGGTAGCCATCTCTCACAAGGGTATCCCAGGCAGTCATCTCTCACAGGGGTATCCCAGGTAGCCATCTCTCACAAGGGAATCCCAGACAGCCACCTCTCACAGGGCTATCCCAGGTAGCCATCTTTCACAGGGGCATCCCAGGTAGCCATCTCTCACAGGGGTAACCCAGGTAGCCATCTCTTACAGGGGTATCCCAGGCAGCCATCATTTACATGGATAGCCCAGGTAGCTATCTGTTGTAGGGGGTAAACCATCAATCATCTATCATATGTGGTACCCCATATATAACAGTTCAGCCCAGCGAGATGGATAATGAGCAGGACCGGGAGTTAGATTCTTACTCACAAAGCTGCTTAGTAGTTTCTCCAAAGTTGTTACCTCCGATGGCCCCGGGCAGCATGGTGGCGGAGAAACAGAGCGGTGACGGGGAGAAGGTACTGTCATAGTAAGAGCACGGAAAATGAAATAAAGTGCGGCTGTGACATTCATGTGTAGGTAGCGCAGCACCGCTACAGAAAAGTTTTTTGATAAATGGGGAGGTTTTATTTTGGAATTTTATCAGAGTGAGACCGTCAGGGAAATAGTTTCTCCTTTCACAACTACAGTATGCAACCAAAATTTGTTAAACCCGATAAATGTGGACAAATAAACCGGCCACAGTCGGGTTTTGATGCAAAAACTAACAATTTGATCAAAAGTGATATAACACCCACAATAAGTAAATGTAAAAAATTACGATCTTTATTGATAACATATGTATAATCAAGACAAACAATAGATGAACTACAATGGGTTAAAAACCATGTGTGGTACAATGAATGGTTGTATCTAAGCATATAAGTTGGTAAAAACAGTCATATAGCATAGCCCTAAGTATACATGTATAAAACAGTAGGGTTAAATAGATACACAGCCTAATACTGTGAGAGAAATGACTGAGAGAAAATAAGAAGTAAATACCATACCAAAACAAATCACACATGGAGAGATGCCCCGACACGCGTTTCGCTATGAGCGCTTTATCAAGGGGTATCTTCAAGATTATATATCAGAGAGACTAGTTAAACTCAAGCTTAACTGATGAGCTGGATGTGTACCTCGGGCTGAGCCTGGGATAGTGTGCTGCTGCTCTAAAATACCTGTGACTTTATTTCTCTTTCATAAGATTTCGGAGATTCATGCACCTTTGGCACCTGTGGGGGTGGGGGGGTTTGGATGGGGAAGGGGGTTTTGTCTCTGATTGGGCTCTAGGCACTTTATGTTAATAAGAATGTGTACAAGCTGACATTGCTGTGTTTGCCTTTTTATGCGAAAGTGTACAAGATGACCTTGTCTTGTTTGTTTTTGTTTCATTCTTATGCTTGGAAAAAACTAATAAAATAGGTTTACAAAAAAAAAAAAAAAAAACATGACTTTCCATTTTTTTTAGCCATTGCAGAGGTACAGCATAAGTGAATGAAATAAGGGGCCACTGCAGTTCGAGAAGGCAACATTGTAGGCCCAATATAATGGAAACAATGCAACTTACAATTGAACTACTGAATTATGATACCATGATAAATTATCAGATACTTCATACATTATAATGATAATATACTGGGGCACATTTACTTACCGGTCCTGTCACGATCCAGTGGCGAGTTCTGCGCTGAAGTCCGCCGGAGTTCACCTTCCTATCCTGGGTGCAGGTAAGCGTGTGTCAAGCGACACTTTTTTTTTTTTTAATACAGGTAATTTTTGGGGGACCCGACAAAAAAGAGCGATTCGGGCCCTTAGTAAATGACCTCCATTGTGTTTCTAGTTCATTTCAATAAACATTGGATGTTCAAGTGTCTCTCATTCAAGAATGACTCCATGAATTACTTTAACGGGTCCCAGTATAGATATAGCTCTGCCTATATCTATATAGGCAGTCCCCGGGTTACGTACAGTTTTGTTCTTAAGTTGTGTTTGCATGCAAGTTGGAACTATATAGTTTATTATTATGAAAACCCCAGTCAAACTTTTTTTTGGTTTCTGTGACAATTGGATTTTAAAAATGTTGGGTAGTCATAAGAACCAGGATTAATAATAAATCTTAATTACAGACACCTTTGATAACTGTTATAGCTGTTTATTGTAGCCTAGGACTAAAGTACATAAATTACCAAAAGTCCATTTGTAACTAGGAGTCGTCTGTAAGTTAGGTGTTCTTAAGTAGGGGACGACTTATTCCTAGTCACAAGAAAGTGTGCAAAGGTGTTAAAATTTTCAGACTTTGAAGAAGAATCCTCTGTACATTTCTCAGTACATATGTACTGTAGTTTGAATACTGTCATACATAATAGTACCCTCTTAAAGAAATACATTCATCTTCATTACATTCATATGTCTTGAATTACACACGTCACTTGAACAACATTTATTCACATTTGAGCAACACCAAGTGAAAGTTTTTAAATCTACACAATATGTAAAATATCAACTCCATTGACTATTAACTCATCCTTCTTTATAAACCTATTTGTGCAGTCTTAAGGAGGTACAGTACCAGAGGATGCGCAGCTTAGCAGCTCCTTGGTGTCCATGGCAACAAGGTACTGTAGGATACTGTAAAATTGAGTTCTCTTTTTTTTTTTATAACATATGCAACAGAAGGCAAACAAGTGTATTGAAAATCACTGAACTTCCTTTGAATAATGTATATTTCTACCATTCAAATGTATAGCCCATCAGTATCCAAGACTAAATTAGTCACATTAATGATTTTAGTGTAGTCTCACTACACTAAAAGATGGTTATATACAAATAAAGATGGCACTCACTTTTGTGCAATAAAATTGAGACTTTAGCTTTATATGGAAAAGTGTACAATTTACAATCTGTCTGACGCATTTCAGACTGTACTGGTCTTTAATCATAGATACATCTCAGTCCAACTTGAGAAACCGTTCTGAATCCATATAACCCATTGTATATACCACATGATACACTTTATGCATACATCACAGTTCCAAGCTGCACTCTGCCACCTTGGACAGCCACTCTTAGGCCCTGAAAATAAATACCACTGCTGATTCCCAAGTAAGACTTTGGGCGCCAGTAGACTGTAATAAAGAGCCATTTTATTGCGGATTACAATCACAAAAAAATTCACGAACTGTCAGTCAGTCAGATATGATAGTGAAACCTTGACTCTTTCTAAATATTGTCCTCTGTATGTTCTAAGATTCTGCTTCTTTAAACTTTACAGTACTAACAATTTACTTGTTCTTATGAAGCTTTTGCCAGATAACCAGAGTAATATTTAGAAATATGCAGAGAATTCTTAACATACACAGTGGCTACTCTACCAACGTAACACATTGAATCTTAAGAGGCTTTGTTTCTGAAGCAGCAAAGAAATTGTCTGCATGTAGTAAACACTAGTGAAGATTTGCTGACCACTTATATGGTCATATAGAACAAGGAACCGTACACAATGGTAATTATCAAGGGTGTTTTGCTACATAAATCCATGCTCAACTAGTAATATCTTCATTTCTATGATTTGGCAAATCACAGTAATAATATTCCTGGCAAAACTCCTCATCTTTTTATTCATAGTTTGTTTTTAAATGACAAACAATGACTTTTGAGAAGTTTTTAAAATTCCATACTTTTTACAGTTACACATATATGGTTTTATTCAATACCTGGATTGAAATACTTCCAGCACATACTGATGATCCCAGATTTAGGGTGAAGACACATTGATGGGAGTTTTTTTGTCTAAGAAGGCATGTAAAAAAACCCTTACTGACATTTTTGTCAGTTTTATTTCCGGTCTTTCTAAATTATTCAATTACACAATCTGAAAGGAAACCTGTTAGGCAAATATTGGCCCCCCAAAATGAAACTCTTAGTGAGTTTCTCTGCTCTGATATTGAAATGAGTCAGCAGAATTATAAAATGAATTGTAATCCTCTGAATTGAGTCAGGTGGGCGTTCCTGAACTTTGCTGGGGAGGTTCATTTTAGAATTCACAGGAGCAGCTAACTGATTTCAAAATGATCATTCGTAGCAGAAAATGAGGTAGGACCCGCGATTTGGGGGGCTAGATGTACCTGAAGGATTCCCTTGAAGAGGTGATTTTTTGCCTTCAGGCTGCTCTTCAGTAAAAAGCATGTTCAACTCCTCAACTAAAATATTTTTTTACTTTAACCCCTAACCAACAAGTGACGTAATATTATGTCACACGTTGGCTGCCGCTGTATGACGAGGACTCATGGGGTGAGCCCTCTTCATACATGGTGGGTGTCTGCTGCATTAAACCCTGTGATAACCCCTAAATCGTGGTGCATGGGCACCACCATATTGGCTTGGATCGTCGCTCCTGGTGATGTCATCTGGGAGCGGCAATCTGTTGCTATGACAACCATGGGTCATACGAAGACCCTAGGCTGCCTTGTTTTAACACATTCATCACAATGAGCGATTTGCACATCAAAACATAATAACGGTTATTCCCGGTTTTTAACCTCATAATGGAAAATAGCGCCCAAAGTCTAAAATGCCATTTTTTTTAAATGCCACTTTGATCGCACCGACCCAAAGAATAAAATAGACATGTCTTTTGGGGCACACAGTGAAAGCCGTAAAATCCAAGCCCACAAGAAAATGGCATAAATACATTTTTTCACCAATTTCAATGCATTTGGAATATTTTTCCCGCTTCCCAGTACACGGCATGGAATAATAAATACCATCACTATGAGGTGCAATTTGATATGCAGAAAACAAGCTCTCATACAGCTCTTTTGAAGGTGGGGAGTAAAATATGGAAATGCGAAAGTGAAAAAGGGCTTTAAGGGGTGTAGAAATTCTTTGGGTGCCTTTATAATATGTTTTGGAAATTCATTACACTCATTTAGGCGGCTTTAAACTTGTAACTTTTTCCCCCAAGTATGTTTGGGGCCCTGATTCTGGAAATTACACCAATTTTCCCCTGTCTGGTCTAACTTTGGAGATTTGGCACGGAGGATTTATAATCATGTACCAGTGCAAGATGTAATTCTCGCCAACATGCATATATCAGGAGGCGGCTGCACTGGGGACAATTCTAGAATTGTGCTATAACCTTTGCCTGAACACAAGCTATAGATAGTTAACAAGGAATAATCTCTCCATCTCAGGTCAAAGGAACATTTCCCCTGATTTAGTACTACATTTAAAATCCACCTTTCCATTCTGGTTGTTATCTGGAGACTAAGACAACCTGAAAAATTGTCTTAGGGTACATTCACACGAGGTATGTCCGCCGTGCGGGCATACCGCTGCGTGCTGGAGAGGAGGAGAAGGTGACCCCCTCCTCCCTCCATAGAAGGCCACATGTACTTCCCCCCGGATGGCCGTGTGAATGAGTCCATACTGCCTTCTGTGCCAATAATTTTCCACCTTTATTTGTCAGATTAACTCTCATGATAGAAGAATATTTCATGTATCTTCTTTTCTCCATTGAGTGCAAATCCACATTGTTCACAGTCTGAATTTATTTGCAAATTATTTATTTGCATTCCTCTATGCAGATCTCCTCTAGAGCAGTGATGTTTTGAGGACTTTGAACTCCCACCAAAGGTATTCTATGGGGTTAAGATCTGGAAACTGGCTATTTCAAATTTCAAGTCATTTACATAAATGTGATATGGTGGCATAACTCCTTTAAGAGGTAGAACCCACACATGGAAAGCCCGCACATATTTTTAATAACAAGCACAATAAAGTTTTGGACGATCTGGTCTTCATGTTGGGATTATACTCACACTTCTAACAGTATGGCCTCTCACACTCTATAATCCATGTGGGACTAGCCCCTCCCCATCACTTTCTCTTCCCCACTTTCATCTGCCTTTGTCTTTCTTGCAACTTGTCATTTGTATGAATACAGGCAGTCCCCGGGTTACATACAAGATAGGGTCTGCAGGTTTGTTCTTAAGTTGAGTTTGTATGTAAGTCGGAACTGTATATTTTATCATTGTAATCCCACCCAGAACTTTTTTGGTCTCTGTGACAATTGGATTTTAAAAATGTTGGGTTGTCATAAGAATCAATATTAACACTAAAGCTTCATTACAGACACCTGTGATAACTGTTACAGCTGTTTATTGTAGCCTAGGACTAAAGTACAATAAATTACCAATATCCAGAGGTCCATTTGTAACTATGGGTCGTATGTAAGTCGAGTGTTCTTAAGTAGGGGACCGCCTGTAGTTTTTTTTTTGGTTACCTTTTTTTAACCTTTTGTCAGCCCCATATGGACAACCTTTCTACTTTATAGTACATACACTACGCAACAACATTACTGTTCTATGTAGCAATAAAAATGAACCGGCTATAAAATGTACAAATAATGTCTAAAAAGGTGTCTCTAAGCCCTTAATATCCACGACAAGCAAATGAGTAACACACTCTTCACACGAATATCCATGTGAATATTGTCTTACTTATTTGCTTGCTGTTCTACTGTTCTGTGCTAATCTGCATTTACTAAAAATATGATTGCTTACAAACATCACTAGGAGGAGTTAACAGTTCGTACTGTAATATTCTGCCCACTTTCTGATGGAAGTAATAGGGAAAATAAGCTACATTTTTTCTCATGTTTCAAAAGTGAACATATCATACCACATATGCAGTAGAAATTTGTTGATGTACATAATGCTGCAGGCAATCCTAATGAGTGAGTTATCATAGTCTTAAAGGAAAGGCCAAGTTCACATCTGCGTTTGGCAGCTTCCATCACACCATTCAGTTATTTATAACCGCAAAAATTGCACAGTAACCTGCATCATTTTTATGTGATAAATAACAGAACCATGATTGAAGCTAACTCCCTATACATGAAAATCTATCAGGAATGGAGACTGAAAAAAAGACCTCCTCAATATTTTGTTTTCCTTCAGCTGCTCTGTGAACATCACCAAACATGTTACAAAGTCCAATATATCAAACATTTAAAATAAATGTAAAAAAGTAAAAGGAGTTTCCAGCAGTGTAAATAGGTTTTGCAAATGTGGTAAAAAAATTAAATATACATTAGCTACAAATGCCTGACCAGCCAATTACAGACCAGTGCAGCCAGCGATTGGCTGAATGAGCCTTTTCTGGATATCCAGAAAAGATCAGATATAAGAAAGCATTGGGGACAACATGTGTCAGAATAGCAGATGCCATCCTAGTGTACACTGAAAGGATTATGCAAGCTTCTAAGCAAATCAATTTACCATATATACTCAAGTACAAGCCTAGTTTTTCAGCATTCAGCTTATACTCGAGTAAAAAAAATATATCAAAACTCACCTTTCTGGCTTCCCCTGCTGCTGGGGCATGGGGCTGGCTATATACTGGGACATGGGACTGGCTATATACCAAGGGATATGGGCTGGCAGGCTATATACTGGGGGGGGGGGGGGAGGTGCTGGCTATATACTATGGGGCAGGGCCCGGCAGGCTATATAAATGGGGAGGCTGTGACAAATGCATTTCCCACCCCCGGCTTATACTCGAGTCAATAGGTTTTCCCAGCTTTTTGTGGTAAAAATTAGGAGCCTCGGCTTATAGTTGGGTCGGCTTATACTCGAGTATATACAGTATCAATTTTGGTGAACAAAGTTATTTATGGGCCTAAGGGCTCATGCAAGTAAACGCATGATGGGGCAGTGTAGTACACATCGTCAATCACTTCTATGGGTTCATGCACAATACTTTGGATTTCATTGTGATGTGCATTAGCCAACTGCCCAAGCTGCAAAAAAATAAATAGAGGTGGTTCTATTCTAGTCTGACTCTGCGGGTAGCCATTTTCTATTTTTGTGGACCGTTGTTTGGGGCCTGAAAAACTGCACATGTTGAAAGTCTTAACTACATTGATTTATTCCGTTAGAACAACCTAAAATGGTATGGAGCTTTTACAACATATAAAAATGCAAATATAATTTATATGGAAACAATGGCTCTTTATGTAAGAGTTAAAATACAACACAAACCGTTTTATGTAAAAGTATATTTGTGTTACAGAGAAGAGATTCAAGGGTTGGCCATTTAACCCCTTAATGACCAGGCCCTTTTTCATTTTGCGTTTTCATTTTTCACTCCCCACCTCCAAAAATCTATGTAGAGACCTGTGTGAGGGCTTGTTTTCTCTGTAAAAATTGCACTTCATAGTGACAGTACTTAATATTCCATGCCCTGGGAAGCGGTAAAAAATTCCAAATGCAGTGAAATTGGTAAAAAAAAAACACCAAAATGCATTTGAGCCTTATTCTTGTGGGCAAGGGTTTTTACTGCTTTCACTGTGTGCCAAAAATGACATGGTCTACTTTATTCTTTGGGTCGGTACAATTACAGGGATACCAAATTTATGTAGATTTTATGTTTTTATACATTTACAAAAGTCAAAACCTCCTGCACAAAAAAAAAAAATCTTCATTTTGCCATATTGTGGCGCTAATAACTTTTTCATACTTCAGTATATGGAGCTGTGTGTGGTATAATTTTTTGTGACTTTTGATGACGTTTTCAATACTACCATTTTAAGGACTGTACGGCCTTTTGATCACTTATTATTGAATTTTATATTTTTCAAAGAGTGCAAATCGCACATTGTAATAAATGAGTTAAAATCAGACAGCCTCGGGTCTTTGTATGAACCAAAGCTGTCATGGTAACCAATAGTCGGTCACGATGACTTCACAGGTTCTGCAATATGCAGCAAACTCCCACCTTGTATGGAGAGGGCTTAGCCGTGAACCCTCTCCATATACCCACAGCCAACATGTGATGTACAGATACATCACATGTCGGTAAGGAGTTAAAAGACACCTGTCATCAGGTCTCTGTCACCACTACCTGTTGTCACCACTATTACCCCACCCCTCTCCTCCCCCTGCTCATGTCTGTGTAATGTATAGTAAATCATTGCTAGTGTCTTTGCTTTTTTTTTTGCTGACATGCTCTGTTCTGCTATAGACATGTGCGAGACACAGATATCAGCTACACAACTGCCTGACATGTTCTGCTATACACATGTGAGACACAGATATCAGCTACACAAGTGCCTGACATGTTCCGCTATACACATGAGACACAGATATCAGCTACACAACTGCCTGGCATGTTCTGCTATACACACGTGAGACACAGATATCAGCTACAGAAGTACCTGACATGTTCTGCTATACACATGTGAGACACAAACATCAGCTACACAAGTGCCTGACATGTTCTGCTATAACATGGCTGCATCCTGAAGCAGCTGAATACACACACAGCCTGCAGGGGCATGGCCGTTAGCACCAGGAAGTGTAGAGAGGAGGCAGCACTGGGATGGGATCTATCTATCTGATATCTATCTAAGTAACACTCCAGCGCAGCACATGAGGGCAGAGCTTGCAGACTTGTGGAGTGTCTTCTGCTACTTCCTTGTGTGAGGTGATGGGGGGAGGGGACTGCAGTTTCTGTCTGTGTGGATTATTTGTTTACAAGCGAAGGGAAAGCTGAGGTTAGATAAGTGAGGGTGTTTTGTCACTGCATTAGTTAGGGCTTCTCCCTGCACTTGACTGAGTGCTGGAGCTATGAGGCGATCAGCTGTGAGCAGTGAGGGGGAGGGGGGCGTGTCTCCTGCCCGTAGTCTTCTTTATGAAGACGGAATGTCCATAGTAACAGACATATGAGAGATCACTGCCAGCTAGGGGAAGTCAGAATACAAGAGGAAGGAGCAGGATTCGGGTAACTAATCCAATTGCAAAAGGGCTTAAAATTACCTGCCCTACAACATATCTACAAAAGTTTTTTGAAATGACGGTTACAGTTTAAGTTTACAGGCATGTAGGGGGACAATGAAGGGATAGGGGCAATCATTTCTAATGGCAGTTTATGAAAATATATTTAGTTTTGGGGGTTAATTTGCCTGACGAGCTCTCTTTAAGCACATTCCAGCAAATAAATGATATTTGGGGAGATTTATCAGAAGTGTCTCAGAACTGAACAACCAACCAATGCTCAGAACAGCTTTGCCTAAGATAAATGAAAAGGTATACAATTTTCCGATATACTTTCTGTATCAGTTCTTGATGGTTTTCTCTCCGCTTGCTGATATGCAACAGGAAGCTTCATTATTTATTTCCAGTAATAAAAAAAAAGGGTCTATGGTCATGTGATGTCACACAGTGAGCTGAGCGATGCTAACGAGCCGTGCACCTGTGTGACATCACATGACCACGGACTGGTGTTTATCTACAGGAAATAAATACTGAAGTTCCAGAGATCCAGAAAACTGCAAAGAATTGATACAGAAAGTAAGCAATAAAGTGAATAGCCCCATTAAGGCCGGCGCCACACAGGGCGCTTTGTCTGCGCTTGCAAACGCAGACAAAGTCGCACCCACCGGGGCGGGCCTCGGCCCGATCGCATCGGCGTTTCTATGGAAACGCCTGCGATCGGGAACGAGCCGCCGGTGTTTCGCGTTAAATTAACGCGAAACACCGGCGGCTCGTTCCCGATCGCAGGCGTTTCCATAGAAACGCCGATGCGATCGGGCCGAGGCCCGCCCCGGTGGGCGCGACTTTGTCTGCGTTTGCAAGCGCAGACAAAGCGCCCGGTGTGGCGCCGGCCTAAGGGTCTCCCCTTACCCATCCAGGAACCACAATGGGGAGGGGAGGGGTGGACCACCGTGCTTCTGATTTAACACAAATGTAATTTACAACTAAACTGTAAGTGGCAATTCACATCCACGTTTCAACTCAACTGGAAACAAACTCAAACTGGAAACAAAGTATGCCTCTTTTTGGGGTAAGTTTGCTGCAGAGAGACACCCCCATTAAGACAGTTATCTTGTGGATACATGGTGGGCGTCAGGGGTGCTCCTGCTAAACCTCTCGGGGTCACAGGCTTCTTGGCCTTTCCAACTTTTTATAAATAGCCGGCCTCTTCCTGCAAGCCTTGTCGGATCTTTGTGCTCTCATGGCATTGAAAGCTGTATTGCTTGCCTTGTGCGTTTAGACTGATTTCCCATTGTGACCCCGGTTCTCGACGACAATGTTGTGTCACGACTCTGTACCTCGCCTTATCCGCCACCGCGAGCAAAGTCGTGCCTGTGAAGCGACCAGGCAGTATCCCACCGCAGCAAGTCCAACCCGCTTTGCAGCGGGCTCTGGTGATAACCGGGTGCCACTTAGACTCTGCTCCCAGGTGTGGGCTTATGTCATCGCTCGCGGTGGTACAGTGGCTCCACTACCCCTGACAGCAAGTAAGATTGAGACTAAATTTTTAATTGCATTGCAATTACACACTTAAATTTTCATTCATAAAACAACTATTAAATTAGCCCAGAAACGTAAATTCCACATAGCAAGCACTGAAATTTTGAACTTTTGGAAGTAATAGAGCAACTTCTTTAAGGTGAAGTGAGATGCTGTTTTCACATACACATCTTTACAAAAATGAAGAACCAATAATGAATGAAGCCAATAATGTAAAAACAAAATCTATGTCGACCCATCAGGCGCCTCAGACAGGAAGGTAAGAAACAAGTTCTTAAGAAGAATTTAAAATACAGTGCTATCCCAAGCTAATCAAATCCAGCCAATGAAAATTAGTGGATGCACTGCATCTCTCTGCAGTGAAGGCAAGCACAGAAGCAAGCAGTCATTCTGCAAAAGAAGCTCTAACAAGCAACACTGCTGCTCCTCTGAAAAAGACAGGGGCTCACTCATCTCTCCTGAGAGCCGCAGCCTTCAGTATGTTAAATGACTTTCATCATGTATTTTCAGATGCTTATTGATTTCACAGTGGGAAGAATGAGTGACTGCCCGCAGCATCCTGGGAGCAGCAGTGTATGCTCTGCACGTTAGCACAATGCTGAAACAATGGCTGGGCACAAGAACATCTTTTCATTAAGGTCATTTTCTGGAGAGCTATATAGCACCTGGCTTCCTGTGTACATCTCCTACAAGTGAAGAAGATGAGGTACTTACAACAGAAGGAAGCCAACAAAGGATCTATAATCTTGGGGAAAGGTAAGAGCTGCCTATCTACTGTTCGCATGGCACATGAGTTTTGCATTTGCATTATGCTTCGCATAAACCTTCCTTTTAAATGGATTTTGGAGGAAGGTGCCAATACTTACTTGCTTGACCTTTTTTAATAGATTGCAGTGAGGGGTTTCTGCGCTTACATTACAACTGATAGCAAATAGATTGGATCTAAAAAGTCTCTGTAGAGACATCAGTTACCAGACACAAAGCTGTGGTACTTGCGTCCTATTATGTATTTCTACTAGTCAGCTTTGTTTTCACTGCGCGTGTTATCATTTGCATTATCCTGCAATTATTAGATCTATTTACATTGCCATGACACAAGTAGAACAGACATGAAAGAAGTTATTTGCATTGCATCCAAGGGGATATTCAAAAGGGGGAAAAAACATGAACACACAAATGCATCATTGAAAGGGCTAGATTGATATTGAATTAATTTCAGACAGGATTGTGACATTATTACAGGGGGCTTTATGTCTGCTGTAGAATGCTGCGAACATACAGTCTCAGATGATCACCAATGTACAGTATAGAGGAGGCATCAACAAACTGCTAATGTGTAGTTTATATCATATCACTGCATCAAATTTGCTATGTATGGACCTTTCTATCTACATTCTTATTTGTCTGGAAATATACTTACATTCCATAACATACCATTACAATCTAACAAAAAGTGTCTTCTGTAAAATAACCCGCTACAACAAAATCATCTACTAGACGCCTACAAATTATTGAGTGTAAGCAAAATAAAACCAAGTTCTTTTTTTCTTTAACAGGCCATACAAATAGTACACAAGTCCTACAACTGAAAAATTATAAGAGAATTGAGTGATTTGACAGCCCTGCAAGTGCAGTATGGACTTAACTTATAATATACAATTCCAAGGAGCAAAGGGATTAACCAAGACCATGGAGAGAACTTTCATGTACCCAATACAAGGAGAATAGCACTGAGAAAACAGTCCCCATCCAGATTCATTCTTTGCAGGTGTGTCTGCATGAAAAGAAAATGGTGAGCAATTCACATACTGTCAAATCATTGTTATGATATAAAATAGGAAAGTGTTTTAACAACTGCAAAATATGGATATATTTGGGGAAAAGAGTTCCTGACTTTAATACTTTGATATTGAACTTCTTAATAAATCTTATTACACATCTAGGACTCTTAGATGCAGTTACATGAGTATTTTTATACAAGTTGCATTAAATTTAGGAATTTTTTCCCTGTAGAGCTATATGTAGGATTATCCACAAAATAGGTGATCATTTTTTTTATCCTTAGGATTCCCACTATTCACGCACCTCCCCCCTTTAATTAAAGTGCCACATATGCGTGCTGCCACTTCATTTAATCTCTATGGGATTGAAGGAAATAGTATAATAAAACAGTAGGCATTGACCACCTTCAGTCTCCTTGACTGTAAATGGAATCTCTTCATGAATGCAAATCCATTCAATGATAGATGTAAGATTGTTAATCCCATGTTCTGTAACGGTTCAAGATGTGGGACTCCCTGTGATCAGACACATATAATCTTTCAGGTGAATCTAGGCCAACCCTTTAATTACAAAGCATTTGGTACATACCTGCAATCCATAACTAAGGAAAAATATATACATCAATGTTTTACATGTACAGAATAAGGTTTTATTTTTTTTTAATCAGTTACAATCTTTCATATAACATATTACTACCAAAGAAGACTGGCATCCTATTGTCTTTTTAACAAAGTTGCATCTGCACATCTATGATCCTAGGGAAAATAATATAAGCAACAGCCTGGAGAACTAAACATCAGTCAGTTGATATCCATTTGGCGAGCTCCACTACATCTCTAAATAGATTCCACCCCTGCTGAAAAACAGGGCTGCTGAACATCTTCCCAGTCAACTGAGAGTATGACAATGACATCATGTTTCAATCTCTAAAAAGATGCTTCAGTAAACTAAAGGTCCCTTATGGCAGAAGGAAGCAGGTAGGTGTTTAACAGCATGAAGCCAAGCTCTGCCACACATCTTCACTCGCTGGTAGATGGCTATGTACTGCCCACCTCACAACTGTACGCTATATTCACAGATACAAAAGATGAATTTACTTAATTAACTCTCCTTCTCTCAACATGTTCTTTCCAGTCACAGGAAATGTAACGCCTGTGACAAAGGACTGATGCTTCATCTTTGGCCAGTATGAGATCTGGCAGCGCTCACATTTTCCATTTTCTACAGACACTCGCAGTTAGTTACACTTATAAAAGAAGAAAATCCATTTTTTTCTTGGACAGAATAAAAATTGCTAAAATAATGCTCAGCTAAATTTATTAAAAAAAAAATATATATATAATTATGTGTGTATAAGGCACTTTTTCCCAATATGTAATCCACCAGAATGTATCACATCTACTTTATTTCACAGGAAACACCAGGATAAACAACAAGGTAAAAAAGTATCTAACATATACTGTCAAAGGAACAGAGAGCAAATGCTGTTTACATCCCGCAGTGTTACTCTAGATAAATCTGTTCTGACCCCCCCCCCCCCACCAGGTTCTGCAGAATTTCACTTGCAAGCTTAGGTAGAACAGACATGACATTACAGAAACACAAAACCAGACGGCTTAGCTGAAAACAAAACCCACACATGCATATTCACCATACAACATCAACACTAAATATACAATGCCTCAATGTTTTATTCAAATAAAACAGCAACCATTTACATTATGTGCACTGCTTATGAAAAATTCAAGCAAAAGAAAAAAAAAAAATAGATTGATAGATAGATAGAGAAGATAGAGGCGTAGCAGTCTGGTCTCTTTACATTATTGCATTGTCCAACCAGAAGCATTAAAATGGAACAAATGGCCAAAATGATTGGTCAAAGGGACTGCACAATGCAGAATGAAGAGTGAACTGCCTCCCTGCAGATAAAAATAATATTGTTGGTACCATTTGCTTTAATGCAACCATTACACTGGAAAGAGAAATGTAACAATATTGCAGAAAAATATTTAGAAACACTAAACTTGGGAGAACTTTCAGCTAGTTGCTATAGCAACTGCAGCACAGACTAAAGCACATTTACATAATTTAAAGGACTTGCAAAGACTGCAAATCAGTGGGAGCTAAATAAAGAGACACTGCCGATCTATGGCATCTGTGATTGGCTGGATAATCCAGTGTATCAGCCTGGGTATCTGTGAATCACAATGTAATGCTGAAATGAATGCACATTGTCCTTTACACTTCACTAGTGTCTAGATGAGTTGTTCCTTTGAACACTTAATCTGTTGTATTACTAGGTAATACAATGAGCACACTATAGCTATAAAGGGGAATTTCTGCCCTCAATATATGAAATCTTCTGCACAATTTAGGAATTGATTTATAGATATTGGTTTGCGACTTAATTTTTCCTTACATTTGATTTCATTATTAATTGACATTTTGAAGACTTTGGAAACAATTATCTTTCCAAAGATCAATCTTTTTACAACCATTTCCACTTATGACGTAAAGATTATTATGTATTTTGCAGGAAGACATTGGCGTCTGTTATAAAATATTCTGCTTTATGGTAAAGTGTGAACAAAAAACAAAAAAGTAAAACGGAGCAGGGGTGTCAAAATAGGTGAATCATTAAGAGAAGAGGACATTTTTAAAAAAAGCAGAGCATAGCTAAAAATGGCAGTATATAGGCAGGGATGGGTTGGAGGGTTTTGATTCAGATGCCAAAGTAGGTACCGCCTTTATAAAATTTGGAGAGTTCAGCTTTACTAAAGGAAAAAAAGATGCAAAACTCTTGCCTAAAGTCAACCACAACCAATGTTCACACATGCCCTTAATCTAAAAAGATGACAGTAGAGTCGGTTGCCTGATGGACAAGAGCTCTTTCACCCAAAAAGTAATTTTCCTTAAAAGCATGGGTGAACTGATTATTCACCATTTCTATCATTTATGGCCACGTTTACACATCCATTTTTGTCTATATATGTAGCTCAATGCATTTTGAATGAAGAGAAATGTACAAATAAACAATGCTTCTAATGTTTTTGCTACCAGGCAAACAGTGATCTTGGAACAAAAACATAAAATTGATCACAAGACACATGAGGGAAGGGGCATTTAGCCCACCTTTGTACTCAATTCCACCTCATCTGTGCCACCCTGAAGCGGTATAGGGTGGGGATTTACTATAGCCAAATCCTGGTGCATGTTATAGCTGATTTCCGGCGTAGAATTATTCCAGGTGCACAATTATGCACTTGCAATACTATGAGGCCTGAGCCTGTTAGTATATCTGGCACACAAAGCGCCTTGTCATGAGAGATTCCCTTCCACAATCTTTTCTCTTGGTGAATCACATTAAAGTAAATAAATATGCAACATTCTTGATCTAGAATTAATTGATATTTTATACCTTTCCACAGGACTCATGTCACCTAATTCAAAAGGATGTTTTTCACCTTACGGCTGGAAACCACCATGCAGTCTGAAGCCAATATAACTGTCCGCGATGAGATTAATGACGTCAGCAGCACCATGTACAGACCGCTGTCGTACCCGCTTAGCTTCCAAATCTCCCTCACTTGTTTTCTCATGCTGGAAATTGTTCTGGGCCTTGGAAGCAACCTCACTGTACTGGTTCTTTACTGCATGAAGTCCAACCTTATCAACTCTGTCAGCAACATTATTACTATGAACCTCCATGTTCTTGACGTTATAATATGTGTAGGATGTATTCCTCTAACTATTGTAATTCTACTACTGCCACTGGACAGCAATAGTGCACTGATCTGCTGCTTCCATGAAGCTTGTGTCTCCTTCGCCAGTGTATCCACTGCTGTTAATGTCTTTGCCATCACTCTGGATCGTTATGATATTTCTGTCAAGCCTGCCAATCGTATCCTCACCATGGGCCGGGCAGTTATATTGATGACATCAACATGGATAGTATCGTTCTTTTCTTTTCTTATTCCTTTTATTGAAGTCAGCTTTTTTAGCTTTCAAAGTGAGAATAAATGGGAGAACAAAACACTGTTGTGTGTTAGCACAGAAGAATATCATACTGAACTTGGGATGTATTATCACCTTCTGGTTCAGATTCCTATTTTCTTTTTCACAATAGTTGTGATGTTGATTACATACAGCAAAATTCTTCAAGCCCTCAATATTCGCATAGGCACCAGGTTTTCAACAGTGCAAAAGAAGAAAATTCGTAAGAAAAAAACTATTTCTATGGCTACACAACACGAGACAACGGATATTTCACAAAGCAGTGGAGGCAGAAATGTAGTGCTTGGAGTAAGGACTTCTGTATCTGTTATTATTGCTTTACGTCGAGCAGTAAAAAGGCACAGGGAGAGACGAGAAAGGCAAAAAAGGGTCTTCAAGATGTCGCTGCTTATTATTTCAACCTTTCTGTTTTGTTGGACGCCTATTTCTTTATTAAATACAACAATTTTATGTCTTGGCCCAAGTGACCTTTTGGTTAAACTCAGATTGTGCTTTTTAGTCATGGCCTATGGGACCACAATCTTCCATCCTTTGTTGTATGCATTCACAAGACAAAAATTCCAAAAAGTTTTAAAAAGTAAAATGAAAAAAAGGGTGGTTTCAATTGTAGAAGCTGATCCTATGCCTAACAATGCAGTAATTCATAACTCATGGATTGAACCCAAAAGGAGTAAACAAATGGCAACTGATGACAATGAAGCGAGACAAAAATGTTTAGCACCTCAGGTTGTGACTGACTAGATTAAGGTTTCTGTTTTTCTATACAAAAACAGGTAGGAATATAAGAATAAAACACTTATCCTATCTTCTTATTTTTTATTTATTTTTACATGGATAACGACACTGTATATTTTAAATACATTGTATTTGGGCCACGTGTTAAGTTTCCTCACTACCTATAGTTCACTGGGCATGGCAGTCTGTTCAAGTATTGTGTATACTCTGTCAGTATTTTGTTCACAAAAAGAAATTAATGTGTATCAGATTTTTTTATGAAAAGAAGAAAATTATACAATAAATTTATCTTTTAAACAGTAAGGAATTTGTAGCAAAAAATCATTCTGATTCTAGTTATAAAAATGTTTCCATAGCTAATGTTGTTTTCACAAAGGCAATCTCTAAAAATGCTAGGTAATGGATTAATTATTAATTTATTTTTAAACCGTACAATAGAATATAATTCCAAAAAATGTATTAAGTATCTGTCTGGAATATTTTCTTAAAAATCCAAAATGTTCTATTATCAAAAAAATTTAACGAATAGTAAGGAATATAAAAAACCTTGGATTTGAGAAAAGCATTTCTTTAAAGAAATATTGTTACAATTAGATACAGGCTGGTTGAGTATACCATAGTTCATAATAGTCATGTAACAAACACAGGGGAAAATGAGAGTAAATATGGTAATAACAAAATATCTCTTCCCTAAAATAGTCTATTTTTCAGTATGTTGCATAACATATTACTTAAGCAAACATATACAGGCAGTCCCCGGGTTACGTACAAGATAGGGTCTGGAGGTTTGTTCTTAAGTTGAATTTGTATGTAAGTCGAAACTGTATATTTTATCATTGTAGATCCAGACAAAAAAATTTTGGCCCCAGTGACAATTGGAGTTTAAACAATTTTTGCTGCAATGGGACCAAGAATTATCAACATAGCTTCATTACAGACACTTTACAGCTGATTATTTCAATCTGGGACTATAGTAAAGCATTCAGAAAGCTTCACCAGAAGTCAGAGGGGTCTGTCTGTAACTATGGGTTGTCTGTAAGTCGGGTGTCCTTAAGTAGGGGACCGCCTGTATACACTACAAAAGGTAGAACACACACCCTAGTAAAGTAAAAGACATGTTCCTGAAGGCAATGGCAGAGGGCTTTAGCTACAAGACAGATAAATAATAACTTTTAGAAGCACCAAACTAAATTAATTCATTAACAGTGACTACTAAAAATCAAACTTACCTTGTGATCTAACATAGATACAGAAAACAAATGTAAATTTTGGACAGAGAACCCTACCAATTTAATCCAGCCATATGCGTTTGTCTGTTCCAAAAACTAGAAACCTACAATTTATGATTTTTCATTCAATTAAAAAAAGTTTCAAAGAGTTGAAAAAAATCGCAAAACCTGGCAAAACGTCATGTGTTGCTTCCAAAAAGAAGATAAATAAAAAATGAAAGAAAATTATCCTGCAAAGTGAAAACTGTAAAAAAAAACACACTAAAAGATAATTGAAAATGTAAAAAATGTTGGCTTTATTTGGTTCTCTCTTTTTGGCACTAATAAAAATACAAGTCTTCCCACACAAAAAAAAAAAAAAATGTATGTATACTCCTAATTTGTATATGATTATAAATGACTAAATAACTAGTGAAGCAGAAATAAAAGTATCAGCAATGGATTTCACTATTGCATAAAACCAGTTAATGTTAAGGTATACCTTTTGTTAAAGAGAAGCTGACATCAAAAACTGACCTGATAAACCACTACCTGTATGTTTCCAAGCAGCTAAACACCTTCCAGATTATGTTTCTTTCATGAGCCAGTGTGATGCCATCATACAGAAAATCTACTCAAAAGTGAGGTGCAAATTGCTTGGGTACTGTAAAGTCAAGGAGGGAGAGAATTTAGCCCCGAAGTCAAGCTCTCTCTTCTTAAGAAAATCCTCCTTCATTGTAATATATGGTTCTACATCCAGAGACATCATTAACCAGATCCTCTGAAGTCTGATGCTTGATGTCAATCACAGATGAGGAGGTGTTCAGAGCTCCCTACCCTGACTTCAGCATTAAACTCTCCGCCTCCTTGACTTTATACAACCAATTTACATCTGACTGTAAATTGATTTACATCTGACAAAGTTGATTTTCTGGATGATGGACCATATAAGAAACAAAAACTAAAAAGGTGTTACACTGCTTGACAATATACTGGTAGTGGTTTATTAGTCCAATTGCTGATGACAGGCTCCCTTTAAAGAAAAAGATCAATTCTTCTAACTATATACATCCTGGAAACTACTAGTGAAAGTTGAGCTAGAAATGTAGAGGTGTGTGACCCCATAAATTACAAAATAAAATCTTAAAGGGAATCATTCATCAACATCTAGCTGCCATTACTAACTGCCTTAAAATGTAGGGTCCTGTACATACAATCCGGTCATAAATTTGCTTTTATCGACAGCCTGTCGGTTTACATATATTACATCTGATATATACAAAGTTTTGTCAAGTTGCTAATGTGCAAAAGCTGACATCACCTTTATAGAACAGCAATATACACCTGTCAACACCTCCTTGTCTCCATGAGCTCCTGTGCATGAGCAAAATTTTTCAGGATCCAGGGATGACAAACTGAGGTGGAGAAGATGAGCAAAGGTGCTGTTAGTAGTGGCTTGGCAGCTGTGGGAAAGGTTAGTACACTGATCTAGGACACTCTACTAACACTTCCTTCAGATTTTCAGACTCGTTTCCAAAAATCAAAATTACGTTTGTTCTATAGAGAACCATTCATTCCACAGTTCTGTAAATTTATTAAGCACTGTATGTGCTAGAAACAACTAAAGTATAGAAAACATCAAACTACATTGAACTGGTACAAGTGGAAGGAGGATCCTGCCCATGAGGGCTCCCAAACGGAATGAATACATGGCCCTACATAACATAACAGATTAGGAGGTGGATCCTTTTTAATTATTAGGTAACTACTTTGCTAAAATACATAAAAAAGGATTGCCTCATTTAGTTCTGTTTCTGAACACTTCTTATCAGTTCAACGTGTCATCTCACTCTGACCCCACACAATCTACAGCAGTTAGTTCCTGTATAGACTGTACCACACATGCTCTACACAAGTGTTTGGGGTTACAAACTTATTAGTAACTACTACTAATAGATAGTTATAATACAGGGGATCACAGCTCAGAATTCTTGACAATATTTATATAATGGATGATTAATCACTGCTTCTTTGACAGTTTTCTGATGTAGGAGCAGTAAAATAAACTCAAAATCTTGCGCACTGCAAGAACTTGTGACTATTATATGACTACGCCACCTACACGCCATGAGGGGGCCGAGGAGATATAGAGGGGTGTGGTCACTAGCTGAGTAGGCGGGTACTATGCTTTCCTGCCCTTTGCCTGTGTATTTTCTTTTTTTAAAAAAACAGCGACCATTCATACATATGTTTTTGTGCAAATCTTTTGGCGTAGTTTTACTGGACGTCCGCCCACCAGATATATCAAGAGGCCTAAGCCTGTAGATGTATGGAGCGGGACGGAGGGGGCTTGGTGAGTGGGCGTATGATAAATTTCCCCCATAGTCTCTAAGATTATTTAGGAGAACAGAATCGAGGTAAAAATACATACACCGTCTATGCCAGGCAAAAATGAAATGAAAGGAGCAGTATGGAGTATGGCGTTAACAAGGAAAAAAAAGTGTATTTAATGGTTACTTATTTTGGACACAATACCCTGAGGAATACCAGTGCATGCCAAGTTTATAGGAATGCATTTATACCATGGCGAAGTGATATGAAGCTGGGGCTTGAATTATTAATCAAAAGCCTGTGTGTGAGCAAGGAGAAATCAAAGCATAACTAAATGTTCAATTATCTGCATTTTTGGAAGTATGTGCCCTATCATAAACGTTGTAATTTACTTTCTTAAATCATTTGTTTGTTTGTGGTTTGCTTACAGTGTACCGTATATACTCGAGTATAAGTCAACCCGAGTATAAGCCGAGGCCCCTAATTTTACCACCAAAAACTAGAAAGATCTATTGATTCTAGTATAAGCTGATGGTGGGAAATGCATTGGTCACAGCTTCCCAGTATATAGCCAGCCAACCCCCTTTAGTATATAGTCAGGCAGCCCTCTGTATACAGCCAGCTCCCAGTAATATAGAGCCAGCCCCCTTTAGTAGCCAGTGAGCCAGCCAGCCTTTAGTAGCCAGCGAGCCCCATTTATTAGCCAAACAGACCCCTTTTATAGCCAGCCAGCCCCCTTTAGTATACAGCCAGCGCCCAGTTTGCCCAGCATTTGAAAAAAATTACCAACTCACCTTGGGGCAGTCCAGATGTTCCGTGCTGCTCCTCTTCTGTGTTCTCCACGACGCTCTGGTCCGCGCAGATCCTCTTCTGTCAGTTGTAACAGCCGGTAGAGCAGCGGCCAGGCGCTCTGCCGGCTGGCGCACACTACGATGATGTCATAGTATGCCCCGACAGGCAGAGCGCATGGCCGCGTCTCTGCTGGCTGTTACAGCAAACAAAAGAATGAAGAGGAGTCGCAGGGATCGAAGCATCGCGGAGAAGACAGAAAAGGAGCTGTGCCAAGCATCGGGGGTGCCAGAAGGTGAGTATATACGTTTTTGGGGTTTTTTTGACTCGTGTATAAGCACATTTTTTGTGCTGAAAAACTCGGCTTATACACGAGTATATACGGTAAGTGAAGTTCACTTTCTGTTACACGAGTATAAACGGTAAGTAAAGTTCACTTTCTGTTACTTTATTATATCTATCTTAATCGTATCTTGTAGCTGCTGCAGATAGCACTGTACACGGTCTGTATATAAACAACATACAGACTTTGGTGGATGAGATCTTTAATGCTCACCCCTATTATGACATGCAAGCAGAACTCAAGGAAGCGCATTATCTCAACTGTACTTTCTGCTTCTGGGCTATGATTATGGTGACTTTGTTACGCTTAATTAATGGCTGTGGTGGCTAAACCTGGCTTAGCACTGCTCTGTTCTCGCCAATACTAAACACTGGATGTGGGAGTGATGGTAGGGATAACGGGGGCACATCTGATGAATTCCTGGTTGTACAGAGCGTTGTGCAGCCTTCCTGCACTCTGCACTACAAGATAAGTTAGTCTGGAGCATTTGTGGCATTTCTTTGCATTATATTTAACTTTATATTTAAACAGCACAGCATTCGGATGATGAAATCTGGCCACCACGCAGCCTGGGATTAACTGACCAAGTATTTTTGTATATATTGAGCCCAAGAAAAACGTATTGGCTACATTCAACATTTACCTGAGGCATAGAACTGATATCCATGTGTAACTGTGCTAAAAAAATTCTCTTTAGGTGGGGGATATCCTATAACTACAATATGCACACCATGCGTGAGCATAAATAAGCATCTCAATGTGGGAGAAAATCCAGAGAATAAAAGATAATCTGTAAACGCTGCATTAGACTATTATATCACTTCTACATATTTTTACTTTGTGTTGTCATGCTCTGTATAATGGAGATGCCAAGTGTGCAGCAAATTAAATGCAACTGTTACATAACAGATTTTCCAGCCAGATAACACTCTACTTCTAGTGTAATATGTAGGCAGAATCCCAATAAACCATAGCACCACCAGTTCTCTATGATCAACACAAGTTTTTCTTTAGTTTCACACTTTTTTAAGGCCTTCATTTTATGGGAATATACTTCCATAATGGCCTACAAAAATATGACAAATCTTATTAGCGTATTTGTTCTGTGCATAAATATTCAGAGATTATAACTAATTTATTTATGTTTTTAATTACCGTGCTTGCAAATACTATTCTGAAAATCCCATCTACTTCTCCCTGCACAACCCCTTTATGTGCTTTTTAAAGGCAACCTGTCATCAGGCAATGGGGTCCCTAAATGGACAGTTTATGGGTCCCAAACTTACTGAAAGATTCCATTTAATTCAGGCTGTAGAATTGTTAGTTTATTAACAGCCCTTCCAGTATCTAATCTTAAAACTAATCTAAGACTATCTAATATTAAGCGCATTCTAATTATCGGCTTACATCATGGCAAAAAAAAAAAAAATGTACAAAATAATGGCTCGCACTACCTTACAGCACACCTACTTTTATGTGACATAATTCCTCATTTTTGTAATCCTAAAAGTGCCCGAGAACGGTCTTGAGGCTGATTTTAATTGGTAAATCTCCCCATTATGTACAGTTCTCTATTCCCTCTATATATATGAAATGCATATTTTCAGGGGGAAACCCTGTAATAAAGTACATGCAAATATTTTTACTATAAAATATGACTGAACCCAATTAATTTATAAGTTAACTATAAAACTAAAATTCTAATGTCAACGATTAAGATTGTCTCCCATGCAAGTGAACTGAACTTTGCTGAAATTCTTGTTAAGGCCTACTTATTCCTGTTACCAGGAATGTCATTTGTAACTGGCGACGTGTTCAAATAGCCTATGCTTATTTTAAAAATGTATTTTTTTACATTCTGGCTCATTTCAGTAATTTATATAGATTTAATTTACATTGCCTGGATCTCTGCCAGAAGCATGTCCCTGGGGAAAGGCAGCTGCAGCCTAAGGCCGGCGCCACACAGGGCGCTTTGTCTGCGCTTGCAAACGCAAACGCAGACAAAGTCGCGCCCACCTGGGCGGGCCTCGGCCCGATTGCATCGGCTTTTCTATGGAAACGCCTGCGATCGGGAACGAGCCGCCGGTGCTTTGCGTTAATTTAACGCGAAACACCGGCGGCTCGTTCCCGATCGCAGGCGTTTCCATAGAAACGCCGATGCAATCGGGCCGAGGCCGGCCCCAGTGGGCGCGACTTTGTCTGCGTTTGCAAGCGTTGACAAAGCACCCTGTGTGGCGCCGCCCTTTGTGTGCCTACTGCAGGTAGGGAGAGGGAGGAGGATGGTGTGGAGGAGAGGAAAAATGCATGAGGAGATACAGGCACATAGGCTGGGACTCACCACACGCTGCTGGCAAAGAACCAGGTAATGTGACTTAAACCTATATAAAAGGCTGTCAATGGTATTATTAAAATCATAGCATAGCATAGGCCAGTGATGGCCAACCTATGACACGCGTGTCAGCACTGACACACGTAGCAATTTTCAGTGACACACGGCTGCTGGAGAAAAATTGCTGTAGTGCAGTTGTCTGGGGCCGGTCGGGCGGTCGGTTGGCCATGTGGTCTGCAGCGAGCGGCTGCATCTCAGTCAGAGAGATCGCAGCTGCTGCTCCTGTCCTCCAGTCCTGCTCTGCGGAGGCCACGCAATGACTCCAGAGTGGAGCAGTCCCAGCTTGCAAAGACGAAACCTATGCTGTGCCTCCGCGGGAACATCTACACAGGAGCTGAAGCGGCCTGAAGAGGAGTAACGGAGGCTCGTGGTGTCGTTGGAGCCTGTGCCAGTTAGGCAAGTTAATTTATTGAGTTGAGCTCTGCTGGGCTGGGCTGTGATGTACACTGCTTTGGGGGGCACTTCTCAGGACACAAATGTCCTTAAAACTAGCTGTTGCTGGACTGCCACAGGTTCGCCATCACTGGAAGAATTCCCCCTCACCCTCACAAGTTAAATAACAGCAAGACCAACAAAAGAAACCAACTGACAGATTAATAAAGAAGTCACTAAGCAGGTAAGTTAAATAACTATACATATTTGTTATTTAAACGCTAAATATCACAAAATTAGGGGTTTTTTTCTCAAGGTGACACACCACCCGAGTTATGCTCGTTTTTTTGGCGAATTTTGACACACCAAGCTCAAAAGGTTGCCCATCACTGGCATAGGCTATTGGAACCTGACACCAGCTAAAAATGACATTCCTGGGTGATGGGTTTGCTTTAAATTTCAAAAGTCAAAAGCAGTTGCTCTGTTATTTGCTTTATCACAGAGCTCAATTTCAGTATTCAGCTTTTATTTAAAGCTGAGGTACTAGTAGATAACAGCTTGTAGCTCCATCTGTGGCAGCAATTACGCATTATGAAGCCATTAGTACTTATGTATGCAAAAAACACAATGACTTGGAATGTTGTACTCTTACAGAGAGCTGTATTATTTCACCATAAAACAACTGATGATGCATATTTTAAAGCATGCTTACAAAGTAAATCAACTATATTTATTTTGTGCACATCTACTTATACCTACATATACTTGTGTAAAAAAAAAAAATTAAAGAGCTGTCACTTCCATTGCCTGTCACAAAGACATGCTTGAGAAGCAGGGAAGCCCCATCTAGGAAGAATTCAGAGGGCAATAAATGTCCCCCAATGAGAGCAGTTACAATAATTCCTAGGATAAACTTCCCATCAGAATTGGTTACCTTATAAAATGTAAACAACAGAAGATCTATATTTCTGACTAGAAAAGCTATGGTGATTAAATCATAGGAGACACTACATGAAAATGTTTACATAGCCCCAAACCGAGTGAAAGCCATCTCAATTTAGTTTATCTGGATATCTTCAGCAGTGTTCACACCTTCCAAGTATAACACTCATGTGTTACCTATCGACATTGATGGTAAGCATGTGCTAATTATTCAGCTCAATGTTAATTAGAATAAGTGGTAGATTTCTGAAATATGGTAGAGCCACGCAGCTACACAGCCAAGAACAAATGAAAGCAGAGTGCAAATACAATGACTACATCTCCATCTGTAGACTAGCATGTGCTAAGTGATGTAACTCATTCCTGTGAACACTATGCTTTGCATGACACTTGGTAGCAAGGAGAAAATGATTATACAGTAAAAGAGAATTAAATGGGAGACTACCAGCAGTTTTGAGCACACAAAGCTGCGGACAGTGTTAGCTAGCAGCCCCAAAGGTCTGTGTAACCTGTTCAATCTGTGTATGTAGCCAGAAAGAAAAAACTAAAGTTTCATCTCACCACTCAGTTGCGCTCTCCACCTGATGTGCACGGACAGTCCCGAGATTCCAGACTTCACAGAAAAAAAAAACAAATATTCCAGCACAGTTTTCAGTGAAAACATGAATTCTTCTTGAGAATGTTTTTACCCACTGAGCACTGTGCTGGAATATTTGCTTTTTTCTGTCTAATCTGTGTGTTGCTAGTAGCAGCAGAGCTATGAAAAATGCATTTATTTTCCAGGATTATTACAATAATCCTGGAAATATAATAAAGGAAATCTAACATAAAAGCAAGCATGATAAACCAGGGTCACTTAATAATAGATCCAGGTACTGTCTGTGTGTCTGTGGTAATCTTGTTATATATGTTATGCATGGCCACCTTACTTCTAACATCAACGTACAAAATTATGATAATGAGCCTGAAGTGCTCTGGGGGGGGGGGGGTTACCAGAGTCCCTCCGTGCTGCAGATTAACAGGCTGCTACACTGTGCAAGAGGATTTACCCACTCCCACCTTGTGCTAAAACTCCCTCTAGTGCAGTGAGATTAAATCAGGAGGAAATGGTGGGGGAGTGCTGTTGGAGCAGATGGGAAGACAGTGTAACACACTGTGAAGCTTCATCTCTGCTGAGGGAGCTCTGCAAACTCATTAGCATAATTGTAAAAGTCAAAGAGCCTGGATCTATGAGTAAGTATCCGTATTCATGATGGATTATAAATGGTAGATTTCCTTTAAAGGGAACCTGTCACCACAATAGAACATATACAGCCAGTGACAGGTCCCTTTAGAGCCCTATTAACTGACTGACACCCTTCTTTTAGCTAAAAAATAGTTTGGCTTGCATCCACATAAGTCACCTTTTATCTTATATTCCCCCAGGTCATGTCATGTGACCAGAGTGACATCATCTTAGGTCCTTTAGCGTCTTAACAATAGCAAACTGAACCCCATGTATGTATCTGACCAAATGAAGTCACAGCAGCCTCCATGGACTTCTACTTCTCACGAATGTAACACAAAGCACTATGTAAAAAATTGACACAATATTTCCCATCTGTACATAGAGCTTTATATTTCTGTAGTTGAATGTTAGCAGATGGTCCTTAAGTATTCGGAGGCAGTGCCAATGGCACATTGTAACGCAAGGGTATCATGGAAACCAATCGCCGCTACCCAATTACGTCACAGGGACAGGCGATCTCAACCAAGATGGCGGCACCCATGCACTAGATTCTTTGCCAGCTGCAATCAATGGGTTAACAGCTGCAACTGGGGTTGCAATATGCAGCAAACCTGCAGATGCAGATATCTGTATGAAGGGAGATCATACCCCTGAGCCCTCTTCATACTTACCTATATTAATTAATATTATTAGTATAATAAAAAGTTCTACTGTTTACTTCTAGTGGACAGAGATCTGTGGATGAGGAGACATATTCTGCTCATTGTAACAGCCAGTGACGCTGAAGCACTGAGGAGCTCTGGAAACAGCACCCAGAGCCCCTTATGCTACTTAGAATAATTTTAGAAGTTTATTTTAGAAGGAAGTAAATGGATTACAAATATAAGATTGCCACATTCACAGTGTCTGGATCTATGAGTAAATGTCCATTGATTTTGATGGTAGATTTAATTAAAAGTCAAGTGGCTCGGACCATCAAACCAACCAGGGAATTAGTACAGGCAGTCCCCGGGTTACATACAAGATAGGGTCTGTAGGTTTGTTCTTAAGTTGAATTTATATGTAAGTCGGAACTGTATATTTTATCACTGTAATCCCAGCCAGAACTTTTTTTGGTCTCTGTGACAATTGGATTTTAAAAATGTTGGGTTGTCATAAGAATCAATATTAACACTAAAGCTTCATTACAGACACCTGTGATAACTGTTACAGCTGTTTATTGTAGCCTAAGACTAAAGCACAGGAAATTACCAATATCCAGAGGTCCATTTGTAACTAGGGGTCGTATGTAAGTCGAGTGTTCTTAAGTAGGGGACCGCCTGTATTGTTAAAGGAGTATTTAACATAAAGTCAAAGAAAAGTGTTGCCTTCTCATGGTTTGTGAGCATTGTCAGCTCTCTGACATGTGTTTCACACCTTTTGCTTTCTAAGAGTATACCCCCCCAAGAGGACGACTATATATCTAGTAAAGTACAATGTGGCACAGCGAATACAACAGAAATAAGGCCATACAAGTATGAATGTAGCATTGATGTAGGATGTGAGATGTCATTACTAAACTTCTCCACAGCTTCTGTTCTGAGTCTAATATTACAAAAGAGTAGAGGGGCACAGTTGATGAAAGAACAAAGCTGTTTGACTAGACTCCCACAGGGCTCAAAGTCCAAATAAAACCCTGGAATATAAATGCATTTCACAGCCTACTGCTGCTACTACCACCACGCACAAAAGGTATGATTACCTAGCTCTCACAAACTACTACCCAACACTGTTAGCTGTGTTATGTAGTCAAAACTTTAATATATGCACTTCATGCAGAGTTTTCTAGTTTTAAAGGAGTTGGCCACTCTTTTACATAAGTTGCTCATTTGCCTTTAGTGACTTAATTATAATCCCTGAATGTTCATCAAGTGATTCACCAGTCCATCTACTTACTTTAGTGCTGTTTGCAAACACAATAAGCTGTCAGTGAGACCCTGTACCTTAATTACAGATGTTTTTCTGATATGCAAATTAGCTTTGCTGGCTGGCACTACAAATCACTGCTCTGCCCCCTTGTACTTAGGGACTGTCTGCTAATACTAGACTATAGACATATATAAAGCTCTATTTATTCATAGGAAATACTGTGTCAATATTTTTACATGGTACTAAAGTGTTACATCATGCCATGTGACCAGAGTGACATCAACGCAGGTCCTTTAGCCTTCTAACAATAGCAAACTGTACAACATGTATGTGATCACATAAAATCAAAGCAGCCTCCATGGAGGATGGAGAGGAGTAAAAGTCCATGGAGGCTGCTGTTGCATGTTGTCAGATACATGCATGGGGTACAGTTTGCTATAGTCAAGAACTTATGGACCTGAGATGATGTCCCCCTGGTCACATCACAAACTGCTGAATAGTAAGGAGGATTAAGGCCAAAAGGGACACGTCCTGTTTGATGCCAGGTAATATAATATAAAAGGTGATTTATGTGGATGTAAGCAAAACAATTTTCAGCGAAAAGAAGTAGTAATAGGGCTCTATAGGAACCTGTCACTGGCTGTATGTGTGAAAATGTGGTGACAGGTTCCCTTTAAATAACATACACTACAACGCTGTATTACACTGTGGCTTTGCCACATGTAAATTCCCACGGACAAATCCCCAGGTAATACGCTTACCCTTAGCCCCTTCAAGACTGCCATACATGTCCTAATTGCACATACCCTTGAAGACAGCATGTGTAAAGACATTGCGATGGTGGCTCCTTTCAATATATATTGAATCGCTTATTTAATACGAGTATAAAATTAAAGCTGAGCTCGGATTGGTTTCTATGGGCAACTAGAACAATTTTACCTCAGACACTTGTAATAAATGCCCCCCCCCCTTGTATGTACACAATGCTGACGTTAATAATAATAATAATAATAATAATAGGAGATAAAAAAGTATTATATAATTGATAATATAAATGCTGATTTTCTTTAATTGTGCAAAAGCTAGCCGAGCAAACAATATATTCCTTGTTAGAAGCAGAGTATGCAAGTGTTACAAAGACTGCTGAATTGCGGCAGAATTTGCCAATTCTGCTTAAGATATTTAAATGTGTGAAAGTATAAAGGAGATGATAGCATGAGAGAGAAAACCTAAGTAAACCCACCCCCAATACCTCTAATATAAAACACTTTAAGGCTGAGTACACATCTCTGTTGAATGTCTTCAGTTATTTGCATCAGATATGGTGAGCTAAAATCAGGAGTGGAAGAACACAGAACAGGCGCAAGTCTTTCTATTGTATTTTACCTCCTTTAGTCACTTAAAAGACTCGCTCTTGATCTTTGTGTTCGACCACAACTGGAAACGGTTGTTGTCCGTTATCTATAGCTGGGGGACCTCTACCACTCATTTCTATTGATGGCAACACAGGTTGAGCATGCTACCAACACTTTCAGGAACTCTCATTCATCCTCTAAGAGAGTGCCAAAAATAGGCAAGCTTCAATGTGGAGTCTGATCCTACTGTGTATAGGTGCTCAAACACGATGACTTTTTGATCAATTTTATGATTCAATTATTAAACTAAAACCTGCTGGATTTAAATATAAGAAGATGAGAATGTGACCTACCGTATATACTTTCTTGCTTTTTATAGTATGTTCCCATGTCAAATTTTGCTGCTAATTATCATTATCAATTAAATTCTTTTACAAGTAAAATGAAATAAAAAAACATATATTATGCGTGAACATACATAAACAAGTTCCATACTAACAACTCATATTAATCTTCTGGTAAAACATTTGAAATAATGTGAATGCAATAGCAAAACTATAAATGACTACTAAGCCTAAATTGCTCATTATTTGTTCCTAAAAAATGTCATAACTCTGTAAAGAAAAAGATGAGACACACAATATGGGCATTGTTCTGTTTGTTTAAAACAGAGTAATCAAATACCACAATTTATTAGAAACCATTATAAAACCAAACACTCTACATCCGTTTTCCATACCACACTTTAAAGATCTAACAAACACAGTACCCGAAAAGGTGAAACGTTTAATATGTCATGCCCACTAAATGTCCCAATGAAAATTATGTTCTCTAGTTATTATACAAAGGCTCCTGTCTACCGGTATCTAAACATCATCCTGGTAGAAGCCAGCAAGTTTTTAACAAAAATGTCTAGATTAATTTTTCCAGTCAGGGGCTGTCCACTTTCAGCAAATAACTAATATGGTTTGTGTAAGGAAAAGTTACACAATTTTCCAATACACTTTCTGCATCATTTCCTTATGGTTTTCAAGATCTCCGCTTGCTGTCCTTCTATAGGAAGCTTCTAAGTTTACTTCCAGTGGATAGAAATCTGTTCATGGTCATGTGACTCGCAGGTGCACGAGCAGTTATTATCACACAATCTCAAATTACTCAGTGATAACGGCTTGTGCACCTCAATGTTCATTACATGACCCTGGACAAATCTATGCACTGGAAGTAAACAAAAAAGCTTCCTATAGAATGACGGCAATAAGAGATCCAGGAAACAATGAAAAAAAAGAAAAGAAAGTAAATTGGAAAATTGTATAACTTTTCATTATACAAACAATATCAATTATTTGCTAAAAGTGGACAACCCCTTTAAGTTTCCCAGTGGTGTATGCAGAAAAACAACCCCACACCAAGATATTCTGACGTCCAAATGTCACGGGTGGTATGGTGGTATGGTTTGTAGAACGCAGTTCTATGGTGTATGGCATCCAAACAGTTTAATGAATTTTCTTCCAGTTTTGCAGTCTCCCCTAAATGTTTTGTCTAAAGGCAAATTTTAAATGTGCATGAACATGTTTTTTGTACAGCAATGAAGTCTTGCTTGGTAAGCATTCAGGCCATGGCGCCTGTGTGTTCCATTTTGGGATTCCTGGAAACTGGAAAATAATGGGACACGCAAGTGTCTCAATTCAACCACAATATTAAACACTGTGGAAGTTGGAGGATAATTATTGAACGGTGCAGAGGTTGCACTACATTTTTACAGAGGGGTATAATACTCCTCTTACTATTTTTGGGGAGTATTTTTAGCCGAGGAGGAGTATTAAATTTTTTGTAATACAAATATTTAACTCCTAGCTGTATAGAATGTTAACAGACGCTATTTATACATGAAAATGATCTTCACCACATACAGCACTCTCGCCCCGCTCGCACACTCACTGCACACAGCACATTTGCCCCCCACGCACTAACTTTTAACTTTACACATGGTAACTTTACACATGGCAACTTTACGCATGGCAATTATTTTGGGGGGTAATGGCGCCTCATCATGCGTCTAGGACACGTGGTGAGGCGTTAATGCGACCTCTGGAACTGGGAGTGACCTAGTTGTAGAACAGAAGTAAAGCTCACTAAATATAGACAGATACTGTACTAAGGAGTTTTTTTGGGGCTTCCTCCTTTGGATTCAAGCTCCTTCAAGGGGTATATAGGGGGAGACTCTCTTTGTTTTTAGTTTTGTTCCTTGCTAAGTACCTTGGTAATGAGATACATTATTATAGACCATTAGTTGAAACAGCTGATATTTTTTTTCTACTAAGTGGAAGGACTGCTTTCTTATCACTAATAAATTTTGACTGGTGTTGAGACTTTACCTTTCTTTTTGCATCTCTCTTTCTTTATTCATTCAATACTTTTTCCCAATATAATTTCTCATAAGCATACATAATTCAATATATGGACATTGATAATCAGGTTTCTTTGCTAGTGTGGATTGAATGGGTTATTATCAAAATCTGGGGAGAATTTCATGTCAATAACTCCTTAGATATATATTTATTTAGAAAAATTGTCACACGTTCAATACTTATTTCACCCGATGTATGTTGTGCCCAGGTAGGGTCAACAGGGACACATACATAAAAAATGTTGTGTTATTTGTCTTTGTTATACTGTACATCTCTGTCAACATAAGGATGTGCACAACACATTGGTCACTGAAATGGCATTTTTGTAGAAAAATTTCAGTTTTACTTTTCTTACTGTTCAAATTAACTAAATAAATAAAATACATGGTTGGGTGCAGGGTGTCTAGACCCCTAATAAATTCCTTCTGCAAGTTTTCAAAACAGCATCCACTTTACTGGCACCCTTTTTGGCTCTGCAGGAAATGACAATGAGATGGTGTCCATAAATCTGGGCTCCAAAGCCAAATATTCCCTCCATTCTGCGCTCTGCTGGATGCCCAAAGAGGAGCTTATTCCCATATTTTTGGCTGCATGCAAGTACATATGGTTATAATTGTCTTCAATATCTTCCAAGAGGATTAGGAGTTTTATAGATAGGACTTTTTTTTATAATGAAGGCTGTGAAACTAGCTGAAGCTGAGGAAGTAGACTAATTTGTTTACCCCAATTGACATCTGAAATGTGACATGTGAAAGATCCCTGTAGCCCTGTCTGCTACCAGTAGAATACACATACACAATGCTCACACCACAGCATAAATGTGCTTACGAAATTAAATCTCATACTAGGATTTTTATTGTGTTTTAATATATATCTATGTAATCATTTAAAAAGAAAATAAAATTTAAAAAAACAGGTCATTATTGTTAAGATTTATGATGTGCAATTTACTCTTCATAGCCAATATATTAATTTTCACAGTGGAAGTTTCATTATCTGCAATAAATATATTTCTATGGTGGAGTGGACACACTTAAAAACAAATGGATTCTATCAAAGTGCTTTTCTAATAGCATTTTGATGTAATCTTCAAAACAGATTTCACAGCTGTATGAAGATAAGAGGCTTCACAGTTTTTCCCTATATGAATCACATTCATATCCAAGGATATATGGTTATTTGCCACATGGCTATGGTGACATAAGACCAATGAAAAAATTCAGCGCTGCAAAACTTATGCAATATAATATACCTAAAACTCCTAAAAAATAGGAACTCGTATTGCATAAAATAGAAGACCTGGACCAAACTGTTCCTGCTTTGTAAATTGAATATAACAATATAGAATTACTTTTTTTTTAATCCATAAACAAAATTATTGTTAAATTTGCGTGGAAGGAAAGCAGACCTAAAGCTTGTAAACACTATTTTACACATGGCAAAAAAAAAAAAAAAAGGTGGGTGATTAAGACTTCTGAATTTCTTAGATTGCTAGTTTTCTATTCACCTTAAAATGTCCAGAAAGTGGAAAAGGAAGTCTAAATGCTTACCAAACCTTAGGTCCATATCCTCTTCCACCTGTACTGCCCTTGACAATAGAAACACCATTGAGAAAGTGGTAAATGTTTCACCCCAACTGTTCAAAAAAAAAAGCTAATAAAATAGAGAAAATAAATCTTTGAGGTAATGATACCAGAATGGAGGATAAAATCCTGACAGAAAAAAAAAGCAATAACAAAAGTGAATCAATGAATGGAGGAATCAGGCAAACACTGTTCCTATACAGGCAGTTCCCGGGTTACATACAAAACAACTTCTGTAGGTTTGTTCTTAAGTTAAATTGGTTTGCAAGACAAAGTATTCTTTTTGGTCTCTGTGACAATTTGAAGTCGGCACAGAGGTCAGTTTGTAAGTAGGGGTCGCCTATAGGTTGGGGACTAGCAAAATATGAAAGAAAAAACAGCCCCACGTAGGACAATAAGAAAAGTCCTTTTGTTAATAACCAAGTTAAACACAACGGAGGAGATTTATCCATCTGTCTATGCCAGAAAACTGAAGTAATTTGGACCTGAAATACCATGCACCATCTACTGATAAATCTGCCTCAGCAGAAAACTCTACACTGGTCTAAAGACCGACATATTAATAAATCTCCCCCAATGTATCTCCATGTGAATTAGGGCTCATTCACATGGCCGCATGTACGTCCCCATAGACGGCAATAGCGGCGCGGCGCAGATACGGTAACACACGTCCGGGCCGCACACCACAAAAAGATAGAGCATGCTCTATCTTTCGGCGTGTGTGCCCTCCTTTCCAGCACGGATACCGCGTGTGAATGGACCCTAACACTGTGAAATCAACCGATCCAGTTATGCATTAATGCCGATTGTGAATCAATTTCTCTTGTGGCTGACAGAACAGACGTTAAGTAGAAATAATTGCCTGGCTGCCGTGTAAACCCACCTGACACTTCGACACTTTGAATACCAAGTGCCACAGCATTTTCTCTTAACGTTGCATTGGACTTTGACCTAGCATAAAAGGATTGCCGAGAACAGCACTGCCAGTGCTCGGTCTGTTAATTTACATTAGGCAATTAACAAGACAACCTAGAAGCAGGACCACTACCTCCTCCTCTGTGTAAGGAGGAAGAGGAACAGTGCCAGAGCTCTGCAAAATGACTGCCGGCATACGACTAATAACTACATGCCTGCCGAAACCGCCAGAAACAAACTCAATGAGCACAGCCCTCTATTTGCTAGCCAGAGATAGTCCAACTGCAACTAAGTACCAGGATGAGATCCTCAGACCATATGCAGGTGCTGCGTTCCCTGGGTTCCTTCAGATCCTTGACAATGCTTTACCACCAGACAGGACGTGCAACCCTCCGGGGCGCATACCTGACAGCAACACAAGGGGCGCTTAACACGGAAAGATGATACAGGCTAGTAGGGCTGGGTCTCCCTCTCAGTCTCCTGCAGCAGCCAGGTCAGTGAAGGAGGAGAGAAGAACCGCTCCCAACTCTCTTGTCTGCCAGGATCACAGCGCAGCTGTTCTCCACTTTCCTTCTCCTGCGGGATTTGGGCAGAAAGGAAGGGGAGGGGCTCCCAACTCTCGGTCTGCCCGGATCACAGGATGGAATGCAGAAAGTCTGCTTCCTTTGTGCTCCTCCTCCTTGCTGTCACTTACTCCGAAGTCCAGACACCCTTTACTGATCTGAAGAAGTTTGGATCTTTAGAGAGGTCTTGTACCTCCACTACCAGGAAACAACTATGCGCACATTTTCTTACAGTAGTTTCTGAAATTAAGTCTGAACTCTTATTGGTTGCCTTGAGCAACTAAACAGATTTGTTCTCAGATGCTTGTGATAAAAATTACCCTATGTCTTGTTCCATCTACCAACATTGGACCACAGGCTGTCCAATGTTGACTTATGCTTTAATTCGCACACACTACTGAGCCTCATTTCCTTGTCTTGAGGCATTTCCACTGAAGTTGGATCAACCTGAAATTTGATTTTCCAAATCCAAAGATCTGTGGGATATGAATTTTGATTTCAATTGATCAGTTTTATGTTTTATGGTTCTCAATGTATTCTACTAGGTAATGGATAAATAACTGCAACGGAAATATTTCATTGAGATCTAAGATGTGGTATTTTAGATGTCAAAAACCTGTGTTCAAAAAGAACACAAATATAAGCAATTTATAAGTGGAGAAGGATGATGTGAATGTATAAAATATAATTTGTAGAAAACTATATGAAAAAATAAAATGGACACTTTATGGTTATTTATGTACAAATAAAAGCAGACATTTTCTTTGCCCTTTTCGAATTTATTGGTCTATTACTACATCCCCTCCACAACATTATGGAAAAAAGCTATTGCAAATTATAGGGGCTGTGCCAAGTACTACCCACTTTATAAATGCAAGGAACGTACATTTACATTGAGTACTATACAGATATGGAGGCATACAGTTAAAAAATAGAGATGCCCCTAGAAAGGCAACTCATTAATTTTTGTGAAGGCGGCAGATTGGGGCAAATAATTGCAAGTGCTATCAATAAGCTAGCATTTGCGATTATTTCAGGGCCTCTGCAGGATATTAGGCAATTTACCAATATACATCTATTAAAGAGAACCCGTCAGGCAAAATAACCCTCCTAAACTAAATATATTTTCATAAACTGCCATTAGAGAGCATTGCCTCTATGCCTTCATTGTCCCTCTACATGCCTGTAAACTTAAGCAATGAGGTCCTAAAGCTGTATGCAAATGACCTGTGAAATGTCCAATGAGTCATTAGCATATTCAAGCTGTCCACCTTATTCATGAGTGGGAGGTACAGCCACACCCCCAGTGCTTGACTGACAGCCTGTGTAATGATGTGAGGCTGTATAATAAGGTGATGGCTGCTCCATGTGCTTGCTGGTGGCCACGCCCCCTGCAGCCTGTGTGTGCATGTGTGTTTGTGTATAGGAGAGATACAGCAGCTCCAGGCAGCCAAGTTATAGCAGAACATGTCAGATACTTGTGTAGCTGATGTCTGTGTCTCACACTTGTGTATTAGGAGGATGCAGCATGTTGCAGGTGCAGCACACACACACTAGCAATGCTTTACTATACATTACACACAGACATAAGCAGGGGGAGGAGAGGGGAGGGGTAACAGGAGTGACCTCACTGCCTCTGACCATGTGACCAGCCTAATTTACATAATAAAGAAAAGATGATTTTATAATGATTAATGTATGATTTTAGTAGATAAAGGTTGGGATGGGATCCTTGTGAGCTGCTCCAACAGGTAAAGGCAACAGAAATAGTGACAGAAACCTGATGACAGGTGTCCTTTAAAAGTTCTGCTCTGATTTCTTGATATATGAAGTGAAGCCTCCTGCCAGACAGACATTGCTGACCATAACATGGCTAAACGCGTTTCAGAGACGCATGTGTCATCATAAGTATTCATTTAAATGTCGCTTTAATGAGGTGTGGACACGCAAAGCCCTCTCTGTGGGGATGCGCACCATCTCCTCTGCAGTCTCCATATTAAACATTGGAGCTCCGGCCAGGCAGGAAAAGCAGCTGTTCGCTGAAAGCTCCAGTAATCTATCACACTTTAGGCTGCATCTGACCTGCTCTGTGCTCACTAGTGCTGCCTTACTCAAACAGCAGCAGGTCAGTGCTTCTTCATATTCTTTATACGATATGGGGGGCATGTCTTCTTCATATTGCCCCTGCTACTGGCAATATTTGGCCCATGAGCAGCTAAAGCACCATAGAGTCAGGCCCCCTGCTGTATGGTGGTAGTGTTCCTCACTGTAAGGCGGTATTATTTCTCACTGTAATTGCTCCTGCCTAGTGATATTATTGGCGATGTTGGTCTATCTACGGTGGTCTGTTTATTAGCAGTATGATGATATTTATCTTGTTTCCCTAGTAATGGTCATCATACAGCAGTATTACATGTCCCTTATAAAGTAGTACTGTTGGTAATTTTAGGCTAAATAGCCATCTTGGCACTTTACGATGATTACATGGACTTTTGTTTGCAGTTTGAGCACTTGGTCTTCAAAAGGTTCACCATCACTGCTCTAGGGTCTCCAGTATTGTCTTCTATGGGGTCGCCAGTATTATTGTCTGTCATGGGGTCTCCGTTATTATTAGTTTTATGTTCTGTGGGTCTGCTCTGATTGTAGTATTTGGTTTCAGGAGTCATATATATTGCTGTACTGTGGGTATAATTTGTGGGCTGGCATTTTGTGCTGTACCTAGTTACTAGCAAGTTACTGATGCGGCCTCTTAAAGTTGAGCAACATGACTGTATGGCTCTTGGACCAATAAATGTCGCTCACCTCTGGCGTAAATCCTTAGATTAAGAATAGAACACACTTAAAAGGAAATTACAGAATTTTTATAAGTTATTAGTTTGTGAAGTCGGAGTCGGTTGATTTTATCACGACTCCATGATTCTGACTTCACATTCCTGGTCAAAGCTACAGATAACTGTCCCGCAATGAGGTACTGTAATAGAGGGGTATGGGTGCTTCAATTTCGGCACACACACACCACAACCATTTAAGTGCTGAACACAACAGTGTCATCTGTATAATACAGCAGTCAACCGCCCCTGCATGGTGAGCATACAGTAAACCCCATACAGACTTAATGGCACTGTGCCATAATATTACGGCAATCATCGTTTAGGTATTATACCACTGTACATATATTTAGTCTGTAAATATAAAGAATATAAAGAACGGCAAAAAAACCCCAGCAGAATGAACGCAGTACAGTGAATCTAGGATTTGATCATGCATTACCTCCAAGAACATATTTGGGTTTCAGATCACCATGGCAATATGCGTCTATAAATCTTAGCAGCGGAGAGTAATCTAAAATTGACACCTACCGAATGAGCAAATACTGTGTAACGAGTACAAAACAACAGATGTACTAAATTTAATGTGTAAAGACTTTGTAGTAAAAGAAGAACTTTAGACAAAACCAATTAAGCATAAGAATCAAGCATGATATTTAGCGCTATTTCAGGAAATGTTAAGGGAAATTACAATAAATATGCACAAAAATGTGGAGCTGCACCTAATATAAAGGTGAGGAATTATGTTTACATAATAACACTCTCAGGTCTTGTTCATAACAGAATATAGTTATTGGGGAGATTTATAATTAGAAGATGGATAGAGCCCCTTCCTCCGTGCCCTGTCGGATATATCAAGACGTAAGCATCCGGTAGATGGTGCAGCCACTGGGCAAAACTACCCCAGACAGGACCTGGCAAACTACAAGCTTTTTAAAAATTACGCAGGCAGGGGGCGGGATCGCCCAGTGCCCAACTATGCCTCCACGCACCTCTATTCCCACTCCATGCTTACGTGGCGTAAAGGTGGCATAGTCGCTGTTAGAACCGCAAATTCTTGCAGTGCACATTCTTGCATTGTGAATATTTCACTGCAGTGAAAAATCTCAAAGCAAAGTAGTGATAAATCTCCAGTATATGGTGAGTGTCATTACAAAATAAAAAAATATATATATAAATGTTCCATTTATTGCGGTTTTACCATAGAGGTGATAAAGTGATATAAAGAAATAAAATAAAGAATATAAAGATTTTTTTTAAAAGTATTAACATATAATAAAGCATATAAATTACCATACACGAGTATAAGCTGAAACCCCCAATTTAACCACCAAAACCGGGAAAAACCTAATGACTTGAGTATAAGCCGAGGGTGGGAAATGCATTGGTCACAGCCCCCTATAGTATATAGCCAGCCAGCTGTAGCATATAGCCTGCATGTCCTCTGCAGTATGTAGCCTGCCTGTCCCCTGCAGTATATAGCCAGCCACCTGTAATGTATAGCCAGCCACCTGTAATGTATAGCCAGCCCCTTTAGTATACAACCAGCCCCTTTAGTACATTGCCAGCCCCCAAAGTATATAGCCTGCCAGCCCCCAAAGTATATAGCCTGCCAGCCCCCTGTAGGGTATAGCTTGTCGGTAAAAAAAAATAAACTGACTACTCACCATTCTGGCTACTTGAGCAGCGCCTCTTCTTTCTTCATGTGTGCCAGCGCAAGGTCTGCGACAGCTTCGTGCGCATGGCCAAGTCAGCGCACAACTGTGATGTCAGCAGCAGGTGAAGATGGAAGAGGAGCTGCCCGGGCCGTCAGAATGGTGAGTAGTCAGATTATTTTTTTAATATTCCTGATTTTAGGCCGAGTGGGAATTTTTAAGCACAAAAATTGTGCTGAAAAACTTGGCTTATATTTGAGTATATACGGTAGATATTCCCCTTACGATAAAGCCCAAAAAATAAAGGTTTGTTATCTTTTCTGCATAATGAATGAAAAACAACAAAAAACAGTACATGATCGTTGCTTTTAAATTCCACTGATTTTAGTCTTTCCAACTTCCCAATACACTGTACAGAATACTGCATGGTATCATAAGAAGTACAATTTACGTTGTAGTGAATATAATCAATTCTTTATTATAAAAAGACATAAAGGGACTGGAGAGTTAAGGGGTTAATGGAGGAAATAAGAGTTTTGTTCCATTTATGAGCGGAATGGTGAATAGTCTGTATTTTCCACAGCTGTTACACAAATCATCACTATAAATGAATACTCAATCAAGAGACACAATCTGCAAAATGAAGTCTTTCAGAAGTGAACTTAGAAGTGAAATGAATCTTAGACCATCTATTGGAAGTTACCAAAGGGATTTTACTGGTTATAGCCCTTAGCAGCGGATATCTATATGAGATTAATGGGAGAGCCAAATGTCAGATCCCTACCAAACAGCTGTTTACACTAAACAACGAAACAAGAAAAGCAGATGTATGAGAACAAGGAAGGGCACAATTTATTTTTATTGGTTAGATTTGGATGGAATAGTTTTTAAATGCCATTAAGCATTGAAAAGCCCTTAATAGTGGAAACTTCATCCCTTACAGAATGTATCAAGTGGTAAAGACAGCCTCAACAAGTTTTTTTTTATAGAATCAATGAAATACGTTAAAATGAAAAATGACACATTGCTTTTGGTCCAACTCATACTTTTTACAAGAGGTTCAAAGACACAATGCACCACACACATTCTGCTAACCAAATTCTTCTGAATACAATAATGCCCAATATGTAGTGATAGATTGATGCATAAGCAAATGATGTGGTCTGGAAGGCGGCACACACCAGTATGTCAGTGTGCTTGGTTTACAATCCTTCATTCTGGTGGCACATTTCCTTTAAGGACCTTAAAGGACACCTGTCATCAGGGCTTTGTACCTAATTCTGCCACCACTCCCTGTTAAAGCAGCTCACAAGGATAACATTGCAGCCTTTATCTTGTTCATTCATACAGTAATCATCGTAAAACGATATTTTCCTTATTATGCAAATGCGGCTGGGCACATGGAGAGAAAGTGATGTCACCACTGTAACCCCTCCCCTATTACACACAGGCTGCAGGGGTTGCCAGAACCAGGAAGTACATAGAGGAGCCAACACCAGGAGTTATACATCATTATACAGGCTGTCAGTCATGTGTATTGGAGTATCTCAAACATACACAGGCTGCAGGGGGCACCAGCACCATAGAGGAGCCACCACCAAAATGTCACATCATTATACATACTGTCAGTCATGTGTATAGGAGTATCTCATACAAACAGAGGTTGCAGGGGGTGTGGCTAGCAGCACCAGGAAACACATAGAGGAGCCAGCACCTGGAGTCTTACATCATTATACAGGTTGTCAGTCAAGCACTGGGGGTGTGGCTGTGCCTCACACTCATGAAGTTGGACAGCCGAATATGATAACAATTCATTGGACCTCTCTCGGGTCATTTGCATACAGCTTTTGGACCTGATAGTTTCAGTTTACAGACATGTAGAAGGACAATGAAGGGAATGGGGCAGTGCTTTCTAATGGCAGTGTATGAAGATATATTTAGTTTTGGGGGTTAATTTGCCTCAAAGATTCTCTTGTGTACAAGGGCAAAATCATGCTGGAACAGAGAGGCATTTCCAACATACATTGCCCTTTTGCTCAGTGTGGGGGACTCAGAAGGTCAACAGTCAGAGTACAATGCATACAAGCACAACATACACATCCTGCAAATCACTCTAGAGTCACATTTTGTTTTCATCTGCACAAAAATCAGAAACAAACTCATAAGGCCAAACCATTTCCCTACATTTACCTACACATAGTTGTTTGTCTGTTCCTTTTAGAATAAATATACTGGTTTGGCTATTTACCAGTATCATGTGACTAGGCTTCTTGGAAAATTCATACTTGATGTTAAGGAGGCTGTCATTAAAGTACCCTTTAGGCAAAGGCAAAAACTTAAAATGAACTTACCCAACTCATTTAAGCTCTGGGCAGCCTTAGTAATTTCTCTACTACCACCCTGCAGCTGACCTTGAAGTCTCTTGCTGAGATACAAGATGCGTATAATTCTTCGAAGTAAATCACAAGCAGACTGAAAGTTAAAAAAGTTATACATTTATATAAGATACCTGATAGCTTCCTTCAACAAAGAAATAATTATAAAACTGTAAAGTCCAGTTCACACCTGCTTCAGACCTACTCTCAGAAGTTGTCCGAACATTTTTTCAGAAGGGTAATAATACTCCTCTTACCATTTTGTGGAGTCATTTCAGCCGATGCCACCAACCTCCCAATGGCTGGACCGTGACAAGACTGCGTCTGTTTTATAAACTTGCAGTTTACTACAAATTTAGTAATACATTTTTTTTTTTGGGGGGGGGGGGGATTTTTTACTTTTTTAATAATCCATTAACAATCCTATCAATTGGATAACTATTATTAGTTATCTGTATGACTAATGCAGAGACATGCGAAAAGGATGCACATTGCAGCTTTCCTGCATGCCTCTCAACCCCTTAGTATGTACTCATATCAAACCCTTGTCACAGTACATGATCACGCACTGTGCGTTTCCGTGGACATACGGTAAAGGCAGGGTTCCTCTACTACTGCTGCAAAAAGGGGTATACATGTAACAAACATAATTTTGAAATCAATGAACATTTTAAAAGATCCATTAGTCTTTAATTATTATATTTGTTTTGAAAATAATAGAGGAGGTTGGAGCGCATGTGTGAACTGGACCTAACAGTGTGATACATGCCACAGTGTGGCAGGATTACAGTAATATGTTATCAACTCTCAAATTGATAGGTAATAATATAATGTTATCAGAACACATACTTGTAGAACACTGAACATTTCAAACTTTTCAATTGGTATACAGTATAAAGCTGCATTCACACACACGTATGGGGGACGACTAAACGGCGACGTATAAACGTCCCACATAGCCGGCAATGGGCGCATGGTGGCCTACGGGAGTGGTACGGTGCAGCACCGTACTTTGCCATACCCCGTGAAAAGATAGGACATGTCCTATCTTTTCTCATAATACGGCGCCTCTATGTTCCTCTTTGGAGAGGGGCGGGGTGAACAGCGTTCACCTCCTCCTCTCCCCAGCGACGACGTGTGCCTGCTGTGTTACGGTACGGCGGGCACACGTCAGTGTGAATGTAGCCTTAGAAATGGTGCAGCCCAAAAACAGCTATAGAAAAAGTGACAAGGTGCATTTCTAAGGTGCCATAAACATACTTGAAGACGTGCCAGCTGTGCAGTGCGAGATACAATTTTGTTATATGGGTCAACAATCTTTGTTCTGATTCTGGAAAAGACAGAGACAGTTACTCAATGTAAAGCATATTTGGAAGTCAGCTTATTGTTAATAAAACACAATGATGCTTACCTATCAATTGCACTTTGCAAAGCTCCAATACGAGTCTGCATCATCTGAAGGACACCTGAAAGGTATTAGCGGCGTAATGTATAAATACAGCAGATAATTAGTAAAAACAGGTTATTCATCTGTTTAGCACAAGGTTACGTATACATATGCCCTGGATTTCCAATTAATGGTTCCTTTATAAAAAGCTTAAAAAACTTTTGAAGGGTTTATTTGTTTACTTTTCGGAAGGAGGGCACACTATTGAAAGGTGTTCTTATACTCATAAAATACATGCATAGACCTCCATGTTCCCCCGCTGACTGGCTTGACAAGCCATACAAAAGTAGCATGAGAAGGGAGATTTCCTTATTTTGCAAGCAAACTGCATCTACTTTATTACGTAAACTTCTCCAATATCCCTTATGCCTGGGATTTGTTTCCCTTTGACGTGAGCAAATCTCCTCAATAACCATATTTTGAATCTACTTTGTTCCATGTATAAGGAAGAGACTCAAATCGTCCTGAAACAAATACCTAAGAAACTAGGCTTCTTATTTCTACGACTCTCTGTATGAATCCTTACATATAACCTGTGTTACGCTGCCACCCGGTGTTAAAAAGAGGAAGAAAAAAAGAAAGGTATCTATTATGATGTTTTACATTTTTTAATGTTTAGGGAATATTTAACCTGTTTACACTTGCATGATAAACCAGAGACACTTACTTATAAAACCAGGCACCATAACCATGGGCTCCTTCCTTTAAAATCAACTTTTAAAATTATGCTAGATTACACAGGCAGAGGAAGGCAGAAACATGTACTGCTCATAGTAACAACCAATGAAAAGACATCACTGAGGGGCTCTGGAAACATCGACCAAAGACCCTCAGGCTCATTAACATAATTTTAAAAGTTTATGTTAGACGGAAAGAAGCCATGGATAACAATGGTTTCCCATGGTGATTGGGAACCTGCAGTAATGTCCAGGATCGCGACTATCGCAATCCCATCTGTTTAACCTTATAGACGCCGTGATCATAGTTGCCATGACAACCCTGAGGTCCAATAAGGACCCCAGGGCTGCCTTTAGTATGCAGAAACCATATGCTGCAGTATATTACAATGAACAAGTGATCAAATGATCACTTGTTCATGTCCCACCCTGGGACAAAATAAAAAAAAGGAAAAAGTTTTTTTTTTTAAAATGTAATTAAAAAATTTTAAAAAGAAGAATAAAAGTCCCCTGAAGGCCCATCCCATGCAAAAATAAAATTGTCACTGAACCCGTATGGTGAACGCCGTTAAAAAATGCCAAAAAACATCACAAAAATAATGACATTTTCACATCTGAACTCATAAAAAGCACATAAAAAGTGATCAAAAAGCAAGAATTAGACTCATCGGTAATTTGTTTTCCATTTAGTCCACCATGATCGCCCACCTTAAAGCCCAGGGCTGTAGCCACTTCCTGGGCGAAAAGAGCAGGAGCAACTCTTGATCAAATCTGTAAAGCTGCGACCTGGTCTAGCACTGGAACTTGTGCCAAACACTACTGATTGGACTTGCACTCAGCTAGAGACTTATCGTTTGGTAGAAAAATCCTACAAACAGTAGTCCCTCCCTAAAAAAAATTCCTAATATCACCCGGTACATCTCCAGGTGGGGCGTCAAGAGGGACATCTTGGAAAGCGAGAATTTTCGTTTTTCATTTAGTCCACCATGACGGCCTGGAATTTTTTCCTAACCCTCTTGCATCCTTTCTTGGTGTAGTTATTTGGTAGACACTAGAGAGGGATGCAGGGGGAGGGACATATAACCTCTCTTTCTCCTGTCCCTGCAGAGGTCAAGGGGTAATCCTCCAAGTGGGCTGTCATGGGGTACGTCTTGGAAAGTAACATTTACCCCAACATGATACCAAGAAAAACTACAGCTTGGCCTGCAAGAAATAAGCTCTAAAATATTTTTGTAAACAAAAAAAAATGGTATATTCTGCAAAACAAGTTAACCATAAAAAACCTATATAAATGGGGTATCAACATAATTTTAATGAGCCATACAATAAAGATAACACATTGGGGCAGATTTACTTACCCGGTCCGTTCGCGATCCAGCAGCGCGTTCTGTGTGGAGGATTCGGGTCTTCCGGCGATTCACTAAGGCAGTTGCTCCGACGTCCACCAGGTGTTGCTGCTGTGCTGAAGTTCATCGGAATGCACTGAACTTCACCAAGCCGGGCCGAGTGCAGGTAATCGCGTGTCCAGTGACACTTTTTTTTTCCGGGTCTTCGGGTTTTCGTTCGGCCACGCCCCCCGATTTGCTTCCTGTCCACGCCGGCGGGTAAAATGCAGGTAACCCGCCGTAAAACCGCGATTTGGGCTCTTAGTAAATAACCCACATTATTTTTATAGTACGGTGAACTTCCGGGCAAAAAAAATGCTCAAAACCATAAACAAGAATCAATGATTTTTTTAACCACCACCAAGAAAGATTTAATAAAATCAGATTTTTAGCTATTGAACCCCTTGTAAATGATGTGCCTAAAAAGTGGATTTCATCCACAAAAAAAAAAAAAAATCCTCCATTATGTCCAAATTCTAAAACAACAAACATTGTATAGCCTGTAAAATGTGACAATGTAGATCTGCTCTGAATGGCTCCTTCCGTTCTATCCCCGTCCATGTGCCCATACAGCAGTCACTACCACATATGGGGCATGCTCGTACTCAGGAGAAATTGGGTTTCAATCTTTGTGGTGATTTTCGTCATTTAATACTTTGTGACAGTTTAATTTGTGGCCAAAATTAATATATTGTCTAAAAAATTGCAGTTTGTAAATTACAGCTCCATTTAAAATGGCATAATTTATGGGGTTTTCTGCTATTTAGGCTCCTGAAAGTCACTTACACATAAGCAGGTGCCTCTAAATAAAGGCTTTCTGAAAAATGAGAAAAATTGCACCCAAAATTCTCAACCTCCAGACAACCTAGAAAAGAGAGAGACTATATAACACCCTATGCCAATTTAAAGAAGACATTTGGGAAAATGTTAGTTATGAAGTTTTTTGGGTGTTATGAATATCTGCCTGAAAAGCTGAACATTTTGAACTTTGAAAATGAATAACTTTTAGAAATTTTTGCCAAATTTCAATTTTTTTCATAACTAAACACAAAACAGGTCATCAAAATGTTTCTATTACTTTGAAGTACAATGTGTGACGAGAAAACAATCTCAAAATACCCTGGATATTATAAAGTATTACAAAGTTATAACCTCCTATAATGACACAGGACAAATGTTAAAAATCAGGCCTGGTCCCAAGTGGCTTAGACCAGAAGGGGTTAAACTATATATGGTTAACTTCCCTATTCCTTGATAGAACAATATTCTGCACACAAACCTTTGCAGGTTTGAGGATTTTCAGTTTGTATTTGGCAATTTTACAGTCCGGGTTAGGGGTTTCCGAAGGGACACACTATAATTTTGCTTGTATTTGTTGTTGCACTTATAATAACGTATGAAAATAATAAAATATAAGCAGAAAACTAAGGACAAACTAGCTAAATAAAGTTTTGTTTTAATGTGTAACAAGACAACTTTCCATCACCGCACACAGAACCTGTATAACACTCTCTGCACTTCTTCAACACACACTGCCCTTCCTTCCTGAAGGTTTTTATTTTTTTAAGCAAAGAAGAGGCTGCACTTCATCTTGATGTTTGATCTCAACTACTTTCTCTCGTTCTTTGCTTTGCTATTCAGGACATGATGCCTTAGCACAGGTCAGATGACCTTTTAGATACAGAACCAACTCCATCTTTATGCAGTCAATGAAGATGAGCTGTGAGGACCGCGTTTATCACATCATTATTAGAAATGGTGATAGGGGTTTCTATTGACCCTTTAGAATTGCAATACGATCCAAGCAGTTTTTAAAATACTGACGCCTGGTAAGGATGGCACACAGATCTCCACAGACCCAAGTTTATAGGAGTCTTATATTTAAGTAAGCCAGCCCTTTGCTGTCATAAACAATCCACTACACTGTAAAGACTATTTAACACCTTTATGTATACTGTTTAACTAGATATTGAAATTCAATACATGCAAGAAATGTATTTCTTCTGCATGCACCAGTAGCCACCAGGCAGAGTTGGAATGGCAGCCATTCGCCCTTACTGCTGTGTTATGTAAATCTAACATTGTAACATTGAAAGTACAATTATTGATTAACAGACTAACAGCATATCAATGACTATGTATACCCTGCAACATAGCAATAATTATAAACATAGATGAAAGATAAGACGTGACTGCACAATTTAACGTCAAGAATAAAGACTGACCTTCCAATATAATGTAGCCTGGAGGACAGGTACTTAGTTTCTTGGAAAATACCATCATACTGTTTATATGTATACAGTATAAGCTTAGAAAGCAGAAGGAAAAAGAAAGATTTTATGTCCTCTAATAGGTAATTTTCAAAGTAATAAAATGAAACACACACAAACACTCTTAAAAGAGAGAAACATCTGACTAAAAGTGTAAAAAGGTCATAAAGAAAACAGGTATATGAGCTCAAACATAATTGTGAAGAATTATGAAAAAGTTATTGGCCTCAGATATGGTAAGATAAAAGATTAAAATTAAAAGATTAAATTTAAATTAACAAAAACATAATACAACCCATATAAAATTGGTATCTCTGTGCCCAAAGAATAAAGGAGATGTGTAATTTAGAGAGCACATTGAGCACAAGTATGTTCTTTCATCAATTTCACCACATTTGGAATTTTCTTCCACCTTTCCTGTACAATGAATAGAATATAAATTGCCATCACTTGGAAGTACAATTTGTTTGCGTTCAATTCATGGACATAGTTATGTGATAGTAAGGGGCAGGACACAATGAGGGAGATTTATCAAACTGTCAGACCGAATTCTGTCAAAATTTGCGCCAAATACCCGTCACATTTGGTAAAGGTTTGTAACCAGACTAGTCTAAAAGGATTTCCAACTAGTAGAAAAAAGAGCCCTCGGAATAGTTGCTTAAAATCAGGGCCAAAAAGAAGTCTGTGCACCAAAAAAGTATGACGTTTTTTCCGTTGTACACTAGACCAAGTAATAGACAGCAAAATATGACACCAGTACTACGCCAGATTTATCATCCAACATCAGACACCACGATAGACTAAACAGTCTTTTGCTGTTGCAGATTTAACTCAGTACTAGTAATTCATGATCACTTGTTGTAAAAGGACATTTAAGAGGTTTTCCCCACGAAAGAAAATTCTCACATCTCAATCCAATAGTGATGTTAACAAAATAAAGATCATTTTAACCCCTTACTTTACAATTTTATTCGGTGTTATTGCTGTGTTATTAGCTCCTATCACTCCCTAGGCTGCTCAGTACTTCTCATAGCAGACACATAGGGGCACATTTACTTACGTTTCTGCTGGAGTTCACCGAAAGTGCATTGTACGACGATAATGCACAGTGCCACAATTCACCAAGATGGTGCACACGATATCCTGCATGCTTCACTTCCCCACTCAGGTCCGACAGAGTTCACCATCTTTTTAGTGGTGCATGTTAGTGCTTGGGCTTGCGAAACAATTTGAAAGTTAGTCGGACTATACGATGGCACGGCCCCTAATTCGTGTCACATGGAAGACAGCGCAGCTGCACCAAAAAACGGTTGCGTGCACCAAAATCCCAGCGCAAACACTTGTTAAATACCTGTGCAAGCCGTGCAATCCCTGAAAAATCGCACAGTCCGACAAAAGTGAGCAGAACAACACTTAGTAAATGACCCCCATTATGACCCATCTAGTTCTGTGGGGTGATAATGTGGTTAGATTTTCAGGGTACAAGGTGTATTTACATTTTTATCTGGGGAAAGAGGAGAGAGGAGAGGGGAGAGGGGGGAGAGGGGGAGAAGATCAGAGATGCTTGAGATAACACCGAGGCTGACAGACCATTACACTGGGCTTTGCTACATCTCACAGCTATGTGCCTGCCTCCCCCTTCCCCCAGATCACTTATCTCCTTGTAGTTTGTAGCCTCTCTATCTCCTCACGATCTCCTGGCAGGATGTAATCAGTAAGTGTCTCTGAGCTCTGTGCAGGTGGCGTGGCTGCAGCCACACAGCAGAAAGAGACAGAAATCTCATCTGCACAATCAGATGTTACAGGGTCGTGTCGAAGGGCAACTGAAATTGTGTAGACCAGGACCGATAGAGACAAGTTGCAATTAGATCTGTGAAATGCTGTATTTTTGTTAATAACAGTGAATTAGAGCATGTGCTATTTTGTTATCATGAGTAAATATAAGATACTGGTTTTCACGGGAATACCCCTTTAACACCTGTCAGACGGGTGCTGTAATACTATGGCGCACTAGGACAGCACCAATCATCATTATTAGGGAGCATTTTGGTGGCATCAAGGCACTCTGCAATCAGAACATGATTGTGGTCAAATATAAGGACAAAAGCAATGTCCTTGTTGTGACCACAATTCATGGGGACTCCAGCACCCTCACTCCTGTACAAGGTACAACCACCATTGCCCCCAAGCCATATGGCATTCTGGCTTACAATAAATACATAGGTGGGTTTGATCAGTCCGATAAGGTGCTGAAGCCATTCATCATCATACGGAAAACGAAGATATAGTATAATAAGCTGGCCGTGTAAATTGTACAGAAGATGCTGTACAACTGTTACTGCGTGGCACTGTCTGCTAGCATTAAAGGAGGGTTCCAATAAAGCTAGCAGTTTATTACTGCTAAAAATGGGTAGCACTTTTTTATGGGTGACAGGTCCTCTTTATGGAATCAAACCCCTGTAAGGGCAAATACATTTATTACAACTTGCTAAATTCTCCAAGGACTGTACTTTCCAAAGTGGTGACACTTATTGGGGTTCCCCTCTGTTTTGTACCAGTAGGGCTCTCTAAATGCATCCTGACACATGTAAAGGATTTCTGTCAAATTTGGCTTCTGAAAGGCCAACACCCCACTTTCCCTTCTGGGCCCTACTACAACATTTTATATGCACATGTGAGGCAATTTTATACTTGGGAGAAGGGAGTGCAGCATGCGGTAAAGAGACAGACAGAGAAGGTTCTGTAGAATCACAGACTGGGATGAAGAGACTGTGTCAGGTATGGTCTGCTATTCCCCATCTAGTTTGCCTTGCCCTTAAGTTTGCCCTCAGTTAAGATGGTGGATGTTGTCTCAACCGGGTGCCATCTTACTTCCTGTTTGGTATATATTTCCTGTCCTGCTCAGTAGACATTGCTTGAGTATTGTGTTTAGCTCCTGCTTGGACAGTCCTCTTGCTTGGAACTCCTTCTCCGGATTGTTCCTCCCTTCTGCTTGCTGAACTACTCCTCCCAGATTGTTCTCCTGGCTTTTGCAAGTTCTGATTACCTGCTTGTTGTAGTACTACTGTTCCCAGCCTGCTCGCTGCACCTCCTGTGCTTCCAGTGTCCTGTCTAGTCCCTGCTATTGGATTCCAGCAATATATCACCAGTATCATGACAGGATACTCAAGCCATAAAGATGGAGTCCGCCGGGACTGGAAACTTGGAGGTTTATATTAAACAACTCCAAACTACTGTGACTAATATGCATACTGAGATGCAGACTTTGAAAAATGCATATGATGCCTGTAAAGGACAGTCCAATCACAACACCCAGGTTTATGGACAAGCAATTCAAGATCTACGCAATACTGTGCAGACGCTGTCTGATCGGATAGCCCATTTGGAGAATCAGACTACACCACAGATCCCAGCAGCTACAACAGTGCCTAAATTGCCACCATTCAGATTTGGTGGAGACCACGACAAATTCTGGGGATTCCTTAACCAGTGTCGCTTATACTTTGCTGCAAATCCTACTCTGTTTCCTACGGACAAAATCTTAAGTCTTGTGTATAATTATGTTGTTGACACATAAAGCCATCGCTTGGGCAAATCCATTAATTGAGACTGAAGATGCCCGGCTGAACAACTTAGAGGACTTCATCGATGCCAAGAGTCAGATGTTTGATGACCCCAATCGTGCTGCCACAGCTGAAGCATCATTACTAGCAGATGCCCAGTCACTGAATATGCAATGGATTTCAAGAGGTGGGCTATCAACACTAATTGGAATGATGCAGCAAAATTATCTTTTTTCAGAAAAGGGCTATCTAGCTCCTTAAAAGACGAACTTGCTCATGCAGAGGCCCCCGTAGAATTGGATGCCTTTATTAACCATTGCATTCGAATTGACACCCGACTGTCTGAACGAAGACAAGAGAGATGGGCTACCTGGAATCATGATATTAATCAACCTTCCTCTCTCCCTGTCTCCATCTCCAGGGAACCCCAAAGGAAAATTTCCCGGGAACCAGTGAGTGAGCCTATGGAAGTGGATTCCATATCTCGAAGGGAAAGCAGCGACCGAAGGGAGCGTAGGCTGCGGGAGAACTTGTGCCTTTACTGTGGGAAGTCGGACCACTTCCTTATCAACTGCCCTAGCCGCCCTCGGAAGTTTGTAGCAGCCCTTGAGGATCCTGACTTTTCTGAGGTGGAATTAACTGCTTCCGAAGCTGAATTACCTGAGAAGACAGTAATCCATTCCATTTCTTCAGTGGCTCCTCATATTAAGAAAGAGAATAAAGACTCCCATTGCTTTCTGCGTATCAAGCTTCTGATTAATTCTCAGTGGATAAGCACCTCTGCTATGGTGGATTCCGGAGCTAGTGGCAACTTCATGGACCTCTCTTTTGCTTTGAAGCATGGGGTAAAATGTTGTAAAAAACTTTCACCCAAGGTAATGGAGACTGTGGATGGTTCTCCACTGAGTTCAGGGCCAGTGGATCAAGCAACAGAGCCACTTGAAGTCATTTTAACACCCCCATCACCGTGAATTTCTACCATTCCTATTGATTTCATCTCCACATTTTCCGGTTATCCTAGGTTTGCCCTGGTTACAGGCACAGAATCCTGTTATTAACTGGGAAACTAAGGAAGTAAGTTTCCCAACAGGTGATGCTCCTCTGGCACTCCAGTCTGAACAAAGTCGTGAGAAGTCAGTACAGGATGTCAAGACAAAAGAATTACCTCTTGTATACAAGGAATTTGCAGATGTCTGTGACAAACAAAATGCAGATAAACTCCCTCCACATCGACCATATGATTGCCCCATAGAGTTGATTCCTGGTGCATCTATACCTTTTGGAAACATCTACCCTTTGGCAGGCCCAGAACTACAGGCCCTTAAGGACTATATAGAAGAGAATCGAGCTAAAGGGTTCATCCGTCCATCTTCCTCGCCAGCAGGGGCTCCCATATTCTTTGTAAAGAAAAAAGATGGCTCACTAAGACCGTGCATCGACTACCGTGAGCTAAATAAAATTACTATTAAAAACTGTTATCCTTTACCACTGATCCCCGAGCTTCTAGAGAGAGTACGACACGCAAAAATCTTCACCAAATTAGACCTACGTGGCGCCTATAATTTAGTCCGCATAAGACCCGGGGATGAATGGAAGACAGCTTTCAGATCACGTTATGGACACTTTGAATATCTCGTTATGCCCTTTGGCCTATGTAATGCCCCAGCCACCTTCCAACACCTTGTCAATGATATTTTCAGAGATCTCCTGGACCAGTTTGTAGTTATGTACCTAGACGATATCTTGATCTTTTCCAATTCAGTGGAAGAACATCAACGTCATGTCATGCTCATTTTAGAAAGATTAAAAAAGAATCATCTCTACATTAAGATTGAAAAATCTTACTTCCTGTTTGGTATATATTTCCTGTCCTGCTCAGTAGACATTGCTTGAGTATTGTGTTTAGCTCCTGCTTGGACAGTCCTCTTGCTTGGAACTCCTTCTCCGGATTGTTCCTCCCTTCTGCTTGCTGAACTACTCCTCCCAGATTGTTCTCCTGGCTTTTGCAAGTTCTGATTACCTGCTTGTTGTAGTACTACTGTTCCCAGCCTACTCGCTGCACCTCCTGTGCTTCCAGTGTCCTGTCTAGTCCCTGCTATTGGATTCCAGCAAAATATCACCAGTACCGTGACAGACTGATAGGAAACAAGGGAGCTCCTATACCTTATGTGTAGGGGACATCTATAGCCACAGCACAACACATTCAGCTCTGTTATACACAGAGAGCTCTGTCTCATGACCTTCCCCTTCTTCCTCCTCTGTGAGCAGAGAGCAGTTGCCCCTCCACTCTTTACTCTGTATCTTGTTTATCCCTTTAAGGATCACCATAGGTATTTAAATTTCTTATTTCAAATACTGTAAATACTTGAGTATAAGCTGAGGCCCCTAATTTTACCACCAAACACTAGGAAAACCTATTGACTCGAGTATAAGCGGAGGGTGGGAAATGCATTGGTCACAGCCTCCCAGTATATAGCCAGCCAGCCCCTTTTAGCATACAGCCAGCCAGCCCCTTTTAGCATACAGCCAGCCAGCCCCTTTTAGCATACAGCCAGCCAGCCCCTTTTAGCATACAGCCAGCCAGCCCCTTTTAGCATACAGCCAGCCAGCCCCTTTTAGCATACAGCCAGCCAGCCCCTTTTAGCATACAGCCAGCCAGCCCCTTTTAGCATACAGCCAGCCAGCCCCTTTTAGCATACAGCCAGCCAGCCCCTTTTAGCATACAGCCAGCCAGCCCCTTTTAGCATACAGCCAGCCAGCCCCATTTAGCATACAGCCAGCCAGCCCCATTTAGCATACAGCCAGCCAGCCCCATTTAGTATACAGCCAGCCAGCCCCATTTAGTATACAGCCAGCCAGTCCCCTTTAGTATACAGCCAGCCAGCCCCCTTTAGTATACAGCCAGCCAGCCCCCTTTAGTATACAGCCAGCCAGCCCCCTTTAGTATACAGCCAGCCCCCTTTAGTATACAGCCAGCCAGACCCCTTTAGTATACAGCCAGCCAGACCCCTTTAGTATACAGCCAGCCAGACCCCTTTAGTATACAGCCAGCCAGACCCCTTCAGTATACAGCCAGCCCCCTTCAGTATACAGCCAGCCAGCCCCCTTCAGTATACAGTCAGCCAGCCCTCTTTAGTATACAGCCAGCCCCCTTTAGTATATAGCCAGCCAGCCCCCTTTAGTATATAGCCAGCCAGCCCCCTTTAGTATATAGCCAGCCAGCCCCCTTTAGTATATAGCCAGCCAGCCCTCTTTAGTATATAGCCAGCCAGCCCCCTTTAGTATATAGCCAGCCAGCCCCCTTTAGTATATAGCCAGCCAGCCCCCTTTAGTATATAGCCAGCCAGCATCCTTTCAGTGATCCCGTATCCTTTCAGTGATCCCAAGCTGTTACAGCATACAGAAGAGGAGCCACGCCGAGCATTGGGGGCGCGGTAAAGTGAGTATGTAAATTTGTTTTTTATATTGACTTGTGTGAGGTTATCGACCAAGGTGAGGTTTTTCAGCACATTTTTTGTGCTGACAAACTCGGCTTATATACGAGTATTTACAGTAGTTTGTGTCCTACATAAAAGACTACATAATTTCCAGAGTGTAGACAGACACACCTTATTTTTGCCAATTGTCTTGTGAGTATTCTGCACTACCCTGGGCCTTTCCAGATCCCAGAAAGTGTGTTACAAACGGATCAGTTCCTGATACTCATAAAATAAGAATGAGCTGCAATCAAAATATTCCAAACTTGAACAGCCTATTTCATAGTGTGGTTTAAGACATGATGCATGTCACATACAACAATTTACCTTCTAAAGACTCCATTCCTGTTGCTTGGGCCAAAAGGTCTTCATGTCTTGCAACCACCTAGATAAATTAATTTTAATACAGTTAGCATATATTTTTTCTGATAAGTCGTTTGTTCACTAAATCAAAATGAAGCACCAGTGAACTTGTATAACTGGTGCTTTAGTCACAATGTCAGACTGTTTGTGTGGTATTTGAACAGTTTTACAAAAGAAATTAACTGGATAATTAATTATATTTATTCTTAAAGGATATCTACCATCAGATTTACGTCATTGGCTGTCTTAAAGTCATACTATGCAGCCGACTCTGCTGGATTGCGAGACTTACAGACAGCTGATAACGTCAACAGCGAAGCCAAGAGGCGCACCAACCTTACCGAAACGCTTCTTGCTCGTTTCCATATTTTAGAAAGTTGTTTTTTTTTTTAGCGAATAGGGCACTTCCAGGATTAAAGAAAAAGAAGATATCACCTAGACAAGGTAACAAGCATTTGTTCACAGCATCTACCATCAGTAAATCTGATGGAAGAAATCCTTTAAATATATTTCATTGTCCATAGACATGGACCCTGGATTTGCAATGCTTACATTTTCTTTTATACAATAAGTCATCCTATACAACGTAAGCATAACTTTATACTAAATAGCATCCTAGACGCATCCCCACCTGTAAATGCAGCTCCTTATCCAACTGACTGATGCCTTGAGCCAGCTTTGCCAGTTGCTCTGCGATCACAGCTTGATGAATAGACTGGGAAGTATAGGTTTTCACATCAAAGTCATCACATAGAAAATCAGTGTAGCAATCTGAAATATAAAAGGAAACATTAGGAAAACATATAATGATGTAGAAAGAAGGGCCCATTTGGGTCACGTTCATGCAGTCCATAAGTCAGATGCTTTCAGAAACAAAATACGGTAGATCAGCTCCATTTTAATACAGCCAAAATAATCAATTTAAGTACTTAAAGTTTATTTAAAAAAAAACAACTGAAAATTATAAAAGGAATCCACAGGCATATAAAATATTTAGTGGAATAGCCCGTGGAAACAGATCCTTGTGCTGGTGTGACCCCATAGGCCGCACACATTGCACAGGGCTGTACATTCTGCAGCCAATAAACTACAAGTGCAGATAAGCCCAAAGGTTTAAAAAGTTCTAGCAATAAGATTTTCTGACATTACGTCAGTTTTAATGAGATCAGTGACGCTTTTATGATGAATTCATGCACCAGTATTTTAAATCTGCAATGGAGTCTCAGGTATTATTTGTTTTATCTACTATTATGATCTGTTCTGGGATCTCCCCTATCTGCTCTGAATCCAGTATTTGATGGCTGGTATTTATAATTTATGGGGTGGCATTTTGTGCTGTACTGCAGGGACGGGGCCAGCCTGGCGCCACCCTGCAGGCGCGGGGAGACAGGGCCAGCCTGGCGCCACCCTGCAGGCGAGGGGAGACGGGGCCAGCCTGGCGCCACCCTGCAGGCGCGGGGAGACGGGGCCAGCCTGGCGCCACCCTGCAGGCGCGGGGAGACGGGGCCAGCCTGGCGCCACCCTGCAGGCGCGGGGAGACGGGGCCAGCCTGGCGCCACCCTGCAGGCGCGGGGAGACGGGGCCAGCCTGGCGCCACCCTGCAGGCGCGGGGAGACGGGGCCAGTCTGGCGCCACCCTGCAGGCGCGGGGAGACGGGGCCAGCCTGGCGCCACCCTGCAGGCGCGGGGAGATGGGGCCAGCCTGGCGCCACCCTGCAGGCGCGGGGAGACGGGGCCAGCCTGGCGCCACCCTGCAGGCGCGGGGAGACGGGTCAGCCTGGCGCCACCATGCAGACATGGTGACGGGTCAGCCTGGCGCCACGGTTTGGGGACAGGGACTGGGCTGTCTGGCTCCACACAAATCTGTGGATATAGCCACCTGGAACCAACTGCAGGGCTGAAGGTGCCACCCAGCTTCAGAAAGTGGCAGTGACGGCTGCTAAGCAGTGTGAGGTGGTCTGGCTATGTGTACAGTTAGTTACTGGCCACTGCTGGGATGGCTGGTTCTGCAGCATCTGGGTCAGGCAGGCTGCTGGTCACAATATCATGCCATTAACATTAAGTGTCTGCTAGTTATGGCTGATACAAGGTTGCAGCTGCAGAGTATAACATTAGCAGAGGGAATCTAACATGCCGGATGTTCTCTTTTCCCATTCCTCTCTCCACACTCACCGTCCCGTAACATCTCCTTGACTGGCGCCGGTCCTCTCCACAAGTCGGAAGAACTCTTTTTCTCTTCCATGTTGGCTACAGGACTGTCACTGCCAACCAGCAGCAACGTCATCAGTCTGCGCCCGTGACGTCACTGGTAAACAACGCGGTCAGTGGGACGTGCCAGCTGCGTGTTCTTGTGGACGGCTCCCGGGCAAGTAGCGCTGTATTTGTCATCTACGCCTCATGTGTTGTATGTGACAGAGCAGCCACATAGAAATAATAGCGCTTTATCGTTACAGTATAAACTAATTGTCAATGTGTTGATTTTGCCTTCGTAATCCAGATGTCTCTGACAATAGCTTCAGTGCTGATCGGTTAAAGGGAAGCTGCCATGGGGATTACAGGGCTCTTCCTAACTTTTAGAGTTATACCATATCCACAGAGCGTTCCTCTTAAGTGTCACCCCCTGCACCTTATCTCAGGCAAATATGACTTCTTGTTGCTCATAAACTTATTTTGAAACTGCACATAAATTAGGGGATTATAGAAGAAATATTTGATTTTGTACCTAACAGGACTCGAAGTTAAGTGAGTAACACCTCTCTTGAACTATATTGGTGAATTCCCTATTATCACTTCCTTTACTCGGGAGTTCTTCAGTCGCACTGATCTTGTGCATATAATTCCCTTATACAGGCGGTCCCCTACTTATGGACACCCAACTTACAGACGGACCCCTCTGTGACCTCCTGTGAAGCTCTCTGGATGCTTTACTTTACTCCCAGGCTGCAATGACCAGCTGTAAGGTGTCTGTAATTAAGTTTTATTGATAATCCTTGGTCCCATCACAGCAAAAAATTTCTGCTTGCTGGGACAAAATAATATTTTGTCTGGAGCTTAGGTACAGAGTTTCGACTTGCATACAAATTCAACTTAAGTAAAGACCCAAGGAACCTATCTTGTATGTAACCTGGGTACTGCCTGTATTTGATGCAAGGAAAGCAGTTTAACTTCAGATCTGAGACCATTCTGTTTTTTATTTTTATTCTACAGGTTTCCTTCTGCTGCCATGCATCTTCAACAAACAGATGATCGAATAAGTCTTCCACAGAACCCAACAGATTTATTTGACTCCACAAATATAGTTAAGATATGTGCCCCCATGGTTCGATATTCTAAGTAAGTATTACTAATAAGAATTATTAAGAACTATTAAGGTAGATCCGGTAGTAGGTGCCTCTAATGTATGTAAGGATAGCCCTTTTTAGGGCTAATGCTTTAGTTCCCTTTATCTTTTGTAATCTTTACTTGTGATAATATGCTAATTTACCAAAGAGGCTACTGGGGCGTAGGAGGATTAAAGTAGCTACTGGGGCGTGGAGTAGCCGCGCCATGTAGCCTCAGCTCCGGCCACTCCACGCCCCAGTAGCCTGGGTAAATTAGTATATTACCACAATTAAAGATTAAAAATGGTAAAGGGGACTAAAATATCCTTACATACATTAGAGGCACCTACCACTGGATCTACAGTACCTTAATAGGTAGATCCGAGGTGGTAGGTCATTAATCCTGTACATTGTTCTTAAAGTGTCCATTTCTGATGAATATTCTCTATGTTATATGTTTTGTAAACTGGATGGGTTTACTCCCACCTTGTAAAGGAAGTTGTGTAGGCTTGTTTTGTGACAAAGCATTCAGGTATCTTTGATGATGGGAAGTCAAAATAATTCTTGCTCTCTAAAATATTTAGACAGATAACAAACATGGCCAAAATAGGAATACCCAGCTCTTTCTTCCACTAGATCAGTAGTTACAAAAGTCAAACACAACTATTCTAAGTCTACAACCTATTTTATCCCAGGAAAACCTGTCATGACACAGACATCAATATGTAATGAGATAAAATACAAATTTTATTGACATATATTTATGACATAAGCACAAGGTTAAAAAACATTAAATTCATATGAGGTTACAGTGGCAATGCAGACTAAACACCGGCAAACCCGGACAAACTCAGGAGCTAAGGTGACATATGTTATAAAACGGGACTAGATGGTATACAAATGTTATGCACACAATAGGCATCCGTAACATGTGTCGGCACAGCAAAAAATGCTTGTGCCGAATAGAAACAAGTGTTATAACCGATAGTGTGGATTTATAATGTCAAGCTAGCTCTTACCGCTTAAATAAGGTAGAAAAGCTCCGGTGTCCAGGGATGACTGTGTGCCCCAACGCGCGTTTCGGTCCGGCTGAGCCTTCGTGTATTGTAAGTCCCATAATGGTACATAAAAGTTACAGAAATCACATAGCTCACTGTTCTATGCTGTTTCTGTAATTCCTTCTGTTTACCCCTTCAAAGTGGTATGCCATCTTACAATATAGTCACAGGATACAAGTGCGGGAATGTGCTGTGGATATGTTATAAATAGCTAACATGGGGTTTCTGTAGTGTATATAAACAATTTTTTTTTTGTTTTCTTCTTTTTCATTGCTAGATTGTCTTTTAGGAACCTGGTGAGAAAGTATGGATGTGACTTATGCTATACACCAATGATTGTTGCTGCTGACTTTATCAAATCTGCCAAAGCTAGAGACAGTGAATTCACCACAAACCATGGTATGTGTGAGCTTATGTTATCATTACACCATTTATTATTACCTTACATGTATACGATCATCTGGCAGGATCACAACAAAGTGCTTCAATATTCTAGGAGATTTTGCTACAGTGCCTTGCGAATGTATTCAGCCCCCTTGAACTTTTCTACCTTTTGCCACTTTCAGGCTTTAACCTCTTAACGCTCAGCGTCCGATATATCGGACGCTGAGCGCAGTGACTTAGCGCTCAGCGTCCGATATATCGGACGCTGAGCTGATGCCGGTTCAGCTCAAGATCTGAGCCGAACCGGCATCGGGAAAGACGGGGTGCCGGCTGTAACTAATAGCCGGCACCCCAGTGTAACACCCGCGATCGGAGTTGTCTCCGATCGCGGGTGCTTAACCCGTTAAATGCCGCGGTCAGCGCGACCGCGGCATCTAACATGTATCTGGGGGATCTTTCCCCCACGATCGGCCCCCCCGAACCGTTTTCGGGGTGCGCCGATCGTTGCTATAGTAACTCTGGGGTCCGATCTGGACCCCAGAGTTACCTGCAAGAATTGCCAGTAAGATGGCGTCTGTGACGTCATCTTACTGGCACAGTGCCAGCCTATGCAAGTGTATAGGCTGACACTGATAATACTATTGCAGAATATTATCATGAAGAAGCAATCAGATGATTGCTTCTTCATGTCCCATGGTATAAAAGTGAAAAAGTAAAAAAAAAAGTTATTCAATAAAAAAATAAAGTCATAAATCACTAAAAATGCCCCAAACCCCCAAAACATATAAAGAGACATATAACTCAAAAAAAAGTCTAAATCATAACACAAACCCCACATATATAGTATCACCGCGTCCGTAACAACCCGTAGAATAAAAGTAAATCATTATTGAACCCGCACGATAAACGCCGTAAAAAAAAACTGTTATAAACCCTCCAAAAATTATGATTTTTACCTTTTCAATCCCACAAAAAATGCTATAAAATGTGATCAAAAAACCATATGTACTGCGACATGATACTGGTGCAATGTACAACATGTCCCGCAAAAAACAAGCCATCAACCAGCTCCGTAGCCAAAAAGTAACAACGTTATGCCACTTGGAAGACGGCAATACATAAATGATAGATTTTTCCCCACATTAGGGTTTTGTTTGACAAATTTAGTAAAACGTAAGAAAATATATTCATGTTTGGTATCCCCGTAATCGTATCAACCCATAGAATAAAGATAACATGATTATTAGTCTATACGGTGAACACCAAAAAAAAAAGAAGTAAAAAATCCAGTACAGAATTGATGCTTTTCTACTCCTGTCCTCAAAAAACGTTCCTAAATTTTCAACAATAGGTGATACAAACCCCAAAATGGTAACAATGGAAAAAGCATCTCATCCCGCAAAAAAAATGGCATCACATGGCCCCAATAACGAAAAAGCGAAAATTTTATAGCCTTCAAAAGGGGCCAATGAGGAAACTAAAATCCTGGCAGCTGCAGCGCCCTCCTTCCCTTCTGCACCTCGCTGTGCCCCCATAACACAAGTCACAGCCACATGTGGGGGGTCTTTGTACTCAGGAGAAATTGCAGAACAAATTGTATGGTGGGTTTTCTCTTTTTATCTTTTGGAAATGTGTAGATTTTAGGGCTAAATGAACGTATAAGGGAACAATATGACCATTCTAAATTTCACCTCCATTTTGATTCAATTACTATGAAGATCTCAAGGGGTTAACAATCTTCGTAAAAGCTGTTTCTGATAGCTTGAGGGGTGCAGATTTGAAAATGGGTTGGTTATATAGGGGGTTTTGATGCTAAATATGTAAAATTTCATTCCAAACTGCATTTATCCCCAAAATAGTCAATTCTGAAAATCCGGAAAAGCGATATTCTATTTGCAAGCCGCGTGACATCAAAATAAATTATTCAGACATTTCAGAAATTATGAAAATGTAAAGTAGACAAATGGGAAATGTTATTCAGCAACTTATTTAGGTGGTAAATCGATCTGCCTGAAAACGCAATGATTTTGAATTTCGAAAATGGCAAATTTTTCCAAAAATTTATCATATTTTCTTTTTTTTTGTAAATAAATGCAAAACTTATCAGCCAAAATTTACCACTAAAATGAAGTACAACATGTGGGGAAAAAACAATCTCAGAATCGCTTTGATAAGTAACAGTGTTCAAAAGTTATAACCGTATAAAGAGACGCAAGTCAGAATCCAAAAAATCGGGCTGAGCCTTAAGCTACAAAATGGCTGTGTCCTTAAGGGGTTAAATATAGATAAACAACAAGATATAAAATTGTAATTTTGGGGGATGAATCAACAACAAGTGGGACACAATTGTGAAGTGGAATGGAATTTATTGGATATTTTAATCTTCTGCATTGGATATTTTAAACTTCTGTAAAAAAAAAACTTTTCAATAATATTCTTATCTAATGTGTTTCTTTAGAAGATCAGCCCCTTGTTGTGCAGTTTGCTGCCAAAGATGCCCATGTTTTAGCTGATGCAGCTCTGCTTGTCTGCCCCTTTGCTGGTGGTATTGATCTGAATTGTGGTTGTCCTCAGAGGTAAGCAAAGAGTAACCTGTAAACTTTCTTCAGCTTGTCACATCAATAACATTTATTTGACACCTTGTTTTATTGACAGTCATTTTACTCATAAAACTTTATACAACATTGTTTCTAATCCATACTGGTGTTTTCTATAATATTTCCAGATGTAAGTCATTTTGGGGTAACATTTTGTTTTTAGCTGTATGCATAAAGGATAAGTAATTTACTGACGGAGAATATATACCTTTTTTTTATATCCAAAATATGATTTAAAAAATTACATGGGCCAATGGGTGAAAAAAAATCCAAAAATTGTGAAAATATTACATAAAATCATTCCCTAAAGTGGTGTACGGTCATAGAAGCCGGGAAACTGGGGTGGAGGGGGAGATTCATGTAGGGAGAAGGCATAATGAATCTCCTGCAATTTGTGGAGTTCTGAATGCTATGACTGATTTCACAACGAGAATATGACAGTGGTAAAATAGCTGCCTACTTTCATTCTAGTAAGCCTAGAAATCCTTTTTGAAGTTGGCTTATGATATTGAGAGATTCTTATATATTCACATACCCTCAGAGTAATTTAATGCTTTGATATTAATATAGAAGTCGTGTCACTTTGGATTACTTTACATGCATGGCACATGGAAATCAACATACTGGAAATTAATAGTTTGGATCCAAATGGTTCAGTAATTCACCAACACTGTGTACATTGCGGTTCTGGATTATTTAATACCACCAGCCTTAAGCTTAGCATCTTTCCATAGACTGTTAACCATTAACTATAATATTAGCCTATAGCAATGTTTTCTGTATACCATACCACATATTACCAGTCCAAGCTAAGCAGCAAGAGTCAAATAACAGAAAAGGGCACCGTGTCTCTTTTCATTTTTGTCTTTTTGCTATAAACTTAGATAGAATGCTAGATATATTCCATGAATTGTATGGGAGGGATTCGCTCTGCAGTATGATATGGTAGCAGACCAGAATTGCTTTAAAACTGTAGCAAAATAAATTCCCATGGTTTTATATGTAGTTTTGCTGCAGTATGGCTCTGGGGCTGCTTGCCCTTGCAATATTATTACTACCCAACGTCAATGCATACTGTTAGTCTATGAAACATATGGAGAGTATAACGATCATGCTCTTCTGTATTTAAATGGGATAATCAAGAATTACCGTTGATGACCTGTCTGAGCCCTGCACCAGTCAGCGTTTTGACTTAGCATGAGAGAGCTTGAAGCAGTTGGCTCCATCCTTTGTGTAGTGGCTGGCAATGTGTAGCCATACTGTTGTCCTGCTGCCAGAGGGTCACATGACTGACTTGCAGCTTCTGGGAGACTATACCAGGGTAAATACTACTTGGTTGACCCTATTAGGGTTTTGTATTTTCCCTGGTTAAGTTTTATTGTGGAAAACCCTTTAATTTATATTCCAGGGTTATAGCTGGACTTGGAGCATTGTGGTGTGTGAAATAAAGGGGCTAAATGTTGTACTGCTCATAACTACCGGTAAATATTTTTGGGTTTTGGAACAAATTGTCTGTATTTCAAATATTGGGAAAACTTTCTTTGCCATATGAACAGAAATTTTGCTTGTAATGCAAGGTATTCAGTGATTAACTTTGAAATACAGGCGATTTGGATTACAAATTATGGGACAAATTATGCTTGTATTCTTGTTTTGTTGAATATGCTAGTAGACTGCCTTTAACATGTGGCAGAGACCAAGTTTCTGCAATTAAAATTAGCTGTTGTGTTTTGACCATTTTTGGACGCGACTAGATAAATAGCATTCATACAGTTCTGTAAGCTAAAAAGTAGAAAAATATGTTAATTGAAAGGTGAGGAGGAGAAAATTGAAAAGGGAAAAAAGGGTCAGATTGCCCAAACCAACAGCAAGCTGTTAAATCTGATGTCTCTTGGGGGTATCTAGTTCATCTATCTATGGAGTCTGTAACAGTAACTTAAAGCAGTTGGCAATAGGTGGCACTAGAGATACATTTTCACTTCATTAGGAGACCCAATCTAGAAAAATAATGAAAGTCCTCAAATCATTGGTGCCTATTTATTCACTTATTAAGTAAGATTATGTCATTTGCAATCTTTCAATACTACTCAGGTCTCTTTTTGTCTTAACACAGTCCCAATTTACAAATGCTGTCTTCTGAAATGTAGCATCCTATCATGATAATCACCATAGACAAGTCATTAAAGGGAGTGTCCAAATAACCTATAAGTACATTTTAATGTAATAAAGATTGTTCATGTATTCAAATGCAAAGCATCCATCATACTAAAGGATTTTCAATGAGTGCTGTGTACGAGATTGCGACAGCAGCAATGTCACTACCTCTGTCTACTGGGCATTAGTATACTTGGGTCAGCTATTAACCAGTACTGTGAAGTTCTGGCACCATGAATGTTGATATCAACCGATCAGTAGACTGCATCGTGGACCAAATTCTTCAGCACGTAAAAAAGCCAGGTTTATAAATTAGTCTTAGACCTTTGTGCGATATGCGTTAACAATGGACTTTGTTTTTCTTAAAAAGATGGGCAATGTCTGAAGGTTACGGAGCCTGCTTAATAAACCAGCCACAGCTAGTCAGTGATATGGTGAAACAAGTACGCAGCCGTGTTGAGAATCAAAAATTTGCTGTCTCTATTAAAATAAGGTGGGTTTCATCATTGCTATTTTACATATGTTAATGTGAAAGCTAGACCTCAACAATGGTGGAATACCATGATAAACTTAAAATTGCCTTATGTTTTTATTACTTGTGAATTCAGTAAGACATTAAAGGGACATTCTCATTTCAGCAAATTAATGTTATTGTTTGCATAATGAAAAATTATACATTTTTCTGTATTAATTCCTTATGGTTTTCTAGATCTCTGCTTGCTGTCCTTCTAAAAAAAGCTTCTATGTTTACTTTCAGTGTACAGAAATCTGTCCATGGTCACACGGGCGCACAGCTCATTAGTATCACAGAGAGTAATCAGAGCTGTGTGATATAACGAGCCATGCACCTGTGTGACCATGGACAGATTTCTCTCCACTAGAAGTAAACATAGAAGATTTCTATAGAATGACAGCAAGTAGAGATGTAGAACGCCATGAGCAGTTGATACAGGAAGTATATTGGAAAATTGTATCACTTATCATTATACAAACAATAACATTTATTTGCTGAATGGGAATCCCCCTTTAAGCTTAGCACAAACTAGTATGTAAGTTTACCATAGATGAGTCTATGCAGCTTTAATCTCTTTGGTGGAAACCTCCTGCCCTAGCCAAACTGTGGCAGTGTCTCACTAAACAAAGAAGCACTTGAAGGTCAATGACAGTATCTATAAAAGCTATTTTTAGTAAATATTTTTTCTCTTTGCATCACTCATGGTAATCTTTTTTTTTTTTTTTTTTGTTTATTCTTTAAATGTCAGTGTAGTTGTGTGTCAGGGCATGTTTTTCTGGGATACATAACATTTTTTCTATAGTGTCTATTAAGTTGATGAAAATTGACTAAATTGTATCAAAGTGCCTTTGGGGTTTAGGGAAAACCCCCTGAGGGAACAGAAGAGAAAAAGAAACATAGAAAAAAGCAATACTTTCCTTTCCATGGAGCTCCTTTACAGCTCCTGTGTGCAGCTTGGGATGTCCAGTGCTGCCTCATTATGCTGCATATAAATAGCCTTTTCCCCTGAATAACTGAAGTCACTTTATTAATGTATAGTATATACTATGTGGCAGTATTTGAGAAGGACTTTCCATGTGTAAGATACCGAGACAAAATCTGCCAACATGCTCTTAAACATGTGAAAATACTTTAATGGATAATGATCTGCATTGTTGTAAAACAATGGATATTTATTTCATCTGTTTTATGTATTCAAAATACAATTCTTATCATAAGGACTCCATATATTTGAATTTTTTTGTCATATGTATCTATATAGGATCCATGCCGACATTACTAAAACAGTTGATCTGTGCCAGAAAGCAGAGGCAGCTGGTGTTTCCTGGATTACTGTGCATGGAAGACTGACTGAAGAAAGACATCAGCCTGTGCACTATGATGCAATAAAAGTCATTAAGGATAGCTTATCAGTACCGATTGTGGCTAATGGAGATATCAGAAGTTTAAAAGAAGCTGAGACAGTTCATCAGATCACAGGAGCGGATGGTAAATTGCTGCTGAATGTGAATTGATTGCACGTGTCGCAGTATAACACTACTCATTTTATATAGCTACATATAAAATTGTGTGCATTCATGGGCTGCGGTTCATGGACTTGCGGTTGGACCTCACAAGCTGGTAACAGTAGAAAAGACTGCCCAAGCTGCAGTCATTGTTTGAGCCCATTGATAAACATGTCACTGTGTGCTATCTGTTGAAACAACAGATGGCACATGGTCCTATACAATGGTTGTGTGCAGGGGACTAAGGGTGTTATCTGAATTGCTTCCTCAAAGAGTTTTGAGCAACTTGAGTTAAAGGGGTATTCCCACGAAGACAGGATTTTTGAATATACTCAGAATATTGTCCTGGGATCAGACTGTAAATCTTCTGATTATGGTCAGGTTTGAATTTGGATTTTTGAATATACTCAGAATAACAAAATATCACATTCTAAAATTCACTTTTATTAACAAAAATTCAGCATTTCACAGATATAATTCCAACCTGTCTCTATATGTCCTGGTGTATACAATTTCTTTTGTCCTGGGATCAGACTGTAAATCTTCTGATTATGGTCAGGTTTGGAAGATTCTACTCACGAATAGCTTCTCCTCTCTGCTGCCAGCCCGCCCCCTCCATTACAAGACAAGCTCACACACTGACACTTCCTGTCAGCAAGCAGCAGCATTCACAGACTTGCTCTACAAGCTACAGATAAGATAAGGCCTTTATCCAGGGGAGGGTGGCATTCTGTGTGTGCTTTAGCTCAGATGTAGCAGGGCTGACAGTGGTTGTTATAGCTCAGATGTAGCAGAGCTGACAGTGGTTGTTATAGCTCAGATGTAGCAGAGATGAAGTGTGTCATTGTGTGTTATATGCATCTCATGGATCTCATATCTGATCTGTCTCTTCTCTCTTTTTCTACGTATAAGATACTAGTGAATGTTCAGAAGCTAAATGAAAGTGCAGATAAACTTGTACCTTGATAATCTAAGCACATTGTCTAAACACAGCATTTTGCAGCACTAGAGGGATCATGAAGTGTCTGTTTAGAGAGTCCCCGCCCGCACTCTGGAATTTTACAATGACCATCACTGAGTTATAGGAGCTAAAACATCAATAAAACCATAAGGGGGTTAAAATTTACCTTTGTTGTGTAAACATCACTAGGGGGTTGAAATTTGAGAATTTTTTTTCATGGGCAAACCCCTTTAAAGTAAACAAACACTTCACCCTTCTATTTCAGTACTGCTTTGAACCATACGTCACCTGACAACGACCAAGAAGGAGCTGCAAAAGCCTGCATGTTGTTGGTGCTTGAACATAGGGGGTCAGGTAATTTCATGTTATTCGGGTTTATCTTACTCACAGAGCTACACTAAAGGAAATCTACCACTTCCTTTATAGTAGATTAACCATTAATGCTGCTTGGTAGAATGGAAATAGATATTCATTAGGGGATCTGTTCCTTTGCTTATAAAAATAACTTTATCTTTTGAGAAATTAATTGCAAATGCTTCAGGAGCACTGCTTCCTGCTCCTTTTCTTGCCTCCTCCCTCTATCTGCCAGAAATCTTGGCAGCTCAGAGCTATTACTGCGGGCTGGCGCAAAATTTCTGACAGTTAGCACTCTGAGCCTGAAGGGGCTCTGATGATGCTTCCTGGAGCACTTGCAATTAATTTACATAAAAATAAAGTTATTTTTATAAGTAAAGGAGCAGACATACCCTTCATCATTAATGGTTAAGCTTCCACCAAGGAGGTGGTAGATTTCCTTTGATGTAGCTCTGCAAGTAAGATAAAAGTACCTGACCCCTACATTTAATCACCAACTAATTCCAGGCGATTGCAGCTCCCACTTTGTTGTTGCCAGGAAATTTTGTTGCGTTTTTGGCCACCGCAATATTTACTATTTTAACATGTAAGAATAAAACTTGTAGCAGTCCTGCACATCATCTCCCTCAAGCACGTAATGCCCCACTTCTGGAAGGACCAGATGGGACATTGTGCCAGGCCAAAAGATCAAGAATTGGATCTGTTATAGAGCCAGGCTACTGGATGCCAAAAAAAAGTATAAAATTCAGTCGCAGTCATCACAGGTCTCCTCTCCACTCCATCTACCTATCATGGCATATGATATATTGGAATTCGGTTTCCTCTTTTCATGGTCAACTATATTTTCTTAGTATTGCTCCCATCCTCCTCTCAATCTCTACAGTAAAATAATCTCTCTTAAGAAAAGGAGAAAGAGAATGAAATTGAAAAAGAAACCCCACAAAAAAAAAAAGGAAGATATCTTATAAGAAAAGCTTATGAAGGGACTGTCTGGACAGGATTGTAAAGGAAGAACAACCCACTGTCTTTAACAAATTACATTTATAAGAGATAAAATAAGATCTTCCAAAGATCCAGACGCTGAACCTCCTCTCAAGCTAGATGGGTCCCTCCTTTTGAATCAGACTTAGATTCTGAATAGCCTCTCTTGTTCCTATCTTACAACTTGGATTTAGATCATTCAGAGCCTTTTATTCACTCTCAGGCACAAAATGATCCAAAGTATTTGTTTTCTAATGATGATCTTGATGGATTGCTTAAGAGATATTTTAAATTTGGAAGATGATGTCGAGGAGTGTTCAGAGGGTTTAGGAGACAAAAGGAAGAGAGTTTTCCCTATTATTGAAAATCGTAAGGGTCTGGTCTCAGATAAATGGAAGGATCCAGAGACGACTTTACCCTTCTAAAGAGTTCAAGAGTAGGCTATTGTTTAATCCTGAGGAGACAAGAATCTGGGACAACATCCCATCCTAAAGATAGATATACCCATCACTACAGTTGTTAAAAGACTGACATACCCTTTGAAGATTCCACCCAGTTAAAGGACGCTATGGATCGAAAGTCAGATTATCTGCTGAACAAAGCTTGGGAAACTAATGTTACAGCAACCTTGGTAGCCTGCACGTTTCTTTATTGGTTGGGAGAACTGGGGGATAATCTCAGAGGGAACACCTTGTGAAATCATCCTCTATTACAATCAGAAATGGCTTTTCTGGCAGATGTTTCTGGGGAAAGAATTTGGTTTGTAGCCAGGGAAGGGCAAACAGCCCTGGCTTTGGAACTCCAAAAAAAACAAGCCTTTTATGTTAAGCTGTTCCAATTGTCTGGGGAAAAAAACAATCTTCCCCAGAGTGGGGGGAAGATTGAAGAACTTGCTCCCCCAGTAGAAGACCATAACCAACAACAGGTGGGTGATTTCTATCGCTCTAGATGGTTATCAAATAAAATTTGTTTTCTCCTCCTAATCACTTAATAGTCCCATTTATTGCCCAGAACTCTATGCACCATGGATTTCAAAGATGCCTATTATCATATACCAATTCACCAGGAATCTCAAGACTTTTTACGTACTCCAAGCCCTATCCATTTGATGACCTTATATTACGGTTTTAAAGGATTGGAAGGAAGTTTCCATCAAGCTTAAAAATTATTCTAGATTTGTCTCTAACTTTCACATGAACCAAGAGATTATCTTGCTGTCCTTCTGTAGTCTACCAAGTCCTGGCATCTCTTGGATTTAAACCGAATAGTCTTTAAATACCTGGACGTTTCAAGTTTTTGGAGGAAAGGCTCTACCTTGTTTGCTCAATTTACAGGGAAGAACAAAGGGAAGAAAGCTTACAAATCAACCATTGCCCGCTGGATTATTGGGACTATCAAAGAATGTTATTGTCTTAAGGACATTCCTCTTTCTCAGTCCGTTAAGGGACTGAGGGAGTCCCTCCACCATAGCCATGTTTACATCCTGGGTAGAGAGAGGAGGGGCCTCTAGTGATCAAATGTGCAGATCAGCTCCCTATAGTAGTAATTTAACTTTTAGGTCCATCACAATTCCCTCCCTGTACATTTTTCAGTTTTTTGCCTATTTATGTGAAACTAGCATACTAATAAAATTCAGTCACATCCTTTACTTGGAAAAGGCACTGGTGGGAAGTTGAAGGAGGGGCCTTTTAAACTCTTAAGTTTCCTGTCCCCACAAGGGAAGGGGGAAGCAACCTCTGGGGGGCCGTCATGGTGGGCTTATATAAAACAAATTACCGCTATTCAAAGTAAGCAGATTTATATATTCCACAATGCCAATAAGAAGTTAAACTCCCAAAAATGCTAAAACAAAAACCCTACAATATTTGGTTGCAGTCCACAAATGTGTTTAAAAATGCACAAAGTAAAAAGCTCATATAATTTTTTTTTTAGTAATGTATACAAAATTTACTTTCTAATTAATACACACAACCACCATCATGCAACTTTGCAGAAAACTTTGATGCAAAAATTACATGAAATTTCCACTAAAATGTATATAAATCCAGACTACTTGTATAAATGAAATGTACTTTCCTTAAAAAAAGTGAGATATGAGGAGTTCATACATGCCCCACATGTGTATATTGACCGAAATATGCAGTTAAGGGAAAGTAAAATCCACAGGGTGTGCCAATCAATTTTTGCAGAAAATTGCACTAGGTGCCAGGGATTAAGAAATGTTAAAGTGACATTTACATAAAAATTGCACCCGAAATTGTTGCTTTAAACGTGGGTAGCTCCTGATCCCTCGCACCTAGAAACGCATATTTTATTCATATGAAAGAGGAGATTCTCTTCTTTTAGATTATAGGTGTCAGGGATCCATAGCTCCAGGAATACAGGACAAATGTCCTAGAGATGACACTCTGTGAGGACATATGAGAGGGAAAAGGGAAAGTGTGTGCATTTGAATTCACCTTCAATATATGAATATGATAGCATACTTTCTGAAGAATTTATACAGGACATGATAAACAGCTACCTATTAGTCAACCAAAGGTGAACCACTTTCATCTTCTTTGTGTAATTATCTGTGACTTTGTAACTTGTAATCAACTATGTGTTGTATCACCTAAAGCAAACCTGTGACCATGAAGATTAACTCCTATCTGCTAGTAGCATATTTATAGAGCTGGATAAGCTCAAAAGATCTATAGTTTTGCTTTAAGAGATTACATGTTGCTTCTATTTTATTAATTTATATTAATTCTATGCTCAGACTTCTATTCATGGGTATGGACCTATCAGTAATTTACAGTTCTCCACAAATGTGCATATAGGGTCATAGTTATAAGGGGGTCCACAGACCTCTTTTACTACACTTTGATCTCTGATATTTGCCTGCCATGCCCCCTTCCCTTATTCAAAATGTTATGCTTAAAGGGGTATTCCAGGTATAAGCATATTCATATAAAAATGGATTCTTTAAAATATAAGCTAATAGGTAATTAGTTGCATTTAAAATGTTGCTTCCCTTAGCAGAAAAATGAAGCAGAAGATGGCCACTGGTCACATGTCATGTGATTATCACTCTGTTTGCCTGTAGTCAGTTGGTTTCCGTGCATCCAATATGGCCAGTGTTATGATGAGATGTCATGTCAGTGAGGTAATGTGCAGTGATGGCAGTAACACATATCATTACTATGGTAACAGAGCAGGAAAGTCTGTTACATCATCACTGGGAGCAGAGGATGAGAGGGAGGATCTGTTACTAAAGGATAATGGGACTTGTAGTTTCCAGAGGTGGCCATCTTGGTGATAACTCTGCCTAACTTAGCTCATAACAATTTGTGAATCATAAAATCAAACTATTTAAGCTTCATTTTGTGACTAATGACATTGAGTTTAGTTATATTCATTTGTTGATAGCATTATGGGTGGAAAAACCCCTTTAAAGTAGTGGTAAAGTCAAGGAACAAAAGCTGTGATGTCAGTATGGAAAAGAATATGGACATATTAACTGGTGTCAAAACAAAATTATAGAGGTGGCTACCATACAGAGCCCAGCTGCTGCATCTAAATTGCCCTGTTAAAAATAAAGTCATAGTGAAGGAGAACATGTCAATTTACTGGGTGTATAACGTTAAAACTGTAATAGTTCACATAGGAAAATGTCTAAAAATTATATTTTAAGAATAACGCAAACAGAGTACAGTATTCTGCAAGGTTTGACTGGTAACATGAAGTTAAATTGTACTCTGACTACACTATTGTACCATTGACTACCTATAGAATCTGTGTAGACTAATGTAGGTAAAAAGACAATCAGTGGTGTGACAGGAAATAATTTGTTTAGCTAGGTCATAGAATTCTCAATAATATTAAGTTATTTAGAAAATACCCCACTTTGCAGTGTTATACATGGGTGGCATTACGAAACTCACTCTCCTTGAGATAAATCCCGGATCCTCCTTTGTCTTATTTTTTTGAAAAATTTGGTGGTTATCCAACTGAAATTGTTTGAAAACATTATTACCGACATGTTTAAAAAGAGAAAAAAAGATATACCTCTTTCATCTCTACAGGTATAATGGCAGCAAGGGGCCTCTTGGCAAACCCAGCCATGTTTGCAGGATATGAGGAAACACCCATGTCTTGTATTAAAGACTGGGTTGACATTGCACTGGAGCATGGAACACCATACACATGTTTTCATCATCACCTGATGTACATGATGGAGAAAATAACCTCAAAGCAAGAAAAAAGGGTTTTTAATGTCTTGTCTAGTACCTCTGCAGTTATAGAATATTTAAGAGACTCCTATGCAATGTGAAGTCCTATTTTAATGAAAGCTTCTTTCAGATGTGATGGAGTAATAAAGTTGCATGAATCGCCACTTTTGCCATGAAAATAAACTGACTCCATTTTAAGTGAGTGATGTTTGTCTGGTTGCCATGATGTCTGTTGTATAATGTACCTGGCACTGTGTTAATGCATTTTTCTGTGATAGCTGCAACACGCACGAAAAGGATTTTGTAATTCATAGATATTATGGGGGTGTTTATTAAGACTGACAATTTGAACCCAGTCTTATATTTTCCCTGTGTCAGTGGAATTCATGCCGGATCCATTAAGACTCTCCGGTCTCTATTGTAACGGCTGGTGGATAAGTACTCTGATATGTTTTAAAAACTCCATTTAAGGTATACTTGCAATTTAATTTCGCTCCCATGAAGCTGCAGCTTTTACAATGCTTGGGTTTTAATGTTCTGCTTAATATTGGCAGCATCTTGGCTGTTTTGTTCATAGTTTTTATTTGCCTGTATAAATGTAATATACATGTTAGTATTTTTTGGATCAGCCTTTTATAATAATTTATCTATAGTGATTCTTACTGTGAACCATTTACCTAAGTGTTCAGACTTCATTATCTATCTTAGATTTGTTATCATTCCACGAGAGTTTAAATGTTTGCTATTTTTATACCGCTATCTACTTTTATTTGAATTGTTTTATATTTTATTAACTAAAGATATGTTGTAATTATTTTTGCAATAAAATAAGTTCTACACTTTTCTCCACTTTAATTTGCATGTTGTTGGATTATTGTCTTGCCCAACACTCACTTTTCTCTGTATACCACTAGAGGGCTAACATTACACCCTTCTGAGGCTTTATTCACTTGTTCACAAAACCTACCTCTGCCCTTAACCTAACTTTATAGGAACAGTACACATGTTTTGTATATATGTGCATTTTCACATTTAGGAGACATGTTGACACTGCTATGATTTGTTACTTTTGACTATAAATAAAGGAATTCTTATTATGTGCTCACGCACTTCAATACCACAGTGCCTCTGTTTATGTGGATGCAAAGGATTAGTCATATTAAACAAATCAGGCACAGTAAATCTTTGTAGTGGGTAAGGATGTGAAAAAGTGACACATATCAAAATATGCTGCAGTTTATACATATAGATCCACAGATTAAAAATGTGAATTACAAAATGTAAAAATTTTGTAGAACACTTTCAGATACTCATGCTAATTTTCTTCATTATCTTTCAAACCATATTTAACTGGCAGCCTACCTTTCCAGTTTTCATTGACTTTGCATAAATGGTGAACCGTTCCAAAGTGACTGTAACCATCCAGCAGCAGGTTGTACAGATGAAGGCCAAAGGGTTGACCCTATCAGACATAGTATGACAAGTTGGTTGTTCCAAGCCTGTGATTTCTACAATGTTTCATCTTTACAACAACACAAACTCATTCAAGTCACCCAAGAAGACTAGTCGAACTTGAAAGACAAGTGTAACAGAGAACAGGATAATGCAGAGAATCTCTGTGGATAATAGTTTCAACACTGCAGCTGGAATTACTTGCCAGTTCAACACTGAAAAGGGTAAGGATCTGTCTCAACATACGGTGGCTCAACATTTAAGAGCATTTGGACCCAAAGCCCATTCTGCAGTGACCAAACCTCTCAGCAGAAAGAATCAAAAGGCTAGTTCCACCTGCTGAGGAGCATGTTTTGTGGACAGAGGAGTGGTCCACAGTTCATTTTAGTGATGAAAGTAAGTTTAATTTTTTTGAGTTTTGGAAACAGTATGTCCCCTCGGCTTATACATGAGTCAATACTACTGGGGGAGTCTAAAAAATACTTAAAAAATAATAAATTTACATACTCACCCTCCGATGTGCAGCGCTGCTCCCCTGATGTCTGCGCGGGTCCTCTTCTGGCTTCCGTGCCTGTCTTCTTTCTTCTCTAACATCGTGCTGGGCACCGCCATGTTTTTCTCCCGGGCGGCTCCTAGTATGACGTCAGCAGTGCTAGGGGCCGGCCTGGAGAGAGCGATGGCAGCGCCAGCACGATGTTAGAGAAGACAGAAGACGGGCGTGGAAGCCAGAAGACACGGACATTGGGGGAGCAGCGCTGCACATCAGGGCCACCAGAGGGTGAGTATATAAGTTTATTTTTTTTAATGCTGGGAAGGCTGTATTCTACTGGGGGTAAGCTGTATACTACTGGGAGCAGCCTGGGGTGGCTGTATACTACTGGGGGCAGGCTGGGGTGGCTGTATACTACAGGGGGCAGGCTGGGGTGGCTGTATACTACAGGGGCAGGCTGGGGTGGCTGTATACTATAGGGGGCTGGCTGGCTATATACTGGGGGGGGGGGTCCGTGACGAATGCATTTCGCACCCTCAGCTTATACTCGAGTCAATAAGTTTTCCCAGTTTTTGGTGGTAAAATTAGGGGTCTCGGCTTATACTCGGGTCGGCTTATACTCGAGTATATACGGTAACCCAAAGTTGTAAAGAAGTCAGCAAAAGATGGTAAAGGATGTGACAGGGCTTGGGGAATGTTTTCTGTAGCAGGAGTTGGACCTCTGATACACACTTGTACTCACTCTTTCATGTAGCTGTATAAAAACCTTTTTATACAACATGTGGTTCCTTGCTTATGTCATCAATCAGCCAGCAATTTTCATGCAGGAAAATCTCCCCAGTCACACAGCAAAACGGATAAAGCACTTCCTTGGAACAGAAAGCATTGGAATTGCCAGCCCAGAGTCCTGATCTAAACGAAAAGAAACCTCTGGAAAATCCTTGGTGACTAATGATGTCCTGTGGCCGCAGATGTACTGAAGTCATTCAAAGCAAAGGCTTGTACACTTCCTACTGATTGGTGACTGGTGTAACCTTCAGAAAATTTCGTTTATACCTTTCTGCTAGAATCATTGCTTTTCTCTAATATTTTTTGCAAAATAAAAGTTTTATGTTGATATATTTTGGAAATTTTGTATAACACTGATTCTAAGGGCACTGTGTACCCTTTACAAAAAAAATCCATCAAATTTGAATCAATGTAGATTACAGTATTTCTTTAAAAAAAAATCAAATGATCATAAATTGCTCTATAATTGCAATCTCGAGTGTGTGTGGCTGGTAAAGTCATCAATGGCATCTATCCATGCCATTGATGACCCAGGAGGAACCCAGGGCCAACCGCACCAGTATATGGTATCACAAGGGGTCTGAGGATCTCATCTCTGTACATAATGGCAGTCAGGTTACCTCTGGCGAGCAAATGGAGGGCTGTGCGGCCCTCCAAAAAATTACCATTACATTTTTTACATTTATATTGTTGATGTGCACTATATTTGAGTTACTTATAGTATTATACATGGTGTTAGTGTATTTGTATGTGTAGTGTGTATACATATATGTATATACACTCACCGGCCACTTTATTAGGTACACCTGTCCAACTGCTCGTTAACACTTAATTTCTAATCAGCCAATCACATGGCGGCACCTCAGTGCATGTAGACATGGTCAAGACAATCTCCTGCAGTTCAAACCGAGCATCAGTATGGGGAAGAAAGGTGATTTGAGTGCCTTTGAACGTGGCATGGTTGTTGGTGCCAGAAGGGCTGGTCTGAGTATTTCAGAAACTGCTGATCTACTGGGATTTTCACGCACAACCATCTCTAGGGTTTACAGAGAATGGTCCGAAAAAGAAAAAACATCCAGTGAGCGGCAGTTCTGTGGGCAGAAATGCCTTGTTGATGCCAGAGGTCAGAGGAGAATGGGCAGACTGGTTCGAGCTGATAGAAAGGCAACAGTGACTCAAATCGCCACCCATTACAACCAAGGTAGGCAGAAGAGCATCTCTGAATGCACAGTACGTGGTACTTTGAGGCAGATGGGCTACAGCAGCAGAAGACCACACGGGTGCCACTCCTTTCAGCTAAGAACAGGAAACTGAGGCTACAATTTGCACAAGCTCATCAAAATTGGACAGTAGAAGATTGGAAAAACGTTGCCTGGTCTGATGAGTCTCGATTTCTGCTGCAACATTCGGATGGTAGGGTCAGAATTTGGCGTCAACAACATGAAAGCATGAATCAATCCTGCCTTGTATCAACGGTTCAGGCTGGTGGTGGTGGTGTCATGGTGTGGGGAATATTTTCTTGGCACTCTTTGGGGCCCTTGGTACCAATTGAGCATCATTGCAACGCCACAGCCTACCTGAGTATTGTTGCTGACCATGTCCATCCCTTTATGACCACAATGTACCCAACATCTGATGGCTATTTTCAGCAGGATTATGCGCCATGTCATAAAGCTGGAATCATCTAAGACTGGTTTCTTGAACATGACAATGAGTTCACTGTACTCAAATGGCATCCACAGTCACCAGATCTCAATCCAATAGAGCATCTTTGGGATGTGGTGGAACGGGAGATTCGCATCATGGATGTGCAGCCGACAAATCTGCGGCAACTGTGTGATGCCATCATGTCAATATGGACCAAAATCTCTGAGGAATGCTTCCAGCACCTTGTTGAATCTATGCCACGAAGAATTGAGGCAGTTCTGAAGGCAAAAGAGGGTCCAACCTGTTACTAGCATGGTGTACCTAATAAAGTGGCCGGTGAGTGTATAATATAAATATATATATATATATATATATATATATATATATATATATATATATATAGTGCTGTGTTTATGTGTGTTATGCATATGTAATGTATGTGTGCTAATGTCTGTGGAGTGTATATGGGATATGTTTAATTTTAAGAATAACGTGCAGAATGGGACTAGCAGTAAGGGTTTAGGTATATGGGGGCCCCGATTCTAAGTTGGCATCGGGGCCCACTTGGGTCTTGTTATGCCACTGATGGGAGGAGGGGGTGAGTGTACATATATAGCTAACTGCCTAGTTAATTGCTTAGTATTCAGTAGAAGGACCTTTTGAATTAATACAGCCATAAGTCTTCTTGGGAATGATGCAACAAGTTTTTCACACCTGGATTTCCCTCAGGTTGGATGTTAACTTTGGTGGGCAACAATTTTCAAGTCTTTCCAGAGATACTTAATTGGGTTATGGTAAAGGGTTCTGGGCCAGTTGTTCTGAAGCCACTGCTTTATTATTTTAGCTGCTTAGGGTCATTGTCTTATTGGAAGGTGAACCTTTAGCCCAGTCTGAGGTCCAGTGCACTCTCTGTACTTGGCCACATTCATCTTTACTTTTCATCCAAGATATCTTTGTACTTGGCTGCATTCCTCTTTCTTTCAACCGCAACCAGTCGCCATATCATGAGGCCCACAATGTTTCACTGTTGGATTGTATTTGGCAGATGATGAGCAGTACCTGGTTTTCCACATATTCTGCTTAAAATTAACAGCAACATTTTCAATCTTTTTCTCATCAGACCAGAGAATCTTATTTCTCATAGTCTGGGAGTCCTTCATGTGGTTTTTGCAAACTATGCAGTCTTTCATATGTCTTGCACTGAGGAGAGTCTTCCCTTGGCACACTCTACCATAAAACTCTCCCATTACCCTACTGCATTTCTGGAGCTCAGCCACAGTGTTCTTGGGGTTCTTCTTCACCTCTCTCTCCAAGGCTCTTCGCCCATGATTGCTTAGTATGGCTAGATGGCCCAAACTTGTTCCATTTAAGGCTTATGGAGGCCACTGTGCTCTTAGGAGTCTTGAGTGCTGCAAAAATTATTTTAAAACCTTGGCCAGATCTGTGCCTTTCCAGAATTCTGTTTCTAAGCTCCTTGGGCATATCCTTTAGATATCATGATTGTTAACTGTGAGGTTTTATATAGACAGGTGTGTGCCTTCAAAATCAATTCTAATCACTTTAATTAAACACAGCTGGACTCTGATAAAGGAGTAGAACCATCTCAAGGAGGATAAGAAGGAAATGGATAGGATGTGATTAAAATATGAGTGACACAGCAAAAGTTCTGAATACTTATGACCATGTGATATTTGTTTTTCTTGTTTTATAAACTAGCAGAAGTATCTACATTTCTGTTTTTTTTCTGGCAAGGTGGCGCCCAGGATTCATCAATGAGCAAAAAAAATTTTATTTGATCTTATGAAACAGAGTGAAAAATGTAATGGGGTCTGAATATTTTCTGAATACACTGTATCTATAGACAACCCCTTTAACTTGATAAAGCTGCTCCTAAAACCTTTTATTCATTTACTTGTATTTTAAAATAATAAAGCCTTCTGTATTTTAAACATGAAAACTGTGGTGCTCACTTCTAAACCTTCAAACTATTTCAGCCATAAAAATGATAATTTTTTATGTTTTAACAAGCTATATCCAGATAAGATAAATTATTCTTTAGAAGTTCAAAGGGCATATTCTGCATTCATTGTGGCTTTTATAACAAGTAATGTATAGATGAAAAATATCTGTGATGGACAAAAGGTCACTTCCGTAAAGGAAGGGCTTCAAGTTCAATTCTTAAACTAAAACATGTTATCTTACTATGAGGGGACGGTCTGGTTGGACAGGAAGGACAAAAAGGGATAGTGAGCCCTAAAACTAAAACCGCCTCCCAGCTGCCCCTGCCTAATTGCCCATCCTACCCTAAGCACTAAGTGACAAACTGCAAACACAAAGACATGGCACTAGAAACATCAAAGAGAAGTCAAGAGAAGAGGACAAATGCAGTACAGAATTTTTAGACAAATGAATATAAAACAGGCAAAGGATCAAAGAATCCAAAATACAGAAGTCAAGAGGAATGCCATGTAGCTCAAAGTAAGACCATAGCAAGCAAAAAAGAAATATAATGATATTTTATGAGATCCCAGAGCCTGGATGCAGAAGAACTGATCTGATACCTAAACAGGGCAGAAAATTGAGTGGATGAAGATTCTGTCCATCATAGCGTTTTAGCCATTTGCAAAACAAAAATGACCTCCACGGGAGATAGATGGGTGTGGTGGAAATGAATTAAGACTGCCTGGAAAGAAGTAAACCAGTGTTCGATCTGACTAGTGAGGACAGAATGTGACAAAATTACATTTATCCGAGCATCCTCAGTAACACTCCACAGACAGAGGATGACCCTGAAGTCTGAATGGGCACAGACGTTACAATACAATTCTTTTGAGCCAGCATATGCCCAGAGCCCATAGTGCCACCAAATGGTTCAAATGTGTAAAAAAAACTATACCTCATAATAACTGTGGCGTACCTTCTTGTAAAACATCAGTTTGAAAATGACCTCTCTCTTTTTAATTTCTTTGGATATATTACTTGTAGATTTTGGAGCATCTTTTATAATGCCATATGCCATGCCATACATGTTATTCCATAAATTCCAAATTGCAGTGATCCCTTGTTTGTGGCCCATCTGTTATCTGTGGGCATGCAACACCAATGACAATAGAAAATAACTGTCCAGGCCAGAAAGGAGGGGGGGGGGGCTGTATGCTACACAGGGGTGATGGGAAGATGTGTAGAAATGCGGAGATGGGGGAGATAAATCAATTTATCTATGCCAGAATTCTGGCGTAATTTCCACCTGAAATGCTGTGGGCCATATTTATTGAGGGTTTTAGATAGACTTGTTCAAAAGGCAGTGTGGCCTCAGGAAAGGGGGTGTGGCCCAGTCCAGGCATCAGAAAATTCAGACAAACTAAACCAACTAATGGCTGGTCTAAAATATGACTCCACAGTTCTAAACTACTCCAGATACTTCATGCAGCAAGATCTATCTGGCACAGAATAAGAATTTGGAGTCTAACTCTGCACTGGTCTGTTCACCAACACTTTATTTAATCTCCCCCAATATATTATTGAGCATGTCCTCACATGATGCATTTGAATTGTGTTTTGAAATGTATTGCAATCACATCAGTTTTGTAAGTAACAATTTGTGTTTTGTATTCATTATCACTAATGTTTAAAGGCAAAACACATGTTACTTATGTACATTACTTATACATTTGTATTTATACAATGCATTATGTGATCCAGTCTTAAAGGGGTTTTCCCATTTCAGCAAATTAATGTTATTGAATGTATTATAAAAATTAATTAATACAACTTTCCAATATACTTTCTGTATCAATTCCTTACGGTTTTCTAGATCTCTGCTTGCTGTCATTCTATAGAAAGCTTCAATGTTTACTTTGAGTGGACAGAAATCTGACCATGGTCACACAGGTGCACGGCTCGTTATATCACAGAGAGTAACCAGAGCCGTGTTATATAACGAGCTGTGCACCTGCGTGACCAGTAATCAGTTTAGAGGAGTCTGGCATATATAATAATTTGGGGGTGCTGTACATAGTTTGATTTATTATGTGGGACTATATATAGGATGTTATATATGGAGGATAGTGAGGTCAGTTGTGTTGTGAGGAATATATATTTCGGAGCACAATGGGGCACATTTACTAAGGGTCTGCAGACCGCATTTCTGTCGGGTTTCCCAGGGGTTTTTGGCGCATGCGATCGTATTTTGGCGCAATCGTGACGACTTTCATGCAACACAAATTGGGGGGCGTGGCCGTTGGACAACCCAACTAGTTCGAACTAAGCGCAGGATTTTAAATTCAAATTGTGTCCAAAGACATGCACTCACATACACTTGGATGAAGAAGGTGAACTCCGGTGGACCTGAGCGGGGAAGCTACACATGCAGGATCTCGGGTGCACGATCTTGTTGAATTGCGGCAGACTTCATCCTCGTCCTACAACGTACCTCGGGGATTGAGGAGGGACCGGGTAAGTAAATGTGCCCCAATGTTGGTAGCTAGGTGAGATTATACTATAAGTGACTATGGAATTTTTATGACCGCAGTGTGGAGATGTCCCTCACAGAGCCTAAGACATCTGGACGCAAATCCAACACTGATACGTCATGGCCTGAGAAGTCATAATGAAGCCATCTTCCTGGTGGAGCAGATTGTCACCTGCAAGGTTCTAAACCCCACTAATGTCTGTTACTTTATAATGTGTGAGCATCAGCATGTGTAGTCAGTGCCAGAGAGTGTTGTCAGTTTTTTCAGATCAAGTCTTGGGTGCTTTATAAAGATTTGTCTGTAAATTCAGTGGGCCAAATATAGCAGATTATTTAGGAATGTACCCTCAGAGAGCAATAAGTCTAGAATCAACCCTGATGAGGGTAAAAGTATAACACCAGATGCGGTAACATAAGCTCAGGCAAGATGTCAGTTCCCATAATCATGGACAGAAAATAGAACAAAATTCTATTGTCAGAAATTAGAAAGATTTAAAAAGGGAATGTTTTGTCCAAATTTAAATTGGGATTTCATTCCCTTCAAGTATTTTATCAATAATTGTTTTATGCCTGTTTCTTTTGGCATGGAATATTATGGCTAAGGTCATGGATCATGCTTTTCAGAAGTACATAAACATACAAGACTTTGTTTTTCTCCTTTTTACTTTATTAAAGAACAGTTATAGTTTAACTTCTTCTGTTGGCAAAAGAGAGGAAATTAGCACATTTCTAAAGACGGGGTGTAAAAAAAGTCCTTATATTGATTGTGCATGTGAGATCAATAGTCTTTTCTGGGAATAAATTTACAGTATGTTTGAAAACCAGAGATCACCTATGTTTACCCCTGTGTGTTTGAATGTAATTATTATTTAATAGTTTGAATATCACCAAACAGGGCCGGCGCCAGCACTTGGCATACCCAGGCAAGTGCCGGGCCCAGAGCTGCTGAACATAAGGAATGCATGAGGGGGTTTGGGGCTGTATCTGATGAATCCATAAGAAATGAGGGGGGCTTTATATAAAATAATTATTAGGCGGCTGTTTGGTATGATAAACTAGGGAATATTTTAGCAAACAGGAGACTTTTTTGGTTTCTGCATTTTTTATTCCACCCCATGAGTTCACTGCAAAGGGAGCCACTGAGGCTCTAATGCCCAGGTGCTTACTGAAACCTGGAGCCAATCCTGTGACCTAACAGCATACATCTCTACTGTGTGGCCTTTCAATGGACCTGACTTTAACTGAATTCCAATGGAGTCAATGGAAACTTTTTGTAAATGAATTGAATTATGTAAAAATTAACAGGTGGATTGATGATCATATCAAAGAAGAGGCTCTTGGGGAAATTCACTTTTAGGACCCCCTTCTACCATGTGCAATTTATATGGTTCTGCGATTGATTACTTCTGCCTATCAGGAACAACAAAGTGATTACATCATTCTCTGAAGCAGTGCATAATTCGGGTAATAAGAGAAGCGCCAAGCCAGCCACAGTACCTAAGGATACATAAACATCTTAAAAGTCATAAATAGGTCGCATTTTACCACCAATAATTACCACCTATTTGTGACTTTTTAAGATGTTTATGTACTGTTCGGTACTGATTTTATCAGTATCTCTATGTTTTAATATTTTCTCCTTTTTTCCCCATTGCTGACCTGTGTTCTCTAAAATGTAAAAACAATACAGGCGGTCCCCTACTTAAGGACACCCGACTTACAGACAACTCATAGTTACAGACAGACCCCTCTGACCTCTGGTGAAGCTCTCTGGATGCTTTACTATAATCCCAGATTGCAATAAACAGCTGTAAGGTGTCTGTGATGAAGCTTTATTGATAATACTTGGTCCCATTACAGCAAAAAATGTTTAAATTGCAATTGTCACTGGGGCCAAATTTTTTTTTGTCTGGATATACAATTATAAAATATACAGTTTCGACTTACATACAAATTCAACTTAAGAACAAACCTCCAGACCCTATCTTGTACGTAACCCGGGGACTGCCTGTATTGTCCATTGTGAAGATGCAGACTTTATCCAGATATTACCACATCTTTTGGACAAATTGAACAAAGGGTACACAAGGCATTGTACCATTCTCTATTTTAGTGTCCTGATAATAATTACTATAGAATAAATAACATGGGAAAGCATAGATAATATAGGCACGTACATGCTGATAGGATACAATAGGAGTCAAGTGGTAATGGTTTATCCTGCAGAAAAAGATTCTCCAAAACTTTTATTTATCCCAAATTATTATTCACACTCTTTCCAATGATATTTGTGTAGAAGGGTCAGTATTGTAAGCAGCAATTTACCATAACATTGTAGCCAACTTGTAGATAGCTAATTTTTGAAGGCTGACTTTGCCCAGTTCAAGTAAAGCAAAATTTTAAACCAACCTTCAAGCAACATAATCAATTGCTATGTCCCTAGAGAAAGTCCTCACTCCTGATTAAACCTATCAAATCCTTTTTATTAGACCCAGGAAACTTCCTAAAACATCTCCAAGATTTAGTCCAAATATACCCATTATGCATCTTGGACTCACTAGACGTAAGAAGTCTATACACATCTATTGAACATTCCCAAGGCATATGGGCAATTAAACACCTATAGTACTTGAAAAATGTATCTCAAAAGTCAAAGTGTACATAGCACATTGTTACTGGTATTTTGAATCAGAAAACTAATAATTAGTAAGTTACAGGCTTTGCTTCAGTAGGGACTGGAAAGCTGGTCAGAAATAATGGAAAGATGGGATTGAGCTATGGCAAATCAGAGTTAGGCCCCTTCCAAACTAGCGTTGCATTTCACATCAGGGTGCAATGCGTGAAAAACTGACGTTTTTGTTCCACTTTTCCTTGGAGTCATTAGCGTTTTTGCATTTTTCACGCGCGTGTTGTTCGCATTTTTCTTGCGTTTTCGGTGCGTTTTTCACGCACGTTTTTTAAGTCAATGGGAGACTCGAGCATTTTTCAAAGGGACCATGGTTCGGGAATAAAATGTGTTATTTAATTGAAAAATAATGTCTTCTGATAAGTTAGCAGATGTATGCAAACATCTGCAATCTATTCTTCCCTGTGTTTTTCACTGTGTTTTTCACTTAAATGATCCTGTGTTCACTGTGTTCACTGTTTTTATTCTATTCTTCACTGTTCTTCACTGTGTTTTTTTAATTAAATGCTCGATCTCGAGCAGGGGAAATACTCTTATTCATGTCACCTAGCAACCCTTCCGTTTAAAACGCATTGCACTCGCATTGCACTTGCAATGCTTGCGAGTGCAATGTGTTTTTGATGCGTCTCCATAGACTTGAATGTGGCGGAAAAACGCGCGTGAAACGCAAAAGTAGAGCATGCTGCGATTTTGACGCGCGTCAAAACAAACGCACTCACGCGTGTGAAAAAAACGCAAATGAGGAAAGGCCCATTGGAAACAATGGGACAGAGTGCAATTCAAGTTCTGCGTGTCAAAAGCACACGCAGAACTCGCGCGTGAAAAACGCTAGTGTGGAAGGGGCCTTAGTGGCTGCATAAGAATTAAGTGCTGCTTCACATTCTAGCATTCTGGCCCTAAACATGCAACCAAAACTACAATTAGATGGTTTAAGTCACAACATATTCATATGTTAAAAGTCCAGACTTAAATCCTATTGAAAATATGTGGCTTGACTTGCAAATGAGCTATTTTGCAAAGAAGAATGGGCAAAAAATGTTGAAAGGAAAAACGGAAAGGAAAAACGTTGAATTTTACAGTTTAGCCCTTTATAGACCCTTTTTTCTTTTCCATTTTTCACTCCCCACAATCAAAAATCTATACTTTTTTTTACTTGTAAAGAGCTGTATGACTGCTTGTTGCAAATTGCACTTCATAGTGATGGTATATATTATTCCACGCTATGTACTGGGTTGCGCCGTTTTCTTGTGGGCTTGGATTTTACAGATTTCACTGTGCACCACAAATGAGATGTCTACTTTATTCTTTATCCAAATTTGTATAGGTTTTATAATGTTTTCAACATTTACAAAAATTAAAACCTCCTGTACTAAAATGTTTTTTTTTTTCAGATTTTGCCATCTTCTGGCGCTAATAACTTTTTCATACTTTGGTCTAGGAACTGAGGGTGGTGTAATTTTTTGCAACTTTTGATGAAGTTTTCAATTACCATTTTTAGGACTGTACGGCCTTCTGATTAATTTTTATTGAATTTTTATATATTTTCCAAAATGGCAAAAGGATGCCATTTTCAACTTTGGGTGCTATTTTCCGTTACGGGGTTAAGTGCTGTGAAAAAAACTCAATATATTTTGATAGATGGGGCATTTTCGGATGCGGCAATTCCTAATGTGTTTGTGATTTTTACTGTTTATTTATATTTATATCAGTTCTAGAGAAAGGGGGGTGATTGTAATTTTTAAGTCATTTATTATAATTTTTTTTATGACCTTTTTAAAATTTTTACTTTTACTATTTTTCAGACTCCCTAGGGTACTTCCACGCTAGGAAGTCTGATCGACCCTATCATATACTGCCATACTACAGTATGGCAGTATATGGGGATTTTCCACCTCATTCATTACAATATGTGAATCGCACATTGTAATCAATGGGTTAAAACAAGACAGCCTCGAGTCTTCTATATAGTGGGGCAGGGACTGCAGGCTATATACTGGGGCTGAATGGCTATATACAGTGGGCAGGGGATGCTGGCTATATACTTGGGGGCAGGGTCTTCTGGCTGTATGTAGGGGGCAGAGGCTGCTAGGCTAAATACTAGGGGGCAAGGGCTATCTGGCAGTATACTGGGGGGAGGGACTAGCTGGCTGTATATTGTGGGCAGGGGCTTGCTGGCTATATACTGGGGACAGTGGCTGCTGGCTATATACTAGAGGACAGGGGGCTGCTGGATATATACTGGGGGCAGGGGGCTGGCTGGTTATATATTGGCTTGAGGCTGTGGCAAATGTGTTTCCCACCCTAGGCTTATACTTGAGCAATAGGTTGCCTTGGCTTATACTCAGGTTGGCTTATACTCAAGTATAAAGGTAGATTATATATAGATAACTAGATTATAGAAGATCGATAGATAGATAGATAGATAGATAGATACAGTCGAAGAGAGATAGAAGATCGATTGATAGGTGGATAGATAACAGATAGGAGATAGGTAAGTAAGTCCAGAAATAGGCAGCACTTCGAGGTAAAGTAAAAAAATCAGTGGTGAAGTTTTATTCCATTGCAATGTTTCAGTGGTGGCACCCACCTTTTTCAAGCATGCAATATATCCTCTTCCCACAGAAGTCCACATGCAGGGGGCCCTGGGCAAATGCCCAGTTTGTTGCTCCCTAGGTCTGTCATTTAGACTCCCAGGTTTGTCATTCAGCATACTGTAATTGCATTTGCAGTATATGTTAAGATTAATCTGAGTTCTTTAGATTCTAGAATACAGGGTTTTTTTCCCTCAGTTTATTTCATTCAAAACAATCTGAAACTATTCTATTCTGTATGTATTCCAACAGAACATTCAATTATGATTTATTAACCAGCTTGGTTACCTATAAATGACATACGATCTTAGGATAACACTATGTTTGGCACTATTAGGCTGTGCAAATGGTGCACTAGCAGGCAGTTGACAAGTAAATGTTTCATCAGTAGCTTCAGGAGTCAGTGACCTTACTAAATGCTTTGTGCTCAATAACTGCTATTCATTTATTATACCGGTAGCTTCAGTTTTCATACAGAATGTACAAAGATTAAATTGTATTACATATAAAGGGGCTATGTATGATAATAACAGAGCTTTCAGTATTTCCAAATTTGAGGTATTAATTTGAACAGAAGGTACTCATTATAGATTTTTATTATGGCACAATTATGTGCAGATCTGAAAGAGGCCACCCAGAGAAGCCCCGTATTAGGAGAAGATTGCAGGACATTGGGTCCTACAGTTGCCAGCGCCTAACCGTGGTATCACAGCCCAGCCCCGGCACTAACACCCTTGACTGGAAAAGCTCAGATGCTGAGACACTTTGGTATCTACGCTCCCTTTTAATGGGTGTTGAGGACATCACATGCAGTTACTAGGAGAGACAGTTCAGGCACAAGGTCAGGGCAGGCGGCAGAGGTGCAACGTCAGAGTCCAGTCCAGAGTCAGCAACAGGAGGTCCAAGCAGTAGGGTACGGGAACACAACACACAGGACAGCAGCACGGAGGAACACTGGTACACAGAAACACAGAGGAGGTCAGGTAACACAGGAACACGGAGGAGGTCAGGTATGCAGGAGACACAGGAACGCAGAAGACACAGGAACACAGGAATCGCAGGCAAATCGCAGAATAGCTTTCTCTCAGGCTGTGAGGCACAAAGATCCGGCAAGGGCTTGCAGGAAGAGGCAGGCTTATATAGAATTAGTGAAATGGCCAGCGCCAATTAATGGCGTGCTGGCCCTTTAAATCTTAGCGAGCCAGCGCGTGTCTCCGTCTCCTAGAGCCGCGGGAGTTGCGGAGGACGCCGCTGGAGCCGGGGAAGGTAAGTGAAGCTGGCCCCCGGACCCAGGAGTGGCACGGGTGCACCCGCGATACGAGACAGGGATCGCGGGAGCACCCGTGACACATGCATTATCATTTTGTGATGTTTTTCTGCAGATAGTAGTATATGTCAGAATTAAACAAAACATGCATGCTCATTCTTTAGTGATGTCTGGTTTGTTATCTGTTTATTTACTATATGTCAATAAAGAGTAAACATTTTCTTATAGCTTGGTCCTTTTGTGACACACTTTTTTGTGTTCTTTTGGGTTTATATTGGTTCTAGAAATTATGAGAGTGATGGTGTTTGATCATACTGTGATTCTTTGTTTCTAAAGAAGGTTCAAAATGGAGTCCATTGTTCTGTTTTGAGAGTTTTGCAAACAAATCAGTTCAATACTTACTAACTTAAACTTTAATAGTTTTTTTAAGAGTAGCAATGGGCTGATACCAATCTTTACAACGATTGCGGTGGTTTTGAAAGCAGTAATAAGACTTAAATTTATATTTTTTATTCTCTATGTGAACACCTGGCTTATTGTTACCTGACAAATTTCTCATACTCTTTGAGTAACTGCTTAAGCTGAATAAATTATTTCCAGTAAAAGTTTAAATGGAATATTCAACTGCTAAACCTTGCCTAAGAAAAAAGGTTAATTTCTTCTGTACTATTTTACTTGTGTTTTGACCTTGACTCTATCCTTGTAAACACGTCATTCTTATTTTCCTTTATTAGATTTCGGGCTTTGTTTTAATCATCCCAACTTGGTTCTGACCATGGACCCTTAATCTGATTATGTCCTGTCTTATCCTTTGTGGTGAAGCAACATAACTACTCTTCCAGTGACATGTATAACAGTTAACTGTTATGCATGTCACTGGAAGAGTAGTTATGTTGCTTCAACACAGAGGATATTCTACCTGAAAAGTCTTTACATAGTTTAAAAGTAAAGATCCATTACCCTCTTATAATTGTTGGTCCTTGCTAGTGAAAGGGAACTTGTCATCAGAAATTGGCCCAATAAACTACTACCAGTATGTTATCAAGCAGTTGAACAGCTTCTAGATCATGTTTCTTTCATGACCAAGTGTGGTGACATCATCCAGAAAATCAACTTTGAAGTTAGATGTATAAAGTCAGATGAGGCATGGAGTTTAACACTGAGGGTCAAGCTATTCATGCCTCCGAACACCTACCATGTGATTGACATCATGTGCAGAAGTTCAGGAGATCTGATCAATGATGTCCCTGGATGCAGGGCCATAATTACAGTGAAGGGAACGATCCAAAGCAGGAAAAGCTTGACTTCAGTGTTAAACTCTCTGCCTACTTGACTGCATAATACCATTTAACATCTCACTTCGAAGTTGATTTTCTGGATGATGCCGCCACACCAGGACATGAAAGAAACATCATCTAGAAACTTCTCAACTGCTTTACAACATACGGGTAGTAGTTTATTAGGCCAATTTCTGATGACAGTATATTCTGATTAAGCATATTCTGGAGTATGTGTTTCCTTGCTCCAAATATGCTGGAAGCAATATGCAATTTCCTGATTTATTGCCACCGCAGCACAAGTGTCCTGGTCATGATAAATTTATTGTAATTCAAGGTTTTTGTGATCTTCAAGGATAATCACTGGGCTCACTGCTCCTTCCAAAGGATATAATCATTTCTACAATGTAAAAGGCTTGGATCTCTGAGATCCGAATACAATCTCCGTCAAGTCAGACATGTTTAGACCAAGGTCTGACTTGGCAGAGGCTTCTGCTATAATCTCCCCCAGTTTTTTGGTGGATAAATGTGGTGGGCCAGGGCATTCACAACCCTGCCCACTCACACCCTTAAATTAATGATTGTTAGGTCATATACAGTAGGTGCATATCACTAAACATCTATATAAAAATATTTCTAAAGGCTCTATTTATATTAAATTCTCAACAGATGTTAGTGATAATGGCTGGATTAAGGGTTGTAGAGGTCCATTGTGTGCAACCTAGTGGGGGCCCTTCCCACATTTTTTTTAATAAAGTAAATGTTGCTCCCTGGATTTAAATTCCAGGTAACAGAATTGCCCAGAATTGCACATGTATCATAGTTTCAGTGAGCCAAATTGTCTTTTTTTTGCGACTTTTCCTGTTTTTGCGCCTTTTTTTGCGACTTTTGTTGGCGCTCTTCAAGTGCATCTCGGTCTGCACCTTTTGCAGTGTGCCTCATGTATCTTAACTTTCCAGATGTTCCGTGCGACTTTTCACCTGTTTTGCTACTTTTTAGGCGCAAATCTGCACCTGGTCCAGGGCAGGTGCAAAGGAGGTTTTTTTTTATGGACCCGATTTTAACATGTAAATTGGAATTATTTCACATGCTTTAACTGTTGTGGGGAATTGCTCTGCTTTGTAGCAGTGCAGGAAGCAGGGACACACGCAGAGTTAAAGTCCAAATCAAGTGTTTATTCACACTTTTTTGTCAAAACACAAATTCAGCCTTGGCTTAGGCATATTCAAAATACAAAATAAACCCTGCCCGACTCGGCACTGCCTAGTACAATAACTGCACCAAACTTTACATGTACGAGGCTGCCTGGCACACGCTCTTGGCCAGCTGAATATCAGATGGCACTTAGTTAACTTTGCTGTGTGAACACAGACCAGCAGTCAGCTCTCCAGGTAGTGCCTCTCCTACTGCTTCTGGCCTGCAGACTAAATCAGGCTCTAACGAGGCCTGGGAACCACACCTGTGGCTATACAAAAGCCCAGGACCGGAGTCCGGATAGAGTAGGTGTCCCACTACCAGCCTACCCCTACTCCATAATAAGCAGGCCCAGTACAGACATTACAAAGGTGTCTATGCTATCTAGGCCAACATAGACCAAACAGACTTTTCCTGCTTACCACATCTCTGCATTAACCCTTGGGTTACTGCAGACAAACCCAGGGCTTTTACCATGTGCTTGCCTGTTGGACAGATAGCGGTTCTCCCACACGACACCTCTCACTTTCTCACACATTTTGCACAGTAACCTCTTTCGTCAAAATTCTTACTTTTTTTTTTTTATTGGTTACTTCTAAGGGTGAGGTTACACATAACGGTTTAATTGCGTTCAATGCATTTTGAAACTAATTACAACAGCTTATAAGAGGTGATTTGCCTTATTTCATTACTGTTAACATTTGTGTTTACAAAACGCAATATAAACGTAGTGTTAATGCATGTGTTAACATTGCGTTTACTATGCGTTTTGTAAATTCAAATGTTAAAAGTAATGAAATAAGGCAAATCAACTCCCCACAGCTGTTGTAATTAGTTTCAAAATGCATTAAAAATGAAACATGTTAAATCCCAAATCAACAGTAGTGTCCACTCCTGTATATAACCCTCTCACATGACTTGTGTCCACTCCTGTATATAACCCTCTCACATGGCTTATGTCCTCTCCTCTATATAACCCCCTCACATGGCTTGTGTCCACTCCTGTATATAACCCCCGAACATGACTTGTGTCCACTCCTGTATATAACCCCCGAACATGACTTGGATCCTCTCCTGTATATAACCCCCTCACATGGCTTATGTCCTCTCCTGTATATAAACCCTCACATGGCTTGTGTCCACTCCTGTATATAACCCCCTCACATGGCTTATGTCCTCTCCTGTATATAACCCCCTCACATGGCTTATGTCCTCTCCTGTATATAACCCCCTCACATGGCTCGTGTCCACTCCTGTATATAACCCTCTCACATGACTTGTGTCCACTCCTGTATATAACCCCCTCACGTGGCTTGTATCCTCTCCTGCATATAACCCCTCACATGGCTTGTATGCTCTCCTGCAAATAACCCCCTCACGTGACTTGTGTTCTCTCCTGTATATAACCCCCTCATGTGGCTTGTGTCCATGTGGGCGCGTTTACACGTTACGTTTTCGTCGCATTTTCATTGCGTTTGAAACGCATATACAACAGCTGATGAGAGGTGATTTACCTTATTACATTACCATTTACGTTTGTAAACACAATGTTAACGCATGCATTAACACGAACTCTCTAGTTCCTTCCATATATGTTCTGTTGGATTAAAGAGAACCCGTCATGCAAAATAACCCCCTAAACTAAATATATTTTCATAAACTGCCATTAGAGAGCATTGCCTCTATCCCTTCATTATCCCTCTACATGCCTGTAAACCTTAGCAATGAGGTCCTAAAGCTGTATGCAAATGACCTGTGACATGAACTGAATGGGTGAATTTGATTTTGAAGGGGAAACCTGCTCCACAAATGTCATTCACTCATTCAGTTCATGTCTTTCACCTGTTCAATTGACAAAACTGCACCTAAAACCACCTTAAAGCTGATTGCGATGCAGTTTTAACTGCAACGTGTGAACGCACCCTCATCCAATGTCTCAGTACATTTGTCCAATACATCCTTCCTTCAATTATGTAAAGTTTGCCAGTGTCATATGCTGAAAATCAACCCTACACCATGGGGTTCCCAATTCCAAAATTAAACGTTAGCAAATTGTTTTGGGGGAAATATGTAGCACCTATAAGGGTGCGTTCACATGTTGCAGTTAAAACTGCATCGCAATTAGTTTTGGGTTGGTTTTAGGTGGTATTACTTATTTGAACAAGTGAAAGACATCAAATTAACAGGTGAATGACATTTGTTGAACAGCTTTCTCCTTCAAAATCAATTTCACCCGTTCAGTTCATGTCTTTCACCTGTGAAATTGACAAAACTGCACCTAAAACCACCTCAAAACTAATTGCGATGCAGTTTTAACTGCAACGTGTGACTGCACCCTAAAGCGCCTGATAAATCCCCCTGTTATTCTCCAGTATTACACAGACTTGTTTAAATGTTGTTGAGCAAACGATAAGCACACTTTTGCTCAGCAACGGAGCCTTACACAAAGAGTGCACATACAAAATACAAAGCATAGAGCTTGAAAGCATTGTATGTACTGATTCCAGGTATTAATGTAGCTCTTCACATGTGGTCTTGGCACTTGGACATCTCTTCTAATAATTATTTGCACTTCTCAGAATGTAGTGTACAAATTCGGACTGTGAATGCTGCAAGTAAAACCATAGCATGCTCTTATACAAAAAGCTATATTATATTGTGTTCTTTTTAGGTTAGAAGTATGATGCTGGATGTTTTGAAGTGGTAACCAGACCTTGTAACTAAATTTACAATGTCATAAAACATTAATGGTAGGCAAAAGTAAATTCAACGTGTTTACTAAAGGATAGGATTCACTGCTGTTAAAATAGTTGGCAACTTTACAAATATACAATTCCTGGTAGAAACCTGAAAGCTCAAGTCAAGGACTTGAAAAAAAGATATTTTTTAAATATAAAAATGCTTAAAATAAATTCATGCAATCAATTGGTTATCCGTTTTCCGAGATCTTTAAATGTTAATGCTTTTTTTCTCAAACCCCAAAAATAGAGAAGAAAAATGTATAATAATACAAAAACCAATGTAACATAACTGCTACAGTTGCTACAAAGAACTGTCTGAGGACTTGAGAAACAAAATTGTGAGGAAGCATGAGCAATCTCAAGGCTACAAGTCGATCTCCAAAGACCTGAATGTGCCTGTGTCTACCGTGCGCAGTGTCATCAAGAAGTTTAAAGCCCATGGCACTGTGGCTAACCTCCCTAGATGTGGACGGAAAATAAAAATTGATGATTTCAATGCAAGATTGTGCGGGTGGTGAATAAAGAACCTAAGCTAATATCCAAACAAGTTCAAGTTGCCCTGCAGTCCGAGGGTACAACAGTGTTAACCCATACTATCGGTCACCCTCTGAATGAAAAGGGACTGTATGGTAGGATACCCAGGAAGACCCCACTTCTTACACGGAAACATAAAAAAGCCAGGCTTGAGTTCGCCAGGCTGGAGTTACATGAGAAAGCCTAAAACGTTTTGGGAGAATGTTCTCTGATCAGATGAGACAAATGTAGAGCTTTTTGGGAAAAGGCATCAACATAGAGTTTACAGGAAAAAAAAGAGGCCTTCAAAGAAAAGAACACGGTCCCTACCGTCCAACATGGCGGAGGTTCCCTGATGTTTTGTGGTTGCTTTGCTGCCTCTGGCACAGGACTGCTTGACCATTTGCATTATGAAGTCTGAAGACTACCAGCAAATTTTGCAGCATAATGTAGGGCCCAGTGTGAGAAAGCTGGGTCTCCCTCAGAGGTCATGAGTCTTCCAGCAGGACCATGACCCAAAACACACTTCAAAAAGCACTAAAAAATTGGTCTACAATTCCAGCAGAGCATTGTAAGAAACTCATTGATGGTTACCAGAAGCGGTTGTTCACAGTTATGTTGTCTAAAGGTTGTGCTACCAAGTATTGGGCTGAGTAGTGCCAATTCTTTTGTCCGGCGCATTTTTGGAGTTTTGTGTAAAATGATCGATGATTTGATTTTTTTTTCCATTCTCTTTTGTGATTTTTCACTGCAAGCAAAATAAATGAAGATGTTAAAGGGGTATTCCCATCTGAACAAGTAATTTCTATTGTTTAAATAATGAAAAGTTATATCAATTTCAAATATATTTTCTGTATCACATCCCCACGGCTTTCTATATCTCTGCTTGTTGTCCTTCTATAGAAAGCTTCTATGTTTGCTTCCAGTAGACAGAAATCTGACCATGGTCACACAGGTGCACAGCTCGTTATAACCTACAGCTCTGATAACTCTCTGTGATACTAAAGAACCGTGCACCTGTGTGACCATGGTCAGATTTCTGTCTACTGGAAGCAAACATAGAAGCTTTCTATAGAAGGACAGCAAGCAGAGATATAGAAAACCGTGGGGAATTGGAAATTGGTATAACTTTTCATTATTCAAACAATTGCAATTACTTGTTGAAATAGGAATACCCCTTTAATACCAAAGAATTTGTGATTGCAATTATTTTCTGGAAGAAAACAAGTATTATCTGACAGAATTGCATGGGCGCCACCACTGTATAGAAAATACTTCTTTATAGCCAACACACAAAAAAATGTGAAAATTGAAAAGAAAAAAGAGAGTGTGTATGGGCAAATAGTACAAAAACTTTATTCCAAAAATCACATAATACTATGACACAAAACCAGACATAAAAACACTTAAAAAGTATAACAGTATAATAGTATCAATGCAGACTCATATACACAACCATGATAAGTCTGTATAGCCCTCACTGCAAATCAAATAGACAAAGATATGGTATTACCATCCAGAAAATGCATATAGCTTCTAAAATCTGATATGGTATATACTGGTAACCTGCTCACATATAGGTAATAATCAGTGAAGAACAAAACACATTGCACCGAAATACAAATAATACTGTCAATGGAACAGTTGGCACAACCTTAAATATTGACTATCCCAGATAACCCATCCTGTATGACCAAAGATTACTAAGTGGTATAGTAAGGTTTTCAACTATGGTATGCCCATATCTTAATTTCTATTACCAACTGCTGGAGGTCAATAGAAATAAAGAGAGAGGAAAGATAGTATGCCCACATAAGTATGCACAATCAGTTGCAAAAGTATTAATTCCACTAAACAGTGATGGTAAACCTATGGCAAATGTGTCACCTACAATCCTCTTTGATGGCATGCACCCTGGTTCCATTCCTGCACTGTTCAGAGTAATTGTCAGGTTGTTTGAGACTCCCCAAGCAGAGCAGAAGTAATTTACGAGCAGGGGTCATCAGGGAAAACCGTGAGGAATCAGTTTGTAAACTTCTGCGCAACTCACCACAAGCTCCAATCATAGTAAGTCCTGCATATTCATTGTTCCCAGCCAATGGCGGATCTTCATATAGGCAACGCCCATACCCTTGCCCTATATGGAGATAAGTCTTTCCCACCCTGTGGCTAAGTCTTCTCCTCTTCTAACCCGAGCACATGCACTATGACGCGGTGGTGTTGCGGCCACGTGATGTCATAATGTATACGCCGCCCGGGTCCTTACACTATGACATCACGCGACCGTGACACTGCCGCATCATAGTGCATGCACCCAGGCCGGAAAATTAGAAGACAGAGCCGCGGAGAAGAAGTTCTTTTTTTCAAGAGGGCCCTGCTGTGGACATTTCATTAATGGGGGGTGAGGGGGAATAAGCTATGGACATTTTATTACATGGGGGCATCAGTGGTGGACATTTTATTAAACAGGGTATCTGGAGTGGACATTTCATTAGAGGGGACACCTTTTGCGGACATTTCATTAAAGGAGGCATCAGTGGTGGACATTTCATTAATGGGGGGCATCTGCAGTGGACATTTCATTAAAGGGGGTTTTGCTGTGAACTTTTAATTAAAGGGGGACTCTGCTGTGAACATTTCACTAAAGGGGTACTCTGCTGTGGACATTTTGTGGTAAAATTACAGTATGGGGGGGGTTCAGCTGCAGAGTGCACAGAGGCGGGCCAGCCAGAGGCAGCGTTCAGCACTATTTTAAAGTGAGTTGAAGTGCAGGAGCAGCAAGGAGGTGTGGACAAAGCTGGATTATCATTTTAGATTCTTCTCCGGAACTAAGGGGAACTTAGAGGGAAGCTACAATAATAATAATCCGAATATGAGGGGGGCTGGAGGGGAAGTGTCGGCTCTCTTTAGGAACCGTGAGGGGTCCTGGTTGTTTAACTTAGAAACGAGATTTCCTCAGGGATTAAATCACAAGAATTAATTCTTATTTCATTATTCCATAGTCCAGTGGTGGCGAACCTATGACACGGGTGCCAGAGATGGCACTCAGAGCCCTCTCTATGGGCACCCGTGCCATCAACCCACCGGAGAATTCACCAGACAGGACTCAAGGCCTCTTGCAGTTGTGGACATTTCATTAATGGGGGGCATCTGCAGTGGACATTTCATTAAAGGTGGTTTTGCTGTGAACTTTTAATTAAAGGGGGACTCTGCTGTGAACATTTCACTAAAGGGGTACTCTGCTGTGGACATTTTGTGGTAAAATTACAGTATGGGGGGGGGGGGGTTCAGCTGCAGAGTGCACAGAGGCGGGCCAGCCAGAGGCAGCGTTCAGCACTATTTTAAAGTGAGTTGAAGTGCAGGAGCAGCAAGGAGGTGTGGACAAAGCTGGATTATCATTTTAGATTCTTCTCCGGAACTAAGGGGAACTTAGAGGGAAGCTACAATAATAATAATCCGAATATGAGGGGGGCTGGAGGGGAAGTGTCGGCTCTTCTTAGGAACCGTGAGGGGTCCTGGTTGTTTAACTTAGAAACGAGATTTCCTCAGGGATTAAATCACAAGAATTAATTCTTATTTCATTATTCCATAGTCCAGTGGTGGCGAACCTATGACACGGGTGCCAGAGATGGCACTCAGAGCCCTCTCTATGGGCACCCGTGCCATCAACCCACCGGAGAATTCACCAGACAGGACTCAAGGCCTCTTGCAGTCCCAGGCAGCCCAGGACCCTAGATGGAGGCTACAATAATAACCAAAGCTTTTTCTCCTTCTTTCTACTGTATTGGTGCCCTCAGGTGCCTATACAGTACAATTTAAACATGTGACAGAGCAGGGAGTAATAAGTTACTGTTTAAATTGTATCGGCACTTTGCGAAAAATATGTTGGTTTTGGATGTAATTTGGGCACCCTGCTTCTAAAAGGTTTGCCATCACTGCCATAGTCCATCTTGAAAACAACTTTTTTGAATACCATAAAAACATTATTTAGCAATATGGTGGCATATATATAAATAATTGTTTATGGTTCAGGCGGTCCCTTACTTAAGAACACCCGACTTACATACGACCCCTAGTTACAAATGGACCTCTGGATGTTGGTAATTTAATGTACTAAGGCCACAATAAACGGCTGTAACAGTTATGAAATTTGTCTGTAATGAAGCTTTATTATTAACCCTTGTTCTTATGACAATCCAACCTTTTTTTAAATCTTATTGTCACAGAGACCAAAAAAATTTTGGTTGGGGCTACAATTGCAAAACATTTTAATTACATACAAATTCAATTTAAGAACAAACCTACAGAACCCATCTTGTACGTATCCTGGGGACTGACTATATTTGCCAACAGGTATTAACTTGGCATAAGATACCTTTATTCCTATGCAGTGTATCTTTTAAACTTTATTGCCCAAAACGAACTTGTCCATTTATTAATACCCTTTGTTCTCAACCTTTTAATATGTAACATTGTTTTAAAATGTTTTTTATACTTGCTGAATTTTGCCCTATTTTTCTCTTTTTGTGTTTCCCTATATGTTTTTGAATGGAGGACATTAATGCGCTTCTCCTAGGTGCTGCAAGTAAACTTGATCCGTGTACAAGAAGTGTTTAACACAGAACGAAATCGTCATGTGACAAAGAGAATACAATTGATTGACAGACTTCTGGACCCGGGGGGAACGGCTCCTAATTTGTGTCCAAAAGAATATATTTCTGAGTAATTCACTTTGCTATGTATTCTGTTTATTCATTTGTATTAAAAACATATAACATAGGAGAGACATAATGTCGCAATAAAATTGGGTGTTTATAAAATGTTAATTAAGGGATTAGAATTTTAGAGCTGTCAGATTTCCGCATTCCGCATTGGACGTAAGTGATTTGAATATTAGTCATAAGTAAGGGCTGAGGATAGCCTGAAACGCAGGGTGTTTGAAAACTTTGGATGTTCCATATGATGTTTCAATGAAGACCATTTACACCAGATACCTCCGGGATTAAACCCTTTTGGGGATCTGCCTTCAGTAGAAGCCTGTTAGATTGTGCTTTCAGCATATATAATTTTTAAAAAGTGTGAGACACTGAAGGAGTTAACTGTGGATGGGCGGTATGTTTCCCCTAGGTTTTCATACTATGCAAGGCCTTAGTGCTGAGGTTGTGTTGTCCAGCACCTTGGACACAGGTGGTGGGAGCAGCCTAATCATCCTGCATAAAGCTGCTGAGCAGGGCTGAGAGCGTTGTCTCTCTGAAAGGAGGCTGGAGAGCGCACAGCCCTGACCTCTGTGCCTGGAGCAGCGACGTCTTTTATGTTCTAGTGGTGAGTTAGAATAACTCTGTTTAGTTAGCACCCTGACGGGTAGGATTTTGTTTGTTTGATGCCTGAATGTGAAGGCTGTTTTATTTTGTACCTACTCCTGGAATAAACGCAGGCGAGACCTGTTTTGGACTAAAACTTTAGTGTCACTGTCTTGGACTGCATCACGTATCACCGCTACCATGGTCTCTACTGGGCCAAATCTCCCACAAAAGTTATAAAAAGAATAAAAGTCCCCTGATTCCCCTTCCAATATATAAATCAAATACAACATAAAAAAGTGAAAATCACCAAAAACACTACATACTAAGTATCACCAAATCCGTAACAACCCGTACAATAAAACCTGTACGGTAAATGCTGTAAAAGAAGAAGTAAAAAGCCTCTCAAAAATTATGATATCGACGTGATACCAATAAAAAGTACAGCTTGTCCCACAAAAAAAGAAAACAGCTTTGTAAACATTAATACTTGGTAATGCAAAAACGAGCGAATTTCTCAAAAAACAAGTTCTATATTCAGCAATAATTGCCATAAACGTGAATAAGGATAACATGTTATTTTTATAGCATGCTGAATGGCCAAAGAAAACGGCAAAAAAATTAAAATTAGAATGAATGATTGTTTTAACCAACACAAAAAAAGAGTTAATAAAATTTGATTATTAGCTATTGAATACCCCTTAATGATGTATCCAAAATGTGGAGTTCATCCCCCAAAATTAACCCCCCATATGTCCAAATTACAGAAAAAAAAATTATAGCCCTTAAAATGTGACGATGCAAATCTGCTCTGAATGGTGCTGCTTACTTTCTATGCCCATCAGTGTGGGGGATCCTCATACTCGGGAGAAATTGGATATCAAACTATGTGGAGATTTTTCATCATTTAATACTTTGTGACTATTTGTCTGCCTGAACAGCAAAAAATGTTTCATTTTCATAACTAAACACAAAAGGTATCATCCAAATGTTCAAACTACTGTGAAGTACAATGTGTGGCAAGGCAACAATCTCAAAATACCCTGGATATGATAAAGCATTACAATGTTACGGGTGCCATTCGGTGTGCGGGTGCCTCCTTGACCCACATCCCAGGTTGCAGGCGCACTTGTACCTTCCCATGGCCCCCGGCTCTCCTCAATACATTACCTGTCCGCGTTCCTGCTCCGGCAGGACCCCGGATTGGACTTGACCTTGCATCTCTGTCCCCTGCCCTGACCCTGCGCCTGAACCCTACCACGAGACTGTCTTCTACAAAGTACCTCGACCTTGGCTGCCACCCTGGGCTACTCGCACCTGTGGAACAACCTGGAGGCAACCCGCCGAAGCAGGTCCCACTTAGATTCCGATCCTAGGTGTCAGCTAGTACCACTTCCCGTGGTGGTCCAGAGGATCCACAAATCCCGCATCTTGACAGTAAGATCCGGCCATGGATCCCGCCGAGGTTCCGCTTCCCATTTGGCCTGATCTTAATACCATTGTGGTCCAGCAGTCCTGTCAGGTTGCCGTGCTATGTGAACAGTCACTGCCCTGCTGCAACAGTTGCTAGTCACTCAGCATCAGAATCTGGTTCCTGAGACTGCTCCCTAGGCTACGACTTTCTATGCCCGACAAATATGATGGGGACCCCAAGCTGTGCAGGGGCTTCATTGTTCCTTGCACATTGAACTCATGCCGACTCAGTTTGTCACGGAGCGATCCATCAGTCTCCTCTCCGGAAAGGCCCTGTTTTGGGCTACCCCTCTTTGGGACAGAGACTATCTGGTCACGGCTACACGCAGGGCATTTCTGGCGGAATTCTAGTCCGTGTTCAAAGAGCCTGCGCAGGTTGTCTCCTTTGCTGAGACTGCGTTGCTGAACCTGCTTCAAGGCGACTCATCAGTGGGAGAGTGTGCAGTTCAGTTCCGCATTCTGGCCTCTGAACTTGCCTGGAATGATGCAGCCCTGATCGCCACCTTTAAAAAAAGGACTCTCTGCTCAGGTCAAAGACGCTTTGGCTGCTTGTGACCTGCCATCTACTCTGAGTGGTCTCATAATACTGGCCACTCGGATTGACGTGCGGTTTAAGGAGCGTGCTGAGGAATTACGCTTCGAGCACCCACAAGCCCAGATGAGATGTTTTCCTCACTTGGCACCTGCCTTCCAAAAGCCACTCCAGCCTCCGCCTGTATCATCTGCTGGGGAACCTATGCAGGTGGATAGAACCTGACTCTCCCTCTAGGAGCGTTCCAGATGATCCAACGTCCGGGAATCGCCAGCACCTAGGGTTCTAGGGAGAAGTGTCCCTAGGTGTGAGCAAAGCTTCTCCACGCCTGACTATTCCTGTGCTCCTCAGCGTTGCCACCTGCACCCAGATCCAGGTCACTGCTTTCTTGGACTCTGGTTCTGCGGGCAACTTTGTGGATGCCACTCTGATCTTCCGGCACCACCTCCCTGTGGTCCTTCTCGAGAAGCCTCTGGTCATCTCCTTGGTCAGCAAACAAATCCTCTCCGATCTGGTCAGGTACCGCACTGGGCAATTTCCCTGCAAGTCGGTGCTCTGCATAAGGAGAGGCTGTCCTTCTACGTGCTGCCACGCTCTACCTCATACCTCCTTCTTGGTCTTCCATGGCTGCAGCTCCATGCACCTGTTCTCAACTGGATGACAGGGGTCCTGCTGTATGGAGGTGTCTCGACCAGTACATGTCTTGGCCTTCTTCATGACTCCTAAGCCTTTGGAGGGCCTACCTTCATGTTACCAGGACTTTGCCGATGTGTTCTCTAAGAAGCAGCAGAGACATTACAACCACACCATCCCTACAACTGCCCTATTGATCTGTTGCCGGGTACCTCTCCTCCTTGGGGTCGGCTGTACCCTCTCTCCATACCAGAGACCGCTGCCATGTCAAGAAGGATGGCTCTCTGCATCCCTGCATTGATTATCGCGGACTTAACAAGATCACGATCAAGAACCGCTACCCTTTTCCATTGATCACAGAGCTCTTTGACCGTCTGCGCAGCTCCAAGATTTTCTCCAAGCTGGAACTTCTGGAAACTCTGGTGTCTCCCATTGTGGAGCTCACCACAAAGGGCGCCCACCTCTAGCCCCTGCCGGCTGAAGGGGCCTTCTCAAGGTTAAAGTCTGCCTTTGCCTTACCTCCAGTTCTCAATAGGCTTGACATGGAGAAGTCCTTCGTGGTGCTGGGGCAGTGCTCACCCAGAAAGGCCCTAAGGGCCGAGCTCTCACGTGCGGTTTCTTCTCCAAAACTTTTTCTCCTGCAGAGAGAAATTACTCTATAGGAGATGGAGAACTCTTGGCCATCAAGCTTGCCCTGGAAGAATGGCGATATCTTTTGGAGGGAGCCCACCATCTGGTCTGCGTGTATACAGATCATAAGAATCTCCTGTATTTCCAGACTGCCCAACGTCTTAACCCTAGGCAAGCCTGTTGGTCACTTTTCTTCTCACGCTTCAACCTATTGATCCATTTTCGTGCTGAGGAGAAGAAGATCAAGGCAGATGCTCTCTCTTGTGCCTCTGATGTTAGTGGGGAAGAACCGGCTCCTCGGCATCCCTCTTGAACGGCTGGTTGTGAACCTCCGGCATTGGCAGTGGACCTCCGGCAGCTCCCACTGGGCAAGACTTATGTCCAACCTGCCCTTTGGAAGAAGATTTTGACTTGGGGACATTGCTCTTGTGTGGCTGGGCATCCTGGGTTGCAGAGCTCGGTAGCCCTCATTTCCCGTTACTATTGGTGGCCAGATCTGGTTTATGACCTGCAGGATTTTGTGGGTTCCTGCACCTCCTGTGCTTGTAATAAGCCATCACGCCTCAAACCCTCTGGTCTCCTGATGCCATTGCCGATACCCAGCTGCCCGTGGACTCACGTGGCCATGGACTTTGTCACGGACCTTCCATCTTCCTCTGGGAATACTGTCATCTGGATGGTAACCCGACCGGTTCTAAAAAATGTCTAATTTTGTCCTACTGACAGGTCTGCCATCTGCTCCTCACCTTGCCAGCCTGTTCTTCACCCAGATCTTTCGACTACATGGACTTCCGTTGCACGTCGTTTCGGACAGAGGGGTCCAGTTTGTCTCCTGCTACTGGCAATCTCTGTGTAATCAGCAGTCTAATGGACAGGTAGAGAGAGTTAACCAAACTCTGGGCTGTTACCTTCGTCATTTTGTCTCTGCCCGTCAGGACAACTGGTCCACTTTGTTGCCATGGGCAAAGTTCTCTTATAACTCCCGGGACTCTGAGTCTGCTGGTGCAGACCCGTTCTTTATTGTCTACGGACGAATTCCATGCCCACCTCTTCCTATGTCCATTCCCTCGGATGTTCCTGCCGTGGAAAAGTTGGTGCAGGACCTCAGGTCTATCTCGTCAGTCTCTATTTCGGGTATCTGCCCGCACCAAAACCCATTCCGATAAGAAACGCAGGCTTCCTCTAGTCTTCTCTCCGGGTGACAAGGTGTGGATTTTGTCTAGGTACGTTCGGCTGAAAATCCTCAGCTACAAGCTTGGACCAAATTTTCTGGGGCCTTTAGAGGTGGTGAAGCGCATAAACGCCTGTGGCATACAAACTTTGCCTTCCTCCCGCTATGTGCATCCTGAACTCCTTCCATGTCTCTTTCCTGAAACCTGTCATCTTGAACCGCTTTTATCGACAACCTCCTATTCCTGCTCCTGAGGCTGATTCCACTGATGTGTTCGTGATAAAAGAAGTTCTGGACATGAAAACAGTAAGAATTAAGTTCTTCCTTGTTGACTGGAAGGGGTTCCGGCCTGAGGAGAGATCATTGGAGCCTGAGGATAAATTCTGGACCGTGGCCTCCTACAAAGGTTCTTCCAAACCAAGAAGAGGGGGAAGCCCTCACTGTGCAGGTGACCCTGTGACCCACATCCTGGGTCACAGGCGCATCCGTGCTGAGCCCGTGGCCCCCGACTCTCCTCAATACATTACCTGTCTGCGTTCCTGCTCCGGCAGCCGGCCACACGTGTTCCCACTTCTTAGGGCGTACGCAGCAGCACTCTAGGATTTAAAGGGCCAGCGCAGAATGGTGGGGTCAACATGGGTAATACCAGAACTTACTTTTAATTTAGTGACCAGCACATGTCATCTTTGATCGGAAGAGTCTAATTTTCTTCTTCTACCGAGTTGCTACGTCACAACTTGTCTGTGCAGATTTTGCAACGCAACAATTTTAAGCATTCTTAACAAATAGGGGAATTAATTAATTACTTATGCCACATTTTTGGCGGATTTGCACCAAAAAAGGCTTTTAGAACATTTTTTGGCAATTTTCGGCCGACAAAGGTGTTGAGGTTTTGGGAATCGGGCCAAGGTCACGGAGGAAATAGCCTGTGTACCAAAAAGATAAAGAGGATGGCACACAGTTTAGATCAGCTAAAAGCAGGTCTAAACTGCAACAGATTCATCATCGCATAGATGAACCTGTCACAGCACTGCACTATTGTTATTGAGCTCTTCATTGGCTGAGCCTGCAACACATAAATGAATTCCCCCCATAGATCACTATTATACCCTCAGTATAGTAATAGTACCCCCAACGGTTGTCAATATAGTAACAATATCCCCACAATATTCAAAATAGTAACAATGATCCTGCAGTATCCAATATATTAATGGTGCTCCACAGTAGCCTATATAGTAACAGTGCCCCCCACTGTTGCCATAGTCAAAGTGTTACAGGTTAATATGGAGGTTAATTTGAAGTACTAGCTGCTAATCATGCAAGCCAAAAAGCACCAGGCCCCATTGGGTTTACTGGCCTGCATTTTAATATGGGAGTTCTTGACATCTGCCCATGGCTCAAGCTCCATCAAAAACATTTAACAAGTTTGGTACTGATATAATACTTAGAGAAAACAAGATAAAAAGTATTTTCAACCTTAAACTCCTCTGTATTCATACTCTTTGCCTGCATATAAGCTAAGAGCAAATCACTTCTGCTCTTTTTTGTGTATTACTGCTGAGAGATCTTCACTTATTTGTGCATGTCACCTGTCTCCCTTAACAACCATGTTTACCGTGGTTGTTTTTGCATAGTTTGCGTACATTCTATCTTAATTATGAAATAATTGATTATACTCGATTATTCTTGCCATTTCTCCTGCAAATAGCATTTTTTTGGGGCTGCATTTGCACTCACCGAAAGGCATTAGGTCTGTATGTGTAATGAAAACATGTATAGAATTTCAATCTCCTTAAAATGTTTCAATAGATTCTTTGTGCAGATCAGTTTGTTAAATTAGCCACTAAACCTTAAGTTTGCAGTTTATGAATGTAATGAAGGAATAGTATTCTTTTAGGTTTAGTTTTCAATATTTTATTAAGATTACATTCAAACAGACGTGTGCTCGCCTGGCCGTACCGTGGGCAAGAACTTGGCAGCGCGCTGAAGAGAAGAAGGTGTGAGCGCTGGGAAAAAGTGGGAAAAGATTTTTCCTGTGCACAGTATGGCGCCACGCTTGTGGCCGCCAGATGCCACTTCTGTCTATGGAAACGTATGCCAGTGTGAAAGTGGCCTAAATATGTTTTAATGGAGGGATTTAAGAAATGATGTCCTTTGCCAGCTGACAATAAAATGAAACGCACAAGAATAGTTCAGTAATGCATGCTGCATAAAACATGCTGAGCCTGTCATTTAATGAAGATAGGGGTCCAACCTAAATGCCTTTATATCTTTCAATATATGCCGGTGATGATCCCTATATTTTTAATTATCTACTCTACTCTACAAGTTCCTAAGACAATGGTGGAATAGTACTACCGGGCCTGCTTGCATACTACCTAAATGGTCAACTACATAATATGAGAAACTGGTTTCTGGATGATGCCAACACTCAGAAAATGATGTCAGAAAAAGCTGACATCATTGCTATAAATTTATAACTCCACACAGTGTTGCCGATCCACAATAAGAAGTCAGACCTGGCTCTGTCACTCTGACACTGCTTATGCTGTTGTCTTAAACACTACAAAGTTAGTTAGTGATGCAACATCCCCCACCGTGGCCTAGCCTTTTCTTGGGGCCTGGAGTCAGCCGGGGGCCGCAGTACCTGAATGGCTGGCAGTTGCGGCCTACGCACGCTAGTGTCACGGTGCTTGGTATGGGGAACCGGAGGGCTGTCCTACAGCCTGGCAGGTCTCCAGCAGGTGGTGTTGGTAAGAAATGATGAGGGGTAGGCTGCTATAGCGGTTCTCTGGTGTCTAGAGTATGAGTCTCTGTGTGGTGGACAGGGTGCCCGTGATGGTGACAGCCGTAGTAGCAGGGACCAGACGGAGGCAGACGTTGAACAAAAATAACTTACAGTTCTTTATTGGAACTGACAGGAACAGTAGCAACGTGCCTTGACAAATGGTAGAATGCTGGAGATGCAGTTGGAGGGAGCCACAGGAGTAGATCATCAGCCTGGATGCAAGGGCAGGCTGGGAGGTAGCTGTGTCCTAGAAGGATGCTTCAGCTTGTCCTGGGTTGCTTCAGATATCACCCTTGAAGGTAGGATGATATCCCTTTCTCTCACTGACTAACTCACTACACTCTTCAGGCAGGGAGCTGAGCTTTCCTGCTCTGGTCTGATCTGGTCTGGCTGCGCTGGCTTGCTTAGCTGTACTGACTCCAGCCTAAGACTGACTCACTTGCTCTCAGGCTCAACTAGACTGGAACTGAGCTCTAGGGGTTTTGTTACTCCCACTGGTCAGGTGGTGGCTACTCCTCCAATTACATCTCAGCTCACAGAAACAAGGTGTAACACATGTGATTGGCTGACACATATTACATCACATAAAACAATTAACTCTTGCCTTACCAGGCAGACTCTACCACTGCAGTGCTCATCTGTGTTATGTAGTGACATGCTGTGGGGCTGATCAGACCCTACAAAGGCTGCAAGCTACATGGGGGGACGTATTCGCAACAACCCCTCTGCCTTGCATCTGTTGCAGTGACAACAGGACTAGTAACTTAAAGGTTGTACGGCTGCAGACATTTCCCCCCACTTTCTAGATAACCTATAAACACTGACTACACCAATTCAATGTTATTAACGATTCTTGGGGGTTTTACAGATAATTAAATTGCAATCAGCGGCCACTTACAAGCGTCAGCCTTCTGTGTGCGTGCACATGTGCCACACACAATGTAATGCTCGTAGATGACTGCATTACATATATGGAGCCACATTGAGCCAGGGGAACTTGCAGAGCGTGCACAGCGGTCGTGCACGCTCCACATTACTAGCGCACAGCACAAGCAGCCAATGGCTACTGTGCTGTGTATTCTGTGCACGAGCACACTGCTCCGTGGGAGCGGAGTATAATGGGACTTGAAGTCCCCATACGGAGTGCTGCGGCCATCTTGATTCATCGATCCTAGCATTCAGGAATAAAAAGGTAAACCATTGTAAAAATAATGATTTCCACATGATTTAAGTGGAAAACATTGTATTGGTATGAGTAGGGGGTGTATTTATCACATCCAGGACTTTTTTTTTTGGTTTGGGGACCGTATAACCCCTTTAATGGTGAAAATCTACTACAACAGTGGAAGAACCCCATTGTGGCTTCTCCAGGCTTTGACTCCTACATGTATTCCCCCAAAATTATAGTATGTACAGAACCCCAAATTTATTAAACATACTAGACCTCCCTGAACTATACATATCATTTCTTACAAAACACATATGTGTTTCATGCCTTTTACTCGATGCATTTGCAATGTGCTTCAACACACAATGCAAACGCATCCTGTGACCTCATCCTCTTATTATATGCAACCCACTGTTCATTTCGTTACATCCCCCAAATGATTTTATTTACTGCACCAAACTAACTATATAGCACCCTGAAATTAATACATATATAACTATTTTTATACAGCCCCCATATACAGATCCCACAGTTTCTATATATATATAGCCACCCACACAGCTCCCTCAAAGTTCCATTATGTGCAGCCACCCCTACACAGCTCCCCACCAGTTCCATTGATTACAGCTGCCCATAAGCAGATCCCCCCAGTTCTATTGTATACAGCCCCATACACAAATTCTTCAGTTCCATTATATACAACCCCACATACACAGCTCCCCCAGTTTCATTATATACAGTTCTCATATACAGTCTACATCCACCCGCACCCACAATAGTTTATTATATGGGACAAGTAGGGCCATAACCTGAAGCTGATGGGCCCCAGTGCAAAGTTTGTGCCAGGGCCCCAACTATAATGTATGGTTTATAGTACTAATCTTCTCATATGGGAAAGTGAGACCTTATAGGCCCCCAAAGCCTCTTGGGCCCGATTGCAACCGCACCCTCTGCACCCCCTCAAGTTACGCCCCTGAGGACAAGTTAGCGCAGGACTACCATAACTAGATAGCTCAGACAACCCATCCACACCATCACCAGAGTACCAGATCTCTTCATCTGTGGGCATTCTGAACAATCCCCCCATCTCTAAGACAGCACCCCCCCCCCACCCCATACCAACTACAGATCTCCTCAGTAGTCCAGTATAACATATTCTTCCCTCCCCATATGACCCACACACCTGGTATACCTTTTAAAGTTCAGTGAAATTCCACCAGAAGCGTAGGAGGTGCATAGAAATCATCAACATCTCAAGGTCATGGATATTTCAAATGTTTGCAGCGGAAGAAGCTTTGGACACTTGTCTGTAGTGTAACAGCATTAACTGTTTCGTGTCACACACAATGACAGTGTTTAAAGCTTCTTCGGTGTCACACAAGGCCCTGTGTAAGACGTTATCGGTGATGCTACCAGTGTTTTATTTTATCAGCAGAACAATTTCTAAGTACTTTGTAGTGCAGGTCGAATCTCAAAAAATCCTTCCCCAACCCCAGTCATTTAAATATATACAATGTGCCACAATTTTTAGCATAAACAACTCCCCACCAAATTATAGTTAATGCAGCCCTGTCCCACTAAGTTAGCTTACACGTTGCTCACCCCGAATTAATTCTAACATATACAGGAGTAGTAGATTCATTCTGACATATACAGGAGTAGTTCTAAAAGTTGAACTCGACATTCTTTAACTGCATCATCACAATGATGACTCTAGTGCAGCAAAAGACTAGTGTTGTTAAGCTAGTGTTGTTGGCGCTGTGCACTCACTGCAGCCGGTGAATTTCATTAAGGGGGCATCTTACAGGACATTTCATTAAGGGGGCATCTGGCAGGATATTTCATTCAGGGGCCTCTGGCAGGACATTTCATTAAGGGGGCGTCTGGCAGGACATTTCATTAAGGGGGGCGTCTGGCAGGACATTTCATTAAAGGGGGCATCTGGCAGGACATTAACCGGTCCAGGACCTGGCCCTTTTTTGTTTTTTCATTTCCATTTTTCATTACCCACCTTCAAAAATCTATAATTTTTTTATTTGTACACTTAAAGAGCTCTGTGATGGCTTGTTTTCTTCATAACAAATGACACTTCATAGTGATGGTATTTAATATCCCATACCGCATACTGGGAAGCGGGAAAAAAATTGCAAATGCAGTGAATATGGTGAAAAAACGCATTTGCACCGTTTTCTTGTGAGTTTGGATTTTAAAGGATTTAACTGTGCTCCCCAAATGACATGTCTACTTTATTCTCAGGGTCTGTGCGATCTAAGGGATACCAAATATGTATAGGTTTTATAATGTTTTCATACATTTACAAAAATTAAAACCTCCTTTCGTACTTCGTTGTACGGAGCTGTGGGTGGTGTCATTTTTTGTGTCTTTTGATGACGTTTTCAATTATATCATTTGTAAAACTGTACAACCTTTTGATCACTTTTTATTGATTTTTTAAATATTTTTCAAAATGGCACAAAAGTGCCATTTTCGAATTTGGGTGCTATTTAACGTTTCGGGTTTAAATATAGTGAAAAAACTTTATTATATTTTGATAGATCGGGCATTTTCGGACGTGTCGATACCTAATGTGTTTATGATTTTTACAGTTTATTTACATTTATATCAGTTCTAGGGAAAGGGTGGTAAATTGAAGTTTTAGCGTTTTTTATTATTTTTTTTAAAACTTTTTTTTATTTTTCTTTTAACTATTTTTCAGACTCCCTTTAACCCTAGGTTGTCTGATCGATCCTATCATAAAATGCCATACTACAGGGGAGTGACGATCCTTGGCCCATGCCACCGTCAGCTTTGCTAGCACCGATCACGGGTGTGACTTACAGGCTTACAGCCCGTGAGCCCTTTCCCTTTCGGGAACCAGTTAAAGGGGGCATCTAGCACGACATTTAATTAAAGGGGTGCATCTGGCGGGACATTTCATCAAAGTGGGGCATCTGCCGGACACTTCATTAAGGGGGTCTCTGGCAGGACATTTCAGTAAGGGGGGCGTCTGGCAGGACATTTCATTAAAGGGGGGCATCTGGGAAGACATTTAATTAGGGGGCGTCTGGCAGGACATTTAATTTAATGGGCATCTGGGGTGGACATTTTATTGAAGGGGGCATCTGGCATGACATTTCATTAAATGGGGGTATCTGGCATGACATTTCATTAAAGGGAGCATCTTGGGTGGACTTTTCATTAAAGGGGGCATCTGAGGTGGACATTTCATTAAAGGGGGGCGTCTGCTGTGAACTTGGGGGCTGACTGTGGACTGGGGGGCTATCTATATACTGAGTGAGCATGTGCAGGGGCTATCTATTTACTGAGTGGGCATGTGCAGAGTCTACCTTGCTATGGCTCAAAAATGTTTGGTAAAAAAAAACCTGTATAATATTATGTATCATTGTGGGGAGGGGGGCCCACAAAAATCTTCCAGTGGCGGCCCTGCTTGTGAATACAGACCTTACAGAAATAAAGGAAAAAGATGTCAACCCCTAGTAAAGGTAACAAGCATAGCAATGTGGAGATGTCCTTAAACTACTTATTTCAAAATGTAAAAGCTGTGTAAATAATTGAAGGTTCTGTTCATTTGAAATTATGCAGTCAGTGTAGACATAATTTCCACACATGACATTTTCTTCTGGTAGATTTTATAGTACAAAAGTCCATTCTATACTTGCTAATATAATTCTGAAAAACAGAAACAAAGCTGATAATACTGTTCACTGATCCTGTATAGCCTATAAACATGCTAATATCCATGTTTGCACAAAATCCTGCAGTACAAAACCTCTATTAAGAAGAGAATTATGTTAATAAAGAATAATCCTCTGGTATGACAAAACCTTCCCCAGAAGTATGAATGTTAATAAAGTTTAATCCTTAACCTTAGCCATCTGTATAATGGTATTAATTTAAGTGTTTGTTTTACCGCATGTTATGTTCACTTGAAGGATATCTGTTTTTCATAACCCTAACATTTTTCCAAAGACAATGTAATGTAATAGAATTTATATTTTCTCTGAAATGGAAAAATACAATGCTGTATGCAACATCTAAGCAATTATTTTACTTATCATATTAACCGGAACAATATCCTTAGAGAAGTAAAAGTTAATATTTGCACAACATAATGCTGGGTATACTGCCTGCTAATTTTAATGTTACTTTTGTGCCTCTTTGTCCTGAAGCAGAAGCACAAGGATATTTCGTCCCAAGTGCTTTCACTAAGATCCCAAACATAGAAAAAAAATAATAATTAAGACTCAATTATTGTCGGGTCTACAAATAACACTTCCGAGAAAGCAAAGTAAGTGACCTGTTTCCCCAGTTCATAGTAGCCCTGCCTCATACTGAGAAGGAGTGTGTTTATCTTTTGCAGCAAGATCTTTAATTTGGGACCACATATTAATAAGGTTAGCTGCAGTTTGAAGGTGGCGTAAGGTGGCACGCAATTCAAGTAGAGCACAAAATCTTGCTTAACAGGAAACCCAAAGTTACACAGTGGTCACACATTGCTGTCTTATAGGCCTCCTAGACAACAGCTTCTGAGGGCACAGACCCTTAATTTTACTTAATGAATGCACAAAGAAACTTCTCCCTTAGTCTACAGTAAATATTCATTAGGTCACCAATGGCACACCTTTGGCACACCATCTGTGAGTGAAAATGTATCTGAGAGGAGTTTGGAGGATACATTTTGCAAAAGGTGAAAAGTCTCCCTCCTATAAAGCCTTGAACAATACCTAATTCCCCACCAAGGTCAAGGTACAAAGAGGATTCTTGAAAAACGTCAGGATCAAGAGAATAGTATGGTTACCCTTGCATTTTTACTTTTCTGATTGGCAGCATACACCAAGGGGAAATGTTTGTGTGAAAGTTGATAAGTTGCATAGAAATGTGTTCCTTAAAGGAATTCTGCCATAAAAATCAAACATGATAAACCAGAGGCACTCACTCATTGTCACAGGTGCACCTGCGACCCATGTACCTCTGTGTGGCTGCTCTGATGCAGGCTTACTTACCGTCCGCACTCCAGCAGCGGCTGCTGCGGTCCAGCATGCACATTCCCACCCTCTCTGTGAAATTTAAAAGGCCAGCGAGCAGCTAATTGGCGCTGACCGGCCGCTGCCCTATTTTATAGCCTGTCTCTTCCTATGACCCCTGCCAAATCTTTGTGGCTTGTTGCCTTTGAGAAAGTGTGCTATTGAGACTCTTGGGATTTACCTGTTGTGACTTGTGTTTCGTTCAGTGACCTCGATTCTCTGTTGTCTACCATGATCTTCTGCTACGATCCTGTGACGCCTGTCCTGACCTTCTGCCTGACTACGACTCTGCCTTTTCTGTACCTCGCTTTGGCCACTACCGTAAGCAAGACAGCCTGTGGAGTGACCTGGTGGTATCCCGCCGCAACAAGTCCAACCCACTTTGCTGCAGGCCTCTCCTGAAAACTGGGTGCCACTTAGACTCCACTCCCAGGTGTCGGCTTGCATCATCGCTCGTAGTGGTTCAGTGGGACCACCACCTCCGATCCTGACACTCATATAATCAGGCACTGTGACTTTGCTAATTTTCTTATATTTGGTATCTTCCTTCTAAAATTAACTTTTAAAATTATGTTGATGGCTGTTATAGCAGTTTCCTCTTCCACCATGTGCTGAAACGTCTGCTACTGCAGCATGTGTACATCATGCAGAGGGAGGGGTGAAGTGCTGAGCAGAGGGGAAAATGAGGCTCTAGTAACACCACATTGAGCCCTTCAGGCTCATTAGCATAATTTTACAAGTTGATTTTAGAAGAATGGAGGACATGGATAACATGAGAAATATAAGAATATTACCAGAAGATTTAGGAAACACAACCTCAGCATACAGAGACTGCAGTTGTTGAAGGGCCAGATGCTTCTTAACATTACAGTAGAGACCTCTAATATTTAAAGGGAACCTGTCACTACATTTTCACTAAAGATAGGTTGCAGAAGCCCATCACACATGCAGTGCAAAAATGCCTCTCTGCCTTTTATAAGCATTTGCATTACAATATAATTGTGTGTTATAACTTACCTTGCACCCTGACAAAATCCTGTGGTAGTCACAGGGGTTGGGCTTTGGTTTGGATGCATTTCAAAAACAACTTGTGACTTGTCTGTGTTACTCACTCCTTTGATCCTAGCTCCCACCTTTGTCCTCCTATAAAGCTCCTCCCACACCCACTGATGTCATCTCACCATGCTGTGAGCTCTGTGAAGGAGCAGGAGGATGAGCTTTACAGAAGCACAAAGGTGGGGGCTGAGAATTTTGTCAGGGTGCAAGGTAAGTTATAACACACAAGTACACTCACTGGCCACTTTATTAGGTACACCATGCTAGTAACGGGTTGGACCCCCTTTTGCCTTCAGAACTGCCTCAATTCTTCGTGGCATAGATTCAACAAGGTCCTGGAAGCATTCCTCAGAGATTTTGGTCCATATTGACATGATGGCATCACACAGTTGTCGCAGATTTGAGATCTGGTGATTGTGGAGGCCATTTGAGTACAGTTAACTCATTGTCATGTTCAAGAAACCAGTCTGAGATGATTCCAGCTTTATGACATGGCGCATTATCCTGCTGAAAGTAGCCATCAGATGTTGGGTACATTGTGGTCATAAAGGGATGGACATGGTCAGCAACAATACTCAGGTAGGCTGTGGCATTGCAACGATGCTCAACTGGTACCAAGGGGCCCAAAGAGTGCCAAGAAAATATTCCCCACACCATGACACCACCACCAGCCTGAACCGTTGATACAAGGATGGATGGATCCATGCTTTCATGTTGTTGAGGCCAAATTCTGACCCTACCATCCAAATGTCGCACCAGAAATCGAGACTCATCAGACCAGGCAACGTTTTTCCAATCTTCTACTGTCCAATTTCGATGAGCTTGTACAAATTGTAGCATCAGTTTCCTGTTCTTAGCTGAAAGGAGTGGCACTCGGTGTGGTCTTCTGCTCCTGTAGCCCATCTGCCTCAAAGTTCAACGTACTGTGCGTTCAGAGATGCTCTTCTGCCTACCTTGGTTGTAACGGGTGGCGATTTGAGTCACTGTTGCCTTTCTATCAGCTCGAACCAGTCTGCCCATTCTCCTCTGACCTCTGGCATCAACAAGGCATTTCCGCCCACAGAACTGCCGCTTACTGGATGTTTTTTCTCTTTCGGACCATTCTCTGTAAACCCTAAAGATGGTTGTGCGTGAAAATCCCAGTAGATCAGCAGTTTCTGAAATACTCAGACCAGCCCTTCTGGCACCAACAACCATACCACGTTCAAAGGCACTCAAATCACCTTTCTTCCCCATACTGATGCTCGGTTTGAACTGCAGGAGATTGTCTTGACCATGTCTACATGCCTAAATGCACTGAGTTGCCGCCATGTGTTTGGCTGATTAGAAATTAAGTGTTAACTAGCAGTTGGACAGGTGTACCTAATAAAGTGGCCGGTGAGTGTATATTGTAATGAAAATGCTTAGAAAAGGCAGATAGGCATTTTTGCACTGCAGGTGTAATAAGCTTCTGCAACCTGTCTTTAGTGAAAATGAGGTCCCTGGTGACAGGTTTACGGTGACACACTAAATAGTGACCATCCAAAAGAGGGCTGTCATTTAGCCCATGCATACCATTTCCAAGCATTAAAATGTAACATTTATTGATATTAAAAGTTTGATTTAAAGATTAAGAACACAGTGTGCCGCTCAACATATATGTCAATATAGACAGATCAATGGGATTCCAAAATAGAGAGTCTGATACTCACATGTAGTGCGTACAGTCAGTAGAGTTCGTTATAATGTCAGACGTTAAGCTCAAGTTACCCCGTGTAAATGTTCCTCACACTGGGGTTTGCTTGAGTATATCTTATGTTATCAGTGGTGTGTTTAACTGAGTCACTGTTAGTCACATGTAGTATATTTAGGCTGCAGGAATTTTATAATAGGCGGGGAAAAGAAATTGACCAGAGTTTCGGCGGACTGGATGTGTACCCGCCTCAAGAAACTACAGGGTATCACATTGCCCTATTAGTTCAAATTTGGGGACTAATTGTCCCAGCTAGTATATTTTCTGCTCCTGTCCCAAATTTTCCCCATTTCCCGTCATGTATGGAGTCCCCATGGTGGTGACCCTAAACTCTTAAATTTTGGGGGGTCGATCGGATTAAATAAGGCCAGATGGATTCGTCGACTGAAGAGTCGAAGCCCTGCTGAAATTAGCATAATGGCATCTCTTTTTTAGCCTCAACTTGGAATCGGATGTCTAGGCTAGATACGATAATTATCATAAGTGACTATAAAAAATCTGCCGCTATTAGAGAATAATACTAATTACTGATTATGTGAAGAATATATTCATTAATTTGCGTGCATTTTTCTACTATAGACTTCTATGAACATTTAAATGGGACACTTATTTCCCCAGATACTATCTTTAAGGGTGATCCACTTTTAAATCATTGATGTTATTCATATACTTACCCTCTCAGCCTGGTGAAAGATATACACATATTATTTATTTTGTATTTTTAAACACAGACATACACATACATTGGATTTTCATTGCTTCTTGGAATTAAATTTCCTTGATTGAGTGCTTGGAGGATGTTGCTGTACCCGTACATGACATGTGACCATACATACGTCACTGCCTGAGGATGTCTGTTCCAGGCGCAAATGACATGGATCACATAACACCTCACATGACGTGGCACCACATTATTGCATCAGGTGCTGCGGGATGGCGGACAGCCCACTAGAGTGACGTATTATGTCACACCTCCTGCTTGACGGCTCCCTATTGGGTGAATTACATATGTCCCTGACACTCCCACATACTATATATAGTACATTTTGAACGCCGCACGCGAGCTAAGCCCTGTACCCCTGATGAAGGCTATGTTTCGCTGAAACATGTAGGGGGGCTTTTCCTGTTAAATTTTAATCAGCAGTGTCAGCTAAATGTCAGCGAATGAGCAATAGCTTCAGTGTTCGTAGTAAGCAGTACCTTAAAAGTCAGAGAGTTTAATATAGCATTAGTGTTGTGTAGTGTCACTGAGTTATTAGACAAGTATAGGAAGGGATGTTCTCAATATCCTCCGCTGAGTGAAACCGAGTGCCCTGAATCTGTGCTGTCAGTCATAGTCAGCAATGAGAACAGAGCATACAGGGCAATACAGGGGGAGTCCAGACAATGTACTAGCTAGGACAATTAGCCCCCAAATTTTAACTACTAAGGAGATGCGAGACCCTGTAGTTTCTTGAGGGGGGTACACAATATACCCCTTCCTTGGCTAATACTTACCTGTGACTCACCGTCTGCCGAAACTCTGGTAAATCCCCCCCCCCCCCATTATAGGATTCCTGCAGCCTTAATAGGTGACTCAGATAAACACACCACTGATAACATTAGATACACTCAAGCAAACCCCAGTGTGAGGAATATTTACACGGGGTAACTTGAGCTAAACATCTCACATTATAACGAACTCTACTCACTGTACGCACTACATGAGAGTATGTGACTCTCTATTTTGGTATCCCCGGGAATACCATTGATCTGTCTATATTGACATATACATTGAGCAGCACACTGTGTTCTTAATTCTTAAATCTTCACTACAACATTTTACTAAAATATATCAATAAAAGTTAAATTTTAATGCTTGGATTCGGTATTTATGGGCTTAATGATAGCCCTCTTTTGGATTGTCTATTTTGAACCTGCCAACAAAGATAGAGATCATAAAGCTAAGGTAAAGGATTGCTCAGGAGAGGAAACATACATGTAAAGCTACAGTCCCCAGGTATCCAAGTTGATTTTGGTGACCAAACCGCACCCACCCGGGAGGGCCACGCCGATGTCATCAGGCCGCGGCCCACCCCGGTGGGTGCCGTTTGTAGCATCGTAGCGCCCTTATAAAGTCTATGTCTGACTATTTGTAACACAGCCATGAGGAAGGACGCATAGTGAATTACATTTTTTTTCTAAGCTGTTACATGTAAGAATTGGAGTGCTGAATCATAATAATCTTGAAACCTATATATGAAAAAATACATATTCCTGGAAAATCTATTTAATGAATAATAAACAAAGCAAGAAATACAATACCTGGTATTGAAAAATGCCTAAGTCTTTACATTTTATTGACATGATAATGATAAAATGGTTTGCTTCAAGATGCAAGTCCAAAAGTTTGTATGTACAGTAGTTAAGGTCAACAAACCAAGTCTATTAAAGATACTAAGTAACATCTACAGCGTCATAAATATAAACCAATCTTTGACTCTATGGATAATAAATGGCTACTCAATAAAAAGCAGATTACCGTACATCACAAATGGGTTTACAGTAAGTTTAAAGCACATTAGAAAGACTGGGCAACCTTTTTTTAACCCTATCAAGTATTAAAATTTGTATATAGATTAATCTCAAAAAATAGCAAAGGAAGTTCACTCCTAGAAGACCATAAATACTTTTTACAGTGATGAAATGAGAAAAATATAAATAAAATAGGTTCTGGCTCTCCAGGGAACTAGTAAATGGGCCTGTGGCCTGTGGAGTGTGCCAGATTAATCAAAACTAGTGCCTGGTCTTCATTAATCTGGCGCCCCTGCACTGCTTGGGAATGTGCACCGGTTTTATTTATTGCACTTTGTTCATGCTGAATTGTCACACAGACAGATTTGGGGAGCAAGTCAGTAATAAATGTGGCACAAACAATTTAGTAAATGTGTTCCATTTTCTAAAACTATTATCATGAACTAGTTTACAATTATCCAGCTTGTACTTCATAAAATAAAACCAATGAAATCCATGTATAATAGAAAAATAATCATGACAATCACATTGCATCACATGCATACACGATCGAGCCGAGGTCCGCCCCCCTACTCTGCTGTGTGTGGTACGGAAAATTAAAGCTTTATGAGCTTATAGACTCGTTCACCAGATTTTACCATATTAAACTACAAGCCCCCACAAGTAAGGTATTAAATATCTGCAAAAACCCTGCCAACGTGTAGGCAAGGAGTAGTTGTGAATAAGGTCCTCTATCTCTCAGGATCCATCTGGTGAACCTGCGCAACTCACCCAAGGCATAATGCAGGGAGATCTCAGGTAATAGCAGTTGTAGATATTGCTTGAACAGGCAATGGCTAAATGGGTGTAAGTTATTGACCAATGATGTTGGCTGTTTTGTAAACTGGAGTGTATTTGGAGAGGTGCTACCACCTGACCAGGAGGATAAAACACCTGGACAGTGGGAGCACAGGCCTCTTTCCCACCAGCTCTCTTGGAGATCACATGCTTTACCATTAAGACTCTCAGCACATGGATTGAGTGAACAGAGAGAGACAGTGTTCAGTACACCTTCTGTACTGACACTTAACCTAATTCCAGGACCAGAGTCAGGAGCCTCAGATTCAGAGCTGCAGCTTCCATGGTTTGGACACAGCTCCATCCCAGCCCGCATCTACCAGGCTGGTTCACTTTTCCTGAGGACCACTCTCCTTGACCACTCCAGTAATCAGAAACTGCTGTGAGACTGTTTAGGCCCGTTGCCTGCTGTTGTTCAGTAAAGGACCATGAGTTATTTAGCACAACCTTGCCTCAGTCTGATCCCTGGATACGGCTGTTACCACCACGGGCTACCCATCCATTACCCAGGGACTCATCCTACAGACACTTAGGGATTGCCCCAGGGAGAACCAGTACATCAGCCTCAGCAAGCATATTTCTTGCACACACCACCTGCTGGAGACCTGGCAGGCTGTAGGACAGCCCTCCGGTCCCCATATCAAGCACTGTAACATAAGCATGCCTAGACCGCAACCGCTAGCCACTCCCGGCCCCAAGAAAAGGCTAGGGCCCAGGTGGGGGATGTTGCATATCTTTAACTAGTTTGGAGATCTGACCACTGGGACCCTCATTGATGGCAATAACAGGAGGCCCCATACCCCCTAGTGGTGGGGGAGGGGCAAATACAGTTTGTGTTCTGATGCAGCACTCAAGAGCATTCAAGAGAGAATTGAATAGTAGACACTGTGGGGCATGTATCAATCTTTACCCCCTTACTGTGGCATGCTGTGTGCCTAATTTATTGTGGCTATGCCTGCCACCCATCTACTACAGCGAGTGGCTAGCAACATTTTATTGTTAGAATTCTTGCCCATCTTCAAACATGACAGATTGTAACTACAGTGGATGTCATATGCATTACCTTCCTTTCCTACTTTTATGTTGTGGCTACAAGGTGACAGCTAATGACATACCTTCGGAGGGCAAAGATTGCTGTATGGCACGTCCTTCATTACAAGTACTTTTGTGGCAGGACTGCATTCACTTTCATCACTTGCAATGAGGGCAGTTCTATTCTGAGAGCAAAAGTAATGTCCCCAAACTAGGAAAAACAAATGAATATGAATTCCCAGCAATTTTTACTGTCTGAACATGTTATGAAGGGGACTGGGCATATCTGAGGCTCACGGTCCTTTTACAATGTCTACAGAAGTGTAATATCTCGCTGCAATCTGTGACCTGCAATGTGAGGACAATTGCACCCCGGATATTGCTCTAACTGCAATTCGATGTAATGAGATACAAGTGTAAACAGATAAGTGTAAACAAATTAGAGAAGTGAAATTTATAGTAAATTCTTGTAGATGGGTGGTAGTCTTGTAGATAGGTGGTAGTATTTTAGTAGTTATATTCTTATACAAAGTGGAAAGTATAATAGTATTTATATTCTTGTACATAGGAGAAATATTATAGTAGTTATATTCTTGTACATACGGGCAGTATTATAGTAGTTCTAGTCTTGTACATAGGGGGCAGTGTTATAGTAGTTATATTCTTGTACATAGGAGCAGTATTATAGTATTTATATTCTTGCACATAGGGGGCAGTATTATAGTACGGTAGTTATATTCTTGTACATAGGTGGCAGTGTTATAGTAGTTATATTCTTGTACATAGAAGCAGTGTTATAGCAATTATATTCTTGTACACAAGGGACAGAACTATAGTGGTTTTATTCTTGTACATAAGGCAAATACTACAGTACAGAGAGGAGGAATTATGTGCAGGAGCTGATTACTAATAATTTCTTTAAGGGGTTTTCCCACAAAGACAAGTTTTTTTAAATGTAATCAGTAGAGATGGACGAATTTGTTAAAATTCGCTTCGACCCGATTCGCCGAATTTTTCGAAAAAATTCGATTCGACCAGAATCGAATCAAAACGAATCACGTTAAAAAACAGGCATTTCCTGGCTGCAGAGAGCCTGTAGGGTGTTGTAGAACGTTGTGCCATGCTTAAATATGCATATGGAGCGTGGTTTGGTCTTCAAACAATGTTGTGTTTTAGTATGACACGCACATGACAGCCGCGACTCTTACAATCGCTTCACTCTTCACTTCCATGTGCACTTACATAGGCCAACTTTCCCAAATAAGCGAAGCGGGAACGCAGCCTGACAAGATAACGTCTGTGCCAGCTCGAAAGGACTGAGCTGAGGGCCAAGATCCCACTATAACATCAAAGAGTGCACTCTTTTTACACTGAGTGGCACAATGATATAGTGTGTTGGTGGCAGGGGCACACCTGCCATGAGGCGAGTTGAGATTCTCATCTCAGGTGGCGCGCCTCCTGCTAGATGAGGGGGCGGCGGCGGGTCCTCCGGCCGCCACATGGACCTGCCCATTGCATCAACCCGCCCGCTGGCCCATCACATACACCTGCCCGCCGGCACATCCACAGCCAGCCCAAAGTCGCCCGCCGGCACATCCACCTGCCGACACAGGTACCTGCTCCAGCACAAAGTCCACGCTGGTTCCCCCAGGCTCCGATTCTCCCCCCCCCCCCCCCCCCCGGCACAGATTCCCACCTCCCTGGCAAACCCCCCCTACCACCTGGAGGACCTGGCCGATGATGAATGAAGAAAAAAGGTCTGTATGAACGTATGTATAGATGTGTGTTTGTATATATTTGTATATATGTATATTCTGTATGTGGTAAATGTATGTGTGTGTATATTTGCTATATATTCTGTTTATATATGTGTATTTGCTGTATGTGGTAAATGTATGTGTGTGTATATTTGCTATATATTCTGTTTATATATGTGTATTTGCTGTATGTATACTCAGTATGTATGTGTGTACATTCAGCGTGCCACCATGTAAAATATACTATCTGGCAGAACCCTGTATATATTATATGGTATATGGCAGCACCCTGTATGTATTATATGGTATATGGCGGCACGCTGTATGTATTATATGGTATATGGCAGCACCCTGTATGTATTATAAGGTATGTGGCAGCACCCTGTATATATTATATGGTAAATGGCAGCACCCTGTATGTATTATATGGTATATGGCAGCACCCTGTATTATATGGTATATGGCAGCACCCTGTATGTATTATATGGTATATGGTGGCACGCTGCATGTATTATATGGTGTATGGCGGCACGCTGTATTTATTATATGGTATATGGCGGAACGCTGTATGTATTATATGGTATATGGCGGCACGCTGTATGTATTATATGGTATATGGCGGCACGCTGTATGTATTATATGGTATATGGCGGCACGCTGTATGTATTATATGGTATATGGCAGCACGCTGTATGTATTATATGGTATATGGCGGCACCCTGTATATATTATATGGTATATGGTGGCACGCTGTATGTATTATATGGTATATGCCGGCATCCTGTATGTATTATATGGTATATGGCAGCACCCTGTATGTATTATATGGTATATGGCAGCACTCTGTATGTATTATATGGTATATGGCGGCACCCTGTATGTATTATATGGTATATGGCGGCACCCTGTATGTATTATATGGTATATGTGGGGCACGCTGTAGGTATTATATGGTATATGGCGGCACGCTGTATGTATTATATGGTATATGGCGGCACCCTGTATGTATTATATGGTATATGGCGGCACGCTGTATGTATTATATGGTATATGGCAGCACCCTGTATGTATTATATGGTATATGACGGCACGCTGCATGTATTATACGGTGTATGGCGGCACGCTGTATGTATTATATGGTAAATGGCGGAACGCTGTATGTATTATATGGTATATGGCGGCACGCTGTATGTATTATATGGTATATGGCGGCACGCTGTATGTATTATATGGTATATGGCGGCACGCTGTATGTATTATATGGTATATGGCGCACGCTGTATGTATTATATGGTATATGGCAGCACGCTGTATGTATTATATGGTATATGCCGGCACCCTGTATGTATTATATGGTATATGGCGGCACGCTGTATGTATTATATGGTATATGGCGGCACGCTGTATGTATTATATGGTATATGGCGGCACGCTGTATGTATTACATGGTATATGGCGGCACGCTGTATGTATTATATGGTATATGGCGGCACCCTGTATGTATTATATGTTATATGGTGGCACGCTGTATGTATTATATGGTATATGCCGGCACCCTGTATGTATTATATGGTATATGGCAGCACCCTGTATGTATTATATGGTATATGGCAGCACTCTGTATGTATTATATGGTATATGGCGGCACCCTGTATGTATTATATGGTATATGTGGGGCACGCTGTAGGTATTATATGGTATATGGCGGCACGCTGTATTTATTATATGGTATATGGCGGAACGCTGTATGTATTATATGGTATATGGCGGCACGCTGTATGTGTTATATGGTATATGGCGGCACGCTGTATGTATTACATGGTATATGGCAGCACGCTGTATGTATTATATGGTATATGGCGGCACGCTGTATGTATTATATGGTATATGGCGGCACGCTGTATGTATTATATGGTATATGGCGGCACGCTGTATGTATTATATGGTATATGGCGGCACGCTGTATGTATTATATGGTATATGGCGGAACGCTGTATGTATTATATGGTATATGGCGGCACCCTGTATGTATTATATGGTATATGGCGGCACGCTGTATGTATTATATGGTATATGGCGCCACGCTGTATGTATTATATGGTATATGGCGCACGCTGTATTTATTATATGGTATATGGCGGCATCCTGTATGTATTATATGTTATATGGCGGCACGCTGTATGTATTATATGGTATATGGCGGCACCCTGTATGTATTATATGGTATATGGCAGCACCCTGTATGTATTATATGGTATATGGCAGCACTCTGTATGCATTATATGGTATATGGCGGCACCCTGTATGTATTATATGGTATATGTGGGGCACGCTGTAGGTATTATATGGTATATGGCGGCACGCTATATGTATTATATGGTATATGGCGGCACGCTGTATGTATTATATGGTATATGGCGGCACGCTGTATGTGTTATATGGTATATGGCGGCACGCTGTATGTATTACATGGTATATGGCAGCACGCTGTATGTATTATATGGTATATGGCGGCACTTGCGGTTCTTGTATGGTGTATGTTCGGATGAAGGCTTTTTTCGGGGGACAAGGCAGTCTTTTTGAGACAGATGCTCAGCCCTTTTAAAGGCTGTTGTGACTATTTTGTTGGGAAACTTTTTATCCTTAAATCTATTGATAAGTGTTTTGCTTTGAGCTTGGAAACTCTTGGTCTCAGAGCAATTTTTTCTTATCCTTCTAAATTGGCTAAACGGGATATTCTTTTTCCATTTGTAATGATGTGAGCTGTTAAAATGTAGAAAACTATTACTATCGACCTTCTTAAAGAAGGTCTCGGTGGTGATTCTATTGTTTTCTATTTGTAGATGCAGGTCGAGAAATTCTATTTTTGTTTTTGATATTGATTGTGTAAATGTGAGACCCCAATCGTTCTGATTGATAGTGGTCACAAAGGATTGTATATCTTCCTCTGTTCCTTTCCAAATCAACAGGAGGTCATCTATATACCTCTTGTAGTAGACAATGTTGTTGCACCATTTTGGATTGTTCATAATGAACTCGAACTCGAATTCACCCATGTATAGGTTGGCGAAACTCGGGGCGAATTTTGTGCCCATTGCTGTACCCCTCGTCTGTTTATAGATTTTATTTTGAAAACTAAAGATGTTATGGGTGAGGATGAAGCGTATTGCTTCAAGTATGAAGACTCTTTGTTTTTTGGGCATAATGTTATGTCTCTCGAGATGTTGATTGATTCTGTATAGGCCCTCTTGGTGTGGAATTTTAGAATAGAGGGCAGATACATCGAGAGTCACCCACCAATAAGAGGGTTCCCACGTGATGTTTTGGAGACTCGTGAGGACACTGGTGGAGTCGCGTAGATATGAAGGTAGATTCTGAACATAACTTTGTAAGTGCACATCTATAGAGTGTGACAGGTTGCAGGTCATGGAGGAGATGCCCGAGATGATGGGTCGTCCAGGTGGATTTTGTTGGTTCTTATGGATTTTGGGTAAGTGGTAAACGATCGGGGTGGAAGGTGAGTCTATCCAGATATATTCTTTTTCTGATTTGGTGATGATATTGCTTAGAAGGGCATTATTGAGTAATATTTTGAGTTCATTAGCGTGGGAATCAGTTGGGTTGTCAGGGAGGATTTCATAATAGTTGGTGTCCGAGAGGATGTTTTGAGCTTCTCTGATATAGGCTGTTCTGTCTTGAATAACAATGCCTCCTCCTTTGTCGGCACTACGGATCACGATGGTGTTGTTTTTTGTTAGGTTCTTCATTGCTATCCTTTCTTTGCGTGTTAGATTGTGTGAGTGTGAAGTTTTCGAGTTAATGTCCCGTAGTTAATGTCCGTACTGAAAGTTGTTTTAAAAATGACACACTATTTACCAAAAATTGGGATGATTTTCTATTACACTGTGCCTTTGGCTGTATGGAACGGATCTGTTCCAAACGGGAAGAGATCCTAAGAAATCTCACTTTTGACATTAATACCTGCCACAATCTACTCTCTGAACATCACAACCACCCTGAATTCCTCAAATTTGATAGGCTCATCACAGGTAGAATCCTCACATTTAAAAAAGAGCAGATAGACAAAAAAATGGGGAAACTACAAAGAGACAGGTCAGATTTTGAAACAAATAACATCAAATTTTGGCAAAAACAATCTGATTCCAAAGAAGATACCACCAATAATGATACTAAGAATAACATTTTTCAGAACTCTCAAAAAACTAACAAAACAGACAACAAACCTACAAGGGCTCCTTTTGCATCCAATAGTCGTCCCCAAAACACTATGAACCATTTACCCACCACCTTCATCAATTTTTGTTAGGTTCTTCATTGCTATCCTTTCTTTGCGTGTTAGATTGTGTGAGTGTGAAGTTTTCGAGTTAATGTGTTTGACTAGAGAGACAAATGTTTGGATATGGTTCCCCCTATGGTGTAGTGGATAAAAAGTAGATTTTGGTTTAAGTCCACTGGGGATTATTGTGGGGGTGTCGGGGGTAGCAGAGAGTTCTGTTTCTGAAGGTGCTTTATCAAAGTCTACGTTACGGGATGGTACTGTATGCGAGTCATCTACGGGGGAGGGGAACAGCTTATTTTTCAAATTAGTTTTTGGTAGACTGAAATGTCTTGCGAGAGTGAGCTTCCTGGTGAAGGTGTGAAGGTCACGGAATAATTGAAATTCATCGAATTTTACAGTAGTGCAGTAGGAAAGACCTTTGTTTAGAAGGCTAGTTTCAGCTTCGTTAAGTACGTATTCTGAAAGGTCTTTTTGAAGGTCTTTTTCTTTTGCCTCCCCTAGTGCCTCGTCTATATTTTTTCTTTTTTGACTCTTGTACTGACCCCTTTGAAAAAAATAATGATGAGGTGTTGTTGGTGTATTTGGGGTCAGTGGAGCTTTGTTTGTATTTCTTATTGTTGTAGTGTAAGAGTTGTTTGGGGTAGGGTCCTGTGTAGTCTGTAGTGGACTAGAGGGGGGAGATAGTTGAACGTGATCAACTTGGCTAGGAGGGGTGTAAAATGTGGGGGTTCTTGAATTCTCAATTGGCTTGGGAGTACGGATAATGTGGGGTTTGGGGACAGGCCCAGAGGGAGTAGTGGTATGTTGGGAGACAGAATCGGGGTGGGTGAATATGTCAGAGATTGAGTTTTTATGTATGAGGGAGGTATGTGTGTTCTTTTTCTGGTCTGTGGTGGTAAGGACATCCTCACTGGTTCCTGTGGTGGATGATGGATTTTTGGTTCTTGCGTGATGCTTTTTATTTTTAGAATTGATGAAGGTGGTGGGTAAATGGTTGATAGTGTTTTGGGGACGACTATTGGATGCAAAAGGAGCCCTTGTAGGTTTGTTGTCTGTTTTGTTAGTTTTTTGAGAGTTCTGAAAAATGTTATTCTTAGTATCATTATTGGTGGTATCTTCTTTGGAATCAGATTGTTTTTGCCAAAATTTGATGTTATTTGTTTCAAAATCTGACCTGTCTCTTTGTAGTTTCCCCATTTTTTGTCTATCTGCTCTTTTTTAAATGTGAGGATTCTACCTGTGATGAGCCTATCAAATTTGAGGAATTCAGGGTGGTTGTGATGTTCAGAGAGTAGATTGTGGCAGGTATTAATGTCAAAAGTGAGATTTCTTAGGATCTCTTCCCGTTTGGAACAGATCCGTTCCATACAGCCAAAGGCACAGTGTAATAGAAAATCATTTTTGGTAAATAGTGTGCCATTTTTAAAACAACTTTCAGTACGGACATTAACTACGGGACATTAACTCGAAAACTTCACACTCACACAATCTAACACGCAAAGAAAGGATAGCAATGAAGAACCTAACAAAAAACAACACCATCGTGATCCGTAGTGCCGACAAAGGAGGAGGCATTGTTATTCAAGACAGAACAGCCTATATCAGAGAAGCTCAAAACATCCTCTCGGACACCAACTATTATGAAATCCTCCCTGACAACCCAACTGATTCCCACGCTAATGAACTCAAAATATTACTCAATAATGCCCTTCTAAGCAAAATCATCACCAAATCAGAAAAAGAATATATCTGGATAGACTCACCTTCCACCCCGATCTTTTACCACTTACCCAAAATCCATAAGAACCAACAAAATCCACCTGGACGACCCATCATCTCGGGCATCTCCTCCATGACCTGCAACCTGTCACACTATATAGATGTGCACTTACAAAGTTATGTTCAGAATCTACCTTCATATCTACGCGACTCCACCAGTGTCCTCACGAGTCTCCAAAACATCACGTGGGAACCCTCTTATTGGTGGGTGACTCTCGATGTATCTGCCCTCTATTCTAACATTCCACACCAAGAGGGCCTATACAGAATCAATCAACATCTCGAGAGACATAACATTATGCCCAAAAAACAAAGAGTCTTCATACTTGAAGCAATACGCTTCATCCTCACCCATAACATCTTTAGTTTTCAAAATAAAATCTATAAACAGACGAGGGGTACAGCAATGGGCACAAAATTCGCCCCGAGTTTCGCCAACCTATACATGGGTGAATTCGAGTTCGAGTTCATTATGAACAATCCAAAATGGTGCAACAACATTGTCTACTACAAGAGGTATATAGATGACCTCCTGTTGATTTGGAAAGGAACAGAGGAAGATATACAATCCTTTGTGACCACTATCAATCAGAACGATTGGGGTCTCACATTTACACAATCAATATCAAAAACAAAAATAGAATTTCTCGACCTGCATCTACAAATAGAAAACAATAGAATCACCACCGAGACCTTCTTTAAGAAGGTCGATAGTAATAGTTTTCTACATTTTAACAGCTCACATCATTACAAATGGAAAAAGAATATCCCGTTTAGCCAATTTAGAAGGATAAGAAAAAATTGCTCTGAGACCAAGAGTTTCCAAGCTCAAAGCAAAACACTTATCAATAGATTTAAGGATAAAAAGTTTCCCAACAAAATAGTCACAACAGCCTTTTAAAGGGCTGAGCAACTGTCTCAAAAAGACTGCCTTGTCCCCCGAAAAAAGCCTTCATCCAAACATACACCATACAAGAACCGCAAGTTGAATTTCATTACCACCTACAATGATAACCATCTATACCTAAGAAAAATCCTCGAGAAGCATTGGCCTATTCTGTTGGATGACGCCTACCTAAAACCTCAAATCTCCACCCAACCCATCATTACCTATAGAAGGTCTCAAACCCTAAAAAATATTCTAGCCCCAAGCAAGCTTCGGAATACCAACGACAAAAAAATTATTAACACTTTCCCCTCCAAATCCATTGGGAGCTACAAATGTGGCCAACCCAGTTGTAAATGTTGCCTGAATATTAACCATCGGGCCAAACATTTCAAATGTAATACCACAAACGAAACGTTCAACATCAACTCCTTCCTAAACTGTGCGTCCACTTTCGTGATCTACATGCTTGAATGCTCATGTGGGCTACAATACATTGGACGCACAATTCAACAATTAAATGCAAGGATCAACAAACATCGCAGTAATGTTACGAATGGGTTCTTGAAACATAGTGGGGCACATTTACTTACCCGGCCCATTCGCGATCCAGCGGCGCATTCTCTGCACAGGATTCGGGTCCGGCCGGGATTTGTGAAGGTAGTTCCTCCGCCGTCCACCAGGTGGCGCTGCTGCGCTGAAAATCATCTCAACGCGCCGGAATGCACCACCTCGGACCAGGTGAAGGTAAGCGCTTCCCGAGCGACACTTTTTCGGTTTTTAAATGCGGCGGTTTTTCCGAATACGTCGGGTTTTCGTTCGGCCACGCCCCCCGATTTCCGTCGCGCGCATGCCGGCGCCGATGCGCCACAATCTGATCGCGTGCGCCAAAATCCCGGGGCAATTCAGGTACAATCGGCGCAAATCGGAAATATTCGGGTAACACGTCGGGAAAACGCGAATCGGGCCCTTAGTAAATGACCCCCAGTGTCTCTAGACACGGGCACTTGTATCATCAAAACGATTTTTCATCGTTTACCGTTACCCCCATAGAACAGGTTCCACCTGGAAACAGTAGATACAATAAGCTCTGCCAAAGGGAAATGTATTGGATTTTTAAGATGAACAGCTTAGTTCCTAATGGTCTGAATGAAACCCTAGAAAGCAGCAATTTTTAACATAATTTCTAACATCATTCGACACCTTGAGTATCACATAACCTCTTTCCCCTTTATTCCCTTCTCCACATTAACCTGTGCTATATCTAATTAATTATTGCCCCATTCAAGCATTCCAGCAATCAGTTCCCATCCATATACCCATTTATGTATTAACCTAAATTTGCACTCACTCTTTTTAAAATATCTTTACAACTAACTTCAAAAAAACCCCATCTAACAAAAACACAGCGATTGTTAAAATCTGACCTCCCTATTGAACATCTACTTGACCACTGGCTTGACACTAATTCGTCCAGTGCTATATATGATCCCCCGTTCATACCCAAATACCGTCCAGATGTGAACCTTCTGCACGCATGCGCCCAATATCTGTCGCCACCTCTCCGGCCGACAATACCGCTCATACACGAACCTCCTGCACGCATGCGCCCAATTATCTGTTGCAACCTCTCTGGCCGACATCTTTTTGGATACCAGGAATATCTGCGCATGCGCACAAGAAAATATGGCGCGAGCCGCTCCCCGACAAAAGGAGATAAAAGCCGACATACCCCGCCACGTCTCTAAAGAGATCGGAGCACCCGAATCCTCTCTCCATCATAGGTAAGCCCAAAAAGACCCCTCACAGCTGGTCACCCCCTAATGTAAATGCCGCTTATCCGAAGGGTATACCCTCCGTATATAAATATAAATTTATGCAGATTTATGTATTTATACTGTTTACTTTTTATTTTTTATTTTATTTTTCATATGTTTACATATATTTATTTATTCATTTATTTATTTATGTATTTAAAAACTGTCTTATATATAAGATTCTGACATATCTTATCTTATTGTATATAGATCTATTTCTCATATGTTCACGAACAATATAATTGAACTAAATGAAATGTTTTTTCTAAATTTTGATCTCCCTACCCTATATGTTTTTTATGAACCTTCTTAGTCTCTGTTCACTTGATAAAGGGGTTTCTTGGACCCCGAAACGGGTTGTGCTTTTAGACTTTTATTAAAATCTATATGTTAATTCCACTCTGAGTGCGCCACCTTACTGGATTACCAATCCTACAATACCATTGAAGTCAATGGGAGACTCGAGCATTTTTCAAGGGGACCAAGGCTCTGCACAGGGAAGCTTGACCAAACACCTGGGAACCTCAGAAAAGGATGGAAACACCACGGAAATGGACAGGAAACAGCAGGGGCAGCATGCATGGATGCCTCTGAGGCTGCTTAATCGCACCATTATGCCAAAATTATGGGCAACAGCATGGCTATGACAGAGTGCCCGAATGAGGCTAGATAGCATCTAAAACATGCAATAATTGACCCTGACACTATAGGGGACGGCATGCAGAGGCAGCGGCAGCAGTGGCAGGCTAGAGAGTGTCATGGCGACATACCCTAAATGGATTCAGGCTTCACCAAAGGAGGTGAGCAAGAAGCGCTTAAATGATTTCCTATGTGAACAAAAGGTTGACGGTATATTTAGTTGATAACACAGCATGGTGGCGACATAGTGACCAAGTTCCATAACGTATCTGATGAAACACCCAAAAAATGAGCCTGTCACAGCTCTTTTGATAAGGGGACGACATGTGGAGGCAGCCATGGAGACGACTTCCATGATTAAGAGCGACAGTATGGGGTATTCATATTGCGCTGCTATGATTGCAACTTCAGGTCTCCAGCATGGCGGAAACAGATGGGCCGAGTTCCACTATGTATCTGGTGAAACACCTGAAAATTCTGCCTGACAACTCGTTTGATAAGGGGATGATGTGCTGCATATCCTCTCATGCTCCAGCGTCTGGGGTATAGAGAGTTGAAAGTTGCGCATGGAGACATTGGTGGACGCTGTGGAGGATCGTGGAGGCAAAATGGACAGGAAACAGAAGGGGCAGCATGCATGGATGCCTCTGAGGCTGCCTAATCTTGGGATGGAGCTGGCGGTCCACTGCCAGGCGAGCTTTCGCCTGTCCAAGCCCCTGTCTCTCGGCTCCTCCCCACCCAAAATGGGCCTGGGGGCCAGAAGCGTTTACTTTGAAAAAATTATAATTTTCAAAGCAGGCCAGGTCGTTTGAATATTTTACCTAGGAATAATGGAATAGCATAGTGGTTCTATTTTTAATTGTTTTTTCGGAAATGGTTCCATGATTAAGAGCGACAGTATGGGGCATCCATATTGCGCTGCTTTGATTGCAACTTCAGGTCTCCAGCATGGCGGCGACAGATGGGCCGAGTTCCACTATGTATCTGGTGAAACACCTGAAAATTCTGCCTGACACAGCTTGTTTGATAAGGGGACGATGTATGGAGGCAGTGAAGTAGTAGTAGATTAAAGGTGCTGCAGTTAAAACTATGTTAGTTGGATCTTGGGATGGAGCTGGCGGTCCGCTGCCAGACGAGCTTTCGCCTGTCCAAGCCCCTGTCTCTCGGCTCCTCCCCACCCAAAATGGGCCTGGGGGCCAGAAGCGTTTACTTTGAAAAAATTATAATTTTCAAAGCAGGCCGGGTCGTTTGAATATTTCACCTAGGAATAATGGAATAGCATAGTGGTCCTATTTTTAATTGTTTTTTCGGAAATGGTTCCATGATTAAGAGCGACAGTATGGGGCATCCATATTGCGCTGCTATGATTGCAACTTCAGGTCTCCAGCATGGTGGCGACAGATGGGCCGAGTTCCACTATGTATCTGGTGAAACACCTGAAAATTCTGCCTGACACAGCTCGTTTGATAAGGGGACGATGTATGGACGCAGTGAAGTAGTAGTAGATTAAAGGTGCTGCAGTTAAAACTATGTTAGTTGGATCTTGGGATGGAGCTGGCGGTCCGCTGCCAGGCGAGCTTTCGCCTGTCCAAGCCCCTGTCTCTCGGCTCCTCCCCACCCAAAATGGGCCTGGGGGCCAGAAGCGTTTACTTTGAAAAAATTATAATTTTCAAAGCAGGCCGGGTCGTTTGAATATTTCACCTAGGAATAATGGAATAGCATAGTGGTCCTATTTTTAATTGTTTTTTCGGAAATGGTTCCATGATTAAGAGCGACAGTATGGGGCATCCATATTGCGCTGCTATGATTGCAACTTCAGGTCTCCAGCATGGTGGCGACAGATGGGCCGAGTTCCACTATGTATCTGGTGAAACACCTGAAAATTCTGCCTGACACAGCTCGTTTGATAAGGGGACGATGTATGGACGCAGTGAAGTAGTAGTAGATTAAAGGTGCTGCAGTTAAAACTATGTTAGTTGGATCTTGGGATGGAGCTGGCGGTCCGCTGCCAGGCGAGCTTTCGCCTGTCCAAGCCCCTGTCTCTCGGCTCCTCCCCACCCAAAATGGGCCTGGGGGCCAGAAGCGTTTACTTTGAAAAAATTATAATTTTCAAAGCAGGCCGGGTCGTTTGAATATTTCACCTAGGAATAATGGAATAGCATAGTGGTTCTATTTTTAATTGTTTTTTTCGGAAATGGTTCCAAGATTAAGTGCGACAGTATGGGTCATCCATATTGCGCTGCTATGATTGCAACTTCAGGTCTCCAGCAGGGCGGCGACAGATGGGCCGAGTTCCACTATGTATCTGGTGAAACACCTGAAAATTCTGCCTGACACAGCTCGTTTGATAAGGGGACGATGTATGGAGGCAGTGAAGTAGTAGTAGATTAAAGGTGCTGCAGTTAAAACTATGTTAGTTGGATCTTGGGATGGAGCTGGCGCTCCGCTGCCAGGCGAGCTTTTGCTTGTCCAAGCCCCTGTCTCTCGGCTACTCCCCAAACAGCACTTCTAAGAACCTTTTGTATAAGATCAAGTGTAGTAGTGTTCTTATAAGTTTGGGTTATGGCGGGTGGGGGGAATGTAAACAGATGCGCAAGAAGCGCTGAAATAATATTGGTAAATGATAAAAGTTTGCCAGTATATTTTGTGGATTACACAGCAGGGTGGCGACAAAGTTAACAAGTTTGATGTGGAAGCCATGAAAACAACCCAAAATTCTGCCTGACACAGCTCGTTTGATAAGGGAACCATGTATGGAGGCAGCTATATGGACGACTTTTGGAGGCAGCTATGGCGATGACGTGTGGAGGTAGCAATGGAGACAATGTGTGGAGGCAGCTAAAAAGACGACTTGTGGAGGCTGCTATGAAGACAATTTAATTTGGATAGTGCCTGTATGTGGCAGTCCAAAAAAGTTTTCAAACCAGAGGAGCAGGTAGGTGGTCCTCCAGAAAAATTAAATAAATTGAGTGCCTGTATGTGGCAGCCCAAAAAAGTTTTCAAACCAGAGGAGCAGGTAGGTGGTCCTCCAGAAAAATTAAATACATAGAGTACTATAGCTAGAGCCAGTTGGCCCTGGCAAAAAATAGCCAGTTTCCTCTGCTTTAGTGTACAAAGAGGAGGAAAAGGAGGACAATGAGGAGGAGGAGTGCATACATTATTCAGGTTGAGCTTCACCTGGTGGAGAATGGAAATCCTGAGAAATCCAGGCTTTATTCATCTTGATAAGCGTCAGCCTGTCAGCGCTGTCAGTCGACAGGCATGTATGCTTATAGGTGATGATGCCACCAGCTGCACTGAAAACCCGCTCGGACAACACGCTAGCGGCAGGGCAGGCAAGAACCTCCAAGGCGTACAGCGCCAGTTCGTGCCACATGTCCAGCTTTGAAACCCAGTAGTTGTAGGGAGCTGTGTGATCATTTAGGACGATGGTATGGTCAGCTACGTACTCTCTCACCATCTTTCTGTAAAGATCAGCCCTAATCTGCCGAGACTGGGGACAGGTGACAGTGTCTTGCTGGGGTGACATAAAACTGGCAAAGACCTTGTAAAGCGCACCCCTGCCAGTGTTGGACAAGCTGCCTGCTCGCCTACGTTTCCTCGCTACTTGTCCCGCAGAAGTACGCCCTCTGTCGCTAGCGCTGTCAGAAGGGAAATACTGTTTCAGCTTGTGCACCAGGGCCTGCTGGTATGCATGCATTCTCACACTCCTTTCCTCTCCAGGAAAGGATAGTGGAAAGATTTTGCTTGTACCGTGGGTCCAGGAGAGTGAATACCCAGTAATCGGTGCTGGAATAAATTCTTTGAACGCGAGGGTCACGGGATAGGCAGCCTAGCATGAAATCTGCCATATGCGCCAGAGTCCCAACGCGCAAGAATTCACTCCCCTCACTGGCCTGACTGTCCATTTCCTCCTTCTCCAACTCCTCTTCTTCTGCCCATACACGCTGAACAGTGAAGGACTGAACAATGGTCCCCTCTTCTGTCTCGCCAACATTCTCCTCCTCTTCCTCCTCATCCTCCTCCACCTCCTCCGATATGCGCTGAGAAACAGACCTGAGGGTGCTTTGGCTATCAACAAGGGGATCTTCTTCCCCCGTCTCTTGTGACGAGCGCAAAGCTTCCGACTTCATGCTGACCAGAGAGTTTTTCAACAGACCAAGCAGCGGGATGGTGAGGCTGATGATGGCGGCAACGCCACTGACCATCTGTGTTGACTCCTCAAAGTTACTCAGCACCTGACAGATATCAGACATCCACGTCCACTCCTCATTGTAGACTTGAGGAAGCTGACTGACCTGACCTGTCTTGAGGAAACGCTGAGCTATGAGATTTAACACATGGGCCAGGCATGGCACATGTGTCAGTCTGCCGAGTTGTAGAGCCGCCACCAGGTTACGGCCGTTGTCACACACAACCATGCCTGGCTTCAGGTTCAGCGGTGCCAGCCACAGATCAGTCTGCGCCGTGATGCCCTGTAATAGCTCGTGGGCGGTGTGCCTTTTATTGCCTAGGCTCAGCAGTTTGAGCACCGCCTGCTGTCGCTTAGCGATGGCACTGCTGCTGTGCCTAGAGCTACCGACTGATGGTGCCATGCCCACGGATGGTAATTCAGAGGAGGAGGTGGAGGAGGGGTGGGAGGAGGAGGAGGCATAGTAGGCCTTTGAGACCTGGACCGAGGTAGGCCCCGCAATCCTCGGCGTCGGCAGTATATGACCAGCCCCAGGGTCAGACTCGGTCCCAGCCTCCACCAAGTTAACCCAATGTGCCATCAGCGATATATAATGGCCCTGCCCGGCAGCACTCGTCCACGGGTCCGTGGTCAGGTGGACCTTGTCAGAAACGGCGTTGGTCAGGGCATGGATGATGTTGTCTGACACGTGCTTGTGCAGGGCTGGGACTGCACATCAGGAAAAGTAGTGGCGGCTGGGGACCGAATACCGAGGGGCGGCCACCGCCATGAGGTTTCGAAAGGCCTCGGTCTCTACCAGCCTATAGGGCAGCATCTCCAGGCTAAGCAGTTTGGAGATGTGGACGTTGAGGGCTTGGGCGTGTGGGTGGGTTGCTCTATACTTCCTTATGTGCTCCAGCGTCTGGGGTAAGGAGAGCTGAACGCTGGTGGATGCTGTGGATGATCGTGGAGGCGAAGATGGGGTTTTCGCACGGGAGGTGTTTGGGCCGGGGTCCTGGGCAAGGGACTGACTAGCAGATGATACAGGGGAAGGAGCTGTGGTGTGCCCGGCCGGAGGTGAACGGGCTTGGTGCCATTGAGTGGGGTGTTTAGCATTCATATGCCTGCGCATACTGGTGGTAGTTAAGCTAGTAGTGGTGGAACCCCTGCTGATCCTGGTTTGGCACAGGTTGCACACCACAGTCCGTCGGTCATCCAGTGTTTCTTTAAAGAACCTCCAGACTTCTGAAAATCTAGCCCTTGCTACGGGAGCTTGACTACGTGAAACATTTGGCGCTGATGCACCAGCTCTGGCCCTGCCTCACCACTACCTCTTCCAACCTGCTCTGCTATAGGACTCGTCTCCATCTCAGAAGCACTGTGTTCACCCGGCCTATCAACCCAGCTTGGGTCTGTCACCTCATCATCCTCCGATCCCTCAGTCTGCTCCCCCCTCGGACTTCCTGCCCTGACAACAACTTCACCACTGTCTGACAACCGTGTCTCCTCATCGTCCGACACCACTTTACACACTTCTTCCACTACCTCAATAATGTCATCATCACCCACAGACTGCAACCGGTGCAAAACCTGGGCACCGGAAAATAGCTCCGCAGCAACCGGACAAGTGGTTTGTGACTGTGGGAAGGGTCCAGAAAACAGTTCCTGAGTATGCCGGCTCAGTATGGGAGGGGGCAGACTGGGGGGAAGGAGGCTGAGGTGGAGGAGCTGGAGGAGTGCTGATTTCGGTGACATGGGTGGACTGCGTGTAAGACTGACTGGTGGACAAATGGCTAGAAGCATTGTCCGCAATCCACGACATCACCTCTTCGCACTGTTCTGGCCTCAACAGTGCTCTACCACGAGTCCCAGTAACTTGAGACATGATGAACCTAGGGAATCTAGCTCTGCGGCATTCCCCTGCTCCCTCATCAGCAGGTGGTGTCTCACCCCCCGCCCAGGACCACGGCCTCTGACCCCTGCAGTAGTTGGACGCCCACATCCACGCCCTCGTCCTCTACCCCTAGCCCTCGGGTTAAACATTTTCAAAATTAAAGTGTAAACTTAAATTTTTTTTTTGTTTTTTAAACAAAACGATGCTATCCTATTGCTATGGCTAGTTTCTAACCTACACTGACAGCACACAACTGGATTTTGTGCTGTGCCTGATGACTTTGAGTTCTAAAAAGAAATAAACGTAAAAAAAAATAAATCAGCAGACTGTGCCTAATTCAAATCAAACCCCTAATAAATTGTCCCACTTCGGTGTTTGAGGTGGATATGTGTGTCACTAAGAGCTAAACACAACGGTCGCAAGTCTCCCAGCAAACTCCTCACAATATGGTACTAGCTGCACTACTAGTGGCAGCAAGCCCAGCCACAAGCAAACCAAAAAAAAGTAAAATATAACGCTATTGTAGGCCTAAATAAGCCGTTGGGGGTTCTCCTATGGCGATTTTCTAGCCTACACTGAAAGCACACTGCTTTGCCAGATGACTTTGAGTTATAAAAAGAAATAAACGTAAAAAAAAATAAATCAGCAGACTGTGCCTAATTCAAATCAAACCCTTAATAAATTGTCCCACTTCGGTGTTTGAGGTGGATATGTGTGTCACTAAGAGCTAAACACAGCGGTCGCAAGTCTCCCAGCAAATTCCTCACAATATGGTACTAGCTGCACTACTAGTAGCAGCAAGCCCAGCCACAAGCAAACCAAAAAAAAGGAAAATATAATGCTATTGTAGGCCTAAATAAGCCGTTGGGGTTCTCCTATGGCTATTTTCTAGCCTACACTGAAAGCACACTGCTTTGCCAGATGACTTTGAGTTATAAAAAGAAATAAATGCACTACTAGTGGCAGCAAGCCCAGCCACAAGCAAACCAAAAAAAAGTAAATATATAACGTTATATATAACGTTATTGTAGCCCTAAGAAGGGCTGTTGGGTTCTTGTAGAATCACTCCTGCCTAACACTATTCTAATAGAACACCCTAACACTTTCCCTGACCAGCAGCAGCTCTCTCCCTAGCGGCAGAGAATGATCCGAGCAGCGCGGGCAGGGGCTAGCCTATTCCAGGGTCACCTGATCAGGCCAGCCAACCACTGCTATCGACTTGTAAGGGTACCACGTCATGCTGGGTGGAGTGCAGAGTCTCCTGGCTTGTGATTGGCTCTGTTTCTGGGCGCCAAAAATCACAACGGCGGGAGATGCCATTTTCTCGAGCTGGCGAAATACTCGTCCGAGCAACGAGCAGTTTCGAGTACGCTAATGCTCGAACGAGCATCAAGCTCGGACGAGTATGTTCGCTCATCTCTATTTGACATTATTTGCCAGAGGGAGAATGGGAGCGCTTTCCTGAGATTCACCCTTACGAAACACATGCATCTGGACACATGCTTACAGATAGCATAGTAACCTTTAAAAACGCATGCATTCCGACGCACGCTTTTTGACGCATCCAAAATGTCAGATGTAACGCACCCTGAAAGTGTTCTCTAATTTTAATCAGTGTTCTTTTACAATTACCTCATTTACCCTTTTACTCTGTGCTTCAGAACATATACGATTTATGAAATAAGCTTAAAATACTGCTATTTTACTCATGTTAGGAAATATTTACAAAGGCCTACACAATGACCTTGACCTGTAGGAAATTGTGTGTTGTTCTGTAATTTTCATCTCCAGAGTATATCCACTATAGTTTCAATGAATTTCTCCACAATAGAGCTCAGCATGCATAAAGCTAAATGTGTCAGTGTTGAATATAGTGTACTCACGTTATCCTTGCAATTGCTATATACATTGGTGCTTATAGTGGGTGTGGAAAGTATTCAGACCCCAATACATTTTTCACTCTTTCATTGCAACCAACTGGTAAGATCAAAAAATTGTTTTTGCTCATTAATGTACACTCTGCACCCATCTTGAAAGAAAAAAACTGAAATGTAGATATGTTTGATAATTTATTATACAAGAAAAACTGAAATATCTCGTAAGTATTCAGACCTTTGCTCAGTATTGAGTTGAAGCACCTTTAACACTAGTACATGGGTCTTCTTGGGAATGATACGAGTTTTTCACAATTGGGGATCCTCTGCCATTCTTTTACGCAGACCATCTCCAGTTCCCTCAGGTTGGATGGTGAACGTTGATGGAAGCCATTTTCATGTCTCTCCAGAAATGCTCAACTGGGTTTAGGTCATGGCTCTGGCAGCGCCAGTCAAGAATGGTCACAGAGTTGTTCTGAAGCCACTGCTTATGTTATTATGTTATTTAAGCTCTGTGCTTATGGTCATTGGCCCACATTTATTAAAGCCCCTGCTCCGTTTTTTTGCCTGACATTGCAGGTTCTTTTCAGTGCAAGAAAAACAGTGTACAAGTGTTGCACCATCTCAGTCTATGAGCTATATACTGTATATAGTCCTGGATGGATCCAACAGTCATCCAATATATAGTATTTGAAGATAAAATTCAATACGACTGGAGCTCACAAATATATAAGTCTCTTCAATTTTCCTTCTCTTTCGACAATCTAACTGCAAAGAGAATAAGATACCATTCAGACACGATTGCGAACCTTTCTCCTCAAATATCCTTCACAGCTTGATTTGCAATATAGAGAAGATATACACACGGACATAGCATAGACAGTTTCAACTGAACATAAAATTTATTATATAATACACCCACATAAAAATGATAAAAATATTCATATTACAAATCCACTAGGACGCCAGTCATCGCCGACAATGGGTTTCGCCTTTCAGTTTCTTCCGTTCACTTCTATTCACAAACGCCTTCTCAAAGGAAACTAGCCATTTACAAGGGGCTTTAGTGGTGTTACTAAGTTTCATGCTTTATTCTGTTTTTGCCAACTTTTGTATATATATTCGATTTACAAAAAATGTATTATCTTTATGATTTATTGAGACCTATGCGTGACACATTCTCTGTTCTCTTTTTGTAATGTTCATTGAATAATGTGTTTGGCCATTTGTTGCACTCATCTTAGTTTGTTTAAGCATCAACCTACATATGTCACAAGGAAAGCGTGCATTCACTTTATAAAACAATATAAAGATTGATTAGTGTTTGCCATTAACCCCCTAAAGAGAACCTGTCAGGACAATTTTTTTGCAGAATCCTACAGAAACAGCACTTTAAACTCCATACACATGTTTAAAATATCTGTGCAGTATATGGTTAGCAAAATAAACGAAATGAAACGTTACCTTGCTCCCTGCCACATTCCGCAGTCAAGTCCCAGCAGGGAGGAGAATTTTTAACCCTAATGTTCTCCGCCTCCTGGATCTCTCTTCCCATGTCAGGATTTGAACCTGCTGTGTTAATTTGTGTTATCCAACCAGGAGTGGCCGGGCTCCATTTAACCCCTTCACGCTCCGTGGCGGATATATCCGCCACGGAGCTACGAAGGGTGTATGAAGGGGGCTCACGGACGAGCCATCTTCATACAGAGATGGGCTTTGCTGCATATCGCAGCAAAGACCCATTGCTAACACCCGCGGTTGGTGCTTGCACCGATTGCGGGTGTTAATCTTTTCTTTGCCACTGGCAAAGTCGCCAGCTGCGCTTAACATGTGGCGGCGCATGGGCACTGTCATCTTACCCTTTATCGTCGTTCCCCCAGTTGTCATGGTAATCTCGGGTCTTCGTGAGACCCGAGGCTACATGGTTTCTGCAGATTTGTTACAATGAGCCAGTGGCTCATTGTAATGAATCATGTGCAAAAATGTCATATACTGCAATACAGTTGTATTGCAGTATATGGTAGGATTGATCAGACCATCTAGGGTTAATGTACCCTAAATGGTCTAAGAAATAGTGAAAAAAAATAAAAAAAAAATAAAAAATGTAAAAAATTAATAAAATATTAGAAGTTCAAATCACCTCCCTTTCCCTAGAACTGATATAAAATATAATAAACAGTAAAAATCACAGACAAATCAAGTATCGCCGCGTCCCAAAATGCCCAATCTATCAAATTATAAAACCGGTTATGGACCCCAAAATGTCCGAAACGCGACTTTTACACCTTTTTACATGACATAAAAATTTAATTAAAAAATTATCAAAAGGCCGCACAGTCCTCAAAACGTTGGCTCATTTTGCAAAAAATGACACCTCACACAGCTCTGTACCCCAAAGTATGAAAAAGTTATTAGCGTCAGGAGACAGCAACATTTTTTTTTCTTTTTTGTACACATTCGTTTAATTTTTGAAACCAAAAATAAAGTAGAGGTGTTATTTTGGGCAAAGAGTGAAAGTCGTAAAAACTGAGCCCACAAGAACGGGGTGCACGCGTTTTTAAAAATTTTATGCACATTTGGAATTTTTTCCCGGCTTCCCACTACATGGCAGGGAATAATAAATAACATCACGTGGTAGTAAAATTTGTTACGCACAAAATAACCCCTCACACAGCTCTGTACATGGAAAATTGAAAAAGTTATGGATTTCTGAAGATGGAGAGCGAGAAATGAGTGAAAATACCCTGCATCCTGAAGGGGTTAAGGCTGGTTTTGTCATTAATTTTTTGGTAGGTATTGTTGTATCTGTCGCTTATCCCTGGCTCTGTTCTGTTCGTACATCTATTCTTTCTAGTAGCTTGTTTCTTTGTCTGTGGTGAGAAGTTGTGAAGTTTGTCTGTTCACTTGTATGCACGCAACACTTTGCTGTCTGGTCCCCTTTGTTTGTGTTTATGTACAAGTGCCTTTTGGACCTGCTCTGGTTGTTACCCTTTGTTCCTGTACTCCCTGTTGCCATCCTTCCTGTACTCAGTCATGGGTGTGTTTATGTGTGCTGGGATTGCTAGTTCTCCAAGTTACTTGCAGCAATCTTTTCGCTAGGGGGACCCAAAATTTGTATTTATCAGACCATAGTATTCTTTAGTCCTTTCCCTACTTTCTGGATAGTTTCCCTAGTTCTTGCTGTTCTTACTACCGTATTTTCCGGACTATAAGGCGCACTTAAAAGCATTGGATTTCCGTGGAAATCCAAAGTGCGCCTTATAGTCCGGTGCGCCCTATGTATGGCGCTGGGCACAGGGCAGCGGACCATACTTACATAGGTCCCCGCTACCGGAGACCGGAGACAGCAGATCTCCAGCGGGACCTGGAGCGGGGACCTATGTAAGTATGATCCGCTGCCCTCCTCCACCTCCCCCTCACCTTCCCCGCTCACCTTCCCCGCGTTCCCCGTCGCGTCTCGGCGTCGCGTCCCGTCGCTGCGTCCCGTCGCCGCGTCACGTCATGTCGGCTCTCCGCCACGCCTCCGCCACGCCTCCGCCACGCCCCCGGCCCCCGGACCCCGCGCCTTATAGTCCGATGCGCCTTATATATGTAATTATTACATATATAAGGCGCATCGGACTAATGCGCCTTATAGTTCGGTGCGCCCTATAGGGCAAAAAATACGGTACACAGTTTCCCACATCTGTGTAAAACCATATTATACCTAGCCCAAAAAACTAACTGCTTGGCCGTTGCACCGTGGCAACCCTAGAGGTACTGGTCACTCAGATGAAAAAATTAAGTGTGAAAATTGACCACCAGGACCAGTTTATGAATGCCATGCCTGCCTCTACTTCGCAGAAAACCTAAGAGAGGACTGCCGGAACCTTTTACCGGGCATCGAGAGGATTTTTTTTCCATTTTAAATGTGTTTATAATCTGTATTTTTGGCTCAGACCTCAGTCATCAGGAAATACTGTCCAACAGTTGGGCATAGTTATGACTTTGTTGAGAGATTCCGCCGATTTGAACCGGCATCCGTTGCCCTTTTCAGGTTGACCACTGTGCTATGTGGCCTGATTATTTGATTATTTGTCTTTTTGTTATTGGTGTTTCTGTATTACCTGCTGGGATTTTTAGGTCTCAACTGTGTTTATTTGCATTATCCAACCAGCAGTGGCCGGGCTCCATTTATTTTTATTTCATTGTCTTTTTATTGATTTTAAATTTTTTTAACAGTACATGAATTATTAGAACATGGAGTGCATACATCAGAGCACATAACAGTTACGACTACTGATCTTATGTGAAAATTCACGGTGTTAACATTCCGTTAACATTTTTAACCCAAACATCATACAGAGTAAGATAAAACCCAGAGTGGTGAAACCCCCCAGTTAACTAGTATAATCAGCAAGACAAGGGAAAGACACACAAGGAAAGGAGGGGGGGGGGGTCGGTACCATAAAAGAGCTACTATGTCTCCTGTTCTACTAGGTGTGTGACACTTTGTGTCCTTAATTGTCTTTATTCTTCCAGAAGTCATCCCACAGCGCCCAGATTAAGTCAAAATGCTCCATTTTATTATTCAGCAGGGCTGTTAAACGCTCCATAGCGCAAACCTTTAGAATCCTAGCGTTAAAATCTGCTTGGGCCGGGGGATTTGCCTGTTTCCACCTCGAGGAAATAAGACATTTTGCAGCTGTAAGGAGGTGCGGGAGTGAGTTGTATTTACCTAACGTCGGGACATTGGTATTTAGAAGATAAATGGCAGGGTCAAGGGGAACCTCGCGGCCCAGAACCGTCCCATAACTGAGCTTACCATTTTCCAGTAATCTTGTATTCTAGGACATGTCCAGAAAATGTGGGGGATATCTGCTCCCGGAGACCCACATCTCCAGCAGGCATCGCCAGTGTTGGGATATGCAGTAAAGCTGGGGTGTGATACCACCACATCAATATCTTGTACTGGTTCTCCTTATACTGTATACATTGCGACAATTTGGCTGCCTTTTCCCATATCCCTTTCCGCTCTGAGGGCGGCAACTCCTTACCCAAAAAACTTTCCCACTTTGCCATGTAATCATGTCTGGGGTGGGTATTCGGGTAGGGGTCATTCAATATGGTATATATAGCTGAAATAAGACCCTTTGTACCTGACCCTACCTTGCATGGTATTTCGAAATGAGTAGGCTGTGTTACAGCAGGAGAGTTATATAGGGAGAGCAGGTATGACTTGATCTGCAAATAGCTATAATGGGCTGTTTGGGGGAGTGAGAATTTATTTCTCAGATAAGAGAAACTCAATAGTTCCCGGTTGCTATAATCCGCTATATCTGAAGTGTTCAGAGCACAATGGGAATTTTTGAGTACACTTTAGCCATATCGCCCTTGTATGAGTCATAGGGCCTAGTAGGGGGGAGGGAGGTGATTTGCCAGCTGTCGCCCAGAGAAAAGCGTTGGGATGTATTGGGGCACTCCAGAGCTTCTCAATCTCCATCCACCTGGAGTAGGTTAAGAGCGTTGACCACGCCGGAATCCTACGTAGTTGTGCCGCCCAGTAATATTTGAGCAGGTCTGGAACTGCCAGGCCTCCCTTCTCTTTGGGTTGCGTTAAGATCTTTTGGGATAGTCTATGTCTTTTGTGGGCCCAGATGAATTGGACCACAGAAGCCTGGAGCGCCCTCAACACTCCCACGGGTACCGGGACCGGCAGTGTCTCGAAGTAGTACATTAGTTTTGGGAGAATGGTCATTTTGACCGCATTTATTCTACCAAAAAAGGAGGTAGTTTTTTTTTTTTCGTTTTTTTTTATTGAAATAAATTACATTTTACATTAACAGCAGAGCTTAAAGACATTATAAAACTTTTTGACATTATAAAACTTTTTTACATAATATTTTGACATAGTATTACCTCAGAGTAGAATGCTCTAAGCCCGCAAATAACCGGTATAATCATTTTCATTAACCCCGCACGCCCCCTCCCCCCACCAACCCCCTTCCCTAGCCCCTACCCTCTGCCGTAGGGGAACGCCAAAAAAAGGACATATCTTCATTATTGTGAAATAAAGCCGACTTTTTACTGTGCCCGATACTTTTACTGCTTTTACATTCTTTCTTTAATTCTCGAAAAGGAGGTAGTTTATGCCACCTTATCATTAGCTGTTTTAAAGATTCGATCAATGCAGGAAAGTATAAAGAGCCATATGAAGGGGTGATCTGTACCCCAAGATATTTTAATGAGCAAGCTTTCCATTGGAAGTCAAAATTAGATTGGAGTATGGCCAATTGGTCGGGCTCCATTTAAGGCTGGTTTTATCATTCAGTCTTTGCTTGATATTGTTGTATCTGCAGCTTGTCCCTGGCTCTGTTCTGTTCGTACATCTATTCTTTCTAGTAGCTTGTTTCTTTGTCTGTGGTGAGAGGTTCTGAAGATTGTCTGTTCTCTTTTAGGCACGCACCACTTTCCTGCCTGGTCCCCATTGTTTGTGTTTATGTAAAAGTTCCTTGTGGACCTGCTCTAGTTTTTACCCTTTATTCCCGTCCTCCCTATTGCCCTCCTTCAAGTATTCAGTCATGGGTGTGTGTTTATGTGTGCATGCAGGGATTGCTAGTTCTCCAAGTTACTTGCAGCAATTTTTTTGCTAGGGGGGCCCAAATTTAGTGCACCAGACCTTAGTATTCTTTAGTCTTTTCCCCTTCTTTCTGCATAGGTCTTCGTGTTCAGAGAGAGAGAAGTTGTCGGGTCCAGAGCTAGCCTGGGTAAGCTGACCATCACCAGGAAGGCACTAGCTTACTCATAGAGCTAGGGACAGTTTTTCCCTTCCCTGTTTCTCTAGTTCTTGCTGCTCTCTTTACATGGTTTCCTGACATCCCATTAGCATTGCTTGTTACTTCTACAGAAAACCTTCCTACCCCCTCCCACATCCTCACTCTTCTCAACCCCCCCCCCCCCACCCCCCATTCACGAGCTTGCATGGTAAGCCCTCTTTCTCTGGCTTTCTCACTGAGAAGTGAATATGTCTCCATTCTCAGTGTGCATGGATTACATCTCTTGGCCCGTCTGTTGGCAGTGAGGCACTGGCAGAATGCAACTCACTATAGAGTTTGTGTACTGCTGGTACCTCACTGGCTTGCATCCCTCAGTAGACTGGGTGGCAATCACGTGTTCCTGCTCAGTCACTGAAGAAATAGTAACCATCTCGTGCACAGAGAGTCACTAAAGAAATAGTAACCATCTCGTGCACAGAGGCTGTCATACAGGGCAGTGTGGCTTACATATTATTGGGGGGCTGGTAAAGAGAGGAACTGTGGCTTGCATATTATGGGGGGCATATATATGCATTGTGGCTTGCATGTTATTGGGGGTGGGTTGGTATTTAGAGTGCTGAAGCCTGCATATTACTGCAGGGTCTGGCATATAAGCACTGTGGCTTGCATATTATTAGGGGGGGTTGGCAAATAGGGGCATTGTGGCTAGCCTATTATTGGGGGGCTGGCATGTAGGAGCACTGTGAATGGCGTATTATTGGGGCTGGCATATATGGGCATAGAGGCTGGCAGATTATTGTGACAAATAACCTTTTTAAGAGCATTCAGAAAAGCAAGTGTGCGAGCTTTGTGGTGAGTGTGCATTGATCCTAAGTGTGTGCAGTGTCCAAAGTGGGACTTAAGATTAAGGGAAGGAGTACTTTTTTGGATCCAGCAACAAATAGATAAGTGCATTTACATTTTTTTTCTGATATTCATTTGTGTGGGTTTTATTGCAACCAAGTAGATCTGAAGGTAATTTGCTTGCATAATCTGTATATTGTGTGGGGGGTATAGTGCTGGTTAAGTCTGAGGCATTCACCTTGCTCATCTATACAGTATAGCACAGGTGCTGCCTAATTAATAGTGGGGTGTGACAACCCACTATTAGCAGCCTGTATATACTTCTGTGGTCAGTTTGGTGGTTTGGATCCAGATCTTGTTGCAGTGAACAAAGCAGATTATTGTGGCAAATAACCTTTTTAAGAGCATTCAGAAAAGTGAGTGTGTGAGCTTTCTTGTAAGTGTGCATTGATCCTAAGTGTGTGCAGTGTCCAAAGTGGGATTTAGGATTAAGGGACTTAAGTTTGAGGGACTTTAGCCGGTAATTGCTGTATTTTTTGTGTTACTGTACTGTTAATCTTCTTTCCTTCCGTATTTCTCTTGTATTCCCCATTAGTACAATGGACTTTATAAGTGGCAATGCTACACAGTGTACATCCTGTGCCATGTGTGCTTTCCTTGAACAGCCATTCGAGGGGGAATACTGCTGGGAAGTGTCAAAATTGCTCACTGGAAGCCCAGATTCTGGATCTAAATGAGCAAGTTTCAAGACTGTGGACAATTGACAATATGGAGCAAAGTTTGACGCTCCTGGAGCACAAACTCTCTGGGGAAGATGGGTGTGTAGATGGAAGTATGGAGGTGCAGAATGAGGGGGCAACTAGTTAGGTAACATGTAGAAGGCGGGGTAGAGGGAAGAGTTGCAGGGAGTCCAGTCCTAATCTGGTGCACCCCAATAAGTTTGCCAGGCTGGCGGATGAGGGGCATATCAGCCCTGGGTCAAAATTAGATCAATTACTGCCTGTGAATAGGAACATTAAAAACAACTTTATTAAATATCTTACTAAAAATAGGCTTATGGTGTATAGCCAAAAAATACCCTGCACTAAATGTGCAATAACAGGCTTAGATATCTCTCCCTGGACCTAAGTGTGGGGGATATTGCACATCACCCAGCCATATAATACCATATGTGTGAACTCGGATTATAGACAATCTTATAGACGTACTTGGGGACAGACAGGGGGTCAGGATGGCAGCATGGGAATTCATCATGAAAGGCAGCTGGCCAGTGCCAATTAATGGTGCGCTGGCCCTTTAAATTTAACAGGGTCAGCACACGCCCTAGGAGGCATTACGAGCCACAGGAGACGTCGTTGGAACCCGACGAGGTGAGTGGCGCAGCAGGCCACATGGAGGTACATGGATGCTCCTGTGACCTGAAACATGGCTCGCAGGGGCACCAGTGACAGTTCCCCCCCTTTGGCTTCCCCCCCTTCTTGGTGTGAAAGAACCTCTGGAGAACACTACAATCCAAAATGCTGTCTTCTGACTCTCAAGATCTCTCCCACGGCCCGAACCCCTTAAAGTCAACAAGAAAGAACTGCTTCCCTCTGACTAACTTCATACCAAGTACCTCTATCACCTCATTTACATCAGTGCAGTCCACCTCTGGAGCTGGAGGTGGTACTTCCCGGGAAAAGCGGTTCAGGATGACAGGCTTCAACATGGAAGGAGTTTGGGATGCGCATGGTGGGAGGAAGGCCCAGCTTATAGGCCAGCACCTCTAATGGACCCAGATAGCAAGGACCCAGCTTGTAAACAGCCACACTTTATCACCCTGGGAGAAGACTGGAGGAGACCTGCGTCTATTGTCAGCCTGGGTTTTGGTGCAGGCGAATTAGAGACTGCCGCGTTTGCTGTCAGATGGATCTGAGGTCTTGAACCAATTCCTCCACGACAGGAACATCAGAAGGTACTGACAGAGGAAGAGGTGGGCATGGATGTTGTACAAAGACAACAAAGAAGGGAGTGGCACGGGCAGATTGAGAATTGAGTCCGGGGAATTATATGAAAATTCTTCCCAATGTAAGAGGGTAGACCAATTGTCCTGAAGAGCAGAGACAAAGTGCCGTAGATAGCAGCCCAGAGTCTGGTTGACCCTCTCCACTGGTCCGTTAGTCTGCGGATGATAGGTAGAAGAGAAGTCCAGCTTAACTTGCAGTTGGATGCACAAGGAATGCCAGAACCTGGAAACAAACTGGACCATGGTCCAAGACATTGGGGCTCATTTACTAAGGGCTCTGCGGCCACACTTTCGGCAGGTTTCCATTTTGCGCTGAATTCTGCTGGGATTTTGGCGCACGCGATCGGATTTCGGTGCAATCGTGCCAGCTTTAACGCAACAGAAATTGGGGGCGTGGCCGACGGAAAACCTGACGGATTCGGAAAAACCGCGGAATTTAAAAAACAAAGTGTGTCACAAGATTAAGCACTCACATGCACCGAGAAGAACCAGGTGAAAACCGGCGGACCACGGTGCAGCAGCGACACCTGGTGAACATCAGGCGCACAGACCTTAGTGAATCGCTGGAAGACCCGAATCCTCGTCGGAGAACGTGCCGCTGGATCACGACAGGACCAGGTAAGTAAATCTGCCCCAATGTGTTGAGGAAGCCCATGAAGTCAAAAGATGCGAAGAAAGAACAAACTGGCAAGATGTGAAGCCGATGGCAGACCTGGTAGAGGCACAAAGTGGGACATCTTGGAGAACCGATCCGTTACCACCCAGATTACTGTATTACCCGAAGAAGATGAGAGATCTGTAATAAAGTCCATGGCTATGTGAGTTCACAGGCAACTGGGTATCGGCAATGGCAGGAGCAGACCAGCTGGCTTGAGATGTGACGCCTTGTAATGGGCACAGGAAGCACAGGAATTCACAAAATCTCGAATGTCCTCGACCAGATCTGGCCACCAGTATTAACAAGATATGTGAGTGATAGACTTCTGCACCCCAGGGTGCCCAGCCACACGAGAGCAATGTCCCCAAGTTAGTATCCTCTTCCGAAGATCTGGTCTGACATAGATCTTGCCAGGAAGCTGCTGTAGGTCCACAGGGCAGCAACAACCAGACGTTACGGAGGAATGATATGACGAGGAGCCGGTTCTTCCCCAACAACTCAGAGGCACCAGCTGAGGTATCAGCTTTGACGTTCTTCTCAGCTGGACGGATGTGAATCAAGAAGTTGAACCGAGAAAAGAAGTGGAACCAGCGATCCTGACATGGATTGAGACGCTGAACGGTCTGGAGATATGGGAGATTCTTGTGGTCAGTGTAGATATAGACCAGATGATGAGCTCCTTCCAGAAGATAGCGCCATTCCTGTCACTAAAGTCAGTGGACTCCCTGGACCATCGCGGGGAATAACGATGCTTGCCGCAACCCGGGAGCGGAGTCTAAGTGTACTCCTGGTTGCGACTAGGCAGCCAAGGTAGGGACACGGGTAGGTAGGACTATGGGTAGGCAGGACCACGGGAAGGCAGGACCACGGGAAGGCCAGACCACGGGATGGCAGGACCTCAGGGTGGCAGGACCTCGGGGAGGCAGGACCTCGGAAGGACGGCTGGCAGGACCTCTGAAGGACGGCAGGCAGGACCTCGGAAGGACGGCTGGCAGTACCTCGGAAGGAGGGCTGGCAGGACCGGATTTTTGCCAGGAACTTGGTATGGGTAACCATGTCCGGGTCACCAGTCTCCCATAGAGGAGTAGCCAAGGCCAGGGCCTCTCCAGAGAGCAAACAGTAGACGAACGCCACTTTAGAGCGTTCGGTGGGGAACTGGGAGGAAATTAGTTCAAGGTGCTGCAAGCACTGGGAAATGAATCCCCTGCAATATTTGGGGTTGCTATCAAATTTGTCAGGCAAAAAATTTTCGGGACTGCTGGCCGATAGTGCTGGGAAGGTCACCCAGTAGCAGATACGGATCCTTGGGACTGTCCATGGCTTTTGTAGAGTTCATGACCTTGTCGGAGAATTGGGCATATTCCCTCCACATTCAGTCCAGAAGAGGGTGTTATCATTCCTAACTCATCTACAGAATAGCAGTCCAGATTCCTTCCACCATAAAGCCTGGCAGCAGCAGGGGGTCCCTGGCAATGTGGAAATCCAAACCCAGCCAGACAAAAACATGGACCAGTCACAGCTAACCAAACCCGAAATCATAGCGCTGATAAACAAGGCCCAGGAGGAACATGCTACAATGCTCCACATACTCAGCAGTGAGGGACACTCACTTCCGGAGACTCTTAGATCTCCTCCTGGGCTTCTGCTACATGGAGGAGGGAGAGAAGATCTCCATCCTGACTACAATGGCCATAGCTGCACAATATGTCACTGTCTGCCATAGACTTAGAGACATTTGATACCATGGAGTATAATAAACCCCAAACCCCATGTCCTCCTTCATCCTAGATTGTATATTACTGAATTGCCCTATCCTCTATATTGGCTGCTGCTAAATTAAAACTTAAACGTGCCGCTCAAACGTGCCGCTTGGTTGAGCGGCACGTTTAAGTTTTAATTTTAGTAGCCAATATAGAGGATAGGGCAATTCAGTAATATACAATCTAGTAAGAGCTAACTAGAGGAATTGCAATGCCTGGAATGGGGCAATCAACTATATAGGAATAGATCAGGTAGCCTCTAGGAATACTTCATAGTGATATACACAATACCTTGAGCTATATAGGAATCGACTAAGTAGCTCCCAGGAACACTTTACAGTGATATACAATATCCTTGAGTGAGAAGTTGATCACTCTCCCTCTGGGAAGATTAGATATCTCTATTATAGTCCAATGAAGCGCCTGAATAGTATTCCACCCCACTAACCCTTCCCTCTATTGCCTGTCTGCAAACTTTTAAAATGAGTTTTCGTTACCTATAAAGTCTTAAACTATATCTAATAAAAGTTGAGTTTTATCACCCAACCCTGGTGGCTAAAGGGTATTAGTGGTCGCTGGCCGTGCGACTTTTTTAAGTTTGAATTGAATATGTAAATACCCAGCCACCACGGAATACACATTAACGGGATCCACTAATATTCTTTCCTCCTCCCTCCTTGAAGGGGAAATTCTGTTGTTATACACACAACTCACAGGTCCTGGCTCCTGCTCCGTCCTCTTCGGCCATGCACACGCGTTGCCAACTTCTAAGGTGCGCGCACGCCAGTTTCAGGAGCTTTAAAGGGCCAGGGTGCCACTAATTGGCGCTGGCAATTTTCAGGTAATCTATTTAACCCCGCCTCTTCCTACAAACCCTGCCTGATCTTTGTTCCTATGCCTTAGAGAAAGCTCCCCATCAACGTTCCTGTGTTCCTGTTTTCCCGTTCCCATCTGCCTGGACCGTTGCTGACCCCGGATTGGACTTCACATTGCATCTCTGCCGCCTGCCCTGACCCTGTGCCTGACTAGGAGACTGTCTTCCACTAAGGTACCTCGACCTCGGCTGCCACCGCGGGCTAGTTGCACCTGTGGAACGACCTGGTGGTACCCTGCTGCAGCAAGTCCATCCTTCTTTGCGGCGGGCTCTGGTGAAGACCAGGTGCCACTTAGACTTAGGTGGTCCAGAGGATCCACTGATCCTGACAGTAAGATCCGTCCATGGATCCCGCCGAGCTTCCTCTTCCTAGTCGGCCCAATCTTGTCGCCATCATGGTCCACCAATCCTGGCAGATTGCCTCACAGTGCGAAGAGCTGGAGCAAGTCACTGCCATGCTGCAACAGCTGCTAGCTACCCAGCATTAGCAACAGGTTCCTGAGGCTCCTCCTACGACTCCTGCTACCCCGGGTTGTCATCCTGCCGCTGAAAACAGGCTACGTCTCTCAATGCCCGTATGATGGAGATCCCAAGATGTGCAGGGGCTTTATAACCCAGTGCTCCCTGCACATAGAATCCATGCCTACTCAATTTGTTATGGAGCGATCCAAAGTGGCATTCATTGCCAGACTCCTCTCCGGGAAAGCCCTGGCCTGGCCTGACATGCGGTTTACTGAGCCTGCCGAAGAGTTACGCTTCAAACAACCCCAAGTCCGCCCAGGACGTCTTCCTCGACTGGCTCCTGCTTTCCAAAGGTCGCTCCAGCCCCGGTTGTACCATCTGCAGAGGAGCCTATGGAGGTGAACAGAGCCAGATTCTCTTCCCAGGAGCATATCAGAAGACTTCAGGGAAACCTCTGCCTGTATTGTGCCAGTCCTGAGCACTACCTTTGGTCTTGTCCTATCCATCCCCAGCGTCCGGGAAATGCCAGCACCTAGGGTTCTTGGGAGAAGCGTCCCTGGGTGTAAGCACAGCTTCTCCACGCCTTATGATTCTGGTGATTCTCAGCATTGGCACCGGCACCTAGATCCAGCACGCGCAACTCACAGGTCCCGGCTCCTGCTCCATCCTCTTAGCCCGTTTACGCGCTCTGCCGACGCCTAAGGCGCGCGCCGGCTTCAGGAGATTTACAGGGACAGCGCGCCACTAATTGGCGCTGGCCATTTACAGCTAATCTATTTAACCCTGCCTCTTCCTGAAAACCCTGCCGGATCTTTGTGCCTTTGCCTTAGAGAAAGCTCCCCAGCAATATTTCTGCATTCCTGTGTCTCCTGCGTTCCTGTGTGTTCCCATGTATCATGCGTTCCTACTCCTGTGTGCTTCTGCTCCTGAGTTCCTGTGTCCTGCTTTCCTGTGTGCCTGTGTTCCCGTTCCCATCTCCCTGGACCTCCCATTACTGATCCCGGATTGGACTTCACATTACATCTCTGCTGCCTGTCCTGATCCTATGCCTGGACCTGACTAGGAGACTGTCTTTCACTAAGGTACCTTGACCTTGGCTGCCAATTCGGCTAGTCGCACTTGTGGAACGACCTGGTGGTACCCTGCCGCAGCAAGTCAATCCTTCTTTGCGCCGGGCTCTGGTGAAGACCAGGTGCCAGGTGTCGGCTAGTACCACCTCCCGCGGTGGTCCAGAGGATCCACTAATCCAGACATTAGTGTTCCTGTCACAGTAGAAAAAGTGGTACAGGCCCTAAGCTAACCCATAACCTGCTCCCTACATGACTGCCCAGGCTGTGATAGTTACCAAGGACAACTAGCAGGCAATTCCTACGCTGAGTAGATGCTCAGAAAAGGTCACAACAAAAACAAAGGGACAACAACAGAAAACAGACAATTGAATTCAGACAAATCGGGTCCATACCAGATGGTCGTGAGGCACACATTCGAGTAACCAATAGACGTAGCAAAGGTCATAATAATGTTGATGTAATAGCAAATTGCAAATCTAATAGACAACAATGTCAATGTATCAATGTCTAGTCCAAGTTCCTGGACACCAACCCCAGCAGCTGACATATATAACAGGTTATTTCATATATTACAGCTGGGATACAACCTGAGCTCTAAATGAACAACCCAACTTTCCCAAAGGAACTGACTCTGAGGGTGTGATCATATGTTGCATGTGATCGGTGTTTTGTATTGTTTACTTGCAAGACTTCAGGTGCTGGTTACCAATCACATGCGTTTCAGGGAAAGGCATATGCAAGCGTACCAAGCCCTCACCTGGTCGCTTGCATTGCGTTTGTAAACACAATGCAAGCGTCACATGTGGCCGCACCCCAAAAGGCAGCTGAATCAGAGCTGCAACAGAGCAGTCCTGGAAGTGAATCACAAGCATAGAAGCCTGTAAAAGGATCCCTTTCAGAAGGTTCTGAACGTTTCCTTTATTTTTTTGAGGGGTGCATATGTACATAAAGAAATAAAAATCCAGAAAAGCACCGCCTAATGCACACAAAGGAGGACGCTCACCGTCAGAGCATGGCTATTTCTCCATGTGATACAAAAAAATGAAAAATATGCAGCATTTCAGAAAATTGTGCAAAAACTGGTGGATTAATTCCAGTGCTATGTTTCAGCCTCCATAACTGAAGCCTTTGTCAAACTTGACAAAGGCTTCAGTTATGGAGGCTGAAAGGTGGCACTGATATAAATACAACAATACATTGAAAAATAGGCAATAGTCCAGAAAATTGAGTAAAAATAGGTTCCAGTGCTACGTGTCAGTTGCCTCCATAACTGAAGCCTTTGTGAATCTTGGAATAAATCCGCCTGTTTCTTGCACAACTTCTTGGAGTGTTACCTATTTTCTGACTTGCTGAAACGTAGCAATGGAATAAACCCCACTTGTTTTTTTCCAGTTACTCTGTATTGATGCCACAAACAAACAATATATATATGTGTGTGTATGTATATATATATATATATATATATATATATGTAGTACAGAACAAAAGTTGCGATACACCTTCTCATTCAAAGGGTTTTCTGTATTTTCAAGACTGTAAAAATTGAACATTCACACTGAAGGCATGAAAACTATAAATAAACATGTATATTTATGTACTTAACAAAAAGTGTGAAACAACTGAAAATATGTCTTATATTCTAGGTTTTTCAAAGTACACACCTTTTTGATTACTGCTTAGCACACTCTTGGCATTCTCTTGATGAGATTCAAGAGGTAGTCACCATGTTGTGCAGAAGTTAGGTGGATACACAGCAGTCTTACTGAATAGATTGTTAGAATTTGTATTATGGTTAGAAAAAAACAGCTTAGTAAAGAAAAACGAGTGGCCATGATTACTTTAAGAAATGAAGGTCAATCAGTCTGAAAAATTGGAAAAACTTTGAAAGTGTCCCCAAGTGCAGTTCCAAAAACCATCAAGCACTACAAATTGGCTCACATGAGGACCACCACAGAAAAGGAAGACCAAGAGTCACCACTGCTGCGGAGGATAAGTTCATCCGTGTCACCAGCCTCAGAAATCACAGGTTAACAGCAGCTCAGATTAGAGACCAGGTCTATTCCACACAAAGTTCTATCAGCAGATGCATCTCTACAACAACTATTAAGAGGAGACATTGGGGCAAATTTACTTACCCGGTCCATTCGCGTTCCAGCGGCGGCTTCTCCGCTCTGGATTCGGGTCCGGCCGGGATTTAATAAGGTAGTTCTTCCGCCGTCCACCAGGTGGCGCTGCTGCGCTGGAAGTAAACTCATCGCGCCGGAATGCACCGAGCTGGACCAGGTGAAGGTAAGCGGTCCTTATGCGACACATTTTCGGTTTTTAAATGCGGCGGTTTTTCCGAATACGTCGGGTTTTCGTTCGGCCACGCCCCCCGATTTCCGTCGCGCGCATGCCAGCGCCGATGCGCCACAATCCGATCGCGTGCGCCAAAATCCCGGGGCAATTTAAGTACAAGCGGCGCAAAACGGAAATATTCGGGTAACACGTCGGGAAAACGCGAATCGGGCCCTTAATAAATGACCCCCATTGTGTGTAGCCAAAAAAAGAAAGCTTCTAGGTAACCACTGCTAAGGATAGGCAACAGGCAGAAGAGACTTGTTTGGGCTAAAGAACACAAGGAATTGACATTAGACCAGTGGAAATCTGTGCTTTGGTCTGATGAGTCCAAATTTGAGATATTTGGTTTCAACCACCATGTGCGACGCAGAAAAGGTGAACGAATGGACTCTAGATGGCTGGTTCCCACCTTGAAGCATGGATGAGGAGGTGCGATGGTGAGGGGGTGCTTTACTGGTAATACTATTGGGGATTTATTCAAAATTGAAGGTATACTGAATCAGCATGGTTACCACAGCATCTAGCAGCAGCACGCTATTCCTTCCAGTTTGCGTTTAGTTGGACCATCATTTATTTTTCAACAGCACATTGACCCCAAACACACCTCTAGGCTGTGTAAGGGCTAATTGACCAAGAGGGAAAGTGATAGGGTACTACGTCAGATGACCTGGCCACCACAGTCACTAGACCTGAACCCAATTGAGATGGTTTGGGGTAAGCTGGACAACAGAGTGAAGGCAAAAGGGCCAACAAGTGCTAAGCATCTCTGGAAACTCCTTCAGGACTGTTGGAAGACCATATCAGGTGACTACCTCTTGAAGAGAATGCTAAGAGTGTGCAAAGCAGTAATCAAAGCAAAAGTTGCCTACTTTGAAGAATCTAGACAAAAGGCAAAAGGTCAAGGCAGACAGCAGAATAGAGAAATCTGGAACGGAACTGGGGTCACAACGGGAATTCACAATATCAGCGTAACAAATTAGGAACAAGTTTTCTCTAGGGCACCAGGCACAAAGATTCGGCGGGGCTAAAAACACATATAAGTTACAGGGGTCTCACAGATGAATACAGTGAAATAGTAGCAAATGGTGAATACACTTTATACACAGTGAAGCAGCTTCCAGGTTGTATCACCGCACTGAAGAGCAATAGGCCGTGTGACAGGGATGACAAACACACATGCATGATAGATCCTGAGAGCCATGTGAGGTCACCAGCTCTGCGGAATGGGAGGGAGTGGATTATACAGTACGCAGGAGGAGTGCATAATTAGCAGCAGAGACAGCTCTGGAGCGCATTACGTGACATGCCAGGAGAGCTCTGCCTAATTAGCAATTTTTTTGCATATACACTCACCGGCCACTTTATTAGGTACACCATGCTAGTAACGGGTTGGACCCCCTTTTGCCTTCAGAACTGCCTCAATTCTTCGTGGCATAGATTCAACAAGGTGCTGAAAGCATTCCTCAGAGATTTTGGTCCATATTCACATGATGGCATCACACAGTTGCCACAGATTTGTCGGCTGCACATCCATGATGCGAATCTCCCGTTCCACCACATCCCAATGATGCTCTATTGGATTGAGATCTGGTGACTGTGGAGGCCATTTGAGTACAGTGAACTCATTGTCATGTTCAAGAAACCAGTCTGAGATGATTCCAGCTTTATGACATGGCGCATTATCCTGCTGAAAGTAGCCATCAGATGTTGGGTACATTGTGGTCATAAAGGGATGGACATGGTCAGCAACAATACTCAGGTAGGCTGTGGCGTTGCAACGATGCTCAATTGGTACCAAGGGGCCCAAAGAGTGCCAAGAAAATATTCCCCACACCATGACACCACCACCACCAGCCTGAACCGTTGATACAAGGCAGGATTGATTCATGCTTTCATGTTGTTGACGCCAAATTCTGACCCTACCATCCGAATGTTGCAGCAGAAATCGAGACTCATCAGACCAGGCAACGTTTTTCCAATCTTCTACTGTCCAATTTCGATGAGATTGTGCAAATTGTAGCCTCAGTTTCCTGTTCTTAGCTGAAAGGAGTGGCACCCGGTGTGACCTTCTGCTGCTGTAGCCCATCTGCCTCAAAGTTTGACATACTGTGCATTCAGAGATGCTCTTCTGCCTACCTTGGTTGTAGCGAGTGGCGATTTGAGTCACTGTTGCCTTTCTATCAGCTCAAACCAGTCTGCCCATTCTCCTCTGACCTCTAGCATCAACAAGGCATTTCTGCCCACAGAACTGCCGCTCACTGGATGTTTTTTCTTTTTTGGACCATTCTCTGTAAACCCTAGAGATGGTTGTGCGTGAAAATCCCATTAGATCAGCAGTTTCTGAAATACTCAGACCAGCCCTTCTGGCACCAACAACCATGCCACGTTCAAAGGCACTCAAATCACCTTTCTTCCCCATACTGATGCCCGGTTTGAACTGCAGGAGATTGTCTTGACCATGTCTACATGCCTAAATGCACTGAGTTGCCGCCATGTGATTGGCTGATTAGAAATGAAGTGTTAACAAGCAGTTGGACAGGTGTACCTAATAAAGTGGCCGGTGAGTGTATATTTTATTAAAATAAAAATTCCCTGACACACCCTTGTCAACCATTAAATAAAGAAAAATTGTCCAGGTAACTGATTTAGTCCACTGAATCAGTCTACACCAAAGACGGATCTGAAAAACATTTCAATAAAAAGAATAACAAAAAAAGTATACATAAATAGTGCTACTCTAGTAACAATTTTCTTCAATAATCTGCGTAGAGTTTTTAGAGTTCATTGTCCTACTTCTAAAAGTAGATCAATGAATGTTAGTAACCTCTTTATTTTTGGGCACATGGGAGCCCGGTTTGGAGGGCTCCCGTGTGCCATAATTCATGGACTCCAGTGATGCCCACTTATTCTGAGTTACGCCACTGGTCTTACCCTCCCCTTTACTCTTTCAGAACTTTCCTTCTCCTGCCTGCAGTAACCTCACGGCAGCAGAGGAAGTTTCAGTGTACAGTTGGAAGGGGGTGCTGAGGGAGCAGGGGGCAGCCGAGACGTTTTCAAGGTTCCAATACTATGTAACACTGGCCAGAATTTACATCAGCCTATTTCTGTATAGGATAAAATACAGGTGGTGGTCTTTAGGCAAGTTCCATTAAAGTAAAATAAAAGAAAAAGTTCAACTATACTTACAGGAATTATTTTCACATCAGCAATACATGGTGAAATTTTATAATTATCAAATAAATTATCAAATAAAATGGCTGCAATGCCTATGCAGTACTGTGTAGCATTCTTTACTGTCTTATATAACCCATGATCAGTACAGAGCTGTGCAATATGATGGTGCTATATAAAAATCTATTATTATTTCTTATTATTGTAGGTGACCATCAGGTCCACATGGTAGAGCCAATACAAAACAGCCAGATAGGTCTGTACAATGCATCTTATATCACAAGACATGAGGAAAATGACAAGTTCTGCTACATATCATGAGATAGCAATGGGGGAAGTAAGCCTATTTGTGAGCCATCATGATGCATACTCTGCTTGGAGAGGGGGAGGGGAGGTGTGAGGCTCCACATAAGGCACCAGCTCTGCCTTTCCCTTCTATGGAGAGCAATGTCCTCCATACTGTGTCACTGTCATATCTTTACTAATCACATTACTACAATTCTTTCCCATCCACTTACTGTTTGTTGGGGAACCATCATTTTTAGCAAATTTGTCTCCTCCAGTGTACATCACTAAACCCTATTTATTAATGTATACAAGCTATTCCTCTACATAAAGCTCTCAATTTCTGACCCTCATAACTGGACAATAGAAAAAACTGTCATTCTTAGCCGCCCTACATGTGGATGGACTACACAGCTATAGCATCCCTATAGCATCCTTATTCAAAATGTCGGCTGCTCTCCAGCTCCTATACATTGTATAACATGAGAGCTCATGGAGGGCTGTACACTTGTCACCACATGCCATGCATTATGTACACGGCTGCTGGAGGACATCCCACAGCCATATAATTGTACATTATACAAGATTTGGGGGGTGGCGTGAACCTCTATGACAGAAAGAAATGTCATTCTGAGAGAAAACACGTCAGAGTCGGGTCCTCCACTCATCGAGGTGCCGGCTGCTGGGGGAGGGCGGCATCCTGTCCCATTCACAGGCACGAGCTCGTCATAGCTCCGCGCACTGAGGTACCGCACGCCGCACATCTGCCGCCGCACACCAGGGAGAAGCGGCACATCATGGCAGAAGAGCACTCCACGGGAACCCGACATCGAAACCACTTGTCAACGCCTGAGGTAAAAGGCATATACTTTCCATTGTGAGCCTTGTGTTGCCGGTTACTAGGGGAAGAACGCACGTCTCATGTGACAGTTGTGGTAAACGCGCGGTGTACATGTGAGCTGACACTATAGTTCACAGGAAGGGCACAAGGACACTACACTACGACTACTGGTGATTTCTAGAGATGCCATGGCCAGCCACTTCTATCAGTCAGCCTTGTACTGGCAAGTGTGAAAAGTGTGTAATAGAGACATGTGACTGCTCACTATTACAGCAGTGAGTGTAATATGACTTGTGTGGATAACGTTATGTAGTATTAGTCCATTGTACTAATGTGTTATGTACTGCTCACTATGGTGATACATTTTACCAGACCTGAGGTTCAGGTTTTTGATGACTTTTACTGTGTTTTATTCCCAGATAAAGGAAAGGTGTGCTTTTTACCGATTTCCTTTTTGAAATTTACATTTCCGTTTTTCGCTCACCACCTTCAAATATCCAAGCTCTGTGTACTGAGCTGTATGAGTGACTATTTTCTTTGTAACAAATTGTACTTCTTAATGGTTGTATTTAACCCCTTCCCGCCGAGGCCCTTTTTTTCGTTTTTGTGCTTTCATTTTTCACCCCCCCCACTTTTCAAAATCTATAACTTTTTTATTTTTCCATGTAAAGAGCTCTGTGACAGCTTGTTTTCTGCGTAACAAATTGCACTCAATGGTGAGTTTAATTTTGCCATCTTCTGGTGCTAAAAAATTTTCGTACTTCGGTGTACAGAGCTGTGGGTGGTGTCATTTTTTGCGACTTTTGATGACGTTTCCAATGCTTTAGGACTATACTACCTTTTGATCACTTTTTATTGAATTTTTTTATATTTTTCAATATGGCAAAAAATTTACATTTACTATATTCTAGGCCACCTAAGGTACTACTGTATTGCAGTATATTGTTATTTCACTGGATTAGAAAATGCTTTGACAGCCATGGAACCTTCAACCAGATCGAAGCGTGTTTCTATCTGTGTTTGTTGGTGGCACCTAAGAGATTAACACCCGCAATCCGCCAGCCCTTATTCCTGGCGTCAGCCACAGGTGATAGCTGCATGATAAAACGGCGAAGCGCCACAGTTATGTTGGAATTTCAACATAAATGTGGTTCCCAGTAGGAATCGGCACTGCAATGCCCCTTTAGGTGCAGTGTTTTTTGTTGTGGCGAACACAGTGCAGTTGTGGCACAAGACTAGAACAAACAGATCATAAATACATGTGTAAGCAGTTTGCAGTACGAAAGAAAAGTGTCACAGATGTGACCCATGACTGTGGACTCACTCGCCACGATTCAGTGGCGGCTCCTACGGTCTCTACGAGATTTAAAGGGCCAGTGTGCCGCTAATTTGCGCTGGCCACCTGGTAACTCAATTAATAGCCATCCTCTTCCCTTATGCCCCCTTATTTGTGCTCTAATGTCATTGAAAAAGCTGTTTTCCTTGCCCTGTGAATTTATCCTGATTTCCCATTGTAATCCTGTTCCATTCCTGACCTTGCCAGCCTAGACCTTTTAGTCTTCCATTGACCTTGATCCCATGCTGCCTGTCCTGACCTCCTTCCAGTCCCCAACCATGATTCTGTCTCATTATTCTGTACTTTGCCTTGGCCGCCACTGCGAGAAAAGTTGCGCCCGTGGAGCGACCTTGTAGTATCCCGCTCAGCAAGTCCAGCCCGCTTTGCGGCAGGCTCTGGTAAAAACCGGGTGGCACTTAGATTCCACTCCCAGGTGTCGGCTTATGTCTTCGCTGGCGGTGGTTCAGTGGGTCCACTATCCCTGAATCCTGACAGTAAGATCCGCCTATGGATCCCGCCAAGGTTCCACTACCTGAACTGGCTGATCTTACCACCATCGTGGCCCAGCAGTCACGGGCCTCATCTGCTGAGACCGCACTGCTGAACTTGTGCCAAGGGGACTTATCTGTCGGTGACTATGCAGTTCAGTTCCATACCCTAGCTTCTGAGCTAGCCTCAAATAAAGTGGCCTTGGTCGATACCTTTAAAAAAGGACTTTCTGGACAGATTAAAGATGCCCTGTCTCCAGGAGTTTTGCACCTCTTCTCTGAGTGGTCTCATCTCCCTGGCCACTCAGATTGACATCCGGTTCTCAGAGCGTTTTGAGGGGCAGTGTCTTGAACGAGCTTCAGTCAGGACCCGGCGTCTTCCTGACTTCCGAAGACCTCCTCAGCTGTCATCTGTGTCTACTGCAGAGGAGCCCATGGAGGTGGATAGAGCTCGTCTGTCTCCTCAGGAGCGTTCCAGACAGAGACAGGAGAATCTCTGCCTCTTTTGCGCCAGTCCCAAGCACTTTCTTGAGACATGCTCAATCCATCCTCAGCGTTCGGGAACCACACGCACCTAGGGTTCCTGGGAGAAGCACCCCTAGGAGTACAAAGCTTCTCCACGCCTGAATGTCCCAGTTCTACTCAGCTTTGGAAAAAGTGCCCTAGTTCAAGCTTCAGCCTTCCTGGATTCCGGCTCTGCAGGGAACTTCGTGGATGCTGCCGTGGTCTCCCAGCATCGTTATCCTGTGGTATTTTTAGAGAAGCAGCTGGTCATTTCTTCTGTCAGTGGGCAGATCCTCTGCGACTCAGTCCAGTATAGCACCAAGCCCCTAAGCCTGCAAGTTGGGGTCTTGCCTAAAGAGAGATTGTTGTTTTATGTTCTAACCGGATCCACGTCTTCTGTTCTACTGGGTAGTTGCAACGACATGCTGGTGCACTGGTGAGGTTCTTCGCTGGGAACTGGAGTTCCAGTCCCGCTGTTTGGTAGTCCCTCATCCCATGTCTACCTCGGTCTCTTTGGTCCACCAAGCCACTGGTGGGTCTCCTCAATTCATACATTGACTTTGCCAATGTTACTTGATGCCGGGCACATCTCTACCACAGGGTCGAGTGTATCTCCTATCTGTACCTGAAACTGCGGCCATGTCGGCCTATGTGAACAAGAACCTGCAGAAAGGATTTATACGAAAAGTCATCTACTCCTGCCGGTGCTGGATTCTTCTTCGTGGCTGAAGGATGGTTCCCTCTGTCCATACATCGATTACCGCAGTCTCAATTAAGTTACAGTGAAAAAACGGTACCCTCTGCCTCTGATCACAGAACTTTTTGATTGTCTACGTGGTGCCAAGGTTTTCACCAAGCTGGATCTGCGGGGGCATATAAGCCTTCAATACTCAAGATGGACACGTTGAGTATCTTGTATCTGCGTCAGCAGTGTTCCAGGAGTTTGTCAACAACATTTCCAGGGACTTACTGTATACCTATGTCGTTGTCTATCTTGATGATATCCTGGTGTTCTCTACAGGCCTTGAGTCCCAACGGGCCTACATACAGCAAGTTCTCAGGTCCCTAAGGGCCAATCGCCTATATGCAAAGCTCGAGAGGTGCCTATTCCATCAGAACAGTCTTCTATTCCTAGGATACATTATCTCTGACAAGGGACTACAGATGGATCCTGCCAAGTTGTGTGCAGTACTTCAGTGGCCTCGCCCAGTAGGAACATATCGTTCCTTCAGATTGACTGGTTGTTGCTGCTCCTGTGGACCTACGGCAGCTTCCTCCTTGCAAGACCTATGTCCTACTTACCAGCTCTTCGGAAGAGGATACTAATTTGGGGACATTGCTTTTGTGTGGCCTGGGGTGTAGAGATCTGTCACTCTCATATCTCGTTACTACTGATGGCCAGATCTGGTCAAGGACATCTGAGATTTTGTGAGTTCCTGCACTTCCTTTGCCCATAACAAGTCGTCACGTCTTAAGCCAGCAGGTCTGCTCCTGCCATTGCCGATACCCAGTTGCCTGTGGACTCACCAATGTGCTTTCATCTCAGGCAGCAAAAAGCCAAGAATCGTTCCTGTGCAGTATGAGTTATGAGTTAGCCAGTTATTCACGATTATTACCTGCTGCATGGTTTCAGACAATTTCCATCATCATTAACATTGGCTTGTTTGTGCACTGTATTGTAGTCTGCTCTGGGGTCTATGTTACTTATTGTACAAATACAGTATTATGCGCTAGTTGTTTCTGGGGGCAGTTTTTCTCTGTACTGTGGTTTATGGCGCATCTAGGGTTTTGGTTAATAGTGCGGCCACCTGAAGGGTAGCTTTATGACAATGAGGCCCTTGGACCAAAAAAGGTTGTGCACCCCTAGTGTAGACTCTAGAGTAGTGAATTATATGTCAACTTTATGTAGTGTCTTCCTTATTATCATTGTGCTGTAAGTCAAGTCATCTTAGTCCTAGTAGTGTACAGTGTCATGCTGATTCTCAGACTCCGGCTATAGTAAGCTCTCAACAGGCAACAGATGAGCTAGTACACAGATAAATAGTACACTACAGCCAGTCATACATAATCTGTGTCCTGACAACAACTCACACAACAACCAGGGCTACCACTGCTTCTGTATCTGCTGAAAGAGAAAGAAACCAGTCACGACTCTTGCAGTTTAACAGGTTCTGTGGAGGTAGCTTCAGTGGTAAGGTGATACTAACTAGCCTTGAGGGGAGCAAGAGGGATAGCCAAGCAGGATCAACAAAGTCACCTGGGAATTTGTTTTCATTTTATCATATTCCTATCCCCTAATATCTTCAAGTCTGTGAGTACTGTATTCCATTATTCTGTTATTTTTTACAATCCCAAAATTCCTTGTTGCCCAGGTCTTGTGATTGAGTAAATATTGGAGAGGGAAGGATATAGGCAAGGAGCTAAATAGAAGATAGGGAGCTTAGACTTATAGATTGGAGACATGAGCACTGGGGGGGTTTAAATATTGATTTTTAGCGCAAGTTGTTTTTGAAACAGGATTAGGGAAGACACGTACATATTTCTATACACAACATATTCCTATTCACATGTATAGAAAATTTTACCATGGGGACTTATCACAATCATATCCCACTATACTGCAGAAACCTATGCTATATATTTGGATTTAATATACCATATATATTCGAGTATAAGCCGACCCGAGTATAAGCTGCAACCCCTAATTTTAACATAAAAAAACTGGAAAAGCCTATTGACTTCAGTGTAAGCCAAGGGTGGGAAATGCATTGGTCACAGCCTCCCCAGTATATAGCCAACAAGCCTCCTGTAGTATTCAGTCTGCCAGCCCCCTGTAGTATACAGCCTGCCAACCCCCAGTAGTATACAGCCTGCCAGCCCTCAGTAGTATACAGCTTGCCAGCCCCCATGTAGTATACAGCCAGCCCCCTGTAGAATACAGCCAGACCCCATTTAGTATACAGCCAGCCCCCTGTAGTATACAGCCAGCCCCCTGTAGTATACAGCCAGACCCCAGTAGTATACAGCCAGCCAGCCCCCTGTAGTATACAGCCAGCCCCCAGTAGTATAAAGCCAGCTAGCCCCCAGTAGTATACAGCCAGCCCCCAGTAGTATACAGCCTGCCAGCCCCCATGTAGTATGCAGCCAGTTCCCTGTAGTACACATCCAGCCCCCTGTAGTATACAGCCTGCCAGCCCTCTGTTGTATATAGCTTGCTAGCCCTCTCTAGTATACAGCAAGCCCCCTGTAGTATACAGCCTGCCAGCCCGTAAAAAAAATTCAATACTCACCATTCCGACGGCCCGGGCAGCTCCGCTTCCATCTCCATGTCCACGGCAGGTCCATGACAGCTCTGTCTGCAGCGCCTCTTCTTTCTTCAGGCCAGCGCCAGGACCGTGACATCTCAGTGCGCACGGCCCGGCCGGCGCTCAACTGTGATGTCAGCCGCCGCCGCTGCAAAGGGGTTAGATGTGCCACAATCCAAACACACACACTTCTTAAATACCTGTCGTTTTAGCCGCCGAAAAAGGTGCACAGTATCACAAAAGTGCACAGCGCGGCCCTTAGTAAATGAGCCTTTTTCACACTACGTGCATTTTTTAGACACAGTAAAGGAACGGAGAATGTGATATCTAAATTAGTAAAAAAAATTGTGGAAATTTAAAGAGAACCCGTCATGCAAAATAACCCCCCTAAACTAAATATATTTTCATAAACTGCCATTAGAGAGCATTGCCTCTATCCCTTCATTGTCCCTCTACATGCCTGTAAACCTAAGCAATGAGGTCCTAAAGCTGTATGCAAATGACCTGTGAAATGTCCAATGAAGCATTAGCATATTCAAGCTGTCCACTCTATTCATGAGTGGGAGGCACAGCCACACCCCCAGTGCATGACTGACAGCCTGTATAATGATGTGAGGCTGTATAATGATGTGCTTCCTGGTGCTGGTGGCCACGCCCCCTGCAGCTTGTGTGTGCATGTGTGTGTGTGTATAGGAGAGATACAGCAGCTTCAGGCAGCCATGTTATAGCAGAACATGTCAGATTCATGTGTAGCTGATGTCTGTGTCTCTCACCTGTATATTAGGAGGATGCAGCATGTGTGTGTGTGTTTAGGAGAGATACAGCAGCTCCAGGCAGCCATGTTACAGCAGAGCATGTCAGATTCATGTGTAGCTCATGTCTGTGTTTCTCACCTGTATATTAGGAGGATGCAGCATGTCAGCAGATACAGCACACACTAGCCATGCTTTACTATACATTACACATAGACATGAGCAGGGGGAGGAGATGGGAGGGGTAACAGGGGTGACATCACTGCCTCTGACCATGTGATCAGCCTCATTTATATGATAAAGAAAAGATGATTTTATAATGATTAATGTATGAAATAACTAGATAAAGGCTGGGATGGGATCCTTGTGAGCTGCTCCAACAGGAAGAGGTGACAGGACTAGTGGCAGAGACCTGATGACAGGTGTCCTTTAAACAATAAGGGGTCACTGCTAGTTTGCAAAGTTTGTGGTTTTCTAAAAGAAGGTTTTGAGCCTTGTTCCCAGCTGGTGCGTTTTTTTTTTAGCTGGGGCAGATTTATTAAGCTGTCTAAAAGTAAGAATGTTCTTAGTTGCCCATGGCAACCAATTACAGCTCAGCTTTGATTTTAGCAGTGAATATTTTAGAGGGGAGTTGTAATAGGGTTGCCATGGGCAACTAAGAACATTCTTAGTTTTCGAGCACTTGATAAATCTGCCCTATTGTTTTGAGCAGGGCTGTGGAGTCAGTAAACCAAACTTCCAACTCCAACCTTTACACCACCAAAATAATCACCAACTCCACGACTCCAACCTTTTTGCTCTAATCTGTAGCGGAGGAACTTCCCTACTGAGGATGTTAATAAAGTGCAGCACACATTAATCTCATTTAAAAGCCTGGATCAGGGTTTCACAGCCCGCAGGTGATGGGCCACACACAGGTTTGTTTTTGAGTTCTGCTGGTCCACATTTAGCCTATCAAGCCTCGAGTTGCGGCCCGCACCCAGCTGTCCAATGAGCGCGTTCATAGCTGAATGAGTCGTTCATTGGTGCAGGTGGCCGGGTAGCTGTGCCGCTCCACTGTGTCCTGACTCCTGATGCTGGTTGTGCCTTTGCAAGATCCAGAGCACACTGGCCCCAGGGCAGGAGAGGACTCAGAAGTGATAATTACATGTCAACCATCCATTTTATTATGATTCCACTAAAATCACTACTCCAACTCCATTGAATCCACAAGCCCTGGTTTTGAGCCCTGTTCATCCTTTTAGATGTTTTTTTAGATACAGTATAGGATAGGAGAACAGGAGAACATGGCATCTAAAACACAAATTGTGGAAAGGTAAAATATAAGAGGTCACTGCAACATATGGAAAATGTGGTTTTATAAAAGTTTGTTTTTGATCCCTGTTGTGAAAACATAAGAATTAGCTTGATAATTTAGTTGGGCGGGGACCAGTTGTTAGAAAAATTAATTATATGATCTTCCTGTCAATTACCTGGAACCTCATCTGCTGGTGAACAACCACCTTAATCCAAAATGAGTTAGAAAAATATGGGTAGTGCCTTGTATATAGATGCTGAAGATTAGAGAGGCTTCTGTCATACCATAATAATGATCAAAAGCCTCCTTTAGCCACCTGATTTCATACTGCTGGTTTTTTCATTTTGCAGAAGAATATAGCGAGAAGGTTTATTAATTGCCCCCAATGGCGAATCTTCTTATAGGCGGTATGGGCCTTCCAGACGCTTCTCCCTGGCCCCGTGGCTCCGTCTTCTGTTCTTCCGGCCCGGATGCATCACTATAACGCAGCGGTGTCTAGGCCGCGTGACGTCATAGTATATGCGTCACTTAGGCCTTACACTATGACATCACGTGGCCGGGGAGAAGAATGTGAGTATAGATTTTTTCTTTCAAGAGGGCTGTGGACAATACATTAAAAGGGGGCACCTGGGGTGGACATTTTATCAAAGTGGGCCATCTAGGGTGTTCATTTCATTAAAAGGGGCGTCTAGGGCGGACATTTAGTTAAAGGGGGCATCTGGGGTAGACATTTTATTAAAGGGGGCATCTAGGGTACACATTTAATTAAAGGGGCATCTGTAGTTGGACATTTCATTAAAGGGGGCCATCTGGAGTGGACATTTTATTTAAAGGGGGCATTTGGGGTGGATATTTAGTTAAAGGGGCCGTCTGGGGTGGACATTTCATTAAAGGGGGCCATCTATGGTGAACATTTAGTTAAAGGGGGCATCTGGGGTAGGCATTTCGTTAAAGGGGGCATCTGATGTAGACATTTCGTTAAAGGAGCATCTGGAGGTGGACATTTAATTAAAGAATGGCATCTCCTGTGGACATTTCATTCAAGGGGGCATCGGCTGTGGACATTTCATTAAAGGGAGCCATCTGGGGTGGATATTTTATTAAAAGGGGGCCTCTGGGGTAAATATTTCAGTAAAGGGGGTATCTGCTGTCGACATTTCATTAAAGGGGAAATCTCAGGTGGACATTTCATGAAAGGGGCATCTGATATGGACGCTTCATTAAAGGGGCATCTGCTGTGGACATTTCATTAAAGGGGGCTCTCTTGTGGACTTTCCGGTAAAGTGGGGCATTTGTGGTTGACACTTTTTAGAAAATGGGGGGGTCTGCTGTGGACATTTCAGTAAAGCGGGCATCTGCAGTGGATATTTCATCAAAGGGGTGTTCTGCTGTAGATGTTTTTGTAAAGGGTGGGGCTCTCCTGTGGACTTTTCAGTAATGAGGTGCGGCTGGACATTTTAGTGGAGTAGCGGATACATTTCCTATCCTGGGGCTTATACTCCGGTCAACAACTTTTGCCTTTTTTTTTTTTTTTTGTGGTAAAATTAGGAGCTTCGTCTTATACGTGAGTGTTCAGCTGCAGAGCGCACAGAGGCCGGGCCAGCCAGGGGTAGCATCCACATCTCCTACACTGTCTGGGGATCTTGTCTGGAGGGTAGTCGGAGCAGAGGGTTTCATGCAGTTAGGGAATGTGATCGGCTTTCCTAAATAGATGGTTATAAGAGCATGATTGAAGGTGATCGTTTAACTTTATGAACTATATAAGATTAATGATATAGAGGATGTTGAGTATATAGTGTAGTAATTAAAGAGGAAACCTCGGTAACGCTATCTAACACTGCGGCAGGGTATAGTGTAATTGTCGGACAGCTCGCAAAGCTGTCCGACGTATTCATGAGGGGGCGGGGTTTGGGCGTGACTAGGGCCGGCCTATGGAGCGAGCGGGATGGTCCTGGGTAGAGGCAGCGCCTCGGACCGCCTCCCCTCATGAATACATCGGACAGCTTTGCAAGCTGTCCGATGATTACACTATACCCCGCCGCAGTGTTTCATAGTGTTACCGGAGGTTTGATCAAGCACTAGGAGCTGCTTACTTTAGTAAGCAGCTCCTAGTGCCGATAAATGGGGTGACAGGTCCTCTTTAAGTCCTAACATCCGGGCACATGTTGGTTTGGATGCTGGGGGAGGGGAGGGCTAGTTATGAGGACAGCCCAGGGCCCATGGGACACTTAATCTGCCACTGATTGCCCCCTTAGCTGGCAGAATTTACAATGGTACAATTTGTAGCTGATCTTGTGATTTTTTTCCTGATTCAAAATGGGTAATCTAGAGGAACCACAGAAAAAGAGAAATCTAAAAGTCACAATGAAAGGGATAGAAAAAAGTGTTTTTCCTGGTGGTGCTATAACGCTTGATACTTACAGGCGGCCTTGCATGTATTTTCTCCACCCTACTCTCTTTGGACTGAGCTTTGTCATGTTCCAGAGCAGTGTAAAGTTCTGCTCATGCACTGACCACAATCCAGCAGCAAAAGAAGTCTGCTGGAGATTATAAAGGAGGAACAGAGAGCTAAGGGAATATGAACTTCTGATTCAAAAATCCATAATTCTATAAATAAATGAATAAAACAAAACTCAATGTCATTAATCACAAAATAGGGTTTAAATAATTTGCTTTTATTAATCAAAAAAATTGATGGCCTCTGTAAAACAGGTGGAGTTATCTTCAAGATGGTCACCATCTAAAAGTCCCATGATCCTTTGATTCTAAGCAACAGCTCCTCCCTCTCATGCTCTGCTCCCAGTGATGATGTAACATACTGGATGCACTGCAACCAACAGCCAAACGTAGTGATGATCACATGACCTGCCCAGGCAGGTGCAGAACATGTGATGTGGACATGTGACCTGCGGCCATCATCTTTCCTGTGCTTTCCTGTGTCTCCTTCACAGGGACAAAGTCACAGGACTGATTAAGGGGCCAGTAGCATTTTAATTTTTCATTATATTGTATGGCAACAACATTTTTATGCTAAGGGGAGCAAATTCTCAACTAATTACAATTATAATTACTAATTATTATCTTATATTTTAAGGGCTCATTTGAAATTGAATTATGCTTATTCCTGGAATTCCCCTTTAAAGCAGCAGTATGACACAACATTGTTAAAACTGTATGGAAAGGTTGCTTTTAGTTTAAATGTAATTAACATATTTATGGTTTAAATATATAAGCTCAGTCTATGTAGATATGGTCTCACTCATTAACATAGAGAAATAGCTACAGCTAGATAGCCAGAAAACTGTCGCAAAAGCACTGACATAACTGCAATTGCTACAGAACCGCCAGCAATTGTGATTATTATCCCCTTTGCACCATAACCCACAGGGGGCGTGGAGGGACATGATGGAAGGTTTGCATGCTGCTTATATTTCTACAGCCGGCCACCGGATACATCAGGAGGCCTAAGCCTGTTCTTCATGAATCTGGCGCCCTCTGCACTATACACAGGCAAACTGCATTTAGTGCAGTTTGCACCACTCTTAGTAAATGTGTCCCATAATGCAGAGTAGAAAGATTTTCTTCTGGAATAAAATGACTGAGTTTTCCAACGTTCCTCAAGTGTATGTAAGAGAAAATAGCAGATATATAATGACAGATTTCCCTCAACAGAAAGAAATATGAGAAGCCTGACTGGTATAGCTTTAGACATCTTGTTTTTGCGGAAAAATGGAGTAAGTTGACACTTAGTTTAGAGTGTCAAAAGATGGCCAGTCAGTTTTGAAATAAGTCTCCGTGATAGTACTCTCTCCCTTCTGACCAAAGGGATGAAGGCGTTACCTACAGGAATGATCTTTATAAGGAGCAATGCCACTGGTAAGACAAAAGATAGATCTGTAATGTGCAACTGCTCTTCTACCCAGCTATTCCATTTTGGTACTTGATGGCATGGGGTATGTCCACTATGGATGTATTACTTTACTATCTTGTACATTTTATATTTGTTGCACTTACGGTACTTCTATAAATACAATTATAGACAACAAGGGCCCACATTTATCAAATCTGCAGTTTGCCTCACTAATATGCAGAATGCGCCATTATTGAATACTGATGCATGGACGTCATTAATGTTGCACCCTGCACTGATTGGGAAGTGTGCACCAACTTTTTTTTGGTGCACCTTTAACATAGAGCTTTCGACACAATTATGTCAAGTCACAGTAATAAATTAGGCGCACTGTCCAAATTGACACTGGAACGTGGAACCTCATATCTTCACAACTTTAATGCTCCATATGTAGACCTTCCAGACTATTAGTCCTTTACCGACATTTGACATAATGGGGCAGATTTATCAAGCAGTCTGAAAGTCAGAATATTTCCAATTGCCCATGGCAACCAATCACAGCTCCCCTTTAAAATATTCATGAGCACTGGTGAAATGAAAGCTGAGCTGTGATTGGTTGCCATGGGCAATCGGAAATATTCTGACTTTCAGACTGCTTGATAAATCTGGCCCAATATTACTGCATGGCAGGAGGTGCGTTCCCGTTCATCAGAAGCTGCTGGTGTCAGCTGTACATTACAGCTGGCACCCGACTCTAGCACCCGCAATTCCTCAGATCGCAGGCTTTAACCCCTTAAGTGACTGGGTCCATGCTCAGTGTGTTACATAACACAGTGTAATACATCTGTATTACACTGTGTTAGGTGAAGAAGAGCTTGAACAAGCGATCAGAGCATTGCTTTTTCAAGCCAACCTGTAAAAGTCCTTAACACCAACATCCCCTAATAAAGTAAAAAAAAATCACCAAAAACCCCCCAGATATTTGGTATTATCAGACACATTACCAGGGCCGGATTAAGGTTGGTGGGGGCCCCTGGGCGCAAAATCTGGTGGGGGCCCATTGAATATAGTCCAGACAGGGAATAGAAATGGCTATATACTGCTCCCCAGAAATAACTATATACAGCCCCCCAGACAATCACTGTATACAGCCCCTCCAGGCAATCACTGTATACACCTCCCAGTAATCACGATATACAGCCCCCAGCAATCACTGTGTATAGCTCCCCAGCAATCACTATATACAGTTCCCCACAGCAATCATTATATACAGCACCCCAGCAATCACTATATACAGTCCCCCTATAATAACTATATACAGAACCCCCTATAATCAATATATATAGTCCCCCTATAATCACTTTATAAAGTCTCCCTATAATCACTATATACAGTCCCCCTATAATCACTATACACAGTCTCCCTATAATCACTACATACAGTCTACCTATAATAACTATATACAGTCCCCCTATAACAACTATATATACAGTTCCCCTATAATAACTAAATATACAGTCCCCTATAATAACTATATATACAGTCCCCTTATAATAACTATTTACAGAACCCCCTATAATCACTATATATAATCCCCCTATAATCACTTTATACAGTCCCCCTATAATCACTTTATAAAGTCCCCCTGAAATAACTATATACAGCCCCCCATAACAAGTATATACAGTCCCCCTATAACAAGTATATACAGTCCCCCTATAATAACTATATACAGTTCCCCTATAATAACTATATACAGTCCCCCTATAATGACTATATATACAGTTCCACTATAATAACTATATATACAGTCCCCTATAATTACTATATACAGAACCCCCTATGATAACTTTATACAGTCCCCCTATAATCACTATATACAGTCCCCCTATAATCACTATATACAGTCTCCCTATAATCACTACATACAGTCTCCCTATAATCAATACATACAGCCGCCTATAATAACTATATACAGTCCCCCTATAACCACTATATACAGCCCCCTATAATAACTATATATACACCCCCTATAACAGTGGTGGCGAACCTATGGCACTGGTGCCAGAGGTGGCACTCGGAGCCCTTTTTGTGGGCACTCAGGCCATCACCAGAGATGACTCCAGGTATCTTCCTGCAGTCCCAGACAGCCCAGGACTTGCTGTGCACATTGCTATTTTAAAGTGACAGGGCTACCTGGGACTACTGGAGGAGTGGGAAGGTGTGGACAGATCTGGATTATTGTAGCTCATGCTCCGGCCCTGACAATTCTTCCTGTTTTTGGGACCTTGCAGGGAAACTACAACGATCATCCAAATGTCTTCTATTTTCTGCTTTATTGGTGTCCTCAGGGTGCTGATATGAATGAAAGTTGTGACAGAGCAGGAAGTATAAATCACATATTAAATTTCTGTGCTGGCACTTTGCGATAAATAAGTGGGTCTTGATTGTAGTTTGGGCACTCTGTCTCTAAAAGGTTCGCCATCACTGCCCTATAATAATATACAGACTCTCCTAAAACAACTATAAACACCCCCTATAATAACTACCAATATAGAGACTATTATAATTATATACAAACCCTACCCACTATAATAAATATATACAGTACTAGGTAAAATAATAAAATTGTACTCACCTTCCATCCATCCCCCGGTGCGCACCGATCTTCCCTCGGGTGGATATCAGAGGTTCAACAAGATGGTGGTGGCCTGCTGCAGGCGGCGCCTCCATCTTGCTGCAGCTCCGATCGTCTATGGCAGAGAAGGGAACTTATTGTTCCCTCGCTCTGCCATAGACTGTATTTGGGCAGCTGTATTGTGTATGGCCAGGGGAGCCCGGACCCAAATATACAGATGGCGATTCGGGGGGTCATACGACCGCCCGAATCACCCACACGCATACGACCGCCCTAATAGACGCGCAGCTCTGCTACATCTCACTGACATGTGCCTATGTGCCTACCTCCCCCTTCCCCCGGATCACTTATCTCCTTGTAGCTTGTAGTTTGCAGCCTCTTTCTTTGCTCACGATGTACTGGCAGGATGTAATCAGTGAGTGTCTCTGAGTTGCATGCGGGGGCGGGGCTACAGCCACACAACAGAGACAGACAGAAACTCAGCTCCACAATCTCACATAGAAATCCAAGATGGCCGCCACCCAACCCTAATTGAGAAGTTACAGGGTCTTGTCTAGGGGTAACTGAAATTGTGTACACCAGGACTGATAGAGACAAGTTGGACTTATATCTGTGAAATGCTGCATTTTTGCTAATAACAGTGAATTAGAGAATGTGTTATTTTGTTATACTGAGTACATATAAGAAACTTGTCTTTGTGGGAATACCCGTTTAAAGGGTGTAGTTTCTGTCAGGGGTTTTACTTTTATTTAGGCCTCTTAAAGTGATGTGAAATCTGAACAAGTCCCTCAAAAGCATGATTTTGTGTTTTTTATGAAAATGTGAAATATTGCACCTAAAGTTCAAAACCCCATAACATCCTACAAAAATGAGAGAATGCATAAAAAAACATGTCAACTGTTGATGTTAGCTATCAAGTTTTTTTGCTTTCATGACTATATATGGAAAAAGTAGAACATTTTGAAAATCGAGAATCTTTCCAAATTTTCACCAAATATCCGTTTTTTCATAAATAAATGCAAAACATGCTTATAACATTTTTCAACTAACAACAAAGTACAAAATGTCACGAAAAAACTATTTCAAAATCACTTGGATATGTTAAAGCATTCCGAAGTTATAACCACTTATAGTCACCCATGTCAGACTTGAAAAAATGGGCCGCGTCAGGAAGGGGAAAAGTGGTTTTGGCGGTAATCCCACTTTGAGAATTCAGAACATCAGATACCTCCCTATGAATCTCTAATTTATAAACACAGGAACCACCCTAAATATATGGCCAAATATGGGGCATTTGGTGCCCCAAATGATCTCCCCACAGACTTTGAATGTCCATCTCTAATCTTTCACCAACTCTGTAAAAAGTTTACTATAATACCTGGGGGAAGGATATCCTCAATCTAAACCTAGTTGGCTGTGCATTATGTGTCTGAACTCTAAAGAACAGGTGGGCTCAGGGGTTATCAATGTATTGAACCTATTTAGTATTGGGTATTTTCTGTTCTATACTACTTGCAAATAATCACAGAGACAATGATGTGTTGTTCTTTGTTTACTTCTATTGCATAATGGGTGACATTCACCATTTATTATCTGTAACATCTCTACACAGGATATTGTTTTTGGCCAAATTCTTTGGCTAATTCCTCATGATGTAATGTAACATTGCTCTGTGCCACATAATGTTCTCTTAATTTATAAACACAGGAACCCCCCTGATAAATCTGCACAAATATTTGGCATTTGGTGGGACTCTAGGGACCTGATGGTACCACACCGCTGCAAGTCCAACCCGCTTTGCGGCAGGCTCTGGTGAAAACCAGGTGCCACTTATACTCCGCTCCCAGGTGACGGCTTAGGTCATCGCCAGCGGTGGTCCAGTGGGTCCACTACCACTGTTTCCTGACAAATTTTTACCTAGTTGACTTTGAATTACATGTGTCTGAATTCTAAAGAACATGCGGGCTCAATGCATTAAACCTATTTTGTATTGAGTATTTTCAGTTCTATACCACTTGCAAATAATCACAGAGACAATGGTGTTCTGTCCTTTGTTTACTTTTATTACATAATTGGTGACCTTCACCGTTTATAATCTGTAACATCTCTACACAGGATATTGTTTTTGGACTCCTAATTCCTCATGAAGTTATGTACCATTACTCCGTGCCACATAATGTTTTCCATATATACCTGTGATCAATGTATGTATTGTGATGGTCACATCTGTTTCAATAAGTAAAAGGTGCCGCTTTGACCAACTGGACACCAAAAGCTGAAAAGGCATTTGTGAAAGTTTAGAATTGTTTTGTTAAAGCTGCAGTCGTGAATCAACCTCTTTTGAGGATATGTTTGTGGTAGAGACTGACACTTCCGAAGGGGGTGGGGGATCTCTTGGCTCAGGGTCCTGCACCTTGTAGTCTTTTCTAAAGGAAGTTCTCTCCCTCTGAATGCAATAATGAACTTTTGGTCATCAAATGGGTATTCAAGGAGTGGAGGCACTTCCTGGAGAGGGCCAAACATTGGGGCACATTTACTTACCTGGTCCCTGCGCTATCCCCGAGGTGTGTTGTCCGCCGGAATCCACATCTGCCGCGATTCATGAAGATCGTGCGCCCGAGTTCCTGCATGTGTTGCTTCCCCGCTCAGGTCCGCCGGAGTTCACCATCTTCCTCCCAGTGCATGTAAGTGTTTGGCTTGCGACACAAATTGCTTTGTTAAATCCCGCGCGTTGTCCGAATCTGTTGGATCGTCTGATGGCCCGCCCCCCGATTTGTGTCGCGTGAAAGCCGGCGCCAATGCGCCAAAATACGATCACGTGCACCAAAAACCCTTTCTAAATGCGGCGCAAATAGGAAATCGTCGGGTATTCCGGCGATAGTGCGGACCACGGAACCTTAGTAAATGAGCCCCATTAGATTAACGTGATCTCTGATTCACAAGAACTTTTTCCCAAGCAAGCTTGTTGGGCACTGTTCTTTACTTGCCTTAATTTCAGTGTCATGTATCCTCCGGGAACTAAAATGTAAAGGCAGATGCCATTTCTCATAATTTTTGTTCCAGCAATACTTTAGATGCTGCTCCTTAAAGGAAACCAGTCACCACTATTTTCACAAATACAGGTAGTGACAGGTTCCTATAGAGCTCTGGTAACTATCTGACACCCTGCTTGTAGCTAAAAATTATTCCCCTGAGATTCCCATATATTCAATTTTCTAGAGCTCTATAGGAACCTGCCACTACCTGTATTTGTGAAAATAGTGGTGACGGGTTCCCTTTAACATATCTTGCCACCAGGTGTGGTGATTACTGTCATTGATCATGATCTTGCCACTTTCATTGCTGACTCTCAAGCACCTAGAAACACTCCTAGGTAGATAAATTGTTTTCTCCCTCTAATCTGTCTCTCTGAGAATTTCATTGCTCCGTACCAGCGGGACACCCTGGTATTGCTGGTACCAAATACTTATTGGCTAGGTCTTACTGGTGGCTCTTGTGGTTGAGTGATGTTTAGGACTTTGTAGCAGCAAGCGAAGTATGTGCCAGGGTGAAGCTGCCCCTTAGGATACCAGAAGGGTTCCTCCTCCCTCTTCCTCTCCCAAAAAAGCCCTGCACTCATATCTTCATAGGTTTTATTACTGATTTACCCAGTTCCCAGGGAAAAACTGTTATTTGGGACCACACCGCCTGTCTCCATAGGAATTAGCTCTGGGTTGTAAATCTTCCTCCACTCACGTTTCCCCTCTGCTGGTTTGCCTTGTCTGGATGTCAGGGAACTGGTCCAATCATCTTCTGGAACGTGACTCTGACATCTCATAAAAGGTTTCCCCTCTGCTTGTTATAAGTCTTATTTGGAGCTTGCTGTCATTTATGTTGATTTCTGAATTTTGAATTGTTTTCTAACATTTTGCACATAGGGATATCTTCTATTGTATTTTTGTTGTCTTCTCTTCTATGTTTTATTTCTGCCTCTGTGTTTGCACTTTGGCGCAGGAAGGGAACATCGACCAGTTGTCATAGCTGAGAAGGGGCTCACTGTCCTTCTAGGCCGTTCTTTGACTGCATTAATACAGTTTTATACATAAAGGGTTTTCAAGTACCCAAGCAGAGGTTGCACTAACATATTTCTAGAAGGGTAATAATACTCCTCATACTATTTTTGAGGAGTATTTTTAGCCGGGAAGGAGTATGAAATTTTCAGTAATACAAGTATATAACTCATAGCTGTATATAATGTTGATAGACGCTAATTATATAAGAAAATCATGTGTCAGTCTCTTCTGTGTTTAAATAGCAAATGGAGGCAGTTATAGTGATGTTACATCATGCATTGCAAAGACTGGAGCTGACACCACCAACCCCCCAACCACAGTCGCCGAAACCTCCCACCACCCGACTGTGGCCCGCCGAAACCTCCCACCACCCGACTGTGGCCCGCCGAAACCTCCCACCACCCGACTGTGGCCCGCCGAAACCTCCCACCACCCGACTGTGGCCCGCCGAAACCTCCCACCACCACACTGCGGCCCACCGAAACCTCCCACCACCACACTGTGGCCCTCCGAAACCTCCCACCACCACACTGTGGCCCTCCGAGACCTCCCACCACCACACTGCGGCCCGCCGAAACCTCCCACCACCACACTGCGGCCGCCGGAACCTCCCACCACCACACTGTGGCTAACGCCGCTGACACCAAAGCAGACTGCGGCTAACGCACAATGTATCCCTCTCCCCATGTGACCAGACTGTGGCAGCCGCCACCGAGCCCCAGTGCCCAGACTGCAGCTGACACTGCAAATCCAGGATAGTTGCTTTGTAAAATGTTTTTTTTTAAAAGAAATTTTGGTTTATTTTTTTTGGTGTCTGTGTTGGGGGGAGGCTTTTTTTAGGTTTTTTATTAATTGAATTTGTGTCTTTGTCATTTTTTACGTGTTTTTACTGTTTATGCAGTTCTGTTTCACATACACCTCATGCCACCTCAGCACCAGACATGCAGTCCCACGTAACACACACCTGCCACCTCAGCACCCGCCAGATACGCAGTCCCATGTAACATATACCTCATGCCATCTCAGCACCAGACATGCAGTCCCACGTAACACACACCTGCCAGACACGCAGTCCCATGTAACATACACGTCATGCCACCTCAGCACCAGACATGCAGTCCCACGTAACACACACCTGCCACCTCAGCACCCGCCAGATACGCAGTCCCATGTAACATATACCTCATGCCACTTCAGCACCAGACATGCAGTCCTATGTAAAATACACCTCATGCCAACTCAGCACCTGCAAGCCATGTAGTCCCATGTAACATACAGGTCTTCCCTGACCTTATCACATCCACTCCTGTCAAGCCCCCTCACCTCCATACACATGTATGCACACAGTACCTGTACACATTCTACTCGCAGGCAGCCATTACAGCTCTACTTCCTGTGAGGAGACTGCGTAGTAAGCCACGCCCCTTTCCCGGAGGCTCCGCCCCTCCTGTGACATCACGACTACCCGGAGCAGCTCCATTCTAGATGCTACCAGCGCTGTAGTGTGAGCTGAGCAGTGCCGGCCCGCGCGCTGCCAGTGTAATGTCCTGCACACCATTGCTGTGCGCTCCGGACCGCTCAGCTCACACACTACAGCCAGGGATAATTCAGGCAATTATTCTGGGGAGTAATGGCGCCTCATCATGCGTCTATGACGCTTGGTGAGGCGTTAATGCGATCTCTGTACCCAAGGATATAGTAAAACAAAAGTCTTGATAAATCTCCCATAACATCTTGTTGGCTTTGGTTGCAGTTCTCAAACATTGCATGCTATAGTTTTGTTAATTTTTCGCAATTACTCCCAAGCCCTTTTCCATTGTAGACAAGTAATTAAAGGTATAGCATAGTTTAACAAATGTTTAACGCTTAATGTAAATGCTTACCTCTGACAGTTAGCTGCCTTTTGATCAGTTTATCCAGGTAAACCCATTTTGTACAGTGCTTACAGCATTACAGCACCCTTTTCCAGAAAATCCACATAAAAGAAAATACCTGACCATGTATTCACTGGTTATATATTTATTCTCTCAGTTTTACTTTCTGTTATACTCACCTGTTATTAAGTAATATACTTTTTCAGCTTTACTAGACATCTTGATGTACAAATGGCTAACTTGGATGAGAGCTTTAACAGTAAAAAAAACCTTAATAACGTTTACAACCTTCATATGAGAAGAGTGTGCATATGATAATACATAACATAATAACTGGATTGAGTAGTTACTGGATAACATCATGATGTCATGTTGACCTTCTGTGGTTGTAGATAGCTGCAGCTGCTTCTTGTGGCACTCCGGCTGTGTGACGAGGACAGCTGGGACAGAGCGGGGCACTTTGTGCTCAGCTGTCTGGCTCAATCCCACACTGGCACTTGTGCTGCTTCCTTTCAAGCAGGAAGGGTTTTCAGGAAAAGTAAGGTAGGCTGCAGTATGGACTCAATGTCAAACCATGTCTACAGTACTGCTTATCTTATGTATATAATATTTCATTTTTTGTAATGAAAAACCTTAAAATATACCAGTGCTTTTGCTATTTAGGGATTGGTCAAGAAGCAGTAATATCCAATAATCATTAATATCCCAGAAACATTGTAATTCAGCAATAACCTGTCCTGTATGGACTGATGGGTGTCTGAGCCGGTTTATGCAAGCGGCTTGTTTCAGACACATATACAGCACCTCTATAAAACAGCTAAGCATGACCTTGTGGTGTTGACATAACCCTGATTATAGACAACTTATTGTCTTCCTCTAATGATCAAATTGCTTAACTTCTTTGGTAATTGACTCATTGCCCATTGTTATTAGAGGAAAAGGGTTATAACTCTTGGACTAAGGAATGTGTTCAGAAATGTGATGGTGAAATATCTGCACGCAACCTTTTATTAATAAATAATAATACGTAGAATGGAGACAATAGACTGAGAATACAGGGTAAACAGAGAATAGGTGATTTAATCCTTGCTTGAGCAAAATCCGCCAATCAGAATACAATTTTCCATTTTCTGTAAGAGTGGAAATGTGAAAGCAGTGATTTGATTGGTGGCTGCCTGTTTGTAAACCAAACTTGGAACCACAATTGATTTCTATGTTTCTCAGTTGTCACAGAGATGTAGTAAACGCTCAGATCTGTTCTAATGTGTAAAATAAATGTTTTTCATACTGAACTAAAGATTTATTGATAGCGTTTGCAGTGGAATAGGTACATAGTTCACCAAAATGATAAAAGCAAGTAACAATTCTCACTCCATATAAAATCCTACATTTTTAATGACTACAATGCAGATCTGCACAACTGCACATGGGAAGCAAACTCTCTGTAGTAGTTATTATCCCATCAATTTGACCCCTAAGTCTTGGTCAAGATCAGGTAGAAAAGAGTATAACAGTGAAACAAAGTCTATAACCTTGGAGGCACATGAGTTTGCATAAGAGCTGTCAATATATAAAATAATAGTAATATGGAGTTTTTTAGACTGTCTAGTATAACTTTTAGACAGTATTTGTAATTTTCCCCATCTCAGCCTTTGTAAGTGCTCCGATACACATTCTATACATAAATCTATATTTTCATTTTAAGGAAAGTATAGGTGCCTCTTTCTACATACATCTCTTGACATTAATGATTAAAAGATTAACCGTTGTAGAGGAAATCTTTGAAGATCAGAATGCATGTGCCAGCTGACAGGTTAATTCTTACTGAAACTGGTTTTCCCAAAACACTGCTTTCCTAAGGCTACAAGGTCTATATATTCTGATTCCTATACCTTGTAGTGTTACACTTCATGTGGCAAGGCTTCAAGTGGCTGGAAACAGTCAGGTATGTTAATATATATGACTTTTTACTGTGTTAATGATTTCAGTTTACTGTACTGTCATAAAAGTTGTAAATTGTCCTATAGATTTATTAGTTTCTAAAGATTTAAATGCATAGTCTCCTCTTTTAATGTCATATTTCATAAAATGGGACTATACAAATTTATGTGAACCTATCAGAATTCTCATTTCAGTGTCCAGTCAAATTTACATTTTTAACATTTTATGCTATAGGCGTTTCAACAAATTTTGTTTATCTGTAAGTGTTAATGCTCTGGATACTTTACTACAATTTTACTCCATTTTTGTTGATACGCTAATTTCCCATGAGCACGGTTGTTTGGATCCTCATTCAGTGGAACGATATCCGTTGAGTAGCCCCATTTTCTCCATATTTTCCTCTGTTAATGCTTATGCTGTGCAAATGGATGACTAAAATGAGGTTCACCCATCTAAATGGAGTTGTTTTGCTAGCAAGTATGTCTCACACATATAGCATAACTGTCACATGTAAATTCAACATTAAAAATACACTGTTAACTGATAGTATGGTATGAAGCACTATTCATGCTATCAGAAACCACAATACAACACAATATATTGGGCTATATTTGAAAACACTTAAAGGGCTTTTAAACAGATAATAATAAAAACATATTTTACCTTTAAAGGAAACCTACCATGAGGAATCTACCTTCAGAAGTAGATCTGGTGGTAGATTCTTCCTGCCTCCCTCAGCCCTAATCTGTTATTTAATAATTATGGAACATAACATAACTTGTTAAAAACTTTATTTTAGTAATATGTAAATTAACTGCAGAGGCTACTGGGGCGTGTATTAGCCTTAACTTCCAGTCCCTGGCCAGGCTAGTACACGCCCCAGTATCCTCTGCAGTTTATTTACATATTACTAAAATAAAGTTTTTAACAAGTTAGATTCCAGGATTATTAAATTACAGATTAGGGCAGAGGCAGGAAAGAGGAATCTACCATCAGAACTACTTCTAATGTTAGATTCCTCATGGTAGGTTTCCTTTAAAGGAAACCTACCATTTCAGATCGTCGGTGTAAGCTGTAAACACCGAGCACCAGCTCAGGGTGAGCTGGTGCCGGTGCTTAGTTTTGTTAGTGTTAAAACCGCGGTATCACGGTTTTAACACTTTTTAAACTTTATAGCAGAAGCCGCTTCGGCGCTGCGCGCGACCGTGCGCGCGCAACGCCTGCGGCTTTTCCTATGTAGGCGCGCGCACGATCGTGCGCACGCAGCGCCGAAGCAGTTTCTGCTATAAAGTTTAAAAAGTGTTAAAACCGCGATACCGCGGTTTGTAACACTAACGAAACTAAGCACCGGCACCAGCTCACCCTGAACTGGTGCTCGGTGTTTACAGCTTACACCGACGATCTGAAATGGTAGGTTTCCTTTAATGTTCAAGACTGGGATAGTGGAATTGTGTATAAAGGATTGTGTACCTGAAAATATGTGGCAACTCTCAGCTCATTGCATCAACTCACATCACTGATGGAGATTAGAAAAAAATCAGCAAATGAACCATCCCATACTGCAGGTTAGCCTTGTTGTATATACTAGGGGAAACATTTTTGGGCTATATTCATGTCATCAGTTTTTTAACATTTCTGCTTTTTGTGAGCACATATAATGAAAATAACGAGAAGTGTGGCAATATTATGTAATATATCCCCTTATTACAGCGAGAGTATCGGTGACAACAGTGACACCTAGAGGTTAAAATTGAATAATGACAATCTCAGAAAAGTTTTGATAAACTGCATATACATTTTTCTTTTAAAATTAGACATATTCATTGATATATACGTTTATTGCTAACCTGTTGATATGTGCTTTGTTGCACAATTAAAACAGCATTGATAATACAGTATGTGTGTAGATTGCATCTTGTTAACAAAGCAGCTAAAATATTTTTTTTAATTACTGTAGTTTTTATGGTGCTTCTGTGAAAATCAATGTTGTTGTAAAAGAAAAGTGCAACAAAGTATTTTTTTGCATGCTGAATTTCACATTCATACTCAACTATGCATAAAATAAGTTAATTTTTTATTTGTCATTTACAGATGGCAAAAGAAATGATGGATGTGTCTATGTGTAATGATTATAATGTAACTCGAACAATATACTCTGAAACAACTTTCCAAGAGGACAATGAGAAAACACAACTTGTAAAGAAAAGTATTCCTCAAAAATTGAAGGATAACTGCAGGTGCAATATTAATTTATTTCTGAAATCTCAAGTTTTTAGTTATGAGATGGTTGAATTTGCATATAATCATGTAACATTTTTTTTCTCTCCCCTCTCTGGCCAGATATACTTCCTAACTATATTGCTTCAACTTCTTACTTCCATTGTTGGGCAACTTTCCTACAGTATATTTTCTTATATTGGTTACAATTTGATTTGATTACTGTGTGTGCTGTACCTTTCATATATTATTCACAGTATTGCTGTTATTATCTTTGTTGCCATCGTCTTCCCTTGTATAGCCATGCTATATTCTTGTCACCCTATGGACAGTATATTTTTAACTCTAGGCCATGGCATTACTCTTAGGCTCTTAGTTTTTCTGATAGCAACTAGCGTTAGCTATTTATACCCCGACTACATTCATATGTACAAGTATTGTACTGTTACCATTCCATTTTTATGCGTTTGTGTTTAATGGTTATTGTTGTTTGCACAATGTAACCATGGCCTACGTTGTGGAGTGGGGCAAACGGGGTAATTGCCCTAAAGGGGCCCCGTACTAATGGGCTTCAGTGGACAGAGAATATATTTTTACAACCCCTTGTTTGAATGGCACTGTGAAGATGCGGTTTCCTGCATCATTTGAAAGGTGGCGGCACGTCCCCTGCTGTCTCTTTTCCTTTTCCTGCATTTACTCCTCAAGTGCTGCATGGGCTGTGACATAACACAAAAGAAACACGTGGTTGCTCACAAATCTCCACCCACAGTTAACACCCCTGGAGGTTTTCCCCAGCAACACCAACATTAAATAAAACATATCGCACATGGATCGTCATGGTGCAATTTTTTTACGCGGATCATAAGTCAATCACAAACAATGAACAAGTCGCATAAGTCACTTGCAAAACCAGGGATAGCAAACACATATTAATGCCCATCTGAATGAGCCCTTAATCAGAAATCCTGTTGTAAATCATTTGACTGTATATAGGGTACAAACTGTGTATTTCAGCATCTCTTCCTCTATGAGAAATGTAATGTGATAAGGCGGTCAGTACTCTCTCTAATAATATTTCAATACTACCACTGGCATCTTAACTTCTAACAATGATGTCATTTTGTTGTTTATGCTCTATATTATAGCTGTACTCCAGCAACAGCTCGTCTCAAGCTCAAGCAATTTTTTCCAGTCCTTAACTGGTTGCCAAAGTACCGATGGAAAGAGTGGCTGGTTCATGACCTTATCTCAGGACTATGTACAGGGCTTGTTGGCACATTACAAGGTAGGTTCATTTTATCTTTCTTTAAAGAGAACCTGTCATGCAAAATAACCCCCTAATCTAAATAGATTTTCATAAACTGCCATTAGAGAGCATTGCCTCTATCCCTTCATTGTCTCTCTACATGCCTGTAAACCCAAGCAATGAGGTCCTAAAGCTGTATGCAAATGACCTGTGAAATGTCCAATGATGCATTAGCATATTTAAACTGACCAGCTTATTCATGAGTGGGAGGCACAGCCACACCCCCAGTGTGTCTGTGTATTAGGAGGATGCAGCATGTCAGCAGATGCAGCACACACACTAGCAATGCTTTACTATACATTACACACAGACATGAGTAGGGGGAGGAAAGGGGAGGGGGAACAGGGGTGACATCACTGCCTCTGACCATGTGACCAGCCTCATTTACATAATAAAGAATAGATGGTTTTATAATGATTAATGAATGAAATAACTAGATAAAGGCTGTGATGGGATCCTTGTGAGCTGCTCCAACAGGTAGTAGTGACAGGACTAGTGACACAGAGCTGATGACAGGTGTCCTTTAATCCTCTTTATGAATGCACTTTATTATAGAAATGTTAAGCATTGATAGTAAAAGGGTAACATTTTACTTTTTATAGATCCAGACACAGTGACTGTGGTAATTATCTTATATTTGTTATTCATGGCCTCCATCTAATCTAAAATTATGCCAATGAGCCTGAGGGGGTGTTTCCAGAGCCCCTCAGTGATGTCTTTTCACAGCCTGTTACAATGAGCAGAGCAGGTCTCTCCTGCCTCTTCACTTTTTGCTGCTGCTAGATTACACAGGCAGAAGAAGGAGGGGAGAACAGGGGAAGTGGGAGACATGGTCAGTGGGAAGTGGGAGACATTGTAACAGCCTTTGAATTTTAAAAGTTGATTTTAAGTGTGTGAGATTTTACATGGGTGTTTCAGCTGGTATATCTTTAAACGCTACTGGGCCGACCTAAAGTAATCCCCGGTAAACTCCTCAAAGAGGACCTGCCACCACATTTTCACATATACAGCTAGTGACAAGTTCCTATAGAGCTCTATTAACTAACTGACACCCTTCTTTTAGCTAAAAATTATTCCCTTGCATCCACAAAAATCTAATTTATGTTATATTCCCTGGCATCAGAGGTGGCTTGTCCTGTTTGGCACACCCCTCCCATCTACTCCTCCCCATGTCCCATGCCTCTTCTCAGCATGTCATGTGACCAGAGTGACAAAAAAAAATTTGTCTCGAGTTACAATTATAAAATATACCTGTTTCGACTTACATACAAATTCAACTTAAGTACAAACCTAAAGAACCTATCTTGTACTTAACATGGGACTGCCTGTAGTCATACACATTATATAAATCTTGGAATATCCAGTTTTATTAGCATCTATACCATAATAACTTTGGAATATAATATAGCCTATAACCCTGGATATGTGTAAGATGCAAAGAATGCAATATATCTACAAAGTCATATAAGTTTTCATGTAATTTATTTTGTATATCGACTGTAAACTGTGGTTCAAGGGTTATGGTATACTTTAGGCAATTCAAAGTACTTCTATATATGTTGGTATTCCCTTGATATCTTATCAGCTCACACATTGCTGAATCTGATTTATCTATGCTTTATTTTCTGCCTGTTTTGTGTGTTACACCTTACACTTTTACAATGTGCATTCTATACTGAACCTTGGACTTTTTCTTGATATTGAGCTTAACTAGCATAATAGACTTTCATCCAGTAAAATACTATTCAGTATCTACATGTTCCATCTGCTGCACGTGGCCGCAACCCCTCCTACCTTGTCTCATGTCTGCATTTGAAGCATTATCCTGCTCCTTGAAGTACCTTCAAAATATGGACACACCCTGAAAAGAGTAAAGTGTAAGTTTTCATTGTAGGCAAATAACTTACTGCTTGAGTGTACAAACCAGCCTTACTGGAAAGATTGAACAAAAGACATTTCCTTCTCTGAAGAGGTTAAGTAACTGAAAACGTCTGCTCTACAATACGATCTTTGCAACATATTTTCGATACACATACATTTATGTATTCCACTCTTCTACAATTTAGTGTGTTTGCTGAAGCATTTGCAACACCCCTGCCAACGTATTGGCAAGGGAGTCGTTGTGAACAGCGCCCTCTCCAGGTTAGGAGCTGTCTGAGGGAGTCATGAACCCTTTAGAAGGTTCTAGCACTGGGTCATTAGCTAATCAGCAGCTGTAGATCCTGCCTGAACAGGCAGTGGTTAAATGGATGTGAGTTATTGACCAATTGTGTTTCTACAATGTACACTGGAGTGTGATTGGAGAGGTAGCCACCACCTGACCAGGAGATTAAAACCCCTGGGCAGGGAGGAGCCAAAGGTCTTACCACAAGGTTTTTACCACCCGTTATCCCTAGAGAGCACATCCTCTTAGAATACCAGCATACAGAGTGAAGAGAGCGACAGTGTCAGTACACCATCAGTACTGACACTTAGCTAATCCCAGGAACACAGTCAGGAGACTTCAATCCGGAGCTGCAGCTTTCACAGTTTGGACACAGCTCCACCCCAGCAAGCATCTACTACCAGGCTGGTGAGCAATTCCTGAGGACTCCTCTCCATGACCACTCCAGTAATCCAAACCAGCTGTGATATCGTTTAGGCCCATTGCCTGCTGTTATTCAGTAAAGAACCGTGAGTTATTTTGCACAACGTTTGCCTCCGTCTGATCCCTGGATATGGCTGTCACCACCATGGGCTCCCCATCCATCACCCAGGGACATATCTTGCAGACACTCAGGGGTTACCCCAGGGAGAACGTGTACCCCAGCCTCTCCCTCGATATATCTTGCGCACACCACCTGCTGGAGACTTGCCAGGCTGTAGGACAGCCCTCCAGTCCCCATACCAAGCACCCGTGACATCAGCGTGCCTAGGCCGCAACCGCCAGCCACTCCGGTATTCTGTGCCCCGGCTGCTCCAGGCCCCAAGAAAAGGCTTGGCTCCAGTGGGGGATGTTGCACATTGAATAAAATCACTTGTAAAATGAATATACGAAAAATATGTATTGTTTTACGCAGTTAATCTCCTGAAATACATAACTGAAGTACCGTTTATACCCATGATGAAATGCCCTGCAGCACACCTTTTAAGTTAATTCTCTGCAGTCCCAATATTAATGAAATGCTCTGCAGTGTATAAAACAAAATAAACCTCCATGCTTATCACTTGATGCTCCCCGTGGCTCCTCTTGCTTCTTCTCCTCACGCGTAATAGACCGGACAGAGACGCATTGATGCGCTTTGCCCACCGGTGTACACTATGACGTCAGCAGCAGCTACACTGCCTTGTCATAGAGTAAGCCGGTGGGCAGAGCTCTGTTAACAGTGAAGAGAATAAGTAAGAGGAGCTTCAGGGCGCATTGGAAGGGGAGTATGGAAGTTTATTTTTTTATGCACTTGTGTATAAGTTGAGTTGTGGTTTTTCAGCACATTTTTTGTGTTTGTTTTTAAGCAATATTTACACAGGAAACACAAATTTATTTGAATTAAAAGTATCAAGATGGAGGGATTATCTGGTTATGCTGTACCCTGAATCCCACAGGCTAATTTGCATATTTTTTAAACCGGTTAGAGAAAGGCAAGAGAGAGTTACAGACAGAACAATTCCTGACACAAGGTGCACACACCTTAAGTGTGTGAGATTTAACATGGGTGTTTCAGCTGGTATATCTTTAAACGCTTCTGGGCCAACCTAAAGTAATCCCCGGTAAACTCCTCAAAGAGGACCTGTCAACACGTTTTCACATATACAGGTAGTGACAAGTTCCTATAGAGCTCTATTAAGTAACTGACACCCTTCTTTTAGCTAAAAATTATTTCCCTTACATTCACAAAAATCTAATTTATGTTATGTTCCCTGGCATCAGAGATGGCTTGTCCTGTTTGGAACACCCCTCACTCACATCTACTCCTCCCCATGTCCCACGCCTCTTCTCAGCATGTCATGTGATCAGGGTGACAACATCCCAGATCCTTTAGCCTTCTAACATTAGCAAACTGTACACCGTGCATACATCTGATCACATGAAAACACAGAATCCTCCATGGACATCAGCTCCTCCCCATCCTCATGCTGTGAGTTCATGTGATTAGATACATGAGGTAGATGTTGCAGATGTAAGAGGATCTTAGATGATGTCTTCCTGGTCACATGACTTGAAGTGCCCAATGATGTAACAGAACTCTCCATACAGCAGAATATCATAGTCTCTCAATTAGGAACAAGGAGACAGGGCAATTCAAGTACAATTTACTATGGGTTGGACTCACATCAGGTGAGTTGCATATAAGTGTCAGGATTCAGGGGTAGTGGACCCACTGTACCGTTGCAAATGATGATGTAAGCCGACACCTAGGAGCAGAGTCTAAGTGGCACCTGGTTGCCACCAGAGCATGCCGCAAAGCGAGTTGGACTTGCTGCGGCGGGATACCACCTGGTCGCTCCACAGGCGTGACTTTGCTCGTGGTGGCGGCCAAGGCGAGGTACAGAGTTGTGAGGCAGAATCATGGTCGAGGACAGGCAGGAGGTCGAGACAGGCAGCTCAGAATCAAAGGCAAAGCAGTAGGGCTGGAGAGAGGCACAGATGCACCAAGGACGTGGGTTCCATTAAAAAGTAACTTGTTTGGTGCTCACCCAAACCCATTGGGTGGAGTTTATGAAGAGTTTTGAATGGTTAATTCCCAACTGCCAGTGCAAATGGTTCTGCATCTACTAAGTGGCTCTAACCTCTTAGTAGATCTGGTTAGTGCGTCAGAAAGAATCTCCACTATGTTTGACTATTTTAGCTGTAGCCTAAGCCAGATAACTTAAACAGAGGCTATTGAAAATATAGTAAATGTCACTTTAAGACAGGATACCATAATTAGATCATTTAGATCATCAATCTCTGTAATCGTTGGCAGCAAAAATATCTAAAGAATATTTGTCTTTAGGTGTTATTTATTTTTTTTTGCAGGTTTGGCATTCGCATTACTTGCTGAAGTTCCAGTGGGATATGGACTGTATTCCTCCTTCTTTCCCATCTTGACCTACTTTTTCTTGGGAACTTCTAAGCACATTTCCATCGGTAAGCCCATTTTTATAATAGAAAAAAATCAATGTAGCCATAACATTCCATGTCTTTTATTTACATAAGAGGATAAAGTTTTCTGGTGGCTTCTAAATACAATCCTGTTATGCCTCATGTAGTAGTCAGGCACATAGAACATTTAACCATATACAGTGCCTTGCAAAAGTATGCCTTTTATTTATTTATTTTAACTGTATTTATTGAGAATTTTTCCAATTTTATAAGAGAACAAGACCCCAACATAGGGTCATCAATACAAACATTGGGTCTGAGACCCACAGGAGAATTCAGAATGGCAACTCCAGTTCTCTCCAGCTGTTAGTGGGATCCTTTTCCAGCTTAAAGGTCGAAATCCAAAAGTATTGGCTGGTAAAATGACGGACTTGTAGGGTAGTTTTACCCAGTTCTGGGGGAAAGGATCGGGGGAAACACATAATATAATTAACACAAACCAAAACCAAAGAATCATGACACTTGCTCATCATCTCATCCCCGGAGATTACGCCAAATGTTGGAAACATTTCAGAATGTTTCTAGACAAACTCACATATATAATGCGTATGACTGGATAGATTGATTGAAATTGGAAAAGGAATGTTAGTGTTTGTAATCTAATATATGAATGTGGTAACATCTTATAATACAGCATGCTTGGGCTGGGTGGGGGTGGCGTACCCTCCAGGGATGAGAGGATGAGCAAGTGCCATGATTCTTTGGTTTTGTTTTGTGTTAATTATACTGTGTGTGTGTCCCCTCCTCCACCTCCTGTCCTTTCTCCCAGAACTGTACAGGCCATCATTCTACAAGCCAATACCTTATGGATTTCCAATACCTGGAAAAGGATCCCGCTAACGCGGGAATTGCCATTCTGAATTCAATGAAACATAGTGACCTGATAGAACTTCTCCCTTCCTTTTTTTCCATTAACAGGTAAGCTGGATAGTAGTTCAGAAGTTGGTATAAAACAAAATCAATGTCATAAAAACATCACGTTACATACTTTACAGTAACCACATAGATCATAAATGGTGCAATGGGTACATGCCAAAAGTACATATGTACATAGTCTCATGGAGAAAAAAACACATACATATGGAACAAAGACAATGAATTATATATCTTGGAACCACACAGTTGAAGTCTCCGAAATGAGGAGTGGAGGAACATGAAAAATAAATAAAACAAATAAATAAACTAGCCATATGTATACACCTAGCGTAGTAGAGCCCCATATAAAAAATTTACTAATTCTGAGGAAGACATCAGGATCAAAACATTAATAAATCTATATATATATATATATATATATATATATACACCCCTTTATACATAAAATCTATGGGACGTGTAACACTTTCAATTCCCATCCACAAAAAGTGACGGGTCCATTTTTTGTGTATTTCCCTAAAATGTTTGGAGGCTGTCGAATCCTGATGGGGCCTGTGGTATGTCCTATATATTGTTTGTAACATTCCCCACACTTGATCATGTAGATTGCATTGTGGGTATTGCAATTAAGGTAAGATTTAATGGGATAGCTGATGTTGGTGGAGCAAGAGACAAAGCTTTCTCCCACTGGGTGATGTATACACTCTAGAATATGTAGTCTGCCATTTTTGCGAAGATACTTTGGTATTTATTTGTTATGCAATTGTATCAATTCACCACACAGTGGGGTTTCAGTTAGTTAGAGTATTGGAGGTATGGGATATACATTTAGATTTTATGTATAAAGGGTTGCATATATATATATATTTTATGTTCCTGATTTCTTCCTCAGAATTAGTCATTTTTTTCTATGGGGCTCTATTACGCTAGGTGCATTATTTGTTTATTTTTTCATGTTCCTCCACTCCTCATTTCTGAGGCTTCAACTGTGTGGTTCCAAGATGTATAAATCATTGTCTATGTTCCATATGTATGTGTTTTTTCATGAGACTTAGCACATTGTACACGCTTATGACATGTGTACACTTATATATTTTTGGCATGTTCCCATTGCACCATTTACCATCTATGTGGTTACTGTTAAGTATGTAACATTATAGGAATGTATTTTATGACATTGATTTTGTTTTATACCAATTCCTGAATACCTATCCAGCTTACCTGTTACTTTGAGATATGGTACGAAGCGTACCTCCGATCATGTGACCTGGAGGTTTGGGCAAGACACCTCCTCCACCCGCACAGCTGAAATAATGAATGCATTGGGAGTAAATGCAGGTTATGAGTAAGACACCTTGCGTCGCCTGGCTGGCTATATACTGGGAGGCTGTGCATTTCCAATGCACTAATGCATTTCCCACCCCCGGCTTATAGTCGAATCAATAGGTTTTCCAGTTTTTGTGTTAAAATTGGGTACCTTGGCTAATACTCGGGTCGGCTTATACTCAAGTATATACGGTATGTCTTTTATTATGTCTTCGCTAGTTCATCCAGAGTGATCATGGGCCTCTTGGTTTCATCTCTGATCAGTCTTTTTCTTATTTGAGATGAAAGTTTAGAGGTATAGTCGGGTCTTGGTGGATTTGCAATTTGGATTTGTCTGATACTCCTTCCATTTCAATATGATGGCTTAAAATATCCAATAAATTTTGTTTTAATTCACAATTGTGTTCCAATTGTTGTTGATTCCATGTGGCAAAAGGTAGGAAAGTTCAACGGGGCCAAATACTTTTGCTAGGAACTGTATATGGAAAATTAGGTTGCCAGACATTTCTATAAAAAGTTTAAAAAAAAAAGGAAGAATACTGGGAAATATATTTCAGTGATGACATCTGTTGACATCAGAAGTAGCTGTCGCAACTTGGATTTCAATAAAAAAAGTATAGAAACGTCTTGGATATAACTGCGTTAAAAGGAAATGTAAACCCGGTGAATATAACACATTTATGCTTACCTCTTACCCTGACCAGTTTTACAGCAGATCACTGACAAGAAAAAACTTGTTATGAATAAGACGCTGCCTTGTATATCATAAAATAATTTTTTACCCACAGGACCCTTTCCAGTTATCTGTTTGATGGTTGGACAAGTTGTACTTTCTCTGGCTCCTAATGAGAAATTTATCATTACCAATTCTACATTAAATGAAACACTGATAGATTACGAAGCCCGGGATGCTGCAAGAGTTCTTATATCAAGCAATTTGAGTTTCTTAATTGGAATAATACAGGTAATTCATTTTAGAGAGTGATATGTTTATTTATTTCAGTTTCTTAAACACAGTGAAACTGACCAGGACTAGGCACAGCCACTTCAAAAGCTACAAAGCTATACCTGGTATGGAGCCGTTTCATCCTGCTGATCAACAGGGATGCCAGGAGTTAATCTGATATCCAAAGACAGGCCATCAGTTTTTTTCTTACTTCACCCCTCCTACTCCCCTCCACTAATGTGGGCTTATATAATCTGAAATGTATTGATCTGTAATCCTTTTTTTGGAGAAAGAAGAAATTTCTATCATCAGGTATGTAACAAAGTTATTGTCGTTGAAATTACAAAAAGGTTCTGAATGTAGAATGGAACTCTACATCTGAAAAATCTACTATCCAAAAAAAAAATTGGCAAAATGTTCGACCCTTTCTCTGCTAAAGATCTAATATGTCCTCACAGGGTGTTACCTTTATGGCCAAGGATTTATGAGACTTTTTACCAACTTTACTGAACCACATGTTAAGATTTAAACAGCTGTTTCTTTATTTTATCCATAGCTTGTATTGGGAGCTCTACAGTTTGGATTTGTTGTCAGGTACCTGGGAGATCCATTAGTTCGAGGATTTACCACAGCTGCTGCTGTTCAAGTACTAATATCACAGATCAAACTTATTCTCAACATCCCCTCAACAAATTACAGTGGAGTACTGTCAATGGTTTATGTAAGTTCATTAACGTTATAATTGTACACATTACAGTAACTGATCTGGAATACATACATTTGCTACTTTAAAAACGACTTTTAAAAAAAAAAGTAGTATACAGGCGGTCTCCTACTTAAGAACACCTGACTTACATACGACCCCTAGTTACAAACGGACCTCTGGATTTTGGTAATTTACTGTACTTTAGTCCTAGGCTACAATAAACAGATATAACAGTTATCAATGGTGCCTGTGATTAAGATTTATTGTTAATCCTGGTTCTTATGACAATCCAACATTTTTAAAATCCAATTGTCACAGAGACCAAAAAATTTTTGTCTGGGGTTACAATTATAAAGTATACAGTTCCGACTTACATACAAACTCAGCTCAACTCAACAAACCTACAGAACCTATCTTGTATATAACCCGGGGACAGCCTGTATAGCCCCGGGTGCTTCTGTGCTTGTCACACAGGACACCTGGTACTCCTTCTGCTCCCAATTATGCACGCCTCCAGCACGATATCTTTTCCAGCCACTCCCTCCCATTGACGTCATACAGCTCCCGAGAAGACTTGCACATGAGCAGTCCTCATATTTATCAAGTAACCGCCGACTCACATGCACAAGACTTTGAGGGCCGGGGGACAGGATGGAGTGGGTTGAAATGATAACGCATCGGAGGCATGCGTAATTAGGAGCCAAAGGAGCGCCGGGCAGCCTCTGTTAAAAGCACCCGGAGCACCCTGGGCTATTTAGCATTTTTTTCTAGCGCTATAGAAATGTTTCAGGCCTTATGAAGACATATTTTGGCATAAAGAAGAAAAGCCCAAGCTGTAAGCATATTTAGGTTAAATCATGGCTACTCAAGTGGTAGTCCACATGAGTAAGGCTAAAACTAGGAGCAAGTTACTGCAAACCAAGAAGTCTTTCTAAAAAGCATATGTAAAAATAGTGCTTTCCATTTTAAATGAATCCACAGCCTGTTGTTTCTTAAAGCTATATGTAAAGTGCCCTAGGAACTGATCGGAAGCTCTTATTCATGTCTAAGGAAATAATTAAAATCCTTTTTGGCACTGTACTGACTGTTAGTTTTTATTTTTCATTTAGACAACTATTGATATCTTTGCCCACATTGGTCAAACTAATTTTGCTGATCTTACGGCTGGATTGATAACTTTGGTGTTATGTTTGGTGGTAAAAGACATAAACGAACGATATAAACATATTATGCGCATTCCAATTCCCATTGAAGTCATTGTGGTAAGTCAGATACATTATAATTCCCATTGAAGTTGCTAATCTGTATGTAGGATTAAATTTAGCTATAGCGTTGACTTTTTTCGGACTATAAGATGCTCTTTACTATAAGACGCACCCCAGATTAAGGCTTCCAAAAAAGGAAAAATATATTCTAAACCAATTAACCGGTTAAGGAACAGGCCCTTTCCCGTTTTTTCATTTCCATTTTTCACTCCCCACCTTCAAAAATCTATAACTTTTTTATTTTTACACGTAAAAAGCTATGTGACGGCTCGTTTTTTGCTTAACAAATTGCACTTTATAGTGATCGCATTGAATATTCCATGCCATGTACTGGGAAGCGGGAAAAAAATTCCAAATGCAGTGAAAATGGTGAAAAAACGCATTTGTGTTGTATTCTTGTGGGCTTGGATATTACGGCTTTCACTTCACGCCACAAATGACGCATCTAATTTATTCTTTGGGTCAGTACGATTACAGGGATACCCAATTTGTATAGGTTTTATAATGTTTTCATACATTTACAAAAATTATTTTTTTTTATTTTGCCGTCTTCTTGTGCTTATAACTTTTCCATACTTTGTTGTATGGAGTTGAGGGTGGTGTCATCTTTTGCAACTTTTGATGATGTTTTCAATGATATTATTTTTAGGACTGTACGACCTTTTGATCACTTTTTATAGAATTTTAATTTTTTTTTTAAATGGCAAAAAAGTGCCAGTTTTGACTTTGGACGCGATTTTCCGTTACGGGGTTAAACGCAGTGAAAAACCGTTATTATATTTTGATAGATCAGGCATTTTGGGACGCAGTGATACCTAATGTGTTTATGATTTTTACTGTTTATTTATATTTACATCAGTTCTAGGGAAAGGGGGGTGATTTGAATTTTTAGGTTTTTTTATTATAATTTTTTTTTAAAACTTTTTTTTAATTTTTATTTTTACTATTTTTCAGACTCCCTAGGGTACTTTAACCCTAGGTTGTCTGATCGATACTACTACAGTATGGCAGTATATGGGGATTTTACTCCTCATACATTACAATGTGCTGATATCACATTGTAATGAATGGGTTAACCCGAAGTAGCTTCGGGTCTTCGTGAGACCCGAAGCTACCATGGCAACGGATTGCCGCTCCCCGATGACGTAACGGGGAGCGGCGATCCTCGGAAAGATGGCGGCGCCATCTGTTTGAAGCCGTCGGCGGCGATCAGCAAGAAAACACCCGCGATCGGTGCCGGCACCGTTCGCGGGTGTTACCGGTAAGCCTTTGCTGCAATATGCAGCAGAGACTTACCGGCTATGGAGAGGGCTCGGCCCGCACAGCACACACACAGCTTTGCTTCATCCATACATTTACACACACACAGCCCTGCTTCATCCATACATTTACACACACAGATCAGTTAACATACACAAACAGAAATAGGAACACACTCAGCACTGCTGCATACACTGTTCACTACTATACACAGTAGGCACTGCAACATATACACATATTGACCGGGCGCTACTATACACATGAATACATACGCAGCTCTACTATACACATATAAGGAACACTCTGGGAAGTTCTATACACATCAATATACACACAGCTCTACTATACACATATAAGGAACACAGTGGGAACTACTCTACACATAAATACATACACAGCTCTACTATACATATATAAGTAACACTCAGTGCTGTGTATGTATTCATGTGTATAGTACTTCCCAGAGTGTTCCTTATATGTGTGTAATAGTGCTGTGTATGTATTCATGTGTATAGTACTTCCCAATTACACACTTATAAGGAACGCTCTGGGAAGTACTACACACATGAATGCATACACAGCTCTACCATACACATATAAGGAACACTCTGGGAAGTACTACACACATGAATACATACACAGCTCTACTATATGCACATAAGGAACACTCTGGGAAGTACTATACACATGAATACACACACAGCACTGCTATGCACAAATAAGGAACACACTGGGAAGTACTCTACACATGAATACACACACAGCTCTACTATACACATATAAGGAACACACTGGGAAGTACTATACGAATGAATACACACACAGCCCTACTATACACATATATGAAACACACTGGGAAGTACTACACACATGAATACACACACAACTTTTCTATACACATATAAGGAACACACTGGGAAATACTACACAAATGAATACACAAACAGCCCTTCTATACACATATATGAAACACACTGGGAAGTACTATACACATGAATACACACACAGCTCTACTATACACATATAAGGAACACACTGGGAAGTACTACACACATACAGAACCCTTCCTCCCTGCTCTCCTCTTCTTTTTACCCTGTCCCAGCGCAGCACGTCCCTATTCTCGGCAGCATCAGACGTGTGGTGATGTAAGAAGCATGTGATGAGTCACATGCTTCTGACATCACCGCAGGTCCTGTAGGTCCTGCCGAAGGCTCTCCTCTCTGGGAGATCGGATGAAGTGCTATTTCAGGGCATCATCCGATCTCCATTGCAGCGGTCAGGAGGGTCTGGGAGTGCTGGATCCTCCTAACCTTCGGTCTATAAGACGCAGGGACTTTTTTGCAAGATTTTTTCTTGCTAAAAAGTGCGTCTTAGAGTCCAAAAAATACAGTAGTTTGAAAATTCTCATGCCCGTTTTATTACCCCATTTACAGCGCTGTGTGAGGGCTTGTTATTTGTGGGACAAATTATACTTCCATTATGCTGTGCAACTTACTGTACATTGTCAAAAAAGTTGCACCATTTTCTTAATCTTTAAGAAATGTTTAAATTTTTCACTGTAGTCTAAGTCTTTAGTCTTTAAGAAATGTTTAAATTCTTCACTTTAGTCTAAAACCAAACTTTTCATAAATTTTTACTTGATGTTTTCATTGCTAACATTGTGGAACTGTACAAACTTTTTATCAGCACTTGTTATTCAAATTTTATGCGTTATAAAATGTTGGAAAAGCAGCAAATAATAAACAAACAAAATATCCCTTTCGGTTGAAGAGGTTTATTTCAGAAACAGAGGCATATTATTCTGTGTATAGATGGAGTATAACGCTGATCTCTAGTGGAATTATTGAAAAGTTGTAGCAATGTGACAACTAAAAAAAATAAGAGATAAAAGATATTGATAACAGAACAGCTTACTCCTGCCTAATGGTAAAATTTAAAGGAACTAGGATTTTATGATTTTGGCATTTTCAAAAACATTGGGACAGATTTATTAATGCTGTCTAAAAGTTGTGGACAGTGCAGAAGTACAAGTGATTTCCATCCCATGAGCCTGTAAGTATTTTTCTTCCCCTTTTTAATCCTTAGGCAATAGTTGCTACAGGAATATCATATGGAGTTAACCTGGAAGAGACTTATAATGCAGCCATTGTGAAGAATGTCCCAAGTGGGTGAGTAAAACATAGATCTAAGTCTCTTTTCACATGTGTTCTCCTATAAAATTGGACACACAGCACTGGATTTATCACCAGAGCTCAGCTGACCCCACTAGTTTACAATGGGTCCACTGGCTTCTGCTGAGATGTCTGTCTTTGTGTTGGAATTTGCAACAGATTCGGATGCTACAGTACCCTAAAAAAGTATATTAAAAATATTGCTTCTTCATATGACCACACAAAGGTAGAAGGTATGACATAGTACACTGTAAGGTGATGACTACCAAAACACTGATAAATTTGGTTCTGTCAATGTGGTTTCCTGATGATGAAGTCTAAACATTATTTTCTATATTTTAAAATTAAGCTTCATACCACCGGTGGCACCAGACGTCAGCCTCTTTCCACAAATTATTGTGCCAGCATTCTCTATTGGAATTCTGGCATATGCCCTTGCTGTTTCTCTGGGAAAAGTGTATGCCATAAAATATAATTATGAGATTGATGGAAATCAGGTAAAGTTTAACGTCCATTCAGCATTAACAGTAGTTAATAGTAGTAGTAGTACTGTTTGATAATTATTTGATATCAACTTGTTTTCTTTACAGGAATTCATTGCATTTGGGGTCAGTAATATATTTAGTGGCTGCTTCTCTTGTTTTTGTGCCACCACTGCATTGTCTCGTTCTGCGGTCCAAGAAAGTACTGGAGGGAAAACCCAGGTGAGAATACAAACATGTAATTTTCTAGTGTTTTTTATATTGTCATTATAATTTAGTGATCTAATACTTTCAGCAGCATGCTTTCATAAGTGAATGTGCCGTTTATTCCAATTAGCAGTATTATTGGGTAGTTTTGTGTTTAGTATAGGAACCAAGACCTTATTTGCCACTACAGTATATACTTTATATGCAGTATCTAGGAGGGGGGAATAATGAAACCAACTTGATGGCAAAAGTGTGTGTGGGGGGGGATCTGTGTAGTTAGTGGAGCGCGAACAGTGCATCTTCTCTAATTTGCTGTATGAAGTCAGCAAACCATTACACGCCACGGTCAAGCATGTTCAGTCAGCGATAATTTTATTGTTTGTTCAAGTCAAACTGTGAAAAAAAGTAAAAGAATAATTAATAAAAAAGGTTTTTATATAAAAAAGAAAGTCTCCAAAACACCTCCATTACATATATAAACAATAAAAAATACACAAAATCACAAGAAAACACTCGCTTATTTAAGAGAAGGTTGTAAGACCTCCCCTCCTTTCCTTGGCATTTTATCCATTGTGAATGTATAGATAGTTTATAAGATACATTCATTTAGCAAAAAAATTTCTAAATTACAACTCCATTTTAATTTTAACAAATGTGAAGATCACATGTGAAGAGACCAGCAAGAGCAGAATACCACATTAAACATAATACTACACAATGCTGCAGGTGAGTTCAGTGATAGCAATGGGTTCTGGTATATGCAATTTTCACTGCCCTGCCCTGCCTCCTTGTTTCTGATTGACCGGTCACTTCTAGGACATGCTGCTGTATGGAAGATTGAGAGAGAGCTCTATTACATAATTGGGCACTTCATATCATGTAACCAGGGTCCTGTTACATTTGCAACTTCTACCCCGTGTATGTATCTGATCACATTAAATCACAGCATGCCTCTATGGGCGCAAAGTGGAGGAGTAGAAGTCCATGGAGGCATGGTGTGATCAGATACTGCCATGTGATTAGATAAACACATAGGGTCAAGTTTGAAATGTAACTGTGTAAAGGACCTTGGATGACATCACCCTGATTACATGACATTCTGAGAAATGGCATGGGACATAGGGAGGTATAGTTGGGAGGGTCTGGCTGAGCAGGACATGCCCCCTCTGATGCCAGGTAATATAACATAAAGTTGATTTATGGAGATTTGAGGGAAACAATTTTTATCTAAAACAAGGGTGTCAGTTACTAGGGCTCTATAGGAACCTATCACAATCCGTATTTGTGAAAATGTGGTACCCTTTAAACCATTGTTATTTAACCATTTTCTTCAGATTGCTGGTATAATCACTGCTGCAGTAGTCATGGTTTCCCTGCTGTCAGTTGGCAAATATCTGGAGCCCCTGCAGAAGGTAAATGACTAATAAATGATAGAGAGATGAACTAAGAATATGTAGTAAATATCCTAAATTACATACTGAAGATACAATTTATGTTTACTTTAAAATGGTCAATGACTTAACACTTTTTTTAAAGTGACCTACAGTAGCAGTTTCGCTCTGTAGCTACAAATCAGCTATTTTCTGCTTATCAGTCCACTATAAAAAATATCTCCCCTAATATTTTTATTTTTAAAAATCATCAGTAAAATTTAGTTTCTAAACAGTTCTTTTTTCTTACAGTCAGTCTTAGCCGCCATAGTCATATCTAATCTTAAAGGAATGTTCTGGCAAGTAGTAGATGTTCCACGTTTATGGAGACAAAGCAAATGGGATACTGTAAGTATCATTGTCTTCTCAGAGTATTGATTATATGATCGACAGATGATATTTTACTGAAATCTGGCAGTGGGACAATCTTAAAATACTGTATATGTCAGTGATGGCTAACCTATGGCACTGGTGCCAGAGGTGGCACTCAGAGCCCTTTCTGTGGGCACTCAGGCCATCACCAGAGATGACTCCAGGTATCTTCCTGCAGTCCCAGACAGCCCAGGACTTGCTGTGCACAGAGCTATTTTAAAGTGACAGCTGTACCTGGGACTATTTTCTGCTTAATTGGTGTCCACAGGGGCCGGTATCAATGAAAGCTGTGACAGAGAAGGGAGTATAAATCACTAATGAAATTTCTGTGTTGGCACTTTGTGATAAATAAGCGGGTCTTGGTTGTAGTTTGGGCACTCGGCCTCTAAAAGGTTCGCCATCACTGGTATATGTCATGTCCTACCACATGATGTGTGGTACCACATAACAGGGTTATTACAACTAGGAGACAAAAGCTCCATATTTTGATGTTCAATAGGTTTTTTACTGTCAGAATCAAAAATAATGTTGCAGAAAATTTATTTAAATGCTGTCTGGTTGAACGTCTAGAAAATCATTGTGACGTGCGTGAAGTATACTTCTATATTCTGCTATGCTTTTACGTAAGTGCACAATGACTGACAAAAGCGCTGATATCCAATATTTCTCAGCAGATACATGAGAGGTCTCCCAGCACACTGGTAGATTAATTTCATGCACACAAATGTATTTTTCAAGAATCAATGTGGAGATCCTTTTACTGCAGTTTTTTGCAGTTGAATGTCAAGCCTGGCAGTCTCTGAGAGATCCATGGCTTTCACAGCAACTGATCAACACCCCCTATTGGCTGAATTGATGTCACCGGGGCCAGTTGAAGCTGCTATCGCTCCTGTTGTCAGTATAGAAGTAACCATTGCAATTAGTAAACTAGGCAGAAATGTAGGTGAAGAGGCTGCTCAGTCCCTGTTTACCTACATTATATTAGAAAATTGTGTACTTGGTAGTAATCCAAAATTTGAACAATCTTTCTTTTTTGTTCACTTACAATGTTTCTTTGAATCTTGCCCAGTACAGTATTTTTGTATACAATTTAATGTAAGTAAATAAATAGTAGAATATATATTGAGAGTAAAAGACTATGCTACCAGCAGACAATGGAGAAAGGTTATTAACGATTGATTATATGGAACCCCTTATATAGCAGTGTACATGAATCCTTAAAGGAAATCTATCATTTATTTTCATGCATTGTGAACCAAACATACCTTGAGAATGCTGTAGCTACACGGATGTAGAAACATATCATGTTTAATCCCTGTTCCGAATGAGTTTTCTCAAAAAACAATTATAAAATTCAGGACCTTGGGAAAGCTGGGCGCAGACTGTCTTCTGTGCATAAAATTGCTGCCTGAACTGTCCAGAAAGAACTAATCCACCTGAGGTGGATGACTTACACACAGCAGGTGGGGGATGGTGCAACGATTGATTATTTCTGCCTGTCAGGGATAACACAGTAATGACGTATTCTCGGCTTATGCTGGGCAGGACAAGCCTGGAGCAGTGCATAATTAGGGTAAGAGGAGAAGCCCCGAGGCAACCACAGGAGGAGTGACAGAGACTCATTATCATATTTGTATTATTGTTTTCAGCATAACCTTTCAGTTCATTAAGATTAACAGAATGTTTCTGCATCAGTGTAGCTACAGCATTCTCAATATACTGTATATACTCGAGTATAAGCCGACCTGAGTATAAGCCGAGACCCCTAATTTTAACACAAAAAACTGGAAAAACCTATTGACTTGAGTATAAGCCGAGGCTGGGAAATGCATTGGTCGCAGCCTCCCCAGTATATAGCCTGCCAGCCCCCCGTTGTATACAGCCTGCCAGCTCCCTGTAGTATACAGCCAGACAGCCCCCTGTTGTATACAGCCTGCCAGCCCCCAGTTGTATACAGCCTGCCAGCCCCCAGTTGTATACAGCCTGCCAGCCCCCTTTTGTATACAGCCTGCCAGCCCCAGGTAGTATACAGCCTGGCAGCCCGCTGTTGTATACAGTCTGCCAGCCCCATGTTGTATACAGCCTGCCAGCCCCATGTTGTATACAGTCTGCCAACCCCCCGTTGTATACAGCCTGCCAGCCCCCCCCCCCCCCCCCCGTTGTATACAGCCTTAAAAATAATAAACTCAGTACTCACCATTCCGACGGCCTGGGCAGCTCCGCTTCGCTTCATGTCCGCGGCAGCTCCGTCTGCAGGGCCTCTACTTCTTTGGGCCGGCCGGCACACAACTGTGACATCACAGTTGCTGACTTCACAGTTGTGTGCCGGTTGGGCCGTGAGTATAGAGATGTCGCGGTCCTAGTGCCGGCCCGAAGAAGAAGAGGCGCTGCAGACGGAGCTGCCTCGGACCCGCAGCGGATATGATGATGGAAGCGGAGCTGCCTGGGCCGTCAGAATGGTGAGTATTGAGTTTATTTTTTTTTTATATACCCGAGAATAAGCTGAGTGGCGAATTTTCAGCACAACAATTGTGCTGAAAAACTCTGCTTATACTCGAGTATATACGGTATGTTTCATAATGCATAAAAGCAAATGGTAGATTTCCTTTAAAGTCTCAAAACAATAGCACCCTATTATATGTGTTTGTACTTTGAAGGTTCCTGGCACAAAGAACCCTATAATTATTAAGGTTGTATGTATATTTCATTCCAGGCTATCTGGCTTTTCACATGTTTTGCATCTCTGCTTTTGGACATTGATTTGGGATTGTTGGTTGGCATTCTTTTTGGGCTTCTTACTGTCCTTCTGCGTGTCCAGTAGTGAGTATGACAGTCAAACTTAACAAAAAGAACTTGTGCATTGTATTTTGCTGATAGAAAAGAAGCGGCATCATAAAGCCTGATAATAGATTGTGACCTGTGTGATACTGTCAAGTTTTGATTTTAACCTAATCTTTGTTTTGTTATTAAACTATTGTTAAAATTTTCAATATGTTGTCTCTTTTTCAGTCCAAAATACAGTTCTCTTGGAAATGTTCCTGGTACAGATATTTACAAAGATATAAAGAAATACAAATATGTATGTATGGAAACCCTTTTGGGTTTGTACGTTTTATTGACTGTTAGCATTTTATTATTGTTGTACATGCACATGTGCTTTGCCTGCTATTTAAATATACAGCATTTAGCAAAATTTAAATTGAGAAATTTAAAAGGATTATTTTATGAAAGACATTCCATTTTAATGAGAAACCACCTTCAAATTCAGTTGGCATAACCATCCTTCTTTAAATTTCAGTAAAAACTGTCCTTTACAATTATATTGTCTGATGCCAATGCTATTGTTTGTAGGTATCTAAATAATTTCCTTTGACCTCATTACAGTTTGTAGGTATCCAAATAATTTTCTTTGACCTCATTACATCATTTCCTGTGAGACAAAAAACTTTATCAACATGTATGTAACTTGTATGAAAAATATTGTAAATATCAGTACTGTACAGCAGTGATCCCCAACTGCCAGGCTGTGGCCAAAGAACTTTGTGGAAAAAAAATGCTGATACTCACCTTTCACCGCTCCCCTGAAGCAGCAGCAGTTCTTACTGTCTCCTGCAGCAGTACCCGGCTTTAATGACTCCTGCTGCTTCCGGGGAGCAGGAAAAGTAAATATATGCAAAAAACGAAAACAAAAATAAGGTGTGCTCACTCATGGTGCTGATCTCGTCAGGTGTTCAATTAGCTGTGCTCGCCTGGAGAAAATAGCTTGGTCCGGTCCCAATTAGACATTATCTAATGTTTTTTCATGCTTCTTTATGGACAAGTTTTTTACTGCAACGTATCTCATGCTGGTGCCGAAGGATTTCTTCTTTTCTCTATGCACAAAGATAAATATATATTTTCCTCACAGTGAAAAGCAGTTTGGGTGCATAAATGGGGAAGGACCAAAGACAGGGTAGACATTATAGGTGGGGGGGGGGGGGTGAAGATAAAAGGGTATTAAAATGCCCCCTTCTTATAAAGAAAGACAACAGAAAAGGTAGGTAGTATAAGGAGGGGGCTACAGAAAAAGTGGCACTATTATGAGGGAGCTACAGGAAAGGGGCATTATATGCATTAGGGTTAGATATGGGGTAACTGCGAGGCACATTTTGTTAAGAAAATGTTTTTGGTGCAGCCATTCCCATGGGTCCACTACTATACAGTATAACCAATATTGACACCAACATAGATTAAAAAGAAGCATCATGGGTTGGAAATACATCTGTCAGCTGGTAGCGAAGCAACCAAAATAAAAAATACAACATGTCTTTATATATGTAGATAAGTATAGCTGCTACCAACTATCGTACACACGACTCCAAACAAATACATATAGTTGGTTGGATCAAATGTACTGTAGATAGTGTGAGACTGCTTGATCTTAATGCAGTCTGCAGCCTTTGAGGAAGCCGGCATACACTGCACATACAAGGTTACTATGGTACCTTTTCACTCCATGATGCTTGTTTTGTACCCATGTAAGGGTACATTCACAAGGCAGTATGCGCACCGGGTGGTCATACCGCTGTGCGCTGGAGAGGGAGGTGACCCCTCCCCCCTCTATAGAAAATGCATGCTCTATCTTTTCCTGGTCTACGACGCGAAACGGTGCCGGGCTGCCATAGCCGTCTATGGGGATGTATATGCGCCCGCAAATTTGCAGCCGCATATAGATCCCCACAGACGGGTGTGTGAATGAGGCCTTAGGCTTAGGCATTAGTGAGATTTCTCCAGTTCTGTATTTCCATTCTGTATGAATCCGTATGAATCTGTATATAACTGACGATTTTTATCTGTATGTGCACGTATGTCACCCTATCCGTATTAAATACGGTGGGCTAGTAAATGATGGATGACTGACTGACAGAATGCACCTCCTACTGGTTCTTGATACTGGACGTATATACAGCAGCATATGGTGCACAACTGTATCACGTATTTAGCTTGTATTTTATACATTCCCATTGACTTCTATGGTCTGTACGGAATGAAAGTATGATGGAAAATAGGAAATGACCTATATTTTTTTTACGACTCGCTTACGGCACGGTACAGAACAGTGGGCAATACTGCCATGTAAATGTATGGCCATATTGCACAATGAAATGAATGGGGCCATATGCTACCTGTACAGGCAGTCCCCTACTTAAGAACACTCGACTTACATACGACCCATAGTTACAAACGGACCTCTGGATATTGGTAATTTATTGTACTTTAGTCCTAGGCTACAATAATCAGCTGTAACAGTTATCAGAGGTGCCTGTCATGAAGGTTTATTGTTAATACTGATTCTTATGACAACCCAACATTTTTAAAATCCAATTGTCACAGAGACCAAAAAAGATCTGGCTGGGATTAAAGTGATAAAATATACAGTTCCAACTTACATACAAACTCAACTTAAGAACAAACCTACAGACCCTATCTTGTATGTAACCCGGGGACTGCCTGTATAAACGGCCGTTTGCATACACTTGTGTGAATGCCGCCTTAGGCTGTACGGCGGGCATACATCGGCGCTGCAGAGAGGAGCAGGGGATGAGAGCTGCTCACCGCCTCTCTCCATAGGAAGATACAGCGCACGGCGCCGTATCACGGGAAAAGATAGGACATGTCCTATCTTTTCCCGGGCTACGGAGCGGTACAATGCTGCACCGTACGCTCCCGTACAGGGTCGTGAGCCTATATAAGTGTATGGGGGACGTATATCGGCCGTACATATGTCGGCCATATATACATCCCCCATACATGTGTGTGATTGTAGCCTTAGACTGTATATCTCTCACTAATTCATGTACATATAATGATGTGAATATTGGTTATACTGTACATTACTGATATTTATAGTATGTTTGATACAAGTTACATACATTGTTCATAAAGATTTTTGTTTCACAGGAAATTTTAGGTCATTGTTTTGTATGTACTTATGCTTGACAAAGACTACTTTGTAGTCCAAACATTACTCTATGGTGAATAAAACACTTAGTGAAATTTCACTAAAACACTTAAAATAGAGAAAGCATTTTTTTTTCATAAAAGACCTTGCTAATGTATACGGATGTTTTTTTGCTCAGGTGAATGAACCAGAGGGGATTAAAATAATTCAATTCTCCAGTCCTATATTCTATGGCAATGTTGAAAGTCTGAAAGAAGGAATTAAATTGCTTGTGAGTATATTTAGATTCAAATTAATTAAAATAATTATGTTACACAAAGTGGTTAAGAATTTAACTCCTTTTATTGAAATAAGGCAACTTTAGATAATGGTAATAATTCTGCCCCACAGGTTGGGTTTGACGCTGTTAGAGTTTTTAACAAAAGATTAAAGGCTCAACGAAAGATAAACAAACTTCTCAAGAAAACAAAGTTAGCAGCAAATGAGGTAATGTATGTGCCAGAGGCAAACTACTGATAGATATCTAATACTGTATAAATTCTTATATTATTACTACCTCATTTTCAGTCCTTAGCAAGCATTAAAGGAAATCTACCATCACAATCAAGCATGATAAACAAGGGACACTTACTCATAGATCCAAGAATATATAAAAAAAAAGATGTAGGAAAGCGCAGATCTGGTGTAGTAGGAGATTTTCTTAATTGAATACACGATTGGGCCTTAACCCCTTAAGGACGCAGGGTTTTTTGGCTCATTTCTCGCTCTCCAACTTCAAAAATCCATAACTTTTTCATTTTTACGTTTACAGACCTGTGTGAGGGCTTATTTTGTGCGTAACAAATTTTACTTTCCCGTGATGTTATTTATTTTAACATGCCGTGTACTGCGAAGCTGAAAAAAATTCCAAATGTGGAAAAATTGAAAAAAAACCGCACGTGTTTACGACTTTCACTCTTCGCTCCAAATAACACGCCTACTTTATTCTTTGGTTCGGTGCGATCGCGGTGATACCAAATTTATATAGGTTTTATTGTATTTTAATACATTTTCAAAAATTAAACGAATGTGTACAAAAAAGAAAAAAACATTTTTGCCATCTTCTGACGCAAATAACTTTTTCATACTTTGGCGCACGGAGATGTGTGAGGGGTCATTTTTTGCGAAATGAGGCGACGTTTTCATTGCTACCATTTTGAGGTCTGTGCAACATTTTGATAATTTTTAATTTCATTTTTTATGTTATGTAAAAAGGTGTAAAAGTCGCATTTCGGACATTTGGGCGCCATTTCCCGCCTCGGAGGTCACCGCCGCCCGTAACCGGTTTTATATTTTGATAGATCGGGCATTTTGGGACGCCGCGATACCTAATATGTTTGTGATTTTTACTGTTTATTATGTTTTATATCCATTCTAGGGAAAGGGGGGTGATTTGAACTTTTAATATTTTATTAATTTTTTTTATTTTTTAAACCTTTTTTTTTCTTTTCTTTTTTCACTATTTTTTTGACCATCTAGGGTACATTAACCCTAGATGGTCAGATCGCTCCTACCATATATTGCAATACTACAGTATTGCAATATATGGCATTTTTGCAGGTCATACATTACAATGAGCCACTGGCTCATTGTAACGAACCTGCATAAGCCATGTAGCCTCGTGTCAAAAGAAGACCCGAGGCTACCATGGTAACCGATCGCCGCCCCCCGATGACGTTCGGGGGCGCGGCGATCGTAAAAAAGATGGCAGCGTTGAGAGGGTTAATAGCCGCGATCGGTGCAAGCACCGACTGCGGTTATTAGCGGTGGGGGTTTTGTGCAAAATGCAAAAACCCCTACCTCTGTATGAAGAGGACTCAGCCCGTGAGCCCTCTTCATACATCCCTTATACCTCTGCGCCGTAGAGCTACGGCGCAGAGCGTTAAGGGGTTAAATGTGTTTTCATGGACTACACGCCCATGGATCCAGGCTCCCCCGACTGTGGTGATCTTGTTATATTTGTTATCCATGACCACCTTATTTTTAAAATTATATGAATGAGCCTAAATTGTTCTGGAGGGTGTTACAAGAGTCCCTCCGTGCTGTAGCTTCACAGGCTGTTACACTTTCTCCCTCCCTCTGCTGTGTTCACACAGGGAAGGGGAAGTACTACTGCACAGTGTAACAGCCTGTGAAGCTGCAAGATTGAGGGGCTCTGGTAATGCCCCCTGGAACCTGTGTGGCTCATTAGCATAATTTTAAAAGTTGGATAACAAATATAACAAGATGTCAAAGAGCCTGGGTCTATGAGTAAGTCTCCCTGGTTTATCATGCTTGATCTTGATGGTAGATTTCCTTTAAGTGATTCCTGTTGTAGACTTTATATGTACGTTTACATTTTAGAATGGTATCAAAGGAAACCAGGCCACTGATGATGATTCAGAATCAGATGATGACATGGATGATGATTATGAAAAAAAGAAAGCAAATTACATGAATATGCCTGGAGACTGGAATGCAGAGTTCCCTGACACTGTATCTATTCCTGTGGTTTCCATACACAGTATCATTTTGGATTTTGGACAAGTGAGCTTCCTCGATGTGGTTGCTGTTGATTGTCTAAAGGGGGTGAGTAAAAGGGAAAGCCAATACTGTTAGTGAACGGTCTCAATCTATTCACTACCAAAGAAACATGTGATCTTGAATTATTGTGGCAACTGTAATAAAAAACTATGTTCATGCAACTGTGGCCTCAATGGAGGAACGGATCTGTGAAAATGGGACAAATATTGCATTTAGGATGTTTTGCTGGATAACTTTATAATGACTCTGTTCACTGTGTATATTATGCCTGCAGATTTTAAGGCATTATTTGAATTGAGGTCAATTTCTCCTCTTCATTCCTGAAGTAGGTTAAGGTCTGTGACTATATAAGATTGTATAGTCAGTTGACTAGTTGCCTACAATATAATAAAACTGTGACAAGAATAACCTTAAATAAGTTTCCCATTGTACCAATAACATTTACCTTTTTTTGTAATTTTTTTTTGTTCCCCTTCCCAAAAGCCATAACTTTTTTCATATGTTTACAGAACCATATGAGAGCTTCCTATCTGCAGTACAAATTGTACCTCATTTTGACACCATTTACTATTCCATGTAATCTACTGGGAAGCTGGTTTAAAAAATAATCCTTAAAAGCAGATACGTAATTTTCCTCCAGGCTTTGTTTTAACAGCTTTAACTATCCAAATAACACATCCCCTTTATTCTTGGGGTCTGTCATGGTTCAGGATCAGTGGACCCTCTGGACCACCATGGGAGATGGTACTAGCCAACACCTGGGACCGGAATCTAAGTGGCACCAGATGCCGCTTCACCAGAGCCCGCCGCAAAGCGGAATGGTCTTGCTGAGTCGGGGTGCCACCAGGTCGTTCCACAGGTACGACTAGCCCACAGTGGCAGCCAAGGTTGAGGTACCTTTGCAGGTGACAGTCTCGTGGTCAGGCTCAAGCGGGCAGTCAGGGCAGGCAGCAGAGGTGCAAGTCCAATCCGGGGTCAGCAACGGGAGGTCAAGGCAGATGGGAATGGGAACATAGCAACTCGGGAACTCAGGAGCAGGAACATGGGAAATGGAGCACAGGAACGAGTTGGAACATGGGAACTGGAACGCAGGAACTCACATGGGGCTTTCACTTCACACAAGGCTTGAAGGTCCGACGGGGAGTGATGGGAACAGCCAGATTATGTAGCAACCCCGGAAGTGGGCAGCACCAATCAGTGGTGCGCTGGCCCTTTAATTGCAGAGTGCTGGCGCGTGCGTGCCCTAGGGAGCGGGGATACGAGCACAGCCTATATGGGAGGGGAGCTGGAGCGTGGAGAGGTGAGTGCAGGCCGGCGACCAGGGCAGCGCCACCATGGGGAGGATCATTGGTGTGCCTGCAATCCGAGGCATGGATCACAGGGACACCGGTGACAGGGTCATTATTATCATGGAGATACTAAATTTATATTATTGAGCTGTGCTTAAAAGGGTTTTCCAATGAAAGAAAATTCTCATATTTCAATCCCCTAGTGATGTTAACACAATAAAGATAATTTTTAACCCTTTACTTTACAATTTTACACAGTTTATTGCTGTTCTAGCTCCTATCACTTCCTAGGCTGGTCAGTGCAAAATTCCAGAATGTGGGCGGGGACTCACTAAGCAGACACATTGGGGCAGATATATCAAGTGTCTGAAAGTCAGAATATTTCTAGTTGCCCATTGCAACCAATCACAGCTCCCCTTCAAAATATTCATGAGCACTGGTAAAATGAAAGCTGAGATGTGATTGGTTGCCATGGGCAACTTGAAATATTCTGACTTTAAGACACTTGAAAAATCTGCCCCATTATGATCCATCTAGTTCTGTGAGCTGACAATGTGGTTACATTATCAGGGTACAAGGTTTATATACACTTTTATTTAGCTTCGGAACATTGTACTAGTATCTGACACATAGAAACAGAGATGAGACAGATTAGAGATGATGAGATCCATGAAATGCTCATTACACACAATGACAGTCATCTCTGCTAATCCACAAGACACTGCTAGATCTGCTGTCCCTTCCACCCCCTCCCCCAATAAAGAAATTATCTGCCTTTAGCTTTACACTCCTCACGTTGCTTCTGGCAGGAACTCAGTGTATAGCTTCATCCTGCAAGGGGAGGGGCTTGCAAGTTCAGATAAATTATGTAAAGGATAGATTGTCATTCAAACCCTTAGGGCAGTGGTGGCGAACCTATGGCACGGGTGCCAGAGGCGGCACTCAGAGCCCTTTCTGTGGGCACCCGGGCCATCGCCCCAGCACACCAGACAGGTTCAAAGCAACTTAAAAGATGCTGCTTTCAGTCATATACTAAAGTTATACTTACTTTGCTACTTGGGACTGTAAAAAGCGGGGAATGTATAGACAGGACCAAATTATCTCTGGAGGATCTTCTGCTGGGACCACAATTCTCTGTATACAGAGGGACACTGGAAGGAAGCTAAAATGATGCAATTTTTCCATCTTGTCGTCAGGAGGCTAATATGATCAAAAGTTATTGAAGAGGGAGCAATACATTACTGCTTAATCTTTTGGTTGGCACCTCACAATAAATTTTGGGGGTTTTGGGTTGCAGTTTGGGCACTCGGACGCTAAAAGGTTCGCCATCACTACCTTAGGGGATACTGTATCGCATCTAAATATCCATTTAGTTTCTCTTTTCAGAATCAAGCGGTCCCATTCGCCTCCCCTTGGGCTTGGAGTCACCACATCAATGCCCATAAACTTAATGCTATTGATGTTACCAGCATGGCATTGATTGATATGTCATGCAACGGGGCTGTCACGGTTGTATGACTCCACATGTTCGTCAGTTAATGAACGAACGTATGGAATAAGTCCTCCCTGTAACGATATATGTAAAACTCTTGCATGTCTCTATTACAGGAAATGCAACACAGCCACTACATCTGTAACTGCCATTCACACTTGAGGTCAACCAGGTGTCCTGTACAGGTGCTACAAAGTGACTCTGTACCAAGCAATCTTGCAGTGAGCATCCTCTCCTGTATGTCACCTGTGTGGTTGGGACTATTACATCCTGCAAATCTGTTCCATACACAAAATTGGCCAATGTTGCCCAATTATCTGTCTAATGAACCCAGCATCACCACTATAGGTGGTTATCATTCTTATTGGTTCCCTAGTTGGAAAACTTTCACTTCCTGGATTATAGGCAGATCTGAGAATCCTATCCGGGAATCCCTTCTCTAAGAATCTACACCTAAGATCAGATGCTTGTTTCTTGAACTCCCCTTCTGATGAGCAGTTCTGTTTTAGTCTTAGGTATTGACCCTTAGGAATGCCGTGTCTCAGTAGGTGACTACTCTCCCGCCTGAGTAGGGCATTGGTAGCAGTTGGTGCTGTTGCCCATTTTTAATTGGTTAATATCTTTTGATTAACTTTGAATCCAATTTTAGTGGAGGGCAAAATAGAAAAAGGGGAGGTTTAGAAGAGTTTTTGTTTGGTATGGCGTTCATCATATTGGTTAATTGTTTTAATAGTTCAATAGAATGGACATTTAGATCTTTAATATATGTTCTAGGGAAATTAAAATTTTTATTATGTTATTTTTTTATATTATACATTTTTTAATACTCTTTATAATACAAAATAAAAACCTGTTCTTGTATAAGTAAATAACTTTTCCAATGTAAATAGCATAACAAGAAATGACACCGTTTTAGAATATACTTTATATACATTGCATAGTATTCTCCTTCCAATAAATAACATATTTACAAAGGTTGTTTCATTTCAACTTGAAATTATTGCTAAATGTAAAATTGTTCATCTTGTTTTTTGCAGATATTTACAGAATTTCAGAGGATTGATGTAGATGTATACATAGCAGAGTACAATGGTATGTCATCTTCTGCTAAATACAAAATTAATTAGCTGTCCAGATTTCACTGTCTTTTTTATTTTCATAATTCAATATTTACAAAGTATTGTTACAATTACTGTAAATTTAGAAGGAAGTACAGAGAGAATCATACCTTATATTTTTATTTTGACAACTAAAAAGTTGCACATGACAAATAGTAAAAGTTTTCTTCTCTGACTCCTTCCTGCAAGTGATTTGTATTGGGTACCGAAAAGATTTTTGTGTTTTGTTCTGCCCTAAGTACAATGAATTAGCAGCCTTATATCATGTACAGGTGGTCCCCTACTTAAGAACACTTGACTTACATACGACCCCTAGTTACAAACGGACCTCTGGATATTGGTAATTTACTGTACTTCAGTCCTAGACTACAATGATCAGCTGTAACAATTATCAAATGTGTCTGTAATGAAGCTTTATTGTTAATCCTGATTCTAATGACAACCCAACATTTTTTAAATCCAATTGTCACAGAGACCAAAAAAGATCTGTCTGGGATTACAATGATAAAATATACAGTTCCGACTTACATACAAATTCAACTTAAGAACAAACCTACAGACCCTATCTTGTATGTAACCCGGGGGCTGCCTGTACTACCACAAGCACAATAGATGGCTCACAGATTCACCAACCCAATTATGTATACATATATATATATATATATATATATATATATATATATATATATAGGTGAGGGCATATAAAACATAACTTTTAATAATTAGATCGAAAAAGACAGTGTTCATCCTCATACCACACAAACTATTGGTGCTGCAGTAATGCCCTAAACTCCACTCCCCCTCATATCCCGAACCTTGCTCCTGTCCTAACAAGGCAGGCCCAGGCTATCCCTATTGGTAGGAATACCCTAGTACACCCTCTGGGTCCGATTGTAACAGTGTTCCCGACGCGTTTCTAGTGCCACCAACAGTGGAACTTTCATCAGGGGAATCATATAAACTGATGTATATTGGTGCTGCAGTAAAACCGACAGTGGGCAGTGGTGTGGATTAACAGTGGCATAGTCCACTCCTGTAGCAGCCGAATAGCCCCAGACTGAGAGTATTTAAAGGGTACCGGCTACTGACAGCTTCCTGTCTAGCATCCATTCCAGTTTACCCATTGGTCCATGTTCCCTTGTAGTATACAATCCAATCGCATTGACCCGATCTATGGCCCGCCTAAAGCGTATACACACCAATAGTTATGACGGTGGAAGAGAGGCAGTTACTATGCTGAAAGGCAATAGTATACTTACCCTAACGCAGAACCGCCATCGCAAACGTGTCTCCATGTGTGGTGAGACGCCGACGTTCCATTTCTGGTCAGACTTTCATTCTGACACATCACTTCCGGTATCACGGGGCGCCGCATCATCAGTTTACAATCACCATGGAGACAAGAGGGCGGGGCCGAAGCGTGGTTGAGCCGGCCATTTCTCTATGGCAGCCCATGTCCACTGCCTTACTGACTTCAATAAAGAAGAGAATGGGGAGTACAAACGCTAACAGTTCTGTGGCAATAGCCACACTAGGTCAGTCCCTAGGAGAAAAGATCACCTATCTGGCACTTTATGTCCCAAATATTCACGCAGGGCACAACTGAATCAAAACAGGATATTTGTCATCCACCTGGTTACCAGTGCTCCCCGCTATACACTCTGGGGCATAAAAGGACATTAGACATTGGCGAGTGGGACTCAATAGAAGTGGACAGACACTTAATTAAAATAGCTATGCACAGCTACATCCAGATGCTACCAAGTTCAGATAAATGATGTCAAGGATAGATTGTCATTCAAACCCTTAGGGCAGTGGTGGCGAACCTATGCCACGGGTGCCAGAGGTGGCACTCAGAGCCCTGTTTGTGGGCACCTAAGCCATCAACACAGCACAGAGTTTACCAGGCAGGACTCAAAGAATCATCTACAGTCGCAGGCGAATCAAGAAATGCCACTGTCATTGCTATTTTAAAGCAACACATTGGTGGTTTGGGACTACAGGAAGAGTTAGAACATGTGGAAATGGTCTGATTATCTTTAGAGCTCCTGCTGGCCCCACGTATTTTCCTATACAGGGGGGCCCTCATGGGAAGCTACAATGACAGTCCAAATTTTCCCTCAATTTTTCAACTGTATTGCTGTCTGATGATATGATTGAAAGTCGTGGTAGAACAGGTAGTAATAAATTACTTCTTTAATTTCTGTGCTGGCACTTTGCAATAAATAACTGGGTTTTGGTTGTAGTTTGGGCACTTGGTCTCTAAAAGGTTCGCCATCACTGCCTTAGGGGATACTGTATTGCATCTAAATATCCATTTAGTTTCTCTCTGTAGAATCAGGTGGCCCCATTCCCTGCCCCTTGGGCTTGGATTCACCACATCAATGCCCATGAACTTGATGCTATTGATGTTACCAGCATGGCATTGATTGATATGTCATGCAACAGGGCTGTCACGGTTATGGGTAATATCCCCCAGATGTGCCCCAATCCATTGTCTCAGTTCCAGTTTAGTCTCCAGTTTAGTCTTTAGTCTTTGTCAGTTAATGAACGAACGTATGGAATAAGTCCTCCCTGTAACGATAGATGTAAAACTCTTGCATGTCTGTATTACAGGAAATGCAACACTGAATGAACAAAAAAATAAAGGTCAAAAGTTCAAGCGCCCCCCCCCCCCCCCCCCCACATTAACCGAATTGAACAAAACTGTCATCAAATGTTAGTGCTACATTTGTGCTGGTTTGTGCAGCAAATATTTTCGTTTGTGCAGCTATCATTTTTATTATATTCATACTTTTTACCAGAGGTCATTTCTTCCAAAGTACAATGTGTTTGCTAGCTCCCCCTGGTGATCAAACCAGGGAAGTGTCACTAGGTTTGTTTTTTACCAGTTCATCCTAAACACCTTTAACCTATGTAAACACCTGAACATACCTTAACGCTCTGCGCCGTAGCTCTACGGCGCAGAGGTATAAGGGGTGTATGAAGAGGGCTCACGGGCTGAGTCCTCTTCATACAAAGGTGGGGGTTTTTGCATAATGCATAAAACCCCCACCGCTAATAACCGCGGTCGGTGCTAGCACCGATCGCGGCTATTAACCCCCCCGTTGCCGCCGGCAAAGTCGCCGGCGGCATTTAAAAGACGGCGGCGCGCGGGCGCCGCCATCTTTTTTTCGATCTCCACGCCCCCGAACGTCATCGGGGGGCGGCAATCGGTTGCCATGGTAGCCTCGTGTCTTCTTTTGAGACGAGGCTATCTGGCAGCTGCAGATTCGTTACAATGAGCCAGTGGCTCATTGTAATGAATGTGCTGCAAAAATGCCATATATTGCAATACTGTAGTATTGCAGTATATGGTAGCAGCGATCTGACCATCTAGGGTTAATGTACCCTAGATGGTCTAAAAGATAGTGAAAAAAAAAAGAAAAAAAAAAGTTTAAAAAAGAAAAAAAATTTATAAAATATTAAAAATTCAAATCACCCCCCTTTCCCTAGAACTGATATAAAACATAATAAACAGTAAAAATCACAAACATATTAGGTATCGCCGCATCCCAAAATGCCCGATCTATCAAAATATAAAAAATGGTTACGGCCGGCGGTGACCTCTGAGGCGGGAAATGGCGCCCAAATGTCCGAAATGCGACTTTTACACCTTTTTACATAACATAAAAAATTAAATAAAAAATTATCAAAATGTCGCACAGACCTCAAAATGGTAGCAATGAAAATGTCGCTTCATTTCGCAAAAAATGACCCCTCACACATTTCCGTGCGCCAAAGTATGAAAAAGTTATTAGCGTCAGAAGATGGCAAAAATGTTTTTTTCTTTTTTGTACACATTCGTTTAATTTTTGAAAATGTATTAAAACACAATAAAACCTATATAAATTTGGAGCGAAGAGTGAAAGTCGTAAAAACTGAGCCCACAAGAACGTGACGGTTTTTTTTCAATTTTTCCACATTTGGAATTTTTTTTCAGCTTCGCAGTACACGGCATGTTAAAATAAATAACATTAAGGGAAAGTAACATTTGTTACGCACAAAATAAGCCCTCACACAGGTCTGTACACGGAAAAATGAAAAAGTTAGGGATTTTTGAAGTTGGAGAGCGAGAAATGAGCCGAAAAACCCTCCGCCCTTAAGGGGTTAAAAATGATAGCAGCACAAACGAAAATTTTTGCTGCACAAACGTAGCACTAACGTTTGACACCAGTTTTGTTTGATTCGGTTAATGTGGGGGGGCTGCTTCAACTTTTGACTTTTAAATTTTTGTTCAGTGATTCCAAACAAAAGCAGCACAAACAACAATTTGAGCAGCACAAACATAGCAGAATTGCTCGGCACCAGTTTGGTTTGGACAATGTGGGGGGGCTGGTTGACCTCTGATGACCTCTGGAAACTTTCATTAATATCTTAAAAACAATAGCGGCACAAACGAAAATTTCTGCTGCACAAACGTAGCACAAACGTTTCAAACCAATTTTGTTTGATTTGAACAAGGTGGGGGTGGGGCAACTTCACTCAGGTTTGTGAATCCTATCCGGGCATTGGTAGCAGTTGGTTTCCTGTAAAACGTGGTCTCAGTCTTCCCATATCGTTCTTTACTGATCAGGACGTCTAGAAATAGTAGTCTGTTTTCGTGAATCTCAAAAGTTAAACGCAGCCCGATATTGTTATAGTTGAGTGATGCAACAAAATCTTCAAAATCTTTTTTAGGTCTACTCCAGATTACAAATATGTTATCTATATAACTGAACCATATTTCTACGCCTCTGGAACTCTCTTCATTCTTTCCAAACACAATAGTCTCTTCCCACCAGCCCAGGAGCAAATTGGCATAGGTGGGTGCACATACCCACCCAGTTTTGTGCCCCTGAGCTGGTGGTAGAAAAAAATTGTGGGTTAGAGAGAAGTCCAGAAGGCGCAGAATCAGATCATTATGGGATTGGTACTGTGTACCCCACGTCCTCACTGTCATAACTATTGGTGTGTATACGCTGTAGGCGGGCCATAGACGCTATTGCGCCAATGCGATTGGATCGTATACTACAAGGGTACACGGACAAATGGGTAAACTGGAATGGATGCTAGACAGGAAGCTGTCAGTAGCCGGTACCCTTTAAATACTCTCGGTCTAGGACTATTCGGCTGCTACAGGAGTGGACTATGCCACTGTTAATCCACACCACTGCCCACTGTCGGTTTTACTGCAGCACCAATATACATCAGTTTATATGATTCCCCTGATGAAAGTTCCACTGTTGGTGGCACTAGAAACGCGTCGGGAACACTGTTACAATCGGACCCAGAGGGTGTACTAGGGTATTCCTACCAATAGGGATAGCCTGGGCCTGCCTTGTTAGGACAGGAGCAAGGTTCGGGATATGAGGGGGAGTGGAGTTTAGGGCATACTAGTGTGTCTATCTTTTTCCTGACCTAGATGTGCCGATAACCTGCCAGCAACAGCCCTCTTCATCACAACTCGCTGCATGGGTGAGACCTGAGTGACACTATATAATAATACTTAGAGTTCATATATTTGGTGCTGTTTGTGTTTGCATTAAGGACTCTGATGGTCACTGTGTCCTATTGAGATACTGACCATGAGTTGGTGGCTAGTGTGGTATGAGGATGAACACGGTGGTTTTTGTTGTTGTTTTTTAATTCAAATAAGGAGTGCGGTAGGTGGAGTGGGCCCACTGGTTCCTGCCCCAGGCTGGCATACTCACTAGTGCCAGTGCAGGGAATGGGTGGGGTTTCCATCTTATTACATACATACTTATATGTATTACAAAAATATTACAGATTAGGTACTGGAATATGCTGGTACCTGATCCCATTACCAGTTACTTGTGTCTGCACATTGTGGAGTGGAGTTATGGACTATTACTGGTTAGTTCCTACTCTTTTTTAGCTTTGTTACTAATAAAGAAGAAGTTTTTATACACAGTGTCAGTGGTATATCATTAGAAGTCATTTGTATTGGAAGGTTGGCGGGTTCACACGTAGTGCACTGGAAGTTGTTACCCATTACCAGTTATACATATATGAAATACTTTCTATTGTATCTGTGTTGATGTTTGCTTCTCACTCTTTTATTTCATAGATGATGTTCTTGCACAGTTGGAAAGTTGTGGTTTCTTTAATGAATCAATTAAGACAGACTTTTTATTCCTGACTATCCATGATGCTGTTATGCATATAGAGAAGCAGAAAAAGAGGTGCAGTACACACAGTGTCCTAGATATGGTAAGCTGGTAGCTAAATAATATGCTGCCCAATGTAATGATTGTACATACATCTTAAGAATGAGCATTTCCAGAATGTTAAAGGGAATATGTCACTTCACTTCTTCCCCACAAATCCCCAGCATTACCTTTTTCTGCTCTTAAATTGTGTCCAGTTCCTTCTTTTCTTAGGCCGCATTCACACGACCGTAGGGGGACGTATGTATGACACGGCTACCCAATTCTCGCTCATAAGTGGTGCGTCTGTGGAGCTGGCTACCACCATCCGCAGGCGAGCAGTGTTGGGACTGAAATCACAGCACACTGCGGATGTGCTGGAATTCAGAAGTTTGGGAGAGTGACGCATACACTGAAGGCTGGTGTTTTCTCTGCAGAATGGGCATGTGGAGGCGGAGGGCTCTTGACTGCTTTGCTGAGCTATGTGCCTCCTGCACTTTGTTTTCTATTAAGACCAAGGATAAATCTTAAAAGATTCTTATAAGAATATTGCTTCAGTATAGAATCAGTAAAGAAGGAACTGGATACAACATGTATTACACAATATTTCATTTTTTATGTCCTCCACATGGCTAATGAGAAGAATACTTTCTGCAGTTTATATCGGAGTGTGTGCTGCTTCTTTTTCTCTTTGACATTTGCTAAAACAGCTCCCTTTCTTCTTAAGACATTGCATATACAAGAGCCTAGTCAGCTAATTGAAATGAAGGATTTAACAGAACTGAAACATTCACAGAATCTCCAAGATCAGCAGGAATAGGTGAGATGAACATTTTACAACTATTGGCTGTAACATATGTGATATTCCCAACTATTTTCTTATTGGATTAATAACCCATATGCTGGCATATTACCAATTATATGTTATTAACAAAAAGTACCTTTAAAAAGTGATTATATAACCAGCAGCCATGCCCCACTAATACATTCTATAGTGTTGTCTATGAATGAGTAGACTGAGCATGTGCCATGCTCACACATTATTACAGTGGCAAATGCCCCAAGCTGTCCTGTAATATGTAATGAATAGCCAGACAAGGAGCCTCCGTACGTGTGATGTCATGTAAAAGTAATAGCTATTCCCTGTGCCAGCATGGCTCCATCTGCTACACAGTGGTGAAGGCCATATCCATGGACAACCATATGGAGTTCATGAGGAGGACAATGGCTTCTGTTTTTTAATAATTACATTTAGATCATGTACTGTGCTAATAAGCCAAATATATTTTGACTACAAAGTTTGGAATACCCCTTTAAGGATCTAGTGCCACCCTTTATTTTCGCTATTTGATGCAGAGTATTTTAAAGTCCCTGAGTACGTCTGAGTGAGGTGTTTAGGAAGCTAGCAGATGGATTTCTGCATGCCCCATTAGAAGAAATTTCAGCCGCTGATGTCGGATTTAGCCTTTCACCTCATTACATATGGTCCACTTTAATAGAGCACTGGTCCCTTTCCAGAAAAAAAAAAGGGTTCCAAAATGTAAAAATCAAGAACTTTAATAATCTCACGTTAACACATGTCCTCGCTCATACATCAGATTTTGTTCTCCCTACATGTTTTATATGAGGTGTTTAATGCTTTTTACATTTTTCCCCCAAGACAATGGAACTGGTTTTAAGCCAAGATCAGGAGTGGGAGCAAAACACAGAAGTACACACTATTCAGTTACAATTCACTCCTGCTTTTTGGCTTAATACTGATGCTCAAAGCTGACATGTGAAATGGGAATTAGGATTGTGGATTTGATTCTATGGGGCACATTTACTTACTCGGTCCTGTCGCGATCCAGCAGCGCGTTCTCAGTCGAGGATTCGGTCTGCAGTTTTTCCGGATCCGTCGTTTTTTTCTGACAGCCACGCGCCCCGACGTCCGTCGAGTGAAAGCCAGCGCCGATGCGCCACAATCTGATTGCGTTCTCCAAAATCCCGGGGCAATTCAGGGAAAACCGGAGCAAATCGGAAAAATACGGGAAACCCGATCAAAATGCGTGAATCGGTCCCTTAGTAAATGACCCCCTATGTGTTAGCAAAAGGGCATTTCACAAGGGACAACTTGGCAGGCAATGATTGGGACTTTTTTGATCCAGTTTATTGCCTTTATGTTTACAGTAATTTATCCCATCAGATCATTGCCACTTTATGGGGGAGGAATAAATCATCATGTGTTGGTGCAGCTTGGTTATTTCCTGTAAATCATGAGCTAAATAATGTTTAACAGCAGCTTTATAAAACCTGCAGTGGCGTTTGTTAAAAGGATGTTTTGGGACTCAAATATTGGCATTGATCTGATAGGGTCCAGACCAAGAATACTGCTGACCCCTATCAACTCAACTTTGATATTGAACTCCTAGAAATTTCCTTTAGATTTGGGCACAATTTAATGGCCTCCATTTGTAGCTTCTCACAGTCAATGGGCCACTAGTTTTATGTATTAAACTCACAATGTCTTTATTTATCCTTTTTACACTCCAGACTTATGATAATACTAAAGACTGCAAGCTCTCCAACCCGTATAAGAACACAACGAGCTTACCATGACCCTCGCAATCCCCCCACCCCCCGAGGACCAATTGTAGCTGAATTTAAATAGCAATGCAAGTCAGCGGTCAATATCAGTGATCCGTCTCTGTTTATGTGACTGGAACGTTACAGCGGCTGGAGCAATGAAGGGACAATTTTTAGCAAGAAACAAGTTCACTTCTACAGGGATTTTTTTATCCACCTCCATCTTCTCATTTTATTCAAACAATACTTGAAAAGAGACAGTTACAAATATGAACACAAGTTATTTTTGTTTTATTTTTAGCTGAGCTCTGAAAATCTCTGCAAAGAAACTATTTTCCTTCCTACCAGCCAAACAATTTCATCCAAAACATGACTAAGCTTAAATATAATAACATGGCAGCACGTTTTTTGTTAGAGCAGTATTTTTCATGTGATTTTAATGTGAGAATTATACTTATGCAATTGTCAGATATAAAATGCAGTAAACAGTCTGGCACTAGAATGGAGCCTGTCACCTTTGCTACCCCCACAAAACCACAACTAGTACCTGGTCCGGCACTATCAAAAGGTTCTCAACATTGTAGCATGCTTGTTAACAGTATTTTTATTCATCCCCTCTCCTCGCTAAGATGCAGTCAATGAGGTGGGGGAGCTCGACCAGGCAGGCAAAGCAACCCTGCCTCCTGACTGCTGTTTACACTTTCATATTGTTGATACTGCTCCTTTGATCTCAGCACGTACCCAGCCCCCTATACTACTGCACTGCCGGAGCATCACCAAGCTAGCCAGCCGTGATTTCAGCCGGGTACGTGCTGGGAGAAATCCCAGAAAAGCAAATTCTGCTGATCAAGAGAGCGACATCGACGGTAGCGGAGTGCCAACGGCGGTCAGGAGGCAGGGTTGCTTTGCCTGCCTGGTCAAGCTTCCCCGCCTCCTTGACTGCATCTTAGCAAGGAGAGAGGATAAATATAAGTACTGTTTACAGATATGCTACAACGTTGAGGTACTATTTGTGGTTTTATGGGGGAAGCGGAGGTGACAGGTTTCCTTTCAGGTGCATTAGTTTAGGATATAATGTTTTAATGTTTAGATAATATGCAATAATGTACTCTTTATACTGTTAGTATGTGCTCTCAAGATAGTCTTGTGTATAGGCATATATGTAACTGTATCTTATCTATATGTATATATGGTTGGTTAATATTACAAATATTCTATTCTTGACCCTTGTGAAGGGTAAAAAGTTCAATGTTTTTGGTGACACTTCTTAGACGGCATACTAATGACCTGCTCTGCAATATTCTAATTGTGTAACTTTTTAACATTAAAATGCAGTCCTGTCTGCAGGCAGCATGTTATAGAGCAGGCAGAGCAGCATGATATATAGTTTTGTGGGAAAAGATACAATACAATTTGTATTTTTTTTGTTCACATCTCATTTGTTTCTATGCTGAGAAGTCTGGGTGGGCCTAGCAGTGACTGGCATCTTTTTCTTCATGCACACGGATACATGGAGGGCTGTCAGTCATTGAGCTGAGATTGAAGTGTATAAAATACAAACTAGACTGAACCTTTTCCCACAAAGCTATACACCAGTCTTTTCACCTTCCCCAGATGCGGGACCTGTGTCTGTTAAGTATTTATGACATATCCTGTGGATATGTCATAAATACCGCATGTAGAAAAATCCTCAAATCCATACATAAAATATATCAGGTGAAAACGTGTTATTTTTGTAGCTAAGAGCTGATATATATAAAGTATGTATTATTTTGAAAATCCTCTATTTATAAAGAGATGTTTATGCTATTTAAATGGATCATATCCTGACCCCTCGTATAATTTATTTTCAGGAATTCTATTTGTCATTTAACATTTGTTAATTCCAAAGATTAATAAATCTATATATAATGGGAATTTAATTATTAGTGCTGTTTTTCCTGTTGTACAATTATCTACCTCCAGCTTTATTAGAGTAATAATTCCGCTATTATCAAAAACGTTCGAAAAGGCTTTGCTTTAGATTTAAGAAAAAATACTTGAATTGATAACTTATCATAGCTGATCATATTCCATCACCATACAGATCCCAACAGAATGCAACACCTCTGACAAAGCCAAACCTGTCTCTAGAAAAGAGATACCCTGACCTTGTTCCTGGCTGTTTGACAATGCACATTATTGACCACTATAAAAGGGGTTGTCCACTTTCAGGATATTAATTGATATTTGCATAAGCAAAAGTTATACATTTTTACAATAAACTTTCTGTATCAATTCCTCACGGATTTCTAGATCTCTGCTTGCTGTTATTATATAGGAAACTTCATTGTTTACTTCCAGTGTATAAAAACCAGCACATGGTCATGTGATGTCACACAGGTGCACAGCTCTTTATAACCACGGAGAGTATTCAGAGCTGTATGTGATATAATAAGCTTTGCTTATGACCAAGAACAGTTTTTTATTATATGTTAGAAAATTCCTATGGAAGGACAGCAAGCAGAGATCTAGAAAACAGGAATTGATTCAGAAAGTATATTGGAAAATTGTAGAACATTTAATTACCGTGTACAAACAATTACAATTATTTGCTGAAAATGCAAAACACCTTTTTAATGCACATTATTGACCATCATTTATGCACCTCATTGACTATTATTTGCAGTTAATTTCTTAGGAATGACCATGACAATATATAATTTAGTAATTTACTCAAGAACAGAAAATAGATTGTAGTTGCTCCTATACTTTTGATTCTGTACAATGTTATGTAGTGTTACTATACAATAATATTATGTATGGCTGACCTAACGGGTAATAATGTTTCTTTATGGCTGCTAATTATATATTATAAATAAAAGAGAACTGTAATGAAAGTTGGGATTTGTAACAATATTTTACTGTAATAAAATTATTTTCTCGTTATTGTCTTTGTTTATTTTGATAAAAAAAGATCACAAAAAATATAAATAAAACAAACATAATTGGGTATATTTATACATGGTCATAGAAACCTTTGTGCAAGAGAAATCAGTAAATGCATAAGGTACCTAGTTACGGTAGTAATGAGCACAAAGGAGAATAGTATAATATTAGAGGGATTTGTTGAAACTGAGAGATTGGGTGGAGAAATGGCTAATTAAGTTTAATGTAGATAAATGTAACGTAATTGACTTGTGCTGAGGAAATAAAAAATACCCTACTGTTTTACATATATTTACACTCACTTGCCCTAACTGTATTATAGTATCAAAGACCTGCAAAGCAGAACTCACAAACATAAGACACACAGAAGAAGGGGTACACTAGGGAAGACATGTGAGGGGCATTGTACCTAGACATCCATCCAACCTGTATCCTCAGGTAAATCTTAGCAGATGAAATGTGGGGTATAGATCTTGAAATGAAACGGAGGTGCTCTAGCTCCAGAAGTCCATGAGATACATTTGACATTTAAAGAAAAAGAAAAGAGCTGGCCCTCACCAATCAAAAGTGCAGTCTTTATTCCATAGTTGTGTTAAAACATAGCTGCATGAGGAAAGGATCAAGCAAGAGCCCACTGGAGGCAATGGCCCGTTTGCGCTTCACAAGACAGGAAACGGGCCGTCGCCTCCAGTGAGCTCCTGCTTGATCCTTCCTTCTGCAGCTATGTTTTAACATGACTGTGAAATAAAGACTAAACTTTTAATTGGCGAGTGCCAGCTCTTTTCTCTTTTTTTTCTTTGAAGGTACACTTTGGAAGAGTGGTAGAATAATACTGGAAAGAAGTGTTGATAGTCATAGGCCAGATAGTACAGGCCTGAACCATATCATCGGGGGATGGCACCAGAAACCCAAGGTCCAAAAAAATCAGATTCCCTTAAGGTAAGCCATTGCCTCCACATTGTGAAGAACAAATACACCCTGTCATCATCTATTGCTTTCAGTTGTTCCATTCTATAGGAGTGGTTCGGGCAATAAAATCAGGAAGGGGGACCTAAAGATCTCTAGGTATAATCTGTCTGGTGGTTAGGAAGTGGCGCAATAAGCAGTTTTATAATTTTTGATATAGGTCCAGAAAGAACTGAAAGCAAGGCTTGATCTGGATCAGCGTAATGAGGGATCTAGAGACAAAATTCAAGATTCATGTCCAACTCCACCATAAATGTAGTGCCCACCAGAGATCGCATTAACGCCTCACCATGCGTCATAGACGCATGATGAGGTGCCATTACCCCCCCAATATTGCCGTGCGTAAAGGTACACATGGTAATAATTCCCTGTAGCGTGCAGGCTAAGCCAGACCACTCAGCAGGACACGTGATACAGTGATCCTTATCAGCGGCGTGCCGGAGAGACCCAGAGCAAGAGTGCAGGCCCAGGGCAGACATGTGGGCTGCGGGACTCCCTGCCCGCTCTGCAGAGCTCCCTGCCCTTTCTGTAGGCCTGTGCAGCAGCCGCCAGTGTTTGTGATCCTTGAGGGACCTGAGAGCAGTGCCAGGTGAGTGTGAGCTGCGGAGTGTACACTGTGTGAGCTGCACTCTATAGTGTGTGTTGAGAGTGCGCTGTAAGAGTGTATGCGGTGTGTAGTGTGCGGTGAGTGGCGTGCACAGAGCGTGTGCTCTATGCGTGTGGTGAGCACTGTGTGTGCCATGTGCGGTGAGTGTGTGCTGGTGTTAGGTGGCATCAGCCACTAAGGGGAAGGGCACCAGCGACAGGATCAGTCATAGTCTGTTCATTGAACTGAGAAGATGAAGAAAAATCTTGTGTACCCCTTGTTTACTGCATTATGTAATAATTATAATAATTATACTGCCACAATTTGCTATTTCAGCATAGAAGATACTGACTGAGATGATTTTTTTTTTCATAAATAGCGTATATTATTATATACGGCTATGAGTATATATATGTGTATTACCGAAATTTTCATACTCCTCCTCGGCTAAAAATACTCCCCAAAAAATAATAAGACGCGTATTATTACCTTTCTGGAACAATGTTAGTGCGACCTCTGATGCCTACATCCCTCTCGCCTCTCCAGCATTAATCAGAGATCTGAGGGTAAATCTGGTGTAGTTGGGCTGGAGTGTGATTGAGTTCTTGTAAGTGAGAAAAAGAATAAAGTATATGAATCAACGGAAACAAAGTGGACCATTTTTCCAGATTTCTTTATTAAGAGCAGTCTCCGATACTCTGGTGAAATATGGTTTTGAGTCCCCAGTCTCTTTTGCCAATAAGATCTGCCTATGAACACTGGCCCTGCCTTGATATTATATTTTTCAATACTATCACAAGGTCCTGGTAGGGCGATTGTTTATGGTCAGGAATGTCTGGCTGATGAGGTAAAAGACAGGAGGCTCCAATTTACTTATCAAGTAAGTGGTGCAGAACTTTTAATAAATGTATATTGGTAAATTATCTAATATTCTGCCCCACCCATACTACCACACATTAGATAAAACCTGAGGTAAAGAGGCGGCCAACTCCTAAGGTCACGGTATAGAGACAAGCTGCAATTTCAAGGAAGAATGTGGAGAAGAATGGATGGGGGTATACATAAAACGCTTAGTGCAAAGGTAGAGGATAGTTCCAGCCCTTCATGTTCCAATGGAGGCTGTGTAGTAAATCATGAATTCTGGGAGCCTCGGCAATATGACGGGTAAGGAGGCTCCTCTGAATGTATGATATTCAGTTCTGTTTTCTGGAGAATTACTTTAACCGGTTACCCCTTAAAGCCGAAAACACTTTTCACCTTCCTGACACAGCCCATTTTTTCCAATCTGCCCTGTGTCACTATAAATGGTTATAACTTTGGAACGCTTTAACATATCCAAGTGATTTTAAAATTGTTTTCTCGTGACACATTGTACTTCATGTTAGGTGAAAAATTTTGGTGATATGTTTTGCATTTATTTATGAGAAAATAAGATATTTGGTGAAAATTCTTGATTTTTGAACTTCAAAATGTTCTACTTATACCATACATAGTCATAACCGCAAAAATACTTAATAACTAACATTCACTAAATGTCTTATGTGGACATGGTTTTTTATGCATAGTCTTATTTTTTTAGGATGTTATTGGCCTTTGAACGTTAGGTGCGATTTTTCACATTTTCATAAAAAACACAAAATCCTGCTATTGAGGGACCTGCTCAGGTTTCAAGTCACTTAGAGAGACCTAAATAAAAGTAAAACCCCATAAATTACCCCATTATAGAAACTACACCCCTCAACGTACGTAAAACAACTTTTATGAAGTTTGTTAACCCTTTAATTGTTTTACAGGGGTTAAAACAAAATCGGATGCAATTTTGAAAGTAACATTTTTTTGGCTAAATTAATATGTTTTTCAAAAAATGTACAAATTCTCAGTGGATAAAATACCAAAACGCTCCACAAAATTTGATCCCCAATCCCTCCCACGAATAACAATCCCCCATATGTGGTGGTAACCTGCTGTATGGGCACACGCCAGGGCATTGAAGGGAAGCTGCGCCATTCAGAGCAGATTATGCATTGTCACTTTTTATTGGCTATATAATCTTTATGTATTTGGCAATTTGGACATATAAGGGCTTATTTTTTGCAACATGAGATGCACTTTACAAATACTTCATTTTAGTGGGTCATTAGCTTATTGATGAGATTTTATTAACTCTTGAATGTATGGGTGAAAAGAAAATTGTCAATTTTGCTTTACTTTCTTTTTGTATTTTTTGGGGGTCGTACACCGTTCACTAAAAATACTATACTATCTTTATTCTATAGGTCACTACGATTACGGTGATACCTCATTTATATAGTTTTTCATTTAATTTTACTGGATAAAAACTAATATAGAGGAAATCTCATTTGTTTTTGCATTGCCATCTTTTCGGAGACGCAACTTTAATATTTTTTGGTTGACAGAGCTGGTTTAGGGCTCATTTTTTACATGTTGAGTTGTTCTTTTCAGTGGTACCATTTTGGCGCACATAACTTCTTTTGATCACTTTCTAGAACATTTTTGTGTAGAGATTTTATGAAAAATGTCAATTTTTGGTGAGTTTTTTGAGCATGCTGTGCATGCTCAGTGTGCTACAGGCCGGTCCTGCAAGACCCGGCTCCAGGAAGAGGAGCCAGCTCCAGGAAAAGGATTGCGCAGTCACGGGGCTGCAATCGGAGCAGCGGAAACCCCCCCCCCCCCCGATTACGGGGAATACCAAATTTGTATAGGTTTTATAAAATGTTTTCATTCATTTACAAAAATTAAAACCTCCTGTACAATTTTTTTTTTATTTTGCCATCTTCTGGCGCTAATAACTTTTTATACTTTGTTGTACGGAGCTGTGGGTGGTGTCATTTTTTGTGACATTTGATAATATTTTCAATTATATAATTTTTAGGACTGTACGACCTTTTGATCACTTTTTATAGATTTTTTAAAATATTTTTCAAAATGGCAAAAAAGTGCAATTTTCGAATTTGGACGTTATTTTCCGTTACGGGGTTAAACGCAGTGAAAAACTGTTAGCATATTTTGATAGAACGGGCTTTTCGGACGTGTCAATACCTAATGTGTTTATGATTTTTACTGTTTATATTTATATCAGTTCTAGGGAAAGGGGGTGATTTGAATTTTTATTTAATTTTTTTATTATATTTTTTTTTTTAACTTTTTTTTATTTTTACTATTTTTCAGACTCCCTAGGGTACTTTAACCCTAGGTTGTCTGATCGATCCTATCATATACTGCCATACTACAGTATGGAAGTATATGGGGATTTTCCTCCTCATTCATTACAATGTGCTATCAGCACAATTAAGGGGTTAAAACGAAACAGCCTCGGGTCTTCGGAAGACCCGAGGCTGTCATGGCAACGGATCGCCGCTCCCCGATGGCGTCGCGGGGAGCAACGATCCTAGGCCGCCCATGCGCCGCCATCATTTTGAAGCTACCGGCAGCGATCGCCGTGATAGCACCGATCGAGGGCATTACCGGTAAGTCTTTGCTGCAATATGCATATGAATACACGATGGGCGATCGTGAACCAGTTAAAATTGCTGATTATGCTAAAGTCTTCAAATTGTTTTATACTGGAAGAGAGAGAAACCCTAGGGATAGAGACATAGAGAAGCAAGTCATCTGCAAACAATGATGGTTTGTGGTTAAGAAACCGCTGTGATTCCCTGAATAGAGGAATTGTTCCAGAGGGCAATAGCCAAGGACTCCATCACAAGTAAATACAAGAAGGGGGAAGTAGGCACCCCTGTCTAGTACTAATGGAAATAGAGAAGGGTAGGGAAAATGAACCATTGATAGCAGTCAGATTATGATTTTGGGCCATAATCCTTTCTAACATATGTGGGCCCAAGTCCAATAGAGGACAGTGTTGCCTCCAAAAAACCCCAGTGGACTCGAATGCTTTTTCATCATCTATTGACAAAAGACATGGAGTAGTCTCTGAGGCACAAGTGCTAGAGTTCAGGGAGAAAGTTTTGAAAGTTTATTCAAGTTATGTTTTTTCATGTCCATTTTTCACTCCCCACCTTCAAAAATCTATAACTTTTTTATTTTTCCACGTAAAGAGCTGTGTGACGGCTTGTTTTCTGCGTAACAAATTGCACTTCATAGTGATGGTATTAAATATTCCATGCCATGTACTCGGAAGCGGGAAAAAAAATTCCAAATGCAGTGAAAATGGTGAAAAAACGCATTTGCGCCATTTTCTTGTGGGCTTGGATATTACGTCTTTCACTGAGCGCCCCAAATGACATGTCTACTTCATTCTTTGGGTCGGTACGATTAAGGGAATACCAAATTTGTATAGGTTTTATAATGTTTTCATACATTTACAAAAATTAAAACCTCCTGTACAAAAATAATTTTTTTCATTTTGCCAACTTCTGGCGCTAATAACTTTTTTATACTTTGGTGTAAGGAGCTGTGGCTCGTGTCATTTTTTGCGAAATTTGATAATATTTTCAATGATATCATTTTTAGGACTGTACGACCTTTTGATCACTTTTTATAGATTTTTTTATATTTTTCAAAATGGCAAAAAAAGTGCCATTTTCGACTTTGGGCGCTATTTTCCGTTACGGGGTTAAACGAATTGAAAACTCGTTATCATATTTTGATAGATTGGGCATTTTCAGACGCGTCGATACCTAATGTGTTCATGATTTTTACTGTTTATTTATATTTATGTCAGTTCTAGGGAAAGGGGGGTGATTTGAAATTTTAGGTTTTTTTATTATAATTTTTTTTTTAAACTTTTTTTTATTTTTATTTTTACTATTTTTCAGACTCCCTAGGGTACTTTAACCCTAGATTGTCTGATCGATCCTATCATATACTGCCATACTACAGTGCTACCAGCACATTGTAATGAAGGGGTTAAAACGAAATAGCCTCGGGTCTTCGGAAGACCCGAGGCTACCATGGAGACGGATCGACCCATGCGCCGCTATCTTTTTGAGGCTGCCGGCAGCTTTGCCGGCAGCCATCGCTGTGAAAACACCCGCGATCGGTGATAGCACCGATCACGGGTGTTACCGGTAAGCCTTTGCTGCAATATACAGCAAAGACTTACCGGCTATGGAGAAGGCTCAGCCCGTGAGCCCTCTCCATGCAGCGCGACCCGACCGCCGCCGTGAATACACGGCGGGCGGGCGCGAACTGGTTAAACATTGGAAAAAGCTTAAACATAGCTGTTTTACATATTTTAAAAGGAGAAGATACAAGATAATGATGATACCACAATGAGAGAAGAGAAGAGGTTCCAGGTATCTGAACCGGCAGCATCCGAAACAACCCATCCCTAAATTATGAACTTAGCTAAAGAAAAAAAGAAACAAAAAACAATGCCCCTATCAGCAATGGGGCCAATGAGGGAAGCGGAACCTGATAAGCAAATTCCAAATGGCTAGTGCATGTGACTTCACTTTTTTCTACCATCATAACATCACTTCTGCATGCATATTTTATATGTATTGGGCTGCAGAAATACTAGTTAAGAGGACAGAATTTCCCCCCAAAAGAATGATGGAGCCCCTCTACAAAAACAACTAACATATCCAGAATATGGACCAGTTACTCACATCCTATTGTCATCATTCTCCCCACGTTGTAGGAAGGGTGTCAGGCTCCAGGGGTAGTGGACCTGCTGGACCACCGCGGACGATGATGAAAGCCAACACCTGGGACCAAAGTGTAAGTGGCACTCGGTCTTCACCAGAACCCGCCACAAACCGGGTTGGATTTGCTGCGGTGTGGTACCACCAGGTCGTTCCACAGGTGTGACTTTGTCTGCGGTGGCAACCTAAGCGAGGTACAGATTCAAAAGGCAAGTTCTTGGTCGGGGACAGGCAGGAGGTCAAGACAGGTGCGTTCCTGGAGAGAAAGTCGGGCTCTGTCCACCTGCATTGGTTCCTGTGCAGCAGGCATGGCAGGAGGCTGAAGCGGCCTTTGGAAGGCAGGTGCCAAACTAGGCAAATGTCGGACCCGGGCATGCGGTTGCTCAAGACGTAGTTCCTTAGAGCACTCCTTAATCTGTATATCAATCCGAGTGGCCAGAGTGATGAGACCACTCAGAGTAGACGGCAGGTTTTGTGCATACAGTGCGTCTTTAACTTGTCCGGAAAGTCCCTTTTTAAAGGGCTGCATCGTTCCAGGTGAGTTCAGAGGCCAGGGTTCTGAACTGAACCGCATGGTCACGAACAGATGAGTCCCCTTGATGCAGGTTCAGCAGTGCAGTCTCAGCTGAAGACACCCGTGCAGGTTCCTCCGGATTTCTGCAATGAATGCTGTGAGAGTAGCTGTGACCAGATCGTCCCTGTCCCAGAGAGGAGTAGCCCAGGCCAGGGCCTTCCTGGAGATGAGGCTGATGATGAATGCCACCTTAGACCGTTCTGTGACAAATTGAGACGGCATCAGTTCAATGTGCAGGTAACAATGGGTGAGAAAGCCCCTGCACAACTTGAGGTCTCCATCATACTTTGACGGCATGGAGAGTCTCAGCCTAGGTTCAGCGGCAGGCGGGCTAACCGGAGTAGCAGGAGGAGCCGCAGGAGCTTGACACTGTTGCCGAGTAGCCATCAGTTGCTGCAACATAGCGCTGACTTCACCAAGCTGTTCTCCCTGCATGGCAATCTGCTGGGACTGCTGGTCCACAACGGTGGTAAGATAAGCCAGTTTAGACAGCGCGACCTTGGCAGGATCCATTGCCGGATCTTACTGTCAGGCTCCAGGAGTAGTGGACCCACTGGACCACCGCGGACGATGACGAAAGCCGACACCTTGGACCGGAGTCTAAGTGGCAATCAGTCTGCACCAGAGCCCGCCACAGAGCGGGTTGGATTTGCTGCGGCGTGGTACCACCAGGTCGTTCGACGGGTGCAACTTTGTCCATGGTGAAAGCCAAGGCGAGGTACAGAGTCAGAAAGCAAGTTCGTGGTTGAGGACAGATAGAAGGTCAAGACAGGTGGCAAAGTTTCAGGGTCAGAGCAGAAGGCCAGGGCTGCAAGCAGAGGAGCGTAAACAGCAACAGGTCAAGGAGCAGCAAGAGATGAATACACAGATATACGGCAAAGGAACAAGATAACTAAGCTTTCTCTTAGGCATATAGCATGAAGATCCGGCAAGGAATGCTGGGAGAATGCTGGCTTTTATTCTAATCCAGGAAATAGCCAGCACCAATCAGCAGTGCACTGGCCCTTTAAATCTATGAGCGCCGGCGCGTGCGCACCCTAGGAGACAGGGTCGCGCACGCTGGGAAGCTAGTACGGGAGCAGTACCATGGAGAGGTGAGTGAACCCCGGAAGTCTTCTGTCAACATTGTGCTTCTCTTCTTTCCTTTGGATAGCCAGATAGTGATGATACGCCCATTGGCGGTTTCAGAATGGGAGTTCCCCGGACTGCCCACTGAAAAGGGAGTGGGAGATCCTTTATGGCAGACTTTGCCTCTGCTGGAGACTGAATCACAAGGACCTGGAAGTTTCCTGGGAACACCCTCGGAACACAGGATGTTCCAGATGAAACTTGATTTTGAGTTTATACAATGAGGAGCAAACTTCATTGCTGTGCTACAGCTGGGCAATTATCCTCAAACATATGTACTTTCTCTCCTTTGTACGTCAGAGGCCGTTTACATCTCTGGCATGCCCACAAAAGATTCACTTTATCATTTTAGTCCAAAAACCTTAAATTCACCTGCCAAGGTTTAATTTGGCGGTCACCTTGCAAAGGGCCCCATAACAAAGCACTTTGGTGCCCTAGGCAAACAAGCAAAATTGTGCAAATACGAGGCAGAATCAGGGACGATACTGAGGGGAAAAATGCCTCCCCAATTAAAAAATAATATGAATCAAATTCAGCCTAATAGGGAAATATGTCCCCCCAATAAAAATACTACACATATAAATACCTAACAATTATATAAAACAAATATAATATATATCTGCAATGAATGTAGCAAATGCATAGATACCAATGACTATGCCATAAATATTCACCAGCAATGAATAAACAGCACAATCATATACTGCACATATTAGCGTATACCAAAAATACATATACTGCAAGGATAAATATATATCAGCGGTAAATAATCACACATAAATACATTCAGCCAGGCGCAGACAACACTTGGTGTTCTCATTTGTTTGCAGAGCTTTCCTTCAATGTCTGTGTTGGCCTGGTCCATCCTGATATTCTTCCTGTAGTCTCCTCATTGTTGACAATTCTTCTCCATCAGGTAGATAACTTCATGGCAACGTCTCCTGGCCATGACGTTTTACTGCAGAATTTGCTATCCTGATAATGGTCCCTAGATAACAGCTAAGTGCTCCTCAGTGCTCCACAATGTGCCCCCTGCATATACAGGTAATACACTATGACCCCTCAATATATTATAATTTATGCTACTGTATAGTTTCCCCCTCATTAATACTTATTTAACCCTAGCACATGCCTCCAGAATATAGGTAGGCCAGGCCAGCACACAAACCGCCAGTATATAGGTAGCGCCGAGGCCAGCACATGCCCCCGGTAAATTGATAGTCCCCATACATGCCCCCCCCAGTACATAAGTAGTCCCCATACATTCTCTCAAGTATATAAATAGTCCCACGCATGCCCCAAGTATATAAGTAGACCCCACACATGCCCCAAGTATATAAGTAGACCCCACACATGCTCCAAGTATATAAGTAGACCCCACACATGCCCCCCCCCAGTATATAGGTAGTCCCTACACTTGCCCCAAAGTATATAAGTAGACCCCACACATGCCCCCCCCCCAGTATATAGGTAGTCCCTACACTTGCCCCAAAGTATATAAGTAGTCCAGCATTTGCTCCCTGTATATAGGCAGTCCAGGCCAGCACATGCCCCCAATGTATAAAAGTATATAGTTAACCAATACTAGCACCTTCCCCACAGTATATAAGTAGCCCCCACATAACTCCCAGTATAGAGGTAGTCCCCACGCCTGCACTCCCTGCAGCCGGCTCCTCCTCGCTCCCGCACTCTGCTGCTCCGGCGTCCACTCCACTCTAGGACGCAGGCACCTATGCCTAAGTAACAACGTCAGCAGCGTCACCTGGGTCGCACAAAGGATGCAGGCAGTGAAAAGACGCACACACCGCTAATCACTATTAAGAACTGGGAGGGTGCCCCAAGGATGAAAGGTGAGAGTGTAGTGACCTAGGAAATTGCCTGCCACCCGTTCGGGATTCAGAATTCGGACTAATGCAATGAATTCTTTCGACTTGATAAATGTGCCCCCGACCAAGTGCATGGGGCAGTGTTCATTCACACAACACTGTCAATGCATTCTGTTTGACTGCTTCTGTAAGGCCTACTATGGGTAAATTGTTCCTTGTTCTGATAATCGATGCGGGCCAGAAGTGCTTTATTTCCCTCTGTACTTTTGTTAAATCAGTCTGCATTGAGGCCCTAGCGTCTTGTAGCATAGCAATCCTGGATTCTTACTCATCAAACCGGACATGGTGCTGCTGGATCTCCTCACCCGATTAAACAATGCATGCAACGTCACAGTGTCTTCTGGACATCAGACTCTTAATGCGTGGCCACCTCCACTGCCAACTTCCTATAGTCAATGCCCAGTGGTTACAGGTATACCTCCCAACATTTCAGAAAGAGAAAAAGGGACAAAATGGCCACGCCCCAAATGTTTATTAGTAATAATCATCTCCATTATAATAATAATAATCTCCATAATAATAATCCTCTCCATAATAATAATTAAAAAAAACTTTGCCCAGCTTGGGATTTGAACTCACAAACTCAATACTCCACATGCATTAGAGATGAAGCCTCTATCCACTTAACTATTGGCTTAGTGCAGTGGTGGCGAACCTATGGCACGGGTGCCAGAGGTGGCACTCAGAGCCCTTTCTGTGGGCACCCAGGCCTTCACCCCAGCACAAAATTTGGTAGACATGACTCAAGGTTTCCTCCTGTGGTCCAAAGCTATTTTAAAGCGACACCTCCTTGGCTGCCAGGACTACAAAAGAAGCGAGAAGATATGGACAGAGATGGATTATGGTTGGAGCTCCTGGTCTGGGTCCCATGATTCTTCCTCATCAGGGGACACTGGAAGGAAGCTACTATCCAAATTTTCTTTCTATTGTATTGGTGTCCTCAGAACACCAATACGATTAAGACTTATGATACAGTTGGGATCAATAGGTTATTGCTTAAATTGTCATCTTGGCACTTTGCGACATAAAAGTAGGTTTTGGTTGTAGTTTGGGCACTCTGTGTGTAAAAGGTTCGCGATCACTGGCTTAGTGGATACCAATAGGAGGATTTTATGTAACTAAATCTATTACTGTCACACAGTGACACAGGCTCCCTGCACTGGTAATCTTCTCAGAGATTACTACCCTGTTTCCCTACCCAGCCCCCTCCTCCCCCGCCATACATAGGTATTAGGAAATCTTTTAGATGCTGCAGAAGGTTGTGACATGGGGAAGAATTTATGGAAGTAAATCACTGGCTGTTGTGCTGCAAATGTGATACCAGCAGCTACCAGGATAAGAAGGGCTCATTTATGGAAAGTTCTTTTACTAAACATGAGAGATTGGGGCCAATGATTCTAATAGAAATGGAGTCACAAGAAATACAGCAGGAAATTCAGAGATTGGAGAGTTATAAGGATGTTAGAAAAGTTGATTATTTTTGTTCAACGATAAATGTAAATTCTTGTTCATGGAAAAATAAGACATCCCCTGAAAATAAGACCTAGTGCAGTGGTGGCGAACCTATGGCACGGGTGCCCAAGGTGGCACTCAGAGACCTCTCTTTAAGCACCTGCACCATCACCCCAGGGCAGGGTTCACCAGGCAGGACTCAAGGCCTCTTGCAGTCCCAGACTGCCCAGGACCCAAGAAGAAAGCTACAATCATAATCCAAACTTCTTCTCTTCTTTCTACTGTATTGTTGTCCTCAGGTGCCTATACAATTTAAACATGTAACATAGCAGGGAGTAATAAGTTACTGCTTCAATTGTCGAATCGGCACTTTGCGAAAAATATGTGGGTGTTAGTTGTAGTTTGGGCACTCGGCATCTAAAAGGTTTGCCATCACTGACCTAGTGCATCTATAAGGGCAAAAAATAATATAAGACACTGTCTTATTTTCGGGGAAACAGGGTATTGTAATTAATGATAATCTCAATAGTGATAATCATAATAATAATCTCAATAATCTTTATAGTAATAATCTCAATACTAATAATCTCAATCATCTCTATAATCTCAATCTTAATAATCTCAATAGTATTAATATCAACACTATCAATACTAATAGCCCCCAAATCTCAATAATAATAATCTTCATAATAATAATAATCTCAATCATAATCTCTGAGAAGATCCCTCTCTATATACCAGTGTGTCACAATGTAACAGTGAAACTCTTAGGCCCCTTCCACACTTGCGTTGCAGATCACGTCAGAGTTTGCTCAGGGTGCGATCAGGGTTTGGTCAGTGAAAAACGAACATTTTTCATCAGAGTTCAATCAGTTTTCAGTCAGAGTTTGTTCAGTGTCTTAGCGTGAAAAGGACTCAGGACTGACTGCTATCTTTTCTATGGCAATTGATGCATGAAAAACGCATTGCACTTGCACTGCACTTGTGTGTGTCTCAGAGTGCAATGCGTTTTTGATGCATCTCCATAGACTTGTATGGTGCGCAAGTATGGAAGGGGCCTTAGTTACATAAAATCCTTTCAATGACATCCACTGAGTTTATAGCCTAGAGCAGTGATGGCTAACCTATGGCACTGGTGCCAGAGGTGGCACTCGGAGCCCTTTCTGTGGGCACTCAGGCCATCACCAGAGATGACTCCAGGTATCTTCCTGCAGTCCCAGACAGCCCAGGACTTGCTGTGCAGAGGTATTTTAAAGTGACAGCTCTACCGGGGACTATTTTCTGATTTATTGGTGTCCTCAGGGGCTGGTATCTATGAAAACTGTGACAAAGAAGGGAGTATAAATCACTAATTAAATTTCTGTGCGGGCACTTTGCGATAAATAAGCGGGTCTTTGTTGTAGTTTGGGCACTCGGTCTCTAAAAGGTTCGCCATCACTGGCCTAGAGGATAGAGGCTCCCTATCTATTTTGCACTACTCTTTTGCTACTCTGATGCAGGATCATATCTTGGTAAATCCCTGTGCTGAGTGGTTTTGCTGATAAAACAGATATAACATTATGATAATTAAGCTTTGTGGCTTCTATGGCTGGTTCAGCGCTTCTCCTAGCATGTGAGTTTTTCACTGCAGGAGAGGATGATGTAATCCATGGGTTGTGCCTGAGGGCGTGTTCACACGTTGCGTTTTGACCTGCGTTTTCATTGCGTTTGAAACGCATATACAACAGCTGAGGAGAGGTGATTTGCCTAATTACATCACTGTTAACGTTTCTGTTTACAAAACGCATCGTAAACGTGATGTCAACGCACATGTTAACAAAGCGTTAACGCATGCGTTAACATTGCATTTACAAATGTAAACGGTAATGTAATTAGGCAAATTACCTCACATCAGCTGTTGTATATGCGTTTCAAACGCAATGAAAACGCAACCAAAACGCAACGTGTGAACGCGCCCTGAAGGCAGAATAATCAATTGCTGCACCATCCCCCAGCTCAGGTTGATTAGCCATGTCTTGACTACACTCCATTTGTAATTACAAGCTCCTTGTCTAATGTGCTGATCTAGGCAGCCAGCATGACCCAGCTCTCCCAAGGTCTTGAATGTTATAATAGTTTTTTCAGCAAAACCACTCAGCCAGGGGGTTAACCAAGATATGATACTGTATCAGTGTAGCTACAGCATTCTCAAGGTATGTTTGCTTCATAATGCATTAAATCAAATGGTAGGTTTCCTTTAAACTGCTGTTTGCAAAATCCCACTCTCCTGACAAGAAGCGGACCATTAATATAAGTTAATTTGTCTGTCTGCAGGCAGCGCTCTCACTTTATCAAGACATGTCCATCACACAGGCAATAGCGATTTAGCGAGTTTTCGTCACATTCTGCCACCATTTTCATGCTTGGATACTATACTGTGTGGCAATACTAGAGTAGTATAAAGGATGGGGCAAGGGGGTGGCTTACAGAAATTTCTGTGTCCCCCTATACATCGTCCCTCTTTCTTCCTCATGGCTCTATCCAGCATCCCAGCTACTGTGAAGGGCCCAGTGTGGTGAATATGTGGTGGGCCACTAGAAGGTGGTGTCAGGAGTTCCCTAGTTCTCCATTCTAAAACTTGGCAGGTGTAGCAGTGAGCGTAGCTTGGGGCACTGGCTATAAATGGCTTCTTATGTTGCAGTCTTACACATGCCATAAAATATACATAAGAAAAATGGCCAGAAACTCAGCTCCACTAAAGGCCAGTCACATACTGTCAGACGAACAACTACTTAATCCGCCAACTTCCTCAGGGCAAGCCTCCGCTCTCCTCACACGTGCACTATCAGTTATTAATGTGCGCGCACTTCCCTTGACAATGATGGCCGACCCGGACGAAAACTCATGTGACGTAAAATATTCAGAGGGAACTCCCCCCTTCTTCCTGCTTGGGAATATTGGGCAGAGATGTGTGAGGCATTGCTAGGTAAGTTACATGGCGTGTGGTGGTGCCAGGGATTAGGGGACCAGTCGTGTTACGACCCCTCATACCTGCGGCCGTACAACCAGAACGCTGTACGCAGGCGCGACAATAGGAGCCCTGCAAGTGTCGTGCTGATCGCTGCCAGTGCAGGTCTGTTCAGTGCATGCGGTACCGCAGCTACATACTGATATGAATGATAATCCATTCATAAAGTAAATTTTGCCTATTACATTCCTGGCAGACATGTGAGCATGTGTGGCTATGGTGAGATCTGCTCATGGAGGACTTTCATGACACTTACTTTGTACATGTGTGAATTACTGTGTAGTGCCCTGGTAGTCCATTGTGGCATAAGACATGCTGCAGGAAGAAATCTCACAAAAACCCCAGTTTTTGTCCTAAATTAACTTATATCGTTTTATGTCACTAAATGTGTCCTGATCCCATTAGTTCCTGAACCCATTCTTATTGCATAGTTATCTTTGCTGGGACATTAGTATATGGTTTACACATGTTATTATATGAAGCGTCACAGCATCCTCATTACTCTTCTCAGCACTAACCTAATGTCACAGCACCCAATACTCGCACCACATATTGGTGATCAGGAATCACAGACATTCCTCCTCATACCACACTGTGCTGCTGCCCAAGTCTAGTTTTCCTCTCACCTGCAATCCTTACGAGGACCAACAACTAAAGTTCTTAACACATGCGTTTTCAAACGTGATACAACAGGTGAGAATAGGAGACATCCCATACGTTGACCAATAGTGGAAGATGGAGGCAACTATACATCCTGTCCATCAAAAAATGCAGGATGGAAAGACGTACCAAGCTATGTCTTTTTATGTCGCAGACTGCGGCTGAGCAACATATGTGCTCAGCGGAGGCAATGGGGAGCGGATGCAGCGTATTGCATCTCTCCTCGCAGAGCGCATCCATATTGTAAGCACATTGTTGACAGCAATGAAATTAGGCAAATCTCCTCTTCTCAACTGTTGTATTGCGTATGAAAATGCATAAGTTAACATTTGTGATTTCCACAAATGAACAAAAATGGATTCAAACCAGCCAAATTCACCCTTAGGGCGCGCTCACGGGTTGCGCTTTGGTTGCGTTTTCATTGCGTTATAACAGCTGAGGAGAGGTGATTTGCCTAATTACATTACTGTTAACGTTTGCGTTCACAAAATGCATTGTAAATGTGTTAACCCATGCGTTGTGTTAACACATGCGTTAACATTGTGTTAACAAATGTAAATAGTAATGTAATTAGGCAAATCACCTCTCTTCAGCTGTTGTAATGCATTTTAAGTGCAATGAAAACACAACCAAAGCGCAACGTGTGAACGCGCCCTCAGGGTGCGGACACGCGTTCAGTTTTTCTGATGCTGTTTTTGATGTCCAAACCAGTAGTAAAGTTAAAATATTAGGAGGAGTATCTCCTTTCAATGATATGTTCTCACCCATTATAATCCACTCCTGGTTTGGGCTTCAAAAACTGCATCTAAAAAACAGCGCGTGGACACATGTTCTAAGGGTGATGGCATACGTGGCGCTTTGAACGCATTTTTACCCCGTATTTAAGCAGTCCTTCAAAAAACGCATGTGTTTTTAACCAGTTTGAATTAAGATAATTGGTCAAACACGTGCGTTTTTTAACGGGCTGCTTAAACACGTTCAAAATGCCACGCATGCCATCACCCTATGGGTGCAGCCAAATGTTCTATTTTTCTGATGGGTTTTTGATGCCCAAACCAGGAGTGGAGTAAAAATAGAGGAGTAGCACTTCTTAATGATAAGTCCTCACCCATTATGATCCACCCCTGCTTTTGGCGTCAAAACTGCACCTGAATTACTGAACACTGCAGCCTCAGAGTACGGTCACATGCACCGCTAGCACTGCGCTTGTAAACAATGGTGGCGTGCCTCGGCCCAAACGCATTTGCAGTAAAATGCATGCACTCGATTGATAAGCAATCACAGGCATTTCACTGGAAATGCTAATGTGAGTGGCCCAAGGTACGGCACCCTGCGCTACCATTGCACTCGTAAACACAGCGATATCAGTACATGTGACTGTACCCTGACTGCTTGTTATGATAATACCCTGCACTACTGAAGGGTATTAACTGAGTCAACTGACACTGTGCCTTCAAGATCCCAAACAGACTGTTTAATGCTGACCGCAGCATTTAATGGGTTAAACACCCACAGCCAGAACTCTCTCTGACGGCGGGTGTTACACTGGGGGTGTCAGCTGTTAGACACTGAGCCCTAAGTTACAGCGCTCAACGTCCGATATATCAGGCGCAGAGTGTTAAGAGGTTAAAGTGGTTTTCTGGAGATGGAAAAAACATGGCTGCATTTTTCTACAAACAGTGCCACACCTAACCATGGTGTGTGTCAGTTTCGCAGCTCAGCTGTATAGAAATGAATGAAGCTGAGCTGCAATGCACTGACATTTTACATTACTTCTAACAGTCTACACAGCCATATTGGGATGTTGTTGGTTTGCCTCAGACTTTTTTCATTGTACCATCCATATATAATTATATCAGATTCTTTACACAGAACTGGTTTGTTATTATGTTTTCTTAATATTAATTGCTAACAGCTTTGTTTTCCTGTTCTAGATTTCAGAGCCTTAATATGACATTTCAGTGGACAGCAGTGGCATTGTTTCTCTATGGGGAAATCGGAGTCATTTTAATTTTCTGCATCCCATTTATTTCTCCTTCAAGGTACTTACTATGTGTGTGTCAGTTATGATGTAAAAGCTCCTGCCTGGTTATACACACACACTGTACAACTTCATTTGCTTGCAAAAAACGTGCTAGCTGGTTTTGTCATCTTTCTACTGTACACTAAAGACGGGTGCCCAGTGAGGGAATATGATCTCAGCAGCTGCTTTGGATATTTTTGGACCAGCTCGTATACTGTATAAAGTTAGAACTATGCAGTGCTATTTAAAATGTGGATTGTCATACAAAATCCTGATAACACGGCCTTACTGGGTCTTTAATTCTGCATTAATTTTTTTTTACCTTTCAAAAGCCAGCACACTCTCACTTTTTCTATACTGTCAACAGCTGCTTTTTCCATGGGTGTTGTGTTACTGTCCAGCGCCATTAGTGATCAGCTACACAGAGGTAGTTACAGCATGAGGTCTGACTACGTCACTGTACTATTACCTCTCTATTAAAGTAAATCTCTAGCCTTTATTGTTTTGGCCGATTAATTTTGTATAGCGTATCTTTCTAGCTGTGTAAGCTGTTTTTGTTATATACAGTTCCAATTATTTTGTAAAACTATAGATTACAAAATAATATGCTGGTTAAAGCCACCACTAGGGGGAATATGCAAGCACGCTGCATACTTTAAGAAGACTATGTGCTACCATTCTATATCCTGCAGATGTCACTGCACTACTCTGTAGTGTATACACAGTCCCAAGCTTCTAAGCATAACATGCCATTCTGTAAGCTATGGGACATGCACTTGTTCATTATTTTACCAAAAAAGATAGAGATGGGGAAAAAGAGGGGCGAATACCCACAACTCTAAATTCAATAGAACATCTATCAAAAGTTAACTAACTAAATGCATAAAGCCTTATTTGAAAAAATAGTAAATCTTTGTTTTATCCAACACACTTCATATGGATAAAATTCGACAATCAGACAGAGGAGACAACAAACAGACAAAAACCCATTGCACATACCCGAGTGTAACCAGCATATTACTGTAAAGTGACTGTGAAACAGGAACTTATTCCCATATGATAATGTAAACACTAATAGTCGAATGTAAGAGCATGATACATAAGTAAAGCACATATAAGAGGGGGAACATAAGATAAAAATATTTACCGACCACCGGTAGAGGAGAAAGAGACCAGACCCCGACATGTGTTTCGCCACTGAGAAAAGAAGCCACTCTCAGTGGCGAAACACATGTCGGGGCCTGGTCTCTTTCTCCTCTACCCATGGTTGAAGATCGGGCGTGGTGATCAGTTGCCATGACAGCTTCAGGTTTTTAACTTATTCATTACAATGTGCGATTACAATGAGGAGGAAACCTACAGATAGGACAACCTAGTGTTAACGTACCCTAGGGGGTCTTTGAAAATAATAAAAATAAAGTTTAAATAATTAATTAAAAAAGAATTAAAATTCTAACCACACCCCTTTTCCGTAGAAGTCATATAAATAGAAATAAACAGTAAAAATCATAAACAAGTTAGGTATTGCTGCGTCCCAAAATGCGAAATCTATCAAGAATTTTTTTAAACCTTTAATTTTTTCACAGCCTTTAACCCCGTAACAGAAAATAGTGCCCAAAGTGGAAAATGGCACTTTTTTGCCATTTTGAAAAAAATTAAAAATTCAATAAAAAGTAATCAAAGGGCCACACAGTCCTATAAAGGTAACATTGAAAACGTCACCAAAAGGCACAAAAAAACCAGGAGGTTTGTACAGGAGGTTTTAATTTTTTTAAATGTATGAAAACAATGTAAAACCTATACAAATTTGGTATCCCCGTAATCGCACTGACCCAAAGAATAAAGGAGACATGTCATTTAGGGCGCACAGTGAAAGCTGTAAAATCCAAGCCCACAATAAACAGCTCAAATGTGTTTTTTTACCAATTTCATTGGATTTGGAATTTTTTTCCCGCTTCCCAGTACATGGCATGGAATATTAAATACCATCACTATGAAGTACAATTTGTTACACAGAAAACAAACCCTCACACAACTCTCTACATGGAAAAATAAAAAAGTTATAGATTTTTGTAGGTGGAAAGTGAAAAATGGAAACGCAAAAACAAAAAAAGGTCTCACCGTTAAGGGGTTAAGTAACAAAACTATATAAATTCCGTACCTTTGCAACTGTCTTAACCTACAGAAAAAAGGTAATATAAAGGAGCATGGACAATGTTTGGAAATGGTTGTCCAAAACTCACTGCTAAATTAAAAAGTCTCTGTAAATGAATGAAACTAAGAACAACATTTTATGCATTTGTGTTTTTTAGATGGAAGAAAATATTTAGATTTCAGTTATGGAGCAAAATATCTTCCTACTGGAACAAAGCATTTTTATCAATCATTGTTGTACTGATTATTCTTTTTCTTGGTAAGTGGGTTTCTTAAACTATTAAATATCTGAATCCAGAAGTTTACTGACATGAAATCAGAATAAAATTTTCCTATTTTAGGTCAAATAGGATTACCAAAATTATTTATATATGCCAAATGCTAGAATAATGACAGGGTTTTTTTAAAAACTTTTTATTTAAAGAAAACCGAGCATGATAAACCAGGGACACTTACTCATTGATCCATAGATGGTTGTCAAAGCAGGATCTTTGAAAGAGCCTGATGTTAGCAGGCTCTTTTACAGATCCAGTGATTTTACAATACACTCAATACAGCATACTGAATAAGGGATCAGACCCATTACGGTATAAAAAAAAAATACGTTTCCATCTTGCCAGTACACAGCGTGTGCTCAAAAATACTTCCACTAGGAAGTACAATTTGTCACGCAGTAAACAAGTCTCCATACAGTTCTCTACTTTCAAAAATCCATAACTTTTTATTTTTCAAAGGGGGGTGTGAAATATAGAAACGCAAAATGGAAAAAGTCCATGGGCTGCAAGGGCTTAAACTGTTACTTGGGTCAAACGTTTTGGATATCATTCTACAAGCTTCTCACAATAGTTAGTAGGGATTTAGGTCCATTTCTCCTGACCGAATTGGTGTAACTGAGCCATGTTTGTAGCTTTGTTATGGCCACTTTAGAACATTGACTTTGTTATCCTTTGTATTCCCAAGAAGACAAGATTCTTAAAGATACTCAGAATTTCAAAATAACTTATTCTCTAATTCACTGTTATTAACAAAAATACAGCATTTCACAGATATAGTTCCAGCCTGTTTACAATTTTGGTCGCCCCGACTATGGTCGGATTCTTCTCATGATTATCTTCCCCTTCTCTCCACACAGTACTCTCTGCCTCCTGCGTAGTGTAGATAAACCCTGTGCCTTGATAATCTAAGCACATTGTCACCACACAGCATCTCATAGCAGAGAGGAATCATGAAGTGTCTGAGAGTCCTCGCCCACACTCTGGAAACTCCTATGGAGTTATAGGAGCTAAAACAGCAGAGTAAAACATAGTAAAATTGTAAAACCTTTATTATGTTACCATAGCTAGGGGATTCAAATTTGAGAACTTTCTTTTATGGCCAAACCCCTTTTAAGCCGCTTTATAACCAGTTTAGTAGTATGCTTTGGGTCCATGTCCATTTGGAAGACCCTTTTGCTCCCAAGCTTTAACTTCCTGGCTGATGACTTGATATGTTGCTTCACAATGTTCTTTCCTCCTTATGCCATCTATTTTGTGAAGTGCTCCAGTCCCCTCTGCAGCGAAACAACCCCACAACATGATTTTGCCTTGCTTTTTCCTCCAAATGTAAAGATGGCCAAATACTTCAGCATCATCACAGACCACAGGACATGTTCCTGTGTGCATTTGAAAACATTAATCTGGATTTTAATGTTTCTTTTAGAATAATGGATTCTTCCTGTTCAAGTGACCTTTCAGCCCATGTCAATAAAGTAGTTTAACTTTGGATACTGGCAGACTCTTGCCGGCATCAGAACATCTTTTTTTCTTGGGTTTAGTTGCACATTTATAAACACATTCATCTTTGGAATACAGAACCCGTCTCCTTCCTGTATGGTATGATGGCTGGACATTCCCATCATGTTTGTACCTGCATATAATTGTTAGTTCAGAGGAACAAACCACCTTCAGGTATTGCACCCAAGGATTAACCGGACTTGTGCAAGTCCACAATTCTCTCCCTGATTGGCTGATTTCTGATTTTCACCTGATGTTAAACAAAGAAGCAGTGTGTTTGATGTGTTAAAAATACATCCACATATATGTCTCCAATAAACTCATATGTTGCCGATAAACAAGAATTTTTAAAGGCATAGTAATCTTAGTCTATGTAATTGAATTGCAAATTGAATTTGCAGAAAGTAATAAAAATGCCTTTTTAAAATTTTCCTTAGTTCTGCCATTTGGCAAATAATAATCATAATAACAGGAACGTTTATGTTGATTTCATGTCAGCTGGTGAACAAAAACATGCATTTATGGTTTTTTTGTATAGTGTAAAAAAATATTGCAATATTGATTAGTAAATGATTCTATATGTAATCTGCTTTTTATCTGTGAAGGATTTGAAGGCGCCCTCCATCCAATTTAAAATATGCAAGGGGTTAATAATGAGTTGATACTTTTTCACTGTATCTAGCCCCCCCCCCCCCCCCCTAAATTTCTGTGAACGAGAACTGGTAATAAGGTACTGGTGTTCATTTGACTTAACATGAAACATTTCTGTTTACAAAATAACAGAGAACCCTTTGTGCTAGGACTGCCACTCCTGTCTCCGTCATTGAGAGGCACATGTGAAGACCAACTTCATGCCCTTTGTAACTATTCATTCTGTTATGGCAACACATTATTTTTTTGTTTGCAGAATAGTCTTGTGTCATTCCTGACATTAGAATTTTTCGTACAACTTAAAAAAAATGCCCTTCCGCAACCTTTTGAAAGCTCTTTCAATCTTCATTTTCATCTATACTGATGTAGACCCACCACTTATTTGTCTAAATTGTTTTACATGGCAATGTTGACTTCTGAGTTAAGGACCCTTGAATTCAATTGATACCCTATCCACCGGATACATAAGTGTGTCTACTAGGATCCCTCCCACTGATCAGGAAATTGAGGGATTCAAGTATCCCTGTTTGAATGTAGTGGCATACTCTATGCAAGTCCCCCAATATCTGGGTCAGTAGAGATATCATCAGTTCTGACCCCATGTATGCTCTCTAGGAATAGAAAAAATGTAAATTCAGCTCACCACTCCCAGCTTGTCCTCCACCTGCCGTGCACGGACGATCCCGAGACTCCGGACTTCGTACCAAGGAAGGAAAAAACTTTAGTCCAGCACAGGTTCCGGTGGAGTTAAAAATTGATTTTCCTTTATTTAAACAAAGTAAAAAGCTGAATAGGGCATACACAACATGATATCCCAAGTTACACGTGAAAAGATCTACGCGTTTCTGCCTAGACGGTCTTAGTCACACAGATCATAACAGATCATAACCTGTGCTGGACTAAAGTTTTTTCCTTCCTTGACATGTATGCTCTGTAACCTATAAATAGGGGCTAACTAGAACCCTTTTAAATAATTTTACGTTTTATTTGGGAATCTAGAATATATTTCTTCAAAGGAGTTTCCCACCCCTGCACCTGTGCTCAGCATAGAGGATATTTCAGCACAAACCAATCAGCTGTTCACTGCCATCCGCAGTTGATGCTGCCAGAAGCAGATGTCTATGTCCACTTTCTAGTGGTCGTTCTAATTTTCTGCAGGGTCTGTTTCCGTTGAAGTGATGGTGCTCTACACAAAGCTCTTTGCACTGTGTTGTGCTGTGTCCAAACCGCTGATTGTTGTTGGGGCCCACCGCCATAATGATAAAATATTGATCCTGATTATCTTTTAGACTGGGGTCCCTCAGTGGGTGATGAATTTAGCAATGATTACTCATGATCAACTGCAATGAATTCATAAATATATTCAGGTTATAAGAATAAAATCAGCATGAATGAAATGTCTACAATGTGTTTTGATCCCCTTCATTTACTCATTGTAGGGTTGTTGTCAGTGTCTGTAATTAGTGAAGCTGACTAAACACCTAAGATAAATAACAATCCACCCAAAGCCTGAATTCCTCACATGCCACCTCTACAGGGTCCGTGTTCAGCACTGAGCAGCAAACCAAATCTATAGAATGAGACCCAAAATGCATAATGCTTAAATACTGTTTAAAATTTCACCTGCATAAGACTCAAGTACAATAAACCCACAAACAATTTGATCAGACGAGCTGGGAATACAGGGTGAAAGTCACATCAAACACCACAAATTTCTTAAAAAGTTCATAAAAATATCTGTGCTGCAACTCTTCTTATGACTTTCTTTACATCGTGCTGTTCTCCAGATGCATTAAACCCCATGTTCACGTCTCAAAAAAAGCTACATGGAATCAGAACAAATCCATAGTGCACACCACATGAGTAGCTTAATAATTTAAAGGTATTTATTATTCTCACAAAACCTCAATTAAAAAAGTGCTTATAATAAGATCTTTAAAATGCCAGAGAGCACGTTGACTGACCCCGGGGTACACCACTTCAGGCTTCTCCTGGAGTCCTTTTTCATCTTTACAAATAATTTACTTCCATTTCTTTTACATATATTTTACAATACTTCCATTTCTTTTACATGTTTATTTATTGCGTTAGATCCTCTGGATGATTTAGGAGTATTAATTTATTTTATTCTTAGATGCGGTGAGAGAAGTGAGAAAGTATTCTATGAGTCCAACACCTGATAAGTCCGCAAAGCTGTATGCTAACTCATATGATCATCTCCATATGAAGCTATTTAGAGCCCAACGAAATCTATATATCTCTGGATTCTCACTCTTTCTGTGGCTGTAAGTAAAATAAGAGCTGTTCTAGGGGGGAGCTAATGTATTTTTACTTTTATTTATAGGAAATCTATCATCAAAATCCATCAGGATAAATCAGGGGCACATGCTCATAGATGTAGGCACTGTTCCTATGGTAATCTTTTATTTTGTTATCCATGGCCTCCTTCCTTCTAAAATCAACTTTTAAAATTATGCTAATGTGTGTTACCAGAGCATCTTCGCGCTGTAGCTTCACAGGCTCTTACACCATTTCCTCTTACCCATGCTTCCTCAGCTCTCTTCACTACCACTGCTTGCTGTAAGCACACAGTAGAAGTGGAGAACTGCTCCTGTACAGTGTAACAGGCTGTGGAGCTGCAGCACTGAGGGGCTCTGGTAAGGCCCACCCCTAAAACCCCTGAGACGTTCTATTTTATACATCTATGAGTGTGCCCCTGGTTTATCATGATTATCAGTTAGCAGTGATGATATTATAACCGTTACTGTGAACTCTGACCTCTTTTTCTCAATTTAGACTGTCCTGTATAGTCCTCCTACAATTGTTTAATTCTGATTATAGGCTTGGTTGCCTCTAAAACCCTGCCTGATGTAATTATTCTATAGGTTTTTTTATTGCACATAACGACAGATTGTGCTTGAGCCCGAAAGATCTGCAATAAAATTTTGAAATGTTTTGTACATTTCTAAATAAATAAGTTTTGTGCACAGTGCCATTATATTACTTTGCGTATGATCAGGAGTGGGAGTTTAGCTGCCAGTCGTAGCCAGTCTAATCTCTGCCCTTTAAACCCTGACTGTTACACTGTTACAAAGGGTATCCGCCTTTGATTTGCCTCCTCTATGCAAGTCTCACATGGGATAACCTGTTTGCAGTCTGTCTTTGGTCAGATTGCATATTAAAACAGTGTTATTATTTATTCTACAGAATTTTGAGAAGAGTGACCAATCTGATAGTGCAGTTGGCAATAGAAATGGAATCCTGTGATGCTCTGAAGTCACAAGTGGAAAAAAACAATGAAGCTGCAAAAAAGTATATGGAGGACAATGAACATCTGAAGAAGGTGAAATTCTGTCCTTTTTTTTTTTTTATAAAAACGTAAAAAAATCGGGAATACAGTACGGGGTGGGATGGCCACGTAGTAGCCTTGGAAATCATGTGAATACATATTTATGCACTGTTGGGGCCCATGCAGAGGCCCTGGAAGAGTAATACACATCTTTCTGACAGCTGGGTGAATTTCTAAAGCCAAGCACCTAGACCAGTGATGGCGAACCTTTTAGACACGGAGTGCCCACACTGCAACCAAAACCCACTCATTAATCTCAAAGTGTCAACATTTAAGTACAATTTAAGCAGTAACTTCTTGCTCCCTTCTCTGTCATAGCTTTCAATCGTATCAGTATCCTAAGAACACCAATACAGTAGAAAGAAAGGGTGACAAATTCAGGTTCCCCTAAATAGGAAGAATTTTCGGGCCTTGAGCTAAAGCGACGATCTGCCCACACCTTCCCATTCCTCCTGTAGTCTCAGGCAGCACTGTCCATTTAAAATAGCACTGAGCGCAGAAAGTCCTGGGCTGTCTGGGAAACCATGAAGATCCTTTGTCTCCTCTTTGGTGATGGCCTGGGTGCCCTCAGACAGGGCTCAGAGTGCCACCTCTGGCACCCGTGCCATAGGTTCGCCACCACTGACCTAGACATTAGCTGTTTGGGTAACTTTCCATAATTGTCTATAGATGTCATTGCTGAATACTGAAAAAGTGGTCCTTGCATTTCAGTGGCTGGTTCCTATACATACAATATTTTTCCCATCATTGCTTACTTGAGATTTTACATACCATTCATCTTGCTCTTAATTTTCGACTAAAAACTGCCAGCTATTTGAGCCTCTTTGTCTTCACTGTATTGGTTGCCTTATCATTAATCTCCCATACAGATATTTAATGTGAATGTCTTGTGCAGATATCACCAGTCCATATTCCTGGATCACTTGATCATCTGGATCAAGTGACTTTTTCATCTCAGAACTTTATGTGCTAGAATTAAAGGACATCTACCACCAGGATTAAAGACTGTATGCAAATGAGCCCGAGGGGCTCCATTAACACATATAGAGCCTGGAGCCCCTTAGGCTCATTTGCATACAGTCCTTCATCCTAGTTGTAGATGCCCTTTCAGAGACCGTCTTAGGATTTGTCAATGTACTATGTTGATGGGCATTAATCAGAATACTTGCCACACAATACCCCAGGAAACTCCAAGTTAAATTTTTAACCCTCTGAGGCAGTTTACATCTCGTTTCTAAAGAAATAAGGCCATTATGTGCTGGTGTATCCTTTTTTTGTAGCTTATAATTGCTCAATAGATATATAAATGTCTTTTACCTGTGAATAGTGATGTTGTAGTAGTCTTCCTTTGGAGATATGATGAAAGGGCAGCACTGTGGCTGAGTGGGTAGCACTTCTGCCTTGCAGCACTGGGGTCCTGGGTTCTAATCCCACCCAGTTCAACATCTGCAAAGAGTTTGTATGTTCTCTCCGTGTTTGCGTGGGTTTCCTCCAGGTCCTCCGGTTTCCTCCCACACTCCAAAACATACTGGTAGGTTGTTTAGATTGTGAGCCCCCATTGGGGAAAGGGACCAATTTGGCATGCTCTGTGCAGTGCTGCGTAATCTGTGTGCGCTATATAAATAATTATTATTATTAAAACCCTGCTGAAGTATAGCTCTGTCTCAATACTTTAATGTCTACTGAATAGAGCAAATCTATATTTTGTGTTATGGTCAGGCATACAAACTCATCTCTTATTTTGAAGGTTTTGGATTCAAGTAAAGTCAGTGATAATGAACAGAAAATCAAAAACGAGAATGAAAAATTGAAGAGTGAAATTGAGAGAGGAAAAGAAGAACTACAACAAATGACAAACGGTAAGCATTGCTACGGCTTGACATTCCTAATGATATACTTAATTTTAGAGGATTTTTAAGGCTAAATGAAAGACTGCTCTGTGATTGGGAAGGTGTTGCCTATTCTGGCACTGTAATCTGCTTTCCCTCTGCTTCTGTGCCCTTTTTGCTAGAGCAGAATGCAGAAGATCGATAAGTATGCCTTTATTTTTTTTTTTTAATTCAAAAAACACACCATTGCCAATCAGGGGTCTCCGTACGCTCAGGGGACATTTGCTTTTACAACGTAATCACTGGGGGCACAATGGTGGCAGGAAACAAAGCATGAGCCAAAGCTGGCTGGGTTTACCAGGGGGCATTTAGTCCACTATATTTGTCTAGTCACGTAGCTGTGCCAGTCTCCAAAGCTCAAAAGAGTTAGAGGTATTCTTGTCTGGGTATTCACATCCAGATTCATTAATCTGCCATATATAAACATTTCTTCAATTAGATGTCATTAAATAAAATGTACCTGTGTGAAGATAATTCCTCATAAATGTAGTCATATGGTCTCTTAGAAACAAGACTATGTCCTTGGATACGGCCACCTCTGCTGGAGAGATTGCACAAAGACACAAAACGTTTTTTTTTTTAATTTAAATGTCCGGGAGTTACTGCCTCTCCCACAGCCGTCCTGTGGTAATGATTGCTGAATCCAGGTGGTCAAGATGGGGTAAATAGCGCATATCTGGCCATTGCTCCTTAAGTGTGAGGTGGTCGTATCCGAGGAAGCAATCTTGTTTTTAAGGGACAACATGGCAACATTTATGAGAAATTATCTTCACACAGGAACATTTTTTTTATAAATAACGGACAACACACCCCTAGGTTCTTAAGACCGCCAAACCCCAATGATTGGGAATGAGGAGAAAGCCGTCTCTACAGGAGGGAACTGAGCTGGTCCACAATTAGTGTTACAGTGGGAGCATGGCTGTCACTCTGATTACAATTGGGTATATGTAATACACCCATAGAAATTGTATATGTACCTCATTTGTGTTAAGGGGTTAAAAGAAAAAACACAGATTACTCAACTGAGACTTCATATTGTTACTTTATACAGTTTTAGCGTTATGTTAGAGGATCAAGGATCAACAATGTGGGATGAAAGCAGTTTGAACCTGATGTTACGTAGCTTGTTACTGGGCGTGCACCTCTTGGATTATATAATGAAATGGATTCTGTATTTTACCAAGTTGCATACATGTGTGAGCTGTAATCCATTCTGAGACGTGAGAGATTAATAAGGTGGGAATTCTACCGCTGTAACAGTATTTTTGTCTATTACTAAATAAATACGGCAGTCAACATTACTGGTGTATGGGTTATAAATGAAAGAAAACATATCTTTAGAATTAATAATAAGTTGTTCCTTGAGACAGTTCTATGTTTTAAGCTTAGCTGGCCATCCGATAAATGGCTTAGTCATAAATCTGGTTTTACATGGCATTTCAGTAGTAGTGCTTTTATGTTTAAGACACTTTATAGAGGTGGTGGGAATAGACCAGTGCGTCTTTTTAGCAGTAAAAAGTTGCAAAAACTTTTACTTTTAATGCCTCCGGGTCTTCCGATTTCCTCCCACACTCCAAAACAAACTGGTAGGTTGGAGGCATCAATTAGGCAAGTTCTGTGCAGTGCTGCATAATCTTTACAGATCCCTCTGCAGCTCCATTCACAAAGCTGCCTCATGTCATGATTCACTTTCTGGTCCATGGGCAATGTCGCCACTGCAGCTAATCACGACAGGATTGGTGACCAGCCACAGTGAATGTCTGCAGATACAATCCCTTCTTGGAAAGTCCTAGATCAGTGATGGCAAACCTTTTAGGCACTGAGTGCCCAAACTACAACCAAAACCCACCTATTTTTCGCAAAGTGCCAATGGGACAATTGAAGCAGTAACTTATTACTCCCTGCTCTGTCACAGGTTTAAATTGCAAAGGCACCTGAGGACACCAATACAGTAGAAAGAAGGAGAAGTAGTTTTGGATTATCATTGTAGTTTACTTCCAGGGTTCTGGGCTGCTTGGGACTGCAAGAGGCCTTGAGTCCTGTCTATCAGACTCTACCCTGGGGTGATTGTGCGGGTGCCCATAGAGAGGGCTCTGAGTGCCACCTCTGGCACCAGTGCCATAGGTTTGCCACCACTGTCCTAGATGGACAAGGAAGTGCAAAGCAGCAGGGGACCAGACAACTATGGTGAGTTTATGTACTGGTCCTGGTCCTGAAAAGCACAGCTCCTTGCAGTCAAAATGCCCAACCTTTTTCCCCAATCAATGAGACCCTTAAAGGACACCTGTCATCAGGTCTGTGCCACTAGTCCTGTCACCTCTACCTGTTGGAGCAGCTCACAAGGATCCCATCCCAGCCTTTATCTAGTTATTTCATACATTATTCATTGTAAAATCATCTATTCTTTATCATGTAAATGAGGCTGGTCACATGGTCAGAGGCAGTGATGTCACTCCTGTTACCCCTCCCCTCTCCTCCCCCTGCTCATGTCTGTGTGTAATGTATAGTAAAACATGGCTAGTGTGTGTGCTGCATCTGCTGACATGCTGCATCCTCCTAATATACAGGTGAGAGACACAGACATCAGCTACACATGAATCTGACATGTTCTGCTGTAACATGGCTGCCTGGAGCTGCTGTATCTCTCCTATACACACAGGCTGCAGGGGGCGTGGCCACCAGCACCAGGAAGCACATCATTATACAGCCTCACATCATTATACAGGCTGTCAGTCAAGCACTGGGGGTGTGGCTGTGCCTCCCACTCATGAATAGAGTGGACAGCTTGAATATGCTAATGCTTCATTGGACATTTCACAGGTCATTTGCATACAGCTTTAGGACCCCATTGCTTAGGTTTACAGGCATGTAGAGGGACAATGAAGGGATAGAGGCAATGCTCTCTAATGGCAGTTTATGAAAATATATTTAGTTTAGGGGGGTTATTTTGCATGACGGGTTCTCTTTAAGACGGCCAGAGATGATGCTGAATTCACTAATAAAATGGGTAAAATGAGAGGTAGAAACTGTTGTAGAAGTTGTGGTTGGGCAAAATGGCCATTATCAGTGACTGGCAAATGCAGCATTAGACTGGCTGTGAGTCTCCGCCAGGTTCCTACTACAATCCTAAGGGCTGAGCTTTGCGTTCAGTATGGGGTAACTGTACTGCAGTTGCACAGTACTACAACTGCAAACCACATATGATTAGACATGAGTGGACCAGAAACGTAGGTTCTCCTAAACATCACACCAGTTTTTCCTCTTGACTAGTGTAGTGCCTATTAAGCAACATGTCTGGGTTAGGCATAGGAGGCGCCTGTGTGAACAATGCTTTTATTCAGATTAGAGAATATAGAGAAATGCCAATCCTTTTACTTTTTTTACTTACAGTGAAGTGACACACTATGGATAGTTAGCTATTATTATTTATTTATACAGAACCATTAATTCCATGGTGCTGTACAATCAGTAAGGGGGTCACATACATTAAGACAAAAACAGGTGCAAGTACAAAATACAAAAATACAGTGATCAAGAGACAAGTAGGAGGAGGACCCTGCCTGTGAGGGCTCAAAATCTATATGGAGGGGGGCGATAGAGACATGAGGTGAGGGAGCAGTGCAGTTATTGTGCATTACAGGTGGTCCCCTACTTAAGAACACTCGACTTGCATACGACCCCTAGTTCCACCAAACCTCTGGATATTGGTAATTTATTGTACTTTAGTCCTAGGCTACAATAAACGGCTATAACAGTTATCAAATGTGTCTGTAATGAATCTTTAGTGTTAATCTATATTCTTATGACAATCCAACATATTTTAAAATCCAATTGTCACAGAGACCAAAAAAGTTCTGTCTGGGATTACAATGATAAAATATACAGTTCCGACTTACATACAAATTCAACTTAAGAACAAACCTACATACCCTATCTTGTATGTAACCCGGGGACTGCCTGTATAGGCAATCCTGAACAGGTGGGTTTTCAGGTTACCCTTGAAGGTTGGACAGTCTGACACATTTTGGTAGAGAGTTCCAGAGTATGGGGGAAGCACGGGAGAAGTTCTGGAGACTGTTGTGAGAAGAGCAATAGTAGTAGAGTGAAGCTGAAGGTCCTGTGAGGAGCGGAGATTACGTGTGGGGCGGTATTGCCTGAGTTCAGAGATATATGGAGGGGACATGTTGGGGATGGCTTTGTAGGTCATGGTTAGTATTTTAAATTGAATTTGCTGTGCAATGGGTAACCAGTGGAGAGACTTGCAGAGAGGAGATGCAGAGGAGACTAGGGAGATTTGTGGATGACATTACTGGGGGATTTTTGGGGGACAGTACTGAGGGCTGTGGGACACGTTTTTTGGGCCGTGTTCATATGAGGCACTAGGACGGGCCTCGGTTTGATCTCGCATGAGTTTCCAGTGAAACGCATGCATTTAATAATGAGCACCTGGTGTCTTGTATTTGTTTAAATGCAAACTTGTGAGCGCAGCCTTACAGTATTTTGGCGATTTAGTATTAGAGGTAGCAGCAGGATAACATTGACACCTCCTGAACGGTGTTCCTAGAAATAAGTAATTCTCCTGAATATGTTGTCCAAAGTGTTGAGGTAAAATATATTTGGCAACAGTATATTCATTCATGGGGATGTTCACATTGTACTGTACTCCGAAATTCAGTGATGGCATCCTAGCGTACTATAAACAATTACTTGGCAACTGTAATAATTACATTTTTTTCTCTTTCTGCCAGTTATATTCTCATATTGCAGGGGCTCAGGCCCATTTATACTGGTTACAAGTGTAATCCCTAATCTCCTACCATTGCCCCTTGTCAACAAGCAAACCTCTGTGTCAGATCATGAAGACATTCATGGTGGCCATAAAGCTATGGGCAGTTCCTGGAAACATTAGGAAATAACCAGAATGATCATGCTGTAAGATAAGGGAGAGCTTGTTTACTTGCTATGTACTCACTTGGCATTTGTTATATGCAGAAAATCAGCCTTTATAAACAGCATTTGCAGTTTTTACAATTAATGCAGTTACTACATCTTCTTTTTAAAACTTTAAGAAAATATATCTTGTGTTTAAAGGACATCTACCATCAGATTTACTGATTTACTTATGTACATGTCCTTTTGTCTAGTGGATGACATTGTTTATGTATGTCTGTGAAAGCACAGATCATTATAAAAATATTCAAATGAGCTGGAGGACCCTCTGTGTTCATTGCAGCTGCAATGAATACAGAGGTGGCGTGCATTCATTATAAGGTGGCAGCAAAGACAAGAGGTGTTCTTATGCTATTAGAACACTACAACCATCTATAAACTGTGCTGTGTGGTAAACCTACTCTCCACCATACTCAACAAAATTTCTCCCCTGAATTCCACTATATTTGGGAACATGTTTCCCAAACAATGAGACAATCACTCGTCTTCAAAAATAAACCTTAAAAAATAGCCTGTTTTAGAATATTTAATAACCTTGCTGGTCACTGCATTATCCCTAAAATAAATGGCAAACCTAAAATATAAATAATATAGTATTGACTCTCTTTAGGAACAAAGCCAATTCTTACTTGTTTTCAAACTGTTACCTCTTTAATAAACCGCTTAAGTGTTGTTATGCACAGGTCCTGCCAAATTGGCAAGTTTACATCCCATACTTCTGCTGGTTCTGGGCTATTAACTGGCTGTCATTTAGCTGAATAATGCAAAGCTAAATCAGAGACCAGTATGTGTGTTGTAGAAGCACACACACTCCTATTTTATTGCTGTTTGCTAGAATACTATTTTGTTTAGTTTCTGGCGATTGTCTATACACTGTTAATCCAATTTATTAACTTAGACACTTCAACTTGCCAGTGCAAATACCCACAGCTACTCATTGTTCTGACTCTTCAAGTGAATTCACTCTTTTCATAGTCACTGAGGCCAAGACCAAAAGATTATATTGTAACAAATTTCTGGCCATCTTTATAAAATAAAGAGCTCGTCCAAGTCGACATTTGCCACTTGCCACAGTGAACGTTTGTGGAAGAGAAGAGTGAAATTCACTTTGTGATCACTGATATAATGTATCTAGTATAGTTTTTAGTTCACTTCATTGGTATAGCAGATGTGTGTTTTATGGTGTTAAAGGAGCCTTAATGGCCTCATAGGAGGATCACATAATGCAGTAGATTGCACCTTGTAACAGTTAGGTTCTGTATTGTAATGCAATGTTGATCTAACCCCTTTATGTCACAGTCCATTTTTATTTTGTACTTCTCACCTTCACAAAGCCATAACCTTTAGAATTTTCATTCCCTGATCCATAAGAGACCTAGTTTTTGCAGAGCAATTTGTACTTTTACTACCTGTAAGGCAAATTACACTTAACATACTCCCCTACACTACTCTCCATCTTGATCCTGGCACTTGTCTTCTCAAGTTTGTATTTTTATACATTTCACATATTTTAAGTCCCATGACTGAACTGTAAGGCACCAACTGTAAGACACTGCAATACTAAGGTATTGCAGTGTATAATGTCCATCACGCTTGGTGCCATTACAAGGTGCCTGCAACTGGACTTTAACGCTTTAGCAGGGTGTTGTTAACAATGACCTCAGAAGCCCACCTGTCAGAATTGACACATGCTTTTCTCAAAATTCTGTGCAAGCACCATCTAACAGTATATCATGGTTTGGTAACATACTGACATGGTGCACCTAGATATCAAATGACATATGATCATTGAATTGCTTATACCATAGACTGCAGTACCATCATGTTGCAGTTTAAGGTAAAAATCTCTATGGTACTGCAACTGTCGAGACAAGGAGATTATGGTGCAGTTTACCCAATGTTGGTATTTTTACTTTCTCAATCCAATTAAAATAAGAAGCAACAGATCCTAATTCAACTTTTCCTGCTGATTGTCTACAGCTTCTAAGCAAACCTGTGCAACGACAACAAAGGAAACATCCTGCAGTGATGTGCTCTTTCATCTGTCCTTTACTTTACTAAAGCAAGGGATCGATGAAAGGAAAGATGACTGCAGGAATAATCTTGATTAACCTTGGCCAACTCCCCCATACACAAGCATATAGAGAAATATAGGATTGGTCACTTAAAATCCAGTTGACCTATCCCTGTGTCTCCCGACATCTGGTGTCAAGGAAGATCCTTCATACGCACAAGATGAAGGCTCTTCAATGCCGTTAATATGTAATATTTGGCTAGCTTTAAACTGTTTGGTGTTTTGTCTTTTATAAAATGGTTGCTGGCGCAGGAAGAGAGAGATCATCCTATGGACAACCTCTCTAGTTCTGATAATCAGGATGACACTGAGAATGTCAGCCCAATCTGCAGCAGGAGACCAGCTGTTGTACACAGTCAGGTCCCTGCTACTTCTCCTCAGTAAGATGATCTCTTCACAACGGGCAGTTTAACTCCTTAGCTGTCGTGATCAAGCTTGAACAGGGTTCCCTCTATCACTCACCCAGCCCCTTTGATGTATTGTATAAGGGATCAAGGTATCCCTATTGTTAGTCACCTAGTGGGACAGTAAAAAAAAAAAATAATTAACACTCCAAAAATCCCCATTTTCCCAATAAGAACCTTTTATAAAGGGTAAAAAAATAGAATACATTCAAAAGGTATTGCTGTGTCAATTGTGACCAAAGCTAAACAGATATTATCTTGTTTGCCCCTACTGTGAAGGGCATTAAAAACAAAACCATTTCAAAATTGCAGTTTTAATGCTTCCTACCTACCAGAAAAGGTGTAATAAAAAGTGATCAAAAAGTTGATGTACTCCAAAATGTATATACCAATCTATTATAACTAATGAGGAATAAAAAAAAGCTTTACACACATCCTTAAAATTAACCCATTGGAAAACAACTGTTGCCACCTAAAACAAGCTCTGATATGCATATTTCAGATAAAAAATAAAAAGTAATGTCTGTAGCAAGTTGAGCAAGAAAAAACATACTCTATCATTCTGAAGGCCATTTTAGCCTGTGTTCTTGAGGTGTTATGGTAAGTCGTATAGCACAGTTGCTTTTTTGTTATATTTGGGACTTTTAGACAATAAAAATATTTGCTTATTAAATTGGACCTCACAATCGGAGAGTAATGTGACAACTTGGAGTAAAGGACAGCTTACTTTTTCCCTGCATATAAGATATCTCGCATCACAAATACATTCTTTGTGTAATCCTGATACCCAAAACACAGTAACAATGTGCAATGTTGATGTTTTGTGAAAAGCAAGATGGCATGTCTTCATTATGAGAGATAATGGTGTTTATAGTCACAACAATGGCAGCATGCTTTGTCTAGGAAATCACCATAGAAAGTTACTTTTGGCTCATGTTGCATGCATTTGTACCAAAAGTTGTCTTTTTAGAGTGAGTACTGTAGAATGAAGAATTTAGAGGTAGGAAAAATTAGCTGTTAAAAATTAGGCCATGTGCAGATATTATGGATGGAAAGAGGTTCTTTATTGTGGTGTTTGACTATCAACAAGTGGGTTAAAACACTAAAAAATGTTTAATCAAAATACCAAATAAATGACTGTTTAAAATCCCATTATAAGTATATCCAGCAAGTTATAGAGCTGAATGTGATGAGTAGATTTAGAAAAACATTTGTATACCTTTTTTATTTTATATTTTACACTTTTTCCTTCCAAGCTGAGTAGTCATGGTGGCAGTTCTATCAGTAATTGGCAGCTTAGCTTTGTCAGCCAAGACAAAGTGTCTATATGCTATTCAGCTTGTAATGGATTTAATGGAACAATAAAAAAAACAATAAGTGCTGGATTCCACTTTTTATTGGGAGCTAGCTTTGAATGTATGCTGTTACAATCATCCTGATTTTACAACATAGAACAATTAGAAATTTAAGTTTAATAAATGCACGTTTTTCTGAATGCTTTCTTTAAAGGACATCTACCAGGTTTACTGATGGTAGACTAATCATACTTACAAGCAAGCTTGTGCAGAATCTTTTTTATTTTTTTTATAAATAACTTCTTGTATTATAACCCTGCCGCAATTTTGGCAATATAGAGTTACACAAAATATGTTAATCAGTTTATTTACTTCCCACCTCCTGGTCCCTGTAGTTACAGTCTCTCCGCAAGCTGAAGTGGTGCAAAAGGAAGAGTAATGGGGGAGTGAATACATTTTAAGGTGAGGCGCTCTGGTAAGCAGGGTGCCCCAGACTGATTAGCACAATTTGTAAGGGAAAGAAATTTGGGCCATAGATATACATATGTTTGTATTTAGTGTTTGCTCTATACCACTACAACACTACCTCAAACTTTTATTTTTCAGCACTCTCCAAATCCCAAGCAGAAGTCCTTGCCCTGAAGAAGCAGAGTGAGGGCCTGACAAGAGAATATGATCGTCTTATAAAGGAACATGAGTTACTACAGGTCTGTATCACCCAATGTAGTCCCCTGGCTTTGGGATGAACGGTCTTGCCACAATTTAATCATGTGGTGAGGTGAAGCTTATTTCAGCAGAATGTTTTCAAATTATTTAAACTTTTTATATCTTTTCCACGGGGAATATGGGTCTGATCACTGGGGGTCCATTCAATTTGAACCACCATTCCATTCAGCTCTTTGGAACACTAAGAACACTAGCAAGGCCCCTATTCTGGGAGTTCCAGCAGTTGACACCCACAGTGATCAGACACTCAGAGATAATGGAAAAAATCTCTTTAATGGAGTAGAAAAGAGGTATATAAATATAGATCCTTTAATCCCACCATAAATTATAAATGTAGAAATAAATTTATTTACCATTTTATAATGTACATTATGTCAAAAGTATATAAGTAAAATGTTACTTGTAAACTTGTTTCGAACTGGAAAAAGTGCAGGTCTGAAGTAGTTTGTATACAGAACGTACACATTGTTGTCAGTGAGTGTCTAGTACAGACATACTGTTGTGATGTCTGTATAAGTTACATTGTGACATACCTGCTTTTGTATATATAATATAAATGGTGACACCAACTAGCACTATCAAATGTGTAACATCAAGATAGCTCCCTGTATGTTGTGTATACAGACCACTACATAAAGACTATATACTGTAAGGCAGCACATAAGATGGCACTGTTGTTGCTACACTACACTATTCTACCATGGATGACACATTTCAGGCGAAATAAGAACTTGAGTTTATGTAATAAAGCTTTGAAATATTGTTGAGTTTTGGTACTGTTAGGTCTTCAACTTTACTAACAATTACACATTGGACAAAATAGTACAGTCATTTACACTTGGAATATTTTCATCAGAGACTTCTTAGAAAATGCAGACTGTATACATGTTCCCTGTCCAATTAACTAAGGATACAGGACAAAATAGATTGTAATTAGCTGGCCATTGCCGCATTAGGACATTCTATTCTGTGCTTTGGGAGACTGTTACATCCAACTTGGACCCTGCTGCATTTGCCCGGTAAGGAGATCTCTCTTTGCTGGGCAGTTTAACCATTTAACTTCTGCCATCAAGCACGATAGCGGCAGCTAAGGAAAGAATTAGAGGGGACAGTGTTCCCTCTCACTCCCTGGCCCCCTGCAACACGATCGTGGCGTTGTCATGGTAGCCAGAGGTCTTAAGAAGACCTCTGTGTCTGCCATGTACGGTGGCCTAATAAGCAAAACTGACAAATGCAATATATTGTGGCACAGAAGTACTGCAATGTATTGTATGAGGGATCACGGTATCCCCTGTGTAAGTCCCCTAGTGGGACAGTAAGAAAACGTTAAATAAATGTTTTTAAAAATATGTAAAAACGCCACAATTTTACGTTATAAAATTATAAAACCCATCCCAAGAAAAGTGATACCGTCGCACCTGTAGCAACCTTGACCAAGCTGATGTAACAATAACCATATTTTGAAGGGTACTTAAAAAACGATTTATAAATTGCAATTTTTGTCCTTCCTACCTCCCAAAAAAAAAAAAAGTGGAAGAAAGTGAGATGTACCCTATAATGGTACCAATATACCCAGTAGCTTTTCCTGCAATAAACAAGCCCTAATAATTCCCTTTTGATTGAGGAATAAAAAAAGTTATAGCTCTCAGAAAATGGTGAAACATAAGCAATTGCAGTTTATTTATAAAGGAGGGTTTTTTTTTGTTTTTTGTTTTTTGCTAAAGTAGTAAAACATAAGAGAACCTGTGCATGCTTGGCAAAACAGCTTTTTTATTCAGTTTTATTCTGTTCCGTTGCAGGAAAACAATGATAAATTTGAATCCTCATGCTATATTTACCATAAAAATTAACCCTTTGGAAAATACAAATCGTACCGCGAAAGTCCTCATATGCCCATGCCAGATAGAAAATAAAAAAGTTATGTCTTTTGGAATTTGCACAGGGAGAAACTTAAAAAAGTTCTGTGTCCTGAAGACCATTTTAGACTGTGTCCTTAAAGGAAACCTACCACTTGTAGTGGCAGGTTTCCGATGGCAATATCGGGCACCAGCTCAGGGTGAGCTGGTGCCGGAGCTTATTTTAGTTAGTGTTTTAAACCTCGGTATCACGGTTTAAAACACTTTTTAAACGTTGTAGCCGGCGCAGGCAGGTACGCGCTCGGCGCTTACCGTGCACGCGGCTACATAGGAAGTGAATGAGAGCTGCGCGCATGGTAAGCGCCGAGCGCGTACCTGCCTGCGCCGGCTACAACATTTAAAAAGTGTTTAAACCGCGATACCGCGGTTTAAAACACTAACTAAAATAAGCTCCGGCACCAGCTCACCCTGAGCTGGTGCCCGATATTGCCATCGGAAACCTGCCACTACAAGTGGTAGGTTTCCTTTAAGGCATTAACTATCCTTCCAAAGAAGCAAAACATTTACAGTAATCTTCAAAGTGTCATTACAAGGTTTTTTTTGTTTTTTAAATATCTGAATCAAATGGTTCCAAAGGTGACTATAATTATAAAATGTTTACTTGTAAGGTACACAAGGGCAGTTAGACTGGAAGTTTTACACTTCCTCAGATTTACCACTGTGCCTGATGCTGGATGAGGAAATTTGGTGTAAGTAAAGACTGTCTAGTCCAGTGATGGTGAACCTTTTAGCAGCCGAGTGCCCAAACTGCAACCCAAAACCCCCCTTATTTATCGTGAGGTGCCAACCAAAATGAAGCATTAACTTATTGCTCCATGTTCTTCAACAATCATATTGGCCTCCTGAGGACAGCAACACAGAAGAAAGATGGAAAATTTTCATCATTTTAGCTTCTTTCTAGTGTCCCTCAGTACACAGAGAAAATCGTGGGGCCAGCAAGAGGTCCTCCAAATATAATTCGGCCCCGTCTACTCATTCTCCCTCTTCCTACAGTCCCAAGTAGCGAAGTTAGTATCAAAATATGACTAAAAGCTGCATCTTTTAAGTTGCTTGGAACTGCACAAAGATTCTTTGAGTCCTGTCTGGTGTGCTGGGGCGATGGCCCGGGTGCCCACAGAAAGAGCCTGGAGTGCCGCCTCTGGCACCAGTGCCATAGGTTCGCCACCACTGGTCTAGTCTGTCTATCTTACGATTTTGATAAATCAATGTCTCATATATATCTATATCACTGTGAACTATAGTTATTGTTATGTTGTTTATTTTTTTTTCTGCTTTTTTTTTTTTCTGTTTAGAATACCGTAGAGGATCAAGACAATAAGAAAGAGCAGTGACCAAGAGAATAATTGCTTGAGTTGCCTTAAGAATGTGAAGAAACATCTGCTACTTTAAATTACATTTTTAATTTTCTGGGGGGAAAAGTGCAATTCTTTTCCAGCAGTTTGTGTGCACTGACCACATCAACATGTAGTTATTTTAGTCTCTTCAAAAAGCTGGAGCATACAGTCCATATGTGCTTACTTGGTTATAAAAGCCATCCACTATGATCTGTGTTTTCTTCCAATAGAAAATTAGAAGATGGTGGAAATTTTGAACCTAGCTTTTGCTTGACAGGTTGAGAAATGGTTGTCCACCTGCTGCACTGGCTCATGCTGATTCTGATGTAAAGAAACTACACATTTTTTGGCAAATAATGAAATGCCTGTATGCATATGTGGGTTATTATTTTTAGTTTTGAAAAAGACTTGCATGTTGGATTGATAGTGTGTTTTATGCCAAAGATTTAGAAGTGATATTGCATAAACCCCAATAATTGTATGCATTTAAAAGCTGGTTAAAACAAAGGTTTACAAATTAAATAAATCCAGTACAGAGCATTGTTTTCTACAGATCGCCATATACATTTCATAGGTTTGTCTGTATTCTGGTAGGAATTACTCAAATATAAGCAGATACTAGATTCTCACTTCTGTGATTGGGTACAATCTGTCAATGTGTCCGGATAGTCTCTAGATTTTGATATTTGATAGCTAAACATATCTGAACAAGGCCCCATGTTGAGCGCAATGAGGAAATCTGAATAAGCTGAGTTGGCTATTTCTGTTTAACCATATTGCACTCTAAGGTTACTTCTAAAACTACTTCCTATAAGTTTCAATTGTCATATTGTACTTAAAAATGCACTCATGACATGAACCACAGAGATTGTGAGATTTAGTATGTACTGTAATGTAGTGGTATCAGAATATAGAAGATACTTTCATACTTTGTAAGAGAAAATTCATTTGAAGTATAGTTGCATGAGAGATAGAGGAGAAGACCTTAGTACCCAGTGCAGTCTCTTCCCTTGCTTCCAAACACACTGCCATATATTGTATAGCAGATGTGCTTGATATTGCAACTCAGCCCTACTGAGATGGAGCTGCAGGCCGTGTGACAAATTATCTGCTCACTGGCCTGTGATGCAGAAGAAAAGTGATCAGTTTTTTAAAACCGGAAAACCCCTCTGAGAATATTGGAAACTTTCCCTGAATAAGCAAAAGTAGTAGATATAAAATATTACACCGACAACAAAGAAGCAGCCCTTAATACAACATTTTCTCGGGTACGCAGCCAGAACTGAGACAAAAATAATACAAAGGAAAATGGCAGCACTCCAATTAAAGTGAGAAAAACTTAAGGTACTTTATTTACCATGTGTCTACAACAGCAACATTTCAGTCTCTAGTAGCTGGAGCCTTCCTCAGCTTGATTTAATTGGAGTGCTGCCATTTTCCTATGTATATTTGTTCACACACTTTACACCATGTATTTTGGCATTTAAAATGTGTATTACATGTCATAAATAATCATCAAAAACACTTGCCAACAGCCCTTGAGTCATTTCAGTGGGAGCCGGGTACCATTGTTCATACACTGATGATTTTTACACCCCTGATTTTAAAAAGGCTGTACATAAAAACACATCTCTTTGAAAGCTACATACTAAATGTACACATTTATGATATATAATGGGAAAAATGACACTGGGGGCAGCAAGATTTTTCTCATCGTAAAAAGTAAAGCTGAAGTGAGATGTACAATGAAGCAGATGTGAGATTAGCCTCGGAAGTGGATTTTTAATGTGGCTAAAAATGCTTCTTAAAAAACATGCTGCACCTGGATTTAAGGATAGATAAAGCTGTCTAGTACTGTTAGTGCCATTTATTTTTAGCAGTACAAGATATTTTTTAGTTTGTGAATGACATTTATTTAAGGGACACACATTGATTCACTATTTACATACTTGAGTTTTTAATATTGTTCATTAGTTGTGATGAAATATTGTAAACAAGTCACATTATTGTGTCACTTACTTTGTATTTTGCCTCTTAAAAGAATGTATTTTCATATTAACATTCTAATAAAGCTTATTTTGCTACTGTGTGATATAATAGCGGTCTTCCTGACATTTCATTAATGTGTTTGTTGCCCGAACGTGTGCTACACCCGGGTGCCAACTTGGGCGTGAAACCAGGTAAATGTAACCTTAGATGAACAATAAAACAGATATCGCCCTGACATTATTTGTTTTATTAGATGGAAACCAAAATGGGAGAACTGTGTGTAAAATTAGTTGGACCCAATGAATCAAAAACTTGTGGAAACACTTTTAGTAACAATATTGTAAAATAGTTGTTTTCTATGTGAATTTATCAGTCTTTCACATTGATCTAGAGGAATTTGTGTATACAAAGCTGTATTATGGTCCTACCACAGCATGCAATAGGCTTGTGATCTAATTTGCTAGGACATCCACTTCTTAGAAGATTTTTAGCTGCCTTGAATGCCATCGGTAAATAATCCTGAAAATTCTGCCGTATAACCATTCATGGGCAGAAACCGTTCTCTAAGATCACTGCTGATTTCTTTACACCTTGACATTATGTTTACACATGTTTGAATGCTCCAGACCATTGCCCTGCTAAAACTTCTTCTTTTATAAAGGTGGTCATTCTTGCTTAGGATCTGTTAATTTAGTCTATTTTTCTCCTGTGGAAACGAGGTGTATTTGCTTTTAACACACTGCTTCTGCATTTGGCCTCATATAAGCTAAATAAGTGGTGTCTTTATCGGTGGGTTTAGTGTAAACTACACGGTTATTAAATACTCCAGGCCCACCATTCTGGCTGATGCTGGCTGTTGTCTAGTGTAAGTCCATATCATCTTTTCCACCCATGTCAAAGATAAGGCTGTCTACTCACTTTATGTGGCCCATGGGGCCTACAGCAGGTAACAATGTGATTCAGCTTTTAGATGCAGTGCTACAGTCATGTACAGATCTTCAGGGGTTCCTGCTTTAAGACCAGCAATGGATCTAGCACATGTAGCTGATGTGCTTCCCTTGCACACCAGCCAGCACACATACTTCAAATGTTATAGTTGATGTACATTCTGTCATATTTTAAAATCCAATTTTCTCCAGATGTGTTTTTGAGGCATTTCCTAGTACATTTATATATTAGGAAAGTCGGGTTAACCTGCAGTCTTTCTGTAAATTGTCAGTGGTCCCATTGGTTAGACCCCCTAACATCATAAATTTATCCCATAAATTTTGGACATTTCTCCTTTAGATGGTGTCGTGTGTGGGTGGCTTCCGCTCATTACATTAGAATGATAGACATCTGAAAAATTATTATAAACTTAATCTGACAGTGTTTTCAACAGCTTTAGGTTGGCTAACAGTTGTGTTAGACCTGCTTTATTAAAAACATCAGAAGCTGTCTGCAGTTTCACTTCCAGGTTTACTATTTTAAAATACTATAGTGAAATGTAATTCATTTCCTTGTAATAGACCAGGAAATGCAGCAATTCCAGTATAAGGAGGTAGTGTCACAACTGAGTCATGATATTGACTGTATACAGTGGGACTAAGTCTTGTGTATGAATCACGTGTTCAGTGGCTGTTGTTCGAATATAATTTTTTCTAAAATAAGCCTTTTTTGTAACTTCTCTTTTAACAAGTGGTAAAATTAAATAAATGTTTAGCAAAATATATAAAAAATATACAGCATACATCAATATGTTTAAATATGTACTTCCTCAGAGGCATAGGGTGTATTTGCTGTCGGCTCTCTCTTCTTCTCCATTCTGCCCACAGCTGCCAGGGTGGAGGGGAGGGCACAACTATATACCACCGCAATCATTATGACAGATTGATTTTCTTTATGGTCCCATGTCTTTACATGTTTCACTCTTTAAATATATTCTTATGTTCTGGGAAAGAATTTTAAAATTCTTCTTCTTGGACAGCACGGTGGCTTAGTGGTTAGCATTACAGCCTTGCAGCGCTGTGGTCCCCGGTTCATGTCCCAGGGTCAACATTTGTAAAGAGTTTGTATGTTCTCTCCTTGTTTGTGTGGGTTTCCTCCAGGTCCTCCGGTTTCCTCCCACACTCAAAAACATACTGGTTGATTAGATTCTGAGCCCCATTGGGATTTGGCAAGCTCTGTGCAGCGCTGCGTAATGTGTGCACTATACAAATTAAAGAATTATTATTAAAAATGTGGTCCTTAACCCGTTATCTCTGCACTTTCTTTCCAAATTGATGCCCAGGGTATTTTTCAGTTATTTTTGTTAATGCCTTCAACAAGCCATAACCTTTTATATTTTTCTGTTACCATAGTTAGCATGTTTTTTAGAACGAAATTAAGTTTTCAATAGCACAATTTTGGGTTTAGTATATCCTACGGGTGAACTTTAATTTATCTATATAAAAAGTGATCAAAAAGTCATACAGTCCCCTCCTCTCTCAAAAAAATGAAACTTTGCAAAGATCTGTACACCAGAATATGAAAACGTTATTCGCGCCAAGATGGAAAAATTTTCTTTTCTGTACAGAAGGTTTTACTTTTTTTAAAATGTATTAAAACAATGAAACCTGTATACATTTTGTATCCATCCAATGGTGACTATGAAAAGGATAAATATGAAACCCGTACAAACCTAGTTGATAAGAAAATGGCGCAACTGAGTTTTTTCCCCAATTTCACCACATTTGGATTTTTTTTTTCCCATTCACAACATGGGATATGGATATTAAATACCGTCACTACGATGTAAAATTTGTTATACAGAGAACAAGCCCTCATACAGCTCTGTACATGGAAAAATAAAAAAGTTATGGATTGTTAAAGGGCATCTACCACCAGGATGAAGGACTGTATGCAAATGAAGCTGAGGGGCTCCAGGCTCCATAGGTGTAAATGTAGCCTGGAGCTCCTCAGGCTCATTTGCATACAATCTTTTATCCTAGTGGTAGATGCCCTTTAAAGGAGAGGAGCAAGAACTGGAAACACAAAACCATAGACGGGAAAGGGTTAAAAAAAAATTCAGCTTGGGAATCGTTTTTCCATTTTATTGCCCCTTTATTTTTTAAACTTTTTTTTTATATCACTTTGTCCCACAAGGGGACACTAACATAGATTGATCTGTTATATAATGCACTGCATTACGTATGTAGTGTATTTCATTTTATCTTCTCAGACAGGTATCTATTAGGCCAGGCCTTCACTGGACCCCGGATGCCACACCAGGGGCACCCTGCGATTGCTGCTGTGGAGAGGGGGGGGGGGGACGATGGGTAGTAGAAGGTTTATGTTTGATTGCAGTGTCGAGGCAGTTAAACATCCGGGATCTAACCTTTTGGTCTACAATAATCTACTGATGCGGCACCGTAGAAAGGCGCATGTTAAATATATTAGTTGTAGGGAAGGGGAATATGCACAGTTGCAATTTAAAAATGGGCAGCAAATCATCTAAGGGGATTTAAATAGTTAACACCCGTGGTGGGTGCAATAAGCAGTAAACACAGCAAACGGCAAGCAGCAAGTGAGCCCTCTCCATACATCCGGCCATATACTGTGCCATAATAGTACGGCTCGTGTTTGCAAGGGGTTAAACACCCTTGTGGGAAGTGACATAACTATCAGTGCAATTAATTACATAACCACTTTTAAAATAAAGTGCTAACAGTGTGCTATGGGTTACATCTATATATATAAGGGTCATTATGTGCCCCATTTAAAGATGAAAGAAGCGACAACAGTCAGTCTGGGAGTTTGAATGATGGGGGGATGTTCCACAGACTAGCATTTACCCTTACCTATAAGATGTGATGTCTTGCGAGATCCTGATGCACTCTGCACTCTAGATAGTGAGAAGTTTCCAGAATGACATGTCAGCGTCTATGTTACCTAGTTACACTGGCGCACGTGAGCACAGTGATTGCAAGCAGCTTGTGGTTCTTGGTCTGTGATAAGGGATATTGGATCAGACTTTTACACTGTATGCAATTAAGATTACTGAGCTATAATGGCCCTTAGCACTTTATTGGATGTATTTTATGAATTAATTTGTTATGCATTGCACTGAAAGTGATGTGACCTCACTTCCTATGAGGGTATTTAAATCCAGCCTGTAACACTATATGATCACTTGGTAATGGCTCCAAAACGTCATATTTGTACAAGCACTTTCTTGGCTCCTGGAGTGCTGCTTCGGTGAATATTCCCTTTGAGATTGCTACTGGCTTTTGAGTTGGGCTTTTGAGAAGGAGTGCATTTTATGTTGGTACATAAAATGAGACTGCTGGGACTAGGGGAAAATCTGTGTATTTGGGTAAGTAATTGGCTTAGTGATAGAAAACAGGTGTCATTAATGTCACATTCTCAGATTGGGTTGACGTTACCAATGGAGTGCCAGAGGGGTCAGTATTTTGGGCCATTTCTTTTTAATATTTTTATTAATGCAGTGGGTTTACACAGTCAAGTTTCAATATTTTCAGATGATACTAAGATGTGTAAAGTAACAAATACTGAGGTTGATAGTTTAGCATTACAGAGGGATTTGTGGAAGCTTGAGGAGTGGGTGGAGAAGTGGTTGATGAGGTTTTATGTCGATAAATGTAAAGTTATGCATTTGGGCCATAGATACAAGGTACAATTATGATATAAACAGTCAATTACTTTGTAAAACCACAGCTGAAATAGACGTGGGGGTATTGACGGATGGTAAACTTATTTCATGTGACCAGAGCCAGGAAGCTGCTGTTAAAGCAAATTAAAATATGGGATGTATCAAGAGAGGAATAGATTCTCATGATAAGGACATAGTTTTGCCCTTTTACAAATCACTCATCAGGCCACACATGGAATATTGTGTACAGTTTTGGGCAGGGCTGGACTAAGGTTGGTGGGGGGCCCCTGGGCGCAAAATATGGTGGGGGCCCCCATTGAATGTAGTCCAGACAGGGAACAGCAATCACTATATACCACTACCCAGCAATAACTATATACAGTGCCCAGTATTAACTATATATAGCCCCCAAACATAACTATATACAGCTCCCCCAGCAATCACTGTATACAGCTACCCCAGCAATCACTGTATACAGCCCCCAGTAATCACTATATACGGCTTCCCCAGCAATCACTGTATACAGCCCCAACATTACCTATATAAAGTCCCCTATAATAACTATATACAGCCCCTATAAATACTATATACACCCCCCTATAATAACTATATACACCGCCTATAACTATATATAGCCTCTCTATTACTATATATAGTTCCCCTATAATAACTATTTACAGTCCCCCTATAAGAACTATATATAGCCTGTCTATAACTAACTATATACAGCCCACTATAACTATATTCAGCCTCCCTATAACTATATACAGCCCCCTATAATAGCTATATACAGTACCCCTATAATAACTATATATAGCCCAATATAACTATATACAGTCCCCCTAGAATAACTATATACAACCCCTATAATAACTATATACAACCCCTATAATAACTATATACAGTCCCCCTATAACTATATACAACCCCCTATAATAACTATATACAGACCCCCTATAATAACTATATAAAGCCTCCCTATAATAACCATATACAGCCTCCCTATAACTATATACAGCCCCCTATAATAGCTATATACAGTACCCCTATAATAACTATATATAGCCCAATATAACTATATACAGTCCCCCTAGAATAACTATATACAACCCCTAGAATAACTATATACAACCCCTATAATAACTATATACAGTCCCCCTATAACTATATACAACCCCCTATAATAACTATATACAGACCCCCTATAATAACTATATAAAGCCTCCCTATAATAACTATATACAGCCTCCCTATAATAACCAACTACATACAGTCCCCCTATAACAACTATATACAGCCTCCCTATAACAATTATACAGACGGTCCCCTTCCTAAGGACACCCAAATTACAGACAACCCATAGTTACAGACAGAACCCTCTGACCTCTGGTGAAGCTTTCTGATTGCTTTACTATAGTCCCAGATTGCAATAATCAGCTGTAAGGTGTCTGTAATGAAGCTTTATTGATAATCCTTGGTCCCATTACAGCAAAAAATGTTTAAGCTCCAATTGTCACTGGGGCCAAAAATTTTTTGTCTGGATCTACAGTTATAAAATATAAAAATTCAACTTAAGAACAAACCTCCGGACCCTATCTTGTACGTAACCCGGGTACTGCCTGTATGCAGACTCCTATTATTGCTATATACACCCCCATAATAAATATATACATTCCCTATGTAATAACTATATACAATCCTAGAAAAAAAAAAGTTGCACTCACCTTCCATTGTTCCCCCGATGCGCCCCGCCCTCATGTTCCCTTGCGGTGTCAGGTTGGATTTCGGATGTAAACAAAGATGGCGGTGTCCTGCTACAAGTGGCATCATGACGTCACACACTGCAACGTCACACGCTGCCATACTAAAGTCAGGCATATCGGCGGGATTTGGCCCAGGGACCCGGAGCCAAATACACTGTTAAAATAGAACTCGTGTATAGGAGAGCAACCAAGATTATTAGGGGAATGGGGGGACTAGAATACAATGACAGATTACAACATTTGTGATTATTCAGTTTAGAAAAAAGATGACCTCATTACAATGAGGGGAGACCTCATTAAAATGTATAAATACCAGAACGTCAGTACAAGGATCTCTCCGAAGATCTTTTTATACCAAGGCCTGTGACCAGGAAAAGGGGGCATCCTCACACCTAGAGGAGAGAAGGTTCTACCATCACCATAGACAACGCTTTTTTTACTGGAAGAGGAGTGAGACTATTTTGTAAAGCTCTACGGAATTTGATGGTGCTATATAAATAAAGATTATTATTATTATTATTATTATTATTATGGAACTCTCTGCCCCAGGAGGTTGTTATGGTGGACTCTATGTACATGTTCAAGAGAGGCCTGGGTGCCTATGTGCCTATGTGGAGAGCAAAAATATCACGGGTTATGGGAAAATACATTTGTTTCATTCTTAAAGGTTGGACTTGATGGACTTTTTGCTACTCCACCACTTCTTCCACTGAGCAAGATTATTTACAAGAACATTCTAGACAGTCTATCTTTAGTATTGACCGAATTTAATGCCTTCCGAGGACCAGTTTATTTTTTTTATCACGTCCTGCCCATTTTTATGACTGTTGGTGATAAGTTAGAAACATAGCACAACACCTTGTAAGTGTATTCGAAGTCTCAGAAAATTTACCCAAAAGTCAGAACCAGTCATTTTCAGAGACAAAAACAAAGAGCCATTTAGACTTAGCATGTTAAATGTTATATGTAAAATTAAACTGAAGATGTATCGTTGTTTCCAGGTGAAAGTATCTTCTTCCTTAAAATAAAATTGAATTACAATTTAAGTTTGCAAAGTTGCATCTGAACAAATCGTAACAATCTTCTGTGGACAAACAAAACCAAAGTGGAGATGCTTGACCAAATTGCACAGCGCCATATTTAGTGTAAGCAAACAGCAAATTGGCAAAAAAACCTCTTATGTACTGCCAAGCACATTGGTGGGCAAGTGATGATTTGGACAACTTTACGTCATTGGGGGTTATTTTTCATTAGGCCTGCTTGTTGATGCCAGAGGTCAGAGGAGAATGGGCAGACTGGTTCGAGCTGATAGAAAGACAACAGTGACTCAAATCGCCACCCGTTACAACCAAGGTAGGCAGAAGAGCATCTCTGAACGCACAATACGTTGAACTTTGAGGCAGATGGGCTACAGCAGCAGAAGACCACACCGGGTGCCACTCCTTTCAGCTAAGAACAGGAAACTGAGGCTACAATTTGCACAAGCTCATCGAAATTGGACAGTAGAAGATTGAAAAAACGTTGCCTGGTCTCGATTTCTGCTGCGACATTCGGATGGTAGGGTCAGAATTTGGCATCAACAACATGAAAGCATGGATCCATCCTGCCTTGTATCAACGGTTCAGGCTGGTGGTGTCATGGTGTGGGGAATATTTTCTTGGCACTCTTTGGGCCCCTTGGTACCAATAAAGCATCGTTGCAACACCACAGCCTACCTGAGTATTGTTGCTGACCATGTCCATCCCTTTATGACCACAATGTACCCAACATCTGATGGCTACTTTCAGCAGGATAATGCGCCATGTCATAAAGCTGGAATCATCTCAGACTGGTTTCTTGAACATGACAATGAGTTCATTGTACTCAAATGGCCTCCACAGTCACCAGATCTCAATCCAATAGAGCATCTTTGGGATGTGGTGGAACGGGAGATTCGCAACATGGATGTGCAGCCGACAAATCTGCGGCAACTGTGTGATGCCATCATATCAATATGGACCAAAATCTCTGAGGAATGCTTCCAGCACCTTGTTGAATCTATGCCACGAAGAATTAAGGCAGTTCTGAAGGCAAAAGGGGGTCCAACCCGTTACTAGCATGGTGTACCTAATAAAGTGGCCGGTTAGTGTACACACACCAGATACACAGACATGCAGCATGTATACATCATACAACATATGCACATTATGTATATAAACACGCATATAGAGCAGAGAACATAAACCACAGTCTAGTTCTATGAGTAAGTGGTTTATCCTGATGGAATTTCGTAGTAGATTTCCTTTAAGCCAAATGTATAGTACAAATTAATTACCCAAAGCAATCTACTAAATCTAAAAATGCATCAGATTTCTCATCAAACATGAAACATTGAGTGGCATTCAGCGCATTTGTTTAGCAAAAGTTTTTATATATAATTAGATAACCACTTAGTGGCAGTCTGTCTGTGATTTTTAATAACCCGTTATATTTGATGGCTATCTTGGACTGCAACATTGGGGGGTATCACATTATTTTCTCTTTTTTTTGCACTTTTTGTTACTTTTTTGATGGATGGAATTTTTGATTTTGATGAATTTGAGCAATAATTTGCAACTTTTAAATCAGCCCCACAGTTTTAATGAGTTTTATGGTTGCAAATGAAAGTTTTTTAAAACTTTAGATATATTTAAATGTTACAACTTTTGCACTAATAATTTGTAGAATATATCTCAGAATATTTGTACTGTTATACAGTAATATATTTATCGTAAGGTATTTGATCTCTTAATTTCTCTTACAGTGATAAGCAATTCCCTAATGAACACACCATTACATTGTCCTATATTAGTGTCTCAACAAAAATAAAACAAATGACAAAGATAACAACAGAAATGACACAAAGAATGCAAATGATTGAAAAACACAAGACTGAGTATCTATAGATAGAAAGGTCATTTGTAAGGACAGTGTGTTCAATGTGTTACATCGCAAGAACTGTGTGTATATGTAGACAAAATACCCGTTTGTATACAAACATGTAGGCACTATAAAAAACAACCAGTAATAATCATTGATCAGCATGAAATATTATTAAAGAAGTAAATTTAATCATCTAATGTGTACTTATACAAACTGAACTTATTGTAAATCCAAATTAAATAATCTGTCCGAATCAGTCAGAATCTAATGAACAAATTTAGGTATCTTCTTAAAAATATGAGAGAAAGCAAAGAAGATAAACCTGCTTCATCCCATAATGATGGCAATAGCTGTAAATGTTATTAAGCAGAGATGACGTTTGTTATAAGAGAATGATAGAAAATAAAGTCATGGTTTAAACTGATTATCAAATTTCCACTACACTGTACTTCAGTAAGGACTCTTTCATGTATCATGTTATATAAACGTATTCAAATTACGGCAGGGGACTGCTGGACTTCTGAGAAAAGGGTTAATATACATGTGCTGGATGGTGAGTTTATTCTACCTCAAACTGGTGATGGGAGTCTATGTTTTCCCATAAATAGTACTTCCCTTGGGCTGCAAGGACTATATAATGCGAATAGCACAGGATACGAGCCAAGGTTGCTGAGGGCTGCAGCTTTTACAGGTACACAGAATTATGATTAACACCAGAGTTTCATCAATGTTTTACAACTTTCATGGTCCATATACATTATTTTATATAATAAATATGCTCCCTATGTTTATGTAAAAATATATATTCTAACTTATTTTCCAACCTTAGGAATACTTCATGATTTCAGGATATGTGCTGATGGTGGAATATATACTTTACATACTTCTGGCTATGTTCCTTAGGTGACATCAGGAAGAATGGATACGCACAGCCCTGGCTATCTCGTGGCACGAACGGTTTATTCGGATCCCGCTTTTCAGGAAGAAAATGAAAAGAAGGAAATTGTTAAGAAAACTATCCAGGAGAAGCTGCAAAAAAACTGCAGGTTGTTACTTTGCATGTAGTTTAAGTTGGTGAAATATTTGATAAGAGACTAAACTTTAGATTTTGATTAGGTTTTTAAGCTGAACAACATACGTGCAAATAAAATGAGATTTATTATAGGAGTAAGCAATGCAATGAGATTTAGCATGTCTGGTTTTCTTAGTTGCGTGCTTGATAGAGTTCCACAAGTATCACAAATACCTTTCAAAACTGTTTCACATAGTTACGGTATAGATCTACTCCTAGGTTTAAAAGATGATGTACAACGTCAGAGACTCACTTCTGAGACATCCTTTTATCATTTAACGTGCTAGGATTAGACATCGTTCTAAGCTGTAACCAGTTTTCTAGCAGTCATTTTGTCTTGACATTAATTCTTTTTTTCCCAATTGACAGCTGTACATCCAGAAGAGCTCTTCTGATTGTGAAGTCATTTTTCCCTGTCCTTGACTGGCTTCCAAAGTACAGATGGAAGGAATGGTTTGTCAACGACCTGATTTCTGGAGTCAGTACCGGGCTTGTAGCCACACTGCAAGGTAAGCGATCTGGAAGATTTGTAATAGGTTGAGGCAGTTGTTTCAGGAGATATTATGCGGTAATGCTTTTTTATAAAAAGATATTAAGATATATATTCATATAACGACCTCATCATTTATATGTATCCATCATCTGAGACACAGTAATGTGCCTTTAAGATTGTGTCACAAGGTCCCCATAGGGTGCCAAAACGCTCCACAAAATTTGATACCCAATCTCTCCCGCGTATAACAATACCCCATATGTGGTGGTAACCTGCTGTATGGGCACACGCCAGGGCATTGAAGGGAAGCTGCGCCATTCAGAGCAGATTATGCATTGTCACTTTTTATTGGCTATACAATCTTTATTTTTTTGGCCATTTGGACATATAAGGACTTATTTTTCGCCACATGAGATACACTTTACAAATACTTCATTTTTAATGTATGGAGGAAAACAAAATTGTCAATTTTGAGTTTCTTTTTTTTGTATATTTTGGGGGTCGTACACCATACACTAAAAATACTATAATATTTTTATTATATAGATCACTACGATTATGGTGATATCTCATTTATATAGTTTTTTTTTATATATTTTACAATTTTACAGGAAAAAAACGAATATAAAGAAAATCTCAATTGTTTTTGCATTGCCATCTTTTCGGAGTTATAACTTTAATATTTTTTGGTTGACAGAGCCAGTTTAAGGCTTATTTTTTTACGTGTTGAGTTGTCCTTTTTTAGTGGTACCATTTTGGTGCACATAACTTTTTTTTAATCACTTTTTGGAACATTTTTGTGAAGGGATTTTATGAAAATTTACATTTTTGGCGAGTTTTTCAGGTTTTGTTTTTACGGCGTTCACCGTACGGGTCCAATAATGTTTCTGACTTATTGTACAGATTGTTACGGACGCGGCGATACCAAATATGTGGGGGGTTTTGGTGATTTTCAGTTTTTTTTTACATTATTAGATGTGTATAGGGAATGTTTGTGTTTAGGGGACTTTAACTTTATTTAATTAATTCTTTTTATTAAAAAGTGTGTTGATTTAGTGTTTTTAACTTTTGTTCTTTACTTTTACAGGTTAGCTTAAATAAGCGATCCACTGATCGCTTGTTCAAGCTATTCTTCACCTAATACAGTGTAATACAGATGTATTACACTGTATTATGTGACACACTGAGCATGCTGCGCATGCTCAGTGTGTCACAGCCGAGTCCTGCCAAAAGGCAGGACCCAGCTTCCCGGAAGGAGATTGCTCAGCCCCGGGCACTGGCAGTCCCAGGGCTGCGATCGGAGCAGCGGACCCCCCGGTAAGCGCTGCGCGGGGGGTCCGATTACAGTTAAATGCCCCTGACACGCCGCGGCCAGCGCTGCCGGCGCCAGAAGCTTGACGTACTATTACTGCATTTTGCGGGAACGCACCTCCCGCCATGCAGTAATAGTACGTCAAATGTCGGGAAGGGGTTAATAATTTGTAATATTCATTTATGCAATGTTGTTAAGACTCTAGTTTTTAATCTAAAATAAATGTACAGCTTTCTTTATTTTAGTTCTAACCATACAATAAACAGGTTTGACCAGCTATGTTTTCCTAATTGTAAAGGATTGCAAAATAGATTGTTTTTATGAACTTATAATAATATTAGGAAGATTATTATTGAGTGTTTATTAATAGGTTTGCATAGTTCCTTTATGTAATTGTCGTTTATAAATGCTCTTATATAGTGACTGTTTATTTCTAGTATAATCTATTTTTTCTGAACAGGTCTGGCTTTTGCATTACTTGCTGCAGTCCCTGTTGGATACGGTCTCTACTCTTCATTCTTTCCTATTTTGACATATTTCTTTTTGGGAACATCTAAACACATATCAGTTGGTAAGTAATATGCTATGTAATGATTTCAAAGTAAGAAATATATTTGTATTGTGTCAGTCATCATTAAATGAAATATAACATCAAAATCAAGCATGATAAACCAGGAACCCTTACTCATAGATCCAGGCACTGTGATGGTGGTAATCTTTCTTATATCAGTTATGCATGGCCTCCTTCCTTCTAATATAAACTTTTATAATTATGCTAATGTGTCTGAATGGCTCTGGGGGTGCTTCCAGAGCACCTCAGTGATGTATCTTCACAGGCTGTTACAATGAGCAAAACAAGTCTCCCGTTCCTGTGCACTTCCTGCTACTGCTAATTACATAGGCAGAGTGAGGAGGGAGAGTGAGCAAGAAAAGAGGGAGACATGTTCTGCTCATTGTAACAGCCTGTGACAGTGCATCAATGTTGATTCTAGAAGGAAGGCGGCCTAGATACAAAAATATAAGATTACCACAGTAACGGTGCCTGGATCTATGAGTAGGTGTCCCTAGTTTACCATGCTTGATGTTGATGTTATATTTAATTTTGATGTTTTAGAAATATTGAATTGCTCTGCTGTTTCTCTCGCCTTTGCTAAGTATTCCACACTAATCCACAAGAGTGTAACTACACCATAATCTAGGCATAATGTAATGGAGTAGGAAGGTGTCTATATATTATGCAGCTAAATTAAGCCACATCTCCATTGTTTTACAGGACCCTTTCCAGTGGTCAGCTTGATGGTGGGGTCTGTTGTCTTGAGTATGGCTCCTGATGAAAAATTTACCATGCTGAGTAACGGCACCGGACTGAACAAGACAGTGATAGACACAGTGGCCAGGGATGCGGCTCGAGTTATGGTTTCTGGCACTCTCAGTTGCTTAATAGGAATAATTCAGGTAAAAAAAAATATTTGTGTTGAAAGATGTGCTCTGATCGGAAAATAACCCACTTATCCCTATTTTCTTGGCTTATGCTTATAGCCATTTTATTTTATCAGGAATACTTACAGTGTTACTTCATGTTTATCGTGCATAAAAATTTACATAAAGTGCAAATAAACTCAGCACAACATAAATGTAAAGTGCAATTTCATATATTAAGGTTTCTTTTCCTTTCCCCTAATGCCCCAATTTCTAATAGGTTAACATGCAAATCTGCCTTTTGTTTTATTGATTTATACATCAGTGTTTTTTTTAAATCCACAGCTTTTACTAGGGATATTCCAGATCGGCTTTATTGTCCGGTACCTAGCAGATCCTTTGGTTGGTGGGTTCACCACAGCAGCTGCTTTCCAGGTGTTTGTATCACAAGTCAAAACACTGCTCAATGTTCCCACAAAAAACTACAATGGCGTACTCTCTATAATATATGTAAGTTAACCATAATTTTAAATGCTGTTTTATGGGAATGTCTCTGTTGAAGCTCAAATTTGCTTCAAATCAGTTCAGATTTGCTAACCATGTGACAAAATGTGAAATTGCATATGTTTAATTTTACATCACTAAAATATGAATTATTTTACTAATAATTTTTTTATTTTGATCTAGACAATTATTGATATCTTTGCAAATATTGGAAAAACCAACATCGCTGATCTAATTGCTGGACTCCTGACTTTGCTTGTCTGCATTGTGGTGAAAGAACTGAATGATCGATACAAGCACATTATTAAAGTACCTATACCGATAGAAGTCTTGGTGGTACGTGCAATAACTGGATTAAAGTAAAACAATTAAATAACAGAAATGTGTATGTTTCATTTGTTTTATTTCATCTTACAGACAATAGTAGCTACAGGGATATCATATGGAGCAAATCTAGAACAAAAGTATAATGCTGGAATAGTAAAAAAGATTCCAAATGGGTAAGTGTAGTCTGAGCTGAAGTATAGAAATGACCTGTCTTTAGAGTTCTTATGTGTCTTCTGTATTGATGGAGGGGGTTCATAAATAGAGATATCATAAATTCAATTCAAATTCAGATCATGAAAAGTCCCCTTGATGTGCATTTGCAACATATACGGATTACTACAAAACGAAATATTACCTCTGCATAAAATGCTGAATAAAAGCTATTCTGACGCAGTGGAGCAGATTTATTAATAATAATAATTCCTTTATTTATATAGCACACATATTATGCAGCGCTGCACAGAGCTCGCCAAATCGGTCCCTGTCCCCAATGGGGCTCACAATCTAATCAACCAAGCAGTACGTTTTGGTGTGTGGGAGTAAACCCTATTGTTATTAAACATACATTGGTGGCACGTTTCAGCCTGGTGCCCCCCTTAGATGTCCATAAGAAATTAGTGGCTGCACCACAAATTTGGAGGAGGAATAAGACTTTATATATTTTGTGGCACAGGCGTAAATCTTGCCTCACAGAACCGTTACTGTGCTCAATAGAAGTGTATGGGGCCGCGAGCGCTGGCTGCTGTTTGTGCAGCCCGCTCATGGCCAAAAACTTCAGCAATGTGCATGAGGCCTTAATTATAAAGTCTTTAGACAGTTTTATAATTAATATGACCAAAGGGATGTAGCTTGATAACAGGGCTTCATATGAAAGGGTAAATTTGATGTATAATAGAATACAAGATATAAAAAATAATAGACAGTTACTAGGAGTGCTACATTGAATGTTATGTTAATCTACTAACAGAAAGAAATTAATTTATTTTACTAAATACGGTAATATGATTTATTAACCACTTCTTTGATTGAAGATTGCAATTATGGTGTTTATCACAATGTTGCTTTTTTCTTTTAGTTTCATACCTCCTATGACACCAGATGTGAGTCTCTTTCAAGAAATGATTGGCTCAGCATTTTCAATAGGTATAGTGGCCTATGCTGTTGCGGTGTCTGTAGGCAAAGTGTATGCTACCAAACACAACTATGCCATCAATGGGAATCAGGTATGTGTCTTCTGTACCCTGCACATTAAATTATTGGATGATATTGACCTACATTTATTATGGCATCTCCCCCGTTTTCTGGCAAAGAAACCATATAAATCTCTCTTTCCCTGCCACTTTTTGGGTTTCTACAACCTGCATGCCATTATGGACATGTGGCTCGTGAACGCCGCATTTACTATAGTCTGAGCCGGAGATTTGAGCAACAAACTCTGCCAGTTCCGACCTGGTCTACAGGTCGGAACTGGTGAAGTTTGCGTCCATATTCACGAAGAGGCCAGAGTGAATATCAGTGCAGGAAGCAGGCAGGGGAAAACTAAAACGCCAGTCCTAATAAATTCCTCACCTTTGTGTCTAAATAGTGATGTATGCGAGTGTTAAACTGTATGTTACATATTTCTTTAGTCACAAATGTAAAATACATCTACTACTCCTGACAAATCTTTAGGTCTACAAAAAAATAAAGCTACTGTATATGCTGATAAAAATATAGATATGTGAAAAGTACATTTTATAAAGACATGTTACTCTACTACAATCGTATTTCACGACCATGTGCTAAATGACATGTATTTCTGTTTACAGGAGTTTATCGCCTTTGGCATAAGCAACCTTTTCTCTGGAGCCTTTTCTTGTTTTTGTGCCACCACTGCCTTGTCACGTACAGCCGTCCAGGAAAGCACAGGTGGAAAGACTCAGGTAAGCTGGGGCTGTGTCTTGGAGGCAATTTCTTGCAGGTGGGAACTTTTTCCAGTTAACAAAATAATATTTTGTGTTACAGATAGCTGGTATAATTTCCGCCTTCATTGTGTTGATTGCTATAGTGGCACTCGGTAGACTCCTTGAACCATTGCAGAAGGTAAGTAACTTCTAAACTATTTGGTTTCCTAAGAAACTTTGCTGACAATTTTATAGTAGTGAGAAAAAAAATATTTTTAAGTCTTTTTAAAGATGTATTTTCTGAATCAAATTCATAGAAATGCAAAGCTTCATCTCTGATCCTATCATCAGAGATACAATATAGAATGTATTCTTCATGAAAGGTTGACATATGACAATGACTACTACTACCAGTAATCAAAATATTCGACAGTATTTTATATGCTTGTGTTTATAATTATGTTAAAAACTGACTAATCCATGCATCTTATTACAGTCAGTGCTGGCAGCTATTGTTATAGCAAATCTTAAAGGAATGTTCTGGCAAGTTTTTGATGTGCCTCGTTTATGGAGACAAAACAAGTGGGACTCGGTAAGTTTATTAAACAGTTTTATAAGCCACAGATGTACTTCTACTTCATTGATCACATACCATTCACATTAAATTGATTTGATTTCTTAGTTACATCTTTATTCGTAATAGTTAGACTGAATTCAACTATGCCAATACTCTCACTTGCTGATCAACGGAAGCCCCGTTTCCAAAAGAGAATTCTAGAATGACAATTCTAGATTGAAGGGGCCACAGTGCTCAGTGGTATTGCCCCTCAGGGCCATTTACTTGAATGAGACAAATTGGCAGTTCTCTTTACAGCCTGATGCTGTTCCAAGAAAATATGGACAGATCCCTATCAATAAAAGTTAGAATATTGGAGATAAAATAGCAGTTAGAGTAGTACAAAAAATAAAACCATGCAGTAGTTAGGTCCACTATCTCATATAGGTGGGGGTACTGGACTAGTAAGAGGCTATATATTTATATAATGGTTTTATCCTGGGATTTCAGGATGTTCTTCCGGATCTGATGAAGAAAGTGATATACCCTCAAAATGCATTATCCTACTCTTAGCCAATAAAAATGTTGCATGATATTCATTGGCACCAATCTATCCAATTTTTGCAAACTCTACATGCTACATACATGTAACTCTACATGCTACATACTCAATTCCTGAAATAGTTAATCACTTGTTATAGCTAAAATACCAATTTAAACACAGGATGGTTTTATGTGCTGTCCAAGCTATTTCACTGTGGAAGTTATGTAGAATGCAAGGCATTAAGTAAAAGAAAATTTGTTTATGATTGGTGTTTAATTGGTGCAGTGGCATATAACTTTCTATTAAATGAAGCAACCGAGCATACTGTATACCTTTCTAAGTGGTTATAAAACATCAATATAAAAGAACGTTTCCTTTATTTGTTTAGGTGATCTGGGTGTTCACGTGTATTGCATCCATCATTTTGGGACTTGACTTGGGATTGTTGGCCGGTTTGGTATTCGGATTACTAACTCTTGTTCTACGAGTCCAGTTGTAAGTACTTCATTTTTATACTATGATGCGATTTAGTCTAAATTTTTTTAAAATTATTATTATCAGGAGTGATTTTTAAGTCAATTTAGCAGGAGACTACACTGACTTAACATTGATCCAAACATATAAACAGCTGGATATATTGCATCTTTAATTCTGCCAAGTTTATGATTTCCATTAAGTTTGGTGACCACTATGTCTCAATAATAAATGTCCCAGTTCATAAACTAGGCTTAACCGTCAAACTGCACCTACTTTTTAAAAGTAAGGGTGGTGTAAAAATGCACAAAGACCAGGAGTTTTGGAGTTCAGAAATATTACATTCCAACAATGTGCTTACCAAAAGACAAATAAGATACAGTAGGTCTAGTTTCAATTCAGCAATTGTAGACTTCCTGGAATTGTTGGGAATAACGACACAACACCACTATGTTTAGCACTAATGTTTAAATCTTTCTACTTGTAAAGAAGGCAATATAGTTCTGTTATACAAATGTGGGATATACCATATTTTTCAGACTATAAGGCGCACAAAAAATCTTTTGATTCTCTCAGAGATCAAAGGTGCGCCTTATATATGAATTATAAGTACAGACAACAGTTGCCTTGAACTGTGCACAGGTCTGCCTCCTGCTGGTCATTCATCATTATAATCAGGTGCGCCTTATAATCCGGTGCGATTATGTAGGGATAGTTCCACATACAGAGGTTTATTTTATGTGTCATGACAAAATGTTGTAGTGCTTACTTTTGATATGTTTTTGTTCTAGCCCATCATGTGGTGCGCTTGGAAATGTCCCTGGAACAGAACTCTACAAGGAGGTTAAAACATACAAAACGGTACATAAAGCAGTAAACATTATGACTAGAATTGTAAATGTAAATGGTTTTAAAAACTAAATTAATAAGTTACCACAACACAATATATATCACAAATATTATAGATATTTTATATATGATACTATCACATCCCATGACCATCTGCTTTTTGGGAGCCTGGGAGTTTTGGAGTCTGGGAGATAATTAAATCTCATAAAAACCTAGTGATGCAGATGTATCAATCTGCTTATGTCAAAATTCTGTCGTAATTTACACCAAAAAAAATATTTTAAAAATACCTTTCAACACACATATAAAAGGATTTTAGACACTTTTAACTCATGCAACAAGAGTGCAACTGTAAAGGGAGTGTGGCTTCAAGGGAAAAAAACTGCAAAATGAATAACCCAGAAATTTTTTTTTATATTTCTCTGTAGGTTGTGGAACCTGAAGGAATTAAAATTGTTCGGTTTACTAGTGGTATTTTCTATGGCAATATTGATGGACTGAAAAGTGGAATCAAAAAAGTTGTGAGTGCATTTACATTTGTGTCCATCTCTCAGCAGGATTTCCATAGTCTACTTAATATATACCAATTAAATGTATTACATTTTTTCATTTTAGGTTGGGTTTGATGCTGTCAGAATTTTTAATAAGCGGACCAAAGCACTGAGGAAAATAAATAAACTGATTAAGAAAGGACAACTAAGGGCAACCAAGGTAATATATTGTTCCTACATATCTGTTGTTTTTAAAGATAAACTATCATATATAGAATGATAGATGTTTAACTGTATAAAATCAGAAAAGAACATCCCTACCATGCCATATCATGCTCCTGTTGCCCATTCACCCGCGCTCCCAGCTGGGCCAGAGGTATCAGCAGTAACAGAACCCACTTCAAAGAATTATTGTATTCAAGGTGATGCCACTTCTTGTAAGACAACAGGGCTGGCTGCAGTAGGTCCTGTGCATTTTGACACTTCTGACCTAGGTGGGAATGTCGGTGAAAAGCTGACAGGGGAGCATCGTAAGTAAGCCTTGCATTAAACTACCTTAGTGAATTCCATACTGGAACATTTTGGCTTCATGTTGTGAACACCTGTCATCAGGTCTCTGTCACTAGTCCTGTCACCACTACATTTTAGAGCAGACCTTTATCTAGTTGATTCATGTCTGTGTGCAATGTATAGTAAAGCATTGCTAGTGTTTTAGCTGCTGCCTGTTAGTGACACAGACATCAACTACACAAGTTGTGTATATGAATAACAGCATGTCAGGCTATTACTCATATACACATGGCTGCATCCTGTAGAAGTTATATCTCTCATACACACACAGGCTGAAGGGGATGTGGCCACCAGTACCAGGAAGCACATAGAGGAGCCATTACACCATTATACTGCACATCATTATACATGCTGTCAATCATGTGTATAGGAGTATCTCATACACACACAGGCTGCAGGACCACCAGCACCAGGAAACACATAGAGGAGCCAGTGCCAGGAGTGTCACATCATTATACAGGCTGTCAGTCAAGCACTGGGAGGTGTGGCCGTGCCTTACACTCATGAATAAGCTGAATATGATAATGACTCATTGTACCCATCTCAGGTCATTTGCATACAGCTTTAGGACATGATAGTTTGAGTTTACAGGCATGTAGAGGAAAAATGTAGGGGCACTGCTTCTACGGCATTTTATGAAAATATATTTAGCTTTGGGTGGTTATTTGACAGATTCTAAAATAAATACTTTTTCTTTTTAAAGAATGGCATCATCAGTGATGTTGGTACAGATAATGAAGGATTTGAGCCAGATGATGATGATATTGAAGACCCAGAGAAAGAACAGAACACAGAAGTGAAAGAAGTGGAGATTCAAGTAGACTGGAATTCAGAGCTGCCAATTACAGTGTCTGTTCCCAAAGTCTCCATTCACAGCCTAATTTTTGACTTTGGTCAAATTTCTTTCCTTGATGTGGTGGCTGTAAGGTCATTGAAAGTGGTAAGTAAACATCTGATTTACTTTGAAACAATTCTTTAATGAATACATTAAACTAACCAAGGTCACTAGATGCACCAGCTGTTTAACATAAAGTGGACTCTACTTTAGAATCCTTCATATATTTTGAGCATTCTCAGTAATAATGTATTGTAATGTACTGATGACTGCCTTCAACCACTTTTTGAATATTATTTGGTTTGATTATTTATTGCTTATAGTCATTATTCATCTCACTATAATACATAAACAACAATCACTCATAGTAGAATACCATTCAAATAAGTATCATATGTTTGCAGTGATTATGTCTTACAAAGTTACATCAAGGTCTATTGCCCTGGAGCATCAAACTCTCATCTTATGCTTGTCTGAATATCCGTCTCAACCATGCCATGCTGTGTTCAGTTCTGGTATCTGAGCATTTGGGACGGACATTCAGACAATCACATTACAGTCACTCCTGATTTTTAGTTGTAACAGGCAAAATTACAATTCAAGTAAAAGAAATACAATACAAAACAGTACAAACATATTCGGGCAAACTATTTACCCTCAACAATAAAGGACATCTTTCATCAGATCAAGGATTGTAAACAAAACATACAGACATACTGGTATGTGCCCCCTCTGGCAGGATCTGGTGTTCTTTTAGCTTCTTATGCCCTTGTTTTAAAAAAAAAAAGCCTTAAAAACGTTTTAAGAAGCTAAAAGAACAGAAGATCCTGCCAAAGGGGGCGCACACCAGTATGTTGGTGTGCTTGTTTTACAATCCTTGATCTGATGATAGATGTCCTTTAACCTATCCCTGATAGGGATAATCAAACAAGTAACAGTTGGTGAAAATGAGTTTTCAGGAAGAGGCAGTTGGGTGGGAGGGTTAGGAGGAATTTATAATCATATTTTATATGAGCCTAAGCCTTTATTCACATGAACATATGGGGACGTATATACATCCCCCATATACTTCAATGGCCTCACGGCACCATACGGGAGCGGTACGGTAGCCCGTAGAAAAAAAGGACATGTCCTATCTTTCGACGGAATACGGCGCAGAGCCCTATGTTACTCTATGGCGCTCTCCCCCTCCTCCTCTCCCAGGCACTGATGTATGCCCACCGTATTACGGTATGGGGGGCATACATCATGTGAATGTAGCCAAATTCTTAGTTTCCACATTCAGGTTTTGCATGTAGTTTGGAATATAAAACTAGAACTGGAATGAGGAAAGAAAGAGAAGGGACATCTATCCATTTAATTTTCGTATTATGATCCATACCCGGTTTTGTCTTTAAAACTGCGTGCAAAAATGTGATTGCAGGAACACAGCTTTTACATCATTTGTCGAAAGAACATCCCCTGAAATTATTTTCATGATTTGTTGTCCTCACACAGTTTGCATCAGGCTATTATTAAGCAGCAATCGTTTCAGCGCAAATCTATCTGTCTAGGGACTCACATTGCCTTTCCGTGCTGGGTTTTTCAGTCATAGCATCTAGATGATTTGTACTTATTTGTACTTAGAAGAATGCACTTATACTATGCATTTAAGAAGTAACCCTTTAGCCAATAAACGAAAGCCAACCGTGGTTTAAGTATGCATTCTAATAATAAAGCTGTTTTTGTTCAACTGTGGTTTGTAGTCATCTGTTGTTTTTTGTTTCAGATCTACAAAGAGTTCAAGAGGATTGATGTAGATGTTTACATTGCAGCATGTGATGGTAAAAAAAAATTTTTACACTTATTTCATGACACCATTTTTTACATTAATCTTACAAAGGTGTGGTACAATGAGTAATTTATGTATTTTTCCCCTTTAATAGATCATGTATACAAAAAATTTGAAGATTGTCTGTTTTTCGATGATCAAATCAAGCCAGACATTTTCTTCATGACTATTCATGATGCAGTGTTATACATCGAGGACAAGAGAAAGTACAATGAAGGACACGATCCATTCATGGAGAAGGTAAAATACATTTGCCCAATTTGTTTACTATTATTAACAGATTAAGCATCTAAAAAGCATTGTTTTCATTTTCCCACCCTGGAAACATATTTGCATATTTCCCAGAATCCCTTAGTGGAGCATCAATGGCTACAAGTCTTCACATGCCTAAAAGGCAGTCTCAATATGAAAATCTCTTACTTACTGACCCTAGTCAATAGACTCTCACTCCAAGCCAAACCAGTTCCCTACTCTGTACTGAATAGAACCAACCAGGTCAAAACAATGGTGTCTACAATTGAGAATATGTTCCTTATGGAATAAACATACTGGTTATACATGCTTGGTGTTAATGGGGAAGCCTTTCAAGGTAACTAAAAGAGGAATTGTTTTCCTTTTCCCACACTGGAAAACATATTTTGCATATTTCCCAGAATCAATAGGAACATCAATGACTCCAAGTTTCCACACACCTATAAGGCGACCTTAATTGGCAAACTCTCTATAAGGAAAACTGTTACTTCCTCATTCATAAGTTAGTCTGTTGAGAAAATCTTTTTAGGTATTTCAAAGTTAATAGACTAGGTGGATCTGTTTACGATCCTTCTTTGTAGGCCAAAGTTAAACATTTACATAGAATATCTCTTATTCTGGGGGACCTGGCACAGAAAACTCATGGATTTGAATGGGCTGTGTAGCATGATATGTATGCACTTATATCTGACTATAGCATAAAGGGGCTTGATGACTGACATTATCTTAACCACAATTTCTTTATTTTTTTTCAAGATCTCATTAATGCAAGAATCAAAAGAGCCATTGGAATACACAAATATTGAACCAACAAATGATGAACTGGATGCCCAAGAGGAGGTAAGAATACATCTAATAATATATAAATACATGCATATTTTGCAAATATGCCTTGCATCTAGAGATAAAAAAAAAACTTTTAAAAGGAGGAACCTATATGTAGTCTCCCAATATAAACATAAGATACCAAAGTACCTTCCATATGATATAAAGTGGAACCTCCCCAAAACATAACCTCTCTGAAATGACTGAAACTCTATCTTGGCCTGAATGTTTGTGACATTTTTTGTTTCAACATATATTTTGCATACTGCAAACCTTCTTTGAGAAGACCGCTTTTTAATGCATTTTTGGTTGGTTGTCAACATAAAAAGGTTTTACTTTAATTTCATGTCATCAATATAGTAAAAAAGATATTTTCTATTTATTTTTGAGTTTAACAGCAGTAATTTTTAAATAAAAGAAATAGTATATCATAGTGCCTTAGTAATATGTAAGAAGTACTTGTATTTATTTTATTTTGTATTGTTTTTGATTTGAAGAAGCCTAACATTTCATTTTATTTTGCCTTATAGGCTCTCCGAAGACTTGCTTCATGAACAATGCTACTGGAGCTACTGATTGGGTTGTGCAGCATTTGCTTTTCGTGACATTCTTGGACAATTTTTTTCTCCATGTGTTTATGGCTAGACTATAAGTACAAACATATAAGAGCTGACTACAGATCAAGCACATTGATCATGACTACAGTTTATGCAAAATGGAAATTAATGGTTTTGGTTGTTTCAGTAACTACCAAATGGATCTTAAATAGAATTTTTTTTCATATTATTCATAAATGGTCAGTAAGGAAGAATACACATCTAGTTACTGACAGTTTCTTCTGGACACAACTTTAGCACTTTATTATCAATAGAAGAAAGAACAACACTACATATGCCACTTCAATTACACGCTCCTTGGCAGTGGTCTCCAACCTGCGGCTCTCTGAGACTATACTCAATTCTGCATTGTTGGCTCCGCTGGGAGCCTAAGTCACAGATTCCATAAAAAACATGTCAAACCATATCAAACTAAATTGGATCTTTTGGTGTCCATTATACATATTTGGTGTACATATTTGGCATTATTTTTGTTGTTTTTCTCCTATAACAGAAGAACAAAGTAAATAATGAGGTGTAATGTTGTATATTGGTGTAAATCTACAACTTTAACAGCTACAACAGCATGTTGTAAATTATGAGCTGGTGAGCCACAGGTTAGAAACCACAGTGTAAGGTCAGTAGTAAGGCTTCTCCAGTAGTATATATTGTTTGCTAAGGAGTTCTAATTCAAATCTGGAATGATCATATAACATGGGTGCTTTTTAACATTATTTAATGTGTACTTAGTTGTATTTAGTTGGGGAAATGTCTTGATTGCCATCTTATAGTTAAAAGGGCGAAGAAATTGTAGCGGTCTGATACCTACACAACATCAATACCATGATGCTCAGCCTCATCACTTTTATACACAATGGGGCTGGTTCGCTGGTTTTACTATAGGAAAATGAGTGTTATGCCGCACAGGTTAAAACTGTGAAAAGACTCAATAGATGGACAGCAGTTCCAGCAGTCAGTCTTATTGTAGATATTTAATTTTACCCTTAAATAAGTGATCAAACACTCCAAAGATTTCATAAAGAAATGTATATCTCTTTACATAAATTATAGCAAAATTGTTATACAAACTGTGTGATTGAACCTACATGGAGCCGTATATAGCATTGAACCTATATGTACAAATATTTGTAATTGTTATGTAATATTTCTCAGGATTTCATTAAAAGAAAAACAGTTTCATTTTATTTGAGGCCACAAATCACATCATCATGCTGTTCTATTAACAATTCTAATACACAACTATGCATTGAACATAACCTCTACAACACTGTATGACTCGGTTTACATTTTGTTCACTCCTTCCTGTAAGTATAGGTGGGAAAGACTTGCACTTACAGCCGTAGGCTGTAACTATCCCACTGTATCAGCATACACTGGCATATGTCTTCTTGCTCAGCTTCTCTCCCTCTTTTAGCAGGAGCAGGAGCAAATATTAGCAGCAGGCAGTGATTTCAGGGTCTCCCTTCTGACATAACTCCATTTTGAACAAATACATCACTGATGCACGCCAAAGGTGTTTAGTGGAAGTTTATGTACACTTTATTAACAGGTAGCAGGATGGAATCCTGTGTTTCTTGCTGTATGGTGATATGCACTGACCAGATGGAGGTGAAAAGCACTTTGCTGATTTCTACCTGTCTCACAGTAAAATTCAGTGGCAGCATATTAAAATTGATAATAACTGTTATTGATTGATATTTTCTTTAAAGAAATAGAAACATTAGCTCACATTTTGCAGAAGTACTTAGTGACACAGGTTTAGCCAAGCACTGACTATTAATACAATATTACCAGTACAAACAAAATAGTCTCACCTGTTAAAAAAAATGGGCCTAGAAATGAGGAAAATGAAAAAATCTTCTAAGCACAAAAATTCAAGATGAACCCGCACAGCAAACAGCGAGACAAAACTTCTTGTAATATATAATTTTTTATCAAATGTTTGAAAAATGTTTGAAAATCAAAAGAAGTTAATTGTCCCAAAATAATACCACTGAAAACAACCCTTTTTGCAAAAAATAAGCCCTCAACCAGCTGTCAACAAAAAATACAGAAGTTGTTTGATACTAAAATAAATGCAATTTTTTTTCTAATATTGGTTTAGTTTAGCAAAATTGAGCAAAGATAAGAAAAATTATATAAATGAGGTATCAACCGTAATAATAATGAACAAGAGAATAAAGATAACAAAAGTTACTCACCGGTAATGATGTTTCCTTGAACCACGACGGCACCAACCAGAGAGAGGGATCCACCCCCAGGGACAGGAAACCTGAGCATAAAAAACACACTCCTCCAATCCTGCCTCAGTGGTTACATAGACTTGGAAGCCTTATTGTTAGTACATCAAAAAAACTATTTCCATAAAAGCTTAATTTCGGGACAAAAAATTTTTCTATTTTTTTTATGGGACACTCATGAACACCAAGAAAAAAAATACACCAGGTGCTGTCGTGGTTCAAGTAAACATAATTATCGGTGAGTAACTACTGTTTTCCCCAGCACTATGACGGCACCACCCAGAGAGAATTTCAGAGAGAAATATTAGGGAGGGATAATAGAGGAGAGCACCTTTCTCCCAAAAGAAAGACCAAGAGAACCTGCCACATCTAAACGATAGTGTTTAAAGGTGTGGGGGGTAGACAGATTTGGTCTAAGGAAGCATGTCTAAATTTTGCCCAGGATGTGGCCAGAGCTCGTGTAGAATGGTCATGTATATTTTCTGTGGCAGATTCCTCAGCTGCTTCATAGGCCAATTGGATAGTAGCCCAAATCCACCTAGCGATGGTTGCTGATGACACCTTGGTCATTTTGTTCCTTCCTGAAAAGAGAACAAATAAACTGTCTTCCGATATGATTTTGAAACCTCTAAGTACTTGGAGAATACTGTATCTAACGTCAAGGTTATGAAAGGATTTTTCACATCATTCTGGCGAGTGCCACATTTCACTCTTTTGTTTTTCCTCATCTGCCTGCACATATTGGACGTACACCCTGGACTGCTTTGTTTTCCATAATGCCCAGTCTCCTGCCTTTGGTCTGAAGAAGGTGTTTATTAATTTTGGTGTGAGCAGTGCCGGCCTTTGAACTTTCTTCTCTCCTCTCCCTCCTGATCTACCTTAATTAGAACCTCCGACTCGCATATCCAAGACTTCTCTAGAGCTGCACCCATTGTTTGTATTTCTCTGGACCAGACTATAAGACGAACACCCAACCTCCTCACCCAAACCTATCTCTTTAGGTAGGCCTAGAACACTTGTTAACTGCATGAAGTTTTAACTCTCTTTACTAACCCGTCCTGTGTCCTCCTCCCATCTGTTATCCAGGAACCACCGGACACCAAGCTTCAGGCTTCTCTGCAGTCCCATTCACCTTGGACTTTGTATATATGATGACGGCTGATGACTAGGTCCAGCGATAGCACTTCTATTTATTATATTTTGTTCTATTCCCTTATGAAGAATGGCTAATCCATTTTATAAGATTTTTACCTCTTGTGTCACCCCTTTCTTCCTCATACCTCACTCCTATTGTTCCATGTGAATGTTAGTTTTATTATATTTGTATTTGTCCCCTATGATTTGTAAAGTGCTATGGAATATGATGGCGCTATAGAAAGATTATTTTAAAAATAATATAATTCTTTAGTAGGGGCATTGTATAAAAATAAAAAGAGGTGGCATTATGTTTGTAAGTGAATTCATTAACCCCTTAAGGACGCAGCCATTTTACAGCTTAAGGCTCAGTCCCATTTTTTGGATTCTGACATGCGTCACTTTATATGGTTATAACTTTTGAACACTGTTACTTATCAAAACGATTCTGAGATTGTTTTTTACCCACAAGTTGTACTTCATTTTAGTGGTAAATTGTGGCTGATAAGTTTTGCGTTTATTTACAAAAAAAAAAGAAAATATGATAAATTTTCTGAAAAATTTGCCATTTTTGAAATTTGAAATCATTGCGTTTTCAGGCAGATAGATGTACCACCTAAATAAATTGCTGAATAACATTTCCCATTTGTCTACTTTACATTTTCACCATTTTTGAAATGTCTGGATAATTTATTTTGATGTCACGCGGCTTACAAATCGAATAGCGCTTTTCCGGATTTTCAGAATTGACTATTTTGGGGATAAATACAGTTTTGAATGAAAATTTACATATTTAGCATCAAAACCCCCCATATAACCAACCCAATTTCAAATCTGCACCCCTCAAGCTATCAGAAACAGATTTTACGAAGATTGTTAACCCCTTGAGAATTTCATAGTAATTACATCAAAATGGAGGCGAAATTTAGAATAGCCAAATTGTGCCGGTTATACGTTCATTTAGCCCTAAAATTTACACATTTCCAAAAGATAAAAATACAAAACCCACCATACAATTTGTTCTGCAATTTCTCCCGAGTACAGAGACCCCCCACATGTGGCCGTGACTTGTTTTATGGGCACACAGTGAGGCGCAGAAGGGAAGGAGGGCCCTGCAGCTGCCAGGATTTTACTTTCCTCATTGGCCTCTTTTGAAGGCTGTAAAATTTTTGCTTTTGCGCTATTAGGGCCATGTGACTGCATTTTTTTTGCGGGATGAGATGCTTTTTCCAATGTTACCATTTTGGGGTTGGTATCACCTATTGTTGAAAATTTAGGAACTTCTTTTTGAGAGCAGGATTAGAAAAGCATCAATTCTCTACTGGTTTTTTTACTTTTTTTTTTTGTGGTGTTCACCGTATAGACTAATAATCATATTATCTTCATTCTATGGGTCGCTACGATAACGGGGATACCAGACACGAATATATTTTCTTGCGTTTTACTAAATTTGTAAAATAAAGCCCTATTGTGGGGAAAAATCTATCATTTTTGTATTGCCATCTTCCAAGTGGCATAACTTTGTTACGTTTTTGGCTACGGAGCTGGTTGATGGCTTGTTTTTTGCGGGACACGTTGTACTTTGCACCAGTATCATTCTAGAGTACATATGTTTTTTTGATCACTTTTTATAGCATTTTTTGTGGGATTGAATAGGTAAAAATCATAATTTTTGGAGGGTTTATAACAGTTTTATTTTACGGCGTTCATCGTGCGGGTTCAATAATTATTTATTTTTATTCTACGGGTTGTTACGGACGCGGTGATACTATATATGTGGGGTTTGTGTTATGATTTAGACTTTTTTTTTAGTTATATGTCTCTTTATATGTTTTGGGGCTTTTGGGCATTTTTGGTGATTTATTACTTAATTTTTTTATTGAATAATTTTTTTTTTTACTTTTTCACTTTTTCCACCATGGGAAATGAACAAGCAATCATCTGATTGCTTGTTCATAATAATACCCTGCAATACTTATGTATTGCAGGGCATTATCAGTGTCAGCCTATGCACTTGCATAGGGTGGCACTCTGCCAGTAAGATGACGTCACAGAAAAGACACCCCAGATGCATGTTAGATGCCGCGGTCGCGATGACCGCGGCATTTAACGGGTTAATCACCCGCGATCAGAGACAACTCCGATCGCGGGTATTACACTGGGGTGCCGGCTATCAGTCACAGCCGACACCCCGTGTTTCCTGATGCCGGTTCGGCTCAAATCTTGAGCTGAACCGGCATCGGCTCAGCGTCCGATATATCGGACGCTGAGTGCTAAGTCACTGAGCTCAGCGTCCGATATATCGCACGCTGAGCGTTAAGAGGTTAAAGGGTGAATTCACTCGGCATATACCGTATTTTCCGGACTATAAAGCGCTCATAAAAACCTAAGATTTCCTTAGAAATCCAAAGTGCGCCTTATAGTCCAGTGCGCCTTATGTATGGGCAGTGACTAAAGGAGGGCAGCGGACCCTACTTACATAGGTCCCCGCTACTGGAGACCGGAGACAGCAGATCTCCAGCGGGAACTGCAGACCACGCGGCACGAACAACAGGCGCCATAGCGCGAACCAACTTCGTGGTCTGCAGTTCCCGCTGGAGATCTGCTGTCTCCGGTAGCGGGGACCTATGTAAGTAGGGTCCGCTGCCCTCTTCCACCTGAACGGACCCCCTTCCCCCTGGGGAGACCGCTCACCTCTTGCCGGGTCTGTGGAGAGTCGCTGGTTGCGACCTCTCTGCTCGGTTTTCAAACCACGCCCCAAACCTCCTCCTAACCCTGCGGCTTATAGTCCGTGCGCCTTATATATGGAATTATTCCATATATAAGGCCTTTATTCGTAATGCGCCTTATATATGGAATTATTCCATATATAAGGCCTTTATTCGTAATGCGCCTTATAGTCCGGTGCGCCTTATCACCAGGAAAATACGGTAATTGGGTACAAAAAAAATGTGCTGAGCAACCGGGAGCCGTGTGGAGCATCAATGGTGAGTATTAAGTTTTTTTAAATTCGCTTGGCATACTGGGGGCTGGCTGTATACAACATGGGGCAGGCTGTATACTACTTGGAGCCGGCTGTATGCTACATGGGGGCGGGCTGTATACTACACCCTCGGCTTACACTCAAGTCAATAGGTTTTCCCGGTTTTTGGTGGTGAAATTAGAGGTCACGGCTTATACTCTAGTACAGTGATGGCTAACCTATGACACGCGTAGCCATTTTCACTGACACACAGCTGCCTGAGAGTTAAGTTTCATCCTACATGACCAGGTGCAGTAGCCGGGAGGCTGAGAGATTGCACTGAGCTTCCAGCACTCCCCATGTGGGAGCTGTGCCTAGTGTCTCCAGTCAGCACAGGTATCAGCATGGGGCACAGCAGGAGAGGTTACCCGGCCATACACCCAGGAGGCTCCTCTGCAGCTCCTGATAGTTGTGGTGGGGGGAAGATGGCAGCACAGTCAGAGGTCACATCGCTGCTGCCTTGTGTGATGTCCCAGCAGCTGCCACCACTACACTGACCATCTCCACAGCAGGGGCAAGGGAGGACAACCACTCTCATCATATAGTAAGTAAGGTCAGTGCACTGTATGATAGAAGACAGTCATCAGGGCTTGTGTGTCAGTTTTGTGATGTACAAGCCCTGAAATAATCGCAACGCCTTGCAAATCGCCAGACATTGCGATTATTTTGCTCCTCACACCTTCTCCATGCCAAGAGGGCATGAGGGAAATGCGGACAGCGGCGCCTGCGCCCATCGCTATAACCTGTGAACTTTCATGACAGAAAGTTCACAGGTTACTAAGCATTTCCACACCTGTCTGATTGTAACCGATCTATTACAATGTGCGATTTGCACATAGTAATAGATGATTGGGAAAATCCCCATATACTGCCAGACTGTAGTATGGCAGTACATGGTAGGATCAATCAGACAACCTACGGTTAAAGTACCCTAGAAGTTAAATAGTATACATATTTGTTATTTAAACTATAAATATCACAAAATTATGTTTTTTTGTCAAGGTGACACACCACCCGAGTTATGCTCGGTTTTTTGGGGAATTTTGACACACCAAGCTCAAAAGGTTGCCCATCATTGCTCTAGTATATACAGTATATATATATCATAGTGAACCCCTATATTATGTAATTAATTGGAGGGCACCACATATTATTTATTAGGAGTACAGTATCATTTAAGAGTTATAGAGTAATAAGCATAAGTATAGAGCTATAGAGTAATAATATATTCAGGGTCGCAATGTAATTTTTGATACATGCAGACAGCACAGAGTGGTTTTATTTTGGGGGTATATTTCATAATGGACACTTCTGTTATCCAGGTGACAATTTATATACTGTAAGGGACTGTGGTATTTTTAGTTGCACAGTGTAGAGATGTGCTGCCAGAAGCTGAAGACATCTGTTGGACAATTCTGCAGCCATAAATTATGGCACTTCTGGACACAAAGTCAAAGTCCCATATTTTGTCAGGTGCTGGGGGGAAATGACGGGAAAAGGGCAGGTGAGGGGTGGCATTAGTCATTCAAAAATCACACACAGAGGAGCAGTTTCCCGAGGGTCGGGGGAAACTACTCCTCTTCAGCCCCATCCAGAGGGCAAATTGACTAGTCACAGAGCACATGGCATTGTAAGTTAATAAGTTATATACACTCACCGGCCACTTTATTAGGTACACCATGCTAGTAACGGGATGGACCCCCTTTTGCCTTCAGAACTGCCTCAATTCTTCGTGGCCTAGATTCAACAAGGTGCTGGAAGCATTCCTCAGAGATTTTGGTCCATATTGACATGATGGCATCCCACAGTTGCCGCAGATTTGTCGGCTGCACATCCATGATGCGAATCTCCCGTTCCACCACATCCCAAAGATGCTCTATTGGATTGAGATCTGGTGACTGTGGAGGCCATTTGAGTACAGTGAACTCATTGTCATGTTCAAGAAACCAGTCTGAGATGATTCCAGCTTTATGACATGGCGCATTATCCTGCTGAAAGTAGCCATCAGATGTTGGGTACATTGTGGTCATAAAGGGATGGACATGGTCAGCAACAATACTCAGGTAGGCTGTGGCGTTGCAACGATGCTCAATTGGTACCAAGGGGCCCAAAGAGTGCCAAGAAAATATTCCCCACACCATGACACCACCAGCCTGAACCGTTGATACAAGGCAGGATGGATCCATGCTTTCATGTTGTTGACGCCAAATTCTGACCCTATCATCCGAATGTCGCAGCAGAAATCGAGACTCATCAGACCAGGCAACGTTTTTCCAATCTTCTACTGTCCAATATCGATGAGCTTGTGAAAATTGTAGCCTCAGTTTCCTGTTCTTAGCTGAAAGGAGTGGCACCCGGTGTGGTCTTCTGCTGCTGTAGCCCATCTGCCTCAAAGTTCGACGTACTGTGCGTTCAGAGATGCTCTTCTGCCTACCTTGGTTGTAACGGGTGGCAATTTGAGTCACTGTTGCCTTTCTATCAGCTCGAACCAGTCTGCCCATTCTCCTCTGACCTCTGGCATCAACAAGGCATTTCCGCCCACAGAACTGCCGCTCACTGGATGTTTTTTCTTTTTCGGACCATTCTCTGTAAACCCTAGAGATGGTTGTGCGTGAAAATCCCAGTAGATCAGCAGTTTCTGAAATACTCAGACCAGCCCTTCTGGCACCAACAACCATCCCACGTTCAAAGGCACTCAAATCACCTTTCTTCCCCATACTGATGCTCGGTTTGAACTGCAGGAGATTGTCTTGACCATGTCTACATGTCTAAATGCACTGAGTTGCTGCCATGTGATTGGCTGATTAGAAATTAAGTGTTAACGAGCAGTTGGACAGGTGTACCTAATAAAGTGGCCGGTGAGTGTATATATCTTTTTTTTTTCCTGTACAGGCGGTCCCCTACTTAAGGACACTCGACTTACATACGACCCCTAGTTACAAACGGACCTCTGGATATTGGTCATTTATTGTACTTTAGTCCTAGGATACAATAATCAGCTGTAACAGTTATCACAGGTGTCTGTAATGAAGCTTTAGTGTTACTCCTGGTTCTTATGACAACCCAATATTTTTAAAATCCAATTGTCACAGAGACCAAAAAAGTTCTGACTGGGATTACAATGATAAAATATACAGTTCCGACTTACATACAAATTCAACTTAAGAACAAACCTACAGACCCTATCTTGTATGTAACCCGGGGACTGCCTGTATAAGCTATTTTTCATACAAAAACTGTTTGGCGGTATATGAACAATGCTCTATGGAGACTGGGGGGAGGGGTGCTAAAAAATGGGTCCATTTAACCCCTTCCTGATGAAGCCCTTTTTCATTTTTGCATTTTCACTCTCCTCCTTCAAAAATCTATTACTTTTTTATTTTTCCATGTACAGAGCTGTGTGAGGGCTTGTTTTCTGCGTAACAAATTGCACTTCAAAATGGTGGTATTTAATATTCCATGCTGTTTACTGGGAAGTGGGAAAAAAAATCCAAATGCTGTTAAATGGTGAAAAACCGCATCTGCGCCGCTTTCTTGTGGGCTTGGATTTGACCGCTTTCACTGTAAGCCCCAAAAGACATTTCTACTTTATTCTTTGGGTCGGTACAATTACGCAGATACCAAATTTGTATAGGTTTTACATTGTTTTCACTCATTTACATAAATTAAGACCTCTTGTACAAAAAAAAAAAATAATATTTTGCCATCTATTGGTGCCAATAACTTTATACTTTGGTCTACAGAGCTGTGGGTTTTTTTTGCCACTTTTCATTACGTTTTCAATGCTACCATTTTATGGACTGTACAACCTTTTGATCGCTTTTTATAGTTTTAATATTTTTCAAAATGGCAAAAAAGTGGCATTTTCGACTTTTTACGCTATTTCTCGTTAGGGGTTTAAACGCAGTGAAAAAACGTAATTAATATTGAAAGATCGGGCATTTTCGGACGCGGCGATATCTAATGTGTTTATGATTTTTACTGTTTATATTTATATCAGTTCTAGGGAAACGGGGGGGTGCTTTGACTTTTTAGGTTTTTTTTATTTTTATCATTTTTCAGACTCCCTAGGGTACTTTAACCCTAGGTTGTCTGATCGATCCTATCATATACTGCCATATTACAGTATGGCAGTATATGGGGATTTTCCTCCTAATTCATTATGTGCTGACTACACATTGTAATGAAAGTTAAAACGAGACAGTCGCGGAAGACCCGAGGCTGATGTGGCAACGGATTGTCACTCCCCGATTATGTAGCGGGGAGCAACGATCCCAGCCAATTTTTTTTTAAGCTGCCAACAAAGAACCTGCGAGCGGTTCCAGCACTGACCGCAGGTGTTACAGTTAAGCCTTTGCTGAAATATGCAGCAAAAGACTTGCTGGCTATGGAGAGGGCTCTGCTTGTGAGCCCTCTCTATGCAACCAGCATGTGCCGAACTATTACATCACATGTCGGTAAGGGAGTTAACAAGATATGTTTCTGCATCAGTGTAGCTACAGCATTCTAAAGGTATGTTTGGTTTATAAGACATTAAAGCAAATTATAGATTTCCATTAACTCCTTTCCGCTCGCCCGCTGACATTAGACGTCAGCGGGCCCAAGTCCGGAGTCTGCAGCAACGTCTTTAGACGTTGTTGCAGTTTCTGCTGATCCTCCGCTAATCGCAGGAGCAGGACCCGGTCTCCGGGTGTCAGAGGCCCCCGGAGACCCTGGGGAGAAGGTAGATGCAGTTCGTTACCGCTTCTCCCTTCTCCGATCCTCCCTGCATCGCGCTGAATGAGCGCGATGCATAGAGGAGCTGAGCGGCATGGCGGCCGGCTCAAGAGACTCGGCGGTCACGTGACCGTCGGGTCTAAAGGGGTTAATCAGAGTTGCTGGGTCTAATTAGACCCAATACAGCTCTGATCACCTGTCCCCAGTGACAGGTGGACATTTACCCTGTAACTGAGGCCCCTTATAGATGCTTCAATTACAGGGTAAAATATGTAATAGGAAAAAAAAAAAAGTAAAATGTAAAAAAAAATAAAAAAAAAAATATGACAATGTACCCCAGGGGTCTTTTATGACCTCATGGGGGACATAAAGTAAAAACACATACACACAAAAAAAAATTAACCTGTTCACACTCTGCATCCAATATATCGGACGCTGAGCGCAGTGACATAACGCTCAGCGTCCGATATATCGGATGCGAGTGCTACTTACATGGCATAGCAGCAGGCGTAGTGTGGGGGAGCAGTAATAGCTTGGGGGAGTAGGCATTATGTGGCGGAGCAGGCGCAGCGTGGAGGAGTAGGTGTTCTGTGGAGCGGCAGGCATTGTTCTGCGTAGGTTGTGTACTACCCCCACCATGTCCCAGAAGTCATACACTGACTTGGAAGTATATTATTATATGGAGTCTGCTAGTGGGGACGTTTTGTTTGTGCACCTCTTCCTCATAAAGCGACTCTGAGGAACCCCCGAGAAGGCGCTTTCGTAGTAGTGCTGAAGTGCCTAGGTACAAGGACAAGAGAGAGGTTGCATCATGATTCTTGGGGTGTTTGTCTCCCGTGGCAGGAGCTGAGCACAAGATGACATAATAGATATTTTGTACTATGCACCATCCATTATGCATCATCCTTGGGGTCCACCTGTGGGGTTAAAATGCTCACTACACCCCTAGATTAATTCATGGAGGGATGTCATTTTCAAATAGGGTCAGTTCTCAGGGGTTCCTACTGTACTGATCCCTGAGGGAATCTACAAATGTTTTATGGTGCCAAAAAAAATGTAAATGTCGGTACTCCAAATGCCATTCTTCCGAGCCCTGCCGTGTCTCCATCTTGTAGATTATTGGCATGGCCCGGGAGAACCTGCATGATGATTTTTGGGGTGTTTGCCTCCAGTTGCATGAATTGGGTAAAATACTTTTGACACTACAATTACAAATTTAGAGAAATTGCAAAGCAAATTTTACTCAACACCATTCAATTTGTGTTACATTTGAGCCAGGATCTTATAGGTTAAAATGCTCATACAACTCTAAATAAATTCTTTGAGGGTTGCTCTTTCCTAAAATGGGGTCACTACACGGGGGTTTCTATTGTACTGGTACCTCAGGGGAACCCCAACACCAGTCTGGTGAAACGGGTGCTCAAAAAGCTAGATTTTGCTTGTCCCTTCTCCGGCCTGCAGTGTCCCCAGCCTGTAGACTATTGCTACACATGGGGCATTGCCATACCCGAAGTAACCCACTGAATGATTTTTGGGGTGTTTATCCACAGTGGGATGAGTTGGGCTGAATACATTTCTTCCTACTTTGGCACATTTGAGAAAACAATGCAATTTTTACACTGCCCCCATCATTTTGTATTACATTTGACCCAGCATCTCAGGGGCTGAAATGTTCATACAACCCTAGATAAATTCTTTGAAGGGTGCCCTTTCACCCCCTACTTGGGGGGTTTCTATTGTACTGGTACACCCCAATACCAGTCTAGTGACAAGGGTGCTCCAAAGGCAAAATTTCGCTCCTTCCCTTCTCAGCCCTGCCGTGTGCCCAGCCTGTCAATTTTTGGCACATGTGGTATTGACATACTCGGAACAACCCAAAGAATTATTTTCTGTGGTGTTTGTCTGAAGTGACACGAGTTGGGCACAGTATATTAGGTGCTAAAATGACATTTTTGAGATAAAAACTCAATTTTTAATATGCACCATTTACTTTGCATTCAATTTTGACCATCATGTTGGGGGTTAAAATGCTCGACACAACCCCAGATAAATTCTTTGACATGACACTCCAAATCCAGACAGGTGAAAATGGAGCTCCAAAAGCAAAATTTTGCTCCTCCCCTTCTCATCCCTGCTGCGTACTCAGCCTGTCAATTATGTGGTATAGCCGTACTTGGGACAACTTGCAGAATGATTTTTGGGGTGCAAAGTGGCATGGGTTGGACACAATATATTAGGCACTGAGGGGTCTAGTTTCCTAAATGGTGACATCTTTGGGAGTTTTCTATTATACTGTTACTTCAGGGGCTCTTAAAGTACACCGTGGCACCACAAAACATTTGCAGTCAAATTGGCCTTCCAAAAACCCAATGGTACAAACTCTGTTCTGGACCTCGCTTTGTGACTAAAGAGCAGTTGACATCCACATGTCTGGTATTACCGTACTCGGAAGAAGCAGGGAAAAAAAATTTGGGATGTATATTTACCTCAAATTCCTTCTGAATGTGTCCATTTTAGGGCTTAATTAAAATAATCTTATTCAAAAACTGAAATTTCAAAATTTTCAATCCATTTTTGTTTGCTTCCAGAGAAAGATTTAATAGTTTGAGAAGCTAGGTTGATAAAATGGCGTTACTTGTGGGGGTATATAGTACATAACCCTTTATAGGGCACTTCCAAACTGAATTTGTCACTAAAAATTTAACATTTTTCAAATCTATTGAAAATCTGAGAAGTTGCTACTAAAACTTGAAACCTTCTCAGATCCATAAAAAATGGAAATGTAAAACAAATTATGGAAATAAAAAGACCAATGGCAAAAAGTTTCTACAAAAAAAATAAAATAAAATTGTGGTATGATTTTTTTTTGTCTAAAAAGTAGAACATTTGAAAATTGTCATATTTTTTTCAAATTTTTCCTAAATTATTGAATTTTTACCCCCCAAAAAGATAATACTAACATAAACTACAATATCTCATGAGAAAACAAATCTCAAAATCACAAGGATATCTTAAAGTGTTGAAAAGTTACCACAGGAAGAGAAACTGGTCAAATTTTACGAAAAAGGTCTGAGTGTTAACTTAAAAACAGGCTGCGTCATTAAGGAGTTAATGTCATCCCTGCAGACTCCGTTTACAAACCAAGAGCGCACCACTAGAAGAAAGGGAAGGAGAAGGCAGAACTTTACATTATAGTCTGCTACTTCCCCCTACAATGCCTGCACATTCCCAGACACCCTCGATATAGGTCATATTTCTGTGTAGCAGTAGGGTGGGCCCCCAGAAGCATTTTCACCTGTGGCCCTTGGTACCCCAGTGCGACCACGGGAAACGGCATTTCTCACTTACCAAACCCTGCAAAAAACAGCATTTGACAAACGGAATAATATGAATTAAACTAAAACACGCTCTAATGTGCTAAGGAGTCGCATACACACACATGCAGAACACTCTTCAGCCACGCAACCAATACGGAAAGAAAATACGCGCTGCTAGCCTGCTCCAACTCTAGCATTCCCGCCACCCTGCCTCCCCTAGTGACGTGCTCTCGGGTCCCCGCCCTCACCCTGAGCTTGCGCTCTACAAGCGCTGACCCCGGCGCGTGCGCGCTCCAGAGTGACGGCGGCTGCGTTCTTTCCTCTTCCTCGGAACTCTTCGTGGCTTCCGGTCCCGGAGTGCCCCGCGCCGCATCATGGACCATAGTGGTAAGTAAAGCCGAGCTAGATGAGCTAATTAGTATTGAGCCCATGTCCTCCACACCGTGTCTTGCCCTTCCCTCAGTCACCGTGTAATGGCGGTCAGCAGAGGGGGTCACTTGTTATCAGTGCCTGGCACTGGTCTGCGGCCTTGTTACGCCGCTGCTTCCTGTTGGTATATGGGAGCTTCCCCTGTCATTGTGGGCGCTTTCACTGCTCGGTTATTGTATAGGACTGCGTTGTGTGGACCTGCCCATCATGAGATCGGGTGTTCGCTTTGGCTGACATACATCTTGTACTTACGGCCACCATATAAACATGTAGTATCACAGGTCAGATTACTTGGTTGTAAAGTGACATTTATTCCCAGTTGTTGTACCCATGAGAAACATAATTTGCTTGGGAAGCCCACACATATCATTTGTATGGTAGAAAATCTGCCTCAGATTTGACCATGTATATCTCAGTGAGTCTTCCCCTCTGCAGTCTTTGAATTTAACAGGTCATTGAATACTTTTGATTATTTTCCTTCCTTTTTGAACTTTAATAATTTTTTTGTTGCACCCCACATTAGACAATGATTTACAAGGGACGAACAGCATGGGATCTCTGAGTGGATTAGATGTCAGACGACGGATTCCAATCAAACTGATCTCCAAGCAACCAAACAAAAATAAACTCCCAGCTCGACCAATGAGGAATATGAATAGGATCCCTTCAAAGCCACAGCAAGGTGAAGAAGGTATAGATTCTTGTTAAGTAGTAACGCTTAGTGACCATTTATTCCAGATTTTTCAGTTTCTACACCATGCGCTTTTTTTTTTTGTAAATCTTAAGGCTGCATTCACATGTATGTGTTGTGCCAATCGAATCTGACCCGTGTTCAGGTACATTGCACACAATTAAGAGTCCTTGTTTGATACAGAAATATGATGCAAGTAGTCCCTGCTTGCTGACCAAACAGCAGCGCTGTCACTGCAACACTTTTTACGATGCAGCTCAGGAGTAGGAGTACTTTCTGAATGATGCAAGTACTACAGTTTTCAGCAATATATTCAGTCCATGGGATCTGACCTGCACATGGGTCCGATTCTATGGGCATAATGTGTTTGAGTGCTGCCGTATACTTATTCCTAGGGAAATGTTGACTTATTTTACCCCGTTACATGGGATACTGCTGAGTAAAGCTACAGTGCTTTAGTGAGGTCACAGTACTTCAGCTCATGATTTAACTGGGGCTGTAATCCATTTTGTCAGAAATATGCAGTTGTACAGCATTTGTGGTCTACTTTAACTAAAACTGTATTTTCTAACTGGAAAGAACTTTACTAATTTACTCAGAAGCTCTCCGTCTCCAACGCTTCTTGTCCTGTCGAACTGGAGGGGTTGACATTACGTTTCTTGTATTGCTCGCCTCAGTGGTCACATCTGATTGAATGGCAAATGACTGTTGTTGCCATGGGTTAGCTCTGTCATCTTATCACACTGGTCTCTTGACTGAAGGTACCAGAGAGAGTTTTTTTCTTTTGTTCTTATACAAAACTGCCACATTATTTCTGATTCTTTGAGAACCTATTTTTAAATCGGTTGTTTTTCTTTGTAAAGCTGAATAGAATGGTCCTACAGAAATATTTTTTGTAGCCAAGATGAATTTTTTGAACATGATAGATTTTCTTAACTAGTTGCTCCTTTTAGAGAGGTTGTACTAACTGAGGAATATATTCCTAATGGCAGTGATGGCGAAGGAATCACTGTGTGATTCATACAGAGTGCCCAAACCACAACCAAAACCCACTTTTATGTCGCAAAGTGCCAACATGACATTTTAAGCAGTAACCTATTGATCTCTGCTGTATCACAAGTTTCAATCATATTGGCGTCCTGAGGTCACCAATACAATAGAAAGCAGGAGACATTTGGATTGTAGCTTCCCTCCAGGGTCCCCTGAAGAGGAAGAATCAGGGGACCCGAAGCAGGAGCTCCAACCATAATCCATCTTGTTAAAATAGCACTGAGCATGGCGCGTCCTGGGCTGTCTTGGACTGCAGGAGGAAGCCTTGAGTCCTATCTGGTAAATTCTGTGCTGGGTGCCCACAGAAAGGGCTCAGAGTGCCACCTCTGGCACCCGTGCCATAGGTTCGCCACCACTGCCTTATGGGATAACAAGGTGATCAATAAGGCTCTAGAAAATGAAGATAGGGGATAATTTTGTAAGTTAGTACTACCCCTTTAATGTAGACTATGTTTTTTCCCACATTATTGGGTATATGTTTGATTACAGCTCTAGCTTTTTTTCCTTTCTTTCAAGAAGGCTTTGATTACAATGAAGATGAAAGGTATGACAACAAAGCAAGTGATATATTTGGCAATCAAAGACGATTTCCTGCTCACGTCTTTTGGGACTTTAAGGTACAGTGTTTCAGTGAAATAATAGCAAACATTAGTATGTGTATTATTTTGTTTTTCACAGATCTATAAGTGGAATCCATTGAATTGGTGATATTTATAAAATAAACATCATTAGCCTGTTAGCGCTCTGCGCCCGATATAACGGACACTGAGTGCAGCGACTTAACGCTCAGCTTCTGATATATCGGCTGCAGAGTTGATCTGAGCCGTGTCGGTTGTAATTGACAGCCGACACCCCGCTGTAACACCCGTGGGTGTTTAACCCGTTAAATACTGCTGTAAGTGCGACGATGATAATCCAGAATGTAATCCAGAATGATACTGCCATCAACCAGCTCCATGGCCAAAAAAGTAAGTGTTATGCCACTTGGAAGACGGCAATGCAAAAATGATAGATTTTTTCCCCACATTAGGGTTTTATTTTGAAAATTTAGTAAAATGTAAGAAAAGTATGGTATCCCCTTAATCTTATTGACCCATAGAATAAAGATAATATGATTATTAGGCTATATGGTGAACACACACACACACACAAAAAATCCAGTACAGAATTGATGCTTTTATACTCCTGCCCTCAAAAAAAAGTTCTTTAAATTTTTCAGCAATAGGAGATACCAACCCCAAAATAACACTGGATGACTTCTGATTTTGTACATACTCCTTGTAGCTGTCTGCAGGGGAATCTTTAGAGGAGACCTCAGGAAGGGAATCCATTGAATAGATGTGTCGGGCAGTGGCAGATCAGGATCCACAACCTCTGGGAAAGACCATGAACTGCTCATATATATTTTGTTTCTACATTTCCCAGGGCTTCCCCAAACACAAAGGCCCAGATTTACTAATAGTAAGGCAGCCGTGCATTGGGCGACACATTCATGAAGGCCAGATCTTAGTCTTCATTAAAGTTCTGTTGACTTGCCGACATAATTTTGGTGGCCAGTGTGAGTACACACTGGAGCGCCCCCTTTCTGCGCACAGGATTATGCAGCGGCATGCATATTGCGCCGTTTGTACATGTATTTATGTGCAGTCCAGGATTGTGGCATAGACTGCATAATAAATGTGGCCAAGCTTTATTATTTCATGTTCTTCAATTAAATAATTCTTTGCCCAGGTTTTGAATTCAGAACCTCCATACTCTACCTGCTGTAGAGATACAGGACATCGCCTCTATCCACTGGACAATGGGCTGACTGGGTCTCAATGGGAGGATTTATTTGCACTAGAGCTTCTATTAAGTTACACTGTGACACCAGCTCAATGTACTGTTATATATAGATGGATCTCTATATATATCGCTACATTATCTATTTTGTATTGTTTTTTTTTTATAATACTGCTGAATTATTAAAAATGTATGACACAAAATAAATTCTACATTGTATATTAACAGTACCAGGACAACCTTCACCTTGAACGTTAATGATCGCATGGGTTTAATTGGAAACCCATATGCAATTGGGCTGCCGCCCCAAGACATTTGCATTGCATTTCTAAACGTCCGATGAGATTGCGCGCTAAACAATGAATCCAGATAATACTTTTTTCTTTTCTTGAAAGTATCGATATCGGAACACAAAAATAAAAAACGTTATAACTTGTAGAAGGAAGAAAAAAAGAATGGCCTTGACATTAACGTGGAAAACTGGTGCAGATACACATTTTAATACTTGGTTTGTTTTTGCAGCTTAATCTTATAGGAGAAAGGGACGATACACCTGTTCATTTCTGTGACAAATGTGGCCTGCCTATTAAAATATACGGAAGAATGGTAAGTGGGGAACTTGTATGTCTGCTTTGGTGTTCTGGGCCAAGGTTTTCTCCTTCACAGATCACCAGGGGTTTTTGTAGAAGGTAGTGGTAAAGTGAAACTGCTGGCAATGTTTCTTCAGAAAATCTGACTAACTGGCAGCATTCAGCACACGCTGCTTGAGAATATTGTACCCTTGCCTCTCAAATGCAAATTTACAACATGATCAGTACAGTAGAGGTTTTCATAGGGATTTGGCCTTAAATTTTTACACTTGTCTTTAGGGTAGGGGTTAATGTCCCATTGCCTGGGACCCACACCAGTCACTAGAAGTGTCCTTGTTTGCGATTTGATCAATTTGTTTGTTGCTATAGTCTTTATTACAAAAACTGTGGCACAGATACTGGATTCTTACTATGGTTGTGCAGTAAGGAGGAATAGGGTTCTTTAAGATGGGTGGGGCTTTCAGTGATCAGTCATTTATCGACTTACCCTCTGAATGAGACTCCTTCTTCCTGGTCCGCATCAATAATGCTGTGTTATATGAACTTCCTACTCAGCTGTATTGTTCCAAGAATGCTTGGAGTTCTGGGAAATTCTCTGCTTCCTACTTTTATCCAGAGGATTATTTAATTTTTTTTTTTTTTTATGGCAAGACACAGTATTCAATAAATTTCCTGTTAGATGTAGTATGGTTAGCATGGAGTATGGTTGTGTTCTTCTAGGACAGCCAGTTACTTATTATGATCCACTCTTCATGTATTTCTTTCAGATTCCTTGCAAGCATGTTTTCTGTTATGACTGTGCCCTGCTACATGAGAAAAAGGCAGATAAGCTTTGTCCAGGGTAAGTTTATCTTGTCTTTTCTGCCTCAAAATTCTGTTTTGTTTATCAAGTAAAATGCACATTTTTACATTTTAGCATAGATTTATTGATGTGGATAACATTTAGTCATATTCAGACAAAATTATATTTGGTATGGCCTTTGTTATACAATTTACCTTTTAATATTAGTTTATATGTGTAGTAATAATGTAATATACCTAAAAGGCGATTAGTTATCCTCAATAATAGTCATTGTTTTTCTGTAGCCTAAAAGTGTGAAATCTGCTCTCATGGTATATCTATTTTTTCCCCCTTTTTCTCAAAAGAACACTTGTTGAAGAGAGTACTGACACCTATAAACGTGTGAGGTAGGTTCTTCAAGTTCAGTGATTTCCCCCCCCCCCCCTTTTTGGAATTTTTACAAACCGATTTTACATAGACTGTTTGAGGAAAGTCCCTCCAAGACCCTCATCTCCCCATCAACAGGTCAATAAGTGTTCTAATTCTATATGCCCACAGGTACCAGTTGTTGGAGGTTTCTAATTGGCTTTATCATTATCCTTCTTTTTCAATCCTTCTGACTATTTCAAGTTAACTAGAATTAAAGGTGACCTGTCGCCACATTTTCGCATATACAGCTAGTTACCGGTTCCCAGAGTTCTATTAATTACACTTCTTTTAGCTAAAAATTGTTTCCCTCTCATCCCCATTAAATCAACTTTATGTAATTATATGCCGTGATTTCATGTGGTCCGAGACATACCTGTAGTAGATATGGCGAAACTTAGGGGCAAACATCAGTCAGGACACAGGACATGAATGTAACACGAGGCAATGTGTTAAAAAAAAAAAAAACAGCATTTCCTATAAGTAAACAGAGCTTTATATGTCTAGTTGAATATTGGCAGACAGTCCCTAAGTACTACTTCTATACAGCAGCATGGCCTAACAGTTAGAACTGCTAATCAGGAACAAGGAAGCAGGACAGTGCCCAAGATTTGAAGAGACAGAAATGTCAAAACAAGGGGATGTGGTTCACTGGCAGACTGGGAGTCATATCCAGGATAATCATCAAAGGAGTTTTTTTTCACTTGGACCACATTGTGACTAGGTTTGAATTTAACTTAACACAAAAAAAAAATTGTCCTACAGGGACACGTGAACCCATTGGTCACTTAAAATATAACTTTTATTAGTATTCGCTAAAAAGTGGATGAACTCCGTCCAGAGAAGTGTTTAAAAGTTTACAGAGTGCAGGTGCTACAGTTTACACCTTAACTGGGTGATCAAGGTTTATCAGGCAGCATTTATCAACTATAGTTAGAGAGGGAGGGGGACTGATAATGCACACAGTCCTCGAAGCAAGAGATTTCAGAGCTGTAACTACGGTGGGGGTCCGTGTCCCTTTATTAGGTATGTTTAATATTGCGTTAGTATACCCACTTTATGTACTCTACTGCCCATAGGACTGTAAGTCCAATCCTCAGGGCTGTTAGTAGCGGAGCCCCACGGAGTGTTGCAGCTCTTGCCGGTATCTTCTATAGACTAGTCTAGGTGATCTCTGCTGCGGCTAGATTGCTGTATTTCTGATTTGCTATTCTTGCACCCTAGGTGTCTAGCTATCTACTGCCTCTGAATTTAAAAACTAGCATATTAGCCCACCCGACATGTTTCGCCACATGCCGTGGCGTCCTCAGGGGGATCGGGGATGCTGGCTTTATTGAAAGAAAATGTGCATTTGTGATCTTAATAGCACAATCTCTACTAGTTTACCCCCATCCTCCGTTAAAAGCCGAATGGCTGCGCAATAATACAACATAATATAGGATATGTCCTACACGACCTTGTGCAGCCGCCATGCTTGGTTATGGTACAGTGAGACAACGTGTGCTTACCGGGTGTCATAGACCTCTTTGGAGTCCGTAATGTGGCACAAATTGTACGGCTGAAGCAACAGTCCCCATACGTTCATCTGCATAGGGCCTAAGATTGACTGTATACAGTTGAATTTGAAAGAGATTTTTTAAATAGAAATTTCAAATTTCAGGATTTGACCCTTGTGCCCTGTATTTTTATCAGAATATATGGTCTGTCACTTTTTTCTGCAAGCGGTAACATCCGCCTGCAAAGAAAAGAACATTCAACTTCCTTTTGCAATGAGAATTGACTTTTAACACAGAGAGAAAAAAATGCTGAAAAATCTAAATCCGCCTTCTATTGGCCTCATTAAGATGGTAATGCCTGCCTGGTTGCTGTCACCTACACATATGCTTTATCATTTATCAATCTCCTTAGTGTGGTCCTGCAGTAAGGTGCAAACTTGAACACTGAACCCTATTCTTGTGATTGGCAAGGGTCCATCAATGTGGCAGCTAGAGAGCATACACTTGTTTACCTTTCTATAATAAAGGTGATCCCATGAAAAGTTCATTTTGTTGAAATAATTTTCCTCATAAAGTACACTTAACCCCTTTGTGACAATACCTCAAGTTACACATACAATGTGGAAAATATGCATGTGAAAGACTGAAACTAGCCTACTCGTTTCGATAAAAACATCTTATTTATGGCTTTCTATTGAATGTAATCCAACATGGCACAGCTGAAAATCTGTATTCTTTACAGTGCCTGTATTTGCAGTTATTTTTTTTCCTTTTTACATTTTTTCAATGTACCTTTTGTCATTACAGAATTTTTTTTAGGAGCAATAGCCATTGAGAAATACAAATCTGCCAGCTAAATTCTAACATAAGATGTTTTCTTTTACAGCTGTAATGATCCAGTTCAAAGAATTGAGCAGTGTGTACGTGGCACACTCTTTATGTGCAGTATCGTGCAAGGATGCAAGAGAACTTACCTGTCCCAGAGAGACCTGCAGGCGCATATTAATCATCGGCATATGAGAGCAGCAAAGCCAGCCGCTCGGCCACAGCCTGAACCAATACATCCTCCTATGGCTCCACCACCCACTGATTTGGCTGATCGTTTCATTATGCCCCCAGACAAACACCTTTTGAGTCACATGCCACCAAAGCAGCACATACTGATGCCCCCACCACCAATTCAGCATGTGCCTCACGAGCATTTTAATCAGCAGCATGAAGATATGCGTGCTTCTCCTGCAGAAATGTCCATGGCTCCACCTCCACCCCGCAATGTTCCTCAAGATGCTTTCAGAATTAATACTAGAAAACACAGCAATTTAATAACAGTACCTATACAAGATGATTCTGGTTCAGGGGCTAGGGAAGCTCCTCAAGCACCTGGTCCATCTCTTCACCACCCTGAGTATCCTGGTCAACCAGTAGTAACTCATCCTCATCATATTATGCCTCCACAGCAACATTATGCACCACCCCCTCCACCACCACCTCCAATAAGTCATCCAATGCAACATCCACCTCAAGGAGCTGGTACACCCCACATGGTGTACAGCCAAGGACCCCCACCACCCTTGACTACTGCTCCACCGCCAATTACACCTCCACCTGGACATATAATTGCTCAGTTGCCGCCTTACATGAATCATCCTCCTCCAGGACCTCCACCACCACAACATGGCGGGCCACCTGTAAATGCCCCTCCTCCACATCATTATAACCCTAACTCTCTACCACAGTTTAATGAAGAGCAAGGAACTCTTAGCCCACCTTTTACACAGCCTGGTGGAATTAGCCCAGGCATATGGCCTGCACCCAGGGGACCTCCACCACCACCACGAATGCAGGGTCCTCCCAACCAAGCCCCTATTCCTGGGCCGCATCATCCTGATCAGGCTAGATACAGGCCATATTATCAGTGATTTCCCTCTTGAACACACATTTTATTTTTCTGCTTGATTACATTGACCTTGCATTGCTGTTTATAGACTATTATTTTGAGTTCTGGTGTATACATCCATTTTACTCCCAAAGCTCTAATATCATTTAACAAGGTACATCCTTAATTATGTAATTGTATAAAAACAATATAGAGTGAACTGAGTTTTCCCATAGCACAAACAGTTTTAATTCTCTTGACATTTTTATTTTGCATCACATTTTTAGATATCAGTTGTGATAGTTAATAACATTGTAATGATTGTATATTTAGATGTACAGTTGTATCTCTTGCCCTTCAAATGGCGTGCGTTATAAAGCAGCAAAGACTGCTGTCCTGTAGTCTGGTATTTTTACCAGTTGTTAAATAAATATACTTTGCTAGAACTACTAGATATCAACATCTATTTTCTGTTGTGTAATAAACAAGAATGTTTTTTTTTAATTCAAGAGGCACTACCACAATTCTTATTTATAAGATGCATGAATCGTGAGGACCTAACATCTATAAAAGATCATCTATGTATTGCATTATCCAATCTACTCTTTTTAAAAGTTGGATTTATCTCGTGATTAACAGAAGGAAATGTTTGGTTTTATAATACAAGCTGTTAAACTTATCAGTATCTTTTTTCCCCACACATACCATACTTTTTATATGTTGCAAAGTCTATGTTAAACATTCTGTATTGTGTTGCATCAAAGTGTAATTACTCAAAGTTAATTTTTATTGATGACCAAACCAATTTAGTAGGGAAAGAGTTACTCCATTGGATGCATTTTTAATATAAAGTAATGCAAAGTAGTGGGTGATTTAGAAGGTTTTCATGAGCCAGGTCTATTACAGACTTGAAAAATCATCCCATTCATGAATGATATTGTTTCTACAAGAAAATCTTCTAGCAAGCCTGCTGATTTCACAGGGCTGGCTGACGTTTTATTGTGAGTGTCAAGAATCCCTCAAGAGCCAGTCATGTTTAATTTTGCCAAAAAGAATACAAAATTGCTGAGCACAGGCCTCCACTTTATTGGAAATTTTATTTAAATTGCCATATACAAAGATCTACCGTATATACTCGAGTATAAGCCGAGGCCCATCATTTTACCACAAAAACCTAGGAAAACCTATTGACTCGAGTATAAGCCGAGTGTGGGAAATGCATTGGTCACAGCCTCCCCATTATATAGCCTGCTGGACCCGACCCCATAGTATATAGCCAGTACCTGCCCCCCAGTATATAGACTGCCAGCCCATATACCCCAGTATATAGCCAGCAGCGGGGGAAGGTGAGGTTTGATTTTTTTTTACTCAAGTATAAGCCGAGTTTGGGGTTTCAGCACATTTTTTTTTTTGTGCTGAAAAACTAGGATTATACTTGAGTATATATGGTATTTTGAAATGCATAGATACAATACATAATCCATGCATTAAAAATTAAAATACAAATAAAATATATAAAAACATAAAATGTAGATTTCATGAAAGGTGATTGCACATAACATGGATCATGTTAATCAATAATAACCATGTTTATTAATAATCATGTCAGCATGGTCCATGTTATGTGAAATCACCATTTATTAAATCTATATTTTATATATTTTATTTGTATTTTAATTTATATGCATTATGCATTTTTTCTATCCAATATAGATATTTGTTTATAGTAATTTGAATAAAATTCCCAATATAGTGGAGGCGAGTGCTCAGCAAATTTGTATTCTTATTGGCTTCCATTTCTCATCCATAAGGCCCCTTCCACACTAGCGAGTGTGATGCGATGAACTCGCATCACACTCGCAACGCAAGCTGCCGGGAACGCACGGCCCGAACGCTGCACCGCGGGAGTGAACTGACATGCTGAGTTATCCTAACCATTCAATATAATGTTATGGTAATGGGTAAAACCATTATCACTGTAGAATAAAATCAAATGATGAGGTATAGGAATAGACTTAAAGAAATACACTGGTTATATCATACCAAAAGGATGGACACCACACCACGCTGCCCCGACAGATGTTTCGCAATAGCGCTTCCTCTGGGGGAGTGTTGCGGATCGGGAAGGACCTTAAAAATTATTTCATGGTCTTAGGTCATAAGCTCTGGGCAAGGACCTCAAAGGTAGTTTTCTCTGAAATACTACCTGTACCACATGCCACACCAGAAAGGAAGTGGGTGATTAGGGAGGTAACTAGGTGGTTCAAAAGTTGGTGTAGGTAGGAGGGGTTTGGGTTCATGAAGAACTGGGCTGACTTTTTTGTAGGCTACAGGCTCTGGTAGAGTTGGGCTGCATCTCAATGGGGTGCAGCTGTTTTTGGGGAGATAATGGCTAAAAAGTTGGAGAAGTGTTTAAACTATACTATGGGGGGGCAACTACACTTGTACAGGGAAAGAAGACAGTGTAGATCGAGAACTGGTAAGAGTCATGGTACATGGGGAGGAAGGGGGCCTAGGATTAGATCAAGGGATAAGAACGATAGGAAAAACCATATAAAGTGTATGTACACTAATGTCCCAAACAAAATGGAGGAACTGGAACTGATGGAGTGCAAATATGAGTATCAGTGAAACTTGGCTGGACAATAACTATGACTGGGCTGTTAGTATAGAGGGTTTTAGTCTTTTTAGAAATGATTGTATAAATAAAAAAGGGGGAGGGATGCAAAATCTTGCTTCAAGCCTGTCCTGCAAGATCACATTGGTGACTCTAATCAAAATGTGGAGTCCCTATGGGTGGAGATAAGGGGAGGGAAAAAGAATAATAAAATATTACGTAGGGTTTGTTATAAGGATCCAACTATAATGGAGGCAGCAGAGCAACTCCTAAGTGTTAAGTTTGTCCTCAAGGGGGACCAGTCAATGTATTGGAGATGAGTAAAATTCAGAAAGTTAAGAGCTCGGGAGCAAATTATAAAACACAATTATTCAGCACAAAGTTCTTAAAGAGGGGGTTATAGAATTCATCCCTATCATAAGTCAAATGGATGCGGCACAAGTGAAGTACTTATCATGGGGGACTTAAATTACCCCAATATCGACTGGGGGGCACAAACCTGCAGGTTGCTGCCTGCCTTGACCGTCTGCCTGTTCATTACCATGAGACTGCCTAGTGATCATGTACCTCAACTTTGGCTGGTACCATGCGGCAGGCTCTGGTGAAGACCGGGTGCCAGTGCCACTTTCAATTTGGTCCCAGGTGTCTGTCCGCTGTGGTCCAGGGAGTTCAATACTCCAAATCCTGACACCCAGTAGATAGGTAGTCCCAGCACATGCCTCCCAGTAGATTGGTAGTCCCAGCACATGCCTCCCAATAGATAGGTAGCCCCAGCACATGCTCCCCAGTAGATAGGTAGGTAGACAGCTCCTCATCGCTCCCATGCTCTTCTCTTTGACCCATGCTTAGACAACGGCGGCGATGGCACCTGGGTCGTACAAAGGACATAAGCACCGGTAACATCGCTGCCTGTGTTTCAGTGATAAGTATAAGATGCACACAGCAGCCATCACTATTTATTAAAGATCTGTCTGAGAGCCAACAAAAGAGCCATATCTGGCTCCCGAGCCATAGGTCCCCCACTCCTGCCATATGGTAAAAAGCATAAGAGAAACAAGAAAAGCCAATGTCGTTAACTAGTACGGTAAGGAGAGCAATAAGCGGAAAGATAAGGCGTTTAAGGTGCTAAAACACAAAGTTAACGATGAGGCCTTACAGGACTATAGAGAGAAAAATAAATTCTGTAAAAAAACAAAGAATGGCAACAAAAATAGACTGAGAGAAATATTGCCAAGGAGAGTAAAAATAATCCCAAATTATTTTTAAAGTATATAAATGATGGGAAACTAAAAACAGAGAGTGTGGGCCCTCTGAAGAATAACCTGTGGGTAATGGTGAGGGAGATGGGGAAAAGGTAGCCAAGCTTTATTCTTCCAGTTGTGACTAGTTACACAAACATAGCACTTATGACTGACACATTTTGAGCCCTTGGATGGCCCTTAGTCACAGCATAACTATCTATATACAAACCCACAATATATACACATAGATTGCCAACGTACAGATTAAACCCACATCACCTGATGTATGCCTACCGTTCATGTGACCCCGCCCCCCCCCCCCCACATAATCATGGAATTCATTTGTTTGAATTTATGGGAAATATGTATGGATTAAAAGTTGAAGATTTTCTTAGATATTCTCAATTATTGCACAAACAAGAATGCATCAAGTTTTTCCATAGTTGTACAAATACTCGTAAAGTGATAGCTAAGGTATAGAATTTTTTTTTGAACAGCCACGTAGTTAATTGGAGACATGGGTCCCGTTACGTATGAAGTGGGAAAGGGAGGTGGGAACGGATATATAAAAATATTAAAAATTGCTCTTTCAATTGGAATCATAGACTCATTCAGCATAATATTATTTTTAGACTTTACTACACACCGGTAGATTTGGTTAGAAAAAGGTTTCGTGGGAATATAGGATGCAAAAAATGTGGCGTATTGACGTCCAACTTTCTCCAGATGATTTGGAAATGTCCCAAGATAGCTGTTTTGGGAGAGTTTGCATGAATAGACTGTAGAGGCACTGAAGGAGAGATTGAGACCTTCTGTTTCTTTATCAATCTTTGGCTTGGTGGAGGAAGAGGATCTGGATCCCCTGCTTGTTAAAATTATGCATTTAGCCTGTGTATGTATTGCAAGGAAAATGTGTGTGTTCACTGAAGTGGCAAAATCTAGTTAGAAGTGTGAGAAGGTTTGAAAGAAAAAGCAATCAGTTTTCAGAGGTGGTTCAAAATATGGAGCCTATGGTCACAAATAGGCTAAGACTAGAAAGGAGACCTTGGGAAAAGTGAAAAGTGGAGGTTAAAGAGCTTCCTCTTTTTTTTTTTGTTTGTTTTTTTCCCAGTGGAGTGGGTGGGTGGGAATGGGAAGACATGCATCATAAGTGGTATCACTTATTTGCACCGATACATTTATTAATACAAACAAAAATTACTTATGTAGATACTACACTCACCGGCCACTTTATTAGGTACACCTGTCCAACTGCTCGTTAACACTTAATTTCTAATCAGCCAATCACATGGCGGCATGCATTTAGGCATGTAGACATGGTCAAGACAATCTCCTGCAGTTCAAACCGAGCATCAGTATGGGGAAAAAAGGTGATTTGAGTGCCTTTGAACGTGGAATGGTTGTTGGTGCCAGAAGGGCTGGTCTGAGTATTTCAGAAACTGCTGATCTACTGGGATTTTAACGCACAACCATCTCTAGGGTTTACAGAGAATGGTCCGAAAAAGAAAAATCATCCAGTGAGCGACAGTTCTGTGGGCGGAAATGCCTTGTTGAGGTCAGAGGAGAATGGGCAGACTGGTTCGAGCTGATAGAAAGGCAACAGTGACTCAAATTGCCACCCGTTACAACCAAGGTAGGCAGAAGAGCATCTCTGAACGCACAGTACGACGAACTTTGAGGCAGATGGGCTACAGCAGCAGAAGACCACACTGGGTGCCACGCCTTTCGGCTAAGAACAGGAAACTGAGGCTACAATTTGCACAAGCTCATCGAAATTGGACAGTAGAAGATTGGAAAAACGTTGCCTGGGGTCAGAATTTGGCGTCAACAACGTGAAAGCATGGATCCATCCTGCCTTATATCAACGGTTCAGGCTGGTGGTGGTGGTGTCATGATGTGGGGAATATTTTCTTGGCACTTTTTGGGCCCCTTGGTACCAATTGAGTATCGTTGCAACGCCACAGCCTACCTGAGTATTGTTGCTGACCATGTCCATTCCTTTATGACCACAATGTACCCAACATCTGATGGCTACTTTCAGCAGGATAATGCGCCATGTCATAAAGCTGGAATCATCTCAGACTGGTTTCTTGAACATGACAATGAGTTCACTGTACTCAAATGGCCTCCACAGTCACCAGATCTCAATCCAATAGAGCATCTTTGGAATGTGGTGGAACGGGAGATTCGCATCATGGATGTGCAGCCTACAAATCTGCGGCAACTGTGTGATGCCATCATGTCAATATGGACCAAAATCTCTGAGGAATGCTTCCAGCACCTTGTTGAATCTATGCCACGAAGAATTGAGGCAGTTCTGAAGGTAAAAGGGGGTCCAACCCGTTACTAGCATGGTGTACCTAATAAAGTGGCCGGTGTGTGTATATTGGAATGAAAAAGCTGACATACCGAGGGCATGGCCACTCCTCCTGCACTCCCATCCAATCAAAGAGAACTTGATGAAAGAGCGGACAGGAGTAAAAACCAATTGCAAGTATTAACCAATGGAAAAGAGACTCAGCCTATCCATATCAGATAACATTGCACAGTTATTATACCTTATTCAGTGACTTTTCACTTATGTATCACTGTTTTTGCTTATTATTGCAAATTTTGATCCACCTGGTCTTATCCATCACAATAGTTGTGATGAGCAGATTTGCCTAATTACATTGATGTTAACATGCCGTTTACAAAATACATGTGTTAACACAATGATAAAACACATTAACACTATGTTAACACTGGTAAGGTGGGTGTTAACTTCTTGTTAACACATGCATTTTCTAAATGCCATGTTGACAACAATATAATTAGATAAATCTTCTCTTCTCAGCTGTTGTGATGCTTGAAAATGCATGCGTTTGACCTTCATCGGAAGTTCAGCACCCCTCAAACCCGGAGCGAACCGGGCCAGGGGCGATCTTGGCGGGAGAAGATACTAGAGTCCTATAGGTGCCACAGTCATGTTTGACTGTGGTGCCTAAAGGGTTAAACAGCTGAGATCGCGACTATCGTAATCCTTTCTGTTGCCTCGGGAGCCCAGCTGTTGACACCTGCCAGGAATTACCCACCAACTTAGACGTACATTTATGTCCAGGGCCCTTAAAACCCTAACAATCATTTTATCGACTATAGTTGTTCATAACTTTTATTGCCTAACTAAAAAAAGCTGATGACACTGTCAACACAGTACAAAAAATATTTTAGCTTTTTGCTGTGCTAGTTTTCCTTTCAAAAGGACACATTAGAATCCTTGCATCCTTTAATTTTTGCTGCTCCACTGATTTAGATGCAGTTGGATATCCCCACCTTTTCTACAAAATAACTTATGTTATTTTTGACACTGCAGCCAGTGTGCTAATTAGGTTATCAGTTCCAGACCACGAATGCATACAGGACAGGAGAGCCTTATTAGCTTATTGGGCACCAAAACTAACCACTGTTTGCTCAGGGATGATTGAGGATTGAAGAAAATTTCCAAATGCACTGTAATGAGGAGCATCTATTATAAAATGTAAAGTGGTGGAGATAGTGAAAGGTCCTTCCTTAAGTGTTATAACCTGGAGTACAGTTAATTATTTTCTAAACCACAATCTATATCTTGAAAGATATTAGTAGGCAGGGAAAAGGTCAAAAAATATCAGAAAATAATTACTGGAATTCATTAGTAAAAAAATAATCTATTGTCTTACTTCTTCAGAACGATCAATTTTTGTGAACTTTGGCAATGAAAAAATCTTATCAACAAACAGATGTCACTAGTTTGTACGTACTCTTGTGAGCCACGGGGCATGGCTTATGTGAAGATGTTATGTCATATCTAAAATATGTTCTCCTGCAACAAAATGCCTTAAAGCGGTATTCTCTTCTGGACATTTACATTTAATCTAATTAACCTGATATATTAATTTCTTCAATTGGATGTTATAAAAAAATAATGTATCTGTGTGAAGAAAATTTCCCATAGATGTAGTCATATGGTTCCTTAGAAACAAGACAGCTGTCCTTGGATACCACCACCTCTACCCTCTGTCTGACATTGCATGTGCTATTGAAGTGTCCCCCGACCACCTGGATTCAGCATTCAATAATACAGGACAGCTGAGGAACATGCAGTAACTCCCGGGAAATTCATATGAGAAAAGTTTTTGTTATCACTGCAGCAGAGGTGGTTGTATCCGACGACAACACTCTTGTTTCTAAGGGACATCATAGCTACATTTATAGGAAATTATTTTCACACAGGTACATTTTTTAAATATCATCCAAGTGAAGAAATGTTTATGGCAGATAATTAAATGTCAATGCCCAAATGAGAATATCCCTTTTAGGGATATTGCCAAGTGCTCATGAAATTACCAATCTTATTTCTTTGAGCCAAGGTACAGTTCTAGTTCTATGGTGACAGTATATTTTGATACAGTGCTGGGAATTAAAACTCATCCAGATTAAATGGAAGAGTTCCATCTAAAAATGAATGATTGAAAACCATAATGTATTTGATAATGTAAAGTCTGTAATGAATCTGACTATAAATTAAATATAAATTGATTTAAAAGTTACACCTTCTCCAAAATGGTGATAATGAAAATTGAAATTCAGTTGATGAAATAAAAAAGTTATGCAAATGAAAAAGATATTATAGAATCAAAAGAACATGAAATTATATAAACAAGGCATTATTGTGCTTCAGTTTCACACAATAAAGTAAACATCTTGTTCATGTCATATGGTGAGCCGTGCAAAATAAAAAAAATACTACAATGTTGCATTTTATCCCCCAGAAAGAGATCATAAAATGAAGCCAAAAATAACTTATCTTGGAAATCAATCACTTAGGCCAGTGATGGGCAACCTTTTGAGCTTGGTGTGTCAAAATTCGCCAAAAAACCGAGCATAACTCGGGAAATGTGTCACCTTGAGAAAAAAAACCTAATTTTGTGATATTTAGAGTTTAAATAACAAATACGTATAGTTATTTAACTTACCCTTTTTCTTAGTGACTTCTTTGTTAATCTGTCAGTTGGTTTCTTTTGTTGGTCTTGCTGTTATTTAACTTGTGTGGGGTGCCATGAACTAAGATAAGTGAGGGGGAGGGGGAATTCTTCCAGTGATGGCGAACCTGTGGCAGTCCAGCAACAGCTAGTTTGAAGGACATTTGTGTCCTGAGAAGTGCCCCCCAAAGAGTGTACATCACAGCCCAGCCCAGCAGAGCTCAACTCAATAAATTAACTTACCTAACTGGCACAGGCTCCAACGACACCACGAGCCTCCGTTACTCCTCTTCAGGCCGCTTCAGCTCCTGTGTAGATGTTCCCGCGCAGGCACAGCATAGGTTGCGTTTTTGCGAGCTGGGGCTGCTCTGTCTCCACGCTCCAGTCTGGCGTCATTGGGCGGCCTCCGCAGAGCAGGCCAGGAGGAGAGGAGCAGCAGCTGCGATCTCTCTGACTGAGATGCAGCCGCTCGCTGCAGACCACATCGCCAACCAACCGGCCCCAGACAACAGACAACTGCACTACAGCAATTTTTCTCTAGCAGCCGTGTGTCACTGAAAATGGCTACGTGTGTCAGTGCTGACACGCGTGTCATAGGTTGGCCATCACTGACTTAGGCCAACCACATGAGACAAAATGAAAAATCAGTGCGTTTCAAGCGCCAGAACTGCTTGTTTCCTGTAGAAGTTAAAATATTGAGCGTAATAGACCCTCCGAATGGGGCCAAAGAAGGATTCTTGTTTTTATCTTTAATCTTTGCCAAGTCAGACCACAGTGAATTAGATTTCTGCTATAGTTTCCGCCAGTTTTCCCGGCGGAGACTATGGTAAATGCAGTGCCTGCCGTGCCACCGCCAGCCCTGCTTCCCAGAAAATACTCGGAATTGGGGGGGATGGGGATATTTTCATTCCTTTTCCACCAGAAAACTTCCGCAGAAGCCCTTAGGAGTTAAAGCACACTAAACTTTTACATTGTGTTGTCCTTTCTAGATCAGTCATCTTTGTTTTATGAAACCAAATAAAAATGGTCCAACTTTTTATATGGGCATCCCTCACTCAATCATATACACATTATAAACAGAGGGAATATATCAAAAAGTATGGTAAAAAATTATGAATTTTTATTTATATAAAGCTTAAAAAACATAAATATAACACATAGGTAATTCTTTAGAAATGTTCCTAAATATATTAGGGTAACCTACATGTCAGGATTCAGGGGTAGTAGTGGAACCACTGAATCACCACGGACGATGACGTAAGCCGATAACTGGGAGCAGATTCTAAGTGGCACCCGTTTTCCACCAGAGCCCGCTGCAAAGCGTGTTGGACTCGCTGTGGCGTGGTGCCAACAGGTCGCTCCACAGGCTTGACTTTGTCCACAGTGGTTGCCAAGGCGCGACAGGCAGCACAGGATCGAGGTCAGAGGCAGAGCAGTAGGTCAGGGCAGGTAGCAGAGGAACGTAGTCAGGAACAGAATCGGGGTCACAACAGGAAATCTCAATACAAGCAAAGGACATACGGAATCAAGCTTTTTCTATGGCACGAGGCACAAAGATCCGGCAGAGAACACAGGAAGGGGCTGGGAATTTAACAGGAAAGGCAGCTGACCTAGGTGGGTATGCATGCGCCGAAGCGAGGAGACCACCGTTGGAACACGGACAGGTAAGCGCGGCTGCTGCAGAAGTGAGGGGGCATAGGGAGACACACGGGTGCGCCTGCAACACAACACATGGGTCGCAGGAGCACCCGTGACACTACAGCAATGTGCCAGGAAATACAACTTCAATGCTAGATTCTAAATCTCTATCTTGCCTTTGACCTTCAATGTCTCCAATAAAAGATATCTAGCATGCTTCTGATGTATGCTATGGATATAGAAATATATACCTGCACATTGTGCTGCGGTTCTCTCTCGCCCCAATGCGCTTTTAGCGTCTTCAGGAGGTGTCTCCCACATGAGAAAAAGCCTGGCTATTTAAGTACTTGAATAACCAATCCTGTAACCCCCTATTGTGGTTTATGAATATTGCTTCATTGTCTGCCTGGTGTATTTATTAGTTACGATTAGAATGATGTATACCGTTATTCTGTTTTGTGATGCATGTCCTGCTGTTGATCATGTCTGCACCAGTATGGCAATCGACATCCTCCGACATCCACCGCACACGCGCATAACTACTCAGCTGAAAATAAGCTTTCTGACCCTGCTGGTAATGCGCATGCATCAGGGGATTGTGTCAGAGGTTGCCGTCGCCGACAGGATTTCTAGCAGACATGCGCATTCGGATCATACTCATAGGATATCGAGGGAATAAGAAAATTCCTTCTTTGAGAGGATGCACTTAGTTGGTAATTTTTTTAAAGAATTATCTATGTGTTTATATTTATGTTTTTAAAGCATTATATATAAAGAAAATTCATAATTTTTTTTACCATACCATAAGGTGTGTATACCTTTTGTATGGTTTATTTTTATTCAGTTATCCATTATTTCTATTGAGCTATCCATCATTAGAGCTTATATTAATAAATTATATCAGCCATATATTCATTAATCTTGTTTTATTTTACATCACATTTATTTACATTATAACATTTACATAATAATTTCTAGCAAACTACGAGGAATTGTGATTATTTCCCTTTTACGCCACCTCCACCACAAATGGGAGGAAAAAGGGGATCCCCATGGAGTCATATGTCCTGCTCCACTGCCGTGCTGGACACATCAGGAGACTACGGCCAGTAGCAGGCTACCCTGATTTCCAATTTTACGTGTTAGCTCTAGTTATAGCTTTCGCCTGTTCAAATCTAAATGGGCGCAGGTAATAGTATAATTCTATACTGCCGTATGTGAAAGCAGCTGGCTCAGGGATACATCAGGAGGCCAGAGAATAATGCGCTAGTGTATATTAAATTCCCCCAATGTACCTATAATGCAATCTGTCAGGTGTCTTTGTGCATTATGCTTTGTTATTGTTCCCATCAAATATAAGAATTTTGTTCTTACGGGACCAAACATTTGTGAACATACTGTAGCCTTGAACTACTGCAAAAGGACTGATGCCATCATATCAGCTTACTATAAGCAGGTAATGTGATGTCACTCTGCTTTGCTCTGGATGGTGACAATAAAAGAAGGAAAGAACAAAGCTGCCATGTCTGTCTATGCACTTACTCTTAAGCAGCTGGTGGATGTAACTTATTACTATACGATGTAACAGTAAGTGCCCCCATTGACATTTCATTGAAGAGAAGTTTGTGCGGGCATGCATTTTCTGTGAGGTAATGTGGGTGAGACAAAACCTTTAATATAATACAGAAAATGCATTTACTTTTTACACTCTTTTACCTACATTCCAAACATAAATGCTTAGAGCACAAGCAATACATTAGTCATTTGTTTTTGAATTTTGCCCTTCATTTGGTATATACTTGTAACATACAGTGGTTGATCAAATATTTGTTGATTTCTTTGGTTAAGAAATATGTACATGAAACACAGTTATACTCTACTTATATTATAAGAAGTTGAGTATTACTGTATATTGGCATCTTTTATGTTAGATAAAAAAAATCAGTTACATTTCACTAATTGTGTATGGAATCTAAAATGTTCACTAATAACTTACATAGCTAAACTGCTCCTTTCCATCTGCTAATTTCTTCCTTCACTTTAGTTCATGTAGCAGGATGCTTATGAAAACAGTCCTATAAGTCCAGTCATGTTGAAGAGGAATGAATTGTCAAATGATAAATAAAAATATTTATAATAAGATGAATATTTTTTTAATAAATATGTTCATCTGTGACTGCTGTCTATGAAGAATTATGTTCTCTTCACTTAGCTCTTCAAGAAGACCTTTTCTTAATGTGATTACAGCTTCACTGCAACTTGTGTCTGAAAAGAAGAACAAGAGCTATAATTGGCTATTTAGTAACTAAGAGTCTCTGAGTACAAGCAAAATGAGAACTTGAATCACAATAGACCCAATAGCTAGCATCCAAATAAATTCTGTGACAAACCCAGACTGGTTTTTGGAATATATACTGTTTCTGGATACTGTTTCTTTACACAATTTAAAGAGTTTTCTGTCCCGCAGGCAGTATTTATTCCTATTAGTTATTTAGAAGTGACACTACGTAGTATTCATATAAAATTGATACTGTAGTGCCCAGGCACTACAGTATCAGTGCAGTGCCTATGTATACAGAACAGTAGTGGTACTGTGCAATGCCCATATATACAGAACAGAAGTGGTACTGTGCAGGGCCATATATACAGAACAGAAGTGGTTCTGTGTAGAGCCCATATATACAGAACAGAAGTGGTTCTGTGTAGAGCCCATATTAAAAAAACAGAAGTGGTACAGGACAATGCCTATGTATACAGAACAGTAGTGGTACTGTGCAATCCCTATATATACAGAATATAAGTTGTACTGTGCAGTTCCCATATCTAAAAAAAAAAGTAGTACTGTGGATTGCACATTTAAAAGGAAACGAAGAAGTGCTGTGCAGTGTTCATATATATATATATATATATATATTGTGGGAGATTTGGCGCAGTAGAGACCGTGGTAGCGGGGTTTTGTGATGCAGTTCAAGACAGTGACACCAAGGTACAGTCCAAAACAGGTCTAGCCTGCGTTTATTGCAGCAGGAACAAAAATAAACAGCCTTCACATTCAGGCATCAAAAACAAATAATAACCTACCCGTCAGGGTACTAACTATACAGTGATTCTCTAACTCATCACTAACACAAAAGATTTCGCTGTTCCAGGCACAGAGGTCAGGGCTGTGCGCTCTCCAGCCTCCTTTCAGAGAGACAACGCTCTCAGCTCTGCTCAGCAGCTTTATGCAGGCTGATTAGACTCAGTTGTAAGATCCTGCTCCAATTTATATATATTTTAAAAGGTAAAAATAACAGGGGATAAATACTCAAACAGATTTGGAAGGTCTCCAGGATGCAAGCAATGTTGATTTGGTCTTACAGAAGTCAAAATAATATGAAAATAGAACTTTAAACTAATATACTCACTGTATATTCATTATTCAAGGTTACTGGTCTGTTACCGTTTTCTGCTGCATCAAACTTTGTCTCTTTCATTTCCCCCTGATAAAAGTAAATAATATAACATCAACATAGGATGTTAATATGCTGTGGCAGATTGTCCTGTAGTAAATGTTGTAAATGTTTTTGATAATTACTTATATAAGCATGTGTTACACATGAATAGGTTATACATATTACTGTGAATAGGTTATACATATTAAAGAGAACCCGTCATGCAAAATAAGCCCCCTAATCTAAATATTTTCATAAACAGCCCTTAGAAAGCATTGCCTCTATCCCTTCATAGTCCCTCTACATGCCTGTAAACTTAAGCAATGAGGTCCTAAAGCTGTATGCAAATGACCTGTGAAATGTCCAATGAGTCGTTAGCATATTCAAGCTGTCCAGCTTATTCATGAGTGGGAGGTACAGCCACACCCCCAGTGCTAGATTGACAGCCTCTACAATGATGTGATGTATAATGGTGTGAGGTATAATGATGTGATGGCTGCTCTATGTGCTTGCTGGTGGTCACGCCTCCTGCAGCCTGTGTGTGTATAGGAGAGATACAACAGCTCCAGGATGCAGCCATGTTATAGCAGAACATGTCAGGTACTTGTGCAGCTGATGTCTGTGTCTCTGTGTATTAGGAGGATGCAGCATGTCAGCAGATGCAGCACACACACTAGCAATGCTTTACTATACATTACACACAGACATGAGCAGGGTGAGGAGAGGGGAGGGGTAACAGGGGTGACATTACTGCCTCTGACCATGTGACCAGCCTCATTTACATAATAAAAACAGATGATTTTACAATGATTAATGTATGAAATAACTAGATAAAGGTTGGGATGGGATCCTTGTGAGCTGCTCCAACAGGTAGTAGTAACAGAAATAGTGACAGAGACCTGATGACAGGTGTCCTTTAAATATGACAACCCCTATAAACTGCTCTGTTTATATTTTTTACCACATTTATTTCATCTATTGAACTATAATAACAGCATATAATATCATATTTTTTAGACTATAAGATACATTTTACTATACGAACACCCAATATATATTTGACACCAAGTAAATTTTTTCTGAATGACACATCAATTCACTCACACACAAAGCTCTTCTACATAACAGTGCCAGTGGGAGTATGAAGAAAATTACCCTGCCATACCCTGGCTCTGTCCTGACCTTACTATTACCGGCAGCATGAAAGGCTTTAAGTATTTTACCGTGATTACTTTTAGGTCCTTAACCTCTATCATGCTGCAGAGGCACTGCTCTCTCAGAGTTCAGGTGAAGCTTGTTGTCAGTACTTCACCTGATCTGCAAGACAGGATCTTTGCACTGTAAGATACCAGCAATTTTTAGCTTTTTGTGTAGTGTCATGCCACACCCACTAGCATAGAGACCCACAAAAACAAGTTCACACTGAAAAGGTTTGTGGGCCTTATGCCTTAGTAAGGCTAGATTCACACTGCCGTTGTCCGCCGTACTATAGCACGGCGGGCACACGGCAGCACGTGGGGAGAGGAGGAGGAGGTGAGTGCTACTCTACACAGGGATGTATGGCGCACGGCGCCATTATATGGGAAGAGATAGGGCATGTCACGTGTGCTGTACCGTACCGCTCCAGTAGGGCTTCGTGCGCCCATTGCCGTCTGTGGGGGACGTATATAGGCCTTATATAAGTCGGCTGTATATATGTTCTCCATGTGGCAGTGTGAATGTAGCCTAAGGTTAAGGCTGCATTCACATGAATGTGTGATTTCTCCAGTCCCGTAATTCCGTTCCGTATGAGCCTGTATGTACGTGACATTTTTCATCCGTATGCAGCACGTAAGTAACACGTATTTTATACGTCCCCATAGACTTCTAGGGCATATGGAACTGAAATACGGGAGAAAATAGGACATGCTCTATATTTTTATACGGCCAGTATACGGTACTGTACGGAGCGGTGTTAACAACGGCAATATAAATGGTCGGACGTATTGTCCATTGAAATGAATGTGGCCGTATGTAACTCGTAAAATAGCGGTACGGGCAGCATACGGACGTTTTCATACAATCATGCCAATTAAGGCCGCCTTATAATCGTGTAGAGAATTATAGCCATTGATGCTCCAATTGCAATTCTGAGAAATATGCAAACATGTTTTCCAAACTGGGAAATGGAAAACAATGCCTCCTTTTGCCCCTTTAGTAAGGTTAATGCACTTTGATCAAAATGTAGCTAATAACCTTGTGGTCATATTTATTAATATAATTGGTAATTGTATAACATGTCCAGAAGTTTTTTCTTAATGTCAGAAAAAATATTTCCTGAACAGTAATGCAGAATTTGACCAAACAAGTTTCCTTTAAAAATGTTCCAGTGTTAACAATCTTTTTGTTTGGGAAAAAAAACTCACCAGTCGAGCTCATATTAATATTGGCCTGGAAATACCAATGGTATGGTATCCTAATGTAAGTCATATTATGTATATAGGTTAATTGGTATATGAAAAAAGAAATCCCAACTGACGCCTAAAGAATGTCAAGCACACTTTAAACAATAAAACTGCAAAAGGTTATTACCTTATTATCTTTGAATTTCTCAAAGCTATCCAGGTTCTTCTTTTCTAGTATGTATAAGACTGCATCATGGATGGTCAGGAAAAGCATGGAGGTTTTAATATCATCATCAAAAAATCCACATTTTTCAAGCTTTTCTAAAAGATGATCTAAAATTCAGAAATAAAAAGCCGAAAAACAAAATAATCAATCATTATTATCATTAATAATATTATTTTATCTGCAATGTTTTTGTACATCTCTATCTATAAATACCTGCTCTATCTTTTTTTTTTAGACGAAGGCATAGTATGGTGACAGACATGTACATAATAAACTACTATGGTGGCCGGATGCTAATAATAAGGTCAGGTATATATGGTCAGGTGAAATAGGGCCTTAATCTTACTCACACAAAGGGTTGCATATTTTTAATACATTACTATAAGTAAAGTAATTTTAGTCTCTTTAGAAATACAATTGGCAGACAAGAAAAAGTGTCCACACTATAAAGGCAATACATTTTTGATGCCACTGCCTTCAGAAAGTGCCTTGTAGCGTGAAACCCCCCCTCCCTGTAGTAAAAGTCATAAATGAATGTTGCTTCGACAAGGGAAGGGGGAATGGGGAGGGGAATGTTTGAAATGTTTTTCTGCTTGTTGTAAAAACAAATTTGATAATGTTCAATACAAATCTAAATTTATAAATTTGTAAATCTAAATCTAAATCTGATTTAAAAAAAAACTGAGTAAAATTGTAAAGTAAGGGGATTAAAAATAATCTTTATTGTGCAAACATCACTAGGGGGTTATAATTTGAGAACTTTCTTTCATGAGCAAACCCCTCTAATGAATAACGTAATTTTGTTATATACTGGTTTATTAATGTTTGAGTGTTCTGGAATGTGGTACTAGTGTGTCACCGTACTGGAGTAATGATACTGTTAGATTTTTAGAAACGTGTACGTTCCACTACATTTTGTAGAAAGTTCTGCCAATAGGATCTTAACATTGCCATTTTTTTCTATCCCCTTTTTTAATTATTGTGAAGTATTAAAAAAGTTACTTACTGTCTATTCCAGCAATATACACTTCCACATCAACTTTCATAAAGTCTTTCAAAGCCTATAGGAAAACAATATTTTTAATCACTCTACTCAGCCACTGGACAGATATAAGAGGTGTCTGCTTCCTGTTTCATTCATTGTTTGTTAGCTGTTGAGAGTGCCAGGTGTCTGTTTTTGAAACTGAAGGTTATTGCAGGGATGTCACACTCAATTACACCAAAGGCCACATCAGACATGCAGTTCCCTTCAAAGGGCCAATTGTACTACATGGTCCTTATACACATAACCGTATGCAGTTTCCGGGGTGGCATCATCAGGTGAGCACAAATCATCTCACCCTAAATAGGAAGTGACTGCTGGCACTATCTTTTGCAATGCAGACAGTCCACACGTTCTCGGTGTGGTGAGGCATGGTGAACCGTGCCCCAAAGCGCTGTGAGTGTGCCCAATAGAAGGCTATAGAGGTGTGAGTAAGCCACAGTTAGCTAACAGCTTTAGCACATGGACATGTGCATGAAGCCTAAGGCTGTTTAAATGCAACTAATCCCCCATTGGCTGTAACATTTGGGGGTTGGGGGGTTGAAGCCAAGCTAATGTTCTAAGGCAGCATTTTAGCTTTATGTTCTAGGGCATGAGCTATAAGGAACATCTTTACATGAATGTTGTAAAATCTGAATTAGGTTTTAACAAGTTACAAAAAATGAGGTTGTATTGTGTTTGACACGTACAGACTATTGCAGTAAGACTAGTCATCAATATTTTATCATGGAAAACCTTTACGGATTCTCTATTTTTTTTAATGTGACCCATCATCCCTAAAATAGTCTTATAGTTTACTCCACTGAATACTTCATTTAAAAGAGTCAAGCAGAAGAATATATGATCACTTTGGTCCAATCAATCATCCAGAAGGGATTGTTCAAGCATACTCTCCCACCAGATCTTGAGGACAACAGTTGCAGGGAACACTGTAGGGAACATTGGGAACACTTTTCCATGCCTGCATACTTATATGATGAAATAAGAAAATGCTCCCTTGTAATGTACAATGAGGTGTGCATAAAAAAATTATTTGATCTGTATATCCCGGGCCCCTTTAAATTCAAGAATTTTGTTTTATGCAATATCAATATTTCCATCATGCTATTATTAAAACTTTAATTGATGTCTGATGTATTACTTACTGCTTTAAAGCCCTTCATTCCAGATAAATCAAGAAATGACACTGCTCCAAAGTCAATGATTAAGCTATGGACATCGATTTTGGGAACATTTATATTGTTTGGAAGATCTGAATTCCAGTCAATAACAAAAGGCAGGTCAGAAGTGTTTATTGGTTGGTCCAGCTCTTCAATATGGTTATTATCTAGTTCTTCTTCAGATTCATAATGGTTTTCTAATGTTGAAATGATACCTTTCTACAATAGAAAGTAAAAGATAGTTAATAGAATTATTCATATTATTATTAGTTGTTCCTTTCCAATTAAGATATTTGTACTTATATAGCTGTTTTATGACTCATAAAACATAGTTTCCTCTTTGTCTTCATGTATACAAAAATGCTGTTTGTGATACTTAATAATATGTATTTGGAAATACTAAACACTCACTGTTGGGCTTTGGAATTCTCCTTTACTTATTAGCTTCTTTATTTTACGTAGTGCTTTGTTGCGTTTTCGTAAAATTCTCAGTGGGTTAAAGCCCGCCTGTAAGAGATAGACATTATGTTGTGTTACATTGTTGCTTTGGAACACACTGAAACTGTATTTTTATTTTACATTGTAGAACTTACAGCAGCCACAAGCTTATCTTTAAAAAAATCTATATTGGCAAAAAATATTGGTGATGGACATCTGAAAATCTTGATTCCGTGATGTTCATAAATCTGTAAAAGAAATCCACAAGAGTTCAGTTAGAACATCAAGTTGGCATAACACAAATCATAACATTTAACATATTGTCATCGGTATTACACTAGAGTCTTGCGCTTGTTGTCAGCTGACCACATGTATAGATAGTGAATCCGACTCAGTGGTTCAAGCAGGCCTCACTTGTGGCATTAAGGTAGACAAATAATATATAAAGATTGGGACCAGGCTGCAGCACAATGAAAAGCGACCAAATAAACATGACCTGTTTAAAGTATAAACAAATATATTTAGGACTTACATTTTTATAGTCTTTTCTGTTTCGGTAAATGTCCGTTCCTCCAATATTTGCCACCTGGGTACATTTTGGGCTAAACAATTACATAAAATAACAAATTAATCATGTCATTATGTATTTAATAGAAGAAATTTATTTGATGTCCGTTTCTAGGTTTCGCACCCAATATCAACCATGATTCCAAGATTTTTAGGGTTTTGGAGGTATTTTCTTTTCTTTCCAATCTCCTCTGCCTCTTTATATGGTGGTTAAATACATTCTACTTGAATCTGTTGCTATTTATGCTGCATCAAGACCAGCCTTTGCCATTAATATTATATGGAATTATATGGAATTATATGGAACCCAACTTCTGATGTTAAACTAATATTTATGTTAAAGTTGTAGGAGGATCTCCATCTGGCATAATTAAGAAGCAGATGACTCTGATGTTGTGATAAACTTAGTAGAGGCAGTTGACAAGTTACCCTTCCTTAAACGGCACTTAAAGTGCTTCAAAGGACCTACTTGTTTTCATACAGGGTCCATATTTTTTACCCTTTATGTTTTAGAGGCTGTGATGATGAGGTTACTGCCTCTAATATTTGGTGGACTTGCGCCTCTGTTGGCAGAGAATACAGGATGAACTTTCCCTCGTAGCCCTACTTTTTATCTCTTCATTGAGAAACCCTTTTCCATGCTTAATTCTATGTTCAAAGTTGCTCAATTTGTTTTACCTGACCGTGGGGTAAGCCAGATCTACATTTTTCCAGAGTGGTGGAGAGAGTCTACTCCTTGTGGATGCTACATCAATGCATACATATTGCACATTAAATACCTTTGTGCATTTGCATTTTTCACAGTATGAGCTTTAGCCAGCCAGGTTTTTCAAGTTGCTACTACATAGTCTCATAGTCCTAAGGTTGAATAAAGACTCAAGCCCATCAAGTCTAGCCTATATTTTTCTACAGGGTTAATCTGGAGGAAGGCAAAAACCCTTATAGGACAGACACCAATTATCCTATATTAGGTTGAAAATTCCTTCCTGACTGCATGTGTGGCAATAATAATAATCCCTGGATCATTGCTGCAAAGATTGCTGCAAAGAAGCCCAAAAGAACTTTTATATTAATTTCTGGATGAATTATAACCAAAAATGCCATTTTTCATTAAAAAATAAAATCTAACCCTTTCCTAAATGTTGTGATAAACCCTTTCCTATGTTAATGTTTAAACCTTCCTTCCTCAATCTGCAATATATATACTGTATATTTTTTTAGCCTTTTATTGTAAGACAGACCTACCACTCCACTTAAACCCCTTGACGCTGAGGCCTTTTTTTCGTTTTTGCTTTTCCATTTTTCACTCCACACCTTCAAAAATCTATAACTTTTTTATTTTTCCACGTGACGAGCTGTATGAGGGTTTGTGTTCTTTGTAACAAATTGTACTTCATAGCAATTCACACAGTCTCTTTCAGTGCATGTCTGTTGCAGGCAGTCTCTTTCAGTGACTGTCGCTGGGAGTCTTTTTCAGTGTATGCCTGTTGCTGGCAGTCTTCTTAAGTGACTGTTTGTCACTACCAGTCTCTTTCAGTCATTGTCTGTTGCTGGCAGTATCTTTCAGTTTCTGTCTGACGCTGGCAGTCTCATTTCAGTGACTATTACTGGCAGTCTCATTTCAGTTACTGTCTGTCTGTGACACTCTCATTCCAGTGACTGTCTCTGTCCCCAACTGTCACTTTGTCTATGGGGAGATTTATCAGAACTGTCTGAGAGCAGAACTGCTCTAGTTGCCCATGGCAACCAATCAGAGCTGGAGTTTTATTTTTTCACAGCTTTTCTGGAATTTCTGATAAATCTCCCCCTATCTCTGCATCCCTATCCATCTTACCTCACACATAAGCATCTTATGCTCATTGCCTATAGTAACCAATCAAAGCTCAGAGCTCATATTAATGACCTGTGGCAGAACAACAACCAATCATGGCTCAGCTTCCAACTGCCATAGAAGCAGCAGCAGCAGACAATGGCTCCTGTATATGGTGGTTGATAAGTGGATTTTGGAAAGCGTGGGGTGAAAATTTTGTCTCAAAACTAAGTCTATGACGTTCTCTGAGTCACAGTGTGCAAAATGTTGTGATTGTAAACCAAATTGTAAACAGTACAGATTTATTGAGCGGACATACATACATATATACACACACATACACTTGGCTTCATATATTAGATGATATAGTTGCAAAGGTGGATGCAGTACAGTACTTACAATTGTGCACGGAATACCACTGTTAGCAGCTCAAATCCTACTCCAGCTGCCAGTCCAAGGTCAAGGCCAAGTAACACAGCAGCAAGAAAGGTCACAACCCATACTAACTGCAAAGAATAAGGGAACAATGATAAGCAGTTTTTTACACAAATATGATACAATTCAGTCATATTTTTTACAAATTCACTACAGTAATGCTTAAAGAGCACAAAACAATTTAGTCCCTATTCACAGCACAGTGCTTGACAATCTCTGTCAGCTCCATAGAGATGAAAGGGGCAGTCCAACCATGCACGACCGGGTGCTCTGGTCATCTCAGGGAGCGACAAGGAGTCTGACTGGGGTGCATCGGACCCCTGTTCTTGTGATCACTGAGACACCAGTTTTGTGAGAAAACCCCTTTAAAGGGAAATACAGGTCTGCAAATGAAAAACAAAATCACCTCCAAAGCCATATGCAAATGAGCTGATATATTGGCTGAGATATGACTCTAATAAAGGTGGAGCTTTACTTCTAGTCTTCTGCGACTATCTTTGGTTCTATAGAACCTTGCATCATGCTTGTGGCTCTGTGAGCTACAGAACTGGAAATAAAGGAAGTTTAAGACATAGTTGGAAAATCTTCAGATACAAATCCAATCTCCTATTCCTTTAATGCTTTTTTTTAATCTGATTCTATCCATCACAGAACCACAATTCTGAAAGGTGACAGTCTTATCTATGAAAGCTAAATATATCTCATTGTTTTTAAATTAGTCCTTTAATCTAAGTTTTAAGTTGTAAAACTGTAATTTAGAAATGTTCTTTAAAGGAAATCTACCATCAAAATCAAGCATGAATAAAGCAGGAGCACTTACTCATAGATCCAAGCAAATCCAAATTATGCTGATGAGTAAGAATGGCTCTACCAGAGCCCCTCCATGCTCTATCTTCTCAAGCTATTACACTGTCTCACTCTCCCCCTGCTTCCTCTGCATTTCTCTTCTCCTTCTTCCTGCTTTTGGAAGCAGAGGAAGTGCTGAGTGAGCACTGGATCTATGAGTAAGTGTCCCTGATTTTTCATTCTTGATTTTGATGGTAGATTTCCATTAAAGAAAACCTGTCACCCATAATTCCGGCACTAGAAGCTGCTTACTAAAGTAACTGCATAATAACACTGCAGCGGAGTACAATGTAATCGTTGGACCGCTCGCAAAGCGGTCTGATGTATTCATGGTGGGGCAGGGTTGGGGCGTGGTTAGGGGCGGTGACTGCTGCATGACGCGCGGCAGTCACCGCCGGCCTATGGAGCGAGCAGGACGGTCCAGGGTAGAGGCAGCGCCTCGGACGACCCCCTCATGAATACATCCCAGTGCTGAAATTATGGGTGACAGGTTCTCTTTCAGTTAAAACACTTATTTCCAGGAATCCATGGCGGCTGGAGTACAAATGAATTACAAAAAACATAGTGTAATACCTCCAGTTCTATGTTCCAGCATTTTTCAGCAGTGTTTAATTCCAGAATGCCAAGAAGGGTTGAGGGTACAGTGCCACACATGGGGGCAGGAGTTCCTGAGATCACAAACCCTTCTGGTCCAGGGAGTACTCTCAGAGTAGGGTAAGTAACCTTTTTTTTTTGCATACCCCTGCCCCAGTCCCCTGTGGGGTGTTCCAGGATTCCTGGAATATCCCTTTAACAACAAGCTTCCTATCAAAATATCACTTTAAATGTGCTAGATATTGTTATCTAAATTACTTGGAGGAGGTTATTTACAGAGTAGAAAACTCTATGGACTCCCACTTTATTACTATACTTATTGTAACACTTTGGACTGAGACAAGCAATCATACATTGCAAATAACTTATGTCTTGTCTTTGAAAAAAAATCTTGTGTTTTTTTGGCATCTGTTTAAAGAGGTTCTGAGGTAATACAGTCTATCAGTTCTCAGCAATTATTGGCTCTGGTCCTTGGACATTGCACTGTTATGTGCCAAAGACCAATAACCAATATAGTTTTTATAGAGCTTATATATATTACTTACACAATCATATTTATCTTTCCGGAACAAATTGGGAATTTCATTGAACTGCATCAGCATGCCCTTCAGATTGATAACGACTAAGGCTGCAAGTACAGACTGCAACAGAACAAGGAGCTAATTATTTCATGTCCACTTACAGAATGAGATTATTCTATGTATCAGTGAATGATATATTATAACTCTACCTTTTGCAGTGGTTCAAGGAGGAATCCTATGGCCAAAGTGACAATCATAACAATAATAGCTGATAATAGTCCTGCCACCTGTTAAAACATATGTTGGTATAGTATAAAGACATATACAGTAAATGCATTTAAAATAGCAGCATAGTGGCATAATATGTACCACAAGTGTTTGTATTATTTACTTACAGCTTGTGCAAGTATTCTACAAGATGAGAATGAAATCTGTATTTTGCAATCCAAGTTGTGACAGGAATAAACAGTAGTAAATGTATGTTTGATCAGGAAATAAATGGGATTGTAGCTAAATAGTTATCTGTATTACCTACTGGGTAAAGTACACAGCTGCATATGTGGATGTTTATTTCATTTATGATAATATGAAATCTTGTTGCTAGTTAATCATATGTGAATCTTATCTAGGTGATGTTTAATTGTCTTCACCTAGCCAATGGATAGGTGAGAATATTCTGATCAGCAGGGGTCTGATCTGCAAGAGTCAGAAGCGGCAGTTCAAGCATAAGCGAAGCCCCAGCATTTTATGTCTATAGGACAGCCAGGACTTTAGCTATCTCCAAGCATTAAAATAGAGAGAACGAATCCGAGTTAATGCAGGACATTTATCATGCGGCAGGCATCTTGTGACTGTTTAACCCCTGCAAGACCAAGCTTTTTAGTTTTTTGCATTTCCAGTCCATTTCTTTTAAATTTTTCCATTTACATAGCCACTGGGTGCATACTTGACCCTATTGATCCATCCTGTGTATAGGGAAAACAATTGTACATGTGATGATTCATTTAAAAAACTTCCCATTATTTTTCTGTATATGATTGGAATTTTTCAGAAATTAAAAACTTATCAGCCAATTAAGAAAAAGTCTTAATACATGAAGTATGCATTTTCTTCTACCTTTGCTATATACTTAAACAGCTCCATCTTTCAGTATACTACCATTTGGCTGTTACCGCAATAGTTTCATGGTTTTCTTTACATTACCCTATTACTAGCTATACAATATATCCAGACATAATAAATTCAAACTCAGATTTATGTTTTTATTTAAAATTAGTTTCCCATAACTAATATATATCAAAATACTGATCTACTGATGCATGGCTCCTTTCCAGTTCCAGGAACTGGCTTTCAACCTAAAGACAAGTGTTCAGAGAACTGAATGGGATTAGCTTTCAATTGGCAATTTCAATTTAACAGTTTATTTAGCCTTGTATTCTGGCTGTTGCCTTTTTGCAGGAACAGATGGTGTCCCGGTAGCGATACCCCTATTAATTGTACTATTGATATATAATATTTATCCCCTGTAGAAGCTCACTATACACAAAACACGCTTTGGGCTGGAAATGGACACTACTCTCACTATGGGTAAGCAGATGGAATGAGATCAGGATTGGATGTTGGAAAGATTATTCACCAATCTGCATTAGTTAGGGATGAATTGTGACTTTTAAATATATACCTATTGTGAACTGTAACTTTGTGAATTGACTCATACTGCTCCCATGGTATGTATGGTGTCCTCAATTGGCTTATATATAGTTTCCTTTAAAAAAAATTCTGAAGTAGAGTATATATGACTTTTAAAGTATTTTTAAGATGATATTAAAAAATATTTTTTTATATCATGACATATATTAATGACAAATTATACTTAATCAGTAATTAAAATTACTTTAATCAAAGTTTAAAGGGAACCTGTGATCACATTTGCACATATACAGTGACAGGTTCCTATAGAGTGCAATTTACTAACTAACACCCTTCTTTTAGCTAAAAATTGTTTCCTTCACATCCCCATAAATATATTTCATCCATATTTCCTGGAATCATAGGGGTGTGTCTTGCTCGGCTGGCCCCTCCTGCCCTTGCCATATGCCTCCTTACTATTCAGCAGTTCATGTCATGTGACCAGGAGGATTTTTTATCAAAGGTTCTATACCCTTTACATTTTTAAAATGTACCCCTTGCATGTTTTTGATATTTCTGACATGAAATCACAGCATGTGATGGAGGCTGCTGTGATGACATACATACAGTACAGTATGGGTACAGTTTGCTAATATGAGGAGGCTAAAGGATCTGTGATTATGTCACTCTGGTCATATGACATGAATGTAACACAAGACAGAGCTGTCAGTCAAAATAGGGGGTGTGGTTTACTGGCAGCCCAGGAGAGAGAAGAGTCAAAGCCAGCAGACATGAGTCAAAAAAGCTGTAATTAGGGTACAGTGCCTCACTGGCAGCTAATTTAAGGTGATAAGGGGAGGACTTGTAACCTTTTATCAGCAGGAATTGTTAGTCAGTGTGGTTAAATTCTGATTACAGCTCTTCTTTAAGTTTTATATTCCCCATGTTAAATAAATCAATATTAATAATAGGACTTTATTAATATTGCTTTTTTTGGAAAACAAAAAAATATATATTTACGAAAAAACTACAATACAACAAATCAAAACAGTGTTCCCAAATAACCTATCTTCTATATTTTGTGTTCAATAACATACACCAAAATCCATGTAGTTTTTACCCAGGGCCGTATATACTGTTCAGCCTGATCGTGCCTCAATTAAAAGTCCAATAAAAACTAATTTTTGTCAGTGTTTACAAAGGAGATCACCTTTAACATTATCTGTTAGTGATATCAATCAATTGTGATCCTGTAGATAGCACCTCAATATTTATACCTACATTCCTATAGACCAGTGATGGCGAACCTATGGCACTGGTGCCAGAGGTGGCACTCAGAGCCCTTTCTGTGGGCACTCAGGCTATCAGCCCAGGACAGAGTTCATGAAACAGGAACAAATCCATTAAATCTTCCTGCAGTCCTAGGCAACTTACGAGATGCTGCGCTCAGCAATATTTTACAGCAACACTTCATTGACTGTTTGGAACTGCTTGAAAAGTGAGAAGGTGTTGAATCTGCATTGTCTTTGGAGGTCCTCATTCTGGACCCACCATTTTTCCTAAACAGAGAGACCCTGAAGAGAAGCTACAATGATAGTCTGAATTTGCACACCTTGTTTAAACAGTATTTGTGGCCTCAGGCGGCCGATACAATTAAAGAAGTGGAAGAACAGGTAACTGCATAAAAATGGCACATTGGCACATCAGGGTAAATAAGTGGATTTTGGTTGTAGTTTGGGCACTCGGTCCTTAAAAGGTTCGCCATCACTGCTATAGACTATATGCCTATAGACCTTGTGCTACCTTGTATACTTTAAACTTTGGTGGCTTCAAATTACACTTGTGTCTCATTAATACCTTGACCTTCACGCCCCCACTTTCATATATCATAATACCCCTATGCCCCTCCTGCAATGAATGGGCATAGGATGGGCAACGTTATGGATAAGTAAGTATAGTAGAGTAAAGAAGATGATAGGAGAGCTTGTTGACAAGGGCTACAGTTTCAGGCACCTTTTTGTTATGTTGGCCTTAAGCAAATGAATTTAATTTAAATGCATGTTAACCTATAGAAAATTCACCTGTGTTTTTCCCCCTGTGCTTTCTTGGACAGCAGATCTTGACAATGCAGTACTTGCAGCAAAGCCTTTGAAACAGCCACAGAAGATGTTACTCAGTCCAAAAGCTACCAGCTCCTGAAAATGGATTTAAAAGGCAAAATGAATAACCTGGTTTATTCCTGGTCTACCCACGATCATTTGCAACTATGAAGCTGAGAGTCCTGCTGAAAATGATCTATGTAGTAGATACCTGGTTCTGAACCACCCACTGTATAATTCCCTCAATATACCCCAAAAATGTTTCCCTCCAGTCACTAACATCACTCTGTCTTACAAACACAATTATAACGTCTGTTTTATGGTAAAGCTGTATAACAGTAAACTTTTTTCAGCTATCAAGCCAAAATTTTAGTTTAAAGTAAATAACCCAAATGAAAAAAACATAACAAAAATCTCATTAGTAGCACAAGAAATTAAAAAGGTAGGGTCATTAAAGAACACTTGCAAAAATAGACAAATTGGACCAGATCTATTAAACAGTTCTCAGTCTAACTGCACTTGAAAGAATGTATTTGGAGCTTGCACATGTATTTCAGAAGTGTTTGTGCCAGAAAAAATGTGCACCAGAGGGTTCATTAACATGGCCGTCTGCGGGGACGTACATGCGGCCGCAAATTTGCGGCCGCATGTACGTCCACATAGACGGCAATAGCGGCGCGGCGCAGATACGGTGCCACACATTTGTGGCACCGATCCGGGCCGCACACCGCAAAAAGATAGAGCATGTGCGCCGCTATTCTCTATGGAGGGAGGAGGGGTCACCTCCTCCTCTCCAGCACACGCGGTATGCTCGCACGGCGGGCATACCACTTGTAAATGTACCCTAAAGGGGTGTGTTACTGTGACATGTTTAATATAGTGATTCAGCAGAATTGTTTTGCATGCTCTAAGTTAAAGGTGCACCTAAAAAAAGATGCTGCACACTTTCCAAGCAGTGCAGGGTGCGCCAGAAAATTAAAGACTGTGAACTAGTATTCAATAATCTTTCACAGTGCAGTTTACCTCAGTTTTCATAAATCTGGGCCGTTGTGTCTGGTCCTGAAGGTGCTAATTACCCGGGTTCTGAACTAGTTAATTTCACAAAGCTACTGCTGTGTGCCCTGAAACATAAGGTTATCACATTTTATGATTCTTTCCATTATGTGTTTACAACCTCTCAGTTGTAGGAAGGAGCATTATTGCAGTGCCCATAAACTTTTCTTGGATACAGAGATTTTATAATAATAGTCAATAAAGTGCTGTGTTGCAGAATAATTCCCCCCTCAAAGAATATTTAGTTTTTTTGTGAAACCATATGTTGGCACAGATAGTCCCCATGAACTTAACATGCAGTTCTAGAATAACATACCTGATTACCATTTATCAAATAGTCATGTTTTATTGAATAGACTTTGGCAACAGAAAAACCTATAGCAAATCCAACAATTGCAATAGAAAATCCGTCAGCTACACAATCTTTGAATACAGAAACGCTTGGTGCTTGTGGGGGCTGAAAGCTGTTCAAGAAACAAAGTATGACACGAAAAGAATATGTTAGTACAACAATAATCATCAAAGATTATTTGAAGACATAACCAAAGATCAAATGTATGTGAGTATGGGGCAGATTTATTTGCAATTTGGTGGCTGAGCATATACTGTAGGGACCGTTTTATTTTAATTACCGGTAATACATTTAAATAACAGAACTATAATGGACTGGCAGTCGACATAAAGGTTTGTCCTATATGCCAAATGCTCAGAATGAAAAGGATTTATTCATGATTTATTAAATATAAATTTCCAAGCACTCTATTTTCATGCAAATGGGGTTTTATTATGCCAAGTATGGCATTAAAATTGTGATATTTTGGCCTGGTGTAGGCCTTTGTCAAACACGGGCCATATAGCAGAAACACCGGAATCACTGAAGAAGAACTGGCACTGCGTGTCTATAGGAATATTGAACACTTTGTATATGTAAATGGTTTTGAAATAGAAAATGTTTGTAATAGAAGTATTTTTCTAGCACGCAAAGGTAGTTGTCTGGGAAAAAAATGAATACTTATTCCTGCTGACAGAAAAAAATTCAAGCACTTCTAGGTTTTCTGGTCAACTGTCAGTGCTTACAATTAATTTTTGTGTTATAGACATAATGAGGATCTAGTATATTTTATCCGAAGAAATGGCAGATATAGTTTACTCCACAACTAGTAGGTGCACTGAAATAGTCCTAACTATTGGTTAAAAATGCATAATACAATAAAAGGGGACCAAGCAAGTTCATACACTTAGATGAATAAAAAATATACGGTAATAGTAAAAGACTGCAAAAACTGACGACTTTATTTAACTTTATACAAACTTTCAAAGAGACATACGTACCCTTTCTGCAATTTTCCAACAATATCCACTTGATATTTTTCTTGGAAATTGAAAGCATATGATACACCAGTTGCAATTACTGTCTGCAAAGCAAAAAATATACTCATTTATGTAACTGTAAATACACAGAAAAATTTACAGAATTAATTATGTTTATTTTGTGCCATAATAATAACCTTATTGAATTTAAATTTGCTCCTTTACCTTATATAAAATTAAATATCTATACTATTGTAAAAGATTGTTATCTAGGGCTCAAACAACCCTTCAGTTGTAAGGTGTCTCTCGAATTAACCCTTTTTAACCAAAAATGGCTACCGGTATCAGGATGAGAGCAGACGCCAAGACACACACTCTTAGAAAATGCAGACTCACATAATTTATTAGCGTGCAGCCGCATATATAAAATACAGAAAATCATCTGCATAGGGGCATGAAAAGGTGATAGAACACTGCAATGCTATAGGCAATATTGAATATATCAGAAAATTCCTATTAAGACATTCTTCCAGAGACTTCATTCTCATCTAAACATAATGTTTATACTAATTGTCCCCGCGTTAGCTCTGTATAAGTCACAACATGGCCTTCAAGCAGAGAAGCTGCAGAGAGGAGCGAGGACGCATTTCTAAACCGTTCACACAAAATGAAGTTTGAATCATGACATGGCTGGACAGTGGTCAGCATGACCACCGGATAAGTGAAACTGGCATCCGTTTAGAACAAAATGACTTCTGTAGAGAAATATATCTCTCACAGTAACATCAGCATTTTTATACATCGATGTACTGTATGGATGTAAAATGTAATAGTTCTGCAGGGATCTTCAGTTATTTTTTATTTTACAATCTGTTTTAAAATGACAAAGAGGCATCTGGATTACAAAAGATGTTAAAGTTGAAAAGGTTAAACCATTGAACCAGGGCTGTACTGCAGCAGCCACAATCTGACTTGTTTCTAAAGGAGATACAAAAACCTCTCTACCACGTAAACAGTTACCAGTATTATACATGGTACTGTACATGTTAGGCTTAATGTATTTAAAGATATTCCTCTGCATTATAGCACTTTAACCTCTTGCTACTCTGCGCCGAGTCCGGATAGTAGTGCTCCACGCCGTAAAAGGCATTATGAAATCTTCCACCAGGATCAAGGATTGTAAACCAAGCACACTTACAAGCAGTTCTGTGCCCCTATGGCAGGATCTGCTATTGTTTTAGCTTCTTATGTCCTTTTTTTTAAAAAAATTGCCCTTAACATAATTTAAGCATAATTTTTAAGGCCTTTTTTTAAGAAGCTAAAAGAAGAGCTGGTCCTGCAAGAGGGGGCACAATCCAGCATGTAAGTTTACTTGGTTTTTAATCCTTCATTCTGGTGGTAGATTTCCTTTAAAAACACATTATATACACTGATCACATTTACATTTGAGAACAAAGTCCATTGAAAAATGCTAAAGAATGGGACATGGAAAGGAAAGGATCACAAAATGGAAGGTAAAACTGACAAAGTTATAAAGGAGACATTATAGACAGAATATTGAAGTATAAGTCTGATGTGTTCAGGAGCGTTTACTTATCATGTACTTATTAGCATTTTACTTAACATATTAAACTTGAATAAATAGGTTACTTACCATTATAACTTCAATAGGGATTGGCACAGGTATCTTGGATTTATATCGGTCATTGATTTCCTTTACAATAAACACTACAACCATTATAATTATTGATGTGACAAGGTCCGCAATATTTGTCTTTGTAATCTTTGTAAATATACCTTCCAATGTCTGTAAAATAAAATTAAAGATATTTACACCACAAAAACAGATATTTAAAGTGCATTTATGATATACTAAATATATTTTGTGTGGTGCATAAAACTTAATGATAAACTAATGATAAACTTAATGATAAAAATTAGCCTGAGGCACTTTGGCTACATCAACGGAGTGCCGCTCTGTTTACTCCCCCTGTTGCACTAGCCAGAACGGGCATGACTGCTAGTTCAATGGGGGGAGTGAATAAATTATAAGACAATTAACTCTGAGACGCTCCAGTGATGTAGTCGGAGGGCCTTAATTCCTTACAATTTCTCAAAAGTCCAGAATACATATGAAATAATAAATAATAAAAGAAAAGGTAAAAAAAAATTAGGTATCACCGTATTCCAAAATACCCAGCAGCATTGTAAACGTCATCATGTATCTATTAAAACATAATAACAACATTATATGTATGGTATACCGGTGAACCAAACCAGAGAATAAGTTACCATATATACTCAAGTATAAGCCGAGTTTTTCAGCAAACAAATGGGGGCTGCTGGCTATATACAAGGGGGCAGGCACTGGCTATGTACAAGGGGGCAAGCATTTGCTATATACTAGGTGGCTGCTGGCTATATACTAGGGGGGAGAGGTCTGACTATATACTGGAGGACATGGGGTGCTGGCTATATACTGGGGGCAGGGGACTGCTGGGTATATACTTGGGTTATATACTAGGTGGGAGGGGCTGGCTGTATACTAGGGAAATGTGCTTGCTGGCTATATAGTGGGGAGGCTGTGACCAAAGCATTTCCCACAATAGGCTTATGCTCGAGGCAATAGGTTTTCCCTGTTTTTTGTGTTAAAATTAAGTACCTCGGCTTACACTTGGGTTGGTTTATACTCGAGTATATACAGTAGATGTGTCATTTGGAGTTTACATAGAAAAAATAAAAAAAACGAATCCCACAAGCATATGACGTAAATGTGTTCTGTTTTTTCCCACTAACCAGTACATGGCATGGAATATAAAATACTGTCACTAGGAAGTACACTTTGTTATGCAGAAAACAAGCCCTCATACAACTCTGTACAAAAATTTTGTAAAGGTGGGGGCCAAAATATGGAAACGTAAAATGCAAAAAGTCCATCAGCAGCAAAGGGTTAAAATGCCGCTTATACCCCTTGATAAAATGTTTACAAAATGGAGTTGTTCTCAGGGGGAATAGGTTTCTGGTATTTCATGAGCTCTGCAAAAATGTCATGGTACCAGAATGCTAAAATCAAAATCTGCCCTACAAAAGCTCAATGGCGTTCCTTCCCTTCTGCGCCCTCCACCTTGTGCCCAGATAACAGCTTAGATCCCTATGAGTGGCGTCCTCTTACTAAGAAGAAACTACACAATATATTTGTAAATGCATCTTTTCATCTTTGCATTTATTCAGCTTAATTGGGTAAATTTGAGGGCTAAATGAACGCAAAAATGCAGAAATTAGAAAATTCCATTTGTTTTAATTACTGTAAAATACTTAAAGGGTTAACAAGCTTGATACATGCTGTTTTAGATATAGTTTAAGGGCTAACTTTATTACAATTGGGTAATTTGTGTGTGTGTTTAGGGGTTCGATTAATATGACCTAAAACCCCTATAGAAATAAAATGGTCCCTAAAAAAATTTATTGCTGTTCAATTTGTGATCTTTCTAGCATTTTAATAAAACAATAAGATACTTATTAAATAATAATGTTAAACATTCATATTTATATTCCGTATATAGAATAGCAGGTTGTGAAGAAAAATATTCAAAATAAATTTTATAAAATACATAGATTTACTTACGTAAAACAAAGACAAAGGTCCACTAAATGGTTCAACTGTTAAGCCAAACAAAAATTTTAGCTGTGAGACTAAAACATGAATAGCAGCAGCAGTTGTGAAACCACTTATCAAGGAATCTGACAGGTAGACAACTATAAATCCAACTTGCAGCAATCCTAGAGCCAACTGGAAAACAAGAAAAAAATACATTGCACATTATTGCTATTCAATATGGGGTAGATTGATCAAGCTGCCTGAAAGTCAGAATATTTCTAGTTGCCCATGGCAACCAATCACAACTCCCCTTTAAACTATTCATGAGCACTGGTAAAATGAAAGCTGAGTTGTGGTTGGTTGCCATGGGCATATAGAAATATTCTGACTTTCAGGCATTTTGATACATCTGCCCCATTTAGTAGCAAAGAACATACTAGCAGCACTGACCTGGAAGATCCCAGCTAGTACTGTCACCGAAGCTGCCACAGTAACTCTTTTCTCATTCAGATCTGGGTCATTTGGATCATCAGGGTATAATCGAAGAACAGCTGTGCCAACCATCAAACTCAAAACAGGAAATGGACCTGTAATGAAAGAATGATATTAGATTATATGTATAGCATCAATAACAAAAAGTTACATTTTTTTAATATGTTCACAGTTTAAGCAGTACTTCAAAATTCTATTAAAGCAGAAATCAATGTGAATAAAACTGTCTAAAAATACCAAAACAAATGCCTTTTTATTTTGTATTTTAACCACTATAGATTCTCGGTCAACCATGTATTATTAAACAGTCTTAGTCACAATAAATATGTTTTGGACTTTAATTCGATCTTAAATCTGGTTTCATCATATTTGCTCAGTGGATTGTTGGATGTGAAAAGTGGTTTCCTTAAACCTCACCCTCAGGGCAGGGTTCGCTCCAGGTTTCAGTAAGCACCTGGGTGACAGAGCCTCAGTGGGCCCCTTTGCAGTGAACTCAGATGGTGATATTAAAAATTCAGAAACTAAAACAGTCTTGTTCCCTAAAATATTCACTAGTTTATCATCCCAAACAGCCCCCCCTTATGGTTATTTTATATGAAGCCCCCCTCTTTCCCTATGGATTCCTTATGTACAGGCTTATGTGGACCCCGCAGCAGCCCGGGACCCCAGCCTGTCCAGTGCTGGCTCCAGCCCTGCCTCAGGGGGTGGGCTGAGTTTAGCTTTACACATTTTGGGGGTTAATTGCAATGACTCACCGACTGATATATGTTTAGATGTACCCAAAAAGAAGTAAATTATGACTGGAAAAAATGCAGCATACAGTCCATAATCTGGGGTAATATTCACCAGCAAAGCATAGGCAAGACCTGAAATAGTAAATATAACTGTTAAAATGTATCTAACCTTTCAAGTTACTTTACAGAAATAAGTACTTAATTGTGTATGACGTAAAATAACACTGTTTCTTGTCATTATGTGACTTTCCAGTAGCTGTCATTTCTGCGGCCTTGTCTGTGAGTCTGCAGTGCATGGGACAAAGGAAGATTAAAGGAAAGCTCTACAGGCAGGTAGAGACTTACAGCCATTGAGGCTCCAATGGGGGATTCTGGGAAATATGCACTTCAGACAGATCAGCTGTTGGAGGAGATTTTATTGCTGTGACCCACTGCTCCCCATCCCTCCTCCATGTGGCTTCTATTTTTTATGGTTTATATATCTAACTTTTAAGATGGATTTTAACATTTCAAGGTACAATGCAGAATAGGTTGGAAAGGAGGTAGGATGATAAGAGCCAATGTTAGTGGCCAATGAACAGATTTGCTCAGATAAGGTGTATTAAAAAGTTTCCTTATGTGGCAAACTATTGGAAGAAATGACACTAGCATTGTACCAATTCCATGATACTGGAAGACATGGTTAATTTACCTTGTAGGACTGCCACCAGGCCAGTGCTGACTCCAGACACAATATCGCTGAGAATCCACTCCTTGATTTGGTAAACGGGCAGCCATGATGCAATGGGAAAAAGTGTAAATGCTATTCTTTTAGCCTTTTCTGAGGAGCACCTACATGGATAATAGTTAGATAAGTTATTTAATAGAAGAACAACAGACAATATATCATAGTCTTATGATCCAGATGAGTGAGACTGCATCCAGAGAAGTACAAACTTTCATAGTTTCTGATGTTTGTTTTTGTCAGAGTTTGTTCGGAATGGCGTCCGGTTTTATCAGTTATTTTCATTGAAGTTTTTTATAGCATTTTCTAGCAACTGTCTGTTATAGAGGACCACTCTTTTTTACATTGGGGGTTTTATTTACCAATATACATCTATTAAAAGTTGTGCACCGTTCCCTTTATATGTTATGTAAAGCCCCTTGGTAAATGTCTTTTACTTCATCAGCCAGACATAACTGTCCATAAAATGGCTGGAGATGGACAGTCATGTGATCCAACTGATCCGTTACCAATCTACCTTTAAGGACCTTATGATAGTATTCACGAATGCAAGCTTAAAGGGGTTGACTTCTTTTTTACATATATTGCCCATGTGCCTTTACTGCCTTAATAATTATCCCTGAATGTTCATAAATTGATTAATCATCTGTCTGTAAACTATCTCTGGATCTTTGTATACATATCTGAGATCTGATGAGTAGGAGGGACCTTCAGCAATAGGTTATGACTCATGCTGCTCCCCACTACCCGCTCACTGTGTCTGTCAGTGAGATGCATGGAGAGAAAAAAGACACACTGGAGGCTACCATTAGTGACTAACAGGAAGTTGTGTAAAGATTTAAAGTGCAGCATGTGGATAACAGGGAAAGGCTGATGCTCTCACAGGAGGCAAAGACACTGGTACATATACATGCAGGGACAAGTCTAATGAAAGAGAGTTATTGAAAAGTGTCCAACCCTTTTAAGGTCCAGAAAGGGAGATTGAGGATTATGTGATCCTAACTGTCCTTGACCAATTTGCCATTAATAGATGCATAACGGTAAAGTACATAATATTCTGCCCCTCACACTTATACATATATTACAAAAAACATGAGGTAAAGTGGCCAACACACTTTAATGATACTAATGTAAAATTATTCTGTACTTTTCATCCACAAACCATCAACATTGCTTGGAATGAGTATAGTTAAGCTTCAACAATTGGTTGCACTAGTTAATGCTGCTGTCATAAAAAGTGACAGATGTCAACAACATTTACCATTGGCAGCATGATGACAATCCTGGCAAGGGTTGATGATACATTATGAACTGATGTTTATTTGAGAATAATAAAGGGTGATATTATACAGCACATTGCTAGAAATTAGACACTCTTAAACATGTATGAATACAATTGGGCACATATATCTGGCTTTGTTTGTATTATTATTCGTTTTTCTGCTGGTCAGATATATCTTAGCAGTTTTTCCTTATTGATCTTTAATTGGTCTTTAGTGAATTCGCAACTTTTTAAAACAATGTCTTAATTAGCTTAAATCAGTTTTAAGCTAATTACTATGCCTGGTCAGGGGCAACCTTAGTTTTGCAACTTTTTGGAAGCTTTCACTTTTGGTTTCAGGTGATAACTCAGGAAACAATGCAGAAAACAAGACAATGGCAAACTTTGAAGGGAGACTGTCTTAGGTGCAAAAAGTCAGAAATGAGCACAAGCACCATGAAAAGTCTCAAATTAAAGAAAAACAATAGGAAAAAGTTTGATACATGTGCCCCATTGGGTACACTTTTTGTCTATCGCCATAGCAAAGTACTACATGTATGATGCAGTACATTTATTATATCAAAAAGCTCTTCAAACGGCAAACAAGAGTAGTGAGAACCCTGCTATCAAGATCTTACAATCTGAAAGAAAATGTATAGGGCCAGATGTATCACTTTTTGGTTGTTTTAGCAACTTTTCATTTTGTCCAGTAATTTTGTGCCGGTTTTACGCCTAAACACCAAACGAGCGGCGCATCAAAAATAACCATGTTTTCCTCATTTATCATATCAATCCAGATGTTTTGCTGCGCCTACTAATGATTCATCATTAGCAACATTTTAATAACATTTTAGGCGCAATTTTGGTGCAAAAACACTCCAGCCAGAAACTGTAAAGCAAGACCCTCAGTGCTTCTGCAAATCAGTACATTCCCTGGATATCACAGCAGCAGAGCTCAGCCGGTGTTGACATTACATGAAGCCTATGTTTATAGTGCATGAGCTTCTATATACGAATAATCTGCAAAAGGAGCAGCTGAAAGCAGGATAGAAAAGAGATATGTGGGGGAGCTTGTAGACAGTACATAGAAGTGTCCCCGTGTAGTAAGGTGACCACAGTAGTGTCTGAGGAGGAATACTGGCCAGAATTATAGGAGGGCAGCAGAAGGTCAGCACTGGAGGATCCCATCCAGGAGATAATAGAAGCCACTACTGAGCAGTATTACTGGGTGCACCTAGGCTCTGCTGTGAGCGTTATTTTCATGCTGGGGTGTGGAAGGAAAGCAGAGCGGAGCTTGTACGAGGCTTACTTGTAAGTGCTTGAATCAAAGATTGCACCTATATTGCACCTAAAGTAAAGTGCAGTAGCAAAATCATGATGAGACTCACAAGTGATTATTAAGAGGCATGACCTCAACTCTTCACAGATAGTTGTAGCCTTTGATGATTCAGGTGCAACAATGCACCTCATTTAGGCGCAAAAATGGAACTAGTGCGCCACAACTGTGATACATCTGGCCCATAGTTCTATGTAAAGCAGTATAATTCAGTTACCAGCCAGTATTAGTGTATACACTGATAAAGAGCATATCTTTATGCAAGGAGTGCATAAGTGTTAGATAAAGAGATTTAGTTCTGAGAAATAGTATAACAGTAACAGTGAAAGTGGATTAACAGAGACGAGACGGGAGTTGGAGGCTTGAATGACAAAGTTTAGTCTGACATATAAGGAAGGAAATTTAAGGAGATGTAGCACTGCTAGAGTGAGATTAATAATAATATGAAGAATAGGAATAAGCGTGGCTAGTTTGGTGAACAATGGCTTTAGTGAAGGAAAGACTGATTAGTAGTGTGTTACCATAATCAAGATAAAAATGTAATAGCTCTAACTCATGGTGCACACTGGAAGTTTAAGTTAGCTTACTACTTACTACTAAGAATTATTTTTCAATATAATGTGCATATACACTTACCCAAAGAATACACGAAGATGATCCAGAAACGTTTTATGGTATCTATGCACTTTTTCATTTTCAGACTGGAATGCATTTTCAGAGTATATAGGTCTGGAGACCACATACTGGTTTCCCACAGTCTCATACATTGTTTGATTCTGGGTTATTTGTGAAGTATAGGAATCAGAAAATTACCTAACTAAGGAATTTACCTAAAATAATAAAAAAAATAATAATAATAAATAAATAAATAAAAAAAAAAAAATAATTTATGCTTAGAAAGAAGTGTAGATAATATGCAGAATTACACCAAGGAAAAAATCTTAGTCATTGTAGCTAACAAAGGGAAATAGATTGGGATAAATTATTTTACTTCAAATACCACATTTTGAATTATAAATGAATAAATATAAAAAAGCTATTAAAATTTTATAGAACATTGGAAAAGAGGTAAAAAGGAATTATACTCAAATCATATTTGGAAATGAAAATAGAAACAGATCCCAGGATTGTAGTGATTACTAATTTATATTTCATATTCACTATACAGAAAAATTGGAGATCAACAACACTTTATTGAATTCTGACAAATATTATTAATATTATAGTCTAAGATATATGCAATTTTAAGGTAGACTATTTTCATCTCTTATAAGACATCAGGACTTAACTTGTATTTCACTACAAAATTATCCTCACAGCTGTTACATGTAGTTAGTTTCCTAACTAGTCTTCAAAGCTTTCAGAATAAAAACACGATAATAAAATACTAACTCAAAAAGGCATCTTATTCTACATGTTGTAAAACCTTGCCACTAATAACTAAGCATGCCTGAATTACTATTTTCACTTTCCAAAGTAAGTAACTTGTTCACCTTTAAAAACTTACCCATGTGTTGAATTATTTTGTCTAAAGTTAACCTCCAAATCTGTTGATGTCTTTTTCCTTTGACTGCTTAAACTTATTGGAATCTTTCATATTTATTCACAGAGGATGCATCAGAAGGATGGCTTATCAACACTTTGTAATAATTAACATGTATTAACTTTGACAAGATCTTTTAGAACTTAAATGGCCTTGACCATTGAAAAGTTAAATCGATAGCTAATGAAAGGATTGCAGAAGTGTCAATGAGAAGTTACATCTTGACACTTTTAAATAAAATATGTATTTATTATTATTGGAAAAAAACCTCCACAAAATGGTCAATTTATGTCATCTGCTTTAAAATTCCCTATTGACTGATTTAATAACATCGGGATGCTCTGTATTTTGCAAAACAAACTATGGGTTTCTACATAACTAAACTTTATTCATCCCAAAAGGGAGCTGAAATTGTTACATAGAGCAAAAAGACAAATAAAAACAACACTAAATATTACTAAATTAATAAACATGATAACAATAAAAAACTTAGTTTTCCTAAAAGCGCAGCATATATTCGAGGCTGTACATGGAAATGAAAAGCCCGGGAACACTACATCACAGGACAACCTTCAGTATAAGCAGTTACCAGGCCTCTGTGATATAACATGCTTTCAAAGCCTGATAACACCCCATCTCCACCATTAGTGCGTACTCCACTAGGGTGCAATCAATCACTTAGTAGTTCCCATATACATACTGCTGCTGCTGAAGCTGTCGACCTTGATATTTGGGGACTGTACACTTGGCTGCCTTTTATTTGGTTGTGTGCCCTGTTGCATGATTTTTTACTGGTACATCACATTTTTTAAACTATTTTTTTTCTAGGTCACCGTCCCCTTCAGTTATTGCAAAATATAGTGCATCTTCTGCAAGTTTCTAATTTGGAGCTGAATTATATTGGGATTCACCCTTTCCTAAATAATTGCAAAATACAGTGCATACTATATAATTAATTTTGTTCATAATCATGTGTAGCAGATTGTATCTTTATTGAAAGGGTTTACCCAAACAAAAATCCAAGACAGCACACAAATACATTGGCAGTAAAAGTATACCGTATATACTTGTGTATAAGCCGAGTTTTTCAGCACAAAAAATGTGCTGAAAAACCTCCCCTTGGCTTATACACGAGTCAATAAAAAAAATTAAAAATTTAATACTCACCCTCCGGTGCCCGGATCCACCAGCGGCGGTTCCCGATACCCGTTGACGGCTCCCGATCCCGAAGTTGAGCACATGAAATAAATAAACTTAGTTCTCACCTTCCGATCCTCGGTGGTGGCTCTGGATCCCCGGCGGCTGCTATCTTCTTACTTCTTTTGCCGGCGGAGTCGCGTCCATGCGATCTCCCCACCGGCGCTCACTATGATGCCGCGGTGTGACGTCATCAGCGGCGACTCCGCCGGCAAGAGAAGAAAGAAGACAGAAGCCGCTGCCGGGCATCGAGAGCACCGCCGAGGATCGGGGATGAGTATCGCCGGAAGGTGAGAATTAAGTTTATTTTTTTTTAATGTGCTCAACATACAGGGGCAGGCTTCCTGGCTGTATACATGAGGGGCAGGCTTCCTGGCTGTATACATGAGGGGCAGGCTGGCAGGCTGTATACATGAGGGGCAGGCTGGCTGGCTGTATACATGAGGGGCAGGCTGGCTGACTGTATACATGAGGGGCAGGCTGGATGGCTGTATACATGAGGGGCAGGCTGGATGGCTGTATACATAAGGGGCAGGCTGGCTGGCTGTATACATGAGGGGCGGGCAGGCTGGCTGGCTGTATACACGAGGGGCAGGCTGGATGGCTGTATACATGAGGGGCAGGCTGGCTGGCTGTATACATGAGGGGCAGGCTGGCTGGCTGTATACATGAGGGGCAGGCTGGCTGGCTGTATACATGAGGGGTAGGCTGTATACTACACCCTCGGCTTATACTCGAGTCAATAGGTTTTCCCAGTTTTTGGTGGTAAAATTAGGGGTCTCGGCTTATACTCGGGTCGGCTTATACTCGAGTATATACGGTATGTATTTTTGATAATAAATCAAAAACACATAAAAACACATAAAAAAGCACACAGAAAACACAGGGCCCACATCAAGTCACAATGTATACTAGCAAAATATATGTGGAGACTCACTCCTACTACACTAAATCCAATAGCCAGATCCCCTACTATATATCATCAGTAATCCTGCTGGAAGTCAAAAAGGGCAGAACAAGAAGGCAGTATGAAAGTATATGTTTTTATTGTGCTTTTAGATTTGTTATCAAATAAACATATACTTTTACTGACAATGTATTTGTGTGCTGTCTTGGTTTTTTTTTGTTTGGGTACAAGATTTAGTGTTGAAATCCTTGGAGTTCTATATGTCCATTTCTCAGCATTGTTAAAGGTATTGTATATGGCAAGGGTGCCATACATGCAGGGGAGATGCACGCTGCGGCCAGGCGACGGGCTGTTTCACGCAACAAGCACTTTCTCAAGCCTCAGACGTCATGAGATTCCACCCCTAGGCCCCTGGGCTCACAGTTGCAAGGAAACAGAAAGCGTAGTGCATAAAATCCAAATCTACAGATGAAACATCCATGTCAGGGTCAGTGCTGGCGGATCCTCTGTAACATCACAGAAGATGACATAAGCTGACACCTGGGACTGGTGTTAAAGTGGTACCCGGTTTGCACCAGAGCCCGACACAAAGCAGGTTGCGGTGTGGTACCACCAGGTCATTCCACAGGCACGACTTTGTCCACAGTGACGGCCAAGACAAATTACAGAATCGAATGGGCAGCACAGGAGCAGGGTCAGGAACGGAATAGAGGTCACAACGGGAAATCAGGATAATTGTACAGGGCATCAGACTAGCTTTCTCTAAGGCTATGAGGCACAAAGATCCAACAGGGAACACAGGAAGGGGCTGGGAATTTATCAGAATTGGCAGCCAGCACCAATTATCGGTGCACTGGCACTTTAATACTCCGGAAGCAGGACACATGCGGTGGACTGCCGTAGCCAGTGCAAGATTGTGAAGAGGTAAGAGCAGTTGCAGGGGTCCGGGGGCACAGATAGGAGCACGAGTACGAGCACCCGTGACATTCCACAATACAGTATGTGTTCTAAAAATACTTTACATGGTATTCACATATGTAAAAGTAGTTACAGTACATGACTACAATCACTAGTTACATGCAAATGATTAAAGGGAACCTTTCACCAGGGACGTCATTTTCACTAAACACAGGTTGCAAAAGCCCATTACTGCTGCATTTCAAAAATGTCTTTCTGCTTTCTATAAGCATTTGCATAATTGTGTGTTATAACTTACCTTGCACCCTGACATCCTCTGTATAGTCCTAGGGGTGCCTTTGGTTAGATGCAATCCAAAAAACAACACGTGACATGTCTGTGCTGCAGACTGCTCAGCTCTTGGCCCCCACCTGTGTGCTTCTGTACAGCTCCTTTGCAATGCAGCTGTAATGGACTTCTGTGACCTGTCCTTAGAGAAAACGAGGTCCCTGGTGACAGGTTCCCTTTAAGTGGTTGTTTATACATAAGGTATCACTCATGGTTTTTTTAAGAGGGAGGGAACAAAGGGGAGAAAGAACCGAAGAGCAAGTTGGAAAAAGAAGGATAAAAAAGGAAGTGACTTATGTATATCAGCATATACAGTTAGAGACAGAATAAATCAGAGGTAACACTGTAAATAATACTAGCTTAAAACGGGTAGAAAAGTATAGTAAAATAGCATGGCTCATCTACCAAACACATTAGACAAACCAATGTACATCTATTTAATAATCAACCTCCCAAATATCGACTATCATGGGCTATCTTAATAGTTAGTGATCCCCTCACAAGGAGACAATTACAGTAGATCATTTGTCGTTTAAGCCAATTGCTCACATGGCATTAAATTTTATGATTAATCTCGATTCCTGGCGTATTAATGCTTTGTGGCGCTCCCCACCCAATGGATTATGCTTGATCTTCTCCAATCCTACAAATTGCAGGACATCTGGATTTCCTGCATTCTCTCATGTGATCAATTAGTGGGCATCATTTTTCAGTGAACAAGTTTCGAATTGTCTTGCCTATATAGTACCTGTCACACGGACACATCAAATGTGGACCTGAAGTTTATAAAGGACTTCACTTCATGTAAGGGGCCACCTATACTCATCATTTTTGTTTGCATATTAAAGCGAAAAAAGTTACAGGACCCTATAGTTCCCTATAGAGACACATTTCTGTTGCCAATTTTGATGGGGTGTTGAAAAACGACTATGTACGAATTGTGTCCTAATTGTGGTAAAACATCTAAACAATACAAGTGGTCTACATTTAGTGACTTCTGATAATTGGGGATCCTGTTCAAGGATTTTCCAATCACTCTAGACAGCTGTACGTATCGCTCTCTCGCAGGGATTAAATCCGAAGGCGAAAGCAACGCGTTCACTATCACTTTCTTGTTTTCCCTTTAGTAATATTGCATACTTTATCTAAAGCTCTTTCTATGATGGAGATGGTGTAACCACAATCCAACAATCTATGTGCCTTAAACATCTCATTCTCACTATTTCCTTAGACATAGGAATTAGCTGTAGGGTAGGCTTTCCTTGGTGTGGCTAGAATGAAAGCTATGAAATTAGAGGGAGTTGGTGGCTTTAGGCTTTCTAAAAGAGGTGGTAGTCAAACAGCCATCAACCTCCGTCATCTTAACATCCAGAAATTCCAATTCTTTTCTGAATAAAGTTCATGTTCATAGTGTTACGAAATGCAACAAAGCTCGTAAATTCCTGTTCTGTTCCCTCTCACACTAAAAATATTTAATCCACATAACGAAAAAAGGATGAAATATGTTTTATGAAAGCATTCTGAGTCGAAAAAATATATGTAGTTTCAAAAACTACCAAAAACAAGTTGGCAAAAGTGCACGCCACAGGCATGCCCATGGCCGTACCGGTTTTCTTTTGAAGAACCAGTTATTGTCAAGCTTAAACGCATGATGTTTGAGAATAAACCTAAGGATCTTGTAGTTCAATGTAGATCAATGTAGTTCTCATCCTGTTATTTAGAACCATACGAACATTCTCAATTCCCAGATCCTGCGGGATCGGTGTATAAAGACTTTTTATGTCAATTGAAGGTAGTTTTCCTGCCACAAAATGGTATAAGTGGCTTTTAAAAACACATTAGTATTTGTTAAATATGACAGGATGTTCACTAGTAAAGGAAGTTGTAGCCAATCTATATATTTCTATAGATAAAATTTGTTTTTCGGAGCTCCATTTGAGAAGCGTGCGTAATTTGGTCAGATATTGTTGGGTGGGATTACTGTTCAATTTTGTATATGTACTGATGTCCCCTAGTTGCCTCGTAGATTCTTAGATATTGTATTCATGGGTCCTCAATACCACATTGCCCCCCTTGTCTGCTGGTTTTATAATCACATCATTTAAATATATAAGCCAAGAGAGGGCCTGCCTCTTGCCTTGTGTTAGATTGGGATCGGGTTGAGGGTAGATAAGAGCCCTTACATCCTCCTAAACCCGTTGGCTCAAATTCTCTAAAGGTGAACTAGCAGACAAGGGGGGACAAAATGTGGAAGGAATACCACGCCTAAAATCCGCTACCTCTGCTACCTCAGGTTCCACTTCACATTGTTCAGCACTATCCGGCAGGAGAAGCACTTGCAACATCCCCCACCGGGGCCTAGCCCTTGAGGTGAGGCCTGGAGACAGCCGGGGCCCGCGGTACCGGAGTGGCTGGCGGTTGCGGCCTAAGCACGCTATTGTCACGGTGCTTGGTACGGGGGAACCGGAGGGCTGTCCTACAGCCTGGCAGGTCTCCAGCAGGGTGGTGTTGGCAAGAAATGATGAGGGAGAGGCTGCTATAGCGGATCTCCCTGGGGCAACCCCTTAATGTCCCGAGTGTGAGTCTCTGGGTGATGGACAGGGTGCCGGTGATGAAGGCAGCCGTATTAGCAAGGACCAGACGGAGACAGAAGTTGAAGAAAACAACTTACAGTTCTTTATTTGAACCGCAGGAACCGCAGCAAACGTGCCTTTAACAGGTAGATGGAGTGCTGAGATGTGAGTTGGAGGGAGCCTCAGGAGATAGTTCACCAGCCTGGATGTAGAGGGCAGGCTGGGAGGCAGCTGTGTCCTGGTAGGAAGCTTCAGCTTGTCCTGTAGGGCTTCAGGTATCACCTTTAAAGGTAAGATGATACCCCTTTCCTCACTACACTAACTCTAGTCTGATGCTCCACTCTTCAGAGCTAGGGGCTAGGCTCTTCCTGCTCTGGTATGGGCTAGACAGAGATTACTCACTCACTCACTCACTCTATAGACATACTAGAATAGTCATAGAACTGAGAGACTTCTCTCTAGACTAACTCCCTCAGAATCCTCCAGAACATTCCTGGCCAGAGGTTTTATTACCTCCCTTTGGTCAGGTGGTGGCTGCTCCTCCAATCACATCTCAGCTCACAAAGCACAGGATGTAACACATATCATTGGACAACAGCATCTTGCATTATACAAAATACTTAACCTCTGCCTTGCCAGGCAGGATTCACCACTGCAATGTCCCCTGTGTGATGTGGTGACATGTTATGGGGCTTATTCGCAAGCACTACCTCGCCATTGCATCGGCGAGGGTGTTGCATACCCCGGGGGCAATTGAAAGAGCCGCCCTCGGCTCGACTACAGATGTTTTGGGGCACAGAGGGGGCTAAGGGCACTTCTGGGAAGTGCAGGCTATGTGAGGTGTAGGGACAAACCGCCCATGGTCCTGGAGACAGGCACCTGGGTTGGTGTCAGACTAAGACAAAACATGTAGCTGTATGACAGTTGGTCGCTGACGCCATTAAACCGAACTGTACAGTAGGAAAGGTGTGGTGTCATGTCCTGTAATCCACTCCTTGCACCAAGGCCTGTATATTTGTTATATAAACGCTTCTTCCCTGGCGGCAATTATATAGTGTGTATATCTGCATTGCGTTAGCATATGCGACACGAGTACCTCCTGACTGACAACCTTACCCATGTATGGGTGGCATCCAGGTGCTAACTGTGTAACACCCCCGGTCCCCTAAAGACCCGCAGTTTACGGACTACCCCCATGTGCAAACCTCGGTTTGAGGGATCAGGTAGCGGTCAGTGTTTTACACAAAAAGACGGTCCGACACAGCCACACTACAACCTGAAAAGCCTATGAAAGGGTTAATGCAGACTACTGGCAGATATGACAGTGTGCAACAGGTAAATTCACATTGGCTTAGGAGCCCAATGGGTACACATCTTGAAACGTTACAAACGTTACAGAGGTAGGTAGGCTACGCAGGGTAGCACGATAGTAAATGTCTCTTTTCCTGCAAAGAAAAGGCATAAAGAGTGCAAACAGAATGTCCGTACCTAAAAAGGAAGGCATTAAGTGCAAAATGATAATCAATAGCAATAGCAACTTTTCCCTGGAGTATCTGGCAAAAGTCTCTCAGAAGGTCTCTAATGACAAAGTCCATCTTCTGGGTACAGCCCTTGATGTGGGGAAAAGTGCACTGAGAAGCAAAGGGTCTCCTCTAGTGTAGAGGGACAGGGTCCTTTGAAGAAATCTCTGCTGTGGCAGAGGAAGGGGTGCTATCATAGCACAGGACAATAATCAGTTCAAGGTATGTCTCTTGACTGAGATAAATAGGGATGAGAGTCTCAGGACAGTTTCTGGCTCTTTAGGGTAAGGACAGAAATATACAATATGTACAGTACCTGAAGTGGGCTACAGCCCTTCAGGGGTTACTCTGCATCTTCTTCGGTGGTAAGTACTTCGGTGTCAGAAAAACGTACCTGCCTCCTGCTTCTGCGTGACACCAGCTGATACTCCTGCAGGTACGCAGGAGCTTTACCTTTTGTCTCCCTTTGAGACCTCCGAAGTTCCGGCCTGGAGAAGATAACAACCTCCTCATCGTCCTCCTCTGAGTCAGGCGCTGGAGTCGGAGTCTCAGCTGCCTCTGATGCTTCAGGGGTTGCAGACACTGGAGCCGGATCATCCTCCACAGGCAGCAGTATTGGAGACTGCGGTGGGGATGATGGTCTCTCCGAGGTACCTCTTACTGGAGTGGAAACAAAACAGAATTGAGGCACAGTCACAAGTTCCAAGAAACTGGGGGTAGGTGAACACAAGGAGGTCTGTAAGTTGGGGGTCGAAGTGAGAGGTGTGGACATAGGGGCAAAAGGACGAAGACATCTCTTCAGCCGGTTCCTATGTACCCGGAGTGGTGGACGGTCTCCTCTTGAAATCTCGTAGACTTCAGGGGAGAGACTGTCCCTAACTAGGTATGGCTCACGCTCCCAACGCCCATCTAGCTTACTTGTAGGATGGTTGTTGCGCAGCCACACTCGATCTCCTGGGGCAAAAGGCTCAGCACAGGCATTACGATCGAAGTCCCTTTTTTGTTTCTCTCGGGCCTCTTCCAACCGCAGATCCACAACTTCTCTGGCATCCGCCAGGCGCCTCTGGTGTTCGTGAACCCAGTCAGTCTGGGGGAGTAAAGACTGGGAATCAGGGGACTCCATGTCCCAGGTCATATCAGCAGGGAGATGGCCGTGTCTCCCGAACATCAGATAGTACGGGGTGTACCCTGTGGAGCAATGAGTGGTATTGTTGTACAGGTACACTAATTCGGGCAACAGTTTTGGCCAGTCAGCCCTTTTTGCAGGGGTCAGAGTCCTCAGCATATTGATTAGAGTCTGGTTCATCTTTTCACAAAGCCCGTTGCCTTGGGGATGATAGGCTGTGATCCTAAGCTTCTTGCAGCCATATAGCGTGCACAGCTCCTGGAAGACTTGGGACTCAAATGCTGTTCCTTGGTCTGTAAGGATCTGGTCCGGACAGCCATAGGGGAGGATGAAGCTCTTCCACAGGGCCGCTGCGGTGGTCCTTGCAGACAGATCTCTGACGGGTACTGCAACCACAAATTTGGTATAGTGGTCGATGATCGTAAGAGCATAACTGTGACCGGATCTGCTGGGCTCCAACTTCACGTGGTCCAATGCCAGGATCTCCAAGGGCCGTTGGCTCACAATGGGACGTAGAGGGGCCCTTTGATTGTGTCGCTCTCCTCGAGCGATGGCGCAGGCTGGGCATTCTCGACACCAGGCTTCAATGTCGGACTTCATGTTGACCCAGAAGAATCGCCTTCGGAGGGTGGCCTCAGTCTTCTGAGCGCCAAAGTGTCCAGACTGGTCATGGTACATTTCCAGTACTATCTTGGCGTCCCTCCTAGGAATCACAACCTGGTATAGCCGGTCATAAGTGATAGGGTCCAGAGTTCTTCTTTTTAGCAGACCCTGGTGCATGCTCAGAGTCTTTCTCTGGCGCCACAATTGAGACAGTTCTCCATCAGCTCTTCTGCGCCGGATTCTTTCAGGCACTCGCCCACTAGAGAGATAGTCCATTACTTCTCCTATGGCACGGCTATCAGCCTGAAGGCTCATCCAGAGGTCCTTTTCCGCAGGGGGCTCTGACTCTTCTTGAGGAGTAGCTGGCGCTGCCTCTGTCGGTAGGGAGTAAACTCTCTGGGCATCTTGACGCACAAACCGGGCATAGAATGCTGGCATCTCGACATCTTCCCACTGAGCATCCGTGGAGGGTCCCTCCCACTGGTCAGGGAGACGGGACAGAGCGTCGGCGTTGTCATTGGTCTTACCAGCCCGGTACTTGATGGTAAAGTTGAAATTGGCAAGTCTGGAGGCCCACCGTTGTTCCAGTGCTCCAAGACGAGCGGTGTTCAGATGCGCCAATGGATTATTGTCTGTGAAGACAGTGAAGAATGATGCAGCCAGGTAGTCCTTGAACTTTTCGGTCACAGCCCAGACTAACGCCAGAAACTCCAACGAACTATAGTTCTGGTCGTTTTGCTCCGGTTCTCGGAGGGAACGGCTGGCGTAGGCTATGACCCTTTCAGTTCCGTTTTGGAGCTGGGATAATACCGCCCCTAGACCTTGCTTGCTGGCATCAGTGTATAGGGTAAAAGGCAGACTGTAGTCTGGATATCCCAACACCGGAGGTTCAGTCAGCCGTTGCTTGAGCATCTGGAAGGCAGCTTCTCGTTCGGCCGTCCACTCAATGGATACTCGGGAACGTTGGCTCTCTTTTGGCAGGCCCCTTAGAAGCTCTTGCAGGGGAGCCGCCAGCTGGGCAAACTTCGGGATGAAACGCCTGTAATAACTGGCAAATCCCAGGAAGCTTTTGATGTCCCGTACGGTTGATGGGGTAGGCCAGTCGTGAACAGCTGCAATCTTCTCTGGATCTGGCTCAATTCCATGAGCGCTCACCACATGTCCCAGGTACTTGACGCTAGGTTGTAGCAGGTGGCACTTGGATGGCTTGACCTTCAACCCATGTTGGGTCAGGATTTGGAAGACTTCCGCCAGATGGTGGAGGTGGTCTTCATAAGTCTTGGAGTAGATGATGATGTCGTCCAAATATAGCAGGACGGTCTCGAAGTTGCGATGACCCAAACATCTCTCCATCAGCCGTTGAAATGTGCCTGGGGCGTTGCATAGCCCGAACGGCATGTTGTTGATCTCGAACAGGCCCATTGGGGTGGTGAAAGCCGTTTTCTCTCTGTCTTCTGGTGCCATGGCCACTTGCCAGTAGCCACTGGTCAGCTCCAGGGTAGAGAAGTAGGCAGCTGACCCTAGGGCCGCGAGGGATTCCTCGATTCGAGGCAGAGGATAGGCATCCTTGTGGGTGATATTGTTGATCTTCCTATAGTCAACACAGAATCGAAGGGTTCCATCCTTCTTCTTCACAAGGAACAGCGGGGCAGCCCATGGGCTGTGGCTCTCCCGGATAACGTTGGCTGTCTTCATCTCTTGTACCAGCTTTTTCACCTCTTGGTAGCGGGCTGGAGGTATGGGCCGGTATCGTTCCTTGATAGGAGGATGAGAGCCAGTAGGGATGGTGTGTTGGATCAGAGTAGTCTGCCCAAAATCCAGTGGGTGTTTGCTGAAGGCCCGGTGGTGCCTCATAACGACATCCAGGACACCTTGTACTTGGTCTGCAGGAGTAAAATCGTCGTCTCCAATATTGAGCTCAAGCCACCAGGATTGCTCGGCTGGCTCATCTTCAGCACCTTGCTTCACTTCCAACTGTTGGGAGGCAGACAGAGAGGTTTCCACCAAGTCTTCAGGATGGACACTGAAGAGAGTGGCTACGGCTTGGTACTTTCTCAGATCCACTGGGGAGTCTCCCACATTTACTAATCGAATGGGTACTTGTCCTCGGGATACAGTGACTAGGCTCCTGGCGGCTAGAATGGGCAGGTCTTCATCAGCTGGTAGAGGTTCTACTATCGCCTGGTAGTCTTGACCTTGGACGCCCATGCAGGCTCGACACCATACTAACGTCTCAGTCCCAGGTTGAAGGCGGACAGGTTGCGGATCCTTGATCCGGGCTCTGCAGATTTCTCCATTAGGGCCAGCAAACTTCTGTTGCGCCGCTAGAACCTGCATAGTCTCCTGAATTACCTTCCGGGAACCGTTGGGCACTGTTGGCAGGGAGTCGTGGAGAGCCTTCAGCACTTCAGGGTAGCAGTTGCGGAGGACATTGGTACCCAGTACCAGGGAGAAGTTACCGTTTTCGGGCACACGTGTCACCACTACGCCCTGTCTGGTTAACTCAGTGTCTCCAATGGTTAGCGTGGGCTCCCAGTAGCCGCGGATGGGTACGGGTTTTCCGTTTGTAGCAATAATGTTCAAGTAAGCCTTTGGAGGCTGGACTAAGGATGCTCCTCCTCGGCATTTCTCGAAGGCAGCACTCCGGAGGGTGGTCACTTGAGAGCCGGTATCAATTAAGGCCGGTAGGATAACTCCATTGATGGTTACATGAACCATGGGGCGAGTCCCCACGAACCTAGGCATCCAGTTAGCATCTCGGGGACTTACAAGTTCTTCCCTTGGAGGTCGTCCCTTCGTCTCCTAATATGTCAATGGCAATTTCCTTAAACTCCAGGAAAGAGGCCTGGGCATGTTGGGAAGAGATGATCTTTAGTTGACACCTTTGATTTCTATCAACAAGTCAATTAATAAATTGTTCCCTTAAGGTTTGATCAGAGGTTTCAGCGTCTTTGGGCTCAAGGCATGTGATGGCCTTCCATGTCTCCTGTAGGGAGAGGGCAAAGTCTCGGAGGGACTCTTGGGGCTTCTGTCTTTTCCCGAAGAATTTCTGCTTCAACTCGGAGACAGTACACTTGTCAAAGGTGTTGCGTAGCCTATCAAGAATCCGGACCACGTTCTGACACTGTTCTCGGGGCCAAGACTTGACTTCCCGGAGAGCGGGTCCTTTCAACTGCCCGATGAGGATGCCCACTTTCTGTTCCTCTGTGAATGGGAGCAAGGCGAAGGTGGCTAACAACTTGTCCCTGAATTCAGGGAGAGTATGTGATTCTCCCTCGTAGTAGGGTAACCAGGGGGCCCCCAGATAGTAGGGCATAGTCAGAGGCATCATGGTGGGAGTCCCAGGGACACTAGCGGTAGCAGGGCTGAAGGGACTTTCTGGAGGACTTAACATGCTCCGGTACCCTGAGGAGGGACCAGGGGACGGGACTTGCTCCAGTCCCGTATCTTCGTCCTGGGCGGACATGACTGGCCTAGCTGAGGGAAGCCTGTAGGGTTACACAAAGTCCGTTGCTATGGGCGATGGCTAGAATGGGACGTGGGCACTTTAAGACACAGTCACTATTCCCTGGGAGGTGAGCCAATAACCTAGCGTCGGAAACAATCTCTACCCCCTTTAACTTCCCCAGCGGTACTCACTCAGGATCAGCCGCGGTGACAGGACAGCTCCGGTGCACGAAGGTCTCCGTTCCCGATGTCCGGCAGGCAGCAGGGCTCGGTGATGCTCAGCGGTGTTCTCCTCCAGTCGCAGGACACGTGCGCCGGATCTCCGGATGAGGCGCACACTGCTGGCAGGCTTCAGGCGCGGCCTGCGCCGAAATCCAAGATGGCCGATTAACCCTCTTCGTTGCCGGCCGCACACGCTCCAGCTCCTCCTCTACGGTACTTCGCGCCACTCGCGCAGGGGGCGGAGCCTAGTGACGCCTCTGGAGTTCCCGCCAGTGAGGATTTGGCAGGCTGGAAATACTTGCTGCGCCACACGCCTCTGAGGTAAATGCTTCAGGCGCAGCAGCGCCGGATGTAGCAGAGCTGAAACAATTCTTGCAGGAATTAACCTCTTGAGTGCTGGAGCGGCGCTCGACAGCACGTGGCAGCAGTATAACAGTTCAATGTGAAACACACAATCACTTGGGCCTAAACCCGGATGGCAGCAGGGTTAGGCAGCACAGTCTTTTTAATAAAGGAAAGTCTTTAATGCCGTAATAAGGCACAGAAGTATCAATCCTGTTCGTGACGCCACTTGCAACATCCCCCACCGGGGCCTAGCCCTTGAGGTGAGGCCTGGAGACAGCCGGGGCCCGCGGTACCGGAGTGGCTGGCGGTTGCGGCCTAAGCATGCTATTGTCACGGTGCTTGGTACGGGGGAACCGGAGGGCTGTCCTACAGCCTGGCAGGTCTCCAGCAGGGTGGTGTTGGCAAGAAATGATGAGGGAGAGGCTGCTATAGCGGATCTCCCTGGGGCAACCCCTTAATGTCCCGAGTGTGAGTCTCTGGGTGATGGACAGGGTGCCGGTGATGAAGGCAGCCGTATTAGCAAGGACCAGACGGAGACAGAAGTTGAAGAAAACAACTTACAGTTCTTTATTTGAACCGCAGGAACCGCAGCAAACATGCCTTTAACAGGTAGATGGAGTGCTGAGATGTGAGTTGGAGGGATCCTCAGGAGATAGTTCACCAGCCTGGATGTAGAGGGCAGGCTGGGAGGCAGCTGTGTCCTGGTAGGAAGCTTCAGCTTGTCCTGTAGGGCTTCAGGTATCACCTTTAAAGGTAAGATGATACCCCTTTCCTCACTACACTAACTCTAGTCTGATGCTCCACTCTTCAGAGGCAGGGGCTAGGCTCTTCCTGCTCTGGTATGGGCTAGACAGAGATTACTCACTCACTCACTCACTCTATAGACATACTAGAATAGTCATAGAACTGAGAGACTTCTCTCTAGACTAACTCCCTCAGAATCCTCCAGAACATTCCTGGCCAGAGGTTTTATTACCTCCCTTTGGTCAGGTGGTGGCTGCTCCTCCAATCACATCTCAGCTCACAAAGCACAGGATGTAACACATATCATTGGACAACAGCATCTTGCATTATACAAAATACTTAACCTCTGCCTTGCCAGGCAGGATTCACCACTGCAATGTCCCCTGTGTGATGTGGTGACATGTTATGGGGCTTATTCGCAAGCACTACCTCGCCATTGCATCGGCGAGGGTGTTGCACACTTCTCTCACAATTAACGGATTATGTGGGAAGGGGGAAAAAATAAGTGGACCCACATGGGATTTTGCTTGTTCTGTGTGGTGTTACACTAGAATTTTAATCTTGAAAAAACTTTCGTAATTTAATTTACAGGTCATCTTAAATAATATCTATTTCAAACCAAGTAAAGTCAAATTCATTAGTCATTGCAAAGTTACGTCCTTTTGTTAGTAATGACACACTGGCTGCATCCAAGGACAAGTTAGTCATATTAAAAATGTTAGTGTCACAAATAGGGTAACTGTCACGGGTGCTCCCGCGATCCCTGTCTCGGATTGCGGGTGCACCCGTGTCCCTCTGTGTGCCCCTGCTCTAGCCACAGCTCTGGACTCACCTGTCCCGGCTCATGCTCCCTAGTGGACTGCCATGCGCGCGCCCCGCCTCCTAGGGCGTGCGTGTCCCCGTCTCCTAGGGCATGCATGCACCGGCTGTCAGAAATTTAAAGGGCCACCGCTGAATGGTGAGTTGGGCTGAATGCCTCCACCTTATGAACCGACACCTCCCTTCCTTCCCCGCCGGACCTTTGAGCCTATGCCATTGAGAAAGCTCCCCTGTGACATTCCTGCGTTCCTACTCTCCTGTGTTCCCATGTTCCTGGGTTCCTGTTCCCGTGCTCCGGTGTGTTCCAGTCCGTTTCTGTGTTCCCATTCCCGCTTTGCGGCGGGCTCTGATGAAGACCAGTTGCCACTTAGATTCCGGTCCCAGGTTTCGGTTGGTACCACCTTCCTTGGTGCTCCAGAGGATCCACTGATCCCAAATCCTGACAGTGACCTGTCTCTTCTACTGCCATGAGACCTGTTTTTTTTCTGGCCAAGCCAAGGACCTCATCATCTTCTTTCCTCCTCTCTGGACATGTTCTCTAAAGGGACAATATTTGTGCTTTTAGTGGAATCCGATGGATTGCTCATGCCAGGTCGTGTATCTCTCTACTATGTCTTTTTTGAGTTGTCATCCGATGGATAGGAATCTGTGTTTTTGGATTTATTCTTTTGTGTCCTTCTTGTTGCTATCTTTTTCTGGACTGCCATCCAAAAATTGGTTTACGCTTTCAAGGTCACTCCTCCTCACTCAAAGCGGTTTTTAAATTGGCAGCTGTCTGAGCAAGCTGGAGAGAAGCCATGCTTCAATCGGGATGCCTTACCTAGATAGTAGGAGAGAGCTTATAGCTCCCTACTCTGCCACTTTCCTTGCAGTATGCCTGTGATATGGGGAGCTGACATCCTTCTGAGCATAAAACTAATAATACTGAGGACCCTTGGAGAAGGCAAAAAAATATATACAAATCCTCCCCAGCTTAAGGTATAAACTGGCTTTGTCCTGAAGGGGTTAATCAATACACTGATCCAAACGTGAGAAGAAACAGAAACTGCAACTCCGGGTAACCATACATGTAGGAATGCAGCAGGTTTAATCAAACAGCAATGGGCTGCACATCTGCTCCAAGTCCTTATCTGGCATATGATATTGCTTCAAAATCAGAATGGACAGCTCATTATACTTTCCAATTTGTTGAACATGAGTGATGATCCCCATAATAAATGATTGGCCTGCTTCCTCCAGTTTCTAGATGAAGGTAAGGATATCCAGATGATCCCTTTCAGTGACCAAGTGTAAAAAGCAAGCTTGCAGCTTCCTCAATCTCAGGCCTTACTGCTTACACTCCTAAAAAAAAAAACATTTCTGAAACTCACCAGAAATGAATACTGCCATCAACTTGTCTTTGGTTGGATCATACTGGTATGGTAAGTACAGATAAAAAATAATTGGGTCATCCATTGCTGAATTAAAATATCTCAAGTTTTACTTCACTGGTGCCACTTTTTGTGTCCCCGGGTAATGTTTACATGAGGTACAATCAGAGGTAGATCTCGTTTACCACACACTCAATCATCTCAGCAGATCAGGATGGTCCCTCAGACTCAAGAAATTCTTCATTCATTTGTCTTTTCAAAATTGATTCTCAATTTTAACTTTTTTGCAGATGGAAATACTCATCTGGCTTTTGTGCTATTAACCTGTCAAATTGTCTTTTAAAAATTGATTCTCAACATCCCTTTTTTCGAAAGGGCAAATCAACAAAGAATGTTAGAGATGTTAGTGGTGACAGATCTGAAGTAAAATGTGAAAATTGGTTATTGTGGGTACATGACTATTGGTTAGTGAGGGCTGCATGACTAATGCCTTAATGGTCTAATAGAGGATGTGTACATGTTGCTTAATGGAAGCTGCATGACTATTGGCTACTTGGAGATCTGTGACTGTTTTACTACCAGAAAGGACTAGGAACTGCATTTTGCAACAACATACAGTTACAGCCACACATACACACTCCCAGTTCTTTAATATAGCATTTGTAAAGCACATATCATGACAAATTAATTTGGATTTTATGGATCTTATTAAATTTAGTGAACCGGGCGCATTAAATTTTTGAAAAGTTCATTCATCTCTTCTTCCTCTAACTTACAAGTGGCTGTCATCTAGGTACCCTCTCAACCTCCTTTTCAATGATGAAAAGTGTGTAACACTTCCTCTCACACGCCCATTTAAAGTTACTAAGCATTTTTTCCCTACATTTAAAATTAGGCTTTCTTTATCACACCATGTAACATACTTGACTCATCATTGTTCTTAACCCTTACACACACCACAATGTAATAGTATGTCAAGGTGCGTTAGTGGGAGTATGCAGAGAGCTTTCTCCATACACGGAGGGCGCCTGCTGTATTACACGCTGACACCATCCTTTAACTGCTCCAGTCAATGTTGACATTGATCACATCAGTTAACCTGTTTTCGCATTACGCAACAATAAGTTTAATAAAAAGTAATTAGATGGTCTTACAAAACAAAAATGGTGTTAACAAATATGTTGGCTTATCCCACAAAAATTAAACAGGTTCGTATTCCGAAGTATAAAAAAGTTATTGCCAGAAGATGGCAAAATGGCACACTTTTTCAAATCTACTAAAACATAATTAAACCTGTATCTCTGTGATCTTACTGATCCAAAGAATAAAGGGGAGGTGTAATTTAGAGTGCACAGTAAAAGCTGTAAAAAAAGAGCCAACAAGAAAATCCTGCATTTTTTGTCACTTTTACCTCATTTGGAATTCTTTTTCCTGCTTCCTAGTACAAGGCGTGAATAGTAAGTGGCTCAAATGAAAAAATACAATTTGTCCTGCAGATAACTGAAACTGTAAACTGAGAAATAAAAAAATAGGTTTAGAAGGAGAAGAGTAAAAAACTGAAACACAAAAATTAAAAAGGGCTGAGTCCAGGAGTTAATATATGCAACCACCTCAGTGTTAACTGAAAATGTTTGCATAAAAAAGAGGTCCGTATTATGCTGGACATCTAAGTTGCATATAAAAATTAGAGAAGGTTCATATCACCCAACTGGATCTCTAGTACAGAATCATGAGGATCAGACTTATGCATGCACGTCATGTACTCCCTCTGTGACTTCTTAAAGACAATCAATCCTGTTATCCCAGTCTCTCTAAAATGATTGAAAATGCATTCCCAACTCATTCCCAATCTTCTTCAGCAATCTTAGCAGTGACACCTATAATCTTCTAAATCCCATCCCAGAAACCCCATTCTTGATGGGTTGCTAATTCATCATCCAGTTACCTCCTGTAAAATTCCATGACTTTCCTAATCTTTACTCTGATTTCTTTCTGCACTACCCAGTATACCCAAGCATTCTTATTTACAAATACAGTATTTTTCGGACTATAAGGCGCACTGGAGTATAAGGCGCACCACCATCATTAAATGCCTGATAAAATGTCTAGGTTCATATATAAGGTGGACTATAAGGCGCACTTGATTATAAGGATGAATGACCAGCAGGTGGCAGACCTGTGCACAGTTCAAGGCAGCTGTTGTCTGTAAGTAAGGTTCATATATAAGGCGCACTGGTCTATAAGGCGCACTTTTGATTTCTGAGAAAATCAAAGGATTTTTTGAGCGCCTTATAGTCCGAAAAATATGGTACTTTCCTCCTTTTATTCAAGAGTTTCTTCAAGTCTGGGGGAGTGCTAAAAATAGCTCTCCTGGTGACAGGTTCCCTTTAAAGGGGTATTCCCATGAAGACAAGTTTCTTAAATGTATTCAGGATAGCAAAATAACACATTCTCTAATTCAATGTTATTAACAAAAATACAGCATTTCACTGATATAATTACAACCGGTCTCTATCAGTTCTGGTGTGCACAATTTTGGTTGCCGCTGGACCCGACCCTGGATCTTCTGCTCACACACACACACACTGACTTCCTGCCAGCAAGCAACAACCCATCCTGAGGAGAGTAAAGTTACAAGCTACAGGCAGATAACGTCTTTATCAAGGGGAGAGGGAGGGAGGCATAAAGCAGAGCTGTGTATGTAATGGCTGTCATAGTAGAGCTGAGAATGTCATGTGTTAAAAAAAAAAAAAAAAAAGCATCACTGAAGGGTTTACATTTGAGAAATTTCTTTCATGGGCAAACACCTTAGTTACTCCATAAATAAACTACAGGGGAATGCTCTATTTTGGTCTGTTTGCTGTGCTAGTCTTTTGTCTAAGTTTGCACGGTGTCTTTGGAGCTTGCACATGAATTTATGAAGTGTTTGCACCACTTTTGTTTTGATGTTGCACTTTCGAAAACTTTGCACCTTACGGGGCCTGTTAGTGCTTAGTAAGAGTTTGCGCCACATTTATTACTGAGCTCCATCACAATTCTATTGCAACTGCATGAAGCAAAGTGCACCAAAAAAAAAAAGGTGCGACTGTGTGCAGAAACCAGATTTACTAAGAGTAAGCTGTAGGACAGTGCGACTGAGTCAGACAGATCGTGGGATTTAACTTTCAAATTGTGTTGCAAGCCCTAGCCCTAACATGAACCCCTAAAAAGATGGTTGGATCTGAGCGGGGAAGAGACACATTCATGATATCGGGCGCACTATCTTAGTGAATTGCGACATAGTGCATTATAGTCGGACAATGCACTTTCAGTGAACTCCAGTGGCCGGGTAAGTGCCCCGTAGTGTGCATTTAAACCTCAAATCACAAGTTTGAGTTTTTTTTGTGAGTGCACTATTTTTTTCACACAGAGCATTAGTGATGTCTCATCAGTCTTATTATGGATACTTTGTGTTGGAGTGTTTCATGGTCTGGATATGCACAGAGTAATGGTAGGTAAGTATATCAATAAGTGCTCTTAAAATACGTCCTGCAGGTCTATTACACTCAGCATAACACCCCATATTTCCCACTTCTCTTCTACACTGATCGATCCCTTTCTAAAAATATTGCTAACCCTATGTCCCATTCCTATGCCAGTTTAATGTGCTGGCTCATCAGGGAACCGACTGGTAGTGGGACAGGATTAAACAACGTAATGGCATTGTCGCCAACTGCTGTGTCTTTTTATGTCTACAGGCCCTACCTCCATTGTTTACACACCTCAGTTCCGTCCAATTACAGGGGCCGAAGGAGTAACCTGTGCTAAGGGAAAATCTTTCTGCTCCTATTACAAATCAGCTGAATAAACACACATGCAATAGTGTTTTTATCTGCATTTTTCTTGCTTATTGGTATGTCTGCTTCTATCCAAACCTGAGAGCCCAGCCATCCATTGTCATACTATTTTGATCTTCACCTTTCTTGTTTATTGGTATTTGTGAATGTATATTTAATTTGTATACTTAATCACCATCCCCCTGCCCACTCACCTAATGACCTCTGCTGAAACTTAATTAAGAGTTAGACTTTGGCTTTTTAAATGGACAAACACCTCATTCTCTATCCTTCACCCCAAGGGTGGAAGGGAGCGTTATCGGAAGTCAATACTCCCCACTGCAATCAGTCTGTCCAACCAATAAGGCCCAAACAGTATTAAGCTGTGCTCACCAACTAACCAGTCCGGCAGGTCCTGTCCGAAGATTGAATATCAAACTGACAATCATTTCTTGTCTTCTTCTTTGTCTTTTATAAAATATTTTTTCTTTGATTCACTTATCTCTAATATTATCGTTCGGTCATTACTTGGACTGCACTCGCTCTGCTGCTGTAAAGCTTTGAATTTCCCCGACTGTGGGACTAATGATTACCTTATCTTTGCTGATGGTGATATCTCTCCCAATCCAGTGTTCTCTAAACAAATCCCCACCATAACTTCTGCCTTCTGTCAAAGATCTATCTCCTCCAGATCTTGTAATCAATGCACTCTACTACCTATCCATCTGAACAACTCACTGCCGCCAACTCCTCTTTCCCTCGCTCTCTTAAATGCTATGGAACGAACTGTTTCTGTTTTCAATAAACTCTCGGATATTCATGGCTTTTTTATTTCTCAAAAACTAACAGCCTAACAGAAACATGGCTAACCACTGTGGACCGAGCCTCTCTTGCTACGGTCTGTAATGGTGGCCTTCAGTTTACTCATGCTCCCCTGCCCTGCAATAAAACTGGTTGAGGAGTTGATGTGGAGGGATTTACCCTCCCTCACCTTTTCCGTTTTTCACTCCATCCGCTTCTGTGCTACTTCTAACCTCCAAGTGGTTGTTATGTACCAAACCCCAAGCTCTGCCACTGCTTTTATTGACTACTCTAATACCTGGCTTCTTTACTTCCTCTCATCTGTCATCATGGGTTTCTTTCACATCCCTATCGATATAACTGATTCTGCTACCGCTAATCTCCTCTTACTTACTTCCTCTTTTGGCCTCTTGTAGGAATCTAAAACATCTGGACATCCGCAAACTCTCTGGGAATCTCCTCCTTATCTCTACCATATCATCATGCAATGAGATAGAAACTGTTGTCTCTATTTACAGAACCACTGTTTCTTCAACCCTGGACTCTGCAGCCCCCCTCACTCCACTCTCTACAACTAGACAACCCAACTGGCAACCCTAGCACACCCAACCTCAAAAAACGTCTAAAGTGCTGAAGTGCAGTAGTGCTGAACAGTGTTGGAAGAAATTCATCTCCAAGTAAGACCTTCTGTCATTCACCTACAAATCTGAACACTTGTGTTGTAGACAGGATCACTTGATTAATCTTTTATCTTCCCTATCTCACAATCCCAGACATCTTTCTTGTACCATAATTTCCCTTCATGGCCTCCTCCAGCTCCACCCACCTCAATTGGAATTTTGTCTCTTTGGCTCTTTGAACACAAAATAGGCAGCATCACGGTAAATTTCAACTTTAAAGGTGTTTTCCCATTACAGAAAATTCTCAAATTTCAATACCCTAGTGATTACACAATAAACAGGGACTCTCTAAGCAGACACATTATGATCCCTGTGTACTGACATATTGGTTAGATTGTCAGCATTCAGGTTTATCTACACTTTTATTTAGCTTCTGAACATTCACTAGTATCTAACACAGAGAAAAAGAGAGATGAGACAGGTCAGAGATGAGATCCATGAGAAGCATATAGCACACAATGGCACTCTCAGCCCTGCTAAATCTAACCTATATCAAACACTGTCAGCTGTGCTAACTCAGCTATATCACACACACAGTAATCTCTGCTGTACATTCTTCCCCTGATTTAAAGATCTTATCTTGCCTGTAGCTTACAGATTTACTCTCTTGCCGGCAGGAAGTGTGAGAGTCTGTGTGTGTGCAAACTCATCTTAGAACGCAGTGTAGCAGTAATGCTGCTGTGTTGTTGCCCTCCTATGGTCTCCTCTACATCTCCTGGTGCACTGGCCTGTCTCTTGGGAGCAACTCGAACCTCTGAAAACTATGCTGACAGACAGAGCAAACCTTCGGACCACAGCTCGCCTTGATTGCCATTCTGGATGAGCTGCATTACCTGAGCCACTTGTGTGGGTTTTAGAGTCTGTCTAATTTTACAACGAGTGTGAAAGCACCACCAACATAATTGACCAAGACATCAGCCAGAATGCATGGTACTGAGAAGTGGTCTGTGGTCCCCACGTGCAGATCGACTCCTTTATTGATTATGTCTTGCTTAGTGCCTGCAAAATTGATTGTCAATCAGTTTGGCTTCCTAAGTGGACAGTTTGATTTTACAGAACTTTGATTTACTTGGAGATATATTGTGTTGTTTAAGTGTCCCCTTTATTTTTATGAGCAGTGTAAATACTGTGCCCCTCTCTATTAGATATATGTATGTGATGACGCATCTGTATACGTATCATTAATCACATGCTGTATACCACTAAAGCATCACCCCTGCAGGGCGGGAGCGCTGCTCTGGTAACAAAAGGGAGAAAGAGAAAGAATCGAAACAACAAATATTCAGAACAGCTGCTTAAAAACATGATACCTTTCAAGTATAGTACCCTAGTACAGGGCCGGATTATAGGAGGGGCTCCCGGTGCTCGAGACCCAGGGCCCCCACCACTCCACTCTTCAAGGAGCCCCCACCAGTTTCCGACAGTCAGTGACTTAGCTGTCAGCTGTTTCTGTGTGCGATTTGCAGCGGCCCGAATCGCACATAAGGGTCTAGGATGTCAGCTGTCTCAGTTAGACACAGCTGCCATTGCTGGTGAAGATCAACAATGCACTGTTTCGGCAGCAGAAGGTTGTGATGAGACTCCAGTGGCGAGTGATGACGTCTCGCTGTTGACATCTGATCACTACATGCTGCTGCCGAAACAGTGGATCGGGGATCTCCCCCAGGGGTGGCAGCTGTGTCTTCAGAGGCCAACGGCTACCTGAAGAATGAGGAAGAGCCTGAAGCATCATGGGATCACTGGAAGGGAAGGTGAGGTAAGTATAAAGTTTATTATTTGGTGGCTATTTTCTACAGGGGGCTGGCGGCTGTATACTACAGGGGGATGGCGGTTGTATACTACTGGGGACTGGTGGCTGTATTCTACAGGGGGCTGGCAGCTATATACTTCAGGGGGCTGGTAGACTATATTCTACAGGGACAGGCAGGCTATATACTAACAGGGGCTTGCAGGTATATTCTACAGGGGGTTGGCTATATACTACAGGGGGCTGGCTATATTCTACAGGGGGCTGGCAGGCTATATACTACAGGGACTGGCAGGCTAGATTCTATAGGGACTGGCAGGCTATATACTACTGGGGTCTGGCAGCTATATTCTACAGGGGGCTGGCAGCTCTATTCTACAGGGACTGGCAGCTATACTCTACTGGAGGGTGACAGCTATATACTACAGGGGGGTGGCAGTTTATATTCTAAAGGTGGATGGTGGCTATAAACTACAAAGGGCTGGCAGACTAAATACTACAGGAGCCGTCAGTCTATATACTACAGGGGCTGGCTGGCTATATACTTTCAAAAATATTGTTGGAAGGGCCCCCATCAGTTTGCGCCCAGGGGCCCACACCACCTTTAATCCGGCCCTGCCCTAGTATATGGGTATCCAGCACACTGCAGTCCCCAAACGTTATATATAGGTAGCCAAAACACTGCAGCCCCCCAACATTATATAGGTAGCCAGCACACTGCTGCACCATCAACAGTATATAGGCAGCCAGCACACTGCAGCCTCCCAACAGTATATAGATAGCCAGGACACTGAAGCCCCCCTACCCCACTATATAGGTAGCCAACATACTGCAGCCCCCAACAGTATATAGGTAGCCAGCACACAAAAGCCCCCATCCTTCCAGTATAAAGGTAGCCATCATACTGCAGCCTCCCCACCCAGTATATAAGTAGCCAGCACACTGACGCTTCCCCTCAACCCCCACATGCAGCACACTGCATTCCCAGTATATAGGTAGCCAGCACACAGAAGCCCCGCCCCCCAGTATATAGGTAGCAAGGCAACAAACTGCCCCCAGTAAAAAAATCAAAAACAACATCATAGTGTGCGCTTGGAGCAGAGCACAGAGCAGGGTTGTGACACTCTAAAGTAGAGGAGAAGATGAGCCATGGGGGAGCCGGAAGGCGAGTACTTTGTTTTTCTTTTTTACTGGGGGCCGGGGAAGTAGAAGGCTTCCGGCACTCCTGTCTCTTCCACCGGTCTCATATAGGCCAGGCCAGGTTCTCATATAGTTTGTGAGCCCTCATGGGCAGGATTCACCATCCACTTGTCTCCTGATCACTGTAGTCTTGTATTTGAACTTGCTTTGTTCTTGTCTTAATGTTATGTATGTGAATCCCTTATTGATTGTACATCACCATGGAATTAATGGTGCTCAATAAATAAATAATAATAATCAAAATGAACATAAACTAGCAATAAATGTTTTGAACACCAGGGCTGCCATCAGGCGTGCACAGACATCACTTACTGCTTACATTTGGTTGTAACTGTTTCCTTCTCCCTCAGTGCTGGCCTTGCCGGGCCTGTTCTTCCTGGTGGATGCACCAAAGCGCTCCTTATAACATTTGACCTTCAAAACTGACCACAATGTGCCCGCACATGTGCCCATTAACAGTTATTAAAGGTGTCTGCAATTAAGCTTTATTGTTAATCCTGGTTCTTAGAGAATCCAACATTTTTAAAATTCAGTAGTCACAGTGACCAAAAAACAATTTGGCTGTGGTTATTATGAGGTATACGGTTCCGACTTACATACAAATTCAACTTAAGAACAAACCTACAGACCCTATCTTGTATGTAACCCGGGGACTGCCTGTATATATATAATATATATATATACCATATAGTTTCTACAGAAAACACATTATAAATGTAGTTAGCACAGAAGACCCTTACAAATGCAGCACAACAATCCATTAGAAATGCTGAACAGCACTCCCTCCAAAATGAAGCACAGCACTTCACAGTACTTAACCCCTTAACGCTCTGCGCCGTAGCTCTACGGCGCAGAGGTATAAGGTGTGTATGAAGAGGGCTCACGGGCTGGGTCCTCTTCATACACCGCTAATAACCGCGGTCGGTGCTTGCACCGATCGCGGCTATTAACACTGTCATCTTTTTTACGATCGCCGCGTCCCCGAACATCATCGGGGGCGGCGATTGGTTGCCATGGTAGCCTCGGGTCTTCTTTTGACATGTGGCTACATGAGCCAGTGGCTCATTGTAATGAATGACCTGCAAAAATGCCATATATTGCAATACAGAAGTATTGCAGTATATGGTAGGAGCGATCTGACCATCTAGGGTTAATGTACCCTAGATGGTCTAAGAAATAGTGGGAAAAAAAAGAAAAAAAAAGTTAAAAAAAGAAAAAAAATTAATAAAATATTAAAAATTCAAATCACCCCCCTTTCCCTAGAACTGATATAAAACATAATAAACAGTAAAAATCACAAACATATTAGGTATCGCCGTGTCCCAAAATGCCCAATCTATCAAAATATAAAAACGGTTATGGCCGGCGGTGACCTCCGAGGCAGGAAATGGCGCCCAAATGTCCGAAATGCGACTTTTACACCTTTTTACATCACATAAAAAATGGAATAAAAAATTATCAAAATGTTGCACAGACCTCAAAATGGTAGCAATGAAAACGTTGCCTGATTTTGCAATAAATGACACCTCACACATCTCCGTGCACCAAAGTATGAAAAAGTTATTAGCGTCAGAAGATGGCAAAATTTTTTTTTCTTTTTTGTACATATTCGTTTAATTTTTGAAAATGTATTAAAACACAATAAAACCTATATAAATTTGGTATCACCGTGATCGCACCGAACCAAAGAATAAAGCTGAGGTGTTATTTTGAGTGCACAGTCAAAGTCGAAAAGACTGAGCCCACAAGAACGTTTTTTTTTAAATTTTTCCACATTTGGAATTTTTTTCAGCTTCGCTGTACACAGCATGTTAAAACAAATAACATTACAGGAAAGTAAAATTAAGTAAAAGCACAAAATAAGCCCTCACACAGGTCTGTACACGTAAAAATGAAAAAGTTATGGATTTTTGAAGTTGGAGAGCGAGAAATGAGCGGAAAAACCCTGCGTCCTTAAGGGGTTAAAGTGTATAACAGCACTTCCCTTTAAAATACAGAACAACCCTCCATTTTAAAATGTAGCACAATATTCCCCTTTATAATGCAGCAAAGCACTCCACTTTAAAATGCAGGACAGCACCTGCTAATATCAGTATAGCACAGCAGACCATTAAAATAAATTTAGCATAAAGAAGCCCAGCACCCTACCCCTTTAGTGAAGTAGCTCAGCACCAACCTTTCTGTTGCATGGCATCACCCCCAATTTTAAAGCTCAGCACCCCCTTTCTGTAGTGCAGCCCCAGTTTGTACCTGAGCACTTTCTTTCTGTAGCACAGCCCCCCAATATGTATACCAGCTCCCCTAACAGCAACCCAACTTCCTACAGCGCTGTGGCCAGTAAAGTAAAAAAACTAAACAAAACTGAACACTCACCTGCAGCCTCTGATGCTTCCAGCTCTGTTGGAAACCCTGTGCTTCTCACACAGGACACAGGCAGCATGATGATACTACTGCCTGTCTACTACATGACTATATAGTCCACGGAACCACCGGTTGACATACAGAGAGTGCAGGAAACAAATCTATCGTACCACTTGCATCTTGTAATCAATGGCATGTGTGTCTTAAAGATGCACACGCTACTGATTACTTTATAGAGCCAGAACAGTGCCCTCCCCAAGGTGGATAAAAGGGTGCCACCCTAGGTGATCACCTATGATCGTCTGTCCATGGTCTAGGATCTGCTGAGAGGTTAATTTTATACCATTTAGCGTGTTTCTTTTAATTTTTAATTAGTAAAATTACCTTAATCCTAAAGATGTATACTTTTGTAACATGTTAACACATTGGGGCAGATTTACTTACCTGGTCCATTCGCGATCCAGCGGCGCGTTCTCTGCGCTGGATTCGGGTCTGGACGGGATTCAATAAGGCAGTTCCTCTGCCGTCCACCAGGTGGCGCTGTTGCGCTGAAGAGCATCGGAACGCACTGGAGTTCACCGAGCCGGGCTGAGTGAAGGTAAGTGAAAGCTCCGGAACAGATTTTTTTTTTAAATGCGGCGGTTTTTCCGACTCTCGGGTTTTCGTTCGCCCACGCCCCCCGATTTCCATCGTGTGCATGCCAGCGCTGATGCACCACAATCCGATCGTGTGCGCCAAAATCCCGGGGCAATTCAGGGAAAATCGGCGCAAATCGGAAATATTCGGGTAACACGTCGGGAAAACGCGAATCGAGCCCTCAGTAATTGCCCTTAGCCATTGTATTTTAATTTTTTACTAGTTGTAGATCCCGTTTTAAATAACTGTTCTTAGCTATTACAAAAAAGAATGGGGTTACAAAAAATATTTTATGTCTATGTATCTTTCTCTCCCTGTCTGTCTCTCACTTACTCTCCCTGCCTGTGTTTTACTCACTCTACTTGCCTGTCGCTCACTCTACCTGCCTGTGTCTCTCTCACTCACTCCCTTACTCTCCCTGCCTGTCTTTCAGCCACTCTCCCTGTCTGTCTCTCAATCACTCTTTCTGCCTGTCTTTCTGTCACTCACTTTCCCTGCCTGACTTTCACTCACTTACTTTCCCTGCCTGTCTCTCACTCACGCACTCTCCCTGCCTGTCTTTGTCTCTCACTATCTCTGCCTGTCTCTCTGTCACTCACTCTCTCTGCCTGACTCTCACTCACTCACTCTCCCTGCCTGTGTTTCTGTCACTCCCTAACTCTCTCTGCCTGTCTCTCACTCACTAAATCTCCCTGCCTCTCTCTCAGTCACTCTCTCGGTCTCTCTCTCATTCACTATCTCTCACTAACTCTGCCTTTCTCTCTCTCTCTCTCACTCACTCTCCCTGCTTGTCTCTCATTCACTCACTCTCCCTGTCTGTCTCTCACTCCCTCTCCCTGTATGTCTCTCTGTCTTTCACTCACTCTACCTGTTTCTCTGTCACTCACTTGGCCTGTCTCTCACTCACTCACTTTGCCTGCATGTCTCTCTGTTTCTGTCCCTATCCATCTTACCGCACACATAACCTGCATTATACTCATTGCCTATAGCAGTGATGGTGAACCTTTTAGTAACGTATTGCTCCCTTTCAACAACTTTCGATCATATTGGCCTCCTGAGGACAAGATGGAAAATTTGCATAATTTTAACTTCTTTCCAGTGTCCCTCTGTACACAGAGAATCATGGGGGCAGCAGGAGGTCCTCCAAAGATAATTCAGCCCTGTCTACTTATCCCCCCTCTTCCAACAGTCCCAAATAGCGAAGTAAGTATCACTTTGAAATATGCCCTGTCTGGTCTGCTGGGGTGATGGCCTGGGTGCCCACAGAAAGGACTCTGAGTGCCGCTTATGGCACCCGTGCCATAGGTTCGCCACCACTGGCCTATAGTAACCAATTACAGCTTGGAGCTCATATTAATGACCTGTGGTAAAACAGCAATAAATCACAGCTCAGCTTCTTTCTGCCATAGCAGCAGCAGTAGCAGACAATGGCTTCTTGTATATAGTGGTTAATGACTGTATTTTGGAAAGGACGGGGTGAGAATTTTGAGTTCAAAACCTAGGCTATGATGTTCCCTGATTAACTGAGAGTGGCTGTGCAAAATTTGGTAATTGTAAATGCGATGGTAAAGATTCCTTTAGCGGACAAACATACACACACGCATACACTCACCTTTATATATTAGATGTAGCCACAATATCTACAGGGTTAACTGTAATCCTGGTCTTTAAAATGTCAATCAATGCCAGACTCCCTTGTTGATCATGTGGACGCAACATATCTGAGATCATGCAAAATAACAAAAGCTGGGTCCTTGACATATGTAATGGTGGCTTAAAGAAACCATCAAAATCAAACATGATAAACCACCAACACGGTACTCATCGATTAAGGCACCAAGTCTTTGGTAATCTTCTTATATTTGTTACTCATGGCCCCTTCCTTCTAAAATCATTGTTTAAAATTATGCTAATGAGTCTGAAGGACTCTGTGTGTTTCCATAGCCTCTCAGTGCTGTAACATCACAGACCATTACAGTGATCAGAGCAGGTCTCCCCCCTGCACTTCCTGCTACTGCTATTTTAAACCGGCAGAGTGAGGAGGGAGAGAGCAAGAGATTGGGAAAGACCTGCTCTGCTCATTGTAACAGCCTGTAAAGCAACAGCATTAAAAGTCTCTGCAAACACCCACCAGAGCCCTTAAGATTCTATAATATAATTTTAAAAGTTGATTTTAGAAGGAAGGAGGCCATGCTTAACAAATATACTAAGATTACCACAGTCACGGTGCCTGGATCTATAAGTGTTGATTTTGATGGCTGATTTCCTTAATTATCCTTTATTAGTCCCACAGTGGGTAAATTCACAAGGTGTATAAATATGGAAAAGAATAAGTTTGAAGTAAAAAGTCAAAATAATTTGAATAAATGATCAGGTATTATAATAAAAATTATAAAGTGTAAATTTGTCTTTACTTTTACACAACCATGGTCTGACACAGTTTGTTATTGCGCCAAAAGGAAACTGTTATCACTTGGTAATAAATGGAAATAACTTTCCATCACTAATCTTATAACTGTACCTAAATTTAAACAACACTGTTTTATTGCCTATTTCAAAACAGAAGGTTGTATGACTATCAAGTGGAAAAAAGAAGCACACCATTACTTACTACAATCTCTTGCATCATAGTCATAATCATCTGAAAACATGGTTAACCCATTCTATCAGGCAACAACTTTTCATACCTGGTTTTAACTTTTAAATAACTATCATTATTAAAAGAAATAAAACTCAGAAATACTCACTTGTGCTCCTCTTGATGTTGATCCTGACGCTGTCCTCTGCTAGGACACGCCAGGACCACCTAGAGAAGAAACATATAATTAGAAGCGTGAGGACAAAATGTCCGGTGCTCCAAGGTGTGAATTATGCACAACCCTGCACCTCCCTCTCCCATACTCAGGCATGGGAGACGGAGGTGGCGAGGGCATGCATAATTAGCAGCCCGGAACGCCTGACATCTTGCCCCCGTGCTACTGGCTGCTAATTATAAGTTTCATTTTAGGTCTTCTTGGCGTTTCAAGAATAGCATAGGACAGTACCTTTTTTAGCCTCCCCCACAACCCTACAGCAATTAATAGCATAACACCAAACAGTTTTTATCAAAATACTGTCATTTGTGTATCATGCGGGTGCGGGTATTTAATATTCCATGGCATATTTATTTTATATATTTTTTCAGGTCCCCTAGGTCCTTGAACCCTAGAGCAGTGATGGCGAACCTTTTACACACAGAGTGCCCAAACTACAGCCAAAACCTATTTTTATGTCGCAAAGTGCCAAGATGACAATTTAAGCAATAACCTATTGATCCCAACTGTATCATAAGTCTTAATCGTATTGGTGTTCTGAGGACACCAATACAATAGAAAGAAAATTTGGATTGTAGCTTCATTCCAGTGTCCCCTGAAGAGGAAGAATCATGGGACCCAGAGCAGGAGCTACGACCATAATCCATCTCGGTCCATATCTTCTCGCTTCTTTTGTAGTCCTGGCAGCCAAGGAGGTGTCGCTTTAAAATAGCTTTGGACCACAGGAGGAAACCTTGAGTCATGTCTACCAAATTTTGTGCTGGGGTGAAGGCCTGGGTGCCCACAGAAAGGGCTCTGAATGCCACCTCTGGCACCCGAGCCATAGGTTCGCCACCACTGCCCTAGAGGGTCTTGCTGAGTGACACGTCTAGGAGCTCCTAGGCTCCTAACTGTCACAGTTATCGATCTGCGCTTGCTGTTGACTTCACAAGGGGAAGCCCAAGCACCCCTATTGATTAGGCTACTAACAGGGTAACTGTTGTGTCTGGTGCTAGTGGCAGGTGTCTGTTGTAAAATACAACATACATCTGCACTGTATGGAGAGGACTTAGCGCGTGAGCCTTTTCCTTATACTCTTGAATTTTATGTTTACCAGTTGTGAAAGGCTAAAAATTTAAATATGTACATACACATTTTAATGTATATAAACTAGTGCCCATCACAGGCCAGCCATGGTAACCTTATGTCCCAATTCCATGTCATATGACACGGCATCTGATCTGCAAATACATACGGCACATGAATGACACCTGTATTGCATCAAAACTTCCCACTTTCCACTAGAATACTATTGGAGGGCAGATCTGAAAATATGATCAAGAATAGAACCTGCTCTGAGTTTTTCCTCTCGCCCACTAGGCTCATACACAGGGCTGTGAAAATAACAGCCATGTGTATGAACCAACAAAACAATATGAGTCTAGCATGCGTCCTGCAAAAACATTCCTATCCAAGTGGCCTTCAATTTGAGAAATCCAACTTTTCTTTAAATAAAGAAAAAGAGTTATTGGGGGATATTTATCAGGACCTTTGTGCACCGCCAGTGGCGCAGAGGCCCTGAAATAATCGCAAATGCTAGCTTATTGCTAGCTTTTGCGATTATTTGCCCCGATCTGCCACCTTCACGCCAGTGGAGCATGAAGGGGCGTGAAAGGGGGGTGCGGGGGGATAGGAGTGGGCCGGTGCGGGGCGTTACTGTCCCCGCACCTGCGCACTTGCTGCTTCCAGCGACTTTTCATACGTGAAAAGTCGCCGGCTGCGTTTCTTTCTACGCCAGGCCCTGCCTGGCGTAGGATAAATGCTGCGCTGCAATCAGCCCCAATAAATCAAGAGCCTCTTGATGTATCGGGCTGCGAATTTGCAGCGGCGGGGCTATATAAATATCCCCCATTGTGTGTGTATAAAATAGTAAACATTTATCAAAAATGACATTAATGTGGTATCATGACAAAATTGATGGTTTTTCTATTTCCCATTAGAAATGGTCAATAAAAGATACTTTGTAAGATATGTGTAACCAAAAATAGTGGAATAAAACACTACCTACAGTTACATACAGTTACATTGATAAAAAAGTTTATATCTGGCAATGACTGAGGAGTTAAAGAGAAGCAAATGTACAACATGTTATTACATTTTACTGATAATTGTAGAGTATGGCAACTGTATTGTCCTTTTCTCCATTGTAGTTGAAGAGTTTAAGGTTTTCCTTTAAAGAAGACTTATCAGCTGTCATATTATGTTTTTTAAATTATATGAAAAATCTGGATCATATTTTTTTCCAATGTTGTGTCATTCCTTTGCTATTCTTTCTTGAAATTTAGTTTGCCAAGTGGTTGTTACTTACTGGATGTGTGTGTCCTGGCACGGTCCACCAATATCAATCAGCACTGTTTGAACAGTATCTGAATGTGCAGAGTTGGCTATAGGAATACCAGAGGGAATAGATAACTGATAATTTTGGGAAAAAAATATTTTTTCTGACCAAACACAAGAGTTGAAATGACAGCTCAAAAGAGTAATACCATTAACATTATACAATTATGAAGCTTGAGCTTTGATCATCTCCAGGAGTTGTAGACTTCTAAAATTTCCACATTATGCGGTTTTATTCAATACACAATATATAATGCTATCTCCTAGAATGTTAGTTGGATTAACAATAATCAATGATTGTAAATTAGTTTCTTAGACGTCGTAAACTTATCTTTAAATATATTATATAACAGTCACACGGAAAGGTTACATTGGGAGTCTGACTCAGAAAAATATTTTGCTTTGATTGGAGACATTCTTCAGAATCTTTATTTTTGCTTGCTTAGCTAAGAATACAACCTGAGCACACTGTATTTATACATCAGTAGGTACAGATACGGGTCTGTTCAAATATAGACTTGATCTGGGGGTTCCACTTCTGTTCAGGGTGTCTCACTTCTGACAAAACTTTCCATATATGTCTAATTACATCACTGGGGCACACTCTAGGTCTCATTTTAGCAAAGGTTAGTGATGGATATTAGTCAAACATAAATATTTAATATGTTTATATATTTATACTCTTTGTTGTGCAAAGGCCAGTATTCTCTTCAAGGTAAGAAGCACTTGATTTCACATCAGGAAATTCATACAAAGATTTATATTATGCAACTCAACTCTAGAAATTGATCTCAATTGCATACGAACTAATGACAGTACTAATGACATAAGAATAGTATCTGTCAATATGTTTGTGCACAGTAAATAGTGGAGAAATTTCATTTTCTTTCTGATATGGATTTTGATCAATAACTCCCTATAGTTCAAGTGGTATCCGTTCAGATTCCATCTCGAATATAGGGTATGCTCCCACAATGTTGCATGTAGGAAAACAAACAATACACTCTTCCATTGTGTGAACAAGGCCTTAAAGGAATCTTTAGGCTGAGTATATCTTTGAGGATAAGTGTTTGGTATTAGATAGGCTAAACTGAGACTAACACATTATTGAGCTTTTTCTGCAGTATCATGCATAGGAATCTATTCAGGGGTTGCAGTGGGATGCAGATGGCTTAGTTCACTGCATGTTGGCCATTCTTGAATGTTGCAGTAGAGCTCTCCTTAAAGTTAATAGGTGGTTTCTGGCTCTGTTCCCTCTATAGTTTTGGTGCTCAACAAATAACTATTGAGGGGAGAAGGTTACTAAACACATACTTCAATGCCTACATTGCAATTGCTGCAAAAGTTTTCTTTAAATCTTCATTTCTTTTTTTGCAATTTTCTGGGACTTTCAGTTCACCACTTGTAGGTCATAAATCTACTTATTTAAAAACCACTTAGGCCACGTCATATCTTTTATTCCACTACTCAGATTAGTAATGTCTAATAAAAATTCCATTTGTAACGTGTTAGTACATCTGAAAGTGTGATTTAATCATAAACACTTAAGATGTGCTTTCCTTATCAAAGGTTACTATTGATTTTTTACACTTCTTAGAGGTAATGGAAAATACTATGTTTTCAAACCATAACAGAAAAAAAAACTACAAGTTAAATTAAGACTTATTTGTGGATATGTAATATTTCCAAAAAGTTTAATAAAAGTGCTAAACATGTGGCTGTGCAAGATCGATTATAAAAATAACTTCAATGTATAGAAATGCATTTTTTTTGTGCTCTTTGCACAAACAATTTCTATCCCCTATTTTTTAATCATATTAATTTTTACCTTTCAGAAAAGACCCTTTTTCCTTTACATGTTCCAATGTATTAATGTACCCTGCCCAGAATACATTAAAGGAAACCTACCACCACGATTCTACCTATAAAGGTAGATCGGGTGGCAGGTGGATGAATGGGACGTGAGGATAGCCCTTTTTTGGGCTAATCCTCACGTCTCGGCTATCTTTCTGTGCATACTCCGGGCCCGGAGCTACTGCGCATGTGCAGAAAGCCGCAGATGCTGGGGGACTCGGACGAGGGAGCTACGAGGAGCTGCGTGCCGAAGATTAAATGGTAGGCGGAGAAAAGAGGCTACTGGGGCGTGGAGTAGCCGCGACTTGTAGCCTCATGTCCGGCTACTTCATGCCCCAGTAGCCGCTTAAAAATTTTTACATATCCCAGGATTAAAGTTTTCTAAATGATAGCCGGGACGTGAGGATTAGCCCAAAAAAGGGCTATCCTCAAGTCCCATTCATCCACTTACCACCCAATCTACCTTTATAGGTGGTAGGTTCCCTTTAAATGGGTTATCAATGGTTTACAAAGATGGATAACAAAAGGCCCAATCAATGTAAAATAGAAAAAAAGGAAAAGTAATCTAGGACTGTAGTGGAAGCCATCAATGAGAATCACCATAGCAGTACTCACTTATTGGCTGTAGAAGGTCCACAGTTTCCACAGTGAAAAAAGAGACACTTCCTGTCCATTTCTATAATGTAGTTTAAGATCAACAAAACAAACAACTATATTCATATGCTTAATAATAATAGCAATGGAACTGTTAAAAAAATACATTTTCTACATTTTGCACTCGATTTGGTTTAGATTTTTGGTTTAGTCTTTGTGCAAGTTGATTTTTTTTATTCCATGCCTATGCAACTTAACTTAATGGAGATATATTAGAAATATACAAAACAAGATGAAATCTAGAAGTAGATTGATATTTCTCAGAAAATGAGAGCGCATCTTAGAAAACACAATGTGTCACCAAGCACATCATTTATAATCCAGGACTGAGGGTTGAACATCAGAATTTTGTTTCAGAGGCCACCTAAAAGAGAAATCATTATCAGAAAATGACATTTTTAAACACAACCAATTAGTCTCTCTTCATATATACCCCCAACATACACATTCCATTATGATACCCACAAATGTAGTACCAAAACACCAGAGGAAAACTACAGTAACTTTACACTCACCTATAGATATTCAGTATGATTCATGCAATACATATTTATGTCAACCATGGTAGTAAATGGTAGTAACCATGGTAGTCTTCCGAAGACCCGAGGCTGTCTTGTTTTAACTCATTCATTACAATGTGCTATCAGCACATTATAATGAATGAGGAAAATCCCCATATACTGTAGTATGGCAGTATATGATAGGATCGATCAGACAAACCTATGGTTAAAGTACCCTAGGGACTCTGAAAAGTAGTAAAACTAAAAATAAAAAAAAATTTAGATAAAAAATATAATAAAAAAACTAAAATTTCAAATCTCCCCCCTTTCCCTAGAACTGATATAAATATTAATAAACAGTATATATCCTAAACACATTAGGTATCGCCCCATCCAAAAATGACAGATCTATCAAAATATAATAATGATTTTTTCACTGCGTTTAACCCCATAATGGAAAATAGCTTTTTTGCCATTTTGAAAAATATAAAAAAAATCAATAAAAAGTGATCAAAAGGTCGCACTGTCATAAAAATGATAGCAATGAAAACACCATCAAAAGTCGCAAAAATTGACACCATACACAGCTCTGCGCACCAAAGTATGAAAAAGTTATTGGCACCAGAAGATTTTTGTAAATGTATGAAAACATTATAAAACCTATACAAATTTGGTATCCCCGTAATCGTACTGACCCAAAGAATAAAGTAGACATGTCATTTGGGGCGCACAGGGAAAGCTGTAATATCCAAGACCACAAGAAAACGGCGCAAATGGGTTTTTTCAACATTTTCATTGCATTTGGAATTATTTTTCCGCTTCCTAGTACACTGTGCAGAATATTAACTACCATCATTATGTATTTGTGATGCAGAAAATAAGCCATCACAGAGCTCTTTATGTGAAAAAATAAAAAAGTTATAGATTTTTGAAGGTGGGGAGTGAAAAATGGAAGTGAAAAAACTTAAAAGGGCCAGGTCGTTAAGGGGTAAAAGGGCAGAACCAGTACCGAATTTGGTAAAGAGAGAGGTGTCAACTTTCATGTGTGGCTGCAGCTTTAAGGCACAATTCCTATGAGGTGGGTCCGGTGTAAAGGTTTTAATTCATGCCTGAACCTGCATCAATAATTGTAATGTGGAAATTTCAAGCCTGGCTACATACATTATGTATATATATATATATACCTTCATGATTTCTTAATCGTTGGCTGTTTGTCACACTTAAATGTTTAATATCACCAAATATCAACAAATTTAACCCCTTCAGGACATAACCAGTTTGTGTCTGGCATGTGTTGCTTTATATGGTTATAACGTTTGAGCACTTAAACTTACCGGAATGATTTTGGGACTGTTTTTTTTGACTCATTGTATTTCATATTAGTGGTAAATCTTGGTTGATATGTTTTGCATTTATTTATAAAAAAAAAAACATGAAATTTGCATAATTTATTAAGAAATATGTCATTTTCAAAATTCTAAATTATCTGCTTTTGAGACTGATAGTTATCCACCATAATGAGTTACTTACTAACATTTCCCATATCTCAAACTTTATTTTTTTTCATAATTTTCAAAATTAAAATTTTTGGGATATTTTTTTTCAATGAGTTGGAAAAATAAATTATTATAATGCCCCCCATTTTCAGAAGTACACCCCTCAAACTAATAAAAACTGCTTTTATGAAGATTTTTTCTGCGAGGTACAGAAGGGAAGGAAGGCCATATAGCTGCCAGATTTGTCCTAGCAGATTTTACTTTCCTCATTGGTGCCAGTTTGTAGGCTATACACTAGTGCGACCATCTGTCTATCTGTATCAATAGAATTGGAAAGAGTATACAGAAATACACCAAGCACCAATTCACACTGACTTCGGAACATTTTTTTTGAATATTTTAATCGAGTTGTAGCCTCTGTACATAAAAATGGGTATATACCCTTGTTCTCAGAGTATTGTACCACAACACTTCACATACCATAAATAAAATAAATTAACAAAGATAAAAATGTATTATAAAAATGATAAAAAAGTATTATACTTATCAGCGTTTTTTTCATGACTTCTATTTTTGAGGTATAGGTAAGCACGTGGGCATCTTCGAGTGCCACCCTACTTTTTGCCCTGCCTGTGATCACACATTGATGTCTTTTTACGTCTTAACTTTTTATAAAAACATCACATTTATTATTTTTTTGCAGCCCAACATTGCTGCTGATTTATAAAGGATCCCATTTTTTATCATTGTTTAGTATTTAGTAATGGTATGTACTCTAATTTATTTTATGTATGGTATGTGAAGTGTTGTGGTACAATACTCTGAGAACAAGGGTATATACTCATTTTTATGTACAGAGGCTACAACTCGATTAAAATTTTCTAAATTTTTTTTTCCGAAGTCAGTGTGAATTGTTGCTTGGTGTATTTCTTATACTCTTGTAAAGTAAAACATGTCCCACAAAAATCTCTCAACCAGCTCTATAGACAAAAGAATTAAAAGAATTGTACCACTTGGAAAATGGCGATGCAAAAATTATAAATTTTTTCCTCACATGAGGTTTTATTCAAGAAAATACAGTATAAGCCGACCCGAGTATAAGCCGAGACCCCTAATTATACCACCAAAAACTGGGAAAAACTACTGACTCGAGTATTAGCCGAGGGTGGGAATACAGCAAGCCCCTAGTAGTATACAGCAAGCTCCTAGTAGTATACAGCAAGCCCCTAGTAGTATACAGCAGCCCCTAGTAGTATTCAGCAGCCCCTAGTAGTATACAGCAACCCCCTAGTAGTATACAGCAGCCCCTAGTAGTATACAGCAAGCCCCTAGTAGTATACAGCAAGCCCCTAGTAGTATACAGCAAGCCCCTAGTAGTATACAGCAGCCCCTAGTAGTATACAGCAAGCCCCTAGTAGTATACAGCAAGCCCCTAGTAGTATACAGCAGCCCCTAGTAGTATACAGCAGCCTGCCCCCACGGCCCTTAAAAAAATAAACTTAAATACTCCGATTTCAGCGCAGCTCCCCGATGTCGGCGCGGCTTACCGATGTCCCTGATTTCAGCGTGTTCCGTCTTCTTTCTTCTCCGCGGCTCCTCTTCTCTCTTCTTTCTTCCGGCGTCCATGCCGGAAGAAAGAAGAGGAGCCGCGGAGAAGAAAGAAGATGGAACACGCTGACATCGGGGACATCGGTAAGCCGCGCTGACATCGGAGGGTGAGTATTTAAGTTTATTTTTTTTAAGTGGGTCATTTTTTTTTTTGTAATAGACTCGTGTATAAGCCGAGGGGACATTTTTCAGCACATTTTTTGTGCTGAAAAACTCGGCTTATAAATGAGTATATATACGGTAAGTAAAATGTAAGCAAAAAAATAGGAATTTGTTATCAATATAATTGTACTTACTTATAACATGTTACTTAGGGTATACGGTAAACACAAAAAAAAGTAAAAATCTTTTATTTTTACCATCTAAAATGGTATCACTGAACTCATGTGATCTCTAACTGGCGATTGTGCATGGACAGTTGGAGATCAAATGACCTTCCACCTGTGGCCATCCACCTGTGGGATGTCTGGATGATGAAGTAAAAGACAGGAGGTTTTACTTTACATATCAAGAAAGCAGTGCAGAACTTTTAATAGATGTATATTGGTAAATTACCTAATAACCTCCCCCTGACAATTAAACATGCATTACAAAAAACATGAGGCCAAACCCTTTAAGCTATAAACTGTCTGCGTCCTAAAGGGGTTAAATTTGTTTGGTGATCTGAAACATTTACGTCTGACAAATATTCAAAACAATGAATGAGAAATCATGAGGAGGCAAATACTTTTTCACACCCGTGAGCCCTCTCCATAATACTATGTCACATGTCGGTAAGGGGTTAAAATTCCTTGTAAGATGTCTAAGTTAGATTTCAGAGTGACCTGATAAAAATTGCATAGATTTGTGAATCTGACCACAGCGCACTCACTTCCTACAGGTGAACCATACCACACAGACTCTCCACAGAGGAGAACACAAAACATCATAGCAACTGCTGATGATGATAGGGGTTCTTTCATATAGTAATAATGATGGAGAATGCAGTACAGCATCATAATTGTATATTGCTGGTCTCTTACAGTAGGATAATATACACTCATCGGCCACTTTATTAGGTACACCTGTCCAACTGCTCGTTAACACTTAATTTCTAATAAGCCAATCACATGGCGGCAACTCAGTGCATTTAGGCATGTAGACATGGTCAAGACAATCTCCTGCAGTTCAAACCGAGCATCAGTATGGGGAAGAAAGGTGATTTGAGTGCCTTTGAACGTGGCATGGTTGTTGGTGCCAGAAGGGCTGCTCTGAGTATTTCAGAAACTGCTGATCTACTGGGATTTTCACGCCCAACCATCGCTAGGGTTTACAGAGAATGGTCCGAAAAAGAAAAAACATCCAGTGAGCGGCAGTTCTGTGGGCGGAAATGCCTTGTTGATGCCAGAGGTCAGAGAAGAATGGGCAGACTGGTTCGAGCTGATAGAAAGGCAACAGTGACTCAAATCGCCACCCGTTACAACCAAGGTAGGCAGAAGAGCATCTCTGAACGCACAGTACGTCGAACTTTGAGGCAGATGGGCTACAGCAGCAGAAGACCACACCGGGTGCCACTCCTTTCAGCTAAGAACAGGAAACTGAGGCTACAATTTGCACAAGCTCATCGAAATTGGACAGTAGAAGATTGGAAAAACGTTGCCTGGTCTGATGAGTCTTGATTTCTGCTGCGACATTCGGATGGTAGGGTCAGAATTTGGCGTCAACATCATGAAAGCATGGATCCATCCTGCCTTGTATCAACGGTTCAGGCTGGTGGTGGTGGTGTCAAGGTGTGGGGAATATTTTCATGGCACTCTTTGGGCCCCTTGGTACCAATTGAGCATCGTTGCAATGCCACAGCCTACCTGAGTATTGTTGCTGACCATGTCCATCCCTTTATGACCACAATGTACCCAACATCTGATGGCTACTTTCAGCAGGATAATGCGCCATGTCATAAAGCTGGAATCATCTCAGACTGGTTTCTTGAACATGACAATGAGTTCACTGTACTCAAATGGCCTCCACAGTCACCAGATCTCAATCCAATAGAGCATCTTTGGGATGTGGTGGAACGGGAGATTCGCATCATGGATGTGCAGCCGACAAATCTGCGGCAACTGTGTGATGCCATCATGTCAATATGGACCAAAATCTCTGAGGAATGCTTCCAGCACCTTTTTGAATCTATGCCACGAAGAATTGAGGCAGTTCTGAAGGCAAAAGGGGGTCCAACCCGTTACTAGCATGGTGTACCTAATAAAGTGGCCGGTGAGTGTATATTGAGAAGGTTTATTGAAAATTAGTAAAATAAGGTCTATTGGTTTGGCAGAAATCATTTGCAATTGGGTTGAAAACTGGCTGAAGGATCATATCCAGAGAGTTGTGGTCAATGATTCCTACTCGAAATGGTCACCAGTTATGAGGGGTGTACCCCAGGGTTCTGTGCTTGGCCCACTACTATTTAACTTGTTTGTTAACGATAAAGAGGTAGGAATTAATAGCACTGTGTCTATTTTTGCCGATGACCTACCACATGTTCATTAATGTAGATAGTACCGTTGGTAACGCCTTGTAGAGACATAACTGTGCCAGAATCCTGAAAAAAAGTAATAAGGTAGTAAATGTAAAGAGTGTGGAACTTTATTTGTAGCTGTTCAAAACAGAATAAAATGAAATAAAAGCATATTATAAAATATTGAAGGTGTTTCCATGGATAATGGTAATTTAGCCATAGAACTGATCAACAATACGAGTTCAAGTGAGCTCAACCTGGTATTATTTTTTCTTTTAAGCATTTTATTGTTGCTTTTTTGTGGAATGAAGTTTAGGTCATTTTTTGTGATTGGTGATATTTTTCCTGCCTTTTAAGAAACCAATGCGAATAAAAATGGAAGAAACACCACACCCAGAGCATGCTCCACTTAGTAAATAACCCTCCCCAAAACACCAGAAAATAACTCAGCATGTTCACTATTATTAGCTTGCTAAAGGGTTTAAAAATGGCAACATAAATATCCTGAGAAATGCTGAAAACACTCTTTTTAGATCTAGTATGATATTGTTGTCACAGCCAGCAGGTCATTTTAGATCCTATTTCTGGAGCTTTCTGACCAGGTAATCCACCCATACATACCCAAAAATGTAGTGTAATATAGTATATGAACCAGATGAGTGGAATAAAATACTATTATTCTGCTCTCTACTTTCGGGGATCTCAATCCAGTTCATTGCTATAGTTTTTATCTACAGTATAGCTCATATTCTATCCAGAAATGACCGGCATGTACAGTAGCGAAAGAGTGACACCCTCAGGATAGAAAATGAAAAAAATGTATAACCTTGGAGGGTGCATTGCATGGTAACGGATGATAAACACAGTGACACCACATGCTCCTAATCACCCCATGTAACAGAGATAGCATATATCTATATTCTACTTATTTACAACTATGTGTCTCAATAAGAGTAATGCGTACAGTGCTATGATTAAAATATTATTGTGTAACATACAAGAAAATATGACATTTATAGCTAAAACCAACTATGGTTAACTAATTTAAAATTATGAGAAAAATACATGATACTCTGTGACAGATTGTTTTGCTTTTTATATTGTACTCTGCTTCTCTGCTTTCATGCTAAGCATCCATAAAAATATATGCAGGGTCCTGTTTCACAGACAGACCACAACTCAGGATTCCTTACATCATAGCAATATATGATGCAAGAGTCCCTGACTCCCTGCTATACATTAGTGCTGACACTATAACTAGTCGGACATCCTTTTTTATGTATCCTCACAGTCTATAGTCTATAAGTGAAAAACTGTTCTGACTAGGATATGCTCAGCCTTTAACAGATCTATCTCATGGTCCGCTTAAATAATGTCCCTGGCCACTGATCCATTGTTAGGTTTTGCATTTGGTGCAGCTGTGTTCTGTCCATTCAAAAAGGTATGATACATAGCTGATTATTACTTAGTCTTAAGCCACTGTTTGTCTTTGGCAAGGGGCAGAGCTCATCCTTCATTTTTTGCAGCATGGGAAAGCAATTTGTATCCTTTCTACAGTGCTGCCTATGGTAATTGTTCCATGTTAGCAACAAGTAAATCCACTGCTGCTAACCTAAAGTGACGATGCTGAGTGTGTTTGTGACCTTACAGGGGTATTCAAGGGAATCAATATCAGAAAGGCAGATGCCTGACATGTTTTGTGATTTTGTGTCACATCGGGTATAGTGCAGCTGCAACCAAATGAGTTGTGTGCGACACATATGTGTCACTTCTTACATTTCTGTCACATCTTCTCACTAAATACGTGTGCAAGTAGTTTACACATTAAAGAAAGAAAGTGAAAAGTCCGACAGAAAACTGGGGCAGGGGTTTTGCTAAATGTGGCCCTGTGTGTTTCCCAGCTAGGGTTGTGTAATTCAGGGCCTAGCCAGCCAATTGCTGGGGGCAAAATCCAGGTGCTGGATAAATTGCTAATGCTCAGTTTACTCAGGGGCTGGTTATTGTTTCTTTTGTGACCTGTGTTAGTACTGACCATGTAACCTGCCAGATCTGGAACACTGTGGGGCTTATTTACTAAGGGTCCGCGGATCACACTTTCGTTGGATTTTCATACACCAGGAAGAAGAAGGTGAACTCTGACGGACCTGAGCGGGGAAGCAACACATGCAGGATATCGGGCGCACAATCTTCGTGAATCGCGGCTCAGTGAATTCCAAAAAAGATTACGCACTTTCGGGGATCGCCACAGGACAGGTGAGTAAATATGCCCCTGTATTTTGCCAGATCTAAAACCCTGCGTACCCCAGCCTGAGCCAGAACCCTGCTTACTTCCAGCCTGAGATGGAACCCTATATACAGCCAGCCTAAGACAGAATCCTGTATACCCATCCCTGAGCCAGGACCCTATGTAAGTGATCCTTTACCTGGCCTGTTCTCCTGCCTGTTCCTGACCAGGATGGTCCAGCCAACACCGATGATCTTTCAAACTTTTATTAAATCATCTTCATTTATCCACAGTGTCATTCCTTAAATCCATAACTCCTACGCGTTTCAAACGGACTAGCCATTCTTAATCATGGAAGATGAATAAGAATGGCTAGTCCATTTGAAACACATAGGAATTATGGATTTAAGGAATGACACTGTAGATAAATGAAGATGATTTAATAAAAGTTTGAGTTTGAAAGATCATCGGTGTTGGCTGGACCATCAGATTTTTTTCTTGAATTGTATCTTGCCGTTGCAAACAAGGCGGGTGCCGTGCCGACTCCAGAGTGCATTCAGAGGTGAGTTGGGAATCTTTTTCATTTTCCTGCAGTCTGGTTTCTGGCCTGTACTATTTTCTCTTCAGTTGATTGAAATATTTCTCTAGTAATACTTATGCTATTGGTCTTGTTCTAGGATCATGTGATCTATAATACTAAATTTAATTTACCTTTTCTGGGTCACATTTTAGTTCATCTTCCAAACCATGCTTCTCCAGTACATGTAAAACTGCATCGTGAACCGTGAGGTAAAATATTGATGTTTTAATATCTTTGTCAAAAAACTCACTTCTTTTCAATTTATCCAGTACAGAACCTATTGAGCAATAAGACACAATGTTCAATGTTAATAAAGTAACACAATTGCAGGTCATATTAAAAATTATTAAAATACAATAAAGAAGCTTGTTTTATTGAATAATATGCAATGACAAATAAAGGGTCAACATTGTAACATATAGCATAATAGTGTGTATCAGATAGTAATGGATTGTAATGGTTAAATACACGTCACTCCTAGTAGTATATGGTTAAGTTGGTGCTCATGTTAGGGAACCACCCCCAAAAGTAGGTATTAGATAACATACAGAACTTCTACATATGGCTACATGCCGAAGTAGTACACCCCAGAATAGGAGAGAGAGTATAAGCATAGAACCACCTAGCTTATATTTAAAGCCTATAGAATTTAGATCACAATCTTGGATGAAAATAGTCTGTCCTGAAAGACACCCTTGATATGGTTAAACTATTCAGGCACTATTTACATTTATACGAGGTAGGTGTACCAGGGCTACAACAGCATGATGCCACACATTAATCTGCATCAACAATTCCCTCAAAAAGATAAACGTCAGGAGCAGAAGGGACAGATGAGAGGGGTTGGCCACTTCACCTAATGTTTTTGTAATGTGTGTGTAAGTGTGGGTGATCAGGATATTTGGCAATTTACTAATATGTACCTTTTAAAAGTTTTCTACCACTTTTTTTAAAACGCAAAGTGAAGCATCCTGTCTTATACCTCAGTCAGACATTCCTGGCCATAAAATGGCCACAGATGGGGGTCCTGGCAGATCAATTGTTCATGCACAGATAAGATCACATGACCCATCCACCAAAACAAAACAAAAATTAACTAATATCCTGCCCCCCACCCTTACACACTTCACAAACCCCTGAAGGTCACTGACCTCCAAAAGCTTGCAATGGGTATACACACCGACACCAGTTTCTGGGCTTGAAATAGGTTGGAGGGGTGTGACCAAATGCATAGTGGTGGGGCACAGGGCATTCCTTTCCTGTGCCTGGGTGCCTTAATTTGTAGGCTTTTATGCAAAACTATGCCTGGTCGGGTCTAAGCCTCTTAATGTATCCAGGTAACGGGCAGGCTTGGTGCAGCCTAGTATATATGCTTATGCTCTGCGGGTGCCACATCAGGTTGCATCAGTGACTCTCTCCATTTCAAACATACCATCAGAGTAAGGAATGACTGTTGTATGATGTAGCGTTGAATCATGAGAGTATTTATGGACGGTGACACCGAGAGATGAGATGTCATAATGCCTATATTTTGTTTCCAGTTTCTCTATTCTATTACATATTAATAAGATATTCCCTTCCTGCAAACTTTTGAAAAACATGGATGCAAATACAATATCACTGACTGAAAAGTGATATTTATTTTGTGGAACAAACCTGTCTGAATAAGCCCTAAGCCACATTTATACATTTTTAACATTTAAGAGCTGCCTTGTCTAAATTTGCACTTAAGACTAGTACATACTCCCCATTGAATGTAGTGTATTTTATAAAGCATCTAACCATAAAGACATTTATGCAAAAACATGAGATAAAACATTTGTGCAAAGATGGCTGTTATAAAAATAACAGTTAATTTCAAGAACAAAGCAGTATTGTACAGAGTGAAAATAACTGAATGTGAGTGTTGTAATTCTTTACACCACACACTTATGTAAGGAATTTTTACTTACACTCGGCACTGGCAATGTATGTGTCAACTTCAACCTTGTTGAATTCCTTTAATATCTTAAAAAAATGTAACATATATTGTCAGGTCTAATGAGAGCTCTTATATGTAGCTAAATCTTAATAAACTAGCAGCATATATGACATTGTACAATACAAGTTTGTAACTTACATAATCAATCATCTGGATACAACTACCAACTAATCCATTTATGTGACATACCTTATACAGTATATAGGTACATGTATAGTTAAGCTGAATCTGATTTTATTGCACTTTCAAGCATATAGGCAACACAAAAGTACATATATTTCTTGTTAATAGTAAATTTGAATCTCTGAGCTATGTACCGGTAATCAATATCTTCATTTTAGTTATTTTAATGGATCTAATGGATTTATAAATACAGAATAATAGGAACATGAACAAGAAGCTTATCTGAATATTAAAATAACAAAAAATACTAGTGTTAACTTACTGCTTTCAGGACCTTCATTCCTGACATATCAATAAACGACACTGTTGAAAAATCCAAAATCAAGCTATGAAGTTCAATTTTTGGAACCTGGATATTTAGTGGAAGATCCTCACTCCAGTTTACAACAATGGGTAATTCTTCTGGTGGCTCATCCAGCTCTTCGACTCTGTTATTGTTTAGTTCCTCATCATCAGATACTTCATAATCATTTGATGTTGCTACCAAACCTTTCTTAAAAATCAAGAATGTGTCCGATCAGGAGAACAAAATAAAAATGCTCTTGTGGTAGAGTATAAGCAATGATTTAGACTACCCACAGACTAAAAAAGACATGCTAAGGTCGGTGTTTTATTTCACAAAAGTAAAGTAATTATTTTCAATACTGCCTACCATTCATTGAACCAGCACTCTAGCCCTTATATACTAGAGTTATGACTCCCAATAATCATAAAGTGATCGCATAAATTAGCCACATGCCATTACTTTGGGTGGAAATACTCAGTTAAGTAGTATACAGATTATCATGTTAAGAAGCAAATTAATAGAAAAAAAATATAAAAATTGTGTAACATTTAATTTATTAACCAAGTTCAGACAGTATAAACCTAGGCATTAAGAAAATGTGCCAGATTTGTTACAGAGGCTCAGGCTGGATGACAAATCTGGTAGCAATTAGTTGCCTAAATTTGTTGAAATGCATTGCATTATAGCCCATGTAAGCCTCACCCATTATTCCAAATCCCTTTTAAATTATGAAAACATAAGCATCCAAAATATACCAAGTGTCATATTTTGGTGCGGGTTATGCCAAAGTAAATTTTAGCCAGTCTTAAAATGGGGATTTTAATGAGCTTAATAACAACTACCGGTATGTTAACTCAAAGTTAACTCATTTTTAAATAATTTTTTGAATGCACAGCTCAGAGAGAACAGCCGTTGCAGCCACACTAGTAAAGTTCCCCAAAATCTTTTAACATATATAATATTTTAGGTTGTCAATCATAATTTCATGAACATATCACAAGACTTACTGGTGTCATACGCAATTCTCCCTTTTGCACTAATTTTGTTATTTTTCTTAAAGCTTTGTTGCGTTTTCGAAGCAACCACAAAGGATTAAAGCCAACCTGAAATATATATCATGTAAGTATTTAAAAAATTCTTTATGAACTAATAAATCAAAAAGTAATAATCTGAAAATGACTTACAGCAGTTATCAGCTTCTCTTTAAAGGTGTCAATGTTGGCAAAAAAAACAGCAGACGGACATCTGAAAATCAGCACTCCTTTTGGCTCATATTTCTGTGGACAATATAGGAGTCCAGTGAAAATGTCCATACATTATAGCAGTCAAAATGAATGAATATTTATATACTTACATCACTATAGTCTTTTCTGTCTTTATAGATGTCTGTTCGTCCAATATTAGCTAAAACAGCATACTTGGGGCTGTAAAGTCATATTAGGCTGCATTAATTTCATTACAATACATAGCTGCATTAATATATGTGCAAAAAAATTGGGAAAGGGGCTATGGTAAGATATATATACATAGACACACAGTGAGGTCATTTATGACAAGATGGAGACAAACAAAAGCTTCTATGGATCCATTTAAAAATAGCATCTTTGGAATGTAAAAAATGCAAGAAGAATTCACTTCTATGGTTCACATTTGCATGATTAGTTTCCGAACTAACAATGGTCATTCTGTGTCCCAGATAAATAACTGAACAAACAGGGAGTTTGACAGTGAGACTTGTTGATCTATTCACATGATCTTTTCAAATATTTTCTGTTACATCCATAAAACAAAACAAATTTTATAAAAAAAAGTAACAAATATGTTCGATGGAGGGGTAGTGATCAGTTTTTGTGGTATGTAGGATGCAAACAATTACTTACAATTGTACTCGTAATACTACTGTTATCAATTCAATGCCAACACCTACAGCAAGTCCAAGATCCAAGCCAAGAATAACTGACGACCAGAATGTTACTACCCATACCACCTGTGAAAGACATGAGGGTGCTGGTTATTGTAGTAACTAGAATGAATGTAGGAATAGGAAATAAAAGGAAAATGATACTGTATCAAAAACTATAAATATAACACTAAACCAAGAGATTAGCACTAAATAATGAAAAGACATTTGTCCATACGTTCTTTTGCATGAACCCACTCCATTCCTAGCTAAACAAAACCTTAAAGAGCACATGAGTAATATCTGGTCCATATATACTTCATTACACCATTAAAATTTGAAACTTCTTTTATTGATCAATACCATCTAAAAACATCAATGTAACAGTATGACTACAATATATTGTCCTCGGGATTCCACTATTGCATCCACGCAACACAAATCAGCAGTTTAAGCAATATAAACCCAGGTATCTTAACATGTATAGGTTAATGAAAAAATCCTATAAAGTGCCTGTGCAAAAAGAGTTAATAATCCAACCTAACATGGAGTTGTAACATTATAGGGGGGCCTGTGGAAGCGGTAACGCGAAACGCGGTTCGGGGTACTGGCGTCCCCGCCACACACAGCATGGGTAAGCTGATTCTGCCATTATTTTGTTAGGAAAGGCACATAGCACTTTACCATAATGTATAACTATTTAACTATAAATATAAGCACACAAAATGAGAAAATAGGAAGCCAGAATCTTATCTTTAAAAAGGTCACAAAATCTTTATTTTCAATCCATTAAAAATATTGACAACCAAAGTTGAGAGTAAAACAACAACAAGCAGCTTTACTACATGTATCGAACATTGCGTTCTTTTTCAAGCAAGCTAACCTGAAAAAGAATGTAATGTTCGAAGCACATTGCAAAGCTGCTTGTTTTTTTTTTTTTACTCTCCAATAAGTACTTAGGATGAGTTACAGTGACTTTGGTTGTCAGTATTTTTAATGGATTGAAAATAGAGATTTGGGGACATTTTTGAAGACAAGATGCTGGCTTCCTATTTTCTGATTTTTGTGTACCTACAGTATATTCCAGACATCAACAGACTGCTTTCAGGGAGATCGTGTGTCAAGGCATATTTCCTATAGATGATCTGAAATTGGAAGAAGGCAGGCATACACAAAACTTTATATGAGCGTTGTAAAAAGAATATGGAAGTCAAACATGTTTCCTAAGTTAAAGTAGGTCTAACTTTCTGGCAATGAAGCTTAGAGGAAATCTACCATCAAACTCAAGCATGATTAAACAGGGACACTTACTCAAAGATGCAGGCACCCTGACTGTGGTAATTTTCTTATATTTGTTATTCATATCCTCCTTCTTTAAATCAACTCTTAAAATTATGCGGGAGGAAGAAGTTCCCCTTCACTGTGTAAGCTACAGCATGCAGGGGCTCTGGTTATGCCCACTAAAGCCTTTCTGGCTTATTAGCAAAGTTTTAAAAGTTGATTTTAGAAGGAAGGAGGCCATGGATAAAAATATAACAAGATTACCACAGTCACAGTTACTGAATCTATATGTAAGCAGCCATGGTTTATCATGCTTGATTTTGCTGGTAGATTTTAATAATAATTTAATAATTGCATATGCACTGTAAGGCTCCAGGGGCAGATTAAGACTGCCATCCATAGGTCCTGGGATGTATGAATATTATACCCCCTACACGTCTGGAATTCGCTTTCTACATATGGTCCTAGAATCAAGCTTCTTGGGATTTGGAGGAAGCGTCTTTGTGCAGGACCTTTGGAAGACCTAAGGTCTCAAAATGGCTCTTGTGTACATATGTATTGAGAGCAGGAACTGATGTAAGAGGAGGGTGGGGCCTTCTTAGTGTAAAATTTGGTGGGTGGCCATAGGTCCCCTAGATTTCTTGGGCCCTGAGCTACCGCCCAAACCGCTCATATTATAACCCACTTCTGTATGGCACTGTGCTTGGTGAGACCAAAATATCCTGGTAGCCATATCGCCTTTTTTCAAACTATTTGTACCTGTATATATTTCAGGCTCCAAGAACATAATGTGAGGGCATGCAGAGGATACAATTGCACTTGAACGGAAAGAAGGATAAAACTCAACTTTTATTAGGCGTATCTCTAAAAATAGAAGGAAATCACTCAGTAAACGTCTGTCAGTGTAGTTGACAATAACCCTCCAATATGGGACTCTATAAACACTAAACCAGCCCTCCATACACTCAAACACCTATGATAGTTCGGTTCTAGGAAGCCACTACTATATGGAGATTCCAGCTGTCTGCATCACCACACTATATTATACTTGCCCAGATATTCCTTATAGAGGTAGATGCTGCTATCTCCCTCTATTAGCGAGTCCACAGTATGTGGTGTATCTGGCAGATTGCGTGTTGTGCAAACTACAATACGTGGGTAGTACCATCCGCCTGTTAAAGAAAAGAATTTCTGAACACATGTTGGATGCAACTAAACTGCCTGAGAAAAACATATCCAGCCTGTCGAGACATTTTTTACAAGCGCACGCAGGAGACCTCACTAGTTTAGTGGTTACCGGCATAGAAAGAGTTAGTGCTCCAAGTAGGGGCGGGGACAGAACCCACAAGCTCCGCAATTGAGAAATGTTGTGGATTCTGCAATTGGACACCCGTATGCCCAGAGGTCTAAACAGCAAAACTGACACAATGTATTTATATTGAAAATATGAACAATGTCACTTGCTATATTTCCGCATTTAAATATGTTATATGTAGAATACATGTTTTTGTTATATGTCTATCACTAGTAGACCTTGCGATTAGTCTGCACGTAGTGTTATACGCATGTGCTAATTACTTAGTTGTCCATATCACCTGTTACCAGCCTTAATAAAAGGTTAAATAGCATTGGCTTAATGTACATGTAGCTGGAAACTTATTCAGCATATTCATACACATATGTCAATGGTATCTGGAGTTACACATGAATACTTACAAGATCATACTTATCTCTTTTAAATAGGACTGGAATTTCATCAAACTTCATCAACATCCCTTTTAAGTTTATAATAATGATAGCAGCAAGAACAGCCTACAAAAAGACAAGAAGGATGAATAACAGCACCTGATCCCTGTGTGTTTCATAAAATCCAACTGCTGCTTAGATCACTTTGTCTTCACCTAATAACTGATTTTGGGTTGCATTTACAATCTTTTTCAAGGAATCTTTAAGCAATATCCATCAGTAGATTTTTAGATAATACAAATTCTAGCTATAATGGGGGTTCATACAGTCAGGGATAATGCCCCCGACCCACAATGAAAATAACTCCTGCTCTTACAAGGGAAGTCCCATAGGAATTTGTCCATGAAGCAACTGCCCTAGTAGTCCATAAACAAAAGTTGCGTAACCTGATACTTTTTCGTTTACTTCTCAGTCCATTTTCATTGGCTAAGAGGCTGCCAGCTCTGGTATGAGCTGTACAACGCGAGTTCCGCTCAGTGCCAGGCAACCCATAAGCATTTCAACAGATTGAGGGGGTTGACAAAGGCAGCACCCTACCTCTTTCTAACCACTTGAACAGAATAATTAAAAAAACTTGTTATTAAATTTAACATTTTACATTTAAAATTGTAATTAAAGTGTAACAAATATACAGAATAAAAATGCATGTTATACCTACTACATTTTAAGATGTGATGGTATTGGGTTTAATATTAAAGGGGTTGTCTGGGAGAAAAACAAACAACCGAAAGCTGTCTGAGTGCAGCTTCCATGTTCCTGTATACAAACAGGAGCACCGCAAGGATAGACTGCAGTACGGGACACCAGAAAGTTAGTACATGTTAATTTTTTTAACCGTCCCCCCTCGACCACATGACTGGTTTTTAATATCTCTCAGACAACCCTTTTAAAGATTATGGGTCCCTTTCCTTCTACGGACATGAGATAATAAAGTTATAATAACACTTACTTTTGGTAGAGGCTCCAGGAGATATCCAAGGGCTAGTGTTACTATTAAAACTATCACACCTGATAGTATACCAGCAATCTATAGTCATAAAATGTAGTGTATTAAATTCATTATCACATCTATAATTCAATGCAGTTTACAAAGAACAGTAAGTTAATCAAAGTCATAATATGGTACGCATAGATACTTATGGAGCCATACTATTTATCTGTATGCCTCTGATTTCAGGTTGGCTAGTTAACCATACAACTTTTTCAGACTTTAGAATTAGTACAAGAATCCATACAACATGATGATACCACACCCTCCCATTCATAAATACTATGGGGGATATTTATCAGGGCTTGTAAACCAGGCATACAAACCCTGAAATAATTACAATTCCTTACATGGCGCCAGAAATTGCTATTATTTTACCCTGTACACCACCTCCATATCAAAAGGCATGGTTGTGGGGGAATAGGTCAGCATGAGGCGCTCTTGCCCAATGATGCTAGAGCCTATTGATATATAAGGCTCATTGGAGGGACAGGGATGCTGGAGCACCAGAGTATGATGAATAACCCCTATGTGTGCCACTCTAAAGGCATACATTTTCAGACTCTTGCATTGTCAAGCAACAGTTTTTATAGTCATAAGAAATAATTTTGTACAACCTTGATTTTGAAGAGTCTAATATCTTAGAGGAATTTAGGATCTGGCTGTTTATCCAATTCTTTTACATGCTCCATGTCAGTTATTTGCACAGCTTCTTCGGGGGACCGTGGGCATGTAGTGATTACATAGATATTAATAGGAAAGACTTACTACTTGTTATTTGAGTCAGACTGAATGGTAGGCTGTACATCTAGATTAACCATATAGACTCTGAGTGCCCAAACTACAGCTAAAGACCCACTTATTATCACAAAGTGCCGACACAACCCCTTAAACAAAAAGAATCAAGGACCTCCAATGATTATGTAACCCTGTCCACACCTCCTTGATTCTCCTGCAGTCCTAGGAATCCCATTAAGTGTTGCTTTAAAATAGCGCTGAATATAATGCATCCTGGGCTACCCAGGCTTCTTGAGGCACTCAATCTGTCTAGCAAACTCTCTGCTTGGGTGAGAGTTACCTCTAGCACCCGTGACATAGGTTCACCAGCACTGGCCTAGAATGATTATTTCATATAGAGACCGATAGGTAGTTGAATCTACACTGAGAAATCCAGGTAGACTGAGCAGTCATGAGGATCAGAAAGGTCAAAATTACTATTAAGTGGGACACTATGGTGACTACATGTGATTGCCCTCAATTTGTGACCGGATCTAACAATCAATGATAATGATAAGAAGGTGTGAGAGACCTTCTCTATCATAAACATATATCCTACATCAGAATTCAATATGGACCCTCAGTATTAATCATAATTTTTTAAACACACCAGCTTATGAAATAATGACCCTAACAACTGTTTTTCCATGGACCCTTTGGCACACAAGCCAGCCTGGTTTCTTATCATACATATTAATCGTTTGAGGATTATTTACCCAATAGCAGATTTATAAAAGAAGCAGCAATTTCATACCTGGGTTTTGCCACCAGAGCTTTCCTGCACAGATGACCTGGCCAATGATGTACTTGCAACAAATCCTTTGAATGCTCCGCATACTACATTACATAGTCCAAATGCTATTAATTCCTGGAAAAAAATATAAAAATACAACATTGCTATCATTTTGCCATACCATAAGAATCCAATTTCTTATTGAACTGGCAATTAACCTTCTACCTTTAAACATTTTTAGAAAAAAAGTTTTGCGGTTGCACCATTTTATAAACAACAGGGAGAGATGTGTCCAACTTTAAAATACTATTAAGAAACCTAGAGAGAATATTGCAAGGCTATGTTATATTTTCAATTGGCAGAATTATAGTTTATGCTGCTGATTTTTATCATGGAGTTTAACCTTTGAAATTAAAATAGTGGAAATCAGGAGCAATCTGCAGTATTGCTTGAGTCAAATTAACAGCAAAAAAGGCACAATCGGAATAACCCTAAAAAAATTGTTTGGTTTTGTGGCAAAAGTCAAATTACTTTGTGCTGCCTTTATGTTTTAGATTAGCCACTGTTTCAAGCTTGTTTCATGTGTCAATGTCCAATCATGGACTTCAAACAGATATGCATTTTGTGTTAATCGACAAAGAGAATACAAACAGAAGTTATTGCAGTTTCTTCTGCCCACTTTTTTCTTGCTGAAGCGAACACTAATAGGTATTAAGAATCTCCCATTGGGGGAGATTTATCAGAAGTGTCTGAGAGCAGAACTGTTGTATGTATCCATGGAAACCAATCACAGCTTAGCTTTCATTTTCCCACAGCTGTTTATAAAATAAAATCTGAGCTCTGATTGGTTGCCATGGTCAACTAGAACAGTTCTGCTCTCAGATACATCTGATAAATCCCCCCTAATAAGTATTGTCAAATCATAGAAAATAATAGAAATGTATTTACCTGGTTACCATCAATGGTATAATTATGTTTAACTGCATACACTTGCGCTACAGAGAAAGCTACAGCAAAGCCAACAATACCAGTGGAAATAGAATTGGCTATACTCGCTTGGAACACAGCTTTGCTTGGGGCAATAGGACGTTGAAAACTATAAAAAATATAATAAATGCTATTTAGAATAACTATTGAATGTAACAATTATAATAATATTTTTGAAATACAAGTACTATTTAATTTTTACAATTTTATGCTAGAAATGCAATTATTACTCCGTAATATAACTCAACATTAGATAAAAAAATTTTTATAATTTAAATTTCACATTCAGATGTATAATTTATTTATAGATTGATTTATTGTCCGCATGGCTCTGTGTTTGCTCAGTTATGTATATGCACAAAATTATTCTCCAATCAATTTAATATGTGTACACAAGGCAAATACCAGAGTCCAGAAACCAGTCACATAGGAACGACAAAGGAAAGAAAAATTTGCAGATGAAACACACCCCGTCCACTATTTTTTTTAACCAGTATGTGTACAGCTGGTCACAGTAAAAGGCACAGTGCTCAGTACTTCTGCCTCATATATCGAAATCCCATCCCTGCAGTAAGGTCAGCCTGTGACACACAACTCTGCATGCTCTGTGATCATAGGCTGATCTGTGAAGCTGCACTTAAAAAATAAAAAACAATTTGCTTTCTTTCACAAACAGCATGACGCCAGTCTTCAGGATGTACTCCAGCTCTGTCCTATTCATATCAATAGAGCTTAGCTGCAGTAGGAGCTACAACCAAAGGGCTGGAGTGCCACTATTTCTGGAAGAAAGTGACAACCATTTTAAGTGGACACCAAATTCTTGTTGCAATTGTCGCTGCACACACATATTGGACAATAATTCTATCTAATTGAAATAAAAGTAAATCAACCTCTTACCCTCTCTGAATCGTTCCAACAATATCTACACCAAATCTGTGTTTGAAATCAAATGCATAAGACACGCCGGTTCCAATTATTGTCTGCAAAATTAGCAATGATTGCATTTATTTAGAGCACAGGCACATGAACAGTATAATAATTTCTCAGCCGTGAAAAACTGACATTTTCTTCTATTTTTCACAACTGATTTGCATCACTCTGGCATACATTTTTCATGGATCCTCATAAACTATAGTCTGTAAGTAATCCCTGAAAAACAGTTCAGACTAGGGCATGCTCTATTTTTTAATGAACCTGTTGCACGATCTGTTAAAATATCAGTTAAGGACACTGATCCATGGAAAAGTATTGTATTTAGTTCAGCTGTGTACAGTCCATTAAAAAAAAAGAGAGCACATGGCTGATTTTTACGGTCTATCATCTGCCCTGTAACTAAGAAGATGAGTTTTACTTGAATGTGTTGCTTATCTATAATAATTTCATGCAGGACCATAGTTCTTGTCTGCTTAAAGGGAACCTGCCAACACATTTTCACAAATACAGCTAGTGACAGGTTCCCATAGAGCCCTATTAACTGACTGACACCTTTCTTATGGCTAAATTTTTTTTCCTTACATCTGCGTAAATCAACTTTATCTTATATTAACTGGCATCAGAGGGGGCAAGTCCTGCTCGGGATGCCCCTCATATGTACTCTTCCCCATATCCCATGCCTCTTCTAAACATGTCATGTGACCAGGGTGATGTCATCTGAGGTCCTTTACACAGTTATGTTTGCAACATTTATCTCATGTATGTAGATGATCGTATAGCAGTAAAATGCTACAATATTCCTCATCCTCCATGAAGGCTGCTGTGATTTCATGTGATCAGCTATATACACGGGGTAGATTGCGCAAATGTAACAGGATTTTAGATTACCTCACCCTGATCACATGACATTAAGTGGTCAGTGATGTACCAGAGCTCTCCGAACAAGGAGGCAGGGCAATTCAAGTAACCTACTTGACTCACACAGTGCCATTGGACTCACATAGTGTCATTGGACTCACATTAGGTGAGTTGCATATAAGTTTACAAACTGATTTTTGTAACACTGCAGCCATGGAAAGGAACCATTTAGGGATAAGGGCAATGCTTTTTAATCATAATTTCTAATGTAGTATTTCTTTTAGGTAGGTTAATTTGCATGACAGGTTCTCTTTAAACCCTTCATTTTACAACCATAAAAATGTGGTATATTATCACAATTCTGAAGCACCACAGAGTTCATGCAGCAACAATCTGCAGTTTTTAATCAGAAATCTTAGTCATAATCTGCCCAAAATACACAGCATACAATTCTTATGTTGCAGAATTAATTTTTAATTATATATATTTGTGTGCTTTAATCTGTGCATCATTTTTCCGTAATGTGATGCTGTAAAATGATGCAAGCTTTTGCCCTGAAATTATCTGTAGGAATTACAATGGGAAGTTACAGGCCACACACAATGGTGATTGTCTGTAGGAGAATTCAGTAACATGTTCCACAGTAAAAAATACACCAGCATTTAGAAATGAGGTTGTTTGTGCTGTGGCTGAACAGCACAGTTGTGCACCAAAACTACAACTATAATTTAAGAATAACACAAGAACTATAAACTTACCAGAACAATTTCGATTGGGATGGGCACAGGCAATTTAGCTTTAAAATAGTCATTGATTTCTTTCACAACATAAACTAATACCATCACTACAATTGATATGATAAGGGCAGCAATATCTGTTTTTGTTCGTAATTGTGAAAGTATAGCATGTAGCACCTACAACAAATAAAAAATATATCAAACATTAGAGAATAATGCATGATCACTTCAGAGAAAGATTATAACTGCATTTTCTAAAGGTTTCAACAGTCACCAATCAATAAGAGGTGTACAGTAGAGATGAGCAAACATACTCGTCCGAGCTTGATGCTCGTTCGAGCATTAACGTACTCGAAACTGCTCGTTGCTCGGACGAATACTTCGCCCGCTCGAGAAAATGGCAGCTCCCGCCGTTTTGCTTTTCGGCGGCCAGAAACAGAGCCAATCACAAGCCAGGAGACTCTGCACTCCACCCAGCATGACGTGGTACCCTTACACGTCGATAGCAGTGGTTGGCTGGCCAGATCAGGTGACCCTGGGATAGACTAGCCGCTGCCCGCGCTGCTCGGATCATTCTGTGTCTGGATGCCGCTAGGGAGAGAGCTGCTGCTGGTCAGGGAAAGCGTTAGGGTTATTCTATTAGAATAGTGTTAGGCAGGAGTGATTCAACAAGAACCCAACAGCCCTTCTTAGGGCTACAATAACGTTATACTTTTTTTTTTTGTTTGTTTGTGGCTGGGCTTGCTGGCACTAGTAGTGCAGCTAGTACCATATTGTGAGGAATTTGCAGGGGGACTTGCTACCGTTGTGTTTAGCTCTTAGTGACACACATATCCACCTCAAACACCAAAGTGGGAAAATTTATTAGGGGTTTGATTTCAATTAGGCACAGTCTGCCATTTACTTTTTATTTTACGTTTATTTTTTCATAACTCAGCGTCATCTCATCTGGCATAGCAGTGTGCTTTCATACTTGGCTAGAAAATAGCCAAAGGAGAATCCAAACGGCTTACTTACGCCTACAATAGCGTTATATATATTTTATTTCTGGTTGATCTGCTGGTGGCTGTCCTTGCTGCAGTGCATCTACTACCAAATTGTGAGGAATTTGTAGTGAGACTTGCGACCTTTGTGTTTAGCGCTTAGTGACGCACATATCCATCGCAAAGACCGAAGTGGGAAAATTTATTAGGGGTTTGATTTCAATTAGGCACAGTCTGCCAGTTTCTTTTTATTTTACGTTTATTTTTTCATAACTCAGCGTCATCTCATCTGGCATAGCAGTGTGCTTTCATACTTGGCTAGAAAATAGCCAAAGGAGAATCCAAACGGCTTACTTACGCCTACAATAGCGTTATATATATTTTATTTCTGGTTGATCTGCTGGTGGCTGTCCTTGCTGCAGTGCATCTACTAGCCAATTGTGAGGAATTTGTAGTGAGACTTGCGACCGCTGTGTTTAGCGCTTAGTGACGCACATATCCATCGCAAAGACCGAAGTGGGAAAATTTATTAGGGGTTGGATTTCAATTAGGCACAGTCTGCCATTTACTTTTTATTTTACGTTTATTTTTTCATAACTCAGCGTCATCTCATCTGGCATAGCAGTGTGCTTTCATACTTGGCTAGAAAATAGCCATAGCAATAGGATAGCATCGTTTGGTTTTAAAAACTAAAAAACGCAAAAAAAAAAAAAAACACAAAAAAACACAAAAAAAAGTTTAAAAAAAATTAAAGTTATAACTTTCATTTTCAAAATGTTTAACCCGAGGGCTAGAGGACGAGGGTGGGGACGTGGGCGTCCAACTACTGCAGGGGTCAGAGGCCGTGGTCCTGGGCGGGGTAAGACACCACCTGCTGATGAGGGAGCAGGGGAACGCCGCAGAGCTACACTCCCTAGGTTCATGTCTGAAGTTACTGGGACTCGTGGTAGAGCACTGTTGAGGCCAGAACAGTGCGAACAGGTGATGTCGTGGATTGCCGACAATGCTTCGAGCAATTTGTCCACCAGTCAGTCTTCCACGCAGTCCACCCATGTCACCGAAATCGGCACTCCTCCAGCTCCTGCACCTCAGCCTCCTCCCCCCCAGTCTGCCCCCTCCCACGAAAATTTGGCATTTGAACTGGCATACTCTGAGGAACTGTTTTCTGGACCCTTCCCACAGTCACAAACCACTTGTCCGGTTGCTGCTGAGCAATTTTCCGATGCCCAGGTTTTCCACCAGTCGCAGTCTGTGGGTGATGATGACCTTCTTGACGTAGTGGAAGAAGTGTGTAAAGAGGTGTCCGACGATGAGGAGACACGGTTGTCAGACAGTGGTGAAGTTGTTGTCAGGGCAGGAAGTCCGAGGGGGGAGCAGACTGAGGGATCGGAGGATGATGAGGTGACAGACCCAAGCTGGGTTGAGAGGCCGGGTGAACACAGTGCTTCTGAGACGGAGGAGAGTCCTCAACCAGAACAGGTTGGAAGAGGCAGTGGTGGGGCCAGACGGAGAGGCAGGGCCAGAGCAGGTGCATCAGCGCCAAATGTGTCACGTAGTGAAGCTCCCGTGGCGAGGGCTCCCGCGGCGAGGGCTAGATTTTCAGAAGTCTGGAGGTTCTTTAAGGAAACACCGGATGACCGACGGACTGTGGTGTGCAACCTTTGCCAAACCAGGATCAGCAGGGGTTCCACCACTACTAGCTTAACTACCACCAGTATGCGCAGGCATATGAATGCTAAACACCCCACTCAGTGGCACCAAGCCCGTTCACCTCCGGCCGTGCACACCACTGCTCCTTCCCCTGTTTCAGCTGATAGTCAGCCCCCTGCCCAGGACCCTTGCACAAAAACCCCATCGTTGCCTCCACGATCCTCCACAGCATCCACCAGCGTTCAGCTCTCCATACCCCAGACGCTGGAGCGGAAACGGAAATATAGTGCACGCCCAAGCCCTTAATGTCCACATCTCCAGATTGCTTAGCCTGGAGATGCTGCCCTATAGGCTAGTAGAGACCGAGGCCTTTCGCAACCTCATGGCGGCGGCCGCCCCTCGGTATTCGGTCCCCAGCCGCCACTACTTTTCCCGATGTGCCGTCCCAGCCCTGCACCAGCACGTGTCAGACAACATCATCCGTGCCCTGACCAACGCAGTTTCTGACAAGGTCCACCTGGACGAGTGCTGCCGGGCAGGGCCACTATATATCGCTGACGGCACATTGGGTTAACTTGGTGGAGGCTGGGACCGAGTCTGACCCTGCGGCTGGTCATATACTGCCGACGCCGAGGATTGCGGGGCCTACCTCGGTCCAGGTCTTTCAGGCCTACTATGCCTCCTCCTCCTCCCACCCCTCCTCCACCTCCTCCTCCGAACTACCATCCGTGGGCATGCCGCCATCAGTCGCTAGCTCTAGGCACAGCAGCAGTGCCGTCGCTAAGCTACAGCAGGCGGTGCTCAAACTGCTGAGCCTAGGCGATAAAAGGCACACCGCCCAAGAGCTATTACAGGGCATTCCACATCAAACTTGTTAACTTTGTCGCCACCCTGCTGTGTAATCCACAAAATATACTGGCAAACTTTTATCATTTACCGATATTATTTCAGCGCTTCTTGCGCATCTGTTTACATTCCCCTCACCCGCCATATCCCAAACTTATAAGAACGCTACTACACTTGATCTTATACAAAAGGTTCTTAGAAGTGCTGTTTGGGGAGTAGCCTAGAGACAGGGGCTTGGATTGGCGAAAGCTCGTCTGGCAGCGGAGCGCCAGCTCCATGCCAAGATCCAACTAACATAGTTTTAACTGCAGCACCTTTAATCTACTACTAGTTCACTGCCTCCATACATGGTCCCCTTATCAAACGAGCTGTGTCAGGCAGAATTTTGGGTTGCTTTCATGGCTTCCATGTTAACTTTGTCGCCACCCTGCTGTGTAATCCACAAAATATACTGGCAAACTTTTATCATGTACCGATATTATTTGAGCGCTTCTTGCTCACCTCCTTTGGTTCCTCTCTGCCACCCATTGGTTTGAAGCCTGAGTCCATTTAGGGTATGTCGCCATGCCACTCTCTAGCCTGCCGCTGCTGCCGCTGCCTCTGCATGCCGTCCCCTATAGTGTCAGGGTCAATTATTGGATGTTTTAGATGCTATCTTGCTTCATTCTGTCACTCTGTCATGGCCATGCTGTTGCCCATAATTTTGGCATAATGGTGCATTTAAGCAGCCTCAGAGGCATCCATGCATGCTGCCCCTGCTGTTTCCTGTCCATTTCCGTGGTGTTTCCATCCTTTTCTGAGGTTCCCAGGTGTTTGGCCAAGCTTCCCTGTGCAGAGCCTTGGTCCCCTTGAAAAATGCTCGAGTCTCCCATTGACTTCAATGGGGCTCGTTATTCGAGACGAGCACTCGAGCATCGGGAAAAGTTCGTCTCGAATAACGAGTACCCGAGCATTTTAGTGCTCGCTCATCTCTAGTGTACAGGCCTTTGCTTGGAATGACTTCAGCACATCTGCGGCCACAGGACATCACTAGTCCTTCACACTGCTCTGGTGGGTTTCTTGTCCACTCTTCTTCCAGTCTGTTTCACAGTTCTGTAACTGTTGTGTGTTTCTTATTGTAAATATATTCCCTTTTTTTCTTTAGCAACTAGCGCTTTCTTACTCGCATACATTTTATTAATTATGTACCGTAACATGTACACTTTTTACTGAATTGGTGTATGGTTCATGGGCCCATGAGAGTGTGAATGTGTGTGGTGTGTACACAATAGGAGACATTTTTGTGAGTCTCTCTCTTAAACACAGGTTCACTGGATTACTTTGAAAATTTAATGACACTCACCATTTACACATAATTCGGCAGGAGTGGGTCTAGATATCGGGGCTAGATATCGCCACACGGAGGAGAGGTACATATATGGGCACACCACATTAGGATATCACCCCTGAGGAAGCTACTTTCAGGTAGTGATATGCGTTGGATGTTCATCCCCAGCTCCCTGATCAATGGCCTTGATCACAGGGAATAGATGCTCTTTATTACTCATTTGACCTCTTTGGATCGGGTTGTAACTTGGGCTCATAGCTATTGATTGTGCTATGGGATTTCTACATTGTTTCTTGATATTTTTTGCACCTTGACAGTTCATATTTACAGCCTGTCATTATTGCACTATCCATCTTGTTATACTAGAGGTTGGCCAGGAGGGGGAGCTGGAGTACCAGGTTAGTTAACATTATTGTGTGCTGAGCACTGCCCAGGGGAGCTGTTTACTGGTGACATTGGTTTTGTGTTTTGTCTTGTGGTGTAGTTTCATTAATAAAGTATTTCATATTATTTTTGACCTCCTTGCATGCTTCTGCTTTTTTTTGTATTATACTATTTAATTTTCTGACATGTTATGGTCTGTATACTCTTAGGTTGGGTAGTGCTGGTCCGCTATCTTAGTTTGGATGTTACGGATTTCTTGGCCATAACTTTGTCACCAATGATTTAAACCCAATAGAGGTTTTCTGTTGGGTTTAAATCAGGACTTTCTGGCCATTTCATTGTTTCCTTGTTTTCTGTTTCAAGGAACTGCTTTACCAGTTTTGCTGTGTGATAGGGGACATTGTTCTGCATGAAAATTGAAGTTAAATTGCATGAAGAATGCAAGGAAGGAACCATATGTTGCTGAAGAAGGTTCTGATACAAATGTGTTTTAACTCTGCCATGTAGGTGTATGAGAGATCCAACTTTTGCTACAGAAAACATTTGGATTGGCAATAGCAATTCCTTGATTTTTGGTTCTTTTTCAACTATTGTGTTGTAGATATGCTGGTGGACTTAGGATCCAGTCATCCTCTTGTATTACCCAGCATAACTTGGATAGATGGCTTCACATATTAATCAAGATGACTTTATATATGTCTCTAGAGCTGAGGAGTTCATAGTTGACCCAATGACTACAAGGTGCCGAGGTCCAGTGTATGTGAAAGAGGCCCAAATCATCAAGCCTCCAACACTGTACTTGGCAGTTGGTATGAGTTGTTTTTGCTGATATTCTGTGTTTAGTTTACGTCAAAAATCTCTACTTTGGTCTTGTACGCCTGAAATACGTTGCAGAAATCTTGTGGTTTAATCAGATGCCCCTTTGTACAATTCAACCATGCTTCCATGTTATTTTTACAAGTAAGAGGCTCTTGACAAACCTTACAAATGATCCATACTTGTTTAATATTTCTATAATTGTATTATCATAAATGTGAACAGTTAAGATGCTAGTTTAACCCTTCAGAATTTAAGATGTCAGTTATGGTTTTTCTCTAAGCATTGCATTGTCTGATGGTAAGGTGAGTTTGTTGGGATGTCCACAACTGGGAAGGTTGTCAACTGCCTTCAGTGTTTTCCACTTTTTTCAATTTTTCTCACTGTAAAATTATGATTTTCTAATTGTTTGAAATTGACCTTATAAACCTTTCCAGATTGATGGGCCACAACATTTGCTTTATTAAGGTGGTGGCTAAATTTCTGCTTTTATAAAAGTGGACCAACTTGATGATCAATTACTCAAGGACATTTGATAAACAGCATCTGGTTGTTACTTACCCTCTTAATTTCTATGCAAGCATTAAAGGTACACTCATATTTTACACCCTGCTTATGTATTGCTTAGTTCTCAGAAAATTATAAAATAATAATGGAAAGTTGTAATGTCATGTGATGTTAATCTTGGTTTGTCTACTTCTCATTTTTAGAACCAGATGTTTTTGAGAATGTTAAAGACGGTGTATGAGAAATTTAAAGATGGTGTATTTTTCTCATACAACATTGTATTCAGAATAATATTGCTGCAGTAGGATAGTTGTCAGTGAAAAAAGAAGCATTTTCAAACTATTATGGCAGATATTAGAATATATATGTATGTATTAGATATTAGAATATAAATTGGTTATACTTACTCTGAAATTGGCAAGGGGCCCATTAAATGCAGGGATCTTAATTCCAAAAACATACTTTAGTTGTGATATTACAACCTCAATGGCAGCAGCTGTGGTGAATCCATTAATTAAAGGTTCCGATAAGTATATGACTATAAATCCAAACTGCAGAAATCCAAGAATAAGCTGGATAAAGGAAGAAAATCAGAATATAATATGGGTGCTATAGAGGATAAGGGTGCTATTACAAGTCTGTGGTAGAATCGTTGTAATCACAAACAAAGGGAGATGTAACCTAGCCCTAGTTATTTCTTTTTCTTCAACTGTATTGCTCTCCTGACTCCACTCAAACAGTATGTTTATTTCTATATGTATAAGTTGGGATGGGGGGTTTTAAGGTTGTTGCTTTTATGAAGTATTCTTCACGAATGGGGAATAATTACATAATGATATAATGATGTATGTTGTTATCTCTAATGTACCTCAACCTCTAATGTACCTCAACTGCTCCTTGTTTTGCAATGCTGTTCTGTTTCATGCATGTGTCAATAAAGTGATTATAAAAAAAAAAATATTGAAGGTTTTAGACACAAAAAGTGGTGTTTCATCAGTTTTCTATGTTACAATTTGTACTCCATAGTGAAAGTATTTAATATTCCACGCCGTGTACTGGAAAGTGGGAAAAAACTGCAGTGAAATTTGGTCGGTATGATCACAGGGGGATAGTAAATTTATATTTAAGTTTTATTGTGTTTTCATACATTTTAAAATTGAAAACCTGTACAAAAAAAAAATTCATTTGTTTCTCCATCTTGTGACGCTTATAACTTTTTCATACTTCAGTGTATAGAGCTGTGAAGTTTTATTTGCTACCATTTTGAGGACTATATGACCTTTTGATAACTTTTTACTAAATTTTTGAAACAGCATTTAACATTTTTTTTCATTTTTTGTTAAAAAAATTTGTTTTAAAATATTTTTTAGACCCCCAAGGTTGCCTGATCGATTCTACCATATACTATCATGCTATTGTATGGCAGTATATGGAAAATTGCTATAGATTTGTACCACAGGCATTACAAATTTGCAGCAATGACATGTCCTGGTGACTTCAGGCTGTCATGGCAACTGATCGTCGCTCACAGGGAGCGACGGTCACAGCCAATATGGCCAATATGATGGCGTCCAAGTTGGCTAAAACCCACGTTAACACCAGCTATAAAGGATCATGGGTGTTACTGGTGGATGTTTGCTGTACTGTGCACCAAACACCTGGCTTGTATGGATAGGGCAGAGCCCGTGAGCCCTTCCACACTCCCGTAACAAACATGTAATGTACTAGTACATCACACGCTGTTACGGGGTTAAATACCACACAAAAAGAAAAGTTAGTTAAGATACAGCTCATGCCTGCAATATTTCGAGGGTTGGCATTGTAGATCCAAAGCCTGTTGAACCTCAAGGGGTATCCAGCTGCAAAAATATAGGGAATCCCAGCACTCTTTAAAAGCAACTTTGCTCCTGTGCTCACACAGGTGCTCCTGTGACATATGTTGAGTAATCTTTAATACGTTTTTTGGTGAAATGATGCCGTTCTGGATTATAATAAAGCAAGTTCCAAACAGAAGAAATCTTAAGGAGCATGTGAATAGAACTAGTCCTCCATCAGTCATACCTCGAGCTTTCAAATGTCATAGTATACTGACTACACTAAACTAAGACTAATGTTGTTTGTATGCTAGAGATGCTTGAACTGATTTAAGTACTGCATGGATATGTAATTTTAAACTGCAATATAAAAAAGAAATTGTTTAGTGTATTTTTCTACATTAATACATCTCCCCCACAGAATACTGCTAATTTCTGTGCACCATGGTACAGGATGTAACAATTTCTGCTCTACTTACTTGAACTATTCCAATAAGAAAGGTTAAAGATGCTGCAACCATAACTTTTTGATCATTTAGCAGCGTTTCATCAGTGCTGTTAGCTGCAGTGGCATTACCCGCACTTGTGGATGCACCAGAAACAAGATTAGTCACTACTGAGCCAATCATCAAACAAGTAACAGGAAAAGGACCTACGGTACAAGAAACAAACCAGTCAATTTAAAGGACTAAATGACAAAACTTTGTAGATGGATGGATAATGATGCTTGACCAAAAAAATATGAAATATTTACACTCACCAGCAGAAATATGTCTAGATGTTCCAAAGAAAAAATAGACAATAACTGGAAAAAAGGCAGCATATAGTCCATATCCTGGCGGAACGTTTGTTAAGAGGGCATATGCCAAACCTAAAATACACCAACATTTTAGGGAGTAAAATGAAAAACGAGAGAAATATATGAATATAGAGTGCAAGAGAAATATATGAATAAACAACAAATATTGCATATGTAAAGACAAAAGTATGTAACTGGCTAATTTGCTGAGGCATCTGTAGGTGGCTACTCAATTGCCTTTGTGATACGCAAATAATTCAATGCCTCACTTTGTAATATATGACAATGCAATGGGCCACATTTATTAAAGTATTTGCGGCAGTTTTCTGTCTGACTTTGCACGAAAAAAGAACGTGCAAACTGCTTGCACATGTCTTTATCTAGTGTCTGTGCCAGTTTTGTGTCGCGGCTGCACTGTGTCCAACAAGATAGAAAAAATGTGTACCAAAAGGGGCTTGTTAGTGCTAAGGCAGGAAGATAAAAACATTTTTCGCAAAATGAGTGCACGTGGAGCGTTAATAGTAATATTTGCCCAAAGGATGAAATATACCAGTAAATACGCCAATTCTTTCGGTCATAAATATTATTTATTAAAGCTAAAAAATATATAATATACCTATGAAATGGTCCAAATAACGCGTTTCAGGTCGCAGACCCTTTATCAAATTCAGGACACAAGTAGATACACAATACATAGCATTACAGAGGTGTTTAAATAAAATATGTTTCGTTTACTTACAATTAGGATGCTGTGAGGTGAATGGGTGAAAAGAGGTGCGAAATGCGAATACTGGCTCTTTTCACCAATTCACCTATTACATATATAAATGTTCATCATAACAGGAATTTTAATTGTTATTTAATTCACAAAAAGAGAGAACATATTGATCACCTTGTAAGACTGATACAAGTCCTGTGGTTAAGCCAGAAATGATGTCACTTAAAAGCCACTCTTTGATTGGATATTGAGGAAGCCATGATACAATCGGGAAGAAAGTGAAGGCAATTTTCTTTGCTTTCTGTGCAGAGCAGCTTCAAGGAAATAGATGTAATTTTATTAAACAATTATCTCAGTAGCATCATGTGAAATAAGGAAATAAGGCATTAAGGGATTTGCATAACATCAAATCCTTAAAAGGAAATCTACCATCAGCAGTGTCAGACTGGGGTACCTTGGGCCCACCAGATAAACTGTGCTAGGGGCCCAGCCTCCACTTCTAGAAAACAGACTCCAAATTAGTGTTATTCTGCTGTACCTTTGGGGTCCAGTACTGGTTTAGAACCTGGACCCACCGGAGGATTCTCTGGTACTGTGGTGAGCCGGTCCAACACTGACCATCAGTATCAAGCATAATAAATCAGGGACACCATGACTATGGTCTTCTTTCTTCTCAAATCAACATTTAAAATTATGCTCAGTGGTGTTACCAGAGCCCATCCTTAGTTTCACAGGCTATTACACTGCTCAGGAGAACTTCCTCCCTCTCATTGTGTACTGAAACTTCCTGTGCTGCCATTAGCTTACATCAGGCAGAGGGAGGGAGCAAAGGGGGAGTCAGTGAGTAACACCCCCAGAACCCTACAGGGGCATTACCATAATTTTAAAATATGATTTTAAAAAGGAGGCAATGGATAACAAATATTAAAAGATGACCATGATCACAATTCCAGGATCTATGGGTAGGTGTCCTTGGTTTATCATTTTGATAAAAGATGGAAGATTTCCTTGAACACCTTGGCCATTTTTTGTTTCTTCATTTCCATTTTTCACTCCCCGCCTTCAAAAATCTATAACTTTTTTTATTTTTACACGTAAAAAGCTCTGTGGTGGCTTGTTTTCTGCGTAACAAAATGCACTTTTAAATAATCCATGCCATGTACTGGGAAGCAGAAATGACATGTGTGTCCTTTTTTTTCTTTGGGTCGGTGCGATCACGGGGATAACAAATTTGTATAGGTTTTATAATGTTTTCATACATTTACAAAAATGAAAACCTCCGGTACAAAAAATCTTCTGGTGCTAATAACTTTTCATACCTCGGTGTACGGAGCTGTGGGTGGTGTTTTTTTTTTGCTACTTTTGATGACGTTTTCAATGTTTACGTTTTTAGGACTGTACGACCTTTTGATCACTTTTCATTGAAATTTTTTTATGACTTCTAGAGAAAGTGGATGATTTGAATTCTTAGTTTTTTTTAATTATATATATTTTTTTAATTTTTAATTTTTACTATTTTTCAGACCCCCTAGGGCAGTGATGGCTAACCTATGGCACTGGTGCCAGAGGTGGCACTCAGAGCCCTTTCTGTGGGCACTCAGGCCATCACCAGAGATGACTCCAGGTATCTTCCTGCAGTCCCAGACAGCTCAGGACTTGCTGTGCACAGAGCTATTTTAAAGTGACAGGACTAACTGGGACTATTTTCTGCTTTATTGGTGTCCTCAGGTGCTGGTATTAATGAAAACTGTGACAGAGAAGGGAGTATAAATCACAAATTAAATTTCTGTATTGGCACTTTGCGATAAATAAGCGGGTCTTTGTTGTAGTTTGGGCACTCGGCCTCTAAAAGGTTTGCCATCACTGCCCTAGGGTATTTTAACCCTAGGTTGTTTGATCAATCCTACCATATACTGCCATACTACAGTATGGCAGTATATGGGGATTTTCCTCATCATTCACTAATTCTATGTTTATTACTTTCTCAACATATATTTATGGTGGTTTGATGTAATTTTAAAGTGGCTCTAGCTGCTCAACTGTTCGCTATACCTTTATTTTCTATGGTATCACATTGTTAATCATTTATTGCTTAATTTTTCCTACATTTTAACAGGATGTTACCAGCAAGGTACACTTGAGGCACAAGCACTAAACAATAAACTGATTACAGCTCATCACACATTCACATTGGCCCACATTTACTAAGGGCGGTGCGCCAAACTTTGCACATTCTTTACAAACTGTATGCACAAGTATTTGTAAAGTGCCTGCACTGCAATTGTGCCGCACACAACCCTTTTGTGGTTCAGCTGCATTCTTCGTGCTACATAAATCTCTGCTCCAAAAAAAAAGAAAAAGAAAAATCCTGAATCTGGTGAACTCTGCACTATATGTAGGCACACTGCACATAGTGCTGTTTCCACTGTTTTTAGTGAATGTGGGCCATTTTTTTTCCTTTGTAAGGCTATGTTTGGAGGATTCCCGTTGTATAGTTACAACAGGGGCATCCCATTGAATAGATTAGGATATGTCCTCAGTAAAACTTCTCTCCCTTGAAAGCTGCTGTAGTGTTCATGCTGTCCGTATATAGGCACTTACCTTACTGAGGGAAAACCCAAAGTGTTCAGCAAGATATCTGTCCGCCATTGCCTCTTATGCCCTTCCCTAAGCATATACTGTTTGCTCCAGGAGATAGCAGGATGTAAAAGTACAGTGTTCTTCTCTTTTACGGTACATTCTTCCTGCTAAATGCGATGTATCCTGAACCTACAGCCTGCATGCTGGAAGCTTTCCTAGTGTACCTCCTTTACGTATTCACAGCCTGTACTAGTCCTAGCAAGTGCTGAATCTTGTAATAATGATTACCTTATATGTCCTTAACATTCGGTATTCTTTAGGCTGTTGTCATAAGTCTAATTATGACATTTGTGTGACAGTTGTGTGACCCAAAGCCAAGACTGGATTCAGACAGAATACAAAATTACATTGAAGAGACTGAAAAGATCAATTCTTACATTTATTCCTTGCTTATTTGCAATGAAAAACGGTTGTGTACTGTCTAATTTTTTAAAATTACCACAGGGCTATAATAAATGCAATGTTTTTCAATGCCTCAATTCACATAGTCCTTGGGGGTTACATATCGTTGGTTTTGTCTGGCTTTTCTCGTGTAAAAAAGTCTCTAAAAGTTGCATTGAGGTTTTTAGGGACTTTTCATTGCAAAAAGTCTCAGAAGACTATTTTTGCCACTTCACTATTCTGACATAAAAATAGAACTACAGTTAGTGCAGTACCAGATTAATGGCTTCGGACTTATAAAAGTCCCATACCAAATCGCATAGTCACTCCAGTCCACTGCTGGTTTATTTGCCGGGTCTTTTTATGCATTTTCCTGCTCTGAGACTTTTTGAAAAAAAAAATCCTACACAGCAGTTAGAGCATAAGAACATTTATTAAAGGACCAAAGCCACTTTAACCCCTTCCCGAGCCAAGGGCCGAGCCCTCTCCATAGCCAGTAAGTCTTTGCTGCATATTGCAGCAAAGGCTAACCAGTAACACCCGCAATCTATGCTAGCACCGATCACGGGTGTTTTCCCGCCGATCGCCGCCAGCAATGGTGCATTGCGGCTTCAAAAACATGGCGCCCCATGGGCATGAGCGGTGATCTGTTGCCATGACAGCTTCAGGTCTTACCAAGACACAAGGATGTCTCATTTTAACCCATTTATTACAATGTGCTATTTGCACATTGTAATGAATGAGGAGGAAAATCCCCATATACTGCCATGCTGTAGTATGGTAGTATATGATAGGATCGATCAGACAACCTAGGGTTAAACTACCCTAGGTAGTCTGAAAAATAGTAAAACTACAAATTAAAAAAAGTTTAAAAAAAAATTATAATAAAAAAACCTTAAAATTCAAATCACCCCCCTTTCCCGAGAACTGATATAAATATAAATAAACAGTAAAAATCATAAACACACTAGATATCGCCACATCCATAAATGCCAGATCTATCAAAATATAATAATGGTTTTTCACTGCGCTTAACCCTATTACGGAAAATCAAAAATGGCACTTTTTTGCCATTTTGAAAAATAAAAAAAAATCAATAAAAAGTGATCAAAAGGTCGCACAATCCTAAAAATTATAGCAATGTAAATCACAAGTCCCAAAAATATGACACCACCCACAGCTCCATACACTAAACTATGAAAAAGTTATTGGCGCCAGAAGAAAAAACTTTTGTACAGGAGGTATAATAAAAACATTATAAAACCTATACAAATGTGGTATTCCCGTGATCACACCGACCCAAAGAATAAAGGAGACATGCAATTTGTGGTGCACAGTAAAAGCTGTAAAATCAAGCCCACAGGAATACGTCACAAATGCGTTTTTTCACCATTTTCACTGCATTTATAATTTTTTTCCCGCTTCCCAGTACACGGCATGGAATATTAAATACTGTCACTATGAAGTTCAATTTGTTACGCAGAAAATAAGCCATAACACAGCTCTTTATGTTCAAAAATAGATTTTTGAAGGTGGTGAGTGAAAAGTGGAAGTGAAAAAAATAAAAAGGGGCAGGTCGTTAAGGGGTTAATGAATCTGATGGGCAACGGAGCTCCAAAAACCTAGAAATGTTACAAGGAGTCCACCTCATGATGAATAACTGCCCCTGTGTCCATTTCATAGAAGTATAGCATTTCCTGGTTTTATAATTTAAATTTCAAGAGAGAAAGCAGATGTAATTTCAAAATTACAGATAAATTTTATTAGAGTTCAACAATACATAAATAAAAACATTTAAAAACCCACAAAACGGGTCAAGACTCAGGTCCCCCAGTATTCAAGTATTACAAAAATTCATAATTTTATAATAAATATTTAGTCATGCTATGGCGTACTTAGAACAAATAAAGTGCATTAAGTCATAAAGGGTACCACATAATAATTAAAGTGCAAAGTAGAATGGTTAAAGCAGTTTAAGTGCAGAAGATACAAAGGTACTAAAGTGCAATAGCAAAAACAAGTATTACAAAGAGGTATTACCAATCATCTAGATCCTGGGGGAGGAGGTAGAAATGCCCCACGCGTATCGCCCGCTAAACGGGCTTCCTCAGGGGATCCCCTCCCCCAGGATCTAGATGATTGGTAATACCTCTTTGTAATACTTGTTTTTGCTATTGCACTTTAGTACCTTTGTATCTTCTGCACTTAAACTGCTTTAACCCCTTCCCGACGCGCGCCGTACTAGTACGGCGCGCGCCGGGTCCCGGTGCATGGAGAGGGCTCGCGGGCCGAGCCCTCTCCATAGCCGGTAAGTCTTTGCTGCATATTTGCTGCATATTGCATATTGCGGGTGCTTTCACCGCGATCGCCTCCGGCAACGCTGCCGGAGGCTTCAAAAAGATGGCGCCGCATGGGCGCCGCCATCTTGGCGCGGATCTCCGCTCCCCGATGACGTCACGGGGAGCGGTGATCCGTTGCCATGACAGCATCGGGCCTCACGAAGGCCCGAAGCTGTCTCGTTTTAACCTATTCATTACAATGTGCTATCAGCACATTGTAATGAATGAGGAGTAAAATCCCCATATACTGCCATATTGCAGTATGGCAGTATATGGTAGGATCGATCAGACAACCTAGGGTTAAAGTACCCTAGGGTGTCTGAAAAATAGTTAAAGTAAAAGTAAAAAAAAGTTTAAAAAAAAAAAATTATATTAAAAAAATCTAAAAATTCAAATCACCCCCCTTTCCCTAGAACTGATATTAATATTAATAAACAGTAAAAATCATAAACACGTTAGGTATCACCGCGTCCGAAAATGTCCGATCTATCAAAATATTATAACGGTTTTTCACTGTGTTTAACCCCGTAACGGAAAATAGCGTCCAAAGTCAAAAATGACATTTTTTTGCCATTTTGGAAAATATAAAAAAATTAATAAAAAGTGATCAAAAGGTAGCACAGTCCTAACAATGATAGCAATGAAAACGCCATCAAAAGTCGCAAAAAATGACACCACCCACAGCTTCGTACACCAAAGTATGAAAAAGTTATTAGCGCCAGAAGATGGCAAAATCAAAAAAAAAATTTTTGTACAGGAGGTTTTAATTTTTTTAAATGTATGAAAACATTATAAAACCTGTACAAATGTGGTATCCCTGTGATCGTAGCAACCCAAAGAATAAAGTAGACATGTCATTTGGGACGCAGAGTGAAAGCTGTGAAATCCAAGCCCACAAGAAAACGTCGCAAATGTGTTTTTTCACCATTTTCACTGCATTTGGAATTTTTTTCCCGCTTCCCAGTACGCGCCATGGAATATTAAATACCGTCACTACGAAGTGCAATTTGTTACGCAGAAAATAAGCCATAACAGAGCTCTTTGTGTGGAAAAATAAAAAAGTTATAGATTTTTGAAGGTGGGGTGTGAAAAATGGAAGTGAAAAAACTAAAAAAGGCCAAGTCGTTAAGGGGTTAACCATTCTACTTTGCACTTTAATTATTATGTGGTACCCTTTATGACTTAATGCACTTTATTTGTTCTAAGTACGCCATAGCATGACTAAATATTTATTATAAAATTATGAATTTTTGTAATACTTGAATACTGGGGGACCTGAGTCTTGACCCGTTTTGTGGGTTTTTAAATGTTTTTATTTATGTATTGTTGAACTCTAATAAAATTTATCTGTAATTTTGAAATTACATCTGCTTTCTCTCTTGAAATTTAAATTATTCAACTTCAGATGTAGTACATATACTTATACCCCACTTTTCTCTAGCTTACATTTCCTGGTTTTAGGCATCAACACAATCCAAAATGCACGAACTATCAAAATATAAAAACTGTTATTCTTGGTGTCAAATCCCATAACAGAAAATATTGTAAAGCAGTACGGAATTTGATGGCGCTATATAAATAAAGATTATTATTATAGTGCCCCAAATGTCCGAATCATTTTGCAACTCATAAAAAATGTAATAAAAAGTGATCAAAAGGTTGTACAGTCCCCAAGATAGTAGCAGTGAAAATGTCATCACATCCTGAAAAAAAATGAGACAATAGACATATCTGTATGCTGTAGTATGAAAAAGTTATTAGTGCCAGAAGATGGCACTAGAAGATTTTTTCATGTATAACTTATAAAAAGGCAAAAATACAGAGCCTACAAAAAAAATGGCGCAAACATGTTTTTTTTTTGCCAATTTCACATTTGGATTTTTCCCCCCATTGCAGTACATGGCATGGAATATTAGATACAATCACTGGAATATACAATTTGTTACACAGAAAACAAGCCAATGATCAGTTAAAAAGTGCTTAACCTAGTCACAACCATTTTGACAGATCAATCATTGACTATAGTCTATATTTTGTGTACAGAAAACCTAGGACTAAATGCACATCAATGTTGTTTTTGTCCGAGTGCGCTATCCATTCTTTTTACTAATGGCACACTGACACATTACGTGGAACCATACATATGAATTTATTTTTCATGGATCTACAAAATTACACTATATATATAAAATGGCACTAAAAACATCACTAATTACATATAAAAATGCCTAATTTTCTTTTTCTTGATTACGATTTTTCTTGTACACACAATTATGGATAATAATGTGAAAAGCTATAAAAGTTATGTACACAACTTATTTAGTTCTTTTTTTATTGTTTTTAAAAACTATTTAAAGGGAACTTGTCACTAGGTTTTAAGACACAAAACTACTAATCCCGTCATGTAGAGTATAAAATGTCATTTCTTAATTCACGCTTGTATTTTCAGCAGATGGCAGGGGACTGCACTAAATATAATACTTTTTAATCAATAATGCACCTGATATTTTAGCAGACTGTGTGTTCATTCAGTTAAAAAGTAGAGTGTGTCCTAGTCAAAGCCACTTTCAAAGATTTGCTGTTCAATAGAAGTCAATGGTAAAACAGACATCACTCGGATGCCATCCATGATAAACAAGTGGTTTCTTGGAAACACTCATGTGTGTCAGAAAGTTTACTATAAAAAACATCCATTTTTTAACATGCTAAAACTGATGACAGACAGGTGCAACTCATCCATTCCTCAATCACGTTACCTAATATACCTCACAAGGGAATCAATGGACAATCCATTTTTACTTTGCAGTGACCAAGAAACAAAGACATAATTACCATTGTAATCAAAGCACTACTCACCCACAAGTTCTTTTCAAATGGTCCAACATAGTGGTGTGATGTCTTTCGACTAGTTCATTTTCAGAACTAAATGCGTCCTCTGAGAAGATGGGTCTTGCCACCAAATATTTATTTTCCAAAACAATCTTAACTTTTTCCACTGGAGGTTCCTCTGGAGTTTCATCTCCTTTACGCCTTAGCAACCTGTTTAGTAAGGCCCGATAGTTGATCATTTTGCAATCTAAATAAAAATAAGAAATGGGTTATTCAATTTAATTAATGAAATATTAAGCTTAATATATGATACTGTAAAATGTAAAATCTTTGAACTAAAGGACTAGTTTAGTAAAGCAATTCTTCCAAAACTGCTTTGTAGTGAAATATTTAGTAATAGAGAAGGGCCCTCATGAAGAGGGAAAGATCATCTCTAAGATTCAGTTCATAAACAGAGTCCATGCACTAGATGCATTTCTCTGACTGTTCATTGATTTACAGTACATTGATTTATAATGCAACATGCTACACTCCCCAAAGTGTGAACACAACTGTACCAATCTCTCAAAAACAGATGTGAACTTGGTACAGTAGTGCTCCGGTCATTTAAGAGCTCAGCACATCACAGCTTAGTATGATGCAGAGAGATTGGCTTAGACAGCGGCAATCAGCGATGATCCAAGGGAAATGCCTTAAGCACACAGACTATGTTTCTCAAACTGAGCAAACCTGCCTAACTATGAGCTACCTGGCATGTCCATGTGGAAGGGCATCCAATGTATTCCAATGAGAACTTTTAGACTGAATAATCCCCAAACTGTATTTGAAGGATGATAAAACTGTACAATAGTATATAAACATCCATAATAAGCCTCTAAACATACTTAAATATGGCTATAAACATGTAGACATATGCAACATGTTTATGTTATGGCAATAATACTAACGCATTTGATACTTTATTGTAAAGATACCATGCTTTCTTCAACATATTGTAATATTTGTAATAAAATTATCTTACCTTTGCTTTAAATCCAACAGTTGATGTCTGCATAACAGTAGTCCCGGATGGGTATGCTTGTTATCAATCAGTAGGCATTTCATATACTGCTCCAGATGTTGAGAGGTGTTACCATATTGATTTACTTATCTGTTCAACCAACAAGAAAGTTTGGTTGACCTTTGATAAGGAGACCTGTCATCAAAAGTATATTTATTAGAAAATAGTTTGATGTATGCAATGCAAAATTATTTTTTTTTACAAATGTACCTATGCATTGAGCCACATTCACAGTACACTGTGTAGATTATATACAAGTTTGTGTACTACATAAATTACTATAAAGCACATCTGACTTGATGCTAATCTACGGCAAATGGAAGTCTAAAGGGGTTTACAAGTGAAAATATAAAAACCAAGAGGGGTCGTGGCATTGGGCAAGAAAAATAAGAAAAGCTGTGGGTCTGTTCACTTTGTTTTTAATAACTGGTCTGGTGGTGTCTGTGGTCACATAAAACAATTATAGTGATGTCACTTCACCCAGTCACCAATAGACAGTCATCAGACACTGCATTGTGGGAATGGAGAGCCAGAGCAGGTTTATTAGTAGATTTATTTAACCCACTGGTCCACATGTGTAAACTCCACCCCACAGATTCCTGGGCCTTTGGTAGTTTCTTTCTCACACCATTCTCAAGTAATCCAATTGGCTCTGTCAAATCTGCTTGGTTTTGGGAGCCAGTTAATATTAAACTAACAAAAATAAGTACTGGATTTTTAAAAGGGGATTTATTAAAGGCAACCCACCCTTCTTTTTTGCTAAAACTTGTTTCCCTCAGATCCTAATTAAATAAAATTCATAACCTTGCCTTTCATACATCCATATCTAGAGCAAGTTAAGGGGGCATGGTCTCTTCAGGCTGAATCCAGCAGCTCCTCTCTACGTCTTCTCAGCATCAGCAATTAATTTCATCTGACCGGGGTGACATCATCTAAGGTCCTTTAGCCTCATTTGCAAACATTACCCCGTGCATATATCTAGAGGAGTAGAATTCCACGGAGGCTGCTATAATTTTTATGTGATCAGATACATACCTGGGGCAGACAATGTACAGTAGGATGGCAGGACTAGGGATCTTTCATCTTTAATTCCTGCCATGTACTTCCCCCATGTAGTTTGCTGCTACTGGAACAGATCTGTATATAAATCTATATAACAGTGCAAAAATTTGTATAAATGTATAATTGTATAAATGTGTGAGTATACAAATGTGTATATATTTTCTAAAGGGGGAAGGGGGACCCATTAAGAAGTCTGGTACGGGGTCCTGCCTCTCCTAGTTAATAATACTAATAATAATCTTTATTTATATAGCGTTTTACAAATAATAGAGGATATATACAAATAAAATAACACATTACAGAGTAGAAATAGTAATAAAGAACAGGAGTGAGAACCCTGCTGGCAAGAGCTTGCAGTGTATGAGGATGAGGGGGACAGTTACTCCCCAGCTTGGATGTTGTCATCCTAATCACATGACATTTATTGCTGATGCTGAGAAGGCATGGTGATGAGCTGGATTCAGCCTGAGTAGGCTATGCACCTTGTCTCACTCTAGATATGGCTATATGCAAGGAAAGGTTATGAAGTTGATTTTATGGGGCTCGAAGGGAAACAATTTTTAGATAAAAGAAGGGTGTCAGTAAGTTAAGTGGGTTCTATGTGAACCTTCCCCTGGATGTTATTAAAAAAATGTTCCTGTGTGAAGATAATTTCTTATAAATGTAGCCATGTTGTCCCTTAGAAACGAGATAGCTTCCTCAGATACGACCACCTCACACTCTGGTAGCGGTGGCCAGACATGCACTATTGAACCCTGCCTGACCACCTGGATTCAGCGTTCATTACCACAAGACGTCTTTTTAGAAGATCAAACCAACTTGCAAGGAAAGGTTACTTGAGGTGCTATAGAAGAATGTATAAAAACCTTTAGTTTATTGTTGCATATTAAAAAAAAAAACAGACAGGGTAACAAAAAAATGTGCAAATGAAAAACAGGACCCCTAAAAGCAGGTCCTTATTCATACCATACCATGAATAGGGACCTGCTTTGAGGGGTCCAAAACATGTCACCTGTTTTTCAATTTCTTTTTATCGTGCCTATGGACTACACCATTTTTCTACAGTCCCTATTTCCTCTTGGGACTGGACCGAGGATTTCTGTCCATGGAGAACAGCATACTATGGACCGACCAACCACTGCGAGGGTGAGCCACAATTTTTTCCATGTCTGTTTACTTAAGGTGTTGCTTTCCCCCAGATCTGGGACAATCCTCAGAAGTTAATGGCAGGCACCTGTCCTCAGTTGTCTTCCTGTGTTGATGGCTTTTGACTCTCCAGGTGTAATACCACCTAGAGTCATTTGTTATCAGTTGCAGGCTGTTTATCTAGTAAGATTTATTAGTAGCATTACAGACAATTATGTCCTATTTCTCCTTCTGTGCATAGAGACACTTTCATTGTCTCTAGTCACATCATATTGCCCACTCCAACAGGCTCTCGATTGTGTGATGAGTGGACCTAGAATGCAGAAGACAACCTGACTCCACCCGCAATGATATTGACTTCTCAGAAATGGCTGGTGGGTACAAGTAGGGTGGCTACAGAACAATTTGCAGTCTCCTTTTAACAGACCATTTTTTCAGTAGCCCTCTGGCCCCCATTGAGATGCGTAAGTACAAGAACATTATAGATTAAATCTGAATCTCTGATATGAACTCCAGCCGTGGTTTGTTTTCCACAAACTTGGTCACAAACTCCTCAAAGAGTGGTTTCATTTCTGTCCAGAAAATCAAGATTTTGTGTATGTACCTCAGGTAAAGTCTCTGTAAGAAGTGCTCTTACTACATCCTGACCCTAGTAAAAAGACTCTCACTCAGCTGAACCAGTTCCTTACACTGTACTGAAGAGATGCAAGATATGCTATCTCCTTAGACTAGGAGGTATCTGTGCAATGACTGCCTCCCAGGAAAGCTATAAGTACTGCTGGAGATCTCACCGTGGACTTGCTGTAGCTCTACCATCTCTGACCTGAAGAACTGGCATTCCATCTCTCTTCATAGACGTAAACTAAAATGATCCTGGCTAAAGCCCTAGAAAACAGACTGAAGGTTGTTTGGGAGAATCATCCACCCAGACCAAACATGTGGCATGCCTGGCCGTAGGATTGCAGACAGTCTTGCCCACATGAGAGAGTGTACACTACATCAGAAGCTGTCATGTCTGTACAGGGCAAACAAATAATTATAGAAAAGTTAGCCGCTCACCTGCATCCTTGCTCGTGCTCAGGAGTACGTCCGGACCTTGACGTGTCCGTAGATTGGAAGGAAAAATAGGGTCACTCCGGCACAGAGAGCTTCTTAAAAACTTGCAACATTTATTAATATTAATATTTATAATATTGCAAGTTTTTAAGAAGCTCTCTGTGCCGGAGTGACCCTATTTTTCCTTCCATGTCTGTACAGCCCTGGTCACTCTCAATCAGGAGATGGCCTTTGATTGAGTCTCACATGAATTTATGGGTAAAGTATTGCACAAGCTTGGTCTCGGGAAGATATATTGCACCTATGTTAACCTGATGTACTCTGACATTTGCAGCATGCGGTGAACTGCTGGAAGACTAATCTCTTTTCCAACCTTTCAGGGGGTAGACAAAGTTCTCCTCTTTCACTTCCCCTTTTTGTTTGTGTTATAGAGCTGTTCACAGAATCTGTCGCCAGAAGGAAGAGATCAGAGGGATCACCGCACCAGAACATGCTGAGGTCAAGTGCTCACTCTTCATGGATGGCGTGACCGTCTTCTGCCTTGAACAGCATTCGGTGACTGACCTTGTCTGGACCTGTAAGGAGTTCGGACAAGATTTGAAGCAAAAGTCAACTGCAGAAAGACTGAAGCCATTCTGTTTGGAGACTGGCAGCTTGCTTCCTCTGTCCCGTTCCCTTTCACCATCTAGCAGGACTTTATCAAGTTACTGAGAGCTTGGTTTGGAAAGTACGGAGCAATCTTTAAGTCTTGGGAAGAACGCTTGACCAAAGTCAATCAATGGATTTGACTATGAGGCCTCAGACAGCTTACCCTCCAAGGGAAAGAACTAGTCCTACAGTCCTGGCAGGGGATATACCATGATGGCAAAGGTGGTTTTTTTGAATATGGTTGTTTGCCCTGCCTAGAGTTATAACCTTATTGCAAGATTAGGCAATCTTCAGGAAAGAAAATGAGAAGGAAGAAGCATGCTCCAGCAAGAAATCCAAGGATCTCTGCTGAAGAGGAGGGAAGAGAGAAATCACCTACCTGGAAAGAAGCCTTGTAAGACTTATTTCAAGCCCCAAGAAAGATCAAAGCCCAAGAAACATGGAAAACCCAAGATAAGAGTCCCTACTACTGTGTTTTCCAGTATGAAGAGAACAAGAAGATCCAAAAGAAACAGGATGGTGTTTCTCCAGCCCCAGCAGTAGCTTCAAGCCACGATTTTGCCTCCCCAAAGCAACAGCAGACCAGCAACACCAGCCAGGACTCCCAAAGCCCGCCCCCTTAAATGAGGGCATCAGAGTTAAAGATAGAGTAGAGGGGCATTAAAGTGTTAGCTTGGAGATCACAGAGAAGAATATTGATGTAGTCCAAGTGGGAGATGATGGCATGGGCATCATGGGCAAGTGGGCATGGACTAGCAATTTTGTAGACTGGGTTGAGGAAGGGTTAGATGTGAAAGATGTTCTTGAGGTTGGCGTGGTAGGTTGTAGTAAGAACCTGGATTTGAAGCTCAACCCCTTCCCAACATTTGACAAAATAGTACTGCATGGCAGGAGGTGTATTCCTGCATTATGCAGTACTATTATGTCATGCTTCTGGGACTGACTCCTAAACGGAGCCTGTTTGAGAAGCTGTGGGTGCTAGCTGTATGTTACAGCTGACACCCGTCCCTAACACCCGTCTCTGACTGTGGCATGCAAAGTCTTTCCCTCCATATTGCTAACCAGGGGGATCCGTTGCTCTGATGGGCTCCGGGGCTGTGCGATGATGCCAGTAGCCATCCCTGCCTCCAGGCAGGAATCAGCTTTAACACACTGAGCAAGCGCAACTTGTTGCAAAATATTGTTTTTTTCATAAATAAACGCCAAAGATATCATGCAAATTTTTTAACTAACATGAAGTACAAAGTTTCATGAGAAAACAATCTCAAAATCACCTGGATATGTTGAAGTGCTCCAAAGTTATAACCACTTTGTCAGGAAGGTGAAAAGTGGCTTCGGTGGCAAGGGGTTAAAGAATAAGGAAGAATTGTTATGTTATTCGGGTGAGAGGGATGTGTTTAGTGTAGGAAAGATGGCGCTATATAAATAATGTTTATTATTATTATTAATTTTAGATGAATGTGAAGGCTTCTTTAGCATGGATGTGACAGCTACATGTTTAAATGAAGATGAAACAATAATGGTGGATAACGAAAGGTTAAAGAGGTGAGTTGAAGCTCAGATAAACACAGAGGTGAGGTTGAGGAGTGGTGAGGATCCAAGACTGTACATGATAGATGTACAACACCTTTAAACAGGATTCACTGTATGATCTTAGGATGCAGAATAACTTTACATTTCAAAAGATGGTTCTTTAACTATAGACAACAGTTACTACGGCTATTAACCCCTTTCCTCCAAAAAAACTTCACCCTAATGACACACCCCTATTTTTCAAATTTGACATGTATCAGTTAATATAGAGATAACTTTGGAATGCTTTAACATACCCTGCTGATTTTAAGACTGTTTTTCCTGACACGTTGAACTTTAGGTTAGTTGAAACATTTGGGTGGTATCTTTTGCGTTTAGTTATAAAAATTGAAAATAAAAAATCGAAATTTGGTAAAAAGTTTGATAAAATTGCTATTTTTAGGCAGATAGTCATACTCCTCAAATAGCTTAAAAACTAACATTTACCATACATATTCTTTATGTTAGCATGAATTGTTTGAGTGCCTACCACTTTTTTAGGAAGGCAGGAGTCTTATAACTATATAACTTATAACTACAGATGAGGTTATATAAACTCATCTGTTCCACGCATTACACATACATCCACTATAGTATGGATTCTGCCTGCTCTATACTATCTTTTCTCCAGTACCCCATACCTGCATGATATTTTATATATTATATTTTATATGTACGAAAAACCCATCAACTACTTCTATACAGTTTACCCTATTACCATATTTTATTATATATATTATATATTTATATTTATATTTTTATTCATCATACGTCCCTACATGAACCACATGCATTTTCTTTTTATGAATTTTCTTTTATGCATTGTTTTTGGTACTATGAACTACATTCTGTACATGAACCACATGTATTTCCTTTTCATGTATTTTCTTTTATGTATTTCCTTTGATGCTATGAACTATTTTTGTCAGTACTTGTACAATATGGACTTTATTCCACCAAAAAACGACGAAATGACCTGTACTCTATAGACACGTTTTTATTCTTTATATAATCCTTTTGAAAAAAACAAATATCATCTTTCATATGTATATATACTCTAAACCAGTTTTAACCATGTTATTTTGCTTAGCATTTGTCACGGACCTGAGGAAGGGGGTAGACCACCCCCGAAACGCGTAGTCCTTTTTATCCTTCAAGTAAATAAAATCCTGAACTTCACTACCGTGTCGGATACAACTCAATTGGGGCAGCGCGTCTTATACCAACCCGGTTTTTTCAAACCTTTACATCCCTGTGATTCCCTATCCGGCACTACCACTGTAACGGACTCCGGGAAGACGCAGCACACTCTATCCACAACTACCGGAGAACAAAAAGTATCTACTCTATACGCATAAGACACAAGGTGTCTTCAGGTGAGCAGATACTCTCTAATACTTCATCTTACTTACACGTGACCTATTGCACTAGGGGCGCCACCCGTGTCTCTTTCTATTTTTCTCTATTTCTTCTCATTCTTCTCTAGCCGGCAGAGTCGCATCCATGTGATCTGCCAGTGCACACTATTATGGTGTTGCTGCTGATGACGTCATCATAGTGTGGGCCAGCCGGCAGATCGGCAGCTATTACAGCAAAGAGAACAAAGAAGAGAAGCCAAGCCGAGGATTGAGAGCTGCGCCGAGCATCGGGGTGAGTGAGTATCGCTGGAGGGTGAGTGTTAAGTTTATTTTTTTTATGTGCTTGGCATACAGGGGGCTGGCTGTATACTACATGGGGCTGGATGTATACTACAGGGAGCTGGCTGGCTGTATAATTCATGGGACTGGCTGTATACTACATGGGGCTGGCTGTATACTACAGGGAGCTGGCTGGCTGTATACTTCATGAGGCTGGCTGTATACTACATGGGGCTGGCTGTATACTACAGGAGGCTGGCTGTATACTACAGGGGGTTAGCTGTATAATACAGTGGGCTGGCTGGCTGTATACTACATGGGGCTGGCTGGCTGTATACTAAAAGGGGCTGGCTGTATACTACATGGGGCTGGCTAGCTGTATAATACATGGGGGCTGGCTGTATACTACACCCTCAGCTTATACTCAAGTCAATAGGCTTTCCCAGTTTATGGTGGTAAAATTCGGGGTCTCGGCTTATACTAGGGTTGGCTTATAATCGAGCATATACAGTATTTTATTATTCCTTTTTAGTAAACAAATCTTTATTATTTTAAAACTTTTTTGTTACAGGTTGGCTTGAACAAACACTGCAATACAAATACAATACACACTGCAATACAAATGTACAGTGAGTTGCAGTCACACTGACTGGAATGGAGATTGTGCAGCCCTAGGGCACTAATCGGACCGTGGGCTGCCATTGGAGGATCGCCCTGGTAAGCAGCTCAGGAAGGTTTGATACACTTTGAAAGCCCCTTACACACAGCGGTCATGCATGAATCTCTGACCGTAGGTTTTACAGGGGAGTGTCAGGTGTAATATACTGCTGACACCTGCAGCTTCTGGCACCGGCTCCACTTGTGCCAAAAGCTGGACGTCACAGTATGGCACGGGTCAGCAAGTCATATGTCACAAAAGGGTTAATGGCAGTTCTGTTGCACTGGCAAAAGCCTAGTTTAAACACTAAAGTGTGTACAGATTTTAGGCATTGTAATAATCCTTCCTGCCATTGTCTAACCTTTAGGGGAGGGGTCTTTATTCCACCACTTAGGTCTCTTTCACACTGGTGTTGTTTTTTACATCTGGTTCAGTGGTTCAGTGATTTACATTATTGCCTTACTGAGCCATTGTTTTCACATTTCATTTGTTTCCCACTGATTTCCCACACAATTTTTGAAATCTAGCCTATTTTTATCATGGATGCGGATCATGGAAGGCAATATTTTTTTTTTGCAGACATGAAAAAAAAACAGAACAAAGGAAGCATCATGTACATAATACGGACAAAAAATTGAAGGAAAACATAGACAACACTGGACACGTAATACACACCAGTATGAATCCATCCTTTGACTGCGCTTGTCCAAATACTGCAATCTTCTCAAAGGGTAGTTGCAAAAAGTTTGTTTCTGACATACTCCTTGAGACATGCCTCATGTGTCTGCTGGTTTTAGCGGGCCAATTGCAGAGCATCTGAAATGAACTGGCATTCTTAGTAAAGTTCAATTGCTCAGTGAATGGGCCAGTAAATCCAGCAGACACATTTAGAACAACTGCCCTAAAAGCTGATTTGTTGGGTTTCTGGGTGTCTGATAAATCAAGCTGATACTAATCAACATTCCTAGGTAATTCCTAAGCAAACACAAACTGCTGCAATGAATACATAAAATCTACAGTGTGGCAGCCCCAGAAAGCCTCAATATAAAAATAGCTAATACATTTAGAAAATAGACCAACAATATTGTTTATTGTCTTTTATGTATACTTAAATCTGACCAATAAAATTAAAACTATATACATAAAATACCATTCAAGTAAATCAATGTCTTTAGTAGCTTACTGGAAGTTGTTAACTAGCAGCAGTAGCTTATCTCTAATCTTCAAGGTTCTGTGTATGACCAATATATTGCATGGTAATGATCAATATGCTGACCTACAGAAGCGTCCTGTTTTAGCTATCCCTTTGGCCGGACATGTTCAGATATGTGTGTCACAAATTTTGGCTTGTGATATTTTATTACAAATCTTCTAGTTTTGTCTATGTGTGCCTATTGTTTGGAAAGTGATAGTGAAATAAGAGATCCTAACCAAATATGACCCAATTAAAGAATGGACCCATCTTTACATGATAAGACAGCATGGAGCAAGAAAACAAGCAGAATCAATATTTGATATTATTTTAAGTTAAAGGGAACCTAACAGCCACCCCCTTCCCCCACAACCCCCAAATAGTACCTTATATCCCACTGTGCATGTCTTCCATTCAGGGCTGTATATAGCAATTTGATACCACCATTCTTCTAAAAATGTCTTGATAAAGTCAAGGAGGTGGTGAAACTCCAGCATAGAGTTAAGCTACCCCTCCTCCTCTTGTCCCTTCACATTCCTAACCTAACCACCCCCACATGGTGAAATGATCCACTTCTGGTGCACATCACCAGTCGGCTTCAGAAGTGCACAATGCATGTGTCAAGCTAGCTGGCCAACCTTTGGCATGTATGTGCACATCATGAATGAACAAGGCTGGTTGGCTGATGAGCACTCCTGCTATGCATACTGTCTTGGCACATAAAGCTGGAGAGAGTTGACAAAGAACATGTCATGACATATGATAAGGGTAATAATGTCAGTCTCTGGCACCTACCCATTACAAACAAAGCTTAGGTTATCCTTAGGTTTTTAAACCTATTTGATGGGGAGGGGGGTAAAGACAACCACCTAGCCATATTTAAAAATGTGGTATACTGATATCATAAAGAGGGTCTTCTTTTAAAAATAAACCTATATGAGTCATATCAGAGAACGACAGGTGTTGAAATCCAATATGCCTTAGCCATCTTACTCACACCACTGAAACCCCCACTAATACAAATAATGATTACTCTTTTTTGTATTTACACATGCTATATACCTATATCTAAAGATATTTTGGGTAGCCAACCAAATAATATAGTTAAGGCTGCTAAACAACCACGTCTCAGACCTGGTTGGGTTAATTATGAAATAAGAATGCCCTTTAATGCCTATTTTGTATGTGCATTGCTCAAGTTTTTTTTTTTTTGTTGAACAGTTTAACAACCATCAAAAAATAATTGATCCAAATGATAAGAAGCTGAAGGTTTATAGCATGTATACATAAAACACTGCTATCATTATTTACATTTGAAATAGAAGCTAATTACATCTTTAATCTTAATCATTGCTTCCAAGCATACCCTAAATGGAAAGGTAAAAGGGTTGTCTCAAAGACCAAAGCCAATTGATCATCATAGCCTGACTGTTCTCATCCTAAGCAATAACAGAGATGGAAAACCACTTTATGTCAACAGAAAATGACCTAATAAACCACTCCAAGTACTTTGTCAAGCATCTTTACACCTTCAAGATAATTTTTTTTCATGGAGCAGCATTGCACTATCCCCCAAAAAACGACTTTGAAGTGAGATGTAAATTGGTTGCATAAAGTAATGCGGACACAGAGCTCAGTACTGGAGTCAAGCTTTCCTTTGTTAGAAACACTCCTTCAGTGCTAAACTCTGTATTTGGTGAATGCCGTTCTTTACCCTTTCATGTTCCAGAGTTGTGTAATCCACTTCCACGACCTTATTTTGGTCCACCATCACCGACCCTGACAGTAGGATCCGGCCATGGATCCTGCCAAGGTTCTGCTGCCCGTACTAGCTGACCTCTGATACCGCACCGATCCCTTGTGACTGCAAATTGGGGCATTACCCAAGGAGAGACTGTCATTCTATTTGCTACCTCGGACAACATTCTCTGTTCTGTTGGGTCTCCTGTGATTAAAACGTCACACTCCTGTGCTCAACTGGCAGAACGGGAAGGTTTTTTGCTGGGGATCGGAATGCTACTCACGCTGTTTGGTGGTACCTCAACCCATATCTACCACCGCTTCTCCAATGTCCTCTAAACCTCTGGTGGTTCTTCCTAATTCATATATGGACTTTGCAAAAGCCTTTTCGGAGAAGCAAGCAGAGATTCTGCCACTGCATTGTCCCTATGATTGCCCTATAGACCTGTTGCTGGGTACATCTCCTCCACAGGGTCGGGTGTACCCACTTTCTGTGCCTGTAAGCGCAGGTATGTTGGCCTACGTGAAGGAGAATCTGCAAAAGGGGTTCAAGTGCAAGTCTTCTTCCCCTGCCAGGCCTGGGTTCTTCTTCGTGGCCAAGAAGGAGGGCTCACTCCGTCCATGCATAGACTATCGCGGTCTCAACAAAATTATGGTGAAGAACCGCTACCCACTACCTCTGATCCCGGAACTCTTTGACCACTTATGTAGAGCAATGGTCCTCACCAAATTAGACCTACCTGGGTGTATAATCTCATCTGCATTCAGGAAGGCAATGAATGGAAGACCGCCTTCAATACTTGAGATGGACACTTCGAATATCTCATTATGCCGTTTGGACTCTGTAACACACCAGCCTTATTCCAGGAATTCATCAACAACATTTTCAGAGACTTGTTATATACTTGTGTCGTGGTCTACCTGGATGGCACCCTGGTGTTCTCTGCAGACCTAGAGTCTAATCTGGCTCAAGTACGTTTAGTACTCCGGCGCCTAAGGGCCAATAGCCTATGCCCAAAACTCGAGAAGCACCCATTCCAACAAGAGTCTTCCCTTCCTCAGGTATATCGTCTCTGACAAGGGACTACAGATGGATCCCACAAAATTGTCTGCAGTTCTTCAGTGGGACTTCTTGCCATCCAGAGATTCCTGGGCTTTTCTAATTACAACCATCAATTCTTTCCACATTTTTCCTCTGTTGTCTCTCCCATTGTGGCGGTGACCAAGAAAAACGCCTTAGGCGGCAGAAGAGGCTTTCTCCAAATCTGCCGTTGCCTCCGCTCCTGTACTCACTTGGCCTGATACAGAGAAACCATTCCCGCTAGAGGTAGACGCGTCCTCGGTGGGAGCTGGAGCCATTCTCACCCAAAAAGGGCCTAAGGGCTGAACTCTCACTTGCGGTGTCTTCTTAAAAACCTTCTCGGCTGCAGAGAAGACTTACTTCATAGGTGATGTGGAGCTTCTGGCCATAAATCTTTCCTTAGAAGAGTGGCTTTATCTTCTGGAAGGAGCTCGTCATCCAGTCTGTATTTATACTGATCACAAAAATCTTCTGTATCTTCAGACTGCTCAACACCTCAATCCACGAAAGGTTCACTTGTCCCTATTCTTCTCTCGCTTAAACTTCCAGATCCATTTCCGTGCAGCTGAGAAGAATGTCAAAGCTGATGCCCTCTCTCGTGCCTCCGATGTTATTGGGGACGAACCAGCTCCTTGACATATTGTTCCTCCTGAAAGGCTTGTTGTTGCCACTCCTGTGGATCTACGGCAAATACCTCCTGGCAAGACCTATGCCCGACCTGCCCTTCAGAAGAGGATACTATGTTGGGGACATTGCTCTCATGTGGCTGGGCACAATGGGGTGCAGAGATCAGTCGCTCTCATCTCTTGTTTCTACTGGTGGCCAGCTCTGGTCAAGGATACATTAGACTTTGAAAATTCCTGCACTTCCTGTGCCTGAAGTAAGTCATCAAGTCTCAAGCCAGCAGGTCTGCTTCAGCCATTGTGGACTTCAGCATATTGAGCCAGAAATTGGTGAAGTATATATATGCCTTATGTCTGTATTTGTCATCCAGAGATTCATATAAAGTAATAGATTGGATTACATGGTCGGTTTGAGTATTTCTTGTACAGACTGCTTCAGCCATTGCCTGCACCCAGCTGCCAGAAGACTCACGTGGTAATGAAATTTATTTGAGATCTTCAACTTTCTTCCATTAATACCATCATCTGGGTGGTCACAGACCATTTCTCTAAAATGTCCCGCTTTGTTCCTCTGTCTGTTCTGCCATCAGCTCCTCATCTTGCCTGCCTGTTCTTTCTCCACATCTTCCGGCTTCACGGACTTCATCAGCGCATTGTCTCGGACCGAGGGGGTTCAGTTTGTTTCCAGGTTTTGGTGTTCCTTTTGCAGCCAATTTCAAGGGAAGTTGGACTTCTCCTCTGCCTATCATCCGCAGTTAAAGGGGCAAGTGAAGAGAATCAATCAGACTGTTATCTATGGCACTTTCCGCTTGACAGGACAACTGGTCCACCCTGTTACCATGGGCAGAATTCTCTTATAATTCCCTGGACTCTGAATCTGCCAGTGCCGCTCACTTCTTTATTATCTATAGTCGACATCCACGCCCACCTCTTCCTCTCTCTGTGCCTTCTGATGTCCCTGCTGTTGAAGACTTGGTAAAAGACCTCAATTCCATCTGTGAGCAAACTTATCTCTACTTCGGGCAGAAACACAGGTCTCCTCCAGTCTTCTCTCAGGGTGATAAAGTGTGGCTGTCCTCCAGATATGTCCAGCTGAAGATTCCCAGCTACAAACTGGGTCCTCGTTTCCTGGGTATAATTGAGGTGATAAGAAGGAAGTGTTTTTTTCTTATTGACTGGAAGGGGTTCGGGCCGGAGGAGAGCTCTTGGGAGCCCGAAGATAACATCCTGGACTGCGGTGTTCTTCAGAGGTTCCTTCAGGCCAAGAAGAGGGGGATGCTTTCTAGTTGCTTTTCCTGAGTACTATCTGACCTCTTGCTGCGTTCCTGACCTTGATTCCTTGCCGCCTGTCTTGACCTTTCTGCTACGTACCCGACTCCAATCCTGGGCTGCCTCTCCTGACCCTCTGACCACGACTCCAATTCGCCCTGACGATGCTGTACCTTGCCTTAGCCACCACAGCGAGCAAAGATATGCCTATGAAGTGAACTGGTGGTATCCCTCCACAGCAAGTCCAACCCGCTTTACAGCAGGCTGTGGTGAATGCTGGGTACCAATAAGACTCTGCTCCCAGGTGTCGGTATGTATGGTTCAGTAAGTCCACCATCACCGACCCTGCCACCTGCAAGGATTCAAGACACCAAATGCAGCAAGGCAGCCCCTGAACATCCATGTTTCACAGTAGGGACAGTGTTCTTTTCAAGATATGCTTCATTTTTCTGACTGTGAACATAGAGCTGTTGTGCCTTGTGAATAAGATTGATTTTAGTCCCATTTGTGGACATTCTCCCTGAAGCTATGTGGATTGTCAACATGTAGTTTTGCAAATTCCTATCTTGCTTTTTTATGATTTGCTTTCAGCAATGGAGTCCTTCTTGGTTCACTTTGGCTCAAAAAACCATGGATGGTATGATCTGACACTGATGTTCTTTAGCTTGAAGTTCGACTTTAATATCTTTAGAAGTTTTTCTGTGCTCTTTTGTTACCATTTGTATTATTCGTCTCTTTGATTTGTCATCAATTTTCCTCCAGTAGCCACGTCGAGGGAAGTTGGCTACAGTCCCATAAATTTTAAATGTCTGAATATTATGTAAAACTGTAGTCATCGGAACATTAAGCTGCTTGGAGATGGTCATATAACCTTTAACATGCATGTGTTTTTTTTTTCTAAGCTCCTGAGACAACTCTTTTCTGCTCTTCCTCTGATGCATGTTGACACACCTTGATTTAAAAAGTCCCTTTGCTCACATTTTTTTCAGGAGTACTATCAGCTTGTTTTGTGTGTTTTATTTTTTTTTATATTCTGTTGAAGCATGGTTGAAAAGCAATGTCTGCCTTTAATTTGTTCAATCTCATAGAAATGTAATTTGTTTTTACTTTTGTCTGATTCAAATTATTTCTGTGACCATTGTGGGTTTTTCTTTCATTAAAGGAGGGGTACCAACATATCCTGTACCACGTGTGTATGTACAGGATATGAGTAGCAGTACTGTGCTGTGCCTATATATACAGGATAGAGGATGAAATATTAGGAATTATGGACTTATTTCAGATTTTCACTAGAGTTCGGCAAAGATTTCACCAAAGTATCAAAACACTATGAAGTCTGAAATATGTGATGTCTGGCAATCTGTACAGGAGGGTCACCATAGGTGGGAGTCACCTAGTATATTCTGGCTATATTTTATTAGCAGAAAGAAATCAAGAACATAGTACAAAGTTATCATGCAGATTTGTTTGCCCAGTTATTTGAAGACATCTGATACATGACATTCTAATGTACTTCACTAAGCTGTCATAGAAAAATGATGGAAAGAAAAAAAATATTTGCTAAGGCTTAAGAATCCTTATTACTCACACACTTCTAAGCCTCTATTGGGTTGTATTTGTTTTTATTAGTAATATTAATCAATTGTGCCATGGGACGTCCTGTATAAAGCACAAATGAGAATTTTATAAAGATAAATACACAGCAGTTCTGTGACAACAAATTGCAAATGAGTATTTAATGTTTTCAACACAAGTTGTCCCATTATTAAGTCTTGTGATATCTCGTACTATAATATATTACCTAACAGGAAAGCGTGGTTACCAGGAAGACATTCTTGAGTTTATCATATGCATGCAATATAAATCTGCACACGTTTGCCCTGTGTTAAACATTTTAGCTATGAACAGCCTATATAGCATATGGAAGTGAGTGTCTCAGATTAGAAAATAAAAATCAATTTTACAGACTAAATCTAATAATAGATTTCTTCCAATTGGTGTAACTAGATTTCTAAGGGCCCCAGGGAACATTTTGGACCCCCTGACATACATGAAAAACTCTATCTGCAAAACTCTGAAATTTCATATGAAATTTCTACATTTTACTAACACTATTTCTACATTTACTAACCCCTTAGTGACCAAGCTCATTTGCGCCTTGATGACCAAGGCCTAATTTTCAAAACTTGCACGTGTCACTTTATCTGGTAATAATTTTTAACTTACCCAGGTGGCTTTGAGATTGTTTTTCATGTTGGTTGATATATTTAGCATTTATTTATAAAAAAAGGGGACTATGGTAAAAATTTTGAAAACATGATCAATCTTCAAACTAACTAACATTTACCATATCTCAGATTTGTGTTAGCATAATTTTATAATTGTCCTTTTGTTTTATTAAGATGCTAAAAGATCATAAATCGAACAGCATTTTTTCAAAAAAAATTTTGGAATTTTATGGACAATTTTATTTCTATAAAGGTTTTGGAAGTCCTGTTAATAGAAATCCCTTACATATCACCCCGTTTTATTAACTTCTCCCCTCAAACTATTCAAAACAGCACATAGGAAGCTTGTTAATGAAGGTTTGATTTAGATAATAATCATTAACACTTAATTTTAGCCCTAAAATCACCCACTTAAGCTGAATAAAAGTAGAAAATGCATCCAGGAATATATTGTACAGCTTCTTCTGAGTATGAGGACACCACTCATGTGGATTTAACCTGTTGTCTGGGCGTGTGCTGGATTATTTGGACAATGCAGGATAATATACATTTAGACATATACTTTTAATATACATTAACATTATACAATGTGGAAATATTTCAGTATTAGGCTACATTCACACACATGTATGGGGGACGTATGTACGGCCGATATACGTCCCCCATACACTTCTATGGGCTCATGCCCCTGTACGTGAGCAGTACGGTGCAGCACACGTGCGGCACCGTACCGCTCCGTAGCGTGTGAAAAGATAGCACATGTCCTATATTTTCCCGTGATACAGCGCCGTGCGCTGTATATTCCTATGGAGAGGGGCGGGGGTGAGCAGCGCTCATCCCCTGCTCCTCTCCGCAGCGCCGATGTATGCCCGCCGTACTACGGTACGGCGGGCATACATCGTGTGAATGTAGCCTTACATGGTATAGTAGTAATATATGCACACAAAGTATTAATTATGCATTGTTTAGCAGTGTTATGTTTGCAGTTTACATCTAATGCAGGCTTTTTATTGTGTGGTGCTTATATTTCTATGCTATACAGGCGGTCCCCTACTTAACCCCTTAACGCTGAAGCCACTTTTCACCTTCCTGACACGGCCCATTTTTAAAAATCTGACATGTGTCTATTTAAGTGGTTATAACTTTGGAACGCTTTAACATATCCAGTTGATTTTGAGATTGTTTTTTCGTGACACATTGTACTTCCTGTTGGTTGAGAAATGTAATCAATTTATTTAGTATTTATTTATGAAATAAATGGAAATTTGGCAAAATTTTTGAAAAAAACAATGTTTTCCAAATTCAAAATTTTCTACTTGGTCATATCACTAAAATAACTTGATAACTAACATTTTCCATATGTCTGCTTTAACTTGGCAACATTTTTCAAACATCTTTTCCTTTTTTTAGGATGTTAGGAGGCTTATAACTTTAGGTGCAATTTTTCAGATTTTCATGAAAATCATCAAAACCTTTCTTTTGGAGGGTCAATTTAGTTAGAAGTGACTTTATAAGGCCTACATGACAGAAAACCCCCACAAATGACACCATTTCAGAAACTACACCCCTCAAAATATTCAAAACAACCTTTGGGAATTTTGTTAACCCTTTGAGCGTTTCATGAGCGTGAAAGATAAATGAAAGTGAAATTACAGAAATGTAATTTTATCTTACTATAGATTCATTGAACACTAAAATTTGCACCTTCACAATGGGTTAAAAAGGAAAATGCATTTTACAATGTTTAGGGCAATTCCTCCTAAGCATGCCAATACCCATTTTGTCACTGTACCCTGCTGTACGGACACAGGGGGGCACCTGGAAGGGAAAGAGCGTTGTTTCGTTTTTGGAGGGCAAATATGGCTGAAAAAGTTTTCATGTGTCAAAATGCATTTGGAGAGCCATAATGGTACCAAAACAGAGGAAAGCCCCAACAAGAGACATCATTTTGGAAAGTACACCCCTTGGAGAGTTTAGCAAGGTGTAATTTGTGTAGTTGCCCCAACAGGTATTTGATTCATTTAGGCCCCAAAAGGGAAAAAAGGTGAAAATTTTCTCAAAAAAGTCACTTTTACCCCAAATTTTTGTAAGCCACAAGGGATAAAAGATGAAACAACCCCCATAAATGTGTAAAACTATTTCTCCTAAGCACAGAACTGCACCACTTTTTCATATAAAGTGTTGTATGGGTACACAGTAGGGCTCAGACGGGAAAGAGGGGCGTTGGCCTTTTAGAGGCCAGATTTGACAATCATCCTTTACATGTGTCAGGATGCATTTGGAGAGCCCTAGTGGTACCAAAACAGAGGGGAACCCCAACAAGTGTCACCATTTTGGAAATTGCACCCTTTGGAGAATTTAGCAAGGTGTAATATATGTATTTTCCCCTACAGGTGTTTGCTTCAATTAGGTCCCTAAAAGGAAAAATATGAACATTTTCCCAAAAAAGTCACTTTTACGGCTATTTTTTGTATCCCGTAAGGCATTAAAGATAAAACAACCCCAAAAAATGTGTACTAGCATTTCTCCCGAGTATAAAATTGCCCCACACATGCAAATAAAATGTTGTATGGGTACGCAGTGAAGCTCAGAAGGGAAAGAGGGGCGTTGTCCTTTTAGAAGCCAAATTTGACAGACATCCTTTACATGTGTCAGGATGCATTTAGAGAGCCGTAGAGGTACCAAAACAGAGGGGAACCCCAACAAGTGTCACCATTTTGGAAAGTACACCCCTTAGAGAATTTAGCAAGGTGCATATGTGTATTTGTCCGTAAAGTTGTTTGATTTCATTAGGACTTAAATAGGAAAAAAATGAAAAATTTTCTTATAAAGGTCATTGTACCCCTAATTTTTTATAGCCACAAGGGATAAAAATATGTAATAACCCCCCAAAATGTGTAAACCTATTTCTCTCGAGTGTAGAAGTACCCCACATGTGTATATAAAATGTTGTATGGGCGCACAGTAAAAGGGAAGGGGGATGTTTGCCTTTTAGAAGCCAAATTTGACAGAAATGTTTGACATGCATTTGGAGAACCCTAGTGGTATAAAACAGATTAGAATCCGAAAAGTGACCCTAATTTTTGAACGCACACCCCTTAGAGAATTTTGCAATGTGTAATATATGTATTTGCCCCTACAGGTGAATGATCCAATTAGGCACTAAACATTAAAAAGGTGAAAATTTTCCTATAAATGTCACTTTAACCCTAATTTTTGTAAGCTACAAGGGATCATATATTAAATATCCCCGAAAAATATTAAATATCCCCTGTAAAACTATTTCTCCCGAGTGTAGAAGTACCCCACATGTGCATATAAAATGCTTTATGGGCGCACAGTAGAGGAAAAGAGGGATGTTTGTCTTTAGTGGCCAAATTTGACAGAAATCCTGTGTCAGGATACATTTGGAGAGCCGTAGTGGTACCAAAACAGAGGAAAACCCAAAAAGTGACCCTAATTGTTGAATGTACACCCCTTGGGGAATATAGCAAGGTGTAATATGTGGTGTAGGGTAATACACGTGGTGAAATGAGCATTTTGAACATATAGGTGGTTTCCAAATATGATGTGCAACGGAGTCCAAGATGGAAATTGCAATTATTTCTGGAAAGTTCAGTGCCCGTTATGTGGCGCCCCTTATGAAATAATGGAGGGGTATAGGGAGCAACGGGACATAACAGTTGTTACAATTATTCATTTTACCTAAATGAATTCACAACAGCTTGGCCGTGAATTGTGAATGTATTGCGTATAAGGAGGTAGAATATACCAGGGGACCAACTAAGCTTTTGTCACTCTGGAGGTGTCGCAGGTCTCTTACCGTAGTAGTATATAGTGTCCATCCTAACTCCTCTTTTGGAACAGACTCTTTATTGAGTCCTACCTTTAGAAGCAGCAGAATTCACTGGGAAAATGCTGTCCTGGTACATCTAAACCAGAGGTACTGGGGCCCCGTCCTTCTTGTCCCAATATTAGTTTCCTAATACCTTCCTCTTGAAAACGGAGAAATGATACGGCAGGACCTGCACATTGGAACAGCTCGTAAGAGTTGTACAGCGTAATCTGTACAATGTACACGGCCAGCGCTTTTTTGTACCATATCTTCGTTTTCCGTAGGGAAATTATCGCCAAGTGTTGCTGTTATTCACCCTAGCGATGCCCATTGTGACGAATATTGCTGCTTTTGGCTGGACCAAATCGACCAGCCAATAGCGGCAAACATGGACAGAGGGGGCAGCAAAATCCTTCTGGACCGCAAGGCACAATTGGTGGCTGTCAGGAACAGCCGCCACCCTGCCCCGATCACCGTGTCTACAGACATAGTGACCGGTATTACTGACATCATAAGTAAATTCGCTTCTATTGGCTGGTCTGAATTAATGAGCCAATAGCAGCGATCATGAACTGGGGGTGTGGGGGGGACGGAACCCTTCTGGTCCATGGGGCAGGATGGATGGCTGTCAGGAACAGCCGCCATCTTGCCCCGATCAATGTGTCTGAATAGTGTTGACAAGTCACTACCCGCCGCACCGTTCTATAACAACACGCGTTGGGAATGGGCTATACAATCTTTATTTATTTTTTAAGCAATTTAGTCAAATATGGATTATTTTTTGTGGGACGAGATGCACTGTAAAAAAAACCTTCATTTTAGTGGGTTTTTAGTTTATTGAAGCAATTTTATTAACTTTTTACATGTGGAGGAAAATAAAATCATCAATTCTTGTTTGTGATTTTTAGCACTTTTTTGGGGGGTGTTCACTGTAGCATAACAATAATATATTATCTTTATTCTACGGATCACTACGATTACGGTGATACCTCATTTATATAGTTTATTTTATATTTGTCCAATTTTATTGAAGGAAAACTAGAATAGAAAAAATTGCATTTGTTTTAGTATTGCCATTTTTATAGCAGCATAACTATAGTATTTTTTGATTGACGGAGCTGGTTGTGAGCTTATTTTTTGCGTGAAAAGTTGTTCTTTTTAGTGGTATCATTTTGGTGCTTGTAACTTTTTCGGATCACTTTTTAGAACATTTTTTGTAAAGCAATTTGATAAAAAGTTTAAATTTTTGGCAAGTTTTTGGGGTTTTTTTCCTACCACGTTCACCGAGCGGGTCCAATTATGATTAGGATTTATTGTACAGATTGTTACAGACGCAGCGATACCAAATAAGTGGGGTTTTTTTGTGATTTAGTGTTTTTTATACTTCATTACTTGTGTACAGGGAAATGTGGTGTTTGTGGGGACTTTCACTTTCTTTTATTATTTATTTTTATTAAAAAAAACTTTATTTATTGTTTTAACTTTTTTTTACAGTAACTGACATTTTAGCTTGAACAAGTGATCTCCTGATCACTTGTTCAAGCTCTTTTACAGGTTACACAGTGCAATACAGAAGTATTGCACTGTGTAATGTAAGACACTGAGCATGCTGCGCATGCCCAGTGTCTTACAGCCGGGTCCTGCCAGGAGGCACGGACCCGGCACCGGGAGGAAGATCGCGCAGGGATGTAACCCAGGGACTGCCTGTATAATGATACTATTTGAGCACATAGAAGAAGATTAATCATTTACTGTATAGTCAGAAAAAAAATGTCTTTTACTTCAAATATAACAATGAAAATTCTAATTTACCTATTAAAAATATATATGAAAATATATTGCAGTTTACCACCAGATTGACACTTCCTGTTTTGTAGACTATTTTAGAGTATGTTTAATCTTATTAGTCATCATTGGCAAAGTGAAAAATAACACTGCTGATAAAACTGGAAATAGATAACCCAAGATCCCAACATTTACAATAGGTGACAGGGACACCTCTACTCCTTGATCTCTACACAGAGTGACCTCTGCACATAGCACATATCATGCACATAAAACCTCTGCTACACAAATCAATGAGACACAAATTTCCTGACTTCACTGGACTGCACTGCCATGAAGGAAGATGCCATCAAGTACAGAAAACAAAGGATAAAAATAGATTTCAAAAAATCACGCATCATTGTTTGTTTAACAAAAGACGAGCATCTAATTTAAATAAACATGTTATATAAAGATTTTGGATATATCAGAGTGAGAAGATTTCTTCCAAATGAAAAAATTATTTGAACTCAAAAACTGCCCTTGCCCACCTATAAAAAAACATGATAACTGACATTACAGGTATCCGATTACTTCCCTCCAGTTCAGCCTTTAATCAGACTCCCTCTGAATTTTTACATTCCACCTGACTTCACTCCCTTTATGCTTTGCTATCAATCCCACTACACCAGGCATGCGGCCCACAGAACCTCAATCCAGGTAGTCCACACCCTGCTGCCTGAAAAGACCAATGAGTAATGGCATAAATGATGACAGCGCTCATTGGTGTAGGAGTACCCACTGCACAGACATACTCACTGCTCCCAGGTCCTCTCCTGCTCTTCTCTAGCTTCTGACGCTGATTCTGTGCTCCGGTGTCAGTACCCAGAGCAGTATGACACTCAGAGTAGTAAAGGAGAGGGCAGTGAAAGACAGCGGTCCTCTCTCGCTCCAAGTGCCGCGCAGCTCTGGATCCTGATGCCGGTTCATACAACAGAGCAGAAGAGAAGTGAATGTAGACTACAAAGCAGGAAGGCAAAGAGGAGACAGGAGATTTTTTTCAAATCTTTTGTCTGCTCTGGGGTCTCCTGCACTGTAGTCAGAATTGGGCGTATCCAGTATTATATTTGTGCTCTGGGGGTCTCCATTATTATATTTCTGCTCTTGGGATCTCCAGTAAAAGCTGTCTGTTCTTGGGTCTCCTGTATTAGCTGTCGTCTCTGTTGGTCCCCAGTATTATACGTCTGCTCAGACGGTCTCCATTGTAATAAGTGTACTCTAGGGGTCACCATTTTTAAATGTCTGCTCTGTGGGGTCTCATTATTATACATCTTCTTGGGGGTTGTTCAGTATTATATGTCTATTATATGTCTATTTGAGAGGGGTCTCCAGTATTAAATATCTGCTCAGGGGAGGGTGTTGTCTCCAGTATTATATGTCTGCTCTGGGGGGGTGGATCTCCATTATAATATTTCTGCTTTGGAGAGGGGGGTACAGTATTATATCTCTGCTCTGGAAGGGAAGGGGGTGTCTTCAGTATTATTAATGTCTGGTTTGTGCAATGCATTTGTAGTCCACTCTGTGATATATTAGTTATTGTACAAATGCAGTATTTGCTTTCTGGGGTGGCATTTGTGTGGCACTGTGGAATTTGGGTGCATCTAAGATGCTAACAAGAAAATAGAAAGAAAGGTAGTCAGCTCACCTGGAAGCAGCGGAACATGCGGTAACAGCGTGCAGGTCCGCGAGCACGGAGACTATGGCTCTGAAGTCGTATGCAAACGTGAGAAAAAAGGGGAAAAATTCCAGCTTCAAACGGAACCCACGTGGGTGTTAAAAAATACAAACGCGTAGGCGATTGTTGGTCTCCCCACTACCCTGTGCACACCTCCATTGAGCGGTTTTGTATGCTGATTTTATATTTTAAGAAATTTCCAAATAAATTTGTATTTTTTAACACCCACGTGGGTTCCGTTTGAAGCTGGAATTTTTCCCCTTTTTTCTCACATCTAAGATGCTAGTGACTAGTGCTTCACCTTGAAGTTGCGCAGTATGGCAATGTGGCTCTTATACCAATAAAGGTTGTGCTCCCCTACAATACAACTTAGCACAGTGTGAAATTGATAAAGAATGCATGAATGAATGAAATTGATAAACCTCTGTTCTTCAAAATGTCTCACAATTGTGGCACCTGGTGATTGTGTCACATTTGCAACTTTTTGCCAATCCATTTCACTTTTCAAACAAGTTCCTCCAGATTTATCATGTAACTCCAGAGGTGGTAGACAGATTTATGAAATGCTAATTTCAAAAAGATGCACTTATATTTAGGTGCAAATTCACTAAACAGTCACATATACTCTGCAAACATTAACACCTCACCTTATGATGCTCTGAAAAAATGAAGTAAGATCCTGTGTAAAGATAAATTTAACTGTCTTCATATTAATTAATTAATTATTTAATAATTATAATTGTGTGGCAGGTGGTATCAGTAAGAACGGTTAGCATGATCCATGTCTTGGAAAACCCCTTTAACACCTTAAGGACGCAGGATTTTTTTAGCTCATTTCTTGCCCTCCACCTTCAAAAATCCATAACTTTTTAATTTTTTTGTGTACAGAGCTGTGTGAGGGCCTAACAAATTTTATTTTTCAGTGATGTTATTTATTATTCTATGCCGTGTAATGGGAAGCTGGAAAAAATTTCCAAATGTGGTGAAATTGGCAAAAAAAAAAGAATTTTAAGTTTTATGTCAGTTCTAGGGAACGGGGGATGATTTAAATTTTAGTTTAAAATTTTTTTTTTAATGGCAACCAATCACTGCTACCCAATGACGTTCTGGGGAGTGACAATCAGAACAAAATGTATACAGAATTGGGATCTGTACTGTTGGAGAACACCCAATCGATGGGCTACACACATGCAAAAAAAGGCTACATTAAATGAGAAGAAAACAACATGTGTAAAGTAGCAAATCAATGAAAAGTAACTTTATTGAAGTTTGGACACAAGACAAATGTAAACAGGACAAAAATATCATAAAATCATTTAAAAAGGAATGCACCCTGGTGCACCCATATATACAAAATCCACTGGAGCCCGACACCTGATAATGTCGGGTTTAACCAGACCTGGGCCTCACATAAACCATCCCACTGAAGAATAATAATGTGTAGACCAAGCATGCGTCTGTGGGAAAAGGTGTTGGTGAAATAACTGTCAGACAGTCCAGCCCGAGGATATGTAGAAATAAGAGCACGAAAGTGCATGTGAATCCTCTGCGCTGGAGTGGCTGAAAGTGGATAGCATGCCCACTAGACACCCATCTAGCCTGCAATATTTACCAGGTGTGTGAGGTGGAGATGTGGACCCAGGACTTGTGGTCCACATCTGGGTCCACATCTCCACCTCACACACCTGGTAAATATTGCAGGCTAGATGGGTGTCTAGTGGGCATGCTATCCACTTTCAGCCACTCCAGCGCAGAGGATTCACATGCACTTTCGTGCTCTTATTTCTACATATCCTCGGGCTGGACTGTCTGACAGTTATTTCACCAACACCTTTTCCCACAGACGCATGCTTGGTCTACACATTATTATTCTTCAGTGGGATGGTTTATGTGAGGCCCAGGTCTGGTTAAACCCGACATTATCAGGTGTCGGGCTCCAGTGGATTTTGTATATATGGGTGCACCAGGGTGCATTCCTTTTTAAATGATTTTATGATATTTTTGTCCTGTTTACATTTGTCTTGTGTCCAAACTTCAATAAAGTTACTTTTCATTGATTTGCTACTTTACACATGTTGTTTTCTTCTCATTTAATCAGAACAAAATGGTGGCGACCTTGGCATTCGTTTTTGCGTTTTCATTTTTCACTCCACACCTTCAAAAATCTATAACTTTTTTATTTTTCCATGTACAGAGCTTTGTAATGGCTTATTTTCTGCGTAACAAATTACACTTCAAAATGTCGGTATTTAATATTCCATGGCGTGTACTGGGAAGCGGGAAAAAAATTCCAAATGCAGTGGAATTGGCACAAAACCGCATTTGTGCCGTATTCTTGTGGGCTTGGATTTTATGGATTTCAATGTACGCCCCAAATGACATGTCTACTTTATTCTTTGGGTTGATACAATTACGGAGATACCAAATTTGTATAGGTTTTATAATGTTTTCATACATTTAAAAAAATTAAAACCTCCTGTACATAAACATTTTTTTGGATTTTGCCTTCATCTGGTGATAATAACTTTTTAAATCTTTGGTGTACAGAGCTTTGGTAGGTGTTGTTTTTTGCGGGATTTGATGACGTTTACAATGTTATCATTTTTAGGACTGTTTGACCTTTTGATCACTTTTTATAGAATTTTTATTTTTTTTAAAATGGCGAAAAAGTGGCATATTCGAATTGGGCGCGATTTTCCGTTACAGGGTTAAACGCAGTGAAAAACCATTACCATATTTTTATAGATCGTGTATTTTCGGACGCGGCGATACCTACTGTGTTTATGATTTTTACTGTTTAGGTTTTTTTTAGGTTTTTTTATTATAATTTTTTTTTTTAAACGTTTTTTTTTTTTATTTTTACTATTTTTCAGACTCCATGGGGTACTTTAACCCTAGGTTGTCTGTACGATCCTATCATTTACTATCATATGATAGCACATTGTAATGAATAGGTTAACCCGAAGTAGCCTCGGGTCTTCGGAAGACCCGAGGCTACCATGGCGACGGATCGCCGCTCTCCGACGATAGGGGCGATCAGCTGGAAAGCACCGGCAAAGATATGCAGCAAAGACTTACCGGCTATGGAGAGGGCTCATAGAAATAAAACAACCACCTGCCAGATACATCAAGAGACCTAAGCTTGTAGTGGGGCTTTCATATCATAGAGTATATAATTAGTAAAATCAATTATGGAGAATATCTTAACCCCTTAGGGACATGGCCTTTTTTTGTTTTTGCATTTTTATTTTTTTCTCCGCACCTTCAAAAATCTGTAACTTTTTTATTTTTCCATGTAAAGAGCTCTGTTTGGGCTTGTTTTCTGCGTAACAAATTGCACTTCATAGTGATGGTATTTATCATTCCATGCCGTGTACTGGGAAGCGGGAAAAATATCTGAATGCTGTGAAGATGATGAATAAACGCATTTGCGTCATATTCTTGTGGGCTTGGATTTTACGGCTTTCACTGCGTGCCCCTAATCATATATCTACTTTTTTCTTTGGTTCGGTACAATCACGAGGATACCAAATTTGTATTTTGCCATGTTCTGGCACTAATAACTTTTTCATACTTCAGTACACAGAGCTGTGGGTGGTGTAATGTTTTACCACTTTTGATGAAGTTTTTAATGCTATAATTTTGAGGACTGTATGACCTTTTGATCACTTTTTATAGATTTTTTTATATTTTTCAAAATGGCGAAAAAGTTGCATTTTCGACTTTGGCGCCATTTTCCGTTATGGGGTTAAACAGCGGGAAAAAATGCTTATAAATTTTGATAGATCGTACATTTTGGGATGCGATGATACGAAACATGTTTATGATTCTTACTGTTTATTTGCTTTTATATGTGATCTAGGGACAAGGGGGTGATTTAACCTTTTACTTTTTTTTACTTTTTTTTCATATTTTTTTTTAAAAAATTTAATTTTTTTTTAACTATATTTCAGATCCTGCAGGGTAATTTAACTCTGCAGGGTCCGATTGCTAATACTTTATATTGCAGTATACAGCTATTTTTGCAATTATTTCTAATAGCCTGCCCTCTGCTGGCTATTAGAGATCATTGTATATGGCAAGCCTATGAGTCTCAATGAGACTGTAGGCTGCCATGCCAACCGATTGCCACCCCCCTGATGTCACAGGGGGGCGGCAAACGGCCATCCAAGATGGTGGTGCCCATGTAACAGTAAGTTAGGTGCCGCAGTCGGGTTCGAACACGGCACATAACAAGTTAACTGCCGTAATCGGTGGCAGCACCAACCGTGGCAGTAACAGGCGGCGTCAGCTGTGTTATACAGCCGTTAACCGCTGTGTATGGAGAGACCTCAGCTCTGACAAAAGTCAGAAAAAAAGTAAAAAAAACCCAAACAATTCTGATGTAGGTAGAAAAAAAAGGTGACCTAATGTAGGATACTATTTAGCCACCCAATTGAAGAACATGACGGGTCGGGAGGAGCTATATACTGAGAGTGGTATTAAGATTGGAACAGGGTATTTTGTGTGGACTAGCTGAATATTATGGATGCAAGAATGTAAATCCTGATTCAGTTTTTATCCTATCAGGTTTGTGTCAGAGCAGGCATTTAAGTTAATAAAAAAATTGCAGATGGAGATAGAAAAGCGTTTTTTTTTGTGTTCATGATAGATGTGTACAATTTATGTTTACACAACGGTTATACTACACTCTTAGATTTCTGATACTCTCTCTGAAACCTTTCAATTTGGGTTATTTGAATCAAAATATGTGTACAGGCGGTCCCCTACTTAAGGACACCCGACTTACAGACAAGCCATAGTTACAGACGGACCCCTCTGCCCACTGTGACCTCTGGTGAAGCTCTCTGGATGCTTTACTATAGTCCCAGACTGCAAAGATCAGCTGTAAGATGTCTGTAATGAAGCTTTATTGATAATTCTTGGTCCAATTACACCAAAAATTTTGAAACTCCAATTGTCACTGGGGCAAAAGAACATTTTTTTTCTAGAACTTCCATTATAAAATATACAGTTTCGACTTACATACAAATTCAACTTAAGAACAAACCCCCAGACCCTATCTTGTATGTAACCCGGGGACTGCCTGTATTAATAATAAATGCTGGCAATACAAAAACTGATTTTGGTGGCAAGGAGATCAATCACAAGATTATTGATATTCTTAGAGGCTCCCATTAGGGGGTTATGGATAAAGATTAGTAATCAATATGTAATAAGTGAGAATATTACACATTATTGAATATTATTGATATTTCTTGGTTCCATTACAGCACGAAATTTTGAAACTCCAATTGTCACTGGGGCAAAAAAATGTGTTTGCCTGAAGCTACAATTATAAAATATACAGTTTCGTCTTCCATACAAATTCAACTTAAGAACAAACCAATGAAACCTATCTTGTATGTAACCCAGCGACTGCCTGTGTATATATATATATATATATATATATATATATATATATATATATATATTTATTTAAATCAAATTTAATGTTATGAGGTAATATGGATAAAATAGCTAAAAAAAGGAGTTTTATTACAACGTTGGGCATTAACAGCCATTTTTTTAAATGCAATAATCTGCCATTTTTACTGCCTTGGGGCTTCTTTAAATAATTCCTTTAGTGTATTTAACACTGGCTGTAAAAGTAACACCCATATATCTCATCCATCTTGCTGCCACTAAGTAATGCAACCTCCCTCCATTTCCATAAATGCAGTCTAAAGAATAAAAACTGTGAAACCAGGATGATTTTATTTTTACCCACAAATAGGTAAATACAATTTACAATTATGCAATTTAGTTTACATGATGACAGTACCCCTAGTTAGCTGAGTGGGCAGAATATTGAATGAGGCAGCAGTGCTTCTCCTATCATCTGGCACTGCTGGTAAGATGATAAAAGAATGGGTACTGTACCTACATAGTTTGGTACATAGGAAGGGCAGTACGTCTGATCCCAGAAGTAGCAGTAAGTAACTGAACCATGAAATATTTTTTCCTTGATCTTGGCTCTTAATATACAATATAATATCGTATAATATTTACTTTTTCATATTATAAATGCAACATATATAAATACAGTTGGAGAGAATAAATTATTAGTAACCAGTATTTGGAAGTACTGAACAAAACATTATGCTTTTTGCAGTTTATGGTTAATATTTTCCATCTGTTGGTGCTGATTTTCTTATTTCTTTTTGTTATCATCTGTATAATAACATCAACAGCATATATGAGCCCATGGATACTCAGTCATCCACTGACAGGTATGATCCCTAGAATGTCTTATTCGCCACCTAAAAATAGATAGTAATGAGTAGTTAAACACATTTTATAAACACAATCTCATAGTCCTTTGTTCTCCTCTAAACTGTAATGAGCAATGAAAAGTATATTTTAATAATCATCTCAAATGCCATTTCATAAATACTAGACAGTACTGGAGAGGAATGAGGGAAGGCAGATTTTCCTAAACAGTGGTATAGCACCAGGGAAAATAACTACCTTCAAAGAGTTCTAGGTAAGTGCTTCTCAAATTGTTCATGTCAGGTTGCACAAGTCTCAAAAAGTTTCAAATAAGTACTCTAAAGAAGTACTGCCTCTTGAAATGTTATGATTTTATGTATAAGAACATAATAAAACATCTGTTCATTAGAAGGTCCTAAAATTAACTAGATTTAACATGTATAAAATTATTTATTAACAGCAATAAAGCCAAATGCAGAAGCAAAAATAAAAGTTCTTCAATTATTGAGGGAATTTACAAGCTCCTATTTCATTTCGTCAATTTTTTAGGAATGTTTTAATTTTCCCTCGCCAGCCCCCCCCCTTCCTAAGCTCTAGAAGAATGACACCAGTAGATAGCCACCATTTAAAAAGATTCATCCAAAGCAAAGCAAGATTGGCATTGGATTTAGTGCCTGACAAAAGTGGGAGAAACACTATTCTGCATTATTGTAATTATGTAATTTTGCATGGATCCAATTTACCTATGGAAGCCAAGTACGGACAATAAGCCACTAAAGAACGCTGAGATATTGCAGCTCTGAATAGTGCATTATTGTGACTATACAAACTGTAATGCTACATGCACACGAACATGGCCAAAAATTGGCCTTGAAAAATGGCCATTAATGTCAGTTTTTCACGTCCGATTTAACATTGGTTTTTCACAGATTCTCATAAATGACAGTGTAGGAGTAGTCTCTGAAAACACAGATCTGACTAGATCATGCCTTAGCTTTTAAAGGATTGGTTGCATGGTGTGTTAAAATAATGGCTGTGTGCAGTGATCTATTAAAAAGTATCACATCTAGTGTATGCATGTGCTGTCTGTTTTCACTATCATTTGCTTCTTCCCTAACCAAGACAATTAGAAGTTTTGATTAGTGAATGACAAAAATCTACCTTGACCTTTTACTTTCAGTACGGTATTGTGGAAAGTTATATAGTCCCACATATGACAGCTCAAAAGAAAATTTTGGATTAGTATCCGATAAAAAAAAAATCAACTTTCTTTGGTAACAGCATCACTTCTATTCTGTGGTATGTTATGCTGATTTATTTCAATAGAAGCAGACACAAGCAATGGACAGGCATGGGGGGTTGTTTGCGGAAGATATATTTTTTTTGTATTCTACAATAGCTGCTTTAAATATTTGTAGTTTTATCTCTTAAAAGGCCACTTATGAATATTATTGTATTGCAGCTAACTTCAAATTAAACACCGGTTTCATTTGGAATAACATTGCCACTGATGTCTAGCTAACATATTACAAATGAATGTATCAAATTTAGCTAAAAAGTCAAACTTACCCTCAATTCACTGCAGCCTTTTACTTAGCAGCTCTATTTATAAAGTGAAGATTGTCTGTTTCCTACAGTGCAAATAATGGAAAAACATCAGATAAAGTACACCATGGGTATAGTCTTATTCAAAATTCTCCTGCATAAACACAAAATAACTACTTTACTTGGGATTGAAAAGGGAGAAACAGAGGTCAAATTAAAGAACCCATCAGGCAAATTAACCACCCAAAACTAAGTATATTTTCAGAAACTGCCATTAGAAAGCATTGCCCTTATCCCTACATTGTCCCTCTACATTCCTGTAAACTTAAAGAATCATCAGGACCTAAAACTGTATAAAAATGTCTTGAGATGGGTCCAATGAGTCATTATCATATTCATCAGTCTGGCTTATTCATGAGTGTGAGGCACATTCACACCCCCAGTGCATGACTGACAGCCTGTATAATGATGTGACATTCCTGGTGCTGGCTCCTCTCTGTACCTCCTGGTGCTGCCCCCTTCCCCTGCTGCCCGTGTGTCTATGAGATACTCCTATACACATGACTGACAACCTGTATAATGATGTGACACTCCTGGTGCAGGCTCCTCTAAGTGCTTCCTGGTGATGGCGCCCCCTGCACCCTGTGTGTGTATGAGATACTCCTATATACATGACTGACAGCCTGTATAAAGATGTGACACTCGTGGTGCTGACTCCTCTACATGCTTCCAAGTCCTGAACGCCATGCCCCCTGAAGCCTGTGTATGTATGAGATACTCCTATACACATGACTGACAGCCTGTATGATGATGTAACACTCCTGGTGCTGCCTCCCTATACTTCCTGATGCTGTCGGCCACACTCCCTGCTGCCTGGCTCCTCTATGTGTTTCCTGGTGCTAGTGGCCCCTGCAGCCTGTATGTCTATAATACTCCTGTACACATGACTGACAGCCTGTATAATGATGTGACAATCCTGGTGCTGGCTCCTCTGTATACTTCCTGGTGCTGGTGACCACGCCTCCTGCAGCCTGTGTGTTTATGAGATACTCCTATACACATGGCTACATCCTGTAGCAGTTGTAACAGCCTGACATCCTGTTACTCCTATACACTACTTGTGTAGCTGATGTCTGTGTCTCTTACAGGCAGCAGTTAGGGTGACAGAAATAGTTACAGATACCTGATGACATACCTGATACCTAGCATTGTCATTAATTTTTAAAAAAATTTATTGTGCACTAATCTAAAACACTTTATTTTTAAGAGAATGCATACTCTTTTCCGTCTGAAGGGGAGATACAACAAGTATTCATCCATAGCCAATGAACAGGTATGGTACTATGCCCATTATCTTATACTACCTTGATTAGACCACTCTGTAAGGTGTGTTCCAAGCCTTTTTTCTCTAGGACATGGAGAACTGCATCATGGACGCTAATAAATAGCACTGATGTTTTAATGTCTTCATCAAAAAACAAACTTCGTGTCAACTTCTCCTTCACAGAATCTATTAAATGCAAATATGTTAGTCATTATACCGATACTTCATATGACCTTCATATTTTAATATGGACCAGATTTGTCTTTCAATTTGTTAAAGAAAATGTAGTCAGAAAATAGCCTGATGTTTAAAGCAACATTCTGTGTGGAACTTTTTCTTTACTGTTTGGTAAGGCTGTTTTAATTTCCATGCTGTTCTCTATATAAACTTGTGTAGGTGTGAAATAACTACATGGATTATGATGCGCAGCTGGATGACAGAGCGATGGACACATGACTCCACATTATATGCAATGGCGGTGATGTATCATTGTTTTTTTTATCTATGTTTGCTGTTGTTTTGGTGCAGATGTGGCACTAATGCTGTTTTGCAACTTTCCTTTGCGGCAAATAAATATAGGACAGTGCAAAGTCAATTTTTCATGGACCTTGATTGAAGCACATTTATTGCATAGACTTGTTTTCACAATAGGACTGAATTCATAGACTGCGTCTTTGCGACTTTTTATTCAACTGTTGCAAACAACCTGTCACGGGTGGACCCGCGACCCACATCGCGGGTCGCGGGCTCACCCGTGCCTCTCGCTCCCCGCAGGCGCCACGCCAGCGCATCTCACCTCTCCCCGCTCCCGAGTCCCGGCCTCGCTCCGTGCGCGCGCGGTCCCGTGCCTCCGCGCGCGCGCGCGACTCTTCTAGGAAATTTAAAGGGCCAGTGCGCCATTAATTGGCGCTGGCCAAATTGTCCAATTCTATTTAAGCCTGCCTCTTCCTGCAAGCCCTGCCGGATCTTTGTGCCTTGCGCCCTAGAGAAAGCTGTTTTGATGCCGTGTGCTGTTCTTGAGATTTCCCGTTGTGACCCCTGCTCCGTTTCTGACTACGCTCCTGTGCCGCCTGTCCTGACCTGTTGCTACGACTCTGACTACGAACCTGTGCTGCCCGTCCTGACCTCCTGCCTGACCCCGACTACGAGATTGCCTGCCGATTCTGTACCCCGACCTTGGCTGCCACTGCGGACAAGTCACGCCTGCGGAACGACCTGGTGGTACCACGCCGCAGCAAGTCCAACCCGCTTTGCGGCGGGCTCTGGTGAAAACCGGGTGCCACTTAGACTCCGGTCCCAGGTAGTGGCTTGTGCCATCGTCCGCAGTGGTTCAGAGGATCCACAACCTCTAAGCCTGACAGTAAGATCCGGCCATGGATCCCGCCGAGGTTCCGTCTCCTAGCAAGCCTGACCTCGCTACTATTGTGATCCACCAATCCCGGCAGATTGCTGCGCAGCGTGACCAGCTGGAGCAGGTCACTGCCATGTTGCAGCAACTATTGGCCAACCAACAACCGCAACAGGTCCCGGAAGCTGCTCAAGCGATTTCTACAGCTCCGACTCCTCTCCCTGCTGTTGAACCCAGGATGCGCTTGTCCATGCCCAGCAAATATGATGGTGATCCTAAGATGTGCAGAAGTTTTTTAACTCAGTGTTCCCTGCATATTGAACTTATGCCGACCCAGTTTTTTTCGGAACGATCAAAGGTGGCGTTTTTAATCAGCCTACTCTCTGGGAAAGCCCTGGCCTGGGCTACACCCCTGTGGGACAGAAGCGACCCAGTTACGGCTTCTCTCTCAGCCTTCGTGTCCGAATTTAGGGCCGTGTTTGAGGAACCAGCTCGGGCCTCCTCCGCTGAGTCTGCCTTATTGAACTTGCGCCAGGGGAATTCCTCCGTGGGAGAGTATGCGGTCCAGTTCCGTACTTTGGCGTCAGAACTTGCCTGGAATGACGCCGCCTTGTCTGCCGCTTTCAAGAAGGGTCTCGCCTCTCATGTGAAGGACGCCCTGGCCGCTCGTGATCTTCCGTCTACTCTGTCTGGTCTCATCACCTTGGCCACTCGGATAGACGTGCGATTTAGAGAGCGTGCGGAGGAATCTCGCTTCGAGCAACCTCAAGTCCGTCCTCGACGCCTTCCCCGCCTGGCCCCGGTCTTCCAAAGACCACTCCAACCTCAGGACTTACCATCCGCAGAGGAGCCTATGGAGGTGGACAGAGCTAGACTCTCCTCCCAGGAACGCATCAGAAGGCGCCAGGGTAACCTTTGTCTTTATTGTGCTAGTCCGGAGCACTTCATCGGGTCCTGTCCTATCCGTCCTCAGCGTCCGGGAAACGCCAGCACCTAGGGTTCTTGGGAGAAGCGTCCCTAGGTGTCTGCCAAGCTTCTCCACGTCTGTTGATTCCGGTGCTTCTCAGCGTTGGCGCCAGTCCCCAGATCCAAGTCTCTGCATTCCTGGACTCCGGCTCTGCGGGGAATTTCGTGGATGCCGCTCTGATCTCCCGGCATCACATCCCAGTGGTTCGCCTTGAGAAGCCGTTGGTCATCTCATCCGTAAGTGGCCAGATCCTCTCTGACCCGGTCTTGTACCGCACCAAGCCTCTGTCCTTGCAAGTCGGAGTGTTACACAAGGAGAGACTGTCCTTTTACATGCTACCTCGCTCCACGTCCTCTATCCTGTTGGGTCTTCCGTGGCTGCAGCTCCATGCTCCTGTTCTCAATTGGATGACAGGGGAGATTCTTCATTGGGGTCCTGAGTGCCGGTCCCGCTGTATGGGAGCTTCCCTGCCTGTACCTGTATTGGCCTCCTCTCTGTCTAAGAAGCCTTTGGAGGGTTTACCTGCGTGCTACCAGGACTTCTCTGACGTCTTCTCTAAAAAGCAGGCTGAGACTTTGCCACCGCATCGACCCTACGATTGCCCTATTGAGTTATTGCCGGGCACTTCTCCTCCCAGAGGTCGAGTGTATCCACTCTCCGTTCCTGAAACCACAGCCATGTCAGAGTATATCCAGGAGAACTTGCAAAGAGGTTTCATACGGAAGTCCTCCTCTCCTGCGGGTGCAGGATTCTTCTTTGTTACTAAGAAGGACGGCTCCCTGCGTCCTTGTATTGATTATCGTGGACTTAATAAGATCACGGTTAAAAATCGCTACCCTCTGCCACTGATCACTGAACTGTTTGATCGCCTGCGCGGTTCGAAGATTTTCTCTAAGTTGGATCTTCGCGGGGCCTACAACCTTATTCGTATCCGCAAGGGCGACGAATGGAAGACAGCATTTAACACCCGAGATCAGGGCCGGATTAAGGTTGGTGGGGGCCCCTGGGCGCAAAATCTGGTGGAGGCCCCCACTGAGTGTAGCGTACACATACGTCCTCCTGCTTCCTTTCCACTATCCAAAGAGTAACACCACTACATACAGCCGCCTCGCCCCCAGTAACACAGCTACATACAGCCACCTGGCCCCCAGTAACACAGCTACATACAGCCGCCTCACCCCCAGTAACACAGCTACATACAGCCGCCTCGCCCCCAGTAACACAGCTACATACAGCCGCCTCATCCCCAGTAACACAGCTACATACAGCCACCTCGCCCCCAGTAACACAGCTACATACAGCCGCCTGGCCCCCAGTAACACAGCTACATACAGCCCCCTCGCCCCCAGTAACACAGCTACATACAGCCACCTCACCCCCAGTAACACAGCTACATACAGCCGCCTGGCCCCCAGTAACACAGCTACACACAGCCGCCTGGCCCCCAGTAACACAGCTGACTACAGCCGCCTCACCCCCAGTAACACAGCTACACACAGCCGCCTCACCCCCAGTAACACAGCTACATACAGCCTCCTCGCCCCCAGTAACACAGCTACACACAGCCGCCTCATCCCCAGTAACACAGCTACATACAGCTGCCTCGCCCCCAGTAACACAGCTACATACAGCTGCCTCATCCCCAAGTAACACAACTACATACAGCCCCCTCGCCCCCAGTAACACAGCTACATACAGCCCCCTCGCCCCCAGTAACACAGCTACATACAGCCCCCTCGCCCCCAGTAACACAGCTACATACAGCCCCCTCGCCCCCAGTAACACAGCTACATACAGCCCCCTCACCCCCAGTAACACAGCTACATACAGCCGCCTCGCCCCCAGTAACACAGCTACATACAGCCGCCTCATCCCCAGTAACACAGCTACATACAGCCACCTCGCCTCCAGCCCCAATGCTACATACAGCCGCCTCGCCCCCAGTAACACAGCTACATACAGCCCCCTCGCCCCCAGTAACACAGCTACATACAGCCCCCTCGCCCCCAGTAACACAGCTACATACAGCCCCCTCGCCCCCAGTAACACAGCTACATACAGCCTCCTCGCCCCCAGTAACACAGCTACATACAGCCTCCTCGCCCCCAGTGACACAGCTACATACAGCCGCCTCATCCCCAGTAACACAGCTACATACAGCCGCCTCATCCCCAGTAACACAGCTACATACAGCCGCCTCGCCCCCAGTAACACAGCTACATACAGCCCCCTCGCCCCCAGTAACACAGCTACATACAGCCGCCTGGCCCCCAGTAACACAGCTACATACAGCCGCCTGGCCCCCAGTAAAACAGCTACATACAGCCGCCTCGCCCCCAGTAACACAGCTACATACAGCCGCCTCACCAGTAACACAGCTACATACAGCCGCCTGGCCCCCAGTAACACAGCTACATACAGCCGCCTGGCCCCCAGTAACACAGCTACATACAGCCGCCTCGCCCCCAGTAACACAGCTACATACAGCTGCCTCGCCCCCAGTAACACAGCTACATACAGCTGCCTCGCCCCCAGTAACACAACTACACACAGCTGCCTCGCCCCCAGTAACACAGCTACATACAGCCCCCTCGCCCCCAGTAACACAGCTACATACAGCCGCCTCGCCCCCAGTAACACAGCTACATACAGCCGCCTCGCCCCCAGTAACACAGCTACATACAGCCCCCTCACCCCCAGTAACACAGCTACATACAGCCACCTCATCCCCAGTAACACAGCTGCATACAGCCGTCTCATCCCCAGTAACACAGCTACATACAGCCGCCTCATCCCCAGTAACACATATACATACAGCCGCCTCGCCCCCAGTAACACAGCTACATACAGCCGCCTCGCCCCCAGTAACACAGCCGCCTCACCCCCAGTAACACAGCCGCCTCACCCCCAGTAACACAGCTACATACAGCCGCCTCACCCCCAGTCAAACATCTTTACATCCTTCACCCGTACCAGATATACAGTCCCACATAACATACACCTCAGCCCACACAGCCATGCAGTCCCAAGCAGTGGTGTAAATAGGAGAGATTGGGCCCCATAGCAGATTTCTGCATGGGGCCCCCCTTCCCCTTAAAAAAATATAAACATATGTCGGCTGCATTCACATAAACGTGTGGTGGCCAGACTATCGCCTGGCAGGCACATGTTGGGCGTTGTGGAGAGGAGGAGAGGTGATCGCGGCTCACCCCTCCCCTCTCCATAGAGAATAGAGCCGCATGGTCGTTCTTACGACCATAGATAGAGCACGCTCTCTCTCTTTTGCGGCCACAGCACGAAACAGTGAGTACTCATTGTACTCACCGTACCGAGCCCATGTGCTATAGATGCCTATGAGGGAAGTATATCCGGTAACAAATTTGCAGCCAGATATACGCCCCCCATACGTTCTTGTGAATGTACCCTTATACAGACATGTTTATACAATTACACACTGATATATACAAACCATTATATACTTAGATACACACAAATAAAGTTCTACACACGTATACCTGCACCCATATATATACACACAAGTATACACTTACACACATTCAGTATATAGAGCTTATAAATACATACCATATACACAGTATATACAAAAACCACATCATTCATATATATAAATGTGCACATATATATGCTTATGTAAATATATGCGTGTATAAATACAGTAGATGCATATACACACAGTATTTACACCTATACACAGTATATACATATATACACCTATACACAGTAGATGCATATATACTCATATACACAGTAGATGCATATATACACAAGATACATATATACACATATACACAGTGGATGCCTATATACACAGTATATACATATATACACAGTGGATGCCTATATACACAGTATATACATATATACACATATACACAGTGGATGCCTATATACACAGTATATACATATATACACATATACACAGTAGATGCCTATATACACAGTATATACACATATACACAGTAGATGCCTATATACACAGTATATACACATATACACAGTAGATGCCTATATACACAGTATATACACATATACACAGTAGATGCCTATATACACAGTATATACACATATACACAGTAGATGCCTATATACACAGTATATACACATATACACAGTAGATGCCTATATACACAGTATATACATATATACACATATACACAGTAGATGCCTATATACACAGTATATACACATATACACAGTAGATGCCTATATACACAGTATATACATATATACACATATACACAGTAGATGCCTATATACACAGTATATACATATACACACACATACACAGTAGATGCCTATATACACTGTATATACACATATACACTCATATACATATATATACACATATATACACACAGACAAATACATGTATATACTTACCCCCGGTGACCGGCCGTGGCGTCAGGCTGGCGTTCGGGCGGGTGCTTCTTCGGGCGGGGGTGTCGGTTGCTTGCTTGTTCGGTCGGGGGGTGGGGGGTTGCTTGCTCGGCCGGGGAGGATGGGTGGCGGGTGCTTGTTCAAACGGAACGGAGCCGCGCGGGAGCAGGGGGCGGGGCCGCGCGGGAGCGGGGGGCGGGGCCGGTGCGGTTCGAGCGGAGTTGCTTGCGCGGGGTGAGACGGTGGGGGGGGGGCATTGTTGGATGACTCAACCATAGCGGGGGATGGGGGGGCCAGGAGCCGGTTACCTGTGTCGGGGGGGCGGGGGGGGAGGCGGAGTCACCTGTGCCGTACAGGGCGGGCGGCTCCGCCATGCTGTGGTTTGTAATGCCGGGGAGGCCAGGGGGATGGGCGAGCTGGGAAACAGTTACCTGTGGCGGGGGGAGCGCGCTTGCGGAGGCGGAGTCACCTGTGCCGTGCGGGGTGGGCGGCGATGGGCGGGCAGCGGGCGGCTCCGCCATGAAGCGTTATGGACGGGCGGGGAGGCCATGCAGGGGGATGGGCGAGCTGGGAGGCGGTCACCTATGCAGAAAGATGGGCGGGGAGGCGGTCACTTATGTCTAGGGGCAGCGGGCGGCTCAGGAGAGTGTGCGCGGGAGGAGCGGGGGTGCGGTCTGGTGGGGGCCCCTAGGGGGGGCAAGATGGTGGGGGCCCCGGGGCTCTAGCCCCGCGAGCCCCGCCTATAATCCGGCCCTGCCCGAGATGGTCACTTCGAATACCTTGTGATGCCTTTTGGATTATGCAATGCTCCAGCTGTCTTCCAGGAGTTTGTCAATGACATCTTCAGGGACCTTCTGTATACGTGTGTAGTGGTCTACCTGGATGATATCTTGGTATTCTCTCCAGATCTCAAGACTCATCAATCTCACGTACAGCAAGTCCTAGGCCGCCTTCGAGCCAATTGTCTCTACGCTAAGCTCGAGAAATGTCTCTTCCATCAACGGAGTCTACCTTTTCTTGGTTACATCATCTCCGACAGGGGTCTCCAGATGGATCCTACCAAGCTGTCTGCCGTTCTTCAGTGGCCTTGTCCAGAGGGTCTTCGCGCCATTCAGAGATTCCTGGGCTTCGCAAACTACTACCGTCAGTTCATTCCTCATTTCTCTACCCTTGTTGCCCCCATCGTGGCACTAACCAGGAAGGGCGCTAATCCACGCCTTTGGCCTCCAGCGGCTGAAGAGGCCTTTGCAAGGTTAAAGACCGCCTTTGCTAAAGCTCCGATCCTTTCTAGACCTGATACTGAGAAGCCTTTTATCTTGGAGGTGGACGCATCTTCTGTCGGTGCAGGGGCTGTGCTTAATAATAATAATAATAATTCTTTATTTATATAGCGCACACAGATTACGCAGCACTGTACAAAGCATGGCAAACTGGTCCCTGTCCCCATGGGGCTCACAATCTAAACAACCTAACAGTATGTTTTGGAGTGTGGGAGGAAACCGGAGTACCCGGAGGAAACCCACGCAAACACGGAGAGAACATACAAACTCTTTGCAGATGTTGACCTGGGTGGGATTCGAACCCAGGACTCGCTTACCCAGAAAGGACCCAGGGGGCGAACTCTTACGTGCGGTTTCTTTTCTAAAACCTTTTCTCCTGCTGAGAAGAACTACTCAATTGGTGACAAGGAACTTTTGGCAATCAAACTTGCCTTGGAAGAATGGCGTTATCTTTTGGAGGGTGCTCGCTATCCAGTCTGTGTTTATACGGATCATAAGAACCTTTCGTACCTCCAGACTGCCCAACGTCTTAATCCCAGACAAGCCCGTTGGTCACTATTCTTCTCCCGCTTCAATTTGATGATTTACTTCCGGCCAGCAGAGAAGAATATCAAGGCAGACGCCCTTTCCCGTGCCTCAGATGTTGTTGGAGAAGAGCCGGTTCCTCAGTATATCATCTCTCCGGAACAGTTGGTTGCAGCCGCTCCTGTGGATCTTCGGCAGCTTCCCCCTGGCAAGACGTATGTCCGACCTGCTCTGCGGAAGAGGATTTTGTTTTGGGGACATTCTTCCCGCCTGGCTGGGCACCCTGGGGTGCAACGCTCCGTGGCCCTCATCTCCCGCTACTACTGGTGGCCTGACTTGGTCAAAGATGTTCGGGACTTTGTGGGATCCTGCACCTCCTGTGCTCGAAATAAGCCTTCTCGTCTAAAACCGGCTGGTCTCTTGCTTCCGTTGCCGATACCCAGTCGCCCGTGGTCTCACGTGGCTATGGACTTTGTCACGGATCTTCCATCTTCTTCGGGCAATACTGTCATCTGGGTGGTAACAGATCGGTTTTCGAAGATGTCTCATTTCGTTCCTCTTCCAGGTCTACCGTCTGCTCCACGTCTTGCCAGTCTCTTCTTCCAACATATATTCCGGCTACATGGGCTTCCTCTGCACATTGTCTCTGATCGTGGAGTTCAATTTGTCTCCCGTTTCTGGCGCTCACTCTGTGGCCAATTGCAGGTGAAGTTGGACTTTTCTTCAGCCTACCACCCTCAGTCCAATGGTCAAGTGGAGAGAGTCAACCAGAGTCTGGGCTGCTATTTGCGTCATTTTGTCTCTGCCCGTCAGGACGACTGGTCCACTTTGTTGCCCTGGGCAGAGTTCTCCTACAACTCTCTGGATTCTGAGTCTGCTGGTGCTGCTCCATTCTTTGTTGTCTATGGAAGAATTCCACGCCCTCCACTCCCTCTCTCAGTTCCCTCGGATGTTCCCGCGGTGGAAGAATTGGTGCAAGACCTCAGCTCCGTATGGAGACAGACTCGTCTATCTCTACTTCGGGCATCTGCTCGCACTAAAATCCAGGCCGACAAGAAACGCAGATCTCCTCCCGTCTTCTCTCCTGGGGACAAGGTCTGGTTATCTTCCAAATACATCCGGCTGAAGATACCTGGTTACAAGCTCGGTCCTCGTTTCTTGGGTCCTTTCGAGGTCCTGACCCGTATCAATCCTGTATCCTACAAGTTGCGCCTTCCTCCCACCATGCGCATCCCGAACTCCTTCCATGTCTCCCTGCTCAAGCCTGTCATCCTGAACCGCTTCTCCCGGCAAGTACCTCCTCCTTCCCCTGTGGCTGACTCCACCGACACCTATGAGGTAAAAGACATCCTCGATATGAAGACTGTAAGGGGGAAGCGGTTCTTCTTAGTCGACTGGAAGGGGTTCGGTCCAGAAGAAAGGTCTTGGGAGCCGGAGGACAATATTCTGGACCGTGATCTTCTGCAGAGATTTCTTCAACCCAAAAAGAGAGGGAGGCCGAAGGGGGGGGTACTGTCACGGGTGGACCCGCGACCCACATCGCGGGTCGCGGGCTCACCCGTGCCTCTCGCTCCCCGCAGGCGCCACGCCAGCGCATCTCACCTCTCCCCGCTCCCGAGTCCCGGCCTCGCTCCGTGCGCGCGCGGTCCCGTGCCTCTGGGCGCGCGCGCGACTCTTCTAGGAAATTTAAAGGGCCAGTGCGCCATTAATTGGCGCTGGCCAAATTGTCCAATTCTATTTAAGCCTGCCTCTTCCTGCAAGCCCTGCCGGATCTTTGTGCCTTGCGCCCTAGAGAAAGCTGTTTTGATGCCGTGTGCTGTTCTTGAGATTTCCCGTTGTGACCCCTGCTCTGTTTCTGACTACGCTCCTGTGCCGCCTGTCCTGACCTGTTGCTACGACTCTGACTACGAACCTGTGCTGCCCGTCCTGACCTCCTGCCTGACCCCGACTACGAGATTGCCTGCCGATTCTGTACCCCGACCTTGGCTGCCACTGCGGACAAGTCACGCCTGCGGAACGACCTGGTGGTACCACGCCGCAGCAAGTCCAACCCGCTTTGCGGCGGGCTCTGGTGAAAACCGGGTGCCACTTAGACTCCGGTCCCAGGTAGTGGCTTGTGCCATCGTCCGCAGTGGTTCAGAGGATCCACAACCTCTAAGCCTGACACAACCCACATAGCATTAGACACTGCCAGAAGATTTATCCCAGGCCAAAGCCACTTCAATGAATCTGACTGCAGCACAGCACCAAAGACAGATATAGAACTATCATAAGGAACTGGTTTTATCAAAAATTACACCCAATGGGGCTTATTTACTAAGGGTCCCGCGTCCGCATTTCCGTTGGGTTTTCTGACTTTTCGGGAATCGCGAAGCCGAGGCAGGGATTTAGAAGGGGATTGTGTTGCAAGCATTCAGATTTTGGCGCATCGGCGCCGGCTTTCATGCAACAGAAATTGGGGGGCGGGTCGTCAGACGATCCGACTGATTTGGATTGAGCGCGGGATTTAACTTTCGATATTAAGCACTTACATGCACCAGGAAGAAGAAAGTGAACTCTGGCGGACCTGAGCGGGGAAGCGACACATGCAGGAAATCGGGCACATGATCTTCTTGAATCATAGCTGATGTGCATTCCGGTCGGACATTCAGGATTGGGGAACGCGCATGGACGGGTAAGCAAATGGGCCCCAATGAGTTTATTTCTGTTTTTTCATGCATCCCCTAGTGCAGTGATGGTGAACCTTTTAGAAACCGAGTGCCCAAACTACAACCAAGACCCACTTATTTATTGCAAAGTGCCAACACAGAAATTTAATTTGTGATTTATACGCCCTGCTCTGTCACAACTTTCATTCATATCGGCACCCTGAGGAAACCAATAAAGCAGAAAGTAGAATAAATTTCGATGATCATTGTAGCTTCCCTCCTGGGTCCATTAACAGGAAGAATTGTCATGCTACAATGATGATCCAGGTCTGTCCACACCTTCCCACTCCTCCAGTAGTCCCAGATAGCGCTGTCACTTTAAAATAGCTCTGTGCGCAGCAAGTTCTGGGCTGTCTTTGACTGCAGGAAGATACCTGGAGTGCTCTGGTGATGGCCTGGGTGCCCACAGAAAGGTCTCTGAGTGCCACCTCTGGCACCCGTGCCATAGGTTCGCCACCACTGCCCTAGTGTTTTCTGATTTTAATCACTTGAGTATCATCCCAGTTGGGTTGCATTTTAACATCTAATTTTTACTACTCTGAGAAACTACCTGTTTTCTGATAGTATTTCATTACTATAACTTTCTATGAAAAACCATATTAGAAAATAGGTGTTAGCTAAATAAAGTGAATATCTAAAAATGTGAAATAGTTTACCCAAAATTAAGAAAATAAGTTACAGACGGTTGTACATTCTATACATAAATTTATTTCATTGTGCCCCATTGGATACACTATCTAAGGTAAAATGTGAACTTACTGTCTGCAGCAACAATGTATATGTCTATGTCAACATTGATGAATTCTTTTAAAATCTGTAAAAATAATAAAATTGATTAATCCTCGCTTATTATATTACAGTATGACTAGAAGTGCCCACCATCAGGACGCAGGCATAATTTTTTGCTTTGTGTATGTGTATTCATTGACACTTTAGTAATTTTTCTCATTCTGATGAGCCTATGTACCTGGGTGAAATGCTTAGAGAGTATTGAGAATAAAGGACACAACATGTGTGTTTGTGACGCTGAAGTTGCATCTGTAGCAGGGTAGATACCTCCTAGCTAGGCAGAGCTATACCCTGTCAGCTTGGAGGATATCCTTGGCTTGTAAGGATAGTAGGATTGGGTCTTACTTTGTGCTGTACTTGGTCGCCCTCTGCTGACTCACCTTGGGGTTTACATGCTAGAAATGACAATATTACTAGCACATGCATAAATATATTCCCCTGGTGATCTAGCCTGTCTATTCTTTATGTGCATGGTTTAATTGTCCCTTCAATGTTGATGCATTAATACTCTCTACTCATGGGGGCTTTATTTTAACATATATCCAATAAAAGTTATATTTTAAGCATACCTTTCCCATATACTATTCAGTGATTCCTGTTATTATTTTACGCAAAAAAAGAGTACAGTATTCCAAATATCCTTACAGGGGCTTTAGGGATCTTTTACATTGTGACATACAGACTGGCTCAAGTGGGCCCTGAACTTTTTGTCTCTGCCCCCACTGTTGACTACACATGCTGACCCCTGACTTAATCATGACTGAAGGTAAGTTTCACCATATGGTAGAACAAAGGAAGTGGCGGTCAGTGTGACCAACTCATACTCCTGCTAGATGACAGAAAAAGGGATCTAACCAACAATAAGGACATTGCATGGCAGATTTGGCAAATTCCCTATCTTTGGGATCTTCCTGGACATTCTAGTAGAATTGGCAAGAATGGATCCACGCATGGTAGATCTTTTTTTAAATATGTCTTTGCCTACTTTACAATGTAGGAGTCTCTGTTAGTGTTGGTTTCTCTAAAACGGATACTATATAATCCCTTATTTTGTTAGGAAAACGTCTGTAGAGTCATGCAAGTTTAAACAAAATTTTGCAAATGGTTATTGAACAATGTTAAAGTGTAAACAGAACTCTGTTATACTCACTCCTTTCAACGCTTTGATCCCTGTAATATCAATGAATGAGACTGCCCCAAAGTCAAGGATTAAACTATGAATCTCTATTCTGGGAACTTGGATATTATTTGGCAGATCTGCATTCCAGTCAATGACAATAGGAAGATCAGCTGTGTTTATGGGCTGGTCCAGCTCTTCAATCCTGTTGTTATCCAACTCATCTTCATCGTCTGAATCTTTATAATCATATGAAGTACATATCACACCTCTCTGAAAAATATTAATTTTAGCTGAAATATTATACATTTTAGAATACTATTTTTAACTAAGGACTTTGGGTAACGAAACACAGTTCAGAAGCTGCAGTTAAAAAATAAATAGCAGGCAATGTCTCTAACTGTACTTACTGGTGTGACACATAATTCTCCCTTCTTCACCAATTTTTTTATTTTTCTCAGAGCCTTATTCCTCTTACGCAGAACCCATAGTGGATTAAATCCAACCTTTAAATAAAATAACATCTTATTATACTATGGAGAAAACCATATTATACAGACAGATTATGACAGGCAAAAGACTTACAGCATCAATGAGTTTATCTTTGAAGAAAGAACTATTTGCAAAAAATATTGGAGCTGGGCATCTAAATATCTTCAGTCCCTTCGGCTCACATATCTGTGTACAATAACACAATTAATATGCTGAAAGAAAGAATCTATATGTACAGGTAACTGGGGAATTGTATCTTCTGTGATCTACCTCATTGTAGTCCTTCCTATTTTTGTAGATGTCAGTTTTTTCAATATTAGCCAATTGTACAAACTTGGGGCTTAAGGAAATAGAAAATTATTAGACAATACAATACAAAAACTTAGTAACATTTCTAAAGATGTTCACTAACAACATACTCAGTGTAAGTATATAATCAAATAGGTCTGCTCTTCAATAACTATGAAGACAACTGCCTACAAGTATAAGATGAGTCCAATGCCTCATATATAATATGAGTTCTGAACCCAGGGTGCAAAGCTGTTATTAGCACCTTGTGCCAAAATTATCTGATTTACATTAATATGTTTACTTACAACTGAACGCGGAACACGACTGTCAAAAGTTCAATGCCTACACCAACAGCAAGCCCAAGATCCAGGCCAAGAATAACAGATGCAACGAATGTCAAGACCCACACAAGCTGTAATGAATAATATTGTTTATTTTACATCAATATAAAAAGTCAGATATATGTATCCCTATCTCTATGTTTTAATCATAATATATTCAGTGTATCATGTTAGATTTGTTCCAAAACAACAGATGTATCGATGAAAGTCATAATACATTTACATGTTTTCAGTTCTTTCATTTTTAATTATATACAGATTTCTGTGTGAAAAAACTGCTTTAAGGAATTTTCCAGGAATTCCCAAAAACCCCAATACAGGTTGACAAAAAAGGGTACTAACCCTGCTCTGCTGCCAGGGTCACTACTTCCAGTACTTCCTGTTTTCAGACCTGCTCTTGTCTGGAAATTCCAGGGGGTCACGGGGCCTGATTTGATCACTGATCCAGTAATGTTCTGTGGTCAGGTGATGTTATATGGTCCAAGGCTCCCATTTGCGGACAAAAGCAGGTCATGTGACCCCCTGGAACTTCTTGGCAGGTACAGGGCCAAAAACCAGAACAACACAGGTAGCATGAGCCCACAGCAGGGTAAGTAGCATTACTGAAAAACCCCTTTAATTCAGTACCATACAAGTCTGTGAGATTAATAATAATAATGAACTCTCATGTACAAGTTGTAAGATTTTGCAGCATGGAATCTGCAGCATTACAATCTTCATGCAGACTATTCTGATTGTGTACATTTATGCTGTAGATTCCAAAAATACTATATAAACTGTAAGAACAGTTATTATTACTATACAATTATACCTTGACTAGAATAAAAAATCCTTACATATAACAAAATAATAACAATGTGCTTACACAGTCATACTTATCTCTCTTGAATAACACTGGAATTTCATTGAACTTCATTAGCATTCCTTTTAAGTTCACACAAATTATAGCTGCCAAAACGGACTGAAAAAAAAAATTATAATTATTATTATTTTGAAAATATGCTGAAAGTAAAAAAAAAAATCTATATTTTGGGATATAGTGACACTTAATGGATGACTGCTCTAATATTCAAGGAACTACTAGGAATGGTACATGAATTTCATTTTAGTTTTAGAAATTATAGATATAGATATACAGTGGAGAAAATGATTTTTTATAAAATGCCAATTTTGCAAACCTAATTTTTTCTCCTAGGAACACTTCATCTGTGAAAAAACGAATTTTATTGAAAAATCCATAAAATCACATTGTATGATTTTTAAATAATGAATTCATGCTTTATTGCATGGAATAAGTATTTGATACAATAGAAAAACAGAAGTTAGTATTTGGTACAGAAACCGTTGTTCACAGAGGTCTGATTTTGACCCACTGTTTAATACTTATATTCTCCAGATATTTTTATACAGGTTTTGGGGCGGTTGCTGGACAAAATTGAGTTTTGCTCCCAACAAAGATTTTTTTTTTAAATAAAACTTCTTTTTATTTACTTTTTAACATAACTGCCGGTATAACAGTACAGCAATACTGCAATGTATATTACAATGCCACCATCCCACCCATTCACCGCCAAAGATTTCTGATAGGATTCAGGTCTGGAGACTGGCTAGACTACTTCAGGACGCTGAAATACTTCTTACAGAGCCGCTCATTAGTGGCCCTGGCTGTGTCTTCTGGTTGATTGTCATGATGGAAGACCCATCTTGAAAGCTCTTGCAGAGAGAAGGAGGCTGTTGGCCAAAATCCATCTACTCACCATCATATGGTAGAGTCCTGCTGTCCCCTTTGCAGAAAAGCACCCAAAAGTATGATATGTCCACCCACATACTTCTAAGTTCTATTATAATGCAATCTGCCCATATGACCTTCTCCAATGCCTCTTCTGGATAATCAAGATAGTCATTGGCAAACTGTCAGGTTCGCTAGGGAGAATGCTGGGACTTCTGGTGGTGCCAGCAGCGTTCTCCGAACCCCGGCGCGTGTCCGCGCAAACTCCACCTCTCGTCCTGAGCAGCGGCTGCTAAGATCTCGCGCTGTCTAGGAGTGGCTGGGACTTTGAACCTCTGCTTGGTGCCTGTTGTTCTGCACCGTGAGGGGTTAATTCCCAGATGCTGTCCAGCTCCTATCAGGTTCTGGAGGTGGAGTTCTGGCTGCATAAATTGCAGCTTCACTAGTCACCTGTGCCAGTGTTTGAAAATCCCTTTCTCCACTCGCTGCTCTAGGTTGTATTGCTCAGTATCTTTATCTGTATTGTTGTTACCTCGGCTAGTTTTTGACTTTGACTCTTTGCTTACTGATTTTGCTATTGACGTACCCTCTCGTTGTGATTCCGGCTTGTTTACGATTCTTTTGTGTTTTATGTTGTCAGTCTGTTTGTGTTTTCCTTCCCACACTTATTCCAGTGTATCTCGAAGTCTTCAAGTAGTCGCCCCACGGTTTAGCGTGGGGGGGCTATAGGAAGGGACAGAGGTTGGGGCAAGCTCAGGGCTCACTATCCCCTGTCTTTGGTGTACCAATCTTAACACAAACTTCAAAAATGCCTGGACATGTGCTGGTATCAGTAGGGGAACCTTGCCTGGCCTTGAGGATTTTGATACATTACGGTACAATGTGTTACCAGTGGTAATCTTTGTGCCAGCTTTGAGACTATGATAATCTGGATGTTTTTTTAGATTCTGTCCTTAAGAGTTAAAGTAGAGTTAAAGATAAAAATCTTAGACCTCTTCATACCTTGTAGGGGGGAAAACCTGTGAAAGTAGCAGTGTATCAAATACATCTCTCCCCACTGAAATATAATGTGTAAGAACTCTGTGGAATAGAAGGTGGGTAGACTTCCATCTGTATTGTTTGTATATACGGTGCAGCTGGATATTCCTGTTTTAAAGCACTTGCAAATAATTGGAGGTTTTTAGATATTGACTTTAAAGACCAGATAATGGTATGGGTGATGTATACAGGGTGAAGAATACTGAAAAGAGTAAGCTTATTATGTAAACTCACCAGCCACTTTATTAGGTGCACCATGCTAGTAACGGGTTGGACCCCCTTTTGCCTTCAGAACTGTCTCAATTCTTCGTGGCATAGATTCAACAAGGTGCTGGAAGCATTCCTCAGAGATTTTGGTCCATATTGACATGATGGCATCACACAGTTGCCGCAGATTTGTCGGCTGCACATCCATGATGCAAATCTCCCGTTCCACCACATCCCAAAGTTGCTCTATTGGATTGAGATCTGGTGATTGTGGAGGCCATTTGAGTACAGTGAACTCATTGTCATGTTCAAGAAACCAGACTGAGATGATTCCAGCTTTATGACATGGCGCATTATCCTGCTGAAAGTAGCCATCAGATGTTGGGTACATTGTGGTCATAAAGGGATGGACATGGTCAGCAACAATACTCAGGTAGGTTGTGGCGTTGCAACGATGCTCAATTGGTACCAAGGGGCCCAAATATTCCCCACACCATGACACCACCACCACCAGCCTGAACCGTTGATACAAGGCAGGATGGATCCATGCTTTTATGTTGTTGACGCCAAATTCTGACCCTACCATCCGAATGTCGCAGCAGAAATCGAGACTCATCAGACCAGGCAAAGTTTTTCCAATCTTCTACTGTCCAATTTCGACGAGCTTGTGCAAATTGTAGCCTCAGTTTCCTGTTCTTAGCTGAAAGGAGTGGCACCCGGTGTGGTCTTCTGCTGCTGTAGCCCATCTGCCTCAAAGTTCGACGTACTGTGCATTCAGAGATGCTCTTCTGTCTACCTCGGTTGTAACGGATGGCGATTTGAGTCACTTTTGCCTTTCTATCAGCTCGAACCAGTCTGCCCATTCTCCTCTGACCTCTGGCATCAACAAGGCATTTCCGCCCATAGAACTGCCGCTCACTGGATGTTTTTTCTTTTTCGGACCATTCTCTGTAAACCCTAGAGATGGTTGTGCGTGAAAATCCCAGTAGATCAGCAGTTTCTGAAATACTCAGACCAGCCCTTCTGGCACCAACAACCACGCCACGTTCAAAGGCCTCAAATCACCTTTCTTCCCCATACTGATGCTTAGTTTGAACTGCAGGAGATTGTCTTGACCATGTCTACATGCCTAAATGCACTGAGTTGCCGTCATGTGATTGGCTGATTAGAAATTAAATGTTAACGAGCAGTTGGACAGGTGTACCTAATAAAGTGGCCGGTGAGTGTATGCTGCAATAGCTTAATTTAGTTTTTTAATAGGAAAAGTGACCTAAAATAAAATAATAACAACATAATAACTTTATTAAAATGATTTAATGTGTAATTTTCTAAAAATATATTATTCATGTAATAAACATGTCATAGACAATAAAGTGGCTTAATAGATTTACTCTATAATACAGCTACATACCTTTGGTAATGGTTCTAGGAGGTATCCAACAGCCAATGTCACAATCAAAACAAGCAATCCAGATATTATTCCAGCAACCTACAAGATATTACGATTTGAATCTAAATAAAAGAGTAGCACACTGTAACCAACAACTAAAGATGTATGTTTTTGTTTGACTCTTACATTTAAAATGTAGCATAAGCTCTAGTAATACATTCAAATGATGGCCTTAGCACTTTAACAGAAATTAAGGATTGAAAGCTACCGGTCAATGTCAATTTTTGCTGGACAAAACACAGACTAGTTTAAAATCCATCAAGGTTTCCTTACACTTTTTACAACTGTTTTTTAGGTTTGTGAAACCACCATCAACACTTTAGAAGTAATGAATTTTAAACTTAGAATACCAGTGTTTATTGAGATTTATTTGAAAACATTGAACATAATGTATAAAGTATAACATAATAGTATATGTAATATAATGATTATATAATATTATTTCATAATCAGAATTGTCTAGCTCTTTTGTGCAAGTGCAATAATTTCATTCTTAGAATCAATGGGTTTCGAATCTACGAGCCCATGGCTATAAACAGAGCACATATAATACATAGCATTTATATTCCAATATTCATTCCTTTACTGTGTTGTGTTCATAGCTTATAGAACATCTATTGGGTGATACGTGCTTATAAAGCTCAAAGGAAACATTTAGCCACCAACACTTTCTTCTGGAACATAGAAAGTTGGATTGCATCCTAATAGGTAAGGTAAAAAGTCTATGAAGTATCTATTAGAGATGTTTTTCTTCATCTCTTTCAATAAATGGACATATCCAGATGTGTGTTATATGTTGATCAACGTTTAAGAAATAATAATAATAACACTTTATTTAGATAGTGGCATCATATTCCTCAGTGCTTTACAAATCATTTGGTACATATACAAATGAAATAAGACATTACAGAGGAATTGTTGGGATGGGATGGGATGGGATGGGGAAGAGATACAGAGCCCTAACCCTGAAGCCCCAATCTGTCCCTTCCTACTGGACGAAGAATATGTGAATTGCCAAATCAGGTTAGGGAAAGCCAATAGGTAAAAACAGTAGTCACTCCAACAGTGATCACCCTCACAGACAGGAACCAGGAAAATAACTGGCAACTCTCAAAAGGTCTAAGAAGCACTGAAGACAGGTACGCAAAGCACTCAAGATAACCTACTCTCAACCCGCCACTGCTAGCAAGAGTCATAACAACAATAATCTGGTCAGATAAAACAATAGGAATGAGTGCTCTGCTTGTGAGAGTTTACAATCTATGGATTGTGTAAGGATCACAAACTTTGTGTTACATGTGTATATGTATGATCATGATTAAGACACTAGTCGTCAAAATGCATTAATCAAGTTTTTCATTAAGGGGGCAGGGTAGGGAGGAGGATGGCCACTGCAGCTGCCCCCCCCCCCCCCCACTGCATCCCCTAAAAATCACATGCTCCTGACAGGGCAGTTTAGTTATTCTTTAACCATATATTAAAGGAAATATACCATCGGGATGAAAGATTGTAACCCAAGAACACTTACGTGCAGGCGCGTGCCCCCTCTGCTAAGACCTGCTATTGTTTTAGTTTTTAATGCCATTGTTTTTATGAAAAAGGGTTTTAGAAATTAGAAAATAAGGGGCTACATAAACATCTATGGAGCTCCTCAGGCTCATTTTAAAGCCTTTATTTGTCCTTTAAGGATGGGCACATTTGTATAATGTGTTAGGCCCAGCCTCAATATAAAAATAATCAGTAATTTGGTTACTAAACCATATATCATTCTTCAAAAAGACTACTTATCTAATACTGACAATTTTGGTTCTCTAAGTTGCTCCTTAGTAATAAGTTATAAGCAACCATAATGCAAAAAAGACACTAACAAGCTGACAAAGTAGTGTCATGAAATTCTACTTCAATATTTTAGTGAAGCAGCTAAGTTATCATGATGTGCACATGTAATAGAAACAGGACACATTGGGGCAGATTTATCAAGCTGTCTGAAAGTCAGAATATTTCCAGTTGCCCATGGCACTGGTAAGATGAAAGCTGAGCTGTGATTGGTTGCCATGGGCAACTGGAAATATTCTGACTTTCAGACACTTGATAAATCTGCCCCATTGTGCTTATTTAAGAATTGTAGTATCTTACTACTACCTGTTATCTTATTACTACCTGAGTTTTGCCACCAGTGCTTTCTTGTACAGATGATCTTGATAAAGAAGTACTTGCAGCAAATCCTTTAAATGATCCACACAATATATTGCTTAGTCCAAATGCTATTAACTCCTAAAAGAAATATAAGAAAACACACATTGTAGGTCATTTATCTGTAATCTGGAAATCAGCTTTTTTTAGGTGGTGAGATTTGGGCTTTTTTCGCCTGTCTTGTCCCCCTTCATGCACCCCCAAGACCCTCTGGAGTGGAGGTGGCGGAAAGGGGAAAATTATTGCAAGTGCTAGCAATAAGTTAACATTTCCGACAATTTCAGGGCTTCTACATCACATTTTTGGCATAGAAGTCCTGATAAATGCCCCCAATGTCTCTAAAGTGCAAAAAAGGCCTCAAAACAATAAGTTAAGGTCCCACACCAAAAGCAAAAGAGAGCAGGAAACAGATCACAGAAGGTGAATAACACCTCCCCGAAATGTGTTTTGCATGGGTGACTTTGTCAAGATTTGGACATCTTATGTCTTACATCCCATCTTAAAATCTTCAATATTGTATGTGTTCTTTTTCTTACAGATTGCCAAAAAAAATGTATAATTTCATAGCGTATTATCAAGGTATCATCTTATATAGTTGAAGAGTACAGAACATTACAGATAATGGCTTTGCGGTTCAGAGAATAAATTAGCTTCCATGAGTAAAATCATGTGGTTGTCAATTAACAATTTAAACAATGACTCTCTGCTGCTCTATGTGTCCGAAACTCTTAGGGTGCGGTCACACTTTCAGTTTTTCTGATGCAGTTTTTGAAACTAAAAGCAGGTGTGGATCATAATGGGTAGAGACAAATAATTAAATGGTACTGCTCCTCCTCCTACTTTTACTCCAGTTTTTTTTGGGCATCAAAAACTGCATCTGAAAAACTGAACATATGAATGCACCCTTATAGACTCGGTGCCAATGTTTACATTCCTGCATTCACAAAAGATTAGCTGCCTGTGTTCACTGATCAACCCAAATAAAATAAGTTGCTTTTTTATAAGACAAAAGTTTCTTACCTGGTTTCCATTGATGGTGTAATTATGTTTGATGGCATAGACCTTAGCAACCGAAAAGGCAACAGCAAATCCAACAATTGCAATGGAGAAAGAATTAGCAATACATGCTTGAAAAACAGATATACTTGGAGCCACTGGAGGCTGATATCTATGTAAAGAAATGTATGTTTTTTTTAAATTGAAGAAAATAAAGCCTGCTTTAAACAAGGAAACACTGAATTGTTGTACAAGGATAACAAAGCAATATAACACTATATCATTTCTATAGTAGTTGATAGTGATAAAAACCAAAATGACCTTCCCAGAGGGAAGGAAAGAGGCACTGATACAATCTGTGATAATAAAATGTCAAAAATACTTTATTAATACAACAATACATAATGCTATTAAAAAACCATGAAGACAGCGAATGTGGCCTCACTGTGGAGGAGGTCCACAGGATACAGTATAATACAAGGTGGTAAGGCACAAAAACAGAAAAGGCGGTCACCCCCAGACGAAGGCTCAGCTAGAGCCGAAACGCGCGTCGGGGAGGTGGTCTTCCCGGGCGGTGGAACAGATTTACGATCTAGGTAAGGAGTGGCAGATCCTATTAAGGGTCCTTGGTGTCAAACAATAACACTCACCAAGCACCAGTTGTTCATTGCATATACTTGTACCGGTCATGAACAACGCTTAGAGGTTACCAACCCTGTTGGTCATCTGCTACCATGTCTCCATATATACATATAACATAGTTCCACCTTGCCCATCGGCAGACCGCCTTTTCTGTTTTTGTGCCTTACCACCTTGTATTATACTGTATCCCGTGGACCTCCTCCACAGTGAGGCCACATTTGCTGTCTTAATGGTTTTTTAATAGCATTATGTATTGTTGTATTAATAAAGTATTTTTGACATTTTAATATCACAGATTGTATCAGTGCCTCTTTCCTTCCCTCTGGGAAGGTCATTTTGGTTTTTGTTGGTGTTATTTCGTGGCACTGCTATGGTGTGGTACTCTAGAGTGGGGGCTCCATCTTAACTTTAGGGACAATCTACTACAACGTAGTGGATGGTTAAGTCAAAACCCCCCCCTCCCTCCTCTCCTGACCCTATTCGTTAGATAGTAGTTGATAGTGCTAACTTTACATTATTTCAAAGTGTAAACATGGTCTAATGAGCTACAATATATTCGTTTACACAGAGCAGAGTGATTAGCTTGGGGACTACAGGTTTTTTTATACCAAAAGGGTCATTGGGAGTTCTCAATCACTTCTGTGACTTCTATGCTGAATCTAACTTCTTACTAAAATGTCACTTTCTTCAAAATACAATTTTTTCAGGAATTGTACCTATAAAAAGGTAATTAACACACTATATGACATATCAAAAAAGTTACTTTTTCTTATGCTAGAAATCCATGTATTAGAGTGAAATTTAAATATTTACCCTTTTTGTATGGTTCCTACAATGTTTACTTTATATTTGTCTGCAAAATTAAATGCATATGACACACCTGCTGCAATTATTGTCTGCAAAACAATAGGAATATGTGATTAGACATAAAATGCACAACCATAAACACGGAATGTACTGCATCATAATGTACAAATTTTTTTATTATTTAGACAAGCATATTTTTATCTGAAGTGTCTTTGTCTTTACATAAACAGTTAATATATCTATAATTAATTGATTAATTAATGTAACGTTATTTGCTTTAGAGCTTTGTTAATATACAGGTTACAAAAAGTGCAGTCTGTATCATCCCTAACTATCTTTTAACATCTATTAAGGGGCAGACCATACTAGTGCAATAACCAAACCATTTTTGTTGTGACAGGTAGATGCGACAGGAATAGGTTTAGGCTATTTACAGTTGTAACTTAAGTAAACAAATGAAAATGATAGCTTATTAACACACTTTATTTCCATATATACTTGAGGATAAGCTGGCCTGAGTATATGCCGAGACCCCTAATTTTACCACCAAAAACTGGGAAAATCTATTGACTCGAGAATAAGCCGAGGGTGGGAAATGCATTGGTCACAGCCCCCTCAAGTATATAGCCAGCAAGCCCCCAGTAGTATATAGCCAACTCCCAGTGGTATATAGCCAGACAACCCCCACATAGTATACAGCCAGCCTGCCCCTGTAGTATACAGCCAGCCTGCCCCCTGTAGTATACAGCCAGCCTGCCCCCTGTAGTATACACCCAGCCCAACCTACCCCCTATAATATATAGCCAGCCTGCCCCCTGTAGTATACAGCCAACCCAGCCTGCCCCCTGTAGTATACAGCCAGCCCAGCCTGTCTCCTGTAGTATACAGCCAGCTCAGCCTGCCCCCTGTAGTATACAGTCAGCCAAGCCCATAAAAAAAAAAAACTTATATACTCACCATCTGGCTCAGCGCGGTTCCCTAATGTCCCCGATATCGGCGAGGCTCCTCTTCTGTCTTTCCCGTGGCTCCTCTTCTTTCTTCCATCTTCTATACAGCCAGCAGGGCCGCGGCCATGTTATCTTCCTGCCCAGCACATACTATGACATCATCAGCAGCCGAGTCATAGTATGCGCCGGCCAGGAAGATAACATGGCCGCCGGTGGGTGAGCAGATACATTTATTTTTTTTATTGACTCGTGTATAAGCAAAGGTGAGGTTTTTCAGCACATTTTTTATGCAAACACATCAGGATAAACGCATCACCAAATGCATGTGTGTTTTGTAAGAAATAACATGTGTTTTACATTGTTTATAAATTATCAATGTTAAAGGGCAAAACACATGTTATTTGTATAAATACCTTACATATACACATTTAGTGATGCGCTTGCACTGGGTGTCTAAACACAATATAAAAGCATCATGTGATGCCTTTGAGTGGCTCTATATTAATTAGGAACTGCTGTATTTGGGGACAGTTGGGGGAGGTATATTTAATAAACTGGGGGTCCTGCACACACTATGATTTATTCAGGGGACTATATTTAGGATGTGCGGTCAGTATTGTGAGGAGTATATATTACTTAAGAACACAGTGTCCCAGTGCCATTATACTGGCCTTTGTAGCCGCAGTCACGCTTTTTTTATCTGTAAATTCTGTAGGCCAAATACAGCAGAGGATCATGGTATAGAGTGTTGGGTAAAGTGGGAAGGACCTCATTTACATTTTTGCTTCAGGCAGCAAAAAGACTTGTATCGGCCCTGCCCTATAGTACTGATGGAATGTACTGATTGATAGAAAGACCATTATTTCTAATATTTGAAAATTCCAGGTTCTGTTCCACATGACTGATGCATTGCAAATGTGGTGCCAATATTTGAAAAAGGGTCAACAAGTGATCCTGGAAACTACAGAACTGTGAGTCTAACATTGGTTGTGGGGAAAAAATATGGGTTTATTAGAGATGCTATTCTGGAGTGACTTTATAACCCAGCATCATGGGTTTATGAGGGATCGGCCTGACAAGTATGATCAACTTTCTATGAATTGGTAAGTCCTAGAGTAGACATGGGATGTTGTATATTTGGACTTTTCGGAGACATTTGATTCAGAGCCGCATAAAAGGTTGGTACATAAAATGAGACTGCTGGGGCCAAGAGAAAATCTGTGTATTTGAGTTAGTAAATGGCTTAGGAATAGAAAACAGAGGGTCGTCATTAAAGGCACATAGACAGATTAGGTGAAAGTTACCAGTGGGGTGCCACATGGATCAGTTTTGGAGTCATTTCTTTTTAAAATTTTTATCGAGGACTTCATAGAGGGTCTACACAGTAGAGTTTCAATATTTGCAGATGATGCTAAACTCTGTAATTAATTCAGAGGAGGATAATATAATACTACGGAGGGATTTGTGGAAACCGGAGACCTGGGCTGACAAGTGGCAGATGAGTTTTAATGTGGATAAATGCAAAGTCAAGCACATTGATAGAGGAAATGAATATTGCAATTATGTTTTCAACAATAAATTTCTTGGTAATAATGATGGAGAAGAAGACATGGCTGTATTGGTGGATAGTAAACTCAATTTAAGTGAGCAGTTTCTGTTGATCAGGGGAGTCATGACTGCTGTAGCAATTCACAAAGGAATTTAGCTTGTGGTACTTGATGAAAATTCATAGGTTTCCTAGATTCAATTACATAAACCAACTCTAAGATTTTTATTTTTTCTCACAAATGAAAAGCTCTTGTTACGTAGAACAAATTTGTCTATTATCTTGATTATCTATGTCCAGCAGTTTCTTTGCTATCCTCCTCAGTTTAGCCTATTCCTACAGTAACTGTGTAATCTGGCTGTCCTGTTTATCCCTGTTAGTTATTTATAGCACCGTTTCACAGAAAAGAGGGGCTTTTGCTCCCTGCCTAGATCCTATATGTACGCTTTGCAAAGTGGATTTACTTTTAGGAATCTCACTGGATTTACTGCTAAATTACTTAATCGGAAAACACAAGGTATCATGGGAACTGTAAGTTAGTCTTAGAAGAAGTTAATCTCCACCCATTTGATTGCTGCTGAGGAAGATTTCTGACAAGTTGCTTCACAGCAGAAAACTCTGGAAATAAAAGGACAAGCAGCACAATATGGGCATTGTTCTTTTTGTTTTTAAAGGGAATATGGCTATTTGTTAAAAATCATCATGAAATCAGAGTTGCTAATTCTGGCCATTAGTGCACATTGTGAATGAATTAGGTGGTACAATTTTACACATTAATGGACATTTTTTTTAGCTGAAAATGTCCATAATTAGACTGTGTCCTTAATGAGTTATACTGTTCCTAGCTTTTATGTATTATACATATTATGTGTTATATAAAAAGTAATGCCTATGGGAGCCAATAAGAATGGTTAAAATACTCACCATGATGATTTCTATAGGAATTGGCACTGGTAGTTTTGACTTGTAGCGATTATTAAGTTCTTTTACAATGTACACACAGACCATTACAATAACAGCTATTACGAGATCAGCAATATTGGTTTTAGTTATTTGAGTAAATATACTCTCCAACACCTAGAAAACATGCAAAGTAAAGGAGAAGCCAGTTAAAAACTCCTAGTTGTCTGTTTTTAATTCTACATTGGTAAACCTGTTATGAAACTAATAGGAAGTACAGAAAAGCAGATCCTTTAGCAACCTAGTAGTTACACTTCACTGCTGCTCGAAGCTTCTGTAATTTATCATGTAATGTAATTATGCCCCTTAGAATGATGCATATAGAACACAACTGTATCATTTAGTTCCTGACGATACATGGCATGATAAAAAATCTATATGTCACAGTCATTAAAAGGTCCTGGACACCCATACAACTTTGCATAACTGAAGATATCAACACACTTTTGTTGACAATTCCTCTGTAACCATCATAAATACTTACTGTTCATGAATACATTATTTTACATATAGTACTGAGTGGAGAAAGTGTATTACTTAGGACAACTTCCACTTAACCCATCCATGTTAAGGCTATGTTTGAATCTATGTCTAATTCATAACATGAGACCTTTTCTACAATATATATACCTAAAAAGCTAAATAGCATTTATCCAGGAAAATGACAGAAACCTGAATGGAAACTCAATGGAAACTGTTTTAGTTAGGGTTTTTTAGGGGGGTGGCTCCATTTGCTCTGGAGTAGTTGGTTTAGCTGCTGAACACACAGCAAACAAATGATTCCCAACATGTTCTCAATAAAAAAACAAGTGCTGGTTATTTTATCTGTATAAATCTAATTTCCCATAAATGATGTCCCTTAGAACTAAGATTGCAACCACCCCACACTCTGGCAGCAATGGCCAGATATGCCCTATTGAGGTATCTGATCACTTTAATTCAGTGTTCATTACCACAGGACGGCTGTAACTCCTGGCCATTTCATATAAGAAAACTATTTTTTACTTAATGCAATCCCTCCAGCAGTGGTGGTTGTTTTCAAGGGCAGTTACCTTGTTTCTAAGGGACCATATGACTAAATTTATGGGAAATTATCATCCCACAGGGATGTTTTTTTAAAATAACATCCAATTGAAGAAATGTATACACATGGCTGATGAATTAAATCTTAACAATGTTACAGATAATGACATAGTACTGTATAAGTTACTAACATAAAAATTTGCAAGTGGCCCACTAAACGAAGAGACTTTAAGACCGAAAATATATTTCAGTTGCGATACCACAACTTCAATTGCAGCAGCTGTTGTGAAGCCGTTTATTAAGGGTTCTGATAAGTAGATGACAATGAATCCAATTCGAAGAAGTCCCAAAGCCAACTAGAAAAAAATAAAAACAAGCATTTACAATTATTACCAAGTGCTATTAGTATGCAATTTAAAGTGGTATTACCACAAAGATAAGTTACTTAACTATACTCAGGATAACAAAATAACACATTGGGGCAGATGTATTATTGTATATGTGCCAAAAAAGTGTCAGGAACTCACTTTTTTGGCGCAAAAGTGTTGCGGATCATTTATAATGTGTTTGCACCAGAAAGAACAGATGAAACATCCTAACTCGTTCATATTTTTGTGGCGCAAATGGGTGTGGCCTATATTTTCCACATCATCCGCCATATTCATTTTGAGTTTGTAGGCTTTTTTAGGTGCAATTTTTGTGCAGAACAGACCAGGAAAAAAATGGTCTGAAATGAAAAGAAAAAGAAAAACAGGCGCAGCCCATGTAAGATTTTGGCACAACTCTCATTTGTGTCTGCATTTTTATGACGCCCGACTGATTAGTTCCGTCTGTGCATTAATGACTTACAGCCATGCGCTACTTTCAGTCCTGGTGTACACAATATCAGACACAACACTGTAACTTCTGACTACTGCCATCTTGCCTGAGGCTTCACGGAGCTTGTCTCTCTGTCACTATTCCCTACACTCTAGCCCCGCCACCCTGCAGTCAAGGATGGAGCTCGCTCCCTGACGCACACTGATACACAGACACTGAGTTCCTGAGGCAGCAGCATGAGGATAACTAAAAGCTACAGGCAGATAAGCCATTAACTGGGGAGGAACAGCAAGAATGGACAGCAGATCTAGTGTGTTATGGAATAGCAGGGTTGAAGAAGAGCTGACTGTCAGTGTGTGTAATAGGCATCTCATGGATCTCATCATCTATGATCTGTCTCATTTCTCTTTCTATGTGTCAGATACTAGTACAATGTTCAGAAGGTGAATAAAAGTGAATATAGAGCTGTACCCTGATAATCTAACCAGATTGTCAGCTCACAGAACTAGATTGATCATAATGTGTCTGCTTAGAGAGTCCCCACCTGCACTCTGGAATTTTGCACTGACCAGCCTAGGGAGTGATAGGATATAAACCAGCAATAAAACTGAGTAAAATTGTGAAATAAAGGGTTAAAAATGATCTTTATTGTGTTAACATCACTAGGGGATTGAAATTTGAGAATTGTCTTTCATGGGAAAACCTTTTTAATCACATGTGCTGGTTATCACATTATATTTTACTAATTTTGTGGAGAATTCATAAAAACAATATACAGGCGGTCCCCTACTTAAGGACACCCGACTTACAGACAACCCATAGTTACAGATAGACCCCTCTGACCTCTGTTGAAGCTTTCTGAATGCTTTACTATAGTTCCAGATTGCAATAATCAGCTGTAAGGTGTCTGTAATAAAGCTTTATTGATAATCCTTGGTCCCATGTTTAAATGTTTAAACTCCAATTGTCAGTGGGGCCAAATTTTTTTTTGTCTGGATCTACAATTATAAAATATACAGTTTCGACTTACATACAAATTCAACTTAAGAACAAACCTCCGGACCCTATCTTGTAAGTAACCCGGGGACTGCCTGTATTTAATGTAACTTTAAAAATTCCTTAAATATCTGTAGAATTACAGTTAATGTACCAAAAAGGAGTTGACTGCATTTTTCTTTGAAGCTTTTCCTTAATAAAGATTGTTGATCTAATGTTTAATAACAGTACTGGAGAGGCATAATAATCATTTGTACATACCTGAATAATTCCGACTAAAAATGTTAATGATGCTGCTACGACTATTCGTTGTTCATTTATCAAATCTTGATCTGTAGCATTAACAGTAGAATTGGTGCCTGTACCATCAGGAACAAGACTAGCTACCACCGAGCCGACCATAAGACTTACAACAGGGAAAGGACCTACAAAAATGTTTTAGAATTTTTCATTAAAGGGGTTTTCCAGCTTTCGTAGAAAACCTCTGGGGGACCCTGACAGGGTTGACAGAAAAATAGCTACTTACCCTGTTTTGGTTACCTAATCTTATGGCTACTGTTAGTCTGTTTTCACTACTGTCTGGGCCATAAATGATGGCAGTGGCTACAACAGTGACAGGACGACCAACACTTCTGGCTCTGAGAATGGTAACAGGAATAAGGTAATATTTTTGTCTATCTCCCTGATTTGGTCCCCCAGGGGTTTTCCAACAAAAACTATATCAAACTTATTTGGCAAAAGGTACTTACCAGCTGAAATATGTTTGGAAGTCCCTAAGAAAAAATATACCACAACTGGAAAGAATGAGGTATATAATCCATAGCCAGGAGACACATTTGCAAGAAGAGCGTATGCCAGACCTGAAATATATAGTGTTAGTATAATTTTTGACAAAAAGATTTTAAAAGCATTTCAAATGCTGTTCAATAGTGTGGCCAAAAGGAACCGACCCATTGTGGCTACACTCATTAGCCATATTGTCACAATTCCTGTTTTCAGTTGAGTGCTAGGTAAGGGTTAAAGCCCTGAGAGGTGTCTGCTCTGATGTGTGTTACAGGCTTGTTAACCAGGTATTACGGTAATTCTCCTTCGATATAAGAAGCATTGGGAATACTGCTAGATATGTAAGTTTCCAGGCTCTGTTTTCTGTCCTCCATTACTTTCTGATTCTGTACAGTATTGCTATCTTTTTGTGACCTTGATTATTTTATTTTTAGAGATTATATTAATTTTTGACACACACTCCTGGTTTTGACTTAAGTATGTGACTATGCTTTATCTCCCATCTTCCTTAATCGTCACTTTATTAAGGGTAGGGAGTGTTTTCCTGTTGGGGCTAGTCATTTAGAGCTGTTGTCATTGGTCATTTGGGAGGATGAGTACCAGGGTTTATTTACCCTTTATTATATGACTGATGCTATAGTGTGTGCTGTGATCTATTCATGGACCTGGGATAAGGTTCCCAAGTACCACATATTGATTATCAGGTCATCTGCAGAGAGTTTGTATGTTCTCTCCGTGTTTGCGTGGGTTTCCTCCGGGTCCTCCAGTTTCCACCCACACTCCAAAACATGCTTGTAGGTTGATTAGATTGTGAGTCCCATGGAGACAGGGACAGAGGGTGCGACCGCGACCAGGCCCAATGGTAGGCCCATGTGCTTCTCTTACAGGCTGCACCCACTGTAGCACACAGAGCACATGCGGGTGGTACGTGGCAGCTGTGGGTCTCTCTATTACACTCAGCGTACCTCTTACTGCTGAACAGGAAGCTCTTTCCTCTGCTAATAGCAGAGACTCCGCCCACCAGACCTGGGGTCTTCTCTGCAGCTGCCTGTCAGCAGCCTGTAGGTCCTTGCTCTTCCCGGCAGCAATGGACACCAAAGAAGAAAGGAGGAAGTATATACACCGGCTCCTTGGGTGTCTAATGTCTACTGGATAGACAGAAGTCAACAGTGTCACAGCTGGAGAGGTAGGTAACTGTATCTGTGTTTGTCATGTATATGTACAGTATGTGTGATATGTACATATATACCATGAGTGTTTGTGTGAAGATGTTCAGCATCTATGTTCAGTAATTTATGTATGGTATGTATGTACAGTGTTCGTTCCGTAATGTCTGTATATTACCGTATATATTCTCGAGTATAAGCCGAGTTATTCAACACTATTTTTGTGCTGAAAATTCCCCACTCGGTTTTAAGTGGAGTGAAGTGGGGTGACTGGCTGGACTGAGACTCCCTATTATATATATAATAGGGAGCCATTAAGGAGCCAGAAGAGCTGGCTCTTCTTAGTGAGCAGAGCCTAATGATCAGGGTCGGACTGGCCCACCGGGGTGCCGGTGAAATCCCCGGTGGGCCCTGACGCCTGTTGGCTCTGCCCCCTGATTAGTCTGCGAAATGCAGTGCCTCCTGCCAGGCATCTGCACAAGCCCATATGTGCCTGCTTCCTAGATTGCTTGAAGTAGAAGAGAGCAGGCACATTCATTGAGCTGTAGGAGGGGGAGGTGAACTTCGTGAGGGGAGCGAGAGACGATTAACTGAGACGGAACCAGGTCTCTGCTCTCCCCGTAGCAGCGCTCGGGCAGTGAGGGGTAGCTCACTCACATTTACTCCTCACTGCACGAGCACCACATCCCTGCTGTGTCACTGTGCTGCCAGCACATGAGGTGAGCAGACAGCATGAACTCTGGTCCATATGGGCCCATTGAATGTCACTGTGGGCCCTCCTCCTGTTCCTGACAGCCAGCACGGGCCACCAATGGAATAGTAGTTGCTGAAGGATCAGACTGCCCTCCATAAAGTGGCCCCGCCTGATGCTGCTGCTGATCTGCTGCCCTTATGTGAAAGGTTCCTGAAGAGAAGGACTACAACTCCCAGCAGTTGAATGAGTTGCTGAATGTTGTGTTTTTTTTTTAAAGACTGCATTTTGTATTGATGTAGATTTACTTTTACCAACAAACCTCCCGTCAGAGCACCCACAGTGCAGATTTCAACACACACAAATATTTCAATAAAAAGTGATTGTACATGTTACAAACTGATAGCAATGAAAATGTCCAGCTACAAACATCAAAGGATAAAAATGTGTGTTAGGGTTAGCATGGTAAATATGGTAAAGTGGAGCCTGTAATAAAACTGAGCCTTTTTAATGTTTCCATTTTTAACTCCATAACGCTTTTATTTTTATGTGGATTTTATCAGGATTTTTTTCTGCATAACAAAAATCACATTTCCTAGTGACGATATTTAATATTCCATAACGTGTATGGAGAAGCCGAAAAAATTCCAAATGCAGTAAAATTGCCGGTAAAACACATTTTCACCACTCAGGGCAGCCATCAGGAAATTCGGGGCCCCATACAGCAAAAGTGTCTGGGCCCCAACACACCCCAAAACCGAACAAGCCTCCTGCCCCCCGCAGTGACCTTTCACAAACAGGGTTTGAGGCCTGTTGCTACGACAAGGCACACTCTTCTGGTAGATTGCCAATAGGAGTCATACTTTTGGTCAAGTATATTTATTATAGTGCAAATATGGCATCAAAAACTAAAGCATGGTGAACAGTAAACATATAAAAGTGTTTAACAGACAACATATAACAAATATAACATTATAAAGTGCAATTGCTAGGGCCGCCACTATCTTTTAATGTTTTAATAAAGAATTGTGTTAATTACCAGTGGGGGTGCTCCAGTGCACCTAAGGGCTCTTTACGTCACCCTGCCACCAGTCCTGAGGTAATCTGAAGTCCTGGTACCTGTGCCTGCTCAGCAACCTCTGTGAATCACTGCATAAGGGTCAGGACTTCATATTTCCTCAGAACCAATGGGAAGGAAAAGAAGGAGCGTTCATTGCATGCCCCAAGGAAACCTAAAGTCCCTGCACCTGCACACTGATTCACAGAGGCTGCTGAGCAGGCACAGGTATCGGGATTTCGGATCACCGCAGTCCGCAGGACTGGCCGCTGGGTGACATAAGGAGCCCTTAGGTGCACTGGAGCACTCCCACTGCTCCTAAGCTGGTAATTAACATAATTCTTTATAAAAGCATTAAAGGATAACCATAGAGGCCATTTTGATGGAACTTACAGTGCTGAAGTCAGGGTCATCAGGTGCATAGCATGATACCTTCAGGTACTATGCTGTGCACCTGGTGCTCGATTCCCTTTAAACAAGGGATATATATAAAGACAAAATACTCATGTACCACACTGTAGCTCCATGTATGGCTGTGTACTGCCGCTGTATAAAGACTATATACTATAGAGACAGGGCCTCCCCCCCCACCCCACGATAGAAATAGGGCCTCATCCCCCACCCCAGGATAGAAAAAGGGCCTCATCCCCCACCCCCACGATAGAAAAAGGGCCTCATCCCCCACCCCAGGATAGAAAAAGGGCCTCATCCCCCACCCCAGGATAGAAATAGGGCCTCATCCCCCACCCCAGGATAGAAATAGGGCCTCATCCCCCACCCCAGGATAGAAATAGGGCCTCATCCCCCACCCCAGGATAGAAATAGGGCCTCATCCCCCACCCCAGGATAGAAATAGGGCCTACCCCCACCCCAGGATAGAAATAGGGCCTCATCCCCCACCCCAGGATAGAAATAGGGCCTCATCCCCCACCCCAGGATAGAAATAGGGCCTCATCCCCCACCCCAGGATAGAAATAGGGCCTCATCCCCCACCCCAGGATAGAAATAGGGCCTCATCCCCCACCCCAGGATAGAAATAGGGCCTCATCCCCCACCCCAGGATAGAAATAGGGCCTCATCCCCCACCCCAGGATAGAAATAGGGCCTCATCCCCCACCCCAGGATAGAAATAGGGCCTCATCCCCCACCCTAGGATAGAAATAGGGCCTCATCCCCCACCCCAGGATAGAAATAGGGCCTCATCCCCCACCCCCACGATAGAAAAAGGGCCTCATCCCCCACCCCAGGATAGAAAAAGGGCCTCATCCCCCACCCCAGGATAGAAATAGGGCCTCATCCCCCACCCCAGGATAGAAATAGGGCCTCATCCCCCACCCCAGGATAGAAATAGGGCCTCATCCCCCACCCCAGGATAGAAATAGGGCCTCATCCCCCACCCCAGGATAGAAATAGGGCCTACCCCCACCCCAGGATAGAAATAGGGCCTCATCCCCCACCCCAGGATAGAAATAGGGCCTCATCCCCCACCCCAGGATAGAAATAGGGCCTCATCCCCCACCCCAGGATAGAAATAGGGCCTCATCCCCCACCCCAGGATAGAAATAGGGCCTCATCCCCCACCCCCACGATAGAAAAAGGGCCTCATCCCCCACCCCAGGATAGAAAAAGGGCCTCATCCCCCACCCCAGGATAGAAATAGGGCCTCATCCCCCACCCCAGGATAGAAATAGGGCCTCATCCCCCACCCCAGGATAGAAATAGGGCCTCATCCCCCACCCCAGGATAGAAATAGGGCCTCATCCCCCACCCCAGGATAGAAATAGGGCCTACCCCCACCCCAGGATAGAAATAGGGCCTCATCCCCCACCCCAGGATAGAAATAGGGCCTCATCCCCCACCCCAGGATAGAAATAGGGCCTCATCCCCCACCCCAGGATAGAAATAGGGCCTCATCCCCCACCCCAGGATAGAAATAGGGCCTCATCCCCCACCCCAGGATAGAAATAGGGCCTACCCCCACCCCAGGATAGAAATAGGGCCTCATCCCCCACCCCAGGATAGAAATAGGGCCTCATCCCCCACCCCAGGATAGAAATAGGGCCTCATCCCCCACCCCAGGATAGAAATAGGGCCTCATCCCCCACCCTAGGATAGAAATAGGGCCTCATCCCCCACCCCAGGATAGAAATAGGGCCTCATCCCCCACCCTAGGATAGAAATAGGGCCTCACCCCCCACCCCAGGATAGAAATAGGGCCTCACCTCCCACCCCAGGATAGAAATAGGGCCTCATCCCCCACCCCAGGATAGAAATAGGGCCTCATCCCCCACCCTAGGATAGAAATAGGGCCTCACCCCCCACCCCAGGATAGAAATAGGGCCTCACCTCCCACCCCAGGATAGAAATAGGGCCTCACCTCCCACCCCAGGATAGAAATAGGGCCTCACCCCCCACCCCAGGATAGAAATAGGGCCTCCCTCACCCCCCACCCCAGGATAGAAAAAGGGCCTCATCCCCCACCCCCACGATAGAAAAAGGGCCTCATCCCCCACCCTAGGATAGAAAAAGGGCCTCATCCCCCACCCCAGGATAGAAATAGGGCCTCATCCCCCACCCCAGGATAGAAATAGGGCCTCATCCCCCACCCCAGGATAGAAATAGGGCCTCATCCCCCACCCCAGGATAGAAATAGGGCCTCATCCCCCACCCCAGGATAGAAATAGGGCCTCATCCCCCACCCCAGGATAGAAATAGGGCCTCATCCCCCACCCCAGGATAGAAATAGGGCCTCATCCCCCACCCCAGGATAGAAATAGGGCCTCATCCCCCACCCCAGGATAGAAATAGGGCCTCATCCCCCACCCTAGGATAGAAATAGGGCCTCATCCCCCACCCCAGGATAGAAATAGGGCCTCATCCCCCACCCCAGGATAGAAATAGGGCCTCATCCCCCACCCTAGGATAGAAATAGGGCCTCACCCCCCACCCCAGGATAGAAATAGGGCCTCACCTCCCACCCCAGGATAGAAATAGGGCCTCACCCCCCACCCCAGGATAGAAATAGGGCCTCCCTCACCCCCCACCCCAGGATAGAAATAGGGCCTCCCTCACCCCCCACCCCAGGATAGAAATAGGGCCTCCCTCACCCCCCACCCCAGGATAGAAATAGGGCCTCCCCCACCCCAGGATAGAAATAGGGCCTCCCTCACCCCCCACCCCAGGATAGAAATAGGGCCTCCCTCACCCCCCACCCCAGGATAGAAATAGGGCCTCCCTCACCCCCCACCCCAGGATAGAAATAGGGCCTACCCCCACCCCAGTACCGACCGACAGACATACACACACACACAGAGGACCTTACCGTGTTCAGCAGCCGCGGGAACGCGCCATCTCAGGTGCAGGCGAGCACAGGAGCAGGAAGCAGGCATCGGGCGCCGGGACCACGCGGCCACCGCCGGGAGCTCCGGGGCCGTGCAGGCGTGAGAGAGCCGGGGCCGCGCAGGGGTGAGAGCGCCGGGGCCGCGCAGGGGTGAGAGCGCCGGGGCCGCGCAGGGGTGAGAGCGCCGGGGCCGCGCAGAGGTGAGAGCTCCGGGGGCCGCGCCGTCATGGGAGAGTTGGGAACTCGACCGCATCGGAGCACCGGGACTCGGCACGCGTCAGGGCCCACCGGAGGATTCTCCGGTACTCCGGTGGGCCAGTCCGACGCTGTGTGCAGCACAGACCGCACAGTCTGCGGCCCACCGGCCGGGCCCCCCCCCCCCTAGTGTCTTAGAGTCCGGGCCCCATAGGGCAGTACCAGTTGTACTGCCCTATCGGCGGCCCTGTCACCACTCTCCTGTGGGCTTTCACTGTGCGCTCCAAATTACACCTCCCCTTAACTTTTTGTGTTGCTACGTTAACAAAGATAACGTGTATATATATATATATATATATATATATATATATATATATATATATATATATATATATAGGTTCTATTAGGCTTTTAAAGATCTAAAAAATGTAAAACCTCTGGTACAAAAGATTTTTCTTTGTTTCGCCATCTTCTGAAGCTAGTAACTTTTCCATAATTCATTGTACGTAGCTGTTACTTTTTGCAGCACGTGATGGCGATGATACCAATCAATGATACCATTTTGGGGACTGTAAAACTTTTTATTACATTTTTGTCTGTTGCAAAATGGCAAAAAAAGTGGTATTTCAGACATTCAGTGTTACTTTCTGTCACGTGGTTCACTGCCAGGAATAACCGTTATTATATATTTATCGGATATTGTGGGACCCAGTAATACTTAACATGTTTTGCATTATATATGTTTATTTTTATATCATTTCTAAGGAAGGGGGTGACTTGACTTTTCTCTTTTTTTAAATGTATTGCAGACTGAAAAGAGGTGTTCTTCCTACAATATTCTGCAAAATGCAGCTGTACATAGCTGTTGTATTGTGTTTCAAAACACACTGGGGCAAATTTACTAAGAACAGTGCAAACTACACTACACATGAATCTGGCCTTACAGAGGACACCACTTTTTTTGGCACACCTACAACACACTTCTGTCAGACTCTGCATAATAAATGGGGTGCACGGTCCGACTAAGCAACAGAACGCCCCATAATTTGTGTCACATGATGACTAGTACAGCTGCGCTGCAAAAGGGTCGCATGTGACACAAATGTAGCGCGGACACTTCTTATATCCATGTAAAAATGTACAAGCAGTGTACACTAGAAAGAACGTGCAAAGTCCGACAGAAAACTTGCGCAAAGCCCTTAGTCATTGTGCCCCTTGTAAACATTATATGTGAACGCAGCTTTAAACTGAAAAATATTGCGATGTGTTTATAGGAAATGGACCAAGCCATGCAATGTTTAGGACTTATGAAATTGTGACATGCACTTGCATTGTATCCGCAGGTAGCACACGTCCCCATTCACTTCAATAGGCAAATGCACAAGGCTATGAATACCACAACCCTGTGTATGACCCGACTGCCCGGGCTGCAAAACACAGAGCGGATCCATACCCATGTTTGCGGTTCTGGCTATTATTGTCCGCTCACATGCCAATGACAAGCAAGCCTGAGACAATGGTCCGCAGGACCACTGTTTGTAGCCTCAGAAATACATGTGTAGTATGTGGGAAGCCTAAATCTGTGTCTAAACCCCACTCCCACAAAAGGAGAAAGGGTGGAAAAAAGGCAGAATTCCACTTTTACAATGCTATCGTTGAACATGAGCCCTTCAGCCATTGGAAAATTACTGCTTTAAGTCCTGGTCCCCAACTTCATGGTGCGGTCACACATGACATTTAGCTCATGAGTTTCAAAATGCAATGCAACAGCTGCAGAGACACTTACCTAATTAAATTTGTTAACATTTGCATTTACAAAAAGCAACCATTAACCCCTTAAGGACGCAGGGTATTTTCGCTAATTTCTCGCTCTCCATCTTCAAAAATCCATAACTTTTTCATTTTTCCGTGTACAGAGCTGTGTGAGGGCTTATTTTGTGCGTAACAAATTACTTTCCCGTGATGTTATTTATTATTCCCTGCCGTGTACTGGGAAGCCGTAAAAAAAAAATTCCAAATGTGGAAAAATTGAAAAAAATGTGCGTCACGTTCTTGTGGGCTCAGTTTTTACGACTTTCACTCTGCGCTCCAAATAACACCTCAGCTTTATTCTTTGGTTCGGTGCGATCGCGGTGATACAAAATTTATACAGGTTTTATTGCGTTTTAATACATTTTCAAAAATTAAACGAATGTGTACAAAAAAGAAAAAAAAAATTTCCATCTTCTGACGCTAATAACTTTTTCATACTTTGGTGCACGGAGCTGTGTGATATGTCATTTTTTGAAAAATGAGCCGACGTTTTCATTGCTACCATTTGGAGGACTGTGCGACATTTTCATCATTTTTTATTATATTTTTTATGTCAGCTAAAAAGGTGTAAAAGTTGCGTTTCGGACATTTGGGCGCTATTTGCCGTACCGGAGGTCACCGCCGTCAATAACCGTTTTTATATTTTGATAGGTCGGCCATTTTGGGACACGTCGATACCTAATGTGTCTGTGATTTTTACTATTTATTATGTTTTATATCAGTTCTAGGGAAAGGGGAGTGATTTGAAATTTTAATATTTTATTATTTTTGTACATTTTTAAACTTTTTTTTTTCTATTTTTTCCCACTATTTCTTAGTCCCTCTAGGGTACATTAACCCTAGATGTTCAGATCGCTCCTGCCATATACTGCAATACAACTGTATCGCAGTATATGGCATTTCTGCACACTATACATTACAATGAGCCACAGGCTCATTGTAATGGATATGCAGAAGCCATGTAGCCTCGGGTCAAACGAAGACCCGAGGGTACCATGGCAACCGATTGCCGCCCCCCGATGACGTTCAGGGGAGCGGTGATCGGAGGTAAGATGGCGGCGCCCATGCGCCGCCACGTTTAAAGTGCCGCCGGCGACTTTGCCGGCGGCAAAGAAAAGGTTTGCACCTTTGGGTATATGCAATATGCAATATGCAGCAAAGCCCATCTCTATATGAAGAAGGCTCAGCCCATGAGCCTTCTTCATACAACCTTCACAGCTCCGTGGCGGAGACTGTGAACAAACAATACATAGGTTCACACCATTTTTATGTGTGTTAACATCCGGTTAACAGTTGTAATTTGTAAACGCAAATGTTAAAATCAACGTGTGACTGCACCCTTAGGCTCTTTACGTCACCCTGCCACCAGTCCTGAGTTAATCTGAAGTCCTGGTACCTGTGCCTGCTCAGCAACCTCTGTGAATCACTGCATAAGGGTCAGGACTTCATATTTCCTCAGAACCAATGGGAAGGAAAAGAAGGAGCGTTCATTGCATGCCCCAAGGAAACCTAAAGTCCCTGCACCTGCACACTGATTCACAGAGGCTGCTGAGCAGGCACAGGTATCGGGATTTCGGATCACCGCAGTCCGCAGGACTGGCCGCTGGGTGACATAAGGAGCCCTTAGGTGCACTGGAGCACTCCCACTGCTCCTAAGCTGGTAATTAACATAATTCTTTATAAAAGCATTAAAGGATAACCATAGAGGCCATTTTGATGGAACTTACAGTGCTGAAGTCAGGGTCATCAGGTGCATAGCATGATACCTTCAGGTACTATGCTGTGCACCTGGTGCTCGATTCCCTTTAAACAAGGGATATATATAAAGACAAAATACTCATGTACCACACTGTAGCTCCATGTATGGCTGTGTACTGCCGCTGTATAAAGACTATATACTATAGAGACAGGGCCTCCCCCCCCCACCCCAGGATAGAAATAGGGCCTCATCCCCCACCCCAGGATAGAAAAAGGGCCTCATCCCCCACCCCCACGATAGAAAAAGGGCCTCATCCCCCACCCCAGGATAGAAAAAGGGCCTCATCCCCCACCCCAGGATAGAAATAGGGCCTCATCCCCCACCCCAGGATAGAAATAGGGCCTCATCCCCCACCCCAGGATAGAAATAGGGCCTCATCCCCCACCCCAGGATAGAAATAGGGCCTCATCCCCCACCCCAGGATAGAAATAGGGCCTACCCCCACCCCAGGATAGAAATAGGGCCTCATCCCCCACCCCAGGATAGAAATAGGGCCTCATCCCCCACCCCAGGATAGAAATAGGGCCTCATCCCCCACCCCAGGATAGAAATAGGGCCTCATCCCCCACCCCAGGATAGAAATAGGGCCTCATCCCCCACCCCAGGATAGAAATAGGGCCTCATCCCCCACCCCAGGATAGAAATAGGGCCTCATCCCCCACCCCAGGATAGAAATAGGGCCTCATCCCCCACCCCAGGATAGAAATAGGGCCTCATCCCCCACCCTAGGATAGAAAAAGGGCCTCATCCCCCACCCCAGGATAGAAATAGGGCCTCATCCCCCACCCCCACGATAGAAAAAGGGCCTCATCCCCCACCCCAGGATAGAAAAAGGGCCTCATCCCCCACCCCAGGATAGAAAAAGGGCCTCATCCCCCACCCCAGGATAGAAATAGGGCCTCATCCCCCACCCCAGGATAGAAATAGGGCCTCATCCCCCACCCCAGGATAGAAATAGGGCCTCATCCCCCACCCCAGGATAGAAATAGGGCCTCATCCCCCACCCCAGGATAGAAATAGGGCCTACCCCCACCCCAGGATAGAAATAGGGCCTCATCCCCCACCCCAGGATAGAAATAGGGCCTCATCCCCCACCCCAGGATAGAAATAGGGCCTCATCCCCCACCCCAGGATAGAAATAGGGCCTCATCCCCCACCCCCACGATAGAAAAAGGGCCTCATCCCCCACCCCAGGATAGAAAAAGGGCCTCATCCCCCACCCCAGGATAGAAATAGGGCC